>NC_139612.1:52474365-53877971 GCF_964270895.1 Podarcis filfolensis | reverse complement strand
GGTGGAAAAATCAAAATTGGAGATAGAACTGTTAGAACCCAGTACTAAGAATTTGTCCAAAATGTACAATTTGCTGCTGAAATGGAATACACAAGATGAAACGGTTAAATCGGTCATGATTAAATGGGCTCAGGACATTGGTCATAATATCTTGTTTGCTGATTGGGAAAAGTTGTGGACCACCGGGATAAAATTTACGGCATGTAATGCCTTAAGAGAAAACATTATGAAAATGATATATAGGTGGTACATAACCCCAGTCAAGCTTGCAAAGATTTACCATGTGCCTGACAACAAATGTTGGAAATGTAAAGAAACTGAAGGTACATTTTTTCATCTTTGGTGGACTTGCCCGAAGATTAAGGCATTCTGGGAAATGATCTATAATGAACTTAAAAAGGTATTTAAATATACTTTCCCCAAGAAACCAGAGGCCTTTCTCTTGGGTATTGTCGGCCAAGGGGTGTTAAAGACGGATATAACTTTCTTTATGTATGCTACAACAGCAGCTAGAATACTCATTGCGAAGTACTGGAAGACGCAAGAACTACCCACACTGGAAGAATGGCAGATGAAGGTGATAGACTATATGGGCTTGGCAGAAATGACGAGCAGAATCCGAAACCAGGGAAGAGAAGCAGCGCAAGAAGAATGGAAAAAATTCAAGGACTATTTAAAGAAATATTATAAAGTTAATGAAAGTTAGAATGATGTTGGACTGGAAAGTAAATGTTACTATTAGCAATGGTTAAGACAAGGAGAATAAGGAAGAATAGTCTAAATTTAAATTAAAATAAGGGAAGATTTGCTGAACAATCGATAAGAATTTGGAATACAGAAAGGGGAGGCATGAGGAAGTCGGGGAAGATAGGATATGAAATTAGGATATGAAATGATACATGTTTTTTGTTCTGTTTTTGTCTTTGTATGTTTATGTTTGTTGTGTTGTGTTTATATGGAAAAATAAAAATATTATAAAAAAAAAACAATTACTTTGGGCCCAAATGAGCTGAGATTCCTGCATTGGGGTCCCTTCCAACTCCACAATTCCATGGTTCTAAGTTGTTTAGGGTTTTGTGAGTTGACAGAAGTACCTTGAACCTGGCCTGGCAGCAGAGGGACAGATGAACCCCCCAACTCTGCTTTAAGGAGTTGGGGAAATGGACAGTGCTTTCAAAATCTGGTGTTTCCCATCCTACACACACTGGATTTATTCTTACACAGAATATCATATATAACGATTTATGGCTGTCCTTCCCCATCACAGCAAGGGGACAACAGTCCATGTTTGTGTTCAGTTCCATCTGCATCTATCTAGCTTGGGCTGATGCAGTCAGACACTTGCTTCCTTCGAAAACAAAATGACGGGATCCAACTTGGCATGTGGCTTTAGCGGATCTCCTGGGCTAAGCAAGGTGGCTCTGAGCAGGTAGCATCCTTATGCAGATCCAAGCACATCCTGAATCTGACGTTTACTCTTTAAGGACACACTGCACTGCCTGTGGGAATGTTTGTGGATAGTAGGAGAGGATATATGGATTAAATATAATTATCCTTCCTAGTGAGCTGGTAGCAGAGTACATTCCCCTGTATATTGCAGGAAACTAGGTGGTACCTCAGGTTAAGTACTTAATTCGTTCCGGAGGTCTGTTCTTAACCTGAAAACTGTTCTTAACCTGAAGCACCACTTTAGCTAATGGGACCTCCTGCTGCATCTGCGCTGCTAGAGCACGATTTCTGTTCTCATCCTGAAGCAAAGTTCTTAACCTGAAGCACTATTTCTGGGTTAGTGGAGTCTGTAACCTGAAGCGTATGTAACCTGAAGCGTATGTAACCTGAAGCGTATGTAATCCGAGGTACTACTATAGTTGGTAGATTCTTTAGAATTTCTAGAGTTAAGCAGTCCAGTCTGGCTTGTCCAAATTGGATTTGTTCCCTCTTAGAAAAGAATATAGACACAACAGTCTTCTCTTTAAAGTAATAAGATGTTTACTCACATTCAGTTCACAGTATGATGCTGAAGGTAGGCTTTAGCTTGTAGTTACAGTGTGGATTCATCCCATATGGGGATTGAGTCCATGTGCTGAGAGCCAGCGCACAGCAAAAGCATCAAGATGGCAAAGAGCGAAGAAGGGTCAAGAGAGAAGGGAAGATGGCTATGTGACCAGCCCTTTTATGGGGTCTCACAGGGTCACGCCCATCCACCTGGTCACACGCAGGGGAGGATGCTCCAGACCAGGTGTGACAGGAAGTCCTCCTGGCTGGACCAACATTCGCCTGCATGTCCACCCTGGGCAAACAGGAAATGTTGTACTTGACTGCTTATGTTACATCCCACACTGCCTTCTAGGCGTTATGGGTGGCCAAAAATGATGAAATGCAATGTCACGGCCCTTGTTTAGAAGATAAGATCACACTCTTATCTCTAGATCTCAAACCCATGTCCAAAGATTCATGGAATGTAAAGCCGACTCAGGTTAGCACACAGCTCTGTTTCGGACAGGATTTGGGGTTCCTCTCCCAAAAATTTATTCTCTCTTTAATAAATATGTGGTTTGAGAAGTGCATTTAATATATGCCAATTTGGGGTAGGGGAAGGATGATGTTTTCAGTTCTTTTGATGGCACTTAGAGGGAAAACATTGAGAAGTAATTAGACATGTATCTAATTACATGTTTTGGTCCCCCATGACTCAGATGCATGACTTATAACAACTTAAATCTCAGCGTAGTGGGCCCAAACCTGCGGCCGTTCCGCCCAACTGAGATTAGACGAGCACCCTCCTTGCTCAATTTCAGGCGTGTGACTGAGACTTCCTTGTTCCAGCAGGCATTTTAAAGTAGTGTTCGATTTTATGATTTTTAAAAAGTGTTTTATTGTCCCATTTTCTGTGGATTGTTTTTCCACGCACCCACCACTTGGAAATGCAAATAATGAAGCAGTATGTCTTAAATAAATTAAATTAAATAAACACAGGATAAAACGGGGCCATACAGATGAAAAATGTGGCCATCCTCTTTAAGGAAAGCAAAGGGTGTCCAGAGAATAGCTCAGACTTTTAATCTCAGGGTGGTATGTTTGATCCCCACATTGGGTGAGACTCTTGCATTGCAGAGGGTTGGACTAGATGATCCTTGAAATATTCATACAATTTTAACCTTTTCTCACATCTGGGTAATGTGTGAACTGGTCCTTAGACCAGTGAAGGCGGGTCCATTTGGGCAAATGCGGCACTGTTTGACCAACCTCTGTCTGCCTCCAGGCAGTCTCACCTTTTTACTTACAACCAATCAGCAGCATGGCTCTGCCTCCTTGACTCCACCTACTGCTGGTCTCTGTTCCTTCTGCCTTACTGGTCCCACTACTGCCTTCATCACTCCCTCGCCTGGCCCTCCTCCCCCTTCTGTTGAGCCTCACAGCTCTGGACCTCTCACATGACCTCTGTTCACCTAACACTGAGCACCAGCACTTTTTATTACAGCTGCAATCTCACTGCAGGAGTGGGTGCTCCAACTTGGCTTCAGCGCAGCAGGCCTCCCAAAGTCAAGAGACAAACAACTTGAGTTTCTCCAAGGGCAACAAAGACAAAACACACCAGAGTCAGTAAGCAGAGTTCAATCTTTTCCCAGGCACAGGGCCAGGCTAATTAAAGATTTAGATAAATCCATGGAGGGCAAGGCAGCTCTATCAATGCCCATTGGATGGGATAGCTAAATTGAACCTCCAGGTCTGAAGGAAGCACACCTTGGCCTAGCAGATGGATGCATAACTTCCAACCACCCCACTGGCATGCTTTTGAACTGCTAGGTTGGCAAAAGCTGGGACAGAACAACTGGGAGCTCAGCCGGTCGTGGGGATCTGAACTGCCAATCTTCTGATTGGCAAGCCCAAGAGTCTCAGTGGTTTAGATGGTACAGTGGTACCTCGGGTTAAGTACTTAATTCATTCCGGAGGTCTGTTCTTAACCTGAAACTGTTCTTGACCTGAAGCACCACTTTAGCTAATGGGGCCTCCTGCTGCCGCTGCGCCACAGCTGCACGATTTCTGTTCTCATATTGAAGCAAAGTTCTTAACCTGAAGCACTATTTCTGGGTTAGCGGAGTCTGTAACCTGAAGCATATGTAACCTGAAGTGTATGTAACCCGAGGTACCACTGTATTTCAAAGACATTGCAGACCCTCTCACTCCTCCAAAGGAGCACAGACCCTGGCTGAGTGGCAAGACCCCTTGGAATCTCGTGTCCCGCTTGGCAGAGATTGGGGTGGCCAGTGACAACAGATTTGCTGCAGTTTCCAACTTTTTTCTCTTTGCAAAAAGGGTCATACACTGAGTGACAAATTGCCCCCTGTCCCGAATGGGTGCTTGGGTAAATTCTGAGGAGGAGGAGTTGCTGCTGCTGTAGGCTTGGGTGGGAAGGGCACCCTAGTGACGGATGCCAATGTGCCCTTTAGGTGGCGAAGGCTTCAGAACCTGGAAAAATCGGTGGATGTAAAATGAGCCAGGGGCCCAGTTTAGCGACTAAAGACGCAGAGTGTTAATTAAGGGACTTGTGATTTGCCAATGAAAGCACAGCAGGGCATCTCTCTGCCTGATCAAAGGCTCAACTTTCTGATGGGATCTTAAGTGCATGAGCCATGAAATTGCTTTTCACAAAAAAGATGGGGGAGGAGGAGGAGGAGGGGAGGGGGAGAGGAGCAGACAGCAGAGGGAGAGAAAGGGAAAGCAAGTCTTGGAGGAGGAATGGTCTCCTTGGGAATTCAGCTGCAGTGGGATAAGACTGGAGGAGAGGACTCCCCAGAAGCAGTGGAGCCGAGACAGAAGTAATCAACAACCCGCCTCATGAATATGGAGCATCCTTAAGGCTGTCCTTGAGAATATTGGGAGAGGAAGTGACTAAGTCTGCCCTCCTACGGGTGGGCGGAAGCTTCCTCAGAAATAAGACCTGGGCTACGCATAGGAGGGATATGATACAGTTCACATTTAAAGGACAACTTAACCTAATTTGCAGTTTCCAGGACAATAGGTGAACTGAAATGCAGCTGGCCTTTGAAATTTGCACCTTTCTGAATTTGGCAACACAATTCTCCAGCTGAGTGATATGTACAAAAATGCACATAGTAGGGTAAAGCGCGCATATACCGTATTTTTTGCTCCATAAGATGCACTTTTTCCCTCCTAAAAAGTAAGGGGAAATGTGTGTGCGTCTTATGAAACGAATGCAGGGGGGAGGTAGGCAGGAAAAGCCCCCAAGAGCCACACACAAGCTCTGTGCGGCTCTTGCGGGCTTTTCCCCAGGAGGGAGAAGGGACTGACGCGGCCAGTCAGTCCCTTCTCCCTCCTCGTAGAAAAGCCCGCAGGAGCCCCCCGCTCCTTAAAGGGTGTGCGGCTCCTGTGGGCTTTTGCGGGGGGTGGGGGAATTGCCATACCCGCTCGCAGCCTCTCCTAGCCAGAGAGGCTGCACACGGCTAAAGAAGCCAAGACAGCGAGCACGATCCATCCGGCTCGCTGTCTTGGTTCCTCTTTAGCTGCGTGCAACCTCTCCTATGGCAGAAGCCGAGACAGCCAAAATAATCCCCCCCCCTTGATTTCCCCCTCTAAAAACTAGGTGCGCCTTATGGTCCGGTGCACCTTATGGAGCAAAAAATACAGTAAACACCTATCTTAGGGGAAACGCTTTTGCAAAAATTTGTATATTGGGAGACATTTGCATTAAAATGATGATAAGAAGGATCACAAGCTGATATGGAAGTTTGGAGACCTTTATTTAAGATGGGGGAGTAAATGACAAATACAAAAATGGGCATATTTGCCCATCCTCAGCTAGGCACACAACGGAATGAGGGGAAACGGCGCTGTCAATTCTCTTGTAAGAGATTGTCTTCTACTACAGTCTCAACATTTTCAGGATTTGTTTCTATGAAGCTCTGGTACAGATACAGTCTTGATTTTTAATTGTTGCCGGAGTGGGGGTGGAGTGGGGAGAGAGATTGGGGAAGAAACAAGCCACCACCACCCATAACCTAACTCTGCTGCTTACATCCTGTTTTCACAGCCAAAGTGTAGAAGGCAATGATGCTGGGAGGATCAACTCTATTTATTTATTTCAACATCTTCCCCACTCATCACTGCAATTGAAGTGGCTTTGAAAAATAATGTGATTAAAACCTGTCAACCAGCCCCCTAGAAAAACCCTCCCACCTCTTCATACCTTCCTCTCTTGAGCTCTAAGTGTTTTCCCAGTCAGCTTGATTTCCTTTCTCAGAAAAGTGAGGGGAAAGTAATGTATTTATCTTCCGGGGGTGGGTGGGGGGAGAGACGAGGCCACAGGGCAACTCAAAAGCTTGGCATGATCCAACTCGGGAGCATGAAACCATGACCCAAATCACCCCAGTTTGCACATACAGAGACAATGCAATACATAGCTTGTTTGCATTTATATAATGTTACATAGGGTCTTAATAAATAATAATAATAATAATTTATTATTTATACCCCGCCCATCTGGCTGGGCTTCCCCAGCCACTCTGGGCGGCTTCCAAAAAAAATATTAAAATACTATAATACATCAAACATGAAAAGCTTCTCTAAACAGGGCTGCCTTCAGATGTCTTCTAAAAGTCTGGTAGTTGTTGTTCTCTTTGACATCTGGTGGGAGGGCGTTCCACAGGGAGGGCGCCACTACCGAGAAGGCCCTCTGGCTGGTTCCTTGTAACTTGGCTTCTCGCAGTGAGGGAACCGCCAGAAGGCCCTCGGTACTGGACCTCAGTGTCCGGGTGAAATGATGGGGGTGGAGACGCTCCTTCAGATCTTAAAAGAAACCCCCCAATGTAATGGGTCTTCCTCCAGTAGCTTAGCAAGAGTGCATACCCAGCAAGACAGAATCTGTTTTATTGACACCATGCACCCTGGAAGGATACTGCAGCATGAAACAGAAAATGAACACAACCATTTCAATTCCAAGCTCCGTTCACGGAAAACAATGCACTCAATGGAAAAGGGGGGGGGGTAGGACTCAAACTGTAAAGAAATTGACACTGCTCTCAAGCATCTCTAACAGCATGCAGAGCGCAAGTCCTCAGAGAGTTTTAAAAGTCAACATGCCAAACATGGAAAACCCTCCACAAATCTGTTCCAAACCTGTGGCGGAATCGGCATTATATTTACCATCTCTCAACTCAGCATTTGGTTGTTTTGTAGCAATGCATCCACTCCTTACCAAAAATATAGTAGAAATAAGTAGTGGTTGAGTTAGTGGTGATACGGTTCACACATCACTGTAAACCATGGCTAAATATGATTTTCCATGAATGTAGAATCGTAGGTGCAATTATAACATGTCCAAAGGGTTTCTTTCATTCCTCCTCAACACAGAGGATACAGAAGGCTGGAGGGAACCTGTTCTGTTGCCTTTCTGCATGGTAAGACGCTTTCTACATTGGGAGAATTTAAAAATGGTGCCTTCATCTGGAATCCGAAGTGGTGTAAAGCCACTTGGTCACCTCCAGACTCTGTGCCTCATTTTGCTACTTATGTAGACAATTCCAGCACAGTCGGGGCTTCCTCCCACCCTCTCTTCCTCCCACCAAGTTTTACTCTTCCAGCTTAACACGCTTGATATTTCTCGGAAGAGCCGCATTTTGGTTTTAACACACAGTTTGGCTTCACAAAGGAGCAGCTTGATTCACGATACACCTCCTTATTTCTAATTCTGCTCTCCGTTTACACAATGGGGGCCAACACTTAAATGAGATGAGGCAGTTGCATCTAGGCAGAACGGCCAGATGAAAGTGTCTAAAAGAAATGTGAGGCTCACAGATCCACCATCTTCATTTCATCAGAACCAGCTGTAGCAAAGGAAGGTGATTGATGGTGTCCTGTGACACTGCCAGCGCTTCCACAACATTGCTATGTTGCAGATAAGATTGAATGGTTTGCAAATAAATTCAGGTTACACCATTGTAGTTGGTTGGGAGGTCTTGCACAACAAACCTTCTTCCCCCACCATGTCCCACAAACAAACAAACACACTTTTTGTGGTAAGGAAAATTATTGGGAATGCACTCAAAAGTGTCGGACAACAATTGTTGGATGCAAGGCCATATACCTTTCCCTCAAATAAATCAGAATGAATGCTCACTAAACAGTGGATATTATGTAACCTTCCCTGCAAAGAAATTGGGATAAATGCTCAGCCATCTAGAATAGGACTTTAGTTATTCAGGATAATAGAGTTCAATGCCACACCACTTATGCTGTTCAAAACTATTGATAAAAATAGAAAGTGGAAAAAAGCAGATTATTTTATATTTCAAAATAAACTGGTTTACTTGATTCTTTTATTGTTCACAGCGGACCCCCTAAAACCCAATGCATAATTAGAAAGTCTTTCTTATTATATTTTAAAAGACGAGGAAGCAGGAATAAAGGTAGGACTAAGCTACTTCAGCAAGGAGGGTCCAACAGCAAAAGTCCAATTGCTCACTAATTTGAGGTGTAATGGCAAGATCCAAAGATATTATTTATGTATGCACGTTCCTAGGAGATTTATTCCTTGCCTTTCAATCAAAGGATGCTCAAGGCAGTCCATAAGCAACAGGTTGTAAGAATGAAAAGCCAGTGACATTGCAGTGCAGTTTGAAGAGCAGGAAGCAGGTGCAGTAAAAGTCGATGGATGTGCAAGCCATTCTGGGATGCACTCAGGGTTAGGGGCTAGTGAATCCACCTGCTTCCTGCCCACCTCACCTTTTCATGTGTTCACCCATCATCCCACTGCCACGTTAATTTGGAGATTTCATTTTAAAAATCGGCATGCAATTTGCACATTTAAAAATGTATCTTCTCTCAAAATAGGCATTTCAAAACAGAGGGCTGGGTTAGAATCCTGATCAGAAACTTTGCAGAGCTAGATGGATCAGTGCCATAAGGCAGTTTAATATGTTTCTCCAGAAGCCAGCAAGAAAGGTTCCCCATTTCTTTTCTAGGGTGTGGAGGCAGGGGGAGAGTCACTGTAGACCAGAGATTTTCAACCTTTTTGAGTCCACAGCTCCCTTGACCAACTACATTCTTTCTGCGACACCCCTGTGGAGCTCAGGAGCCCAGTTACGTCACCCTTTGCCTGCAGAGCTGGCAGCCTCTCACCCTTTTTTGAACACCCTCCCTTGTGGAGTGTTCTCTCAGCCTCCTCTCGTCTTCCCTCTCCTTGGGAGTCCTCCAGGCAGCTACTGCTGCCGTCCCTGGTCTCTGAGCTGACCCCCCTGCCCCAAAGAGAGGTGCCTCTCAGAGGCACCATTCACCTGTGGAGCTTATAGCCAGGGATGCTGCAATAAACAGCTGTGGAAGCCTTTGGGAGGCAAAGACACGAGAAGGAACCAGAGGAGGGAGAGGAGGAAAGAGGGACAGAGGCCAGTGTTGCCCGCGACACCCCTGGGTGCCACGGCACACTGGTGGAAAACCACTTCTGCAGACAATATGAACTAGATGGGTTTCCTAGTTTCCTAACTGGCAAATCAGGTTTCCTTCAGGAATGTTAAAAAAAAAATTCACCTCCAAGCTGTTCTGACCTTAATAACTATGCAAGGTTTCCCAGAGTTTCCTCTGGATTTTAACAGCTGGCATGAGTGCAACCTTGGGGTAGCTTATTTAACATACAATGGTGAATTCTGCCCTAATGAGCAGCACTGGAGATCCAGCCGTCCCACCTTACCTTGAGTAGAAGTAGACAGTTGGTGGTTTCGCCTGAGGGTGCCCTGTGAAGCCACTTAACGGAACAGCTTTCCCCATTCCACCCTGCGAACACTCTGCAAAAAGCCTTTTAACCTAAGGCACTCTATCAGGTTCATGCAGTGCAATCTACAATGCAGTTGGGGGGCAGGGGCCTCACATGACTGCACTGTGCCTCTTCAGAAGGCTTTGCATCTCCGTGTCAAAAGGTTTTACCTTCGTTTGGGGCTATTTTCTTAACCGCTTCAGGCAGTCTCTCTGTGTGCCTAAGGCATCACTCGGAAAAGAGGGTGTGCTATTAATTATGACTGAAATAATTAACGTGATGAAGCAGCGGCTTGAATTCAGACTAGCTAGTCTGTGGGTATTATTTATTAGTTTACTAAACTTCTATACAGCCCTTCATCACAGGGCAATTTATAATATAAAACTCCCAAAATACATAAGATGGTAACAAATAAAAAGAGTTTAAAAGGCTATAATAAGCTAAAGGGTAGCGTAAGTCTTGTCACTCCAGTTTTTGCCACATTGACTTAGGCCACATTCATTCCATATATTTAAAGTATGATGATACCATTTTAAACAGTTGTGACTTTCCCCCAAAGGATTCTGGGAACTGTAGTTTGTTAAGGGTGATGAGAGTTTTTAGGAGGCCTCTCTTCTCCACACAGAGAGACAATTCCCAGAGTTTTCTGGAAAGAGGGATTGATTATTAAATCGCCTAACATCTGCTACCTGAGGCAGTCCCCTCACTCTACCTAATGGTAGGGCCAGCCCTAAGTGCAGGCATAGGCAAACACGGCCCTCCAGATGTTTTGGGACTACAACTCCCATGGTCCCTAGCTAACAGGACCAGTGGTCAGGGATTATGGGAATTGTAGTCCCAAAACATCTGGAGGGCTGAGTTTGCCTATGTCTGCCTAAGAGCATAGGTCTCTGGTGAAAGAAGGAGCCCATAGGGTTTCATCCGGTATAATAAAGTTTGTGACATTGGCCTGGCTTCTCAGTCCACGTAACTTGTCATCAGGGCTTGAACTGATCTGCTTTTGGCCTGCCCATCCTCACCTTATTGGCTCAATAGCCTGCATGTCTTTCCAGCTTCCTGCACATTACCCAACTTGACCACCTTGCAGGGCCTGGCCCTGCTTGCCTGCACACTTCCAGCAGTGACACACTGAGCAACGCATTTGCAACCATTGCTTGGCTCTCAGACTATTTTAACTGTGGACACATATAAATGGCAGGCCCAGACCAGGAAGGAAGTGAAGCAAGGGTTCTCAACCACACACAGAAATCTCTTCAGATCAGTCTTCACTGCAGCTCATTCCCAGATCTCAAGGAACATTAATCTTTGCTAAACCACAGAGCCATTACATGCTGCTAAGAACTAGCTTAGCTTGGCCTTGCTGCCAGAACCATCATTAGGAAGTCTTTCCAACACAACTTGTCGATTCATCAGGTTTACTAGTCATGTGCCCACCTATCTTTGGGTAAATTCCATTTCTGTTCATTTCTCTCCTTTTAATCCCCTTTCTCCTTCTCTCTCTTTCTCCTTCTTTCATTCTTGCTTGTTCCTCTGAAGTCCTGACATATTTAATCTCATGTCAACAGAGAACTATGTGCCAACCTCACATTCAGGGCTCCAAACATTTCACTGCCCCCCGCCTTGGAAAGAGACCACAATGTGACAGGTGAAATGTCAGAAACAATTACCGGCCGAGGGAAGCTGCTTAGCTCAAAGGGGAGCTTTCCAGTCTGAGTTCTGTGGTGATGCTTCCAAGCATGCATAAATTAGTGGGAGATCCAACCCAGAGACCTGTAATCTAAACAGATGGCATGGACAGTCCTGTGTGGCAGATGATGAGCAGGAATAAACTGAAGGACCTTCTTCTGAATCCATTGTTCCTAAGGTGCTTTCTTCTAAAGCTGTGCCAAATATCCCTGCCCAAATATCCACTTTCTTGGGGCCCTTCATCCCCTATGAAAGTGGAGAGGTGGTATTCAGAAGCATTCATGGGGCAGCAGCAAATTTAAAGAGCTTTTCAGTGCTAGTAGTCTTCCTTTTAAATATGATCTCATGGACTGCTTCTTCTTTTTCTCTTTTTTGAAAAGAAAATTTGCCCCTTGGGACAGAATGCCCATTTGGAACAATGTCAAAGGGGGCAGCCATCAGCCTAGTTTGCACATGACACTAAACCATGGCTTGTTATCTGCGAACCCTGCTCAGAAGCTCAATTGTGGTTGTGGCATTATGTATGAGCCCAGGACCTTTTTTTAACCATGGTTTGCTTGACCACGCCACCTCAGGCACTCCAAAAACTACAAAGGCATGGGCATCTGGGAAATGGAAATGACTGTGGAGAAACAAGCAATGGTTTGATAATCTGTGGGACAATTTGTGGTTAACTCATGGTTTGCTAAAACACAACATGGCTGGAGCAAACCATAACTAGGTGTTATATGTGAACTGGGGCATCTTAGTGAATGCCCTGGGGAACGATGCTACTAATGATGTACCATGGGCCACTTAAGGTACAGGCAAGCCGTGTGTGTGTGTGTGTGTAAATTTAGAAAGGCCTAATTCAGGCATGTCCAAAGTCCATTTCGGGGGCCTAATTCAGCCTGCTGGTCGGTTTAATCTGGCCCCTGTGGCAGTTTATTTCTTGGAGTAAAATCTTTAAAAAACCTCAATAACTTCAAGCCTAAAAAAAGTTCAACAACTTTGGTCAGCCCTTTGGTCGGCCCTCACGGCCCTTCACTTCATCAAATCTGAAAAAAGTTTGGACAGCACTGGCCTAATTCAACAGGCTCTTCTTTGAGTACACAGTACTCAACTAGACAAACAGCCTGACCTGGGAGAAGTTAGCTTCCTGTATTCCTAAATCTAATTTGTCCCTCCTGTTGAGACTAGTGAAATGTGGAGGGAAAGACTATGTAGGTTAGCTGCGCTGGGGCATCTTAATCTAACCACCACAGTGGCATTTCTTAGCAGGCCACTATTTCCAACCATGATTTGCCCATGCTATATTGTTTAGGTTACCCTCAGGGACAGAGTGGTCACCTGAACTCTCTGCCATCCTCTTTGGTATATGAACACGCACCCGAGTGAAGCCTTCATAGCTGGCGCTTTCAAATGTAAGCTTTCTCCTTCTGCCATGTTAAATGCTCTCATTCAGCAGATTTCATGGCCTCTTTTCGCTAAACCATTTCAAGCAAATTATCTGTTCACTTCCTGCTAAACAGCATAATTTGCTTCCCCCTCTCGTGGCAGATGGCAGGGTGAAAAACACTGTTTCCTGAGCACAAGAGAGCACTCTGGTGCACTCTCTCTCTCTCTCTCCACACAAGAGAAGCAAATGGGGGGAAGGCGCTTTCAGATGCTGCTCCTCCTTTGCAGCAGAGACAAATTGCTGGGGATTCCGACCAAGACCACCACCCTCTCAAACCCCTTTGCAGGTGTCAGTAATGCAGGACTGGTGAGAAGGAAGAGAAGAAACCATGAGCCCTGGTGGGTGTGGCCCCAGGCAGTAGAGATGGAGGTGGTGTGTGGAGGTTTCATGGAGGTGAAAAGAAAGGTAGTGGGATGGGACTCCTGGAGCCAAGAAATAAAAGAGTTAGCTTGGGATCAGGAGGCCCAGGAAATGGGGTGACTACAACTCCCATCAGCCCCACTCAGCATGGCCAATGTCAGGGATGATGGGAGTTGTGGTCCAACAAACTCTGGAGGGGCACAAGTTCCCCACATCAGCTCTTGGTTGATATTAACCACTTGGGGCCAAAACTGTAACTGCAGAAGAATGTAACCTCTTGTTTATTTGCCACCATCTTATAAAGTGTGGTATTATTCTGTTTGACCTGGTTCAGGCTATGAAACCTTGTGGTACTGAGCACCTTCCATCAAGTCCCAATGTGGAAAATATACACACCAGTTTCCTTGCGACTTGAGGTTGGGTGCTTGGCCATAATTGCTCCTCGAATCACAGAAGCCAGTTGTTTAACAAATTTGCTGTTGGCATCCATCTGTCTGTCTCAGGAGACAAACAATCTGACACCACAACCTTCCTGAGAATCTCAGGGCTAATTCACATACGGTATTCACACCAACTGCTTTCTCTGCACTCAGACTAGGCCTCTCTAGGCAATAAAATGAGGAGGAAATGGGGTGGTAGAAACCTGTAGGTGGACATTTTTTAAAGCATTCCCACATTTTGTTTTAAAAAATTTTCCCCTGCAAGCAGAAAATTAACACCCAGCTTTCTGTTTACAGCAGGGGCGGGGGGACATGTAGCCTTCCTGAAGACCACTCCCCAAGGTTGGAACTGCAATGATGCCAAACACACCAGCCCTGAAGCCTCTTTGCATCAATAGGCTAAAGTGGATCGGCTGATACTCCCCTAGCCCTCTAGAAGGCTATGGGATTCTTTGTTCTTCTGAGCAATGATGCCACCTAGCCAATCTAGCTACAGATTCCCTTTCTCTGCCTTTGACTCTCTGCAGGGCTCCTTGCAAGATTATATGAGGCTGCAATATCCCTGCTGTCTCGGAACAGCATTGTGTGGCAGCCTGAATCAGTAAACCAGGGTCTGTTACCTGAAGGCTTCCTATCAGGAAGGCAAGCAGTAAATGTGCATTTGGCTGCAGAGTCGCTGAAACGCTATGTGACACAGGCCCATTGCTGTCTTAGGTACCTTGGGCTTCCTGGAGCATGAAAAGTGCTAAAATGTATTCCCAGCCCAGCATCACCATCCTTCACTGCTTTAGTTAACTCTAATGGCCTGGCTCATCTTGCTTAGAATTTGGAACAAGCAATATTGTCTACCCCAATAGGCTGGACATAAGACATTGGGGATTTGGTTATAGCTCTGTGCATAGCCTGCAGCAACAATGAGATCAATAAATTGAATCTAGAGCACCTTGCCATAAAAAGCAATTAGCAAACTCAACTTTATCAATAAAAAGCGGAGACCCGGATTTATAAAAATGTAACATTCATGGCTGGGGAGATTCAAATGTAGCTTTTTCACTGATCAAAAAGATAGCTTTTCTACAGCGCAAAAACTCTACAGCCCAAGGCATTTCAGCGTAGTCCTACACAAATTGTTGTCCTAAGCCAAGACATTGCCACAGAATCAGTCAATTGACACACTCACACCAACTACTCCCCTTACAGATTTGCCCATGCTATATTGTTTAGATTACCCTCAGGGACAGAGCATAGGTTACATGATTGTATGTGGGAAAGGGGCCCAATTGTTTTGAATAAACTCATTTAATAGTATCATTAGTTTTCTGCATGTTGGTCCAAAATGGCCCCATGAACAAAAGGGAGGTATCAGCACGCTTGAGGGATCCTGGAAGTTGCAGTGGTGGGGGATAGGAGGGAGAAGGTGCACACACATATGAAAACAGATCACACTGAATGGGGTGGATGAACACATGAGCAGAATTGCCCCATGCTGCAACACTTCATTGCAGTTCCCACTTATTCATCCTACCTTAAGGTAGGATTCTCTGTCCAGGTAGGATGGTCTGAACATGAACCTGCCAGAAACAGAGGGCTGTATGCAGTCCTAGTCCTGTTCATAGGAGACTCATTGAAATAACTGGACCAAAATTAGCCACACCCATTAATGAGCCTGCTCTGGGTTGGATACAATCCATAGTCACAAGTGAGGAAGAGGAGGAATTATTGCTGAACTCTCTGGAAAGATGGAGTTGCGCAATTAACCCAGGCCTGGTTGCTCACGGCTTGTTCATCCATTTATTTATTTGAAACATTTATGCCTTATGTTTCCTCATAAATATCTCAAGGTGGCCAACCACAAAATTGCACCATTTAACAATGCATAATATCTATTCTGAAAACACACAAAACCAATAAAGAAGGACAGCAAAGCAACACCAGCAGATTCAAACCAATACAACAAGAGAGTCATCAACAGACTAAAAGCCTTCTTAAAAAGGAATGTGTTTACCAACTTATGGCAGGATATTAAAGAGGAGGCAAGATGCCTTTCACCAGGAGGAAGTTCCAGAGCTGAGACACAACCCTGGATCCAACCAAGTATATTTTAGGAGGTGATAAGTTCCAGATAAAGTATCTGAATAGGCCCACTTGCCACCCAAGGCTTTTTACCCTCCCATGAATCCCTGTTGAAAAAGGCAGAAAGAGGCCATTCAGCAGTGCATGGTTCCAAGCATTCCTTTCATGCACAGCCCTCACTTGAAAATAAGGGTCAGGCAGTCATCAGACCCTGCTTGGGGTTATAATAAGGATTCCATTGGGTTTTGGAGCTGGATGGAGCAACATCCATGTCTCTGGGACCTCTCCAAGGTCCTGAATCTCCAGATTCCGAACAGCTGCCTGGTAGCTTACCTACTTGTTATCAAACACCTGCTGCCTGCTCCTTGCCAACACATCCCTTCTACTGATTGCTCTCTGTCTGAGGTCAGATCTTCCCAGACCTTTCCCACCACTCTCTAGAATTCCACCCCCCCCCCCCGTAGGCCTGGGCAGATGGGGACTCTTAGCTCAGTGGTAGAGCATATGCTTTGCACACAGAAGGTTCTTGGTTCAATCCCTGGTATCTCCAATAAAAAAGGATGATGTAGGTGCTGGGGAGAAATCTCTATTTGACACCCCAGAATGCCACTGCCAGTCAAAATAGGCAATTCAAATAAGTCTGACTTGGCATAAGTCAGACTATGCAAGAGCTAAACATCTTGTAACTATCCTGAAATGGTCTTGGAAAGAGCTAGAGAGAAAGGAGCAGATTCAGTTTAAGCATTCTAAGCAACCCAGCTTCTTTCAGGGGCAGTAAATGCAAAATAAAACCAAATAGAGACAGAGCCCAAAGCCATTTTGTTCAATAATGTGCCACGGCTTATTAGGAAGGGGTTACAAGCTGCTTTCCAGCACACTTGTTCTGGAAGAGATAAGCTGACTAGTGGGAAATCAATCACTATGAATTTTGATAGCAGTGCCTCCTGAAGTAATTACTTCAAACATCAATAATTCTGTTCACCTGCTAGTGGAATTTTCAGTCACGCTGAAGGTTAAATGAATGCCACGGGGCTCTTGTGTATTTATTTGTGGGGAAATTATATATATTTATTTCCCCATGTTTTGTTTTCTCTTCCCTTTTCTGCTTTTTTAAAAAAAAAAATCCACCTAAAAATGCCAATAGATTTCAACTGTCGCAATGCATAGGTCCCTCTCTCTTCTTTCTCAAGCTGTCAGCCAGGCTTTGCACAGATTAGTGGAAATGGCCTCCACCGGAACAGGAAAACAGGAAAGAAAAAAATTACCTTGTACACATAATTATTTCAATTATTCTTCCTGTCACAAATGTGAAGTACCTTAGAAGCCCAAGTCATTGGAATGGGTCAATCAAGGAGGGAAGGGAAGGGGAGCATAGAAAAAGGTAAATAGCTGGGGGAGGGCAACAATCAAATATTTATCGTTGCATTTATATTTCACCTTTTTGACCAAGGAGCTCAAGGTAGCTTTACATGGTCCCCCCCCCCATTTAATCCTCACAACAACCTTGTGAGGTAGGTTAGGCCGAGAAGCAGTGACTGGTCCCAAGATCACCCAGCAAGCTTCAAGGCCCAGTGGGGAGTTGAAACTTGGTATCCCAGGTACTAGTCCAAGACACTATAACTGCTATACGGCCTCGGTCCAGTATACCTGAAGGAGCGTCTCCACCCCCATCATTCTGCCCGGACGCTGAGGTACAGCGCCGAGGGCCTTCTGGCGGTTCCCTCATTGCGAGAAGCAAAGCTACAGGGAACCAGGCAGAGGGCCTTCTCGGTAGTGGAGCCCGCCCTGTGGAACGCCCTTCCAGCAGATGTCAAAGCGATAAACAACTACCTGACATTCAGAAGACATCTTAAGGCAGCCCTGTTCAGGGAAGTTTTTAACGTGTGATATTTTATTGTATTTTTGGTTTTTATGGAAGCCGCCCAGAGTGGCTGGGGAGGCCCAGCCAGATGGGCGGGGTATAAATAATAAATTATTATTATTATTATTATTATTATTATTACTATACCACACTGGCTCTGTAATATTACCGTTAATACTGTAAATAATTGTGCAAGCCTGAAAAAGCAGTTACATCCAGCAGCAGTGCCAGATGGATAGTGCCAGTTTGAATAAAACAGCCACAGGAATTTGATTCTTAAATCTTCCCTTCAGTTGCTGCTGTTGCTTATTACATTTGTCAGTTGCTTTATAGAAGGAAAAAAGTCTCAAAGATAAGATACAATAAACACAATTTAAAACTGGGAAGATGTAAAACAATAAGCAATGCAAAATACATAGAATGCTCGCCCAATAACAGATTAATAAGGACAAGCTGTACATTGTGGTCTAAACCACAGAGCCTAGGGCTTGCCGATTGGAAGGTCGGCAGTTCGAATCCCCGTGACGGGGTGAGCTCCCGTTGCTCGGTCCCTGCTCCTGCCAACCTAGCAGTTCAAAAGCACATCAAAGTGCAAGTAGATAGTTAGGTACCGCTCCGGCGGGAAGGTAAATGGCATTTCTGTGCACTGCTCTGGTTCGCCAGAGGAGGCTTAGTCATGCTGGCCACATGAGCTGTACGCTGGCTCCCTCGGCCAATAAAGCAAGATGAGCTCCGCAAACCCAGAGTTGTCTGCGACTGAACCTAACGGTCAGGGGTCCATTTACTGTAGGAGGGAACTTATTTACCAGCTACCTGAGGGGACAAAATGGTCTTAGTCTGGTGCCTAAAGACTAACAAGGATGATGCCAGACATGTCTGTCTGGGGGGAGCATTCCACACATGAAGGACCACCGCTGAAAAGGCCTCTTCTTGATGCTGTTAGACTACATCCTAATGACCTCAGTTTGCATGGCCAGTGGCCAGGGATGCCATCATAATTTCCTTAGCCTTTAAGGTACCACAAACCTCTCTGCTGTTTTTGGCTACAAGAAACTACCACCCCCTAAATTTCTATTAGGGATGATGGGAATTGTTGAGCAGCAACATCTAGAGGGCACCAGGTTGGGGAAACTGTTCCAGCCATTCATTAATTATCTAGTCAAGAACTAGATTTCTTCAAGGAACACTGTGTGAACAGAGCCAGGGACAGAGGGCCAAGTCTTCACCAATGACCTCCCAAACTGGTCTTCCAATAAGACCTGTTGCCACCATTATTTTCAGACCCCTCTTTTTGTGATTTTCGAGGGTGGTTGTGATGTTAGGGTACACTACCTTGAGAAAACAGATTTGGCTTGGGGACCCCTTGGTTCCCAGTCTCCAGTGTAGCTCACACACATACACACGGATCGGCAATGTAGCTACACAGTAATTTGCAGCCGGTGGGATGTAGTTCCCCCTCTCCTTTCTCTTCCGCATCCATTGGGGATAAGAGGAGCCATTTGTGTGCCACATGCGGGCAACTGTGAATTTTAAGGACCATAATCCCGTGGGGACCCACTGAGAATATGAGTGCCTCATCTAGTTATGAAAATCGTGGGATGAAAAAACAACAACAACACCGTAACCTTGTTATCCAAAAACCAGTGTGATTTTAAAAATAAAAAAAGCATGCAGTGCCTGATCTGAGTACAGAATCTGCACTCTTCTAAGGTTTGGTCTTGCTCCCTGTTGTCTCCGCTTGCCGTTCTCCCAGACCATCCCCCTGCTGCAGGCTTCTAAGTGCTACCCAGATCTCCTGCAGCTCCTTCCTCCTCCTTCCCCCATCATTCTTCTGATCTCCCACCGCTGCCTCCTCCTACCGCCAGACGGTTTATAGGCCTGGAAGCTTTGGCTTTCGCTGCTGGAGTGACAGCGTATTTATTACCGTGTTATTATTGTGCCGCCGCTCTCAGCTATGGCAAATTCCACTCTGCCTCTCTCTGCTATCGGGAAACCTGAAATTCCGGCAGACCCGGCAAAAGACTTGATGGATATGTTTATTAGCTCCCCAACCTCTTCAAGATGGATGGAAGCTGAACTTCATGGGCTGGGCTGGCTGTGATCAAAAAACAAAAGGCAGGCTACTCCATGGAAACGTTTCCTTTCTTCTCCCCTCATGCTCTAAATCCAATAGTTTATAGACTGTGTTCTGGGAAGGGCTGGGATGCCTCAGGTGCTTCTGAGGAGTTCCTTGGTGAAAGGGTTGGTAACAGGCATAAACTACTAAAAAGAGAGGAGGTCCATGATTATTGCTGTTCCCTGGAAGGTACAGTTGAAGGGAGCATAGATGCGCTTCAAGACACCCTCAGCTTGTGAGGAGCACAATGTCTATCCTCTGCCTCCACACACTAGAAAAGGGACCTCTCCAGCTGGTCCTCCGGAACAACACAGGAGCCTTATACTGTCTGAGACTACTGGTCCATCTAGCTCAGCAGTGATTGGCAGCAGCTCTCCAGAGTCTCAGCCAGAGCTTTCTCCCAGTCCTATCTTGAGATTCCGGGAATTAAACCTGGGCTCTTCTGTTCGCACAACCCTATACAGCATAGGTGGGAGACTTCAAGCCTAGGAGCGGAATGTGCTCTCCAGTCCTCTCTTCTCTGGCCCCCAGGACTCTCTCAATGGCGCATCCCTCATCAGCCCTGCTTTGCACCCCTCCGCATGAGTGTTTTTTGCCTGGCTGGACTGTATTCCTGAGCTCTGAAAACAATGATTACTTTCCTGGATAGAGGCAGAGAAGGATGTGTGAATGTGTGTAGAAATTACACTACTGTACAAAGGTGAAACTTATATTCCTTGCCTGACCAACTTTTACCTCTGGCTTTGCTCACCTCTGGTATGTGGCCCCCTGCACAGGTTTCCCAAAAGGAATGTGGCCCTTGAGCTGAAAAGTGTTCTCCATCCCTGCTCTACAAAGCTCACTGTAGAAAGCTTTTTCTTTTCCCATCAATCTCTGGCTTGAGTCTGTTCTGATTCTGAGACTAAGGTATTACCTCACTGTAGTTGTTCTGTTATCTTGTTTTATATTGGGGTTTTATGGGTTTTTAATGTTTTGCTCATCACTCTGAGCTTTGGGGAAAGCCTTTTGTAAAATGAATAGATGCCTAAATAAATCTGGCTTAGAATCATCTGTGGCAAGTCAAGACTCTTTGGTGGACAAATTAATGTGGATGGAGTTTCTGGAGGGCAGGAAGTTTGAAAGCCACAACTCTCACCCCAGTGGCAGGCTTGGCAGGCCGGGACATAGATTGGATTATCCCTGAACTAAGGCGGATGGCCCCCAGTTGCCCAACTAAACATTTATTTATTTTTTAACAAGTGCAAGAGAGACAGAGAAAGAATGAAGAGGGAAAAGGGAAAAGGGAGGAGGAAGCCTTATGGGTTATGTTAAACTGTTTGCCAGACCCTTCTAATCCCTGGATCTAACAAGTGTTAAAAGTGAATCAGGCCTTCTAATTCCTGGAAATAGCCAAGATGAGGGATTAAAGGGCTTCATGGAAGGTGGCAAATGAGTGGTGGCCTCTCCCTCAACAGACATAGCCAGGGTTGAGAGCAGAGTTTGCAGCGATGTGAGCTAGAGGAAAAGCAGCAAGCTGGGGAGAGAGAGGGAGAGAGAGAGAGAGAGAGAGAGAGAGAGAGAGAGAGAGAGAGAGAGAGAGTCAGAGCAACGGTCATTTCTGTTTGAATGCTGTATGGAAGTGAGAGCTGGACCATAAAGAAGGCTGATCACCAAAGAATTGATGCTTTTGAATTATGGTGCTGGAGGAGACTCTTGAGAGTCCCATGGACTGCAAGAAGATCAAACCTGTCCATTCTGAAGGAAATCAGCCCTGAGCGCTCACTGGAAGGACAGATCCTGAAGCTGAGGCTCCAGTACTTTGGCCACCTCATGAGAAGAGAAGACTCCCTGGAAAAGACCCTGATGTTGGGAAAGATGGAGGGCACAAGGAGAAGGAGATGACAGAGGACTAGATGGTTGGATAGTGTTCTGGAAGCTACCAGCATGAGTTTAACCAAACTGCAGGAGGCAGTGGAAGACAGGAGTGCCTGGCGTGCTCTGGTCCATGGGGTCACGAAGAGTCCGACATGACTAAACAACTAAACAACAACAACACAGCTGTGGGAGAAACAAGACCCCTTTGGGGTGTTAATGCTATGAACCTCCCCATTGAAGACTCAGGTTGTATATATGTGTAAATAAAGCATATATCATAAGGACACCACAGTCTGTACTGTGCCTCATTCCAAAAGGAAACATGAACTCTGAGCAATGCCTGGAACCCCTTGCACTGTTCAGAGATTGAGGTGCTGCACAACACTTATATACAGTATAAAAACGAAGCGAGTTCCATCTTTCAGGTTGGGCTACAGGTGAGGGTTTGAGAGGGTTGAAGACAGTGTATCTGGGATAAGCAAGACCACTTACAAGATATTTAATACACTCAGACTTGAATTGTGCACATGAGAAGTGTTAAAGGCCCCATCACTTATACTTATGTAAGTGATTCAACCCCTGTTCTCTCACCAGGACAGCCTTCCAGAAATCTTTGTACACAGCAAGTGGGCTGCATTCATGCTGCTACCTGCGAGGATCTTCCTTGCTGAACAGATGGTCGGTTCTGTCAGTTGAGGGCAGCAGATGCTTGCAATCAGTCTTCCTTACATCATATATGTCCACCAGGTAGGCCAAGTCAAGGAAGGCTGAGCTTCCCTTCCTGTAGCCTGTGGAGGGGCTAGGGGGAAATCAATTTCCCTGGGCCCCAGAATAAGCAAGGGAACTTTTCTTCCATATTTTTCAGGAAGACTGCTAGTTTCTGAGCCCCAGAGCTCATGTGAATAAGTCTTTGGTAAAGGATACCAAAAACTTGAGAGGTGAGGCATGCAGAGAATTATCTTACTTCTCCAACCTCCTGCTTAAAGCTTCCATATCCTGGCTAGATTGGGTTGACTTTGTAGAGTGTGCATGAGTGTATTGAATGTGCACCTAGTAATAGCTCTTGCCTTACTGTTGTACCTGTTTGGTGGGACCAGGACTATTTTATTTGTGAGCTCGATTTTATAAATGTGGAATAGTTTATTAAATCCTGAAATGCCAAAACCTGCTGGAAGCCACAGGATGCATCTGACAATGACAACAACAGAGATTTAAATTCAGTCCATTATCTTAATCATACATTGATCCACCTTGGGTTTCAGCATTCTAAGAGTGTGCCTAGTTGCATTGGAGAAGCAGGTGCAATTGATAAGACTATAGGTTCCTTCTCTGTTATTGAATCCCTGCTTAACTCAAGAAGAAATTTTTTTCTCTTTTTAGTAGAGTGTTTGGAATAATGTCTGTATCTGAAGGCTTCCCATGCAGACCCTGATGTTGCAGAGTCCTGAACCACATGGGCAGGGCTAGCTCAACACATTTTGCTGCCTGAGACAAAGGACACGATAGAACCTTCTCTTTCCACAAATATAATTCAACTAGCCTGGTGTGGAACCTGACTTAACCACTAGCAGTGGAACAACATTGTTGAAATCCACCATACCAGAAGGTAGGCAACTATTTTCAGGGGTGCACAGCGGACTTGTTTAGGGGACTCGGGACTGGTGGCAGGTTGTCACCCTCCCATGCAGCATTTGTCACCTGAGGCAGTAGCCTCACTCTGCCTAATGATAGGGCTGGTCATCTACTCGGGGAGATTTCACAAGTAAATAAAAGGCTGTTGATCCCTATTCCTTTGGCCCTCCAGAGGCTGCTGCACTCCAACTCCCATTTGGCCAGAGATGATGGGAGGTGTGGTTCCAACAACATGTGCAAGGCTGCAGGTTTCCCAAAGCTGTCTTAGCCCGTCATTATTTGCATGAATGGGCAACACCAGTACAAAGGGGAGCGGCTCTTACTTTATACTTGCCCCCATTGATGCACAGCACTGCTTCTGGCTTCCCATGTACTTAGGACAAACATCTGCGGCAGAAAGCTTTCTGCAATCTTATTGGTTGCTAGCATAATCTAGAATATTGCGCTGTTGAATGGCCTGGAACCACACACACAGAACCGTTGTGTTCTAGAACTCAGCACAGTCAGGGTTCTAAATTTCTCAGGGAGCCTGCAAAGTTGACAAACATGACAAACATGTCAATGTTTGCCCCAAATATGTTGGACGTGGCAAGAAGCCTCACAGCAACAAGAAGGGCTGGGCTAAAGGTGCAACAAACCCACAACCTCTCTGTACTCAAGTTGCTCTTTGACAAAAGAAATTCCTGAAAAGGGCATAAGGACAGAGCAAATTCATCCTCAGAGAAAGAGAGGGAGGGAGGGAAAATGTCTTAACTGTGACAAAGTCAAAGCTGATTTTCACCATGAAATATCCCCCAGGAATAGAAATTTAGCAGCTCACACACATTGTAATATTAATGTGCACACATTGCTTCAAGCTGACATACTGTCTGTTAAATGAGTGGTTTATCTTAATGGTCTGTTTTCTTTGAGGGAGGGAGGAAAGTTAACTCTTCACACAAAACTCTTGTTTTGTTTCACTCTCCACCTATTAAAGCACCATTCCGGAATCCCTAGCATGTATTAGACAGGGTGGTACAGCTCAGTGGCAGGAAATTGCCGGCCAAACCTTTCTTGCTGTTATATCTGTGGGTGTTTCTGTCTCCCCAATATATATCCACAAATGCAGATATGCAGTATTCATAGAAGCACAGAACTGTAGAGCTGGAAGAGACTTGAAGGAGCACCTAGTCCAGCTCCCTGCAGTGCAGGAATCACAGCTAAGTTTGAATGGCTTGGGTTTTTCTAAACCCTTTGCATGTCAGTTCACATCTGGCATCATTCTCCATTTACAGGGCTAGGCAGTTCGATATAGCTTATGCTTGTTTCCCCAGGTGGCAATCTTTTTCTTATGGTGCTAGGCTGTTGTGCAAAATACAAGCTTATTGCATATCCTTTTCTGTTCTGGGCAATTCACTGTGCAACATGGTGCTCAAGAAGAGCGTCCGTCTTTCCCAATCAGAATGCATAGATATACATATACATGTACATATACAGTACTACCTCTGGTTATGTACTTAATTCATTCCGGAGGTCCGTTCTTAACCTGAAACTGTTCTTAACCTGAAGCACTACTTTAGCTAATGGGGCCTCCTGCTGCCGCCGCGCTGCCGGAGCACAATTTCTGTTCTCTGAAGCAAAGTTCTTAACCTGAAGCACTATTTCTGGGTTAGCGGAGTCTGGAACCTGAAGCATATATAACCTGAAGCGTATGTAACCCGAGGTACCACTGTACATATACATATATGCATACATACAGTGGCACCTCTGGATGCGAATGGGATCTGTTCTGGAGCCCCATTCGCATCCTGAAGCAAACACAACCCGAGTCTGCTCATGCACGGGTTGCGATTCTCCGTTTCCATGCATGCGCGTGACGTCATTTTTGAGCGTCTGCGCATGCGCAAGCGGCGAAACCCAGAAGTAACGTGCTCCGTTACTTCCGGTTCACCGCAGAGCATAACCTGGAAATGCTCAACCTGAAGCACATATAACCCAAGGTATGACTGTATACACACACACACACACACTCTTACCCATAGCTGCAAATGCCTCCCAATTAAAAACCCTGAGCATTTTTTACATCATTATCCTCCACCTTTAATACAGACTTGGGCAGTTTTGCGAAGATTATCATATGATTATCCTCTGATGCCTTTGTTGCTTGTGCTTGTGGAGTAATGAGTCAATTTTGTCACATTAAAAACTTGAAACATGGAACTAGGCAAAATGAGATAGAAAATACTGAACAAAGCAAACATGTTTGCCCTTTAATAGCATTTCATATGCGGGTGGGGTGGGGGCTGTTTACCGAGTTTTGCATCAGGGTCAAGAGTTAACCAGCTGTTGTATTTTGGGGTGGGAACAAATGATCCCTCTGGTTAGACTGGCTGGCAATTGGGAGGGAGGGAGCGAGTCTCTCACAATCCCTTTTCCTTTTCGTGCCATATTTTTTAGACTGGTAAACCTTAGGGTGGGGACTTAGTGATATTTATAGGCTTCTCTGGAGGAGCTTTTTTTCCTGTTGAAGAATGGGGTAACATTGTTTTAAATTAATGTATTGGTAATTATTAATTACTTGTGATGGCTAATAATAAGCAACCCCTTTGTAGAAGATGGTGGTGGAGATGGTGTTGTTGTTTTTAATCTAGCAAAAGTGGTTGATGTAAACTACTTTTTTTCTAGGGAAAAGGAACCCACAGTGCAAGGCCTGTCCTACCATTAGTCGGAGTCTGGAGACCTCAGGCGGCAGATGTTGAGGGGCACAGAATGGACAGAACTGCCTGAGCAACACACGCTGCCCTGGATTCCCAAATCTAGTCTGCTGCCCACAGGTGTCGTGGAGTGTGCCACCCCATTGCCAGTGCTTCAGCCACCAAACTTTGTACATAGAATGGGAAGGAGGGCACTATCTTGCCTTTTGCCTCAGGCGGCAAAATGTCTTAGGCCAGCCCTCCCACTGTGTCCCCCCACCTCTCTCTACAGCAAATCTGGCAGAAAGCAAGGTGGACAGAGAAAAGGGAGCGAGATTCTTTTCCAAGAGGCGGTTGCTAAACAGGCAGCATTGCCTCAGCAATCTACATTTCCTGCCCCCAAAATGATTTTTGCTCATGAGCCACATTTGTCGACTGCTGTGTTCTCTTGCTGCCTCAAGAAAAGAAGAGGAGAGGGAGAGAGGGAGAGGGAGAGAGAAGGAAGGGCACTGATGCACTTCTTGTAGTCATGGCAACAGTATCAGACCTGCTGGTTGCCCAAAGGACCTCAGCCATTATGTATGCCACTTCCTTTCTTCCACATAGGCCTAACTGGCAAGGGGCACATTCTGTGAAATAAAGAAGGGTGTCTCTGGGTAACGGGGGAGCATTTTGAAAGCAATTCCTCCTTCCATATTCACGCATATGCATGTCTGTGGTGAACAGATGTTTTCATATGAATACGTTTAATTATATGAGTGTTTTCCTCTGGCTTTCTTACTGTTCAGGACTCCCTGAGTATTACACAGTTATCCACCCCCCCACTCCTGTAAAATGTGAGAGATAAAACTGCTGAAGCTCGGGGGCGGGGAGACTACTGCACGGCCAACTGCATTCTTAATACTGTAGAACCAAGCCGAGTGATGTGAGAGGACAGGCTGAGGGAAGTAGGGCTGGACAGAAGCAGCAGACAGAATTTGCTGTTCCCAAAACAGGTCAAACCCTGTGTGAGGCTTCAACCTTTATCTTGGGTCGAAAAAATTCACGGCTTGCAAGGTGGTTAGCTGAGCTGCAAATCTTTGAGCAGCACGTCTAGTCTTTAGCAGGGAGGCCTTTGGTGAATTTTGGAATGTAGTTTTATAACAACCACAAAAATGGGTATAAAGGTGTGTAAAAAGTGTTCAGTGAAAAAATAACATACAAAATGTATTATATTAGGGGAAATGGCTTGCAAAAAATTATTTAAGGGAAAATTGTATACAAAGATGTGTATGTGAAGGACTGAGAAATATATTAGGAGAAATGTGCACTAAAATTCTGATGATTTTCCGTGAGGGCTATTCACACACACACATTGAACTTATGAGGAAAAGTGGTGAACTGAAATTGGAAAAATGAGAAACTTAGATTGATAAATTTGTCCTTCTCTACCCGTGACAGGAAATCTCATGTGAGATTGTTAACTTACACAGCAGCTTTTTAAAGACCACATCTTTGTCTTCTAAACTCTTTGAAGGCAGACCTTATTTTTAACTATGCAGATGGCTAATGTGATGAGGGCTCCTCCACAGTACTTAGATGTTTTCCTAAGAAAAAGAGGATAGTGTATAAAATGGTTGCTGTTGGCCAGTTGATCTTTTGGAAACAGTAGTATGTCCCTTTGAGAGGAGCTTTCTTGACCTCACACTGTTAGACCACAGACTGGCCTGGGTTCCTCTCTCCTCCCTGTTCCTCTTTCCCCATAAAGCCTGGGGACTGACACTGGGGCTATTAATCAGCACCAGCTCCCTAGAGGACCTCCTGCAGTAGAATGCCACTGATGATGAGCAGATGGGATTTTTTGGCAAGATGTGAACTGACATGAAATTGAAAATAGCCAGAGAGAGCTAAACAAGGAGGAAAGAAGAGGAGGAGCACAATTCATGAAGCTCTGGATTTAGTGGGGGGGGGGGAGGGACCCTCTTTTCTCCTTCATGCCAGCTGGGCTACCGGCCTAAATTGTAATTGAAAACAATTGTGCTAACTCCATTTTTACCCTTTTACAAATGGAGCAAAGCAAATTCACTGGCTGTCCTCTGAGGAATAGGACAAGGAAGAGAGAGAAGAGCTTTATATCAGGTCGGTACAAAGGGAATCTGTATCCACTGTGAAGCAGACACAGAGTAAACACATTGGGGGAAATTCAACATGGCGCTCTTCCATATGGAAGAATACCTTCCCTCCCACACACATACCTGTGCATTGGGTGGGGGAACAGTGGTGTAGAGTGGGGGACCATGGCCCTGGGCACAAATTTCAGAGGGGACACAACTAGGCACCCCCATGACAGGCTCACTCATCAAGGCTGGAGCTGCAGGGAGGCAAGCCATGCCCAGGCTGGGCCTTCAGGGCTGGGGTGGCAGTGCTTCCTCCTTCTCCTTGTGGCCGGCGAAGGGATACCACTAGGTTGGCCAAAAAGGGTGTATCCTGGAGATGGGGTTCGGCCTGGGGGGGAAAAAGGAAAACCCTGCTGGATCAGGCCAGGGGCCCATCTAATGTAGTGTTCTGTTCCTACAATGGCCACCCAGATGCCTTCAGGAAAACCCTGAAGCATGATCCGAGCACAAGAGCTCTCTCCCTTCCTGCAGTTCTCAGCAACTGGTATGCAGAAGCATCACTGCCTCTGACTGTCTGGCAGAACATAGACATTTTGTCTAGCAAGTAGCCCTTGACATATTTCTCCTCCTAGGTCCTTAGGCAAGATGCCCTTGGTGGATCCCCCTCTCTGAACAGGCTCCTTTCCTTGCTACTGTTACTGCTGCCCATGTGCTTGCTACTCTCTGTTCGGGGTGTTCAGGTGTTTTACAAGGCAACCAGAGTGCCCCCACTTTCACCTGTTAAACCTCTGCTGGTATGCAGCACTCAGCTTAATAGGATACAAGATGAGCAGACAGACTCAGCAACAGGGATGGGGAACCTGTGGTCCCTCCAGATGCTATTAGACTACAGCTCCCCTAGTCCCTGACCTATTGGCTATGGCGGGGTAGGCAACCTAAGGCCCGGGGGCCAGATGCGGCCCTATCACCTTCTCAATCCGGCCCACAGACGGTCCAGGAATCAGTGTGTTTTTACATGAGTAGAATGTGTCCTTTTACAGTGGTACCTCAGGTTAAGAACTTAATTCGTTCCGGAGGTCTGTTCTTAACCTGAAACTGTTCTTAACCTGAAGCACCACTTTAGCTAATGGGGCCTCCCGCTGCCGCTGTGCCGCCGGAGCATGATTTCTGTTCTCATCCTGAAGCAAAGTTCTTAACCCGAGGTAATATTTCTGGGCTAGCAGAGTCTGTAACTTGAAGCGTATGTAACCTGAAACGTATGTAACCCAAGGTACCACTGTATTTAAAATGCATCTCTGGGTTATTTGTGGGGCATAAGAATTCGTTCATTCCCCCCCCCCCCAAAAAAAAAATATAGTCCGGCCCACCACATGGTCTGAGGGATGGTGGACCAGCCCACAGCTGGAAAAGGTTGCTCACCCCTGGGCTATGGTGTCTGGGGCTGATGGGAATTGGAGTCCAACAACGTATGGAAGACCACAGGTTCCCCATCCCTGCTCTGCAAATTGAAATCTTCACAGAAGCACTTCAGATGCTACTGAAATTCTCTCCCCCACCCTTAAGTGATCTCTCCTCCTGATTTATTTCCTGATGCAAAATTCATATTGCCCCCACCCAGAAAAGGGAGAGTGGTGTAATTAAAAACAACGCAGCAGCTTTCGGATTTTGGTGTGATGATTTAAAAAAAACGTGCAAGGCGCCCCGAGAGGTGAGCACCTGTTCAAGTATCATTAGTGATTGCATTGGCAACACTTGGTTGCCCCCCGTGTTTGCTCTTCAAACAACTGACGGTCCCCATTTGCTGACTGCACAGCCTGTAAATGGCACCCTTTGGCATTCTCCCCTCCTTCCCTCTTCAGCTCTCCAAAGACTTTGACAAACAATAATAAATTGCCTCCTAATCAGGAGTGAAGTTTGCAAACATGCTCAAATCCTTAGGAGCCTAAAGTTACTTTTGACGGAGAAAGAACTTTTAGCTCCTATAAGGAGCGCAGACCTTGCTGCAAAAGGGGGGTGGGGGTGGGTTGCAGCTGCTATAAGACGGATTTCAGTCATCCCTGCAACTTATGGTTGATGCTTAAGGCCTCCTACTCAGACCTGTGATAAAACTGAGAAAAGGATAAGATTTAGAGCTGAGCTGAAATGACTCAGTTTTTTGCAAACGGTTTCAGGGTTTTCTGGGGATTTCTCATGAAAACGTACACATTGTGCCATGCCCAATTTTGTCACTGGCATGTTTCCTCCAGAAGGTTGCCCACAAGCAAACATGTGAAAAAAGGCCCACATCCCTGATATAATAGCTTATCCATGGCATAAAAGTTGATGTAATCATAGGCATGTGTAGTACGTGGTATGTGTCCCTTGCAATGTTGTTTTGCAACGTTTTGCATGTTTAATAAAAGAGAGGCTAGATGGTCTGATTCAGTCTAACTCAGCTTCATATGTTTGTACAGAAAACAAATGATTAATGTGCATAAAGTTGGGTGGAACACTCGCCTCTCATATGTGCTTTTGCATTTACTTTAGAACTTCCCTTTGTGGGGGGGGGATAGCATTAAAACAGTAGGGACTAATTTTTGGGTCTCTAGCACATCTTCACAGTCAAGCAACTGCTGTGGGCATTATATGTGCACCACAACTGTGCATGCATGCCAACAACACACATAGATTTTCACATTCCACCCTCCACCCCACAGCAGCAATTAGGCTTGAAAAAAAGTGCTTTCACTTTTCTTCAAGCTTGATTTTGCGTGTGTGTGAGAGAGAGATCTCCCTGGACAGTGTAACTGGGGAGGCAAGAGTAAACCTTGCTTCCCCAGCTGCAGCATACAGTTGTATGCTGTACAACAATTAGGCTTAGAAAATACTTCTATTGGCTTCTTTCCAAGTCTGATTTCAGCTGGGGGGGGGCAATGTGCTGCCAGGGGAGGCCTTAGGGTGCATGTGTACCCACCGGTACTGCATTGGCAACCCACACCTTAACCCACACACAGAGATTCTAAACTGTCACAGAAGAGCAACACCCTATATTTTGGGATGTGATTCTTAAGAGACACCTTCAAAATGAAACAAAGCCAAAGTGATTCTGGGCCTGTCTCCTGTGTGGAGACACTCCAAATAAGTGTCCCTATTTTCCAGGGATGTCCCTGATTTAGAGAAGCCGTCCCTGTTTCTGATTTGATCCCAGAATGTCCCGCTTTTCCTTAGGATGCCCCTATTTTCACTGGCGAAATGTTGGAGGGTATGGATTCATCCAACCCCTGAGGCATTTGAAGGCAATCCTGTATAGATAAGTTTTTTAATGTCTGATGTTTTATTATGTTTTTATGTATGTTGGAAGCTGCCCAGAGTGCTTGGGCAACCCAATAAGATGTGTGGGGTATAAAGAGTAAAATTATCTTCATAGAATGGGGTGTCTCTGTTTTCATCAGAGAAATGTTGGAGGGTATGTGTGTATCAGTGAGAAGTCAGGCACATGCAAGGTCAGGTGTGCAGAGAACAAATATCCATGTCTAGAACGTTAAGAGTTAATGGGAATAGAGTTTGAGAAAATAGGATCACTACATTGTTAAATGCAAGACTTTTTTAACGGGGGGGAGGGGGGGAAACCAAACACATCCAAAATCCTAACAACTCTGGGGCAAAAGGTAATCAAGGCAAAGAATAAACAGAGATTTGAAATGCAAATTGCCTTGAGTCAAATTAGATGGGAGGAAATTATGATGGGGTTATTTTGGCAGTGCGGGGGAGCGAGGGGTGGGGAGCTAGAAAGAAGGATGTCAGGGAAACAAAACATTCATACAGCCACTGTAGGTAGTGTGGTGTAACTCAAAGCTCTTTGAACTAGGATTTGTCTGCTCTGCATCACATAACACTGCCCACCATTGCCTAATAAAACCATAGAATTATAGAGTTGAAAGGGACCCAAAGAGTCTTCAACCCCCTCCAACGCATAAAATTTGTGCCCATCTTATTTTTTAGGGAGTGTATTGTGTTGATTTTCATTATATGCATCCTTCTGCAACATACAAGAATCTGTGGGGTGCCGTAGCAACAGTCATTCTAAAGCATCTGCATTACAATCTTAGCTATAAATATCAGTCTACCAGGATTTCTACCCCTGGTAGAATTTCTACCCCTGGTAGACTACCAGGATTTCTACACACACACAAACACCCCCCCCCCAATTACCTCCCCACCACCCACCCAAGCCTGGCAATGATGGCTGCTCTGTGCATTGACCTGGGAATACATAACAGTTTGCTCTGCAAACAGCTGCTTCTACCCAGCCTTGTTGGAAGGGAGAGATGTTTTCCCCAGCACTCCTGACCCACTTTTCAAGTGTTTAGTAACTTGCCCATGCCCAAGGGTTCCTTCAAATCTGAAAGTGGAGAATCTAAGAGATCTGGGGCAACCTCTGATGATGTGTACCTGCTTGCACAATGGGACTTCTTGGCCCTTGTCCAACTCCCTGCACTCCCCCCAAAATCTACTTCAGAGGTTCCCCAAATGCTCTAGAACAGATTGTGGGGCTGCAGGGGGGACAAAAGAAATCAGAAGTCCTCTTGTACAAGCAGATGCCAGCAGACATTATGTTAAGAACATTAGAAGATCCCTGATGGAATCCATCAAAGGCCCGCCTAGTCTGGTAATCTGTTATAACTGTGGCCACCCAGATGCCTATGGGAAGCCCACAAAAGGGTCCTCTGAGTACAGGAACCCTCTCTCTATTTGTGACTTCCAGCCACTGGTGTTGAGGCAGCCTACATCCAACAATGGAGACAGGATATATCCCTCATGGCTAGAAGCCATCGTCAACATTTGATCTTAACTGTCTAACTGGGTACTGCTGAAATGTCTATTCACTTTGACTCCTACCTCTTTGATTCACTATGGAAATAAATATGCTATCCATTAAACACCATTAACATTCATTGTTTTATTGTTAACCTTTATTGTTAAGCTTTCTCTCACTTCTTTTATGACTTAGCCGATTGCACACAGAAAGCAAAGTCATTGCCTTAGGTCTTAATATAAATCTATATTTTTATTCGTGGAACCAAAAAAAATGGGTTCTCCATATCGGGCCTGAACTTGAGCAGGCTTAGAATAGTAGTCTTTGAGTGAAATTAGAGAAATTCGTGGAAGAGAAGGCAAATGTTGAGGATGAATGCAGCTGACCAAAATTGTATCGAACATGTGCCATCGAATTTTAAAAAATAAGAAATAAAGGAGAAAAACACACCAATATGGGGGGAATCTACAAAAAGTTGCTACAAGGAAGATTGCTTCACAAAGAGAGCAAGGAAATGGGCCAGGGGCTAGTTTGATGCTCAGCCCATGCCGTCACCCCTATTTGTGGCTGCTCTGCTATCACTATCCTCTTTCTGCACACCAAGGCCATCCAAAACTGCCTAAAGTCACTGGAAGCGATAGCTAATTGCTGTGCTCCAAAAATCACAGGAATTCCAGTGGCTGAACTGAAAGAAGACTTGCATGGCTCGCGAAACGGAACAGCTCGGATGCAATGCTGCCGTCAGTATTGCTTACAGGAAGTTTTAAGGCTGAGATATCAGCCCAAATCCCTTTGGACAGCCAGGGATTTCCCTACCGCTGTCCAGAATAAGGGAACAAAGCAACTCTTGCCTTTTGTCTGGACAGCAAGAGGATGAGCCTTCTCTAGAGTATGTGGAGGTCACGTGTGGTCAGAAGGCCTTATGTGCAGTGTCGGAGCCCGGCTATTCTATGTCCTAAGCAAGGCTAGCTATTTGCACCAAAAAGGCTAAGGAGCAAACATAAAGCACAATTCTAACGTATGAAATACTCCAGAAATGATAAATTTCTTCCAAATATAAAATCAAATTAAAATATCATCAGACATGCATAAGACATAATAAATTAGTTTCCAGTTAGTTTCCAGGCCCAATTCAAAGTGCTGGTTTTGACCTATAAAGCCTTAAACAGCTCAGAACAGCAACACCTCAAGGACTGCCTCTTTCCATATGAACCTAACCCGACCCTGAGATCATCTTCTGAGCCCCTCCTTCGTATGCCCCCTTCTCCAGAGGTCCAGAGGGTGGCAACACAAGAACGGACCATCTCTGCAGTGGCTCCCCATCTGTGGAATGCTCTCCCCAGAGAAGTTCACCTGGTGCCTTCATTATACACCTTTAGGCGCCAGGCAAAAAGGTTCCTTTTTAACCAGGCCTTTGGTTGACCTAATTGACATCCCATACCCTTTTAAAATATGGCTATTTTGGGAGGGGGGTGTTCCTGGGTTATTGTCCTTATTTACATTTTATATATTGTTATCTTTTCTGTGAACTGCCCTGAGACCTCCGGGTATAGGGTGGTTTATAAATTCAATCAATAAATCAATAAATCAATAAATCAATAAATCGGTATAAAACTGCACCCCCTCAAAGGTCAGTACTGCACCCCTCTGAGGTCTGTGCCCAAGGCGCTGCCTAGTTAGCCTAAAGATATGTCATGGACTGGTTGGACACAGAGGAGTGGTGGGAAAAACCAGCTAGGGAACCGCCAAGGAAAGAAGACTCAGAACCTGGGGAGTGGTAGTGGGACAATGATGAGTGGTCAGAGTGAGAAGACTGGGAAGAGGAGGTATTGGGAGGTGAAGAGGTAATTGTGAGCTGGGAGAGTCTGTGGTAGAAAGAAGTACAGAATCAGAGGCAGAAGCAGAAGCAGGCGAGTGGGAGATGACTCAGGCTAGTGAAGACTCACAGGTGTCTCTCCCTCTTGCTGCAACAGGCTCCCCTCCCCACTGACTCCCAGAACCAGACAAGGTATGAAGCGGGAGGAGCAAACACATGCTGAGGACAGGCGCAGCCCTGGGGAGGAGAAGAAATAGATTGCTGTGGGAGAGGGGGGATTTTAGTCTCTGTAACAGTATCTAAATTTGTCTATTCTACTAAAAATATATATGAAATAAATCCTCTATTTGACAGTGATCTCAAAAATCCACTGGGGCTTACTTCTGAGTAGAGCTGCATGCAACTGGGAATTTAATCTAAGGTAAACATGTTGAAATTTGAAGCAGGGCACTCCTTATTATAGATTCATCTGGAATACTTTTGTCTCAGGCTCCACCCATCTTTGACTCTGGCTCCACCTACTTCTGGCATGCTGTCCCCATGGGAATACAGCCCTCAAAAGGAAAAGGAAAATTGGTCCGAAAGAATAGCCATCTTTTCTATGAATCGGAGCCTTAGAATCAATTTTCAGTGCCTGGAGATATGAGATCACTTTTGAGCTTTTGTTTAGACTACTTTGGCTTTAATCCAAAAAAGGATTTGGCACAGGGGCTTTGAATTTTGTCTATAAACTCAAGACAAAAGATGTGCAAGATCTCAGGCCACAGGCAATTGAGGAAGAACATTTACTGAAACTTTTATGGACCAGTAAGAGGCCTCCCACAAATGTGGGGGTCTACAGCTGAATTCAAAGCCTGATATTTGGTTCTTCCAAAACTTGCAGGCCTCCCACAGACATCTGTTCAGCCACTATGAGAACAGGACACTGGACTAGGTAGGTCATTGTACTATCCAGCAGGGCTCATCTTATGTTCTTCAGTTGGCAAGAATTCTATTGACTACTAAATAATGAAAAACTAGACCCCAGACTTTGAAGCAGACATGAGACTTGGCTAATTATTATTAAACACAGTGTTCTTTTTACTTTTCTGTGTCTTTAAAAAAGTAGCATTGGAAGCAGATAGGTATGATAGCAATCTTCAAATATCTAAAGGACCGGCACATGGAAGATGGAAAAACTTGTTTTCTCCTGATCCGGAGGGTAGGACTTGAACCCATCGATTTAAGCTATAAGAAAGGAGATTACGAATAAGCATCAGGAAAAACTTTCCGATGGCAAGAGCTGTTCAACAGTGGAATAAATTCCCTCAGAAGATGGTGGACTCTCCCTCCTTGGGAGTTTTTTTTGCAGAGGTTGGATGGTCATCTGTCTTGAATGGCTTAGTTGAGATTCCTGCATTGCAGGGTATTGGACTAGATGACTCTCAGTTCCCTTCCAACTCTGCAACTCTATGATTCTATGATTAAACAGCCTTTATCTATGATTAAACAGCCTTTATCTAGCCAGCAGACGTTAACATTCATAGCCATCCCCAAACATATAGAACTGCCTGGAATTTGGCAGTGAACACTTCACCTCAGTTCACCTTAACTATCAAGCAGTTGCCGACTGTTCAGTGATAATTGGAGCTCTGCTGAATTTTGACCCACGTCTTCTAGGCCTTCCTCATGAAGGTCATTGTTGTCAACCACGAGGCATTCTTTTTAACTTAACAAGAACTCAACCTTACTTCTAATGCATTTCTCACAGTCTTTGACAGCAGAATTAAAGACAGCAAGATTACTGATGAATAAGCTGCCACATAATAGAAAGTATGCATAATGCAAGGACAAATTGCTCCCTGTTATCCCAGGCAGGAAAGTGGAGGCTAATGGAAGAAAGCCAAACTGGGACGGCGTTTGGGAAGGGTGGGTGGAAGGTGGCCTCCGATCGTGTTGTACACACACGGTTGCAGGCGAGATGCTTCTGGATCCCAGTAGCTGGAACCTGCAGAAGGGGAAAGTGCTCTTGCATCCATGTCCTGCTTGTGGACTGTTTGGTTGTTTCCTGTAAGAACAAAATGCTGGACTAGATGGGCCACTGACTGACCCTGCAGGCTCTTCTTATGCCTTTCTGTATTTCAGATTCCATGTGATAATTCCTCACAAAGTCCTATGCTTCTAGATTCTCCACAGTAGTGACTGGTGTAATGGGGCATTGCCAAAGAGCTTACTGTCTGACACAAGCATCACTGCTGCTCACCTGAATGGGCTGGGGCAAGGCAGGGCAATAACACAGTCAGGGTTGTACAGTGGTACCTCAGGTTACAGACCAGAAATAGTACCTCGGGTTAAGAACTTTGCTTCAGGATGAGAACAGAAATCATGTGATGATATCACAGAGTCGCCTCTACACAGGTTCTTAAACTCAATATCTTATTTGTAACAAAATACCTGGGCAACTAAACAAGTTTTCAGCTGGTGCTGAAAGGAACGCAAAGATGGTGCCAACTGAGCTTCATGGGGGAGCAGGTTCAAGAGACTGGGTGCCACAGCAGAGAAGGCCTGGCCTCCTGTCATGACCTGCCCCAGTTCAGAAGCATTAGGGATTCAGAGCTGGTTCTCTGAGACTGATATTAACATCCGGGCAGGTTCAGGGGAGAGGGTGGTAGTGCAGTGGTAGAGCAACTGAGCATATATAATGCCCCACGTTCAATCTCTAAAAGACTATGATAGTTAAGTGGCATACAAATTGTTTAAATAAATAAGAAATATGTGTCTGAAACTAGCCAACTTATAAATTTGTGATAAACCACATGCATAGCACTGGGAACCTGAGGTAATCGTTAACCAGTGAGATGTCTGGATTTTGAAGCTGTCAGTAATACTATATTTTAGAGAAGAACAAACTGAAGTATTTGTGTGCTTGTGCTTTATTTGAATAGGGTAGAGTGGGACAACACCAACAACCCTTCAGAGAAAAGGTTCACACACACACACACACACACACACACACACACACACACACATGTCCCTGAAGACCTTTCGTGATGCAGTTAAAAGCAATTGGTTTTAACGCACCCACACTGGGTTATGTCATTATGCTAATTCCTGCCACTTTGCCAGAAACAGGGTCTGTATAATAATGGCAGTGTTACAACAGGCCAAGCTGCTGCATAAGAGCATTCAGAGGCATTGTGAGCAGAAGATCAAATGTAGCATTCAGAGAAGAGGTGCTGTGTTGTTTCAGAGCTGGGAGTAAGCGGCCCCAAAATTCTCCTCTGCAAATGTTTGCTATCAAAATTCTCTGAATGTTCTCCAGCTCGGTGAGTATTTGATAGTCATCATCAGCGTTTACCATCCGACAATTTTTCAATAGCAGTCAACATCTGACAGTATCTGACAGCTGGTGAGCATTAGCAATCAGTATTTGACAGTATCTGATTACTGACTTGCAATTACTTTCATCAATTTTATGCTCACTTCATTCATTCAACCAATCAGGAAATACCCCCTTGAATTAATGGGGGTGTATGGAAACAGCACACCAAAGAAAATCAAGCCAAAGCATTATAAACATCTGAAGTCCTGGAGATCAGGGACACCATTTTCAGATTTGAGTTGGGGGGAGATTTTGGTAGTACAGAGGGTAAGATTCTCAGCAATGCTGAAAAGCCCACTTCCAAAAGCAGTATATGAAAGGCATTCATTGTGATTTTATATATATACTTCATATGTAATTAACGATAACAATGTTTGATCAAATAATCATCAGGCCAGTCACAGAATTGCCTGTTCCCATATGGAAGATGGTCCTTGTATTGAGTGAGACCAATACAATACCTAGCTCAATATTGTCTACACTGACAATGATTGACTTTACATTTTATTGGCTTGGATGCATGTGCTTGGAAACATTGAAAGGGGCTTCAGCTCCAGAGTTATGGCATACATTGGGTCTGATTCGAAAGATCAGCCGTTCCACTCTTCTCAATAATGGTGTTACTTGGTTGGCCTTAACATTTTCAGAAATGCTAAAGTCATCAATCCAACCAACATATTCTGGCACAGCCTATTAATAACCTATAATTCTGCCTCATTAAAATATGGCATTGAATGTTTGGGACACTTGTGTGCGATAGCAAACATGCAATTTTCATAAGGGAAGGCTTTTCCATATTATTTATTATTTAATTGTTGGTCGACCTGTTCTTTTGCATGTTAGTTTGAACAGCAGGAATCATTGTACATTGTTCCCTAGCAGATCACAGCCATTGCATATGGCTCACATCGTAAATGGTGTTCCATCTCCGTTCTATTACCAGGCTTTGCTGAACAAGTTGCTACTTGTTCGTTTCCCCCCATTGAAACGCAAAACATATTTAGAAACCTATTGCTTGATGCTGGACATTTCTCTCCAACAGGTAATGTGAGGATGGGCAGTAGATCAGTGGTAGAGCACCTGATCTGTAGACAGACAGTCCCAGCTTCAGTTCCTGGCATCTCCACATAGGGCTAGGAGTGTCGCTGCCTGAAACTTTTGAGGGCTACTTCTGGTCAGTTTAGGCAATACTGAGGTAGATGGACCAGTCATCTGACTCAGTACAAGACAGCTTCCTATCCTCCTATCTAAATGTGTATTTTCACTTTGGGGGAAAAAAGATAATGTTCTCTACATTCCTAATAATAAACCATCCTTGGCATCATAACCTTAGTACTGTGTAGCCTTGGATATGAGTTTTACATGATCCAAGCAATTGCTTCTGTAAGAAGAAAACCTATGATTAAATGTCTAAATCAGATCACCATCTTCCTTTGCCATTTTTGTGGTCACGAGGGAGAGGAAGCAGGGAGACCAAACGGAGGAGGCTCACTCCACAGCTGTGATAGCACTGTCACTTCATTAAAACTCAATAAGGAACTGCAAAATAAAGTCATTAGCAGCACATGGATCAAATCCACATCAGTTTTAAAACTTCTGATAATAGCTGGAATGGAAGAGTAAAGGTAAAAACTGGAAGACAAAAGATATGTCACATTTGTCTGTAAATCTGGAGTGCCTCTTTTGCTTTCAAAAGGTAGTAGAGTTTCATCCAAGAAATTTAATTTTATAATCAATAAATCTAATGTTTTCCAAGTATAACATTTTCTTGTCCAAAGAGGGGTAAAGAAGACTGCAGGAGCCATTTCCCTCTTTTCAATGATACTTTTCTATTCTTGGGGATGAAACAAGGAATCTCCCCCCCCCCCCCCGCAAAAAAAAAAAATTGTAGCAAAACTTGTATCTAGCAAATAAATTATTTTGCATGGCACAGAATAATCACCAAACAACAACATGAAGCAATTTACCATTCAATACAGCTTATTTACTTGACATTTTACTTGTTTCCATATATGTTAGAAATGAATTGCAGCAAGAAATCCAGGTACACAATCTGCCTCTGTGTACAACTGAGCCCAAATAAGGACATGTGGGGATTTGTGTACATTTGTATATTCCCATAGCTAGAATCTCAATGGGATGCAAGCGTGAGAACTCTTTAAGCTCTATCTCAGGTGTGGGCATGGCTCCCCCCAAATGGCTTGGTGGGTCAAAAGGTATCGCCCATGGCTTCAGAGGTTCCCCATCCCATAGGGGAAATGTTAATCTTCATTTTACACAAGTTCCAGCTCTTCAAGAGTCAACGATTGTGTATATATATATTCCTGCACAATAAACCCATGAATTAAAGGCATTGATGCATGAATTTCATAAAGTATCTCTTTCTCTCACCACATGGGAGTGCATATACAGTCATTCAGTAACCTTGGAACAAATGCTACATGTTCCTTAATAACTGCCCATGCTGTGTGGTTACCCCACCTTCCACTAAGTCTAAAAGCACCAAAGAAGCATTCATATACTCTTCTCGTTCACTCCACAATACGAGGTTTGCCTGACTTCACCTTGCATCATTCTGTTTTTGTGCCTGACCTTCTTTTGAAAATGGAGGGGAGTCAGCCAAAGGTGAAATTTATCTCTTTGGAGGAACCAGGACTGCTTGTTCCTTGCTGTCAGTCCCTTCAGTGGCAGCACAGGTACCTGCTCTTGGGATACTCCCTGAGGGCATTTGTCTCAATGTGGAAAGCAAGAGACACCGGGCTTTGCATTTCTGATATCCCACTGCACAATACATGCTCATCCTCGCAAGAAAACTGGGGCAGGAGGCAGCAAATTGTCTAACAAAGCTCCGTAAGATCATGGCAGGGGGCACCTAAAGTTGTTTTGAAGGTCTAAAGCATCTATGTTTACATGTGCTGGGAATCCCAAACTGAAAACCTGACCAGTAAGTGTGATTTAGGTTAAGCACTGGACTCCTAGCACCTTCTCTGTTTCCCAGATACCTCTCTTGTCTTTCCAGGCATTCCTAGGGCCTTTATTTATCCACAGGATCCTTTGACTAGGCTCTTGGCTTGTTTCCCACTCTGCCCGTCTCATGCAGTTGACCAGATTATCTGTAACTGCTCGCCTCTCTAGAGCAGCAGATGTGGACCCATTTCCCCCGAAGACAGCTTGCCCACCACTGCCAATTTGTGTCTACAGCTGCAGCTTTGGATGAGTTGCGAGTGCGTTCTAGGGCAGGGGTGAGGAATGTCAAACCTGAGGGCCAAATGCAACTCCCCAGGTCTCTATCTCCGGCCATCAGAACCCTCCACAAACCACCACCACCTCTCTCCAGAGGCCACACTCCTCCTCCACATCCTGAATATCTTTACCTAGCAGGAATATGTCATTGAACTCCAATAATGTCTCTTGCTGATCTGGATGGAGTACAGAAAGGGGTAGGTATAGAAACCATCATTCGTTCATTCATTCATTGCCTCCATTTAATCCCCATAAGAACCCTGCAAAGTAGATTTGGCTAAGAGGTTGTGACTAGCCCAAGGTCACCCAGTGAGCATCATGACCATGTGGAGATTTGAACCCCAGTCTCCAAGATCCTAGTCCAACACTCTAACCACTACACCACACTGGCTCTCAATGGACTATACAAAAGTAAAATGTATACTTATGTGGGGTGTGAAATATAAGAGCAGTCAAGTACAACATTCCTGGAGTGAACATGTTTACACATGGGGAGAAATGTTTGTCCAGCCAGCAGTTAAACTTCCTGTTTCCTTCTGGGCTGGGACAGACTTCCTCTGCATGTGACTAGAGGTGGGTGTGGCCTCACCTGTGCATGCAATGACAAAAGCACAGGGCAGGGCAGCCATCTCTCTCTTTTTGACTACATGCATTGAAGAAGCAACATCTGCTTAGCCAAAGATGCTCAGGACAGAGGGGCTGTCTCCTTATGAGATAGTTTCCAGGTGTATGTTACTTTTCTAAGCTAAGTGTGCCTTCTGGGATCCGATTGTGAACAGAATGTGAGTAAACTCTTTTTATACTTTTATAGAAGACTGTGTTGTGTCTTATCTTTTATGAGGGAATAAGGGGGAAATATCAGAACAGTTATTATGAGGCTTTAGTGAGCCGGAGCAAACGCATCTGCTGTAAGTTTAAAAGGGGGAATGTTACTCTGCTAAATTGTGAGCTTGTTAACACAAGTTGGAAAGGCTATAATCAAACAATATATCCTCTCCTGCATCCCTGAACATTCCCGCAACTTAGTCGTTCTGTCCACTTTTGTCTCTGGTCCTGCCCACCACTGCCATGTCGCCACAGGCGTACCAAGAGGTTGATGGAACTGGCCCCTGCTGGGGAGTGCAGGACCCCCCCCATCTGCAAAAATCACCCATCGGACTATGGAGTATATTATGCATATGTGTGGGGTGACACCCCACCACTGTTGAAGCAAGAACTAATACAAGAGAAGCTTTCCATTCCATTTCCACAAATACATGGAAGTTTTTTTCGCCCTTCCTCCTCGTCTCGTTCTAACTCCAGACTTTTTGAGTACTTGTGTCGTTTAAAATGTAATTTCTAATGTGGCTACTGCTGTAAAGTGATTTTTTCCTGGAGGAGTGGGGGCCTACACATCCGTGCCAAGGGTGCAAGAGACCCTAGGTTCGCCTCTACATGTTGCCTTCAGGAAGCTGCCCAGAAGTGACTGCAACCCTCAGACTGAAGGATTCCTCATCTGCTTCAGGGTATGGTCTCGTTTCATGTGAGGCCACAGTAAGGCCCAAGAGATCTGGGGCCTATTTGCAGGAACTGAAAGCATTATGGTACCACTTTAAACAGTCATGGTGTCCCCCCCAAAGAACTATGGGAGCTGTGGTTTCTCAAGGGTGCTGAGAGTTGTTAGGAAGCCCATATTCCCCTCACAGAGCTACAGAACTCAGTGTGGTTTAACAATCAATCCCACTTTCCAGAGAACACTAAATGCTGACAAATTTCATATATCCTCCATGATCAGCTCCTGCCTGGAAACCTATGTCCCCACTGTGGAAGGACGTGTGGATCCAGAATTGGCCTCCGCAGTCACTTACGGACTCTCTGTCAAAACCGTGTTCATGGAAGACAATCTTACTCGGCTACGATTGCCAAAGAATATATATATATATATATCACAAACTGCCGTGGATACATGGAGAACTGAATTTAAGGTTGGGGAAATAATAAACTGAAACTGACAGAATTGCCCTCCCCTAACGACTAGTTTTACTTTCTGGAAATACAATAGAAATGCTAGTGGACCCAGCATCATCCACCTGCCAAACCAATAGGGCTGCCAGCTTTTTCTTATGAGGTGCTCCCCTGTGCCTTGGCATGCAGATGCTAGGAGATGATAATACAGTGCTACCTCAGGTTACAGACGCTTCAGGTTACAAATGCTTCAGGTTACAGGCTCTGCTAACCCAGAAATAGTACCTTGGGTTAAGAACTTTACCTCAAGATGAGAACAGAAATCGTACGACGATGGTGCGGCGGCAGCGGGAGGCCCCATTAGCTAAAGTGGTGCTTCAGGTTAAGAACACTTTCAGGTTAAGAACGGAACTCCAGAACAAATTAAGTACCCAAGGTACCACTGTACTTCTCTCCATACTGTGCAAAGCTCAGCTGCCTGATTCCTCCATAGCAAACTGCTGTTAGCAGCACAGGAGCAGGCCAGGCTGGGTTCCTTTCTGACCAGTTGGCAACTGTGCATGCTGACCTCCAGATGCAGAGGTTATTTATGGGCTAATGGAAAGAGTGATTGCTCAGAGCTGCAGAGTCCCTTTCCAGTTAGAGGTGCATCTGGAGGCATCAAGGAGTAATTTAATAGATCATCAAAAGCCAGCAATTGAATTATCGCATCAGTCATCAATCTCTCTCCCTGGCCATTGTTTGTTTTATTACAGATGACGAAACAGTTATCAAAAGACCCTCCTTGAAGCCATTAAAAGACTTTTACTTCAGAGAAATGGATGAGCCAAGATGGGGAAATTACAGCTGTGATTCATAGGGGAAGAAAACTGCTTATTTCATTGGAGAGGCTTATTGATCAGCCTGAACACAAAGGGGGTGCTAGGAGAGGAGGGGGCAGTAGGGTTAATTGCTCTTTTGATTTTTTTTACTGGTGTGTAAATGTTTTGTCTTTGTTGTTGTTGTTTTAAAAAAAGAGCTAGCGGTGCTTTTTTGGAAAACTTTTGGAGATATTCTATTTGGAAGAAAACCTTCTCAGTCTCATTTCCCCCTCCTCTCTTCTTCTTCTTCCAATTGCAGCAGGATACTTGTACACACGTACAAAAGCTGTTTGTCTTCATGAGCACAACACACTCCTGTCACACCTGCCATTTCAGTCTGATGATCACATCATATGCTGGACGTTGTCAGCTGCCATTTAAATCCACACACCAAACCTTTCACAAGAGGTGCATTTGGGTAGTTGGGACCTATCATCCTTTGTTTGTGACCTAATGGCTTGTTGCTGTGGAGATGTCATGGAGGATCGTGACTGCAGGTGATGATGACTAAGGCTCTGCTGAAAGGCAAACATGAGGGAAAAGTCATTCCTTTCATGCATATATGCAAATGCCCCTTGTACTAGGGAGATGCGAGGGAATCTCTCACGTACCCCCATCTTAAATTATGATAAACTATCATAATTCAGAACTGATTCTTAACAGTTCTTCATCAAACTTCTGCTGTGACTCAGGCACAAGTAAAAATTTTCATTCTGTGGCATGGTTGTGACACTGAAAAACGTTATTGTGTTGTTAGCTTTGGTACATCTGCAGTAACAGATGTGCTAAGAAGCCATTTTTGAATAAGAACATTCAGAAGAATCTGAATCAGGACAATGGCCCAACTTGTCCAGCATTCTATTCTCACAGTGGCCAACCAGAAGTTTGTAGGAAACTTGCAAACAGGACCCAAGCAAAAGAGTACTCGTCCCAGCCTCACTTCTCCAGTTTCCAGCAACTGGTACTCTGAAGTATTTCTGCCTCCAACCTTGCAGGCTGAGCATAGCCATTGAAAGTCCTATCCTCCATGAATTAGTCCAATCCTCTTTTTAAGTCATCAAAGTTTGTGCCCATCACTGCCTCCTGCATATTTAAGTGATATATACATCAATAAAATAAAAACAGCAATTTGTGAATGCCATTCCTCCAGTGGTCTGCCATTTGCCCTGAGAAATGCCCAGGTTATGCGGTAAGTCCACAGGGAGTTCTGAAAGAGCACCTCTCGTGCAACTTGGGGAGCCAGCTTGGGAAGATGGTTCAAACATTCTCATGACTCCATTGAACTCCATTGAACACAGCAGGTGTTTGGCGAAATGACCAGATTGAAGTTTTCAACAGAGCCACGGTCTTAGCCTCTTAGATGGTTTCCCACTGCTTTCAGAGAAGATACAGCCAACCCAAAACTTCATTTGGAAGAGGAGGGTCAATGGCTGAAGCTTAAAGGAGTTTATTTGGAAAGGTAAAGTTGGAGAAGTCAGGAAAAGAGTTTCGACACCGGCAATCATCCTAAGCTGAATCAGGAGACAAGCACAGGAAGGGAACTGGAAGGCAGGTAAGATAGGAGGACTATTTTTGCCTGGTCCATGTACTTTATGTGAGTTTCAGATACATAACTGTCAACGTTTCCCTTTTTTGAAGGGAAATTCCCTTATTCCGAATAGGATTCCTCACAAGAAAAGGAAAAAGTTGACGGCTATGTTCAGATAGACCAATCTGACACCAACCATCCTCTACCTAATTGATGCCTTACTATACATTTGCCCCCAGAGGCACATGCCATACAATGTGCTCCAAATCAGCATCATCAGTGGTTCAAGTGAGACTTGTTTGGACATGTGGAGTCTCCTCCTCTAACTTTTCCTTGCCTCATCTGTCCACCTCTGGGAGCAGATTTCATTTCCCCTTGCTGCTCAGGCTTTGGGGTAGCTAAGAAGAACATATGAAAAGCCCTGTTGATCAGGCTAAATGCCCATCTGCTCCAGGGTCCTGTTCTCACAGTGGTCAACCAGATGCCTATGGGAAGCCCACAAACAAGAACTGCATGCAAGGGCACTCTGTTCACTTGCAAATCCCGGGAACTATTCTTCAGGATCACATTGCCTCTAACAGTGGAGGTAGAATGCAACCACTGTAGCCACTGGTAGCTGAATTTGTCTAATCCTCTTCTAAAGTAATCCAAGCTGGATCTCCATCATTGCACTGTGTGGAAGTGGATTCCACAGTTAACTATGTGCTGCGTGAAGCGGGACTTCCTTTTGCTGGTCTTGAATCTCAAACTGCCTGGTGGCTTCCTTCTTTCTGCTAGGAAAAAATGGTTGCAAAAATGGTTGCAAATTCCAGCCGATTACCACAACAGCAGCTGTGAACAATTGCTGGCCATTGCTCAGGACAGATGCAGAAATGGATTAGCATGGGGACTGAAACGCATTGGCAGAGAACTCTGCCAGTACACGTCTGCTTACCTTATTCCATCACACTGCATTCACATTTCCTCTTTTTGCTGCATCAATGATTATGCTCCATCACCATGTAAGAAGTTAAATAAAAGGCACATTTCATGCTTAAGTGATGGTGGGTGCCACTACCTTCACATTTTTATTTTCTGGAGACAGAACAGATATATGTTCTGCATGGGAGACTCCGGCTGATTTCTTTGTCTAAGGGCAGCAGGAGCTCCAGCTTCTAAAACCAGTCCTTAAGCAGGGTTGCCAACTTTTCTGTTGCCATACCTGGAGCTTTAGCAACAGTTTTAGTTTCAGGCATTGTCTCCATGCTGTGAAAACATTTGCTGTCTGATTACAGTGGCTCAGACTTCCATTGAGGGCACAAGAGCATGCTACGGCAGTTTTTTCTGATCAGTTGACAACTCTGTCCTTAGAAGGCCTTGCCATTGCAAGGGCATAAACTAAGAGGAGCTCAAGTATTTTGCAGCAGTGTACTTGAAAGGGTTTGGAAACAAGCTTGCTGGAAGCCCGACAATGCCAAACACAGCTCTTAGCTGCAGAAGGAACAGCACCTGGAAGGCTAGAAATCCTGAATACAAATTCTTCCTAAGATGAGGCTGTATATTAATGAGATAATTACTAACCAAAGCTTTTTGGGATGCATCTAATCACAACCCTCTACACTGAGTCAGTCTACCCCTTCCACCCCCAAGCTGGAATTCGACAATTAAAGACCAACTGGGAGCAGTCTCTTTCACAAAAGGAGGTGAATTAACACACTGAGAGTGTTTTTGTGTTTCAAAGAAAGAGAAGGAGAAAACAATGCTTGAGCCTCCTGCAATAGCAGTTTTCTCTAGTTATAAGCATACCAAATTAATTTACATTGGGTGTGGGGGATAACGTGGGGAAAGTCTCCACCCTTGACTAGGGATGTGTCGACTTTGGTTACTCTCAGTTTCTCATTGTTCCAATCTTAAATTATGTTGGTCACATTTTTGTGTCAGTTCTAGATTTTGGTGTGGTTGTTTTTTTTAGGTCATCACCAGAACAATAATAATAATTCCCACGTGAGAAGGTGCCCTGGAGCAATCAGGATCCTCACTTTGTGGAGGAACGCTATCCACATACATCAGTGCACATTCTAGACCCCCTTCAAATTAGTGCTTAATGTAAAAGGTAAAAGGTAAAGGTAAAGGACCCCTAAACAGTTAAGTCCAGTCAAAGGTGACTATGGGGTTGCGGCCCTCATCTCACTTTCAGGCGAAGGGAGCCGGCATTTGTCCACAGACAGCTTTCCAGGTCATGTAGCCAGCATAACTAAACCACTTCTGGCAAATCGGGACACCGTGATGGAGACAAGAGCTCACGGAAATGCCGTTTACCTTCCCGCCACAGCGTTACCTATTTATCTACTTGCACTGGTGTGCTTTCGAACTGCTAGGTTGGCAGAAGCTGGGACAGAGCAACGGGAGCTCACCCCATCGCAACGATTTGAACTGCCGACCTTCTGATCAGCAAATCCAAGAGGCTCAGTGGTTTAGACCACAGCGTCACTCGCCACATTGCTTAATGTGGTAGCATGGGGTAAGGATAACCCCACATGACCCGAACCCATGTACTTTCCCCACACAATGGTCTTGTGGGTTGCATTGCCACCTTCCAACTTTCCATGCCACAAATGGATGTGCCCAAAGAGCAGGGCCAGGCCACCCTAGAGCTGGCATGCACACACACATCATGTACACACCAAAGTACCACACTGTGGCAGCAGTGGGGAGCCTGTGGCCCTCCAAATGTTTGTTGGGTTCCAACTCCCATTGGCTCTAGCTACCCTAGCCAGTGATCAGGGATGATGGGAGCTGTAGTCTACCAACATCTGGAGAGCCACGATTTCCCTGGTGGCTCGAGACCCATTAGTAGGTTGCAGCCTGATCCAAGGTAGGTTGCAACAGGAGCCCTACCACCATGCAAACATATGGTAAATTAAGAAGTATGTAAGAACATTAAGAAGTATGTTTGCATTAGAAGTAGGTCCAGGAAGGTTGAAGATACCCCACACTATGGGGTCTCCTTCCTGCCCCATGACCTGGCCTTGAGGCACAGGCAGAATTCCTCAGAAACACCTCCTGATACTTTTGCTTCCAGTTGATCCAGTTGACCCATCAAATATCTTTTTTATAAAAAAGGAAAGGAAAGATGAGCCTCTAGAATGTATTTGTCAAACCTAAAGATTCCAGACTGTGAGTCTGCAGAGAAAGGAGGGGAAAGAGTAAAAAGCCAGTGCATTATATTGTATTCCAATCAGCTTACAACCGGCAGTTTTTATTCCCACCCCCCACCCCCCAAGAAGCTAGATAAGTGCAAAATTTATTTCCCACCCTCCATCCTCACGGCCTCTCCCCACCTAAGGCTGAAAGGGAGAGTTCAAATTAAAAAGGATTAGACTTCCTTTCGGCCCCCGGAGGGAAGGGAGGCTGGTGAGCAGAGAGAGAAATTTATGATGCAGTCAATTTCTCTCTCCCCCTTGACCAAATTGGCCCACAAATGTCTATACTTTGCTTGCGAAGGGAGGTGGAGCATCCGAGGGGTGAGGAAGAGCAGATTGAATAGAAAAGGAAGCTTGGCTGCTGCCACTCTCTCGCTGGAAATAAAGAAATGTATATTTAGTCCCTGAAATATATATACTGGCAAATACAAGCTGGGGGAGGAGGCAGAACAGAGACCCTGATTTTTATTCACAAATTGTCTTCTCAGGTTTTTTCCCCCTCCCTTTCCCTTTTTCTCCCCTTCCTCAGTCTCTCCCCTAGTTTCCATAGCAACAGCAGCTAGCATTGCAGCCTGCCTCTCTCCCCCCCCAATCTCTCTCTGGTTTGAATGTAGATGATTCGACAAAGGGTCAAAGGAACAGCTGGGGCTTTGGGGAGGGGCATATTGGAAGGAGAATGCAATTTCCCCCCATCCAAGCCCCTCCCATTCCCCATTTAACGGCACATTTTGGTGCATGTTCATCATCCCACTGAGCATGCAGGACACCACACATAATTGGTCACCCCACGTTGGTTTTCTAGCCAGCTGTCCCTGGGTGCCTGAGCTGGCATACCATTGCCACCCATCACTGTATTTATCATCATGATTTCTTGGAAGGAAGCAAAATGGTTTTGGTGGTTGTGGGGCAGCCTGCCTGTCTGAATCAAGCAAGTGACTCTTAAAAGGCTGGCTTCTTGTTAGAGCTGGTCTAAGCAGTGTAAGGGGTTTATTTTATTCGTAACTAAGCAACTAAGCTGACAGATCGTTCCAGAAAGAGATAATACATTTATTTGGCCTTACACACGAGTCCCAATACCAATACTGTTTTTATTTCTAACCTGCCCTAAGGTTCCAAGACAGGGCACATAATTTACAATCACAAGAATAGGGTGGGTCCTAAAATCTCTCTCTCTCATATCTATATAGCCATATCTCTATAGATACATACGTAGTCCTGATGTGAAAAGTTGAAATCATGCTGGACTGAAGCTCAATGTAGCAATGGTGTTTATCATAGCAACAGTCCACTTGGTGCCATTGCCCTGTTTACCATCTAGCCTGATTATGAGTTCTGGAGAACTCAAAGGCTCGCATATTATTTTGTGATATTTTGGTTGCCCCAATGAAGGTTTTGCCTGAATATAGACTTGGGAATGTAAAACATTTTACAGTGCAGTCCTTTACTCGGAAGTAAGCCCTACTGAGTTCAATGGTTCATACCACAGTGAGTATGGATAGGGTTGCTACAGCCTGATTAATTAAAAGACTCTCCCATTTGATCCAGGTTTGGCTCATCCTGTGGCCAAATGGCTCAGCCAGATGACATCACTGCCAGGCGCCCACAGCTGAGACACCAGGGCCAGCTCCATGTTGAGGGGCCCCAGCGCACATCAAGCATGTGTGACCTCATGCACACCACGCATTGCAGCTTCAGCTGCCAACTCCTCCAGAGCGCTCAGTCTTCTCCAGACAACGTGACATCGCTTGCATAACATCACACACACACAATGTGTGCCCGGGCCCCTCAATCTTGGGGGCAGCCTGGCGCCTTTGCCAGCAGCATATTCTTATACAGTGGTATCTCGGGTTACATATGCTTCAGGTTACATACGCTTCAGGTTACATACACTTCAGGTTATAGACTCCACTAACCCAGAAATAGTACTTCAGGTTAAGAACTTTGCTTCAGGATGAGAACAGAAATCGGGCTCCGGCAGCGCGGCAGCAGCGGGAGGCCCCATTAGCTAAAGTGGTAGTTCAGGTTAAGAACAGTTTCAGGTTAAGAACAGACCTCCGGAACGAATTAAGTACTTAACCCGAGGTACCACTGTATTCTGTCATTATGAAGCAGGTATGTCTGCCAGTTGAATATCGTTCCCATACAAATGACTGGAGATGCATGGTGGTCGCAGCTTCTAAAGCAGTACAAAAATAAAGGAACAAACAACAAGACAAAACACTCTTCTGTCCACCCTTAAGCAAGAACCTCTAAACCATGAACTTTTTAACACACACCCATTCTCAACACACATGTTCTTGGAACGCATTGTTCCCAAGCGGTGTGATATTTTATGACATCTTCATTCCTGCTGCATGCCTAGAACTGCTATATTTAAATGCTAGTTTGCATAAATATTGCCCTTGCCACATACAGTTGATTGCTGCCCTTCATTCCATACTTTTCTTCAAGGAAATTATATCCCTGGGCTGTTCCATAGGACACTAATCCTAACCAAGGGAAGAAAGAAGAATGGCCTCAGAAGTGGTTATCCAAGCAGCTTCCAGGGTAGGTTCGACAACAAGATCCTCAGTGCTTCCTGTATTCCTCTTGAAGGTCAGCACCTCAAAAGAGAGATGCATGCCTCTCACTGCTATGGTAGGAATGGATTTCTAGGATGGCACAGCCAAATTTATTTAACCATGCTTCTTCAGAACAGAGAAAGGTACAGTTTAATTATATATAGCAAGGATGGGTACCCTGCGGCTCTCAACATGAGACTCCAACTCCCATCAGCCCCGGCTAACACTGCCAATGGTCAGGAATGAGGGTAGTTGTAGTCCAGATTTATAGCCACTGGCCTGATTCATACATCACAGGAAGCCAATCTAGGGTTTACTGGGACCGTGCAAATGTGTGGGGTCCCAGAGACAAACTCACACCCGCTTCACTCCTCCCTGGTCTTTTCAACTTCTGCACTGTGCTATGTTGTCCACACCCAAAGTCATCATTAAGCTCTCTCTTTGCTCCGAGCTCTTGCGGGAGCAAGTTGATTCGTGCAAGACTGTGAGACCAAAAAACGAGCATCTTTGGGTCTGGCTCTCTGGTGCTTGCCAGCTGACTCAAACCAGAGTGCCAAACCAAGCCTTGGGGCATTCTGGGATGCAGTCAGAAGCCATGGTGGCTTCTGTAATTCTGGGGTGTCCCACTCTATCCGGTACAGTTGAGTGGTGTGATATTTGTTGCCAGATGAACACTTGCAGCTTTGAATGGTGACTACAGTTGGATGATAGATTCAATTGCGTAGACAATTCTGCAACTATTTCAGTAAACAGATAAATCAGACCACTCTGCCATTGACTGCCAGTGGTGAAGCTTGAACTAACCACACCATAGGATACCATAACACAGTTACATTATCTAGTAGCATGTCTATTAAAGGTATATCCCTGAACAGCTGCATCTTCCTGGCATTTTGGAGCTTGAGTGAGCATGGAAAGCCCTTAACACAACATGCTAAACCGAAAGGATTTTTGTTAATTGAATGTATAATCCACAAATGTTCAGTCCATCAGGCTTAAACGTTGGTGAGTGAAATATCTAAGCAACTGATTTGTGAAAGGGAATAACTGTATAATAGAATACCCACCTATGGCAGTGTATGCGGCTGACAAATGAGCAACCCATTCAACTGATATGTTGGGGATGCCTTAAACAAAAACAATGATTGTCTTTTTCAACTGCTGAAATATCCCTGGCTATGTGGTTATCCAAGTGGGGCACGGGAGAGTGGAGCTATCCATGGCTGACGAGACCATGGTTGATGACGTCTCCAGCTGCCAGCCACGTGCAAGAAGAGAGGCAGCCTTGCCCTGAGGGAGGGGCAAGGTCTTTGGAGCGCCTTCGATGGGACACTGAGACCCACCAGGCTACCATAAAAACATCCACTGGAATCTGGCTACCAGCCACCAGCAAGAGGAGAGCAAGAGTGAGTAGGTTTCTCGCCACTGCCACCACTGGTCAGCCCTGCCTTGAGGGAAGCACTTGAGCCTCACTGCACTGGCAGAGGAGTCACCCTCTTTCAAACAGCTCTTTGCTTTCAGAATCCTGAAGCACCCCCTGCTTGCTCTGCTGGCACCAAGTCGCTCAGTGCAGAGACAGGTCATCAAGCTCCCATGGCTGGAGTGTTGGCAATACCCAACATGTATCAGCATAGGTCACAGCAGTAGAAGCCCCATGGGCAGCAGCCCAAGGACATGGAGATGGTTGTATTTTGTTCTATTTGTGTTGTTAGAAACTGCCTTGATGAACATCACTTTTCAGAAGGGTGGGCCACAGGTTTAACTTAATAACTAATAAAGTCCAGCTCTGTTGTAGGTACTTCTATTAGATCAGGGTCCTTCTGTATGGTGGGTGTGTCTGTATGGTGGATGTGTAATGAACTGAATAGAGTGAAAGATTATGGCCCATTGCAGGGAGGGGAGTTTGTGTGCATATGAACCTAACAGTGTTTAGCTTATTTCTTAGTTGCTGTTTTGTTAATATTGTTTTATAGATTATAAATGCCTTATTGATTTGTTAATCATATAATATGACAAGCTGTAAACTGTGATGTTTAGCTTATTTTTTTTTTGTTACTGGTCTGTTAATATTGTAATTTTTAACTTATACTTTATATTATAATTTACTTATATTATATAATTTACACTGTATTTGTAATGTTCTATTATGTTATTGTTATTTATTGTTTGTAAGCCACTTTGGGATTCATTTGAATGGAAAAAGGCAGGGAAATACAATAAATCAAATCAAATGTCTCTGTCCTTAAGATGGCCAAAGGAAGACGAGTGGTCTTAATCTAGCCCCCTGCTTTGTAGCACAGGCACTACAGCCAAACTGTTGAAAAGGGGGGCTTTGAGAGTGAGCAGAGACTAAAGTGGGAGAGCAAAAAATGAATGTGTGTTCCTGCAAGTGATAGCTCGATTATACCATCCTCAAGCATGTGAAAAACTATCATCAGTACACAGCGTATATATCTTTGTTTCCTTTTTGGCTGGGGTAATTGCTACTCAGGAACCGAGGAGGGCTCTTTTCCAGTCAGAGAGAGGCAATGTGCACTTTAAAATTAAATCTTTGTGGGTAAGAGATGGTGTTTCATCATTCAGACAAGAAATGACCTTACACTGCAAAATGAAGAGCCTGTCTTTAAATAACAAAGTGATGACTCCCTGCAGAGAACATAATATCATGCTTTGCACCAGGCCTGATCTTTACTCTTCTGTTCAGGAGGCCTTAGTAAAACTGTTAACTCCCCCAGAGAAAGAAAGAAAGAAAGAAAGAAAGAAAGAAAGAAAGAAAGAAAGAAAGAAAGAAAGAAATAGAGGGAGGAAGGGAAGGAGAAGGAGGATTGCCTTAGTACTGTAGAATCCTGTATCATAAATGCACGTCCAACAGGCTTCCAAGAATGACAGGGGGAATAATGTATATTTAGAACACATATGTACTCAAAGTATCTTCAGTACAACATATTGTGCTTTTGTGAGTTGCAGAGGGTCTGTAGCTCAGCTCTGCACACAGAAGGTTCCAGGTTCAATCCCTGGCATCTCTAGACTGGGTTAGTAAATGACTTTTACTAAAACCCTAGACAGCTGCTGGTGGTCAAGTGTTGACAATAGATGAAGCAATGGACTAACTAGGCAACTTCCTATATTTATAGGCTGCTATCACCGTCAAATTGAGCAGATAACCTTTTCTTTACTCTTCTATTTATCAAATAGCTAAAGATGTTTCTTCTGGACTGGGATGAGGTGGGGAGCTGGGACCTAGACTGGACTACGGTGTGAGAAATGGGCTAAACCATCTATCCTTTCATCCTGTCATCCCACTCTGCTTTGGAGTGGCTAAATCAGAGGGGCTGCTGATCTACCAAACAAATAGAACTGCCATCTTTTGATCACTGGCCATGACAACTGGGGCTGATGGCCTCTGTAGGACAACTGGAGGGCACACGTTGGCTACCCCTGATCTAAGGTCTCATAAAGCACAACTAGAATGAAAGAGGAAGGCCTTCAGGAGGAGAAAACAAAGCGCCAGGAGACTTTCTTTGCCTTGCTGTGCAAACAACATAGCAGGTAGAAAACTCCCTGCTTTGATAATAGCTTAGTGACCAAGCATCAAACTCATTCACAAAGCCTTGGGAAATTTCAACAATCCATTTCCACTGTTACAAAAAAGTAGTTATAATGACCTTTAGCATATTGGTGGAAGCCTTGGCAGTGTGTGCTATATATTCTGCCGAAGGAGAGCACTTGAGCCAGGTAATTAAATGTGTCAGCTCTTTATCCGGGAGAGTATGATATTAAATTATGTACAGTAAATATTTTTGGAAGGTAGAACTCTGAAGAGAACATATTGATTGATGGCAGGCTGCCAGGTAGCCACCGTTAGAGGCTGTGGCTCAGTCATGCTCAGAATCTAGTACAAACCTGGGTGGAATACATTTATTTAAAAGGGAGGCAGGATATATTGGAGGAAGGGAATGATAGAGCGCCCATAACTCTGCAGTCACCGGCCTCATTTGTAATTGAGCACAGCACAGGGGAAAAAGTTGAGCGTGCACCCAACTAAACATGCAAGCACGCTGCTTTCTTTCAGATCGATTGTGGGCATTGTAGAAACGTTTGCTCTGCATTACCTTCTTGGCTGTATCTGACGTTGACAGGAATAGCAATGGCTGCTGAGGCCTAGCTGGCAAAACTGGTGGTGAAGCCATGATGGACAAGTCTGTCACCAATATGGCTAGCCAGTGGAGCTGCCCAAACCTGAAATCAGTCGTGGGAAACTAGAAGCCATCTTTCAGTTCTGCAAGAGGACTGGGGTGGGCAGAGGCAGATTTAGGACAGTGTGACCAGTTCTGTTGCACTAGGCGCCTTGCCTTGGGGGCACTGCAGGGCGTCACAACTATGATGTAATGAACGGAGCAGAATGGAAGGCAAGAGGCAGGGAGGTGTCAAACTCTGGCCACACACAGGGCACTGCTGATATTCGAAAGACCAAAGTCCGCCCCCTGGGGTGTGAAGTATCAATCCTGTTCTTTCCATTCTTAATGGGATGGGATGCTTAGGAGATTAGAAGGATAATAATAATAATAAATAATATTTTTTTATTTATACCCTGCCCTCCCCAGCCAAGACCGGGCTCAGGGTGGCTAACAACCAATAATAAAAACAAGTTGATTAAAATACAATTTAAAAGATTAAGATGAAAACATTAGGATACAGTCTCTTCATAGGAGGAGAAAGGAAAAAGAAAGAGGGGGAGGGAATCAAACTGATTCTAAGCCAAAGGCCAGGTGGAACAACTCTGTCTTACAGGCCCTGCGGAAAGAAATCAGATCCCACAGGGCCCTGGTCTCATGAGACAGAGCATTCCACCAGGCTGGAGCCAGTGTTGAGAAGGCACTGGCTCTGGTTGAGGCTAATCTAACTTCCTTAGGGCCCGGGACCTCTAGGGTGTTGCTATATATGAACCTTAAGGTTCTCTGTGGGGCATACCAGGATGGTCCAAGTGTACATTTCCACTTAGCACCTGCCACATTGATGGAATGCCATGGTGTTTGATTGTGAGCCTTGAACTTGGAATCCATATACTGCATCCTTGCATAGCCATTGGGGCTCTGAATCAGACTGTTCTCCAGGCAGTAAAGGATTCTTGGACTTCAAAGTGTTTCTGCTCTGCTAGTCTAGCCATTGACTCTCTCCCTGGTCAAAGTTGGAGCTGAAACCTCCAATGGAATGTGTCTTCCTCTTATGGTAGGAAATTCCCTCAAGGAAGACTACTTCCACTGAATTAAACCTTTGAATCCATTCCCATCTCTCTCTCTCTCTCTCTCCCCTGCCTGTTGTTTTAAAAAAATCAAAAATCTGCGCATTAAAAAAATCCGCAATTAAATTCTGTGTAACAAAAGGATTAATCCTGTGGCCTGTATAAACTGTTCCACTTGAACAGCTTTTCATAAATATTATTTGGCTTGCATAATTTATGTCACAACTATTTTGGATGAATTATTTTGTTTCTACACTCCTGTGGAAGGATTAAGGAACTATACAGGACATTGGGGGGGGGGGAATGTGTATTATATGACCATTTATTACATTTCTATACCACCCTCCATCCAAGGATCACAGGGCAGTTAACAATATAAAAACACAAAAATACCCACTATAGTAACAAAAAAAAGCAATACCCTCCCCCACAGTTTAAAAGGCCATAGATTAATTAGCCAAAGGCTGTGTATTGGAAATTTCATTCAGTAACCCCTTCTTGCTGCTGAGATTTCAGTAGGTGTTGCCCACACACATTCAAGCATAATTTTTGCAATCATAAGTGCATGAGCAAGGGCCCTGTGTGCAGGTCAACATATCCACATAGAATTCTTCTAGGTGAAGAGACATCCTGGACCAATCAGCATTCCTCCATGCATGGAGAAGCTCTAGGTACATGCAAATCAAGGCTGTGCATCCTCACAAGAATTCTCATGCAGCAACTATGTATAGGAGAACCTGTCAGTTTTGGTTTCTCTCAGTTTCTCATTTTTCCAATCTTAATTATCCACATTTCCAAATCAATTCATCAAAAGTTTGTGCAGTTCTCCATATATATATGGAGTTCTCCATATATATATATATATATATATATATATATATATATATATATATATATAACATTTCGCCTAATACTGTGTACACATTTTTGCAAAAACATTTCCCCCTAATATTTATATTTCCCCCTAAAACAATGTATTTTTCTTCATTATTTTCATGAATACATGCATTTCTATGAACTTGTTGTCTTATCGCATGCATTTTGATGCACGTTACTTGGCTGCAGACACATTACTTAGCATTGCAAAATTTGGAGAAGTGCAAATTTCATAAGCTGGCTGTGTTTCAAGTTCCCATATTGATTCAGAAAATGCAAAATGCAGTACGATGCAAATTAAATGTGAACTGAATCAAATTTCTCCCCCGTCCCTCACATCGACACTCTGCATTTCAACACATTCTCCCTAGCGCCACAGTTCCTCAAATTAAATGATAACAGGTCTCTCCTTTAGTTCATTTCTGGATCTCAGAAGAAGCTAAGTACTATTTCAGTTCTCAGTGTTTCTTTGAACAACAATCTTACTAAAATTTGCCATAGATAGGAATATTATTTTAGATATAAATATATCTATTAAATATATCTATTATTTTAGATATAAATAATCTTGGAAAATTTGGACTAACAAGGCCTGAGAGCTTCTCCTTGCCCCTATTTTGAAACTGGCCACAGATTCACTCTAGTGGGAAAGAACGCTGTCCCAAGAATGGGCACACGTTAAGAATGCCTTGACATATTTTTGAACAGGCCCCTAAAATGTGCCAGCCATATAATATTGTATGCTTGTGCTTCTCTCGTTCATCCCCAGGGACTAACTCTTACTGACCCTCAAGAATAGCTCTGAGTCTCCTGCTTTGTCTAGCTACTGGCTGCAAACCAGCTGTCAACTTCCATTTCCATGGCAACCAGTGCTTTGTCATCTTTTCCTCAAAGCTTCCTAATTAGACATCCTGCAATTTACAATGTCGTCTCCCTCCCCTCCCCCCTCCACAGCACTATAAGGAATGAAAAAACAATAATATTTCTTACGAGTGCTGGTGAATCAGCGGTCTTTAAATAACATCTCTCTCCCAAATAAGAACATAAATAAGAAGTACAAAATAAATGTGTGCCCACATATGGATTTTGATATGCAGCTGGTCTGTTTTTACAATTTTAAAACCGAAAAATGACTGATTTTCCTCATTAAAGAATGCCATGATTTTAGAGTTTTAGATTGTTCTCCAGTGTGGTGATTTAAAACCATGACCCTCCATATTTTCTATTAGCAAAAAAAGCAAAAATATTTTGGACACATCCTTTAGGAAGCTAGATAATGCCTGATCGATACCAAAAAGGAAAAGGAAAAAGGAGTCATGTGAAACCAAGCCATATGAATGATGCTTTGTACTGAGCATCATTTACCATGTAGGACCAACAACATGGTCTCCAACTGGTGACCAGAAGGATGACAGACACCAATTCAACTTCAGTGCCCCCACCCACCTCTGGCCAAATAAGGAAGTGCAGGGGGTCAGACCAGGCAATGAAGCCAGCCAGACCAGGCAATGAAGTTTACTCACACCAAAAAAGGCCGAGTGACTAATCCCTGGCAGTCCTGCTGCCAGCACCCAGCATTGCGGGGCAAATTCTGGGGCCCTTGCAGGATAGACTGCTGCTCATCATTGGCTGTGCAGGTTGAGGCTACAGTGTGTTGGAGTCCAACAAAATCTGGAAGATTGCAATTTCTCATATCTGCTGTCTACAAAGAGCCCACTACATGGCTGAGTCTCCAAATGTGTTTGGAGTTGGAGGTAGTCAACAAAAGTCTTCTTTGCTGTAACTGGGTGGTCTGCTATCAAAAGTACAAGAGCTCATGTTTTCAGAACGTTAGCAGAAGCAGGCTTTCTATCTACTAAAAATGCATTCATTCATTTATCTATAATGCTCAAGGTTTTTCTAACTGCAAGGATGTCCAACCTCTTAACTCAGAAGGAGTGTGATATGCTTTATCCTGAAGTTATTTAGGGACTTCGCTCCTCCTTAGTGACTTGTGTCCTTGGTCACATAGGGTAGAAAGGGAAAACTCACAAGACAGGAGGCAAGAGGCTACTATTTGAACTCTGCATAGGATGGAATGAAGTTGAGAAACAGTGGTTTAGTACAGAAATAATAGGGAGCCATGCCTTCTCACAATGTGAACAAGCCACAGCAAGCCTGAGATGCATGACCTCTCCATTTCCTTCCCTTCCTCTTTCATGCCCATAAGAAGAAGAAAAAGAAACTGTTTTTCCTGATTTTAAATAAACCAATTCTTGACAATTTAATACAGGAAACGGGGGGTTGTTTAAACTATAATTTGTGAGAAAAAGGCATAATTATAGTGGTTTCAGATGCTAGCTTGTTCTCACTAACCATCGTTTCAACAAACCACAGTTCCTTGGGTTTGCACATCACAAGGAACTGTGATTAGTTTAAAATTGGAAGCAGGTCATTCTGGCCTGCTTCTCTACTGCATGAGGGAGAATGGAGAGAGGAGAGGAAGAGCGTGAGCCTCAAGCTCACCATAGTCCATTTACCTCATGGGAAACCATGGTATCCTGTCTTCAAGATTAAACTACTGACTTGCTGAATAGTACACAATTAAACCATGATGGCTAAAGAAGATAACACCTGGATTCAGATTTCTGTGACAGAAAATCTAGCTTTCCCAAGACTGTGGCTCTCCAGATGTTGTAGGACTACAATCCCTATCATCCCTGACCATTGACCATGCTGGCTAGGGTTGAGGGGAATTATAGTTGAAAACAACTGGGGGGCAATAGGCTGGAGAAGGCTGCTACAGCCACTGGATTCACCGACTGGCTTTCTAGTACTAGACAATATATTTCAACTATAATCAGTGCTAGCTTTCGGGTGCTTTTTTGTTTTTGTTTCAATATTCAGAAGGAAATAAATCCTTGGTTGAAAAGAAAATTAATATACCATTGCAATTCATTCTCTTATTAAAATGTCATAATCTTCTCTTTGTGACATCATCATGATCACCATAGCAATTTACTCTGTGTTCACAAAGGATTAAGATTTCAAATGGAAAAGAACAGAAAGTGGGGAAAGTTGGTTGTTTTCATGGAAATTTCCCTTTGGAAAAGGGAGGTGGAAAATGAACACCACTGACAAATATAATGTATGATCTAATTAGCCTTCATTTTGCAATGAGGCATTAGTGGGTCGTTAACATTTGCTCCTTCAGTCCTCACCCCTCACCTTGTGAAGTATTTCAAAAGCCCCCCAAGCAAAACCCAGACTTGAAAAGCAATGCTGACCAGAGGCCCCCAACAGCCTGAAGAACAATAAGCCCTTTTAATTTGGCAGAGGCAGACTTTTTATAGCTGCCTTTAGTGCCTACACAAGCAACAAGTACCTTGCCTGAGATTAACACCTGCTTTAGGATACAAAAGTGCGAGATGATTTTTCCCTCCATCTGAAATTGACTATAGCAACAAATGCTGTAATTGGAGCTGCAAGGTTCAGATCCTTCTGAAAGAGCTCTATGACATGCCTTTGAGGTATTGCATAGAATAATGAATTCACCTGCTTCAGGTTCCTGGTGTAGTTGAGATGGACAAATAATCCACTGCTACCTCTCTGACCATCTGGCTTGTTTGTGAGCATCCCCTGCAAATACTAAAGGGATGTTCCAGATGTGGCTGGGGTGCAGCTCCCATCACTCCCTGACCATTGGCCATGCTAGCTGAGGCTGATGGGAATTCTAGTCCAACAACATCTGGAGGGCCACAGGCTCCCCTGCCATGCTCTAAAGCAGCCTTTCACAACCTGTGGGTCCCCAGATGTTGTTGAACCACAACTCCCATCACCCCTAGCTAGCAAGGCCAGAGCTCAGGGTGATGGGAGTTGTAGTCCAACAACGTCTGGGGACCCACAGGTTGAGAGAACTGCTGCTCTAAAGGATCACTTGCGAAACCTAAATGGAATATTCAGACCTGCCTCTGCCTGCACCAGTTCTACCTCCTTCAGATTAAAAATGCCTCTTAGGCCACACTATGCATTTAATGCACTGTCATATCACTTTAAACAGTCATGGCTTCCCCCAAAGAAGTCTGTGGGAAACCAAGTCTTCTGACAAGCTGTTAAAAGAGCTACATATACTTAGTCAGGAGAAGAGAAGGTTAAGGGCAGATTTAGCATCTACTTTCAAAGATCTGGAGATCACATGGACCAGGGACGTCCACCTCCCAAGAGACTGCAATCTACTCACAGTATAAAAAACTGAGGGTGATCTACCCATTATCATTGCTAGGAGTTGTTGAGTTTTTTTGGGGGGGGGCAGTTGGCCAAAGTTGGAACACAAACACGACCACTAACTTGATACTGTGATCGACCTAAGACACCCCCACGATCGACCGGTCGATCACGAACGACCTGTTGGACATGCCTGACATAGACAATAGAACAGAACTGTCTGTTCCTTCAGTGGACAGGATTAGATCACCACCCACTGAATATCTGAAGGTCCAGGGAAGGTGGGAATCCTAGCAACAGGTCAGGTTTATATGATGCTATCTACCATCACTCCTGTTTTACCACTGCCACTCTGGATCCAACCATCTAGCACACCATTGCTGGTGGTGGACCCATCCATGACTGTGGAATGGTCCCCCCATGGGCATTTACCTGGTGCTTACCCTACTGGATTTTAAGTGGGGCCAATGAGAGTTAAGTCCCAAACAGCTGGAGAGCATCAGGCTGGTGAAGGTTGTTTAGCATTTTGTGTGTGTGTGTGTGTTTGCATGCAGAGAAGGCGTATTAAGAACTGGCGAAAGAGGAAAGCCTGCATTCTCTTTTTTATATTATATTTTTATTAGTTTTTTAACATAACATTTTCAACAATTATTAAACATACTTTTATATCTTATACACTTTTTTTTTACTTCCATCTTCTTTGGCGATCACTCATAGCCAAGTAAGATTGTCTTCCATGAACACGAACTTAACAGTAAGTAACTTTGGAGGCCAATTCTGGATCCACATGTCCTTCCACAGTGGGGACATAGGTTTCCAGGTGGGAGTTGATCATGGTGAGGGTTTGCCAACATGCCTTCCTCTTAGCACATTTCTCCCTTTTGTCCTGAGTTTGAGTGTCTTCAAAGTCCATGACACCTTTGGTAAAGGCTGTTCACCAATTGGAGCGCTCGCAGGCCAGTGTTTCCCAGTTGTCAGTGTTTATACTACTTTTTAAAGATTTGCCTTGAGAGAATCTTTAAACCTCTTTTGTTGTCCACCAGCATTACACTTTCAATTTTAAGTTGGGAATAGAGTAGTTGCTTTGGAAGACGATAATTAGGCATCCGAACAACATGGCCAGTCCAACGAAGTTGATGTTGAAGAATCATTTCTTCAACACTGATGATCTTTGATTTTTCCAGTACACTAGCATTAGTTTGCCTGTCTTCCCAAGTGATATGTAAAAATTTTCAGAGACACCGTTAATGGAATCTTCGAGGAGTTGGTGAAGGAAGTGCTAGAGTATTGCTTGGATTATATGTTCACCAGAAATTACTTGGTAATACTTCTCCCCAGGGAAACTTGGCAACTTCAGTTCTGCGACAGGGGCTGGGAACTTCTACCAGATCACTGTCGAGACCCACCTTACCAAACTACAATTTCCAATATTATTTGGGGAAAACCAAGGATACAAAATTGATATATGCATTTGTTAAGTGTAGACTGGCCTTATTTTCAGTCACCACCCACTGAATATCTGAAGGTCCAGGGAAGGTGGGAATCCTAGCAACAGGTCAGGTTTATATGATGCTATCTACCATCACTCCTGTTTTACCACTGCCACTCTGGATCCAACCATCTGGCACACCATTGCTGGTGGTGGACCCATCCATGACTGTGGAATGGTCCCCCATGGGCATTCATCTGGTGCTTACCCTATTGGATTTTATGTGGCTACACTATTTAAACATGGCACTGTTTTAACTGCTGGTTTAGTTTTATCCATAAGTCTCTTTACTGCTATTTTAGCCCTTTATTGTTGTTTTTTAATTGTGGTATATGGTTTAAAAGGGCTGTTCTTTCCTTTGTCGGCTTCTACTGCAATCTGGAAATAAATACAAATAAATATCAACATAAAAAGTGTAGTATGAACTCTGAAAACACCATGGATTTAATTCCAGTGCCTTCAACAGATGTATGCCACTTTGCAAAGGGGAAAGATCCAGCCTTGTTTTACCAGACAACTGTGGGTTATTTTTGTTTGTGTATTTTTCCTCCCCACCTTTCCCCTTATTCCCAGGACAGCTGTTTAAAACAGCTCTATCTGTGTTAGGAATCATTTCAGCATGATGCTTAAGTCAGCAGTGTCCATGCCTCCAGCTACTGCTAGAAAAGTCCCAGGTATGAACCAAATAGGACCCTTTTTTATTTTTTCCTCTCTCTTTTTTTTTAATGCTCTGGCCTCGATCTGCAGCTAATGGTTCCCTGTTAATAGAACCAGCCCAAGGGCAAGAAGATGGGAGGGAGAGCTTATGAATATTTATGAGGCAAAACAAGTTTGGCAGTGCTACTAGCCCCCTTTTAACAGCCTTCATTATCTCCTTTCTCCATTCTCCTGATGAAGCAATTGTATGGGAAAGAAGGCATCTTGTTAGTCTTCTCAGCTGCCACTCACACACAATCAGGCTCACAAGCATAATTTAAGCACAAATACATCCACAAATGGAAACAGGAAGGAAAGCACACATACACACACACATCTTCTTTTGAAAATGAATTGGCAAGCTAGCTAATGGAGCAAATTGGAAGCTCTCCCGTTCCTAATCCAGGGAGCTTCTAAACACCTCCTTGGAATTTGTAGGCAGCAACTCCTGGGCAAGATCTCCTTGCTGGTCTACTGAATGCAGGAAACTCAGCTAAAGCATCCATGACAGATGGCCGTCCCACCTCTGCTTACAAACCTCCAATGAATGAGTGTCCATAACCTCCCGAGGGAGACCAGTACATACTAAACAGTTCGTTGCCTTATACCAAGTCAGAACATTGGTCCATCTGCTGTTGTTTAGTCATTTAGTCGTGTCCGACTCTTTGTGACCCCGTGAACCAGAGCACGCCAGGCACTCCTGTCTTCCACTGCCTCCCGCAGTTTGGTCAAACTCATGCTGGTAGCTTCGAGAACACTGTCCAACCATCTCGTCCTCTGTCGTCCCCTTCTCCTTGTGCCCTCCATCTTTCCCAACATCAGGGTCTTTTCCAGGGAGTCTTCTCTTCTCATGAGGTGGCCAAAGTACTGGAGCCTCAGCTTCACAATCTGTCCTTCCAGTGAGCACTCAGGGCTGATTTCCTTAAGAATGTATAGGTTTGATCTTCATGGACTGCAAGAAGATCAAACCTATGCTTATACCAAGTCAGAACATTGGTCCATCTAGCTGCTCAATATTTCCCAGTACCTAAGAGGAAGGTGATGTTTAGACAGCAGCCCCATCCAATCAAGACCTCTTCATAAGAACATCAAGGCCTTTAAAAGTGTCTGGCTGCAATCTTGTGTATGCTGAGCTAGGGAGTAAAGCCCACTGAATTTAGCGGGGCTTGCTTCTGGGTGCTTAGCAGAAACAGCTTGCTGGGTGCGGTGGATTTGCTAGGCTAACTTCCTGGCTGGTGGGTCTCTGTTGCTTATCAGGAGGGAGAAGGGAATGGGCAAGGCAGTGGGGAGCTCGGTGTGGTTCAGACGTACTGGTGGAGCCAATATGGCAATCCTGCAGATGCATTTGCACCACGCTGACCACCTTTCTGCCTCCCCGCTTTCACTACTGGTAGGCAACAGTGACCCACCTGTTCAGAAGCTAACACAACAGCTCTGCCCCCACCTTGCCATGCTGCTTCCAGTGTTTAGGATTGTGGTGGCACAGGAGAAGAAATTCCATCAGGAATATATTACTCTCATCTCTACTTTAGCGCTTCTGCTATGGTCTATGGACAAGCACAATAAATGCCAGTCTACTTCAACATGGTGTTGGGCAAAGCTATGCTTAGTGAACTGGTCCCGTTCCCTGCAACACACACACACACACACACACAATTTCTGTGCAATTCTTACTAGTACAGAGCAAAGAGCTTTTTTAGAAGGACCTGGACTTGGCAGTCCTAATTACGACAATTGTTGCTATAGTCAATTTGAGATGGGTAGGAATTGCAGTCTATTGTATCTCAAAGGAGATATTAATCTCAGCTGAGGACATTGTTCCTTGCCTACAGACATAAAGAGAGCTATAAAAACTTCTACCACATTGAAAGCCTTTATGTTTCTTTTGCCTGTTGGGGTGCTCTGCTCCCTCTCTGTTTTGGAAGGACAGAGGATGTAAGGATTGTAGAACGTTTTGCATATTGTGAAAGTTCTAGAGAAAGAGCTCTGAATAAAATGTATCATCAGAAGAACCACCTATTTTGTGAGATTCTCAAGAGAAAGATGGGCAGTGGGTGGGTGGGGGAGTTTAGCTTTCGGTCCCACAAGGCAATTCTTCCTCAGCCTAATATCACAGCACCATTCCTGTGCTGAAACTCTGGTGGGAATTGGATCCTCGTTCTGTGGGTTCATTTATATTCATTTCCCCAGCAACCTCTCTCTAGGATACACAAAGTCAGCGATGCAGAAGGGTTTTCAGAATTGCTGCTACTGTAAAGATACAAGTTTTTCCAATAGCTTAGCTGTGCAGATCTGATGATAGAGGGAGGGAGGCCTTGCTTATATTCCTTGAAGTTCACAATCACTAGGGTGATTGCACTAGGGTGCAAAGGGGACTGCTCTGTCTGGTGCTTATTGGGGGGTACGTGGGGCAGAAGACAGGGAGCCCAAACAGTAGGTGAAACTGGAGCCAATGAGAGGCAGTGCCAAGTAATCCTAATGTCATTCTGATCCTCCTCTCTGCTGTGGATAAAACACTGAGTGGGAAGAAAAGGAAGCTGGCCGGCACTAGTGGTCACTGCCTCCCCCCTCCCCTGAACTGGTTGAAAATAAGAAGGCAGGCATTTGGAGGCTGGGTGAGGGTAGACCAAGGTTTGTGGGTGTTATGTACTGAGTCGAATAGGATCCAAAATGCAGCAGTCTGATTGGTCCTAGAACAATAGGCTCCAGAATGCAGCAGTCAGATTGGTCCGCAGGAGCCACCCAATCCAACTCCGGGTGGAAGTGAATCCGCAACCTGATTGGCCTATAGGAGAATCCCAGAATTAGCCAATCACGTGGGGCCCATTGTGTAAATAATGTCTATAAAGCAGACATTTCGGGGGAACTTCCATTCCTCAGTACTCTGAACTGAATAAAGAGCATGAAATCCACACTCGACTCCGAGTTTATTTCAGTGAGGCAGCATACGGTTTTGCCCTCTGGCTTTTCAAGATTTTGCCAAATGCAGATATGGAAAGAAACTGGGAGGGAAAGAGTAAGGGACAAGTTGGTGGGAAGCTGGAGAGACAGAGTAACTAAAGGAAGTGGTGGCAACGAGTCACAGTAGGCATGAGCAGTGACCATAAAGTATCTACCTATCTACTGTATATAGTTTTGAACTGCAGGGCAAATAGCAGCTTCATGAGATGCAATTTTAATTGGGAAAACAACATGGGAGAGAAGGATTAGGTACTGCCACCTCAACTCACCCCGAACCCACATCATGGTCCAGATCAGGACTATTGCTAGGTTCATAAAACGACTTGGGCACAGGCCCGCTAGGCAAATTCAGGTGGGATCTCATGACCCAGGCACCCTGTAAGCAGTTATTTAAGAAAAGGTTAAAAGGGAGTTGAGGGAAAATGGTTAAGAAGGGTCAGGAGATTTGAGATCCAGTGCAAAAGAACTTTAGTTCCCCCTTAGGGATGTCCCTAGCCCAGATATAAATGCCTCTCCCATCTGCTACCAACACCTCTAACTTGGAAGTTCCCCTTGGAAGCAGCCTTCCTCAACATTGTGGCCTTCAGGTATTATGGACTACAAGTCCCATCAGCCCCACCTACATGACTGCACTGGTGGGGTCTTATGGGAGTTGTGGTCCAAAACATCTGGAGGCCGCCAGGTTGTGGGAGGTTGATTGACCTACTGTCTAGACTCTAGTACCCAACAAGAGAAATGCTGCTGTTTGTTGGGTTTTTTTACACTAAAGTATCTTGACCTTGTTACCCTAAGGAGGGACAAGAGGAAGCATGTGAGGGGAAGGCGGAAGATGTTGAATTTCACACACTGATTGGAGTCAACCAGCCACTTCTGAGTCCCAGATTAAACACTGCAAAGGGTGCATCACCTCTTCAACTCAAAGTTTGATATTATTTAACAAAAAACTTTCAGTATGGGAAAACTTTCTGCAAGGATAAGGCCGACAGAGATGTTTCAAGGAAATTACAAAACCACAAAGAAGCAACTGGGGAGAAATACAACATCAGAAACATTTAAAAAACAAATTAGCAATTGGTGGCAGCAACTGCTATCCCTGCATTAGGGAGGACTTGAAAGTGAAATTGACTGGAAAATGACTCTGAAACTGACTAGGTATCCCCCCCCCCTTTGCCTGGGCTGAACCTAGAGACATACAAAGCAGTCAGCTGCATAAACAGCAAAGAGTAAACTAGAAGTAAATTGTTTAAAATATTCATTTACAAGCACCTAGGGTGTCCTTATTAGTAACAGGCATCAAGAAATATCCTCTTGCTGCTTTAAGGATGAATTCCTTTCTGCCACCAATCCATCGACTTCAATGGGGCTGTGCTGTCAGGAAATATATAACCTGTGTCCCTTGAACATCTCACATGTAGGAAGCCTGTCTGCATTCCTTCATTCCCCAGCCTCTCCTTAGGATTAAATTGTTTGTCAATGCACCTGCTTTTGACAGGCGCTCAGTAAGAGAAGTGGCTTATCTTCTGCCTTCCTCCCACTATCCTACCAAGACTATTCCTTATTTAAATCTCTTAAGTTTGGTGTCGAGAAGATGTAACTTGCCACCCCAGACTGGCTTTCCTTCCCTCCCGCAGCTGGTTTTCTGGAGGTCATTTGAAAACCACAGTGATCTGTGTGGGCAGAGAAAGCTGCGTTTTGTGAGTTGGGGCACTTTTGTTTGTGTATAAGAAATCTCTCCACAGCAGCAACCCAGAAAGGATTGTGAAAGCATCATTAATTCCACTCTTTCTTGACCCGGTGGCTGGAGGCACAGCTTTTATAAAGAAACTCTGGGATTTGAGAAATGCATAAACGTAGCTTTGGGGTGGGGGAGAATGGTGGTCCCAGAGGCCGCTTTCGAAACCGACATTAAAATGCCTTTTTGCTTCCAAGACATTTTTAGTGGTTGTGTTTTTTAAAAAAGAGAAATATAGGTAATCTATATTGCAATGCACAAGGGGTTTTGTGTGGTTGTAGTAAGGCATCCTGCAGCAGCAGTTGGATGAGCTTTCTAATGTTTTAGAAAGGCAAAGCGGGCAGAAGCGAATCTTCTTTTTACTGATTCAGTTGCTGTAGGCATGTGTCTTCCAAGCAGAATGTCCCAGGTTTATCTTCTGGTAGGGATGGGAAAGAACCTTGTCTGAAATCCTGGGGAGCTGCTGACATTCAGTGTAGATAATACTGAGAAATACAATAGGGGAAGTGAGAAAGAGAGGTACATTTGGCAAGCAAAGGCAATGAAGGGGACATCTCCAGCACTCTGCCTTTGCTGGCAAAAGGCTCTCTCTTTCTGCTTGCCTTACTGTCCATGCCTAGAGAATAAGGGAAAGCAGTCAAGCTGAGCAGGATTTTGCCCCTGCTCTTCAGTCAACAGGTATGTGCAGGGAGCTAAATCTTGCTTTGGCTGCAAGTGTCTGTTTGCAAAGCCAATGCAGAATTGAAACCCAATGATGCCAGTTGATGGACAGGCAGGTATGGTTTGTGGGAAATGGCCTCTCAGGCAATATTGCACCCCCTGGCAGGAGGTAGGCTGGAGTTTCTGCACCTCTGAGCTAGATGCAACAGTGGTCTGGCTCAATTTATGTCAGCTTCCTATGTTTTATGTTCTTCTGATGCTGCGGAGATGCAGTGCTGGAAATAAATAGAAGGAGTCTAGGAAAGTCTGAGAAAGCAAGGAACTAGGAGGTGGGGAGATCAGAGTTGGTCAAAGACAATTCACTGCTTGAGGCAAAATACAAGCTGGTGCCTCCCCATTCTATATATAGTAACTGACTGGGCTGAATTTGATTTCAGCACTGGTGACAGGACAGCACCCTCTTAAAAGGCACAGGCTATCTTAATGAGTAGAGGGCAGACCACATGGTCTACACAGCTCTGTCCTTCACCACATCACTGGTACTCACCCCCACACCAAAACTGCCGACTAAGGCAGCTGCCTCACTCTACCTAATGGTAGGGCCAACTCTGGAGGAGATCAAGATGTTCAAATAAGGAGCTATGGTGAGGGCTCAAATGGCTTCAGAATGAGATTAGACCCATTTATGAAGGTTATGTATATCAATACCTACAAGGCATGATGAGTATTTGGATTCTCCAGGTCTTGAAGAAGCACAAGGAAGCTGTGGCCTTCCTGATGTCATTGGACTCAGCCATCAAACCATAGAATTGTAGAGTCGGAAGGGATCCCGAGGGTCATCTGGTCTAACCCCCTGCAATGCAGGAATCTCAGCACATGGTCCCCCATCCAATTTGAAACTGTACTGGACCCTGCTTAGCTTTGCAGATGTGCTAGCAGTTTTATTGCTGCACCAATCCCAGCAAGTCTCGCAAGTGGAGGGCCACAGCTTCCCCATTCCTAATCTAGTGGAACTACATATCCTGTCTGAAACACACTGCTGTCTTTCCCCCTTTGTATCACCAGTCACCAGTTGCAATGTTTTTCCCATTGAGAAGCAGCATCCGGCTCCCCACCCCCCACAAGAGTGTGGTGTCTGATATGCAAGAAAATTGTAGGTGTGGTGTCTCTAAGAACATGAATACATTAACATTTGAACATGCATATTGATGTGTGTGATGTCACCACACAGGAGCAGGAAATGCAAAGGACCCTCTTAGGTGCGATCTTAGGAAATCAGACTGAAATGTTGTTTTAGTGAGACCCCCTCCCCGACATCAAGGAATGTCAAGCTGAGTTAATAGCAACAGAAATGGTGCTGGTGCTGGTGCAGGATGAAGCATCCCACAAGAGAACACACTGATTCAATGAGAAAAATATGGAGCACAAAAACTCAAAACTGATCTCATTCCCTGACTCATCACTGATAATGATACCACTGATAGAATCCATGAACATACCTGTCTCCCGGGCAGAACACATAGATCAGTGGCATATCCACTGAAGATTAGGAGAGATAGACTAAATATGTATGGAAGTATGCTCTATTGAACATCAGTAAAGATTATTCTCTCTTCTCCGGGGGTTTGAAAGTGAGGAACTAATCCAGTGTGTTGATCTGACTCCGCTCTTCTTAATTGTTGATATTTTAAAAATGCATTTCCATCTTGTATTTTACAGCATACCATGTTGGTTTATGACAGAAGGTGATTTCAGGGCCCTGTCAAGATTGAAAAGCAGGGTAGAAGGTAAAGGTAAAGGACACCTGACAGTTAAGTCCAGTGATGAACGACTCTGAGGTTGCAGCGCTCATCTCACTCTATAGGCTGAGGGAGCCGGCGTTTGTCTGCAGACACCTTCCGGGTCATGTGGCCAGCATCACTAAGCTGCTTCTGGTGAACCAGAGCAGTGCATGAAAATGCCGTTTACCTTCCCGCCAGAGCAGCATCTATTTATCTACTTGCACTGCGTGCTTTTGAACTGCTAGGTTGGCAGGAGCTGGGACCGAGCAACGGGAGCTCACCCCGTTGCGGGGATTCAAACCGCTGACCTTCCAATCGTCAAGCCCAAGGCTCAGTGGTTTAGACCACAGTGCCACCCACATCCCAAAAAGCAGAGTACACATGTTCAAATATGAATAAACAGGACTTTCTCTCTCTAGAGCCTGGCCATTTAAGGGAACACGAGAACCACAAAGTACCTGTCTGTCTTCTCCTAACACCATCATGTTAGGCTGCCTTCCCCAACCTGGTACCCTCCAGATGTTCTGGACAACAATTCCCATCAGCCCCAGTCAGCATGGCCATGATAGCTGAGGCTGATGGGAGTTGTAGTTCAGAACATCTGGGGAGCACAAGGTTAAGCACTGTGTAAGGGTCTGTATTTTATGAGTTCAAGTTCAGAAGAAAGCTCATTGAGCATGTGAGGTAGTTAAAAATTAGTGGCATTGAGGTTTTTAGGCTACAAAACTGCCAGTGGTAGTATGTAACTCAGTCCTGCTTGTGGACTTCCTATATTCATCTGGTTGGCTATTGTGAGAGCAGAAAGCTGGAGTAGAGGGGTCCCAGCCTTATTCAGCAGCGATCTTCATCCTAGAATCATATAATTATAGATTTGGAAGGGACCATAAGGATCATCTAGTCCAGGGGTCAGCAACCTTTTTTAGCCATGGGCCAGTCCACTGTCCCTCAGACCATGTGGTGGGCCGGACTATATTTTGAAAAAAAATAATGAACGAATTCCTATGCCCCACAAATAACCCAGAGATGCATTTTAAATAAAAGGACACATTCTACTCATGTAAAAACACACTGATTCCTGGACCATCCGCGGGCCGGATTTAGAAGGTGATTGGGCCGCATCTAGCCCCCGGGCCTTAGGTTGCCTACCCCTGATCTAGTCCAACCCCCTCTACCAACTGAGCCATCCCTTTGCTTATGCTCTTAAATTAGAAGTAGCCTCCATAGACTGAAAATCTGTGTGGCCTGTTTTCAACAACACAGGGTGGTTGCAGGGGCAGGAGACACCATTTTGTGATTCTCCTCAGGTGCCAATGTATTGGACTGGCCTTATCTGTTTTGAACCCGTAGCACCATAGGGGGAATTTACATACTATAGACATAATCCACCCTGCATGCAGGGCTTTTTTTCAGCTAGAACTCACCAGTACTCAGTTCCGGTACCTCTCAGGTGGGTGCCATTGTCATTCTAAGAGAAGAAGGGAGATGTTCCAGCACCTCTTTTTCTAGAAAAACAGTACTGCCAACATGCACTCTTGGGTGTCCATATACAAGCGGTATACCAATGGGAAGGGGGTCACACTGGTGGAAGCAATATTTGTGAGAATCAGAAGGAAGGACCCAGAACCAGGCTGGCAAAGTATGAGGCCCTTTAAGGACAATATGACATGTTTAGCATAAAACCACTAGGCTTAGGCTGACTTGGTGAAACTCAAATTCCTCGCCCTTTTTGTTTGTTCTTGCCTGTCATAACAAAACCAAACAGCTTCATCGGTGTTAAGAATTTATTAATACACAGGGAGAGAAAGACTTGTACAAATATGCTTTTGCCACTGATATCATCATCGATGGAAACCCCAATAGGAGCCAAGTTTCCAGCCTTGCACAGAAAAAGGCAGTGGCAATCTTATTTGCCAGGCTATCGGGGATGTTGTGTAAAGCTTAACGCACTCAAGGATTTTCATTAAATTACCACCTGAGGGTACTAACATGGCCCCACAATTGCAATATGAAACATATTGACATAGGCATTAAAAGCAGCTAATTAACTGCATTCATTCTGCAAATTCCACACCAGGCCTATGCAAAGGCCTTCGAGCGCGCGCACACACACACACACACAGGGGCAAGGCTCTCTGTGAGGCATAAAAGGTCTTTTCATTTTATTTTATTTTTAAAAAGTAGATGACTGCAGGATTATAGGCAAAGGGGAATGGATGGGGAGGAGAAATCCAGAAATGAAAGGATAGACAGTTCAAAGTACATCCCTCTACTTCATACAAAGTAAAGCCTTCCTTGTGGATGCAACATTTCTGCAAAATCAGACTTCAATTTATTATGTTTTGCTTCCTGAGTACAAAGAGCTCTTGAAATGTTTGAGTCCCTGGCAGCATGTTCTGGGCTGATAAGAGTAGCTGCATGCAAAGGATTTGGGCGCTCTCGCTCTCTCTTTATCTCACCGAGAGGAACAGAGAGAGAGAATACTTTCACCAAAAAAAAAGGGGACTTAAAACCCCCAAGCAGGATTTGAACTCGCAACCTCTGAAAGAGACGAAAGCAGAAACTTTATCCCTTGATGAACCACCCAATCTGGCTAGGAGCAATGGTTGTTTCAAGGAATTAAACGAAGAAGCTGTGTGACTTCTACCCCCAGATGCTGACAAATACCATGTTGCAATGTTTGACTGTTCTGCTGCAGTGGTCGCATTTCGGTTTGTATTTCCACGGTGCAATTAATAAAGAGTTTTCGAGCAGTTGAACAAAAAGAACTCTAGCAAATGATGCAGTATTTTCCCAGTATAATTTATATGGCTGAGTCCTGAAACCGCCAGAGGGGAGGTAAGGATTTTTCTCTAATCTAGCTCAAAAGCACTAGCAAATGCTAGCATTTATTTTGCTTTATTTTCAAAAGCACACCTTACAACAGCATTATCAGAAAGGAGTGTTTGGTCAGGGAAAGACTGGTCAAAAGTCAAATACCACAGTCTTGGAACTCTGAGATGACTATAGAACCCTCTCTATGCAAGGGCAAGGTATTACGGAGTGTTTTGGATTCAGCGAATTTTGCTAAGTCTTGTGTTATTTATTGGTTTCTGAACAGAAGCACAAGCATGTGAGTATTGTGTGGGTGATGTTATTATCTCGTCTTGTCACTAGGTGGCTAGGTTGAACTTGGTTGTATCTGAAGTGGTATCTGAAGAAGTGTGCATGCACACGAAAGCTCATACCAAGAACTAACTTAGTTGGTCTTTAAGGTGCTACTGGAAGGAATTTTTTTGTTTTGTTTTTTTGTTTTGACTATGGCAGACCAACACGGCTACCTATCTGTAACTGGAGCTCAGGGAGGGTTTTGCTGGGATGACTGCTGCGTAGTTAGAGGCTGTGGGCCTCTGTGGTGTTGCATCCTGAGTAAAGAGTTGGTTTTCTTCATAAAAATCTGGTGCCTGTCCTTTTGGGAAGCCAGAAAACATCTCGTAAACAGTAGCCCTGAGTGGAACAGTGAACTATATTCAGAGAGAACAATAATTCTGTTTGAGGATCACTGAGAAGCAAATCAAAGGCTACTGAGACTGTCACAGGATGGCAAGGTGACTCAACTCATGTCCACACTTCCCCTTGAGGAGGTACATAAATCAAAGAACAGAGTGATTTGCTGTGTTGCTATTGCAGGTGATTGATAAGATAAACAGGCCCTTTGCCACTGTTGAACATGCATGATTGGATTTTACTGAGGGCACCTTGCTCCAGTGATATACTTTACTTAGTCTGTTGTGGGGATTAATCCACTGAGTTATCCTCCACAGCTGGGGGCCAAACTCTGCAGTCTCCGCAACTCCAGCATCGGCAGCCAGTAATGTGGAGCAGGGAAACCCAGACTGCCATCATGTCATGACATGAAGTGGGGCCAGCCCTTCCATTAGGCAAGTTGAAGCAGCTCCCTCAGGTGGCGCATGCTGAAGGAGCAGGGTAAGGAGTGTTTGCAAGGTACAGGAAGACATAGCTTTGTGGACCATACTGTCTGCCCTGTGGCCTCTTCTCCACCCCTCTGTCCTTAGCACAGAGGTTGACCGTGTGCTCACCAGTACCACCTATGGCACCCACAAAAGGTCTCAGTAAATATCTCCTCAAAAATTGACAGTGCACACAGATGGTTTACTCTTCCTGCGCAGTTCCTGCTTGTGCTGGCTCAGTATCTTCTGCACAGAACATGCCCCCTTAAACATGTCCACATTTCCTTGCTGGCCTCCCCACATCCATTCTGAAAAGAGGAAACATGCAGAGTCCTTCTCTCTGTAAGGAAGCACAGTGGTGGCTCATGTAAGTGTGTTCGGCCTATTGACTGGGGTGGGTGGGTAAGCTTATGGGAGACATACCTGCACCATTCTGTCATCCTCTCTCCTTTTCTGCCCTTTTAGATGTGGTGGCCATTTTGTCTCATGTCACCCCAAGACAGCTATTGTGTGACCAGCACAGGGCTTTCTTAGAATTCCAAGTGTACTCACCCGCCCCAAATGGTGGCCTTTGCAGGATGCTGCCCTGCTGCCAGTGCTGAAATAAGAGTCAACTGCCCATCTCATCCAAAGTTGCATGTGGAATGTCCCTTGCCTCAAGCAGCAACAAATATTGGGCCGGCCCTGACATTAGGTAAATTATAAACAGTGTTATGAGAGGTGGTGAACTAGGCCCATAGCTGTTGGCGTCAAGCAGTAACTGTACATTTAAGGCAGTAATGGGGAACATGTTGCCCTCCAGAGGTTGCTGAACTACAACTCCTATCACCCCTAGCCATTGGCCATGATTGCAGGACTGATGGGAGTTGTAGCCCTGCAACATCTGAAGGGCCAAAGATTCCCCACATCTGATATAAGGCAATGCCTACTTTGGCCTTTGACAAAGATGGCACAAGAAGAGTCATGAAGGTAGCTTGTGCCATACCCAAATCCCTCACCTCCCTTTTGTTCAGGAATCTAACATGTGACAGAAAGTTCCCAGTTCCCAAAATGCATTTTACCTGCTCTGTGCTCAGCCCTGGTCCTTGGTTTCTTGTGACAGTTGCATAGTGTTACTTTTCTCAGAGATATTATATTTGGATTCTGATCATTCTCCCAGCCCGACAGTACTGAGGTCCAGATCCGCTGAGATTCAGACGCAGATCTGTGTCCTGGGTGAGGGGAGGGGAAGCCAAAGAGGGCAGCCGTGATGAGCAAGCCACAAAGAGCACCAAGGACAGTGCAGAATGCCCTGAAGGAGGCTGTTCCCTCTCATGCCCTTCCTCCATCGCTGCAGTCTAAGAAACACTATATGCAGCCATGTGCATGTATTCCATCTCCCTGTTGTTGAAAGGAGAGCTCAAAAAGGAAGACAAATGCTCTTGTCGATTTCAAGCTCTGAGTGTTAAGGATTAAGGAAAATGTGTGCTGGGGAGAGAAGGTAAGGTTAAGAGCAGCATTTCATCTGCCAGAAGAACTAATTCCAGCTCCTGCAGAGGGGGGAAATGTAGGTTAGCCGTTTGACTAACCTTGCTCGCTTTTATTATTTCCCCCCTTCCTCTCCTTCTGTCCTGCAGAAGGCCTTGAGGGGAAAATTATTGCCTCTGTCGCCTGTCATTGCATTCTGTGCTGGGCACTCAGCGCAAAGCTCCTTCATTCGGAGGACAGGAAGCAGCTAATGACTACAAGCTAGCCCTCCCTGTTGAAAGTTGCTTGGCTTGCTTTCAGCGATCCAGCATCCAACAACCCCCAGCTATGATGGAGGCCTTTCACTGTGGCCATACAAGCTTTTAGAGCGTGCTGAGTCGAAGGCTGCGCTTTTCATTTTCCATCAGAAGTCAACAGATTTATAGAAGAAGGTGAGGCATGCTATACTTCAATGTCCCTTAAAATGAAGTCAGACCTGGCACAGAAGGAAATGAGGCTATTCTCTCTCTTTTTAACACCCTCTTTCCCAGTGGGCTTTAGTACAGCCTTGCAAATAAGCCCACAAAAATTACTAGCCTGCAAAAAGGAAAAAGAAGAAGAAAAGGTTGTACTAGTCTGCCGGGGACTGGCAAAATGGCAAGCTCTGTCTTTCCTTTTGCAGCTCTCTTCATTACCATGCTGGGTGCAAGGGAGGGAAAGCACATTTTGTCTCTGTTGATCTGTCATCGCACTCACTCACCTGCATGGAATTCCACTCAGTCGCCTGCATGTTTTCCTTGCTTGTTGCCTGTGGTTACCAGGCTGGTGCTTAAATGCAAGGCTGATATATGCCAATAGATCCAACAAACTAAGCATTGATTAGTTTCAACAATTGAAGCCCTTCTGGGCATTGCATCCTCAAAGCTCTATAACAGCCACATTGGGAACAAGATTGATTCATTTATATCAGAGCAGCTGATAAAGTTGGAAGGCAAAAAAGTTTGGCTACATAGATTTTAAAAGCTATGTTTTGTTAGTGAGGGGGGGTGCTGGTTATCTACCTTTTGGACACCCCTGAGCTACCCCAGCCAGCTTAGCTCAGGTTTACCACCACAGCAAAGCCCTCTCTTCCAGCAGAGGCACTCCTCACATTAGGGGCACAGGAGAACAGCAGAAATAAATCTACATGGCGTCCTAACCACACTCCCCGTCTCTGGCATGAGGACGCTGGTGGTGGTGTTAGGACTGTGTTCTAGGTGCTCTTTTTAAAATCCACACAGCCCCAGTGCATGGTGGCTTATCACATGACAGGAAGGAAGAGGAATGTTCCTAAATGAAGTCCTTGTCGCCTGAGCAGCTTTAGAACAACTCCCCATTGTTGGAATTGCTGCTTGGGAACTGGATTCAGAAAATGTTAAAACAGCTTGCTAAGGGCTAATGAGACTAAATAAACTGGAATATCCAAACAAACAACAACAACAACAAAATTCTTCATAATGGCTGCCTTAGCAATAGGAATGTGTTTGTTGTGCATATACATGTACGTGCACACACACATGCGCACATATGCACACAGACATACTACTTTACCACCTGACCTCTAATAATTATTACAACACTTTTCACAAGAGCTTGGGTACCAACAAACAAAACATAATCACCTCTCGCAGCTGGTCCTTTTAGAGCAGCCCTCCCCAGTAACTGAGACTTTATAACTCTTAAACTACTCTTCAGAGAGTGACAAGGTTTCTGTTAATTCAAAGAAAGCTTTCCCAAGATCCTCTCTGGTTTCAAATCCCTTTGGACTCCTTAAGTGCAGGTGGATGCAACCTTGTGCAGTAAGAAGCATCAATTTCACATTATTTTGTGGCACAAGTTTGCCATTCTGCCAAAAGAAGGCACCACAGCTCATTTCCATATGCCTATGAATATGTGCCAAATAAAAAAAAGGAAAGTGAGCAGTGTGCAACAACATCTTCGCCCCACAACCATTCCTCTCACAGAGCTACAATTCCCAGAGTTCTGCAGGCAGAGGGATTGACTGTTAAATGACTCTGGGAATTGTAGCTTTGTGAGGGAAAAGAAGTCTCCTGAAAACTTTCAGCATCCTTAACAAATCCAAGGATTCTTTCATGGAAGCCATGACTCTCTAAAGTGATGTGATACTGCTTTAAATGTATAGTGGAAAGGGGGGCTAGGTTGTTTCAGATTCTGCTCAGAGTAGACCCAGTGAAGTTAATGGACATGACTAACTTAGGTTGATTTATTTCAGTGGGTCTACTCAAGGCATACCCTCCAACATGTCCCAGAGGAAAACCAGGATGCACGTTTTTCGGGGATGAGTCACGCAACCCACACAAGAGCACAGCCTCCCAAAATGTGCATCTTTTGGGGCCGGAATCTCATAGGAGCCAGGCGACTCGCGCAAGAGCATGGCCCCTCAAAACAGGATGTCCCAATTAAATTGGGACGGTTGAGGGGTATGCTTAATGGGTTTGCTCCTAGTAGAACTAAGTTGGATACAACCCTTGTGTGTCTTTCCTGATAAAATGTGGCAGAAAATATTCATTGTAAAAATCACAGTGGACATTTAAAAAAACAAAAACCAAACACCTTAGGCATTCAAGTCCATTTTTGCACTGGTGCAAGGATTACTGCTAGCAGAGGGGGACTTCCTCCATTTCCTCACATCATGCCACATCCCCAAATCTGCTCCGGAAGGTTGGTTGAAACCCCAAAACAGATTTACAAGGGAGCTCAAGGAGAGGAGAGAGGGAGATGGTTCTGTTCCACAAGGAGAAACCCTTGTGCTGATGAAACAATCTACTGGAAATATGTTCAATACAGCCCCCTCTGTTTGCATTTGCTGGGTCCCAATGCAATTCCATATCAGTGTAATTCTACAGAATGAGCTTATCAGAACCTCTAATTATTCAGATGTCTGGGTTGCCCCACTCAGTTTTCTTACCCGCTACTGCACGTAGCACAAGGAGGTTTCCATTTTACACAGCCTCTTGCTGCAGCATCTTGTGGTGGGCAACAGAAACTTTAAAAGGTATCTGTCATCAGAAAGAAGCATATCACAATCAAGCAGAAGTGAGGAGAGGGATTCTGACAGGGAAGATAAATAACGGCTCTGTGTGAGTGGGGGGAAAGCAAGACTGAGAAGCCATAGAGAACCTGTCAGTGCCAGGTCAAGAAATGATGTCTGCAAGGGAAGGAGTTGTGAAAGAGCTAAAAACCACCAGCTTGCAGGCAGAGTGGGAGATATCTTTATGTTATCCACACTTCCCAACAGCCCAGCAGCATCAGGGTCTAAAACTGTGAGGGAAAGGAGGGAGAGCCATCAAGGCCCAGCCCTCAGTCCCCCATTGCATTTGTTAGTGTTACTCACTGGTGGCTTATTAATAGTTTCCTCATCGGAGCATCTGGCTTAGCAGTGGTGTTTCTCTACAGGGCCTTTGGCCTACTTCAAGTACACCGAGAGAACAATGTTACAATTACAGCCAAGCCAAAATTTCTCAGGAGAGACTTTTTCCTTTCCCAACTAAGAAAAGGTCTGGGAGTTTTCTTTCTCTCGGCACCTTGGAAAAAGAAAGCCACTATGCAGAATTTTCTCATCATATTCTCCAATATTTTGTGTGTGTGTGGCAGCTAGAAATGAGGGACAATTTAAAAAACAAACAAACAAACCAGCACCAAAACAACAGCTATGTTTCAAAATTCACACTTCTCTAAACTTTGTGATGCAGTTCTCCAACGATCACAAAAATGGGTATATGAGGGGGCAGTGTGCATAAAAAATGTATATATTTATTATTTATCATTACATTTATATCCCGCTTTCCCTCTAACAAGCTCCAGGTGGCATACATAGTTCTCCTGGCTCTCCCCAGTTTATGCTTGCCACAACTCTGTGAGCTAGGTTAGACTGAGAGACTATGACTGGCCCAAGGTCACCCAGTGAGATTCATTGTCAAGTGCAGACTAGAACCCTGGTCTCTCAGGTCCTATTCTGAAACATGTATATTAGGCAAAATTGTATACAAAAATATGTACGTCAAGAGAAATGGACAGTAAAGAGGTGATGGATTTGCATAAGGACATTAAAAACAAAACAAAACATGACAGAAATAATGTAGAAATGCAGCAGACCAAACTTTACACTGGGGAAATGAGAAATTCATATATCTACCCATCCCTGGATGCAGACCCTCCAAGTGTTCCTATTTTCCAGGGGCATCCCTGATTTAGAGAAGCCGTCTTGGTTTCTGATTTGATCCCGGAATGTACTGCTTTTCCATAGGTCCCTATTTTCATTAGAGAAATGTTAGAGGGTATGGAGCCCCTGAGCCATCTGAAGGCAATCCTGTATAGGAAAGCTTTTTCAATGTTTAGTGTTTTATTGTGTTTTTAAATATGTCGGAAGCTGCCCAGGGTGATGGGGGCAACATAATAAGATGTGTGGTGTATAAATAGCAAAATTATCATTATGGAATGGGCGTTCCTATTTTCATTGAAGAAATGTTGGAGGGTATATAGATGCAGCCAACATTTTCAAGCCCTCCAACTTACAAGCATAATAATGATAATAGACTATAACAGCAATGCAGAATAAAAAGTGAAGAACCACTATCAAAAGGGTCTCTGAGGAAGTGAAGAGTGTTGTTCCTCCTTTACTTTGGAAACACCACCTGGTTCCCCACACATCTAGAGGAATGGAAGGACAAGGCTGGGATGCTCCCCATCTCCTTTCTGGAGTATTTCCACCAGCACAACATCCTCTACACACACACACACACAGAGAGAGAGAGAGAGAGAGAGAGAGAGAGAGAGAGAGAGAGAGAGATTTTACTGCCCCTCCCACAAGCTTGATCTTGCCCATCCAAGGGATCTGTTCCCCAACAACCATTTTTCCATTCTTACCCTTTTTAAACCATCATAGTTTGTACCTCAACAGCTATGTTTCACTTCACTGATGTGTGAGAAATTCTGGCAAGTGCCCTCAGAATGGGACCAGATTTGGGATAGGGAGTGGTTCCATGCCATGATTTGAGAGACATGTTTATGTGTGAAAAGACTGAATAAAGTGCAAAGCAAAGACAAATAGATGTGGAAGAAGAATAGAAGGTGCTAGGAAGGAACAAAAACTGGGGACGTAACATCTCCCTTTGGAGATAGTTTCCCCGTTCACTATATTTTAGAAGTATGTAATCATTCCTCAAGAGTACCTTTATGTCAGGTTATTCTGAAGTGTTAAAACATAATAACTGATGCTGAGGATATAGGAAGAGAACAATTAAGAGAAGGGATAGAGGCATATAAATACAAGTGTAGTGGTAAGTTGATATCCTGCATGATGAATAATGGGGCTAAGTGGAATACCACAGGTTCCAGAAAAAGAAGTGGCAGAAAAAGAGAACAGTTTTTTATTATTATTTTTATTATTATTTTTTTATTTTATTTTTAAATTATATTTATTGAGTTTATAAACAAAGAAAATAAGAAGAAGAAAGAAAGAAAATACAAATAGCAAAGAATTTCCCATAAAGGAAAAAGGTAGCATTTAAGTTTACAAAACTGCTCAAATCTATATTCCAGTTCAATTAATCATAGCTACCTACATATAATTTAATATGCCTACATACAATGTAACAAACAGAAATAAAAAGAAATGTGAATACTTCCGATTAAGTCCATAATACTCTTCCTGCTGTAACCATTAGATCCAAACATTGTCTTCCTACTTATATCCATTACTTAATTTTGCCATTATTGTTTTTTGCATTAATACCATATGTTGTTACTCATTCTTCTAACGTCAGAAAGGGGAACGGCAGATTTTGAGACAGGATGTATTGGTGAGGAGCCACTCCTTCACAGTTGTTACCCCCAAAAGAGCAGGATCCTCAATATGGTTACCTTGTTCCAGAGGAGATAGGCCTGCCCAAAGATGGGCAACCCAAAATGACAGTCCTCATAGCAGGTCAATGGACTACAATAGACCTTCTGCTTCCCAGCAGACTCCAAGCAGGGAGGTGAACTTTAGAATCACAGAATTGGAAGGGACCTAAGAGATTGTCCAGTTTAATTCTGTACTCAGTGCAGGATCTGCAATGCAGGAGGCAACTACAGCATTCCTGACAGATGGCTGTTCAGCCTCTGTTTAAACACTTCGAGTGAAGAAGAGTCCGCCACCAGTCTGTCCACTATTAAACATCTCCTACCATTAAGAGATTTTCCCTAATATTTAGCCAAAATATACTTCTCTGCAATTTCCACCATAAGTGCAAGCCCTGCGGAGCAACAGAAGAGCAAGACTGTTCCATCTTCTGCATAAGAGCCATTCAGATACAGTGGTACCTCAGGTTAAGAACTTAATTCGTTCTGGAGGTCCGATCTTAACCTGAAACCGTTCTTAACCTGAGGTACCACTTTACCTAAAAGGGCCTCCTGCTGCCGCTGTGCTGCCGCTGCACAATTTCTGTTCTCATCCTGAAGCAAAGTTCTTAACCTGAGGTACAATTTCTGGGTTAGTGGAGTCTGTAACCTGAAGCGTCTGTAACCTGAGGTACCACTGTATTTGAAAGCCACAATCCTGTCTTTCCATAATCTTTTCTTCTTCAGCTTCATCCAGAGAGACCTCTCTGTACCTGTCAATATAAACCATTGGTCAGCTCCAGATCTGTGCTGGAACAATATTTCCACCTTCTCAAGGCTGATCCAAACCTCCTTTTCTGCCACATTTCTAGACATAGGTCTGTCCTTTAAAGTGCTATATCTGAAAGGTCCCCCCCTCGGTGCCTTCCCTGTGAAAACCCATTCATTACTGCTGAATTGGAGCGAATGGCAACACTGGTTTTCTGTGGCTTGCCATTTGCTCCAATTCAGCAGTAAAGAATGGGCTTTCACAGGGAAAGCACTGGGGGGTGGGGAGGCTCTCAGACATAGCGCTTTAAAGGAAAGACCTGTGTCTATAAATGTGGCAGAAAAGGAGGTTTGGATGAGCCCTCAATGTGTCTGCAGCCTGGTCTGATTGCTTTATAGGGAGCTCTCCATGGTGCTGATTTTCAGCTGCTTGATCTGCACCTTACTACATGGAAATATCCTCATAGACTCCAGGCAGGAATATAAGAAGCTTTTGCATACGTTAAGGTGGTAGCATGGATGCTGATGCAGCACAGGCCCTTCCAGTGCTGCCAGGGCAATGCAAGAAACCCCACACCTTGTAAGAGCTGTGTGTCAGCTCCTCCAGTTTCCACAGCTCAGTCTCTTCCCACACAGACTGGGTTTTTACATTACCACAGTTGTCTGGGAATGAGCCATATTGCTGTAACTCCAAAGCCATCAATGTAAGCTTTTAAAAATAGAGTCCAAAGGCCGCTCCACTTGTTCTAGTCTTTTGGTCCAGTTCTTAGTTCACACAGAAGCTGTCAGCCCTGATTTCTTTAATTACTGCAGGATCAGAATTATCAGCATCAATTATCAGGAGTTGTTTATGAGTCACAACAATGTATCCACCGGAACAATCCTGCAAACCTGCCTTGTGCATTCCTAAAGCACTGTGTACAGTTGCCTTACTTGACAAGCCCTACATAAGTGAATGAATTAAATAAGCTGCCAGTAATGCTCCTTGATTATGTTGTCTTCAAATGTAAAGGTCACCTTGGAAACTGCTGTTTGGTGAAGCAGCAAAGGCTTCAAGCTCAAGTACCCCAATTCTGCCTGCAGCTGCAGCATCAAAGGAGCTGCATATATTATGGAAGATGCCTTTTTCTCAGTGAACTGGACCAAACAACGCAAGCAAGGTGCTTCAGCTGATGGCCTCTGTGGGCCTTTGATATCCCTTGGCACCGTTTTGAAGTCAGAAATGAACAGGGGCACTGTAGCATGAGACCAGGGTGGTGCATCCCATTTTGCCACCTGAGGCAAAACAGGAATGTGCTGCTGTGCTTCTCTTACCTGGGAATTCAAAGAGGCAGCTGCTATACCCCACCTCATGAGTGGACCAGTCCTGCATGTGACTACTACAGGTGTTTTCTCCATGGATTTTTTTTTTAAAGGCCTCTAATGTCCAAGCTGCATGTTAGTTAAAAACATGATTTGAGTGATTTAAAAATATAATTAGGGCCCGCCCTAGTTTTTCTTAACAAAGGTAAGCTGTAGAGGGTCTCAATCTGGATATGGACTACAGATAGGTACCATATTAGGGCAAACCAGGAGACAGGAGCAAGGAGCAACAACAACAATTTATTATTTATACCCCGCCCATCTGGCTGGGTTTCCCCAGTGACTCTGGGCAGCTCCCAACAGAATATTAAAAGCACAATAAAACATCAAACTTTAAAAACTTCCCTAAACAGGGCTGCCTTCAGCTGTCTTCTAAAATTCAGATAGTTATTTATCTCCTTGACATCTGATGGGATGGAGTTCCACAGGGCAGGCGCCACTACCGAGAAGGCCCTCTGCCTGGCTCCCTGCAACCTCAGTTCTTGCAGGGAGGGAACCGCCAGAAGGCCCTCGGCGCTGAACGATGGGGGTGGAGACGCTCCTTCAGGTATACTGGGCCGAGGCCGTTTAGAGCTTTAAAGGTCAGTACCAACACTTTGAATTGTGCTTGGAAATGTACTGGAAGCCAATGTAAGTCTTTCAGGACCAGTGTTATATGGTCTCGGCAGCCGCTCCCAGTCACCAGTCTAGTTGCCGCATTCTGGATTAGTTGCAGTTTCTGGGTCACCTTCAAAGGTAGTCCCATGTAGAGCATTGCAGTAGATAACTAGAACATGCACCACTATGGCGAGGCAATCCACAGGCAGGTAGGGTTTCAGCCTGCATACCAGATGGAGCTGATAGACAGCTGCCCTGGACACAGAATTAACCTGTGCCTCCATGGACAGCTGAGAGTCCAAAAGGACTCTCAGGTTGTGCACCTGATTCTTCAGGGGCACAGTTACCCCATTTGGGACCAGGGAGTCCTCCACACCCGCCCACCCCATCCCCCTAAAAAAGTACTTCTGTCTTGTCAGGATTCAACCTCAATCTGTTAGCCGCCATCCATCCTCCAACCGCCTCCAGACCCTCACACAGGACCTTCGCCACCTTCACTGGTTCTGATTTAAAAGAGAGGTAGAGCAAGTCTCCTGACAAAACCAAGAGGCATGAGTAAGGAAAAAGCCAGAGTCAGGACTGAAGGAGAACCAAGAGGCAGGAAACAAGGAGCAAGCCCACAGAATAACCAAGCACGCTGCAGTTAAGGTAGACCAGGTTGCTCAAGCAAGGCTCAGCTAGAGTGGGAAGACCTTTATACCATTCTACCTAGAAGGATCCAAGGGCAAACCTGGGTTGGTGGAGAAGCTGCCACCTGCAATTTAGTAGTTCCCCACATAGCTGATAGGCGCATTTCAGTTACGTTCATGAGGAAATGGAACAAAATTGACTAGAATAGATTAATTAATCCATCCATAGTCAGGACTGTAACATAAAAGCTACCTTCCAGCACTCATTCTGAGCACAACTCCATTACAATACAAACTTCTAGTGGCAATATCTATCTTCTGCCAAAGAATCCTGGGAACTGTAGTTTAGAGAGGTAGCTTCTCTTCAGGATCTCTCCTCCATACACTCTGACAGAGCAGCATTTCCCAGAATTCCCTGGGGAGAAGAAATGGCTATTAAAGCAATGTGACTGTTGTGTGATAAGCCCTCACTCTTTCTGGGCGGCAGAGATCAGTGTATAATGGATGATGATGATGATGATGATTAGCTAGCTGCTTGTTACCCAAAGATCTTCAAGTAATTCTATTGCTCTGTCACACTTGGAGAACAGTACTGAAATGATACAATTTTCCTTGGGAAGGACAAAACTTCAGGATTCAAAAATGTACCATACCTATAGGATACTATAGAATAATACAATTTTTTTATGTGCAGACTATAGAATCGCAGAGTATAAAGGGACTTCACAGGTGGCCATCTAATCTTTGTTTAAGTACCTCCAGTGAAGGAGAAAATGATTGACCATTCTACAAAAACACACACCAATTCTTAGAAAGTATCTGTTTTGTTGTGATGTCACTCTCACTAGATTTGGCTTGACAGCCGCAGCAACCCACTTCTTGTTTCACTCTCAAATTGCAAATGCGGGACTTTAAAGCGTTCATTTTTCACCTCCCCCACCCGCAACCCCACATAGAACAATGCTATAAACTAACCTCTGCATTTGCTATTTAAATTAGGTTCATATGTATAAAATTCACCAACTTTGCTCCGTTGCTCTCATTAAATCAGCAACTGAAATTTTGCTTGCGGGGCAGAAATTTCCTCTATCGATGTATATATTTTAAGGCCTTTAGTGGACAAGACAGCATCCCGCCTGTTTATAATGAATTCTAGCTTTTGTTTAAATATTGATGATTGTAATAATTAGCATTATGTTCCTGCTGCTTATGTTACAACTGCTGTTTTGCTTTTCTGTTTTGTTTTAAAGCTGTAAATGAAACTCTCCCTCCCCACTCCCATCACTGCCTTCGCCTTTCTCTCCATTAGCATGGTGAGGAAATGTGACTAACGGTGTTGTATAGTTTCATTAGCACTACAAAAGAAAAATATAATGCGTATGCAACAAATGATTTAGAGGAAGGGAGCAGAAGTGCCCTCGGAAGGAGAACTCTGCACCATTAAAAGTCTACTTTATCCAGAGGTGATCTAATGTTTCAAAGCCCTAAACAAGCATTGAGGATGCATTTTATTAGGCAGCAAAAGAAGTTATGGAGTCGCTCCCCTTCCAATATATTCTAAACCAGCGAATGTATATTCTAAACCATTGGTGGAGAACATGTGGCCCTGCAAATGTTGTTGGACTCCAGTACCCATCAGTCCCAGCCAGCATGGCCAATGGTCAAAAAAATGATGGGAGAATTCATCCAAAAACAACCATGGGGTCAAAGGGTTTCCCATCACTGCCTGAAGCCTTTGATTCTCACTGTATGTGAAGCAGGACTCCATAAGAGGACAGGGAGGTGCATGCCTGGCTTTCAGGGTTCCTTGAATATCTTGACTTTACCCCTTTCGACGGAACACAATGTAGGGATGGAGGAGAAATCCACCCTTCTTGGATTCCAAAGTGAGCTCACTTGATGGGAGATGATCCAGACTGGATAATCATCCACTTCAGAATCTGCAGTCTGGTGGGATGCTCTGCTCAGGCTCAGTCAGCTTTCATCCCCACCCAGGCTCCACCCCTCATCTTGCCCTGATACGGCAACCTGAACTTCAGGATGGCAGCTGGCCAGGAAGACATTCCAACAGCTGGCCGCCATGGTGAAGTCCTTTCACCTTCTGGGGTATGAGGGACTGCCACAACATGCTGCAACCACCACCCACCTTCTGACTAGATATGGGGCTGTTATGATATGGTCTAAGGGTTGCATGATGCCCCAGCTCCAACTCCATTTCACCCTTTAATACACACACACACACACACACACACACACACACACACACACCCTGTTTTTCCTTCAAAAATAGTGTTTCAAGCCACTTACAACCTAAGCAGCTAGTGTGAATCGCTGCTTGGACCACTGCTCTCTTTGAATGCACATAAAGAAAATTGCCCTGGGATGGAATAATTATATTCTCTTGCTCCCAGGGAGAATTATTCAGGAAAAAAACACCCATGACTGATCCCATGTAAACACTCCAGGCTGCTCTATCTGGCTCCCAGGACTCTCCCTAGGCCATGCCTCTCAGTAGGCCTGTTTCTAGCACCTCTGCCTGTCAGGAATGTGTCCCTGAACTGTGAATCATGCCTTTTGTTTAACCAGATGGAGGATGGAGCCTTAATACATGGCACCATCCAGCTTGCATGACAACTCATGAGAGCCAGTGTGGTGAAGTGGTTAGAGTACTGGACTACAACCTGGCAGACCAGGGTTCAAATCCCTGCTCGGCCGTGAAGCCTTGGGCCACTGACATTCTCTCAGCCTCCAGGCATTGTTGTTAGGGTAAAATGCGGGGGGAAAGAACCATGTATGCCACCTTGAGCTCTTTGGGGGGGAAATGTGGGATAGTAATGTGATAAATAAAAATGAACTTCTGAGGCATGCCAGAAATAAATATGTCAGCCAACTGGAGCCACTACACATATATAAAAAATGCTGTGAAAATGCTTTTTTTAAAAAAAAATTAAAATACAGTGGTACCTCGGGCTACAGATGCTTCAGGTTACAGATGCTTCAGGTTACAGACTCTGCTAACCCAGAAATAGTACCTCGGGTTAAGAACTTTGCTTCAGGATGAGAACAGAAATTGCACGGCAGCAGCGGGAGGCCCCATTAGCTAAAGTGGTACCTCAGGTTAAGAACAGTTTCAGGTTAAGAACGGACCTCCAGAACAAATTGTTCTTAACCCAAGATACCACTGTATGTATTGAATTTGCCATTAGCTCACCATTGCCATCTAATGTCACATTTGTGTAATTCACTTAAAATGCACTTAAAACATTTGTATAACTGAGTCCTAAGGGACGCGGGTGGCGCTGTGGGTTAAACCACAGAGCCTAGGACTTGCCGATCAGAAGGTCGGTGGTTCAAATCCCCACGACGGGGTGAGCTCTCGTTGCTTGGTCCGTGCTCCTGCCAACCTAGCAGTTCAAAAGCACGTCAAAGTGCAAGTAGATAAATAGGTCCAGCGGGAAGATAAACGCCGTTTTCATGCACTGCTCTGGTTTGTCAAAAGCGGCTTAGTCATGCTGGCCACATGACCTGGAAGCTGTACGTCGGTTTCCTCGGCCAATAAAGCGAGATGAGCGCCGCAACCCCAGAGTTGTCCACGACTGGACCTAATGGTCAGGGGTCCCTTTACCTTTACCTAACTGAGTCCTGGGTCTCTTTTTCCCTGTGGCAACACCTGCTGGGGTGCCAGCCCTGATCCTACCCAACCCCTCTTACAGCCATTGGCAACACATTTCTTTTTCAATAATGTTTCCTACAGAATAGCCAGCCTGCATTGTGCTTTCTCTTCTCCCACTCCCTATCCACTGAATAAAACAACTCTGTACAGTTCACTTGGACAAGGCACTGCCCTTGAATTGGAAAGTGCATAACCTTGAGGAGACACTGAAAGATGTGCATAGCAGGGGTTATCAAACGCCTTGAGGGAGATTCTGCCCTGAGAGATAAATGGCTGGAGCTTGTTAGGCTAGCCCTTGCGCAGGTCAGTGCTAGTACAGAGACCTTCAACTTGGGCCTGTTAGCTTTGTCCACTCCTCTCCCTGCCTGGCAAACAAGTGCATTTTACCATTTCTTTACTGAAGCCCTTTGCATTAACTTGGTTAAAATGGAACAAAAAGAAATCTCTTTGGACTCCAGATCCCATCAGCCTCAGCTGGCCATCAGAAATTGTAGGAACTGAAGTCTAACATGTTCCTTACTTCTCAATAAAAGAGAGAAGAGAAACCTGCCTGTTTTCCAGTTGAGGGGAAGTTATCTAGGTAGACTGGAACCCTGGGATCTTTCTCTTTGGAAATTTAAGTGCCCAGCATCCACATTGATCAGCTTGTCTGCCATTTGATGCATTTATTTATTTAGTTTAAAAGCAGGACGTAAAGCACTGTGGAAACAGTTCCAGCAGGGGCACCCATTCAGAGTCCTAAGCACACAGCTTAAGAATTAATAGGACTCTACAGGTATTATAGCAGCCCCTTTTGCCACTGGCTATTGATTTAGCAATATTTTAAAGATTTATTCCCTTTTATTTTCACCAGGGGAAATTATACTGCCAAGATCTATTAGTCCAAAAGAAGCCATTATCCCCCTCATCATTACCGCCTCCTGTAGCTCCCAAGCAGAGTCTCCTGAGCTTTGGTCAGAGGCCACTGGGTTTCTGCCTTTGATTATAGACATTGTCTCCTCAAAATTTAGCCAGGACAATGAAGGATTGCCATGGTGGGGATGGGAAAGGAACCTTAAGGCCATTCCCCAAAGTTCTCTCCAGGATTTCCCACCTTATAGTGCAGGGATGGGATGTTTTTTGTCCCAGTGGACCAGGTCACACTACCTGTCCTCACAACCTCTGTGAATGTGCCCATGAACCACAGTAATGTGCTTTGGATGGAGGATAAAGAGGGACATGTGAGTGTTTGTAGAATCTAGCCGGTTTTACAAATGTAAAATTAAAATTCATTGCTCCTCCTGCTTTTGCCTCTGGCCCCGCCCACCAGAGGCATGTCTCCTTCCCCCCCCTCACCCCTAACATGGGGAAAATGTGAGAAGTTTCCCCAGCCTGATTTTTAGGGGAGTGCATTCCACAAATGAGGTGTCAACACAAAGAAGGCTCTTTCTCTAACTAACCAAACAGCGGTAGGTAGAGGAGCATCTCCTCTGAATATTTTTAGGGGTGGGCAGGATAATGTAGGTGAGTAAGTAAATCTTAAAGCAACTTTTTTAAACCCACAGATTTTTTTTACATTTTGTTCTGCAAATGTTTGTGTTAAAACAATAAGGAAGCAATTAAAACAGCACTGAATGATCTGTGTTCAGGTGGAGCCTGGATGTATTTTGCTAAATGCTACCCAGACATTGGGACGCGGGTGGCGCTGTGGATTAAACCACAGAGCCTAGGACTTGCGAATCAGAAGGTCGGTGGTTCGAATCCCCGTGACGGGGTGAGCTCCCACTGCTCGGTCCCTGCTCCTGCCAACCTAGCAGTTTGAAAGCACGTCAAAGTGCAAGTAGATAAATAGGTACTGCTCCGGCGGGAAGGTAAATGGTGTTTCCGTGCACTGCTCTGGTTCACCAGAAGCGGCTTATTCATGCTGGCCACATGACCCAGAAGCTGTACGCCAGCTCCCTTCACCAGTAAAGCGAGATGAGCGCTGCAACCCCAGAGTCAGCCACAACTGGACCTAATGGTCAGGGGTCCTTTACCTTTACCTTTTACCCAGACATTAACACTCTGGAAGAAAATAATCTATGCCTCATGCATACCTAACTACCTATGTGTGTGCGCGCACTAACACACACACACACACACACACACACACACACACACACACACACACCTCTGTATCCAGGCCAGAGAACAGCAAAATAATTTAGGATGCATTTATATTTACAGTACAGAGGCACGTTTGTGCAGCAAGCCCTCTCCTAGAGAGTCAATTAATGAGCCAACCACAATCTTGACAGTGTTCAGGTATATGTATTCAAAACTGCTTGCATGAAAAGGCAGTTTCCTCTGGAAGTCGGCCAAAGGCGGCTCCGGAGCCAAGACGATTTCCATATAGAATTGGATCGCTCAAATTCCCGCTGGTTCAGCAAGAAGCCAGACTTGCAAAATAAGGTCTGTGAAACACAGAAAATTATGAAGGCCACGCTGTGGAACGAACAGAATAGCATTTAGGCCCCTTAGTACTGCAGCTGGCTGATTCCACTCACAGGAGAACAAGGGGTAAAGGGAATACTCTGTTCCCTTCACACACTAGTGGGCTCTCTCCAGCCATTTTGTATATTGCTGGAGCTGACCTGAAACTTTTCTCGGTCAAAATGTGATGGGACACTGTGACTTGAAACAACAAGAAAAGTGCTTACCGCTGCAATTTCTTTCCACCTTTTAATTTGGTATCAGGGCAGGAGTTGGCACCTGGCTGTGGGTTAAACCACAAAGCCTAGGACTTGCCGATCAGAAGGTGGCGGATCAAATCCCCACGATGGGGTGAGCTCCCTTTGCTTGGTCCCTGCTCCTGCCAACCTAGCAGTTCGAAAGCACATCAAAGTGCAAGTAGATAAATAGGTACCGCTCCAGCGGGAAGGTAAACGGCGTTTCCGTGTGCTGCTCTGGTTCGCCAGAAGCGGCTTAGTCATGCTGGCCACATGACCCGGAAGCTGTACGCCGGCTCCCTCGGCCAATAAAGTGAGATGAGCGTCGCAACCCCAGAGTCGGCCACGACTGGACATAATGGTCAGGGGTCCCTTTACCTTTACCTTTAACCTTGGGCAACTGTCAGGCCCCCAGGAGATGCTTGCTCTGAGACCCTTTATTTTTGCTGACCCATCAGTCAAAGCAGCACCAGACAACTGGGGTCTATCCAACATCCCATGAAGCACCCATATACGATATATCTGCTACCACAGGTTATCACCAGCAATTCAATGTTCTGCTTAGAAGGAAGGAATGCCAGCAAAACATTGATACCTGTTCTGCACAAATGTATAACTCGGGTTGCGACTTCCTGCCAAGAGACGGTGGGAGATGGGGGTTCCGGCATGCCTAGAATCCACCAAATAGGTCCTTTCAAAAGCCTGATATTAACTAAATTAGTAATATTACAGAGAGATTAGAGAAATGGATAGATTTGAGAGATCAAGCAGGGAGATTAGATAGAAGAGAGGGGAGGCTAAATCTAAATTAAGAGGAAAAAATATAGCAATGGCAGAAAATAGGTTAGGAAGATTAGATTGAAGGATTAGGTATCTTTTGATCAAACAGAGAGATTAGCTGTAAGGATTTTGAATAGATAGGTAGATTTGCCACTTCATGCAGCCTGGATGAGAGGAAGTGCCGAATTCAGGAAGAAATCCCATTCATCAATACAGCCCTTTCCCATGCAAGCATTTGTGAGATCGTATTTCAACCAAAGCAAGACTGAAGAACCAGGCATGAACTGAGAAAAACTGTGTTTAACTCTCCTCAATGTGTATGTGCCTGTTTTGATTTCTCTCAGTTTTTTCCAGTCTCAAATTCCGGTTCTCCACATTTCCACATCATGAATATTCAGCAGCTTTTTCAAACAGAAACTGACCCAATCCACAATGAAAAAAAAAGGAAGAAAGTCCCACTTCTTTTGGCTTTATTAAAATAATTGTGTAGGGCCAAGCCATACAGTCCTTAGATCTAAGGGACTCAATGTTGGAAGCTCATATACTGTATTTCCATTGCCTGCTCCCCTTACTTGGGGATAAAGTCTCTCGTCATTTGTTAATGACAGTGATGATGGTTCTTAATGCCACTGTTGACTGCTGTTCACTTTACAGTGGTACCTCAGGTTACAGACGCTTCAGGTTACAGACTCCGCTAACCCAGAAATAGTACCTCGGGTTAAGAACTTTGCTTCAGGATGAGAACAAAAATCGAACAGTGGTGGCAGAGGGAGGCCCCATTATCTAAAGTGGTACCTCAGGTTAAGAACAGTTTCAGGTTAAGAACGGACCTCCAGAACAAATTAAGTTCTTAACCCGAGGTACCACTGTACATGGCTGAAATGTTATTCTGATATACCAGTAGTTTATTAAAGAGTTTAGTACAACATTTGATTCAGGATATTTTTTTTTCTTGTTTTCCTCCTCTAAGCACTAGGTGCGTCTTATGGTCAGGTGCGTCTTATGGAGCGGAAAATACAGGTAGCTATCCTTTGGATTTTGCACGTCTCTGAATGTAGCAATGCAAATCTCAGCCATGTAAACACATCAAAATACATTTCTAAAAATTGCATTCTGAGGAAAGAAATGGCATTCAATTGCACATTTAAGCACATGGTTTTTTGCGCAGATTTCAAAACAAACAAACCCAAGGGTTGTAGCTCCATGGTAAAGCATTCACACTACATGCAGAAGGTCCCATCTTCAGTTCCCCAGCACCTCCTGTTAGGGCTTGGATTATCTCTGGCCTGAAACCCTGGAGAGACCCCATGTCAGTGCAGATAGCACAGAATTAGATGGCTTAATTAGTCTGAGTCAGTATAAGGCAGCTTTCCCATCATTCTCAGTTTTCAATCAAGATCAATGCCGAAATAAGATAGAATGGACTTAGGGGCGAACACATGTGAAACAGACACACCAGAAATCCACCCATCCCTGCAAAATATTGGTTTCTGTGGACTCTATCCAATTTCAGTCCCAGTAGCCCAGCACATAATACAACCGGGGATTTCACTAAGATATATATTTTCATGCTGAGTTCAGGCTGTGCAGGAAAAGAGGCCATGCATCTGAAGTGTGCAGGGGTTCATCCATCATTCCACAGAAATGTGAAAAGGGAAAGTAGGGGGATTTGTACAGTACCATCAAAATAAGCTCGCCGCTGCCACCCCCGCCCCCTGTCCAGCTGCACCATCTATAGCACTGGATTTGTTCCTTGGATCTCTGCATGGTATATTTATCCCGAAGCCACAAAGCAACATCAGCAGTTATTACTGTTCTCATATACAAATGACATCAGGCATTGTTTACGCTATGAGCTTTCACAAAATGTCTCTCCCCTGCCATCCGCCCATTAAGGTACACCAGGGGCTCACAGACACTGTGACACTGAGCCTCTTTAAGCCAGGGGACGGCACGGTGCGGAAAGGGAAGAAACTGGAAATGTTCCAACAACAAACTCCCCTCTCTCCAAAAGAAAACAACAAACAAGGATAGATATGTAGAGCAACCGCGGGTTGGTTGGTTTGTTTTTCACCTCAAGATCCTGGGATGGACAGATCAGAGGGAGCAGAATGCTGTGGGCTGATTCACACATTACGTGGCTCAAACTTGCATGTGTCATCAATGGACACTCATCATGAGGTTACAGCTAATGTATCCGCTGGCAAATGTATGGGCATAAAACATTGTGGGTGTAGTGGTCAGAGCATCAGATTAGACCAGGGAGTCTTAGGTTCAAATTCCAACTGAGACATAAAGTTCATGTGGTGATCTTGAGTCAGTCACTGGCTGCATTCCCACAGCAGTTAATTTCGTTTCTGTGACGTTTTCCTAACTATTAATTTCCACATTGTATCTGAGCTTTCACATGATGTAAATTTCACTTCCAGAAAACCAGTGGAGTACAGTGCATATTTAGCACTCATTTCCTTGTTCTGGAAAAAATCTGTTTGCAGCCCCCTCACCCCAGAAGATCATGGGAGTAGAAGTGGCAACATTTGGGGCATAATACAGGGATTCCTGCCGCTTTCATGGGGGAACAGAAGCAAGCATGTTCAGAAAGAGTGGGAAAGCAGCAGCATTCTCCAATGGCACTTGCTGTTGTGTCGCACCACACCCACTGGTGTGAATAAAATTTAGCTTGACATTCCGTTATATAGGTCAAAAAGCCACAGTTCCATAAACACAAGAAATGCGGCAGCGTGAGAGGATCATTAGAAAATGGGACAAAAGCTCAAGCATTAGAATCAGGAAAACCAATTAAATATTCCCCATGGCCGAATGCACCCAGCATCTCCCTAACCTAACGCACGGGGTTGTTATTTTTTCTGAGGATAAGAGGAAAGGGTATCAGTTGTGAGTTCCATGGAAGAAGGATGGGATAAAAGTACATTAAAGAAATACATAGAGTTATAGAATTGAAAGGTTAGAAGTGACCACAACCCCCTGCAATGCAGGAATCTTTTGCCCAACATGGGGCTCAAACAAACAACACTGAGATTAAGAGTCTCGTGCTCTACCAACTGAGCTATCCCACTTCTGCAGCTGCAGAATTGCTTATGCCATTCATACAGTGCATGTTTGCATGTGCACTTAAAATATGGGTTTCAGCAGAGCTTGAGTGCAATGAACCTTGGTTGGATTGAGGCTATTACCTCTTGTACTAGCCTCAGTGGGTGGAATGAAGATCTTTTCCTACCCTGCTCTGAGAAGCAGGGATGACTTGGGGAGCCAGTGCTATGGGAAAGCAGGTACTGAGGATTCTTTTGCAGGTGCACAGTGGTGGAGGAAGACGCTCGGGTGCCTGGGGCGGTGCACCCAGGGGTGGGGCAAGCCACCCATAGGGGTGGGGCACATCGTGGGGCCTCCGGAGTCTGCCTGCCTCCTCCCACTCAGCTGCCCTACAGCTGGGGGAGAGGCAGTGGGCGGACCATTTGGGCAGCGCAAAGCCTGCACCTGCCCAAGCCATCACGTCTCTCCCAGGAGAGACGCATGGCTCGGGTGCGCTGCAGGCCCTGTGGTGAGTGCTGCTTGGCATTTTGTCACCCCCCTCAGTGGTGACACCCAGGGCAGACCGTACCCACCGCACCCCCTTCCACCGCCCCTGCAGGGGCATAGAGCTGTGATGCCACATTTGAGGCACTGTCAGCAAGTCATATCTCAACCAAAGCAAAAAGAGAAAAGGCACTGAAAATGTTTCCGCGTGAATTTCTCCGGCTCCCTTTCTGTCTATGCTGTCTCTGAGTGGCTCTTTCAGGTGATATGAAAAGCTGCAATCTTTATTTGTGTTCCTGGGAGAAACCACTCACCCAGCACAGAGAAAAAAGTATAAATCCTATTTACCACTCACAGATATTGACTACCAGTCCACAATCTCAAAATCACTTTTGCGAGTCCTAATGAGGTACTGGGGAAGAGACTGAAACTGAGGCATGGGTTTATATTAGCTTTAGAACTTTTGACACAAAGAATAAGATGTAATCAAGAGATTAACGGAATAAGGATAGGACAGAGATAATACAAATTAAAAGCATTTGCAGATGATGTGGTGATATTGTAGAAGAACCAATATAGTCAATTCCAAAAGCACCAGAAGAGATTTTTTTTTTTTTTTTGAGAAATAGCAGGTCTTAAAATTAATAATGATAAACCAAACTCCTGGAAAAATATGAATGATGAGAGTGAAAATAAACAACAAAATATATCAGATCTAAAGACTGAAAAGAAGGTTAAATATTTAGCTCTATGGTTAACAGATTACAGTTGTATAAAGATAAGTATCTGAAAACATGGGAGGATATTAAAAGAAATTTGCAAATATGAGGTGGAATGAAACTTTCGTTGTTGGGTAGAGTGTTGACCATAAAAATGAATATATTACCAAGAAAGTTATTTTTGTTTCAATCAATACCGGTGATCGGCAAGACAGATTGTTTCAATAAATGGCAAAAAATATATTTCTAAATATAGCTGACAAGGGAAAAAACCGAGAATAAAATATAAAATACTGATAGATACGAAAGAGAGAGGAGGTTTCTCCGTATCGGATTTGAGATTATATTATGAAGCATCTTGTCTGTGCTGGTTGAAGGAATGGTTGCTACTGAAGAATCCACATATTTCAGATTTGGAAGGTCATGATAATATTTTTGGCTGGCATGCTTATTTGTGGTATGAAAAGGCAAAAGTACATAAAGCCTTCACTAACCATATAATTAGGAAAAAATGTATAGAATATGGGATAAATATAAAAACTTACTGGAGAATAAAACACCACTTTGGCTTTCACATTTGGAAGCCATAGTGGTGAAAAAGAAAAATATAATGGAAAGTTGGGTGACATCAAAATTTGCTAAGAGAGGAGAGTGGAGAAGTTAAATTAAAAGAGGTTAAGGATTTATCTGGGATGTTAACAACAATATTATCATTTGAATGAAATATTTAAAAAGGATATGAAGTGGGGGTTTGGGGAACAATTATCACAACTAGAGAGAGACCTGTTAAATTGTAAAGTGATGTCTAAAATGTGTAAGATGCTATTGGAATAGGAGACAAAAGACAAACAAGTGAAATCTTCAATGGTACACTGGGCAACTGATATTGGTCATAATATAGAAATGGAAGCATGGGAATGATTATGGAATATGGATATAAAATTTACAGCATGTTATGGTTTAAGAGAAAATTATGTTATATAGATGGTACCTAACACCTAACACCTTGGCACAAATGTATAAATCAAAATCGAATAAGTGTTGGAAATGTAAAGAGAAAAAGGTGCCTTTTCCCATATGTGGTGGTCTTGTAATAAGGTCAAAGCTTACTGAGAAATGATATATAATGAATTGAAAAAGATGTTTAAGATAACATTTGTAAAAAATAAAAAAAAGCCAGAAGCTTTTCTCTTGGGAATTATGGGAGCAGAACTACCTAAACAGTATAGAAATTTATTTATGTATGTGACCACAGCTGCAAGAATGTTATTTGTCCAAAAATGGAAGGAATAAGAGGTCCCAATGAGAGAAGAATGGATACAGAAACTAATGGAGTATGCAGAAATGGAAAAAATATTTTGCAGTTTCAAAAATATATAGGAGATATATATGAGAATCAATAAATAAAAGAATAAGTTCAGACAATTTGGAGTATGCGGGAAAAGTCGAAAATAAATGAAAAGAACCGCAGAAAGAGAGGGAAGGGAGTCAAAGTTGGAAATGTTAAAATTAAGGTTGAATAATTGTTGTAATGTACAGTATATAAATGAAAATTATATATATATAATATTTTTTTAAAAAACCCTGAGGCATAAGAAATAGACTCTATGGTAACACGGGAAATAGGTTGCAAGGGGTTAGGTGTCCTGATGATCTGCCTAGAAGCCTAGCAGATCAGACACTACTCAATTTTTGTCCTTTGCACCATTTGTACTGCTAGACAGAAGTGGGAACTAAACACACCTTAAGCTGGGACACTAATGCAGTTCCCCAAATCCTCCTAGGCTGGGGAATTAGATGCCATCCATGGGTCAATCCCATGCCCCTCTCTGATATAAAACTCCCATGTCTGGGCAAAAGGATGCCACTAACTATATTATTTCCTCTGTGCTACCAAACTACCCATCTTTAGATTGCCCTTCCCCGCCTGCCTGCTGTTTAGGAGTTTACTGCCTGCCCACCAACCCCAAGATACTTGTGTGTCCTTGGCACACTGTTAGCAACTGAACTCAGCTATCCTTGCATGCTCTGCCATCGAGGTGACTGATTGCTCTTCACTATCCAACATCCCCCTCATCAGCATTATATTAAAACTCATCCCAGTCATAATCTCTCTTTCAATTGTTCTGCAGAGACAGGATTTCACCCCTTTGCTGGTTAGATTCGCAAGCTACCTTTATCCCTGGCCCATTTATAATCCACTTGTTCTTGCACTTGCGTTCCCTTTTAATGCAGCACTCTCATTTCTCAACCAGATTAACCTCTCCGAGGTCCATCTCATGTTCTAACCTTTGTTCATGTAACTTCTTAATTCTTTTGATCCCCTGCCGTGCACCTGTCCCAGTTTAAATCCACCCTTTTGGAACGTGTGAGGCCAAAATCGTGCACGGCATTCCATCTGGTGACTCACTACTCCCTCATATTGCATATTCGTACCCTCTGAGACAATTTGTTGTTGTTGTTTAGTCGTGTCCGACTCTTTGTGACCCCATGGACCAGAGCACGCCAGGCACTCCTGTCATACGCGAACCAAAACACAGCCAATACAGTTCTCCAGCCAAGGAATGTGTACAAAAATGCACAGACTACAGCATAGCTGTCAACCATCCCTTATTTGGCGGGAAACTCCCTTATCCCAGCGCCATGTCCCGCTGCTGTCCCTTATTGATGATGTCCCTTAAATTTCCCGGGTTTCATGCTCGCCCGGCTCGGGAGGGAAGCAGCGGCTCGGGGTCCTCCGCCATGAGAAAGAGTGTGCACTGGCGCCGTCATCCTGGTGCGAGGAGTTCCATCAGCCCTTCCCCGCCTGAGAGATAGGGGGGAGGGAGAGAGACTCTTGCCCACGCCGCCCGCAAGCCTGGAGGCGGCAGCGGTGGTGGCAGCTGAGGAGGCGGCCTGAGGGAGGAGGAAGAGGAGGGGATGGGGAGGGATGCAGAAGGGGGGTGCTTCAGCGGCTGCGGTGGCGCCACAACTGCCTCATGCTGGATTGACAGCATCTGTCAATCCTACCAATGTATGTAACTCTTTACAATAGCAAAATCCCTTATTTTGGCTGCTGATCCCTTATTTTCGAGGCTGCTGGTCCCTTATTTTCAAATATGTAAGTTGACAGCTACGGACTACAGTAAACTGTGTGTAAAAATGCATATATTAGCAAACTTGATATACAAACTTGGATTACATGGAAATTGCTTTGTAAAAATTATATTAGGCAAAATTGTATATTAAAGTTGTGCATTAGGAGAAATTCATACTGAAATGTTGATAAATTTTCACAAGGACTTAAAAAATAATACTCACAAGCTGGTGTGGAAGGATAGAGATTCCAAACTGAAGTTTGGGGAGAATGAGGAACTGAAAGGAACCAAAACTGACAGATTCACCCACCCACAACTTGATTACCTTTAGCTTGAATTTTTGGCTATTCTTGTGCTCGCTTCGGCAGCACATATACTAATTTTTGGCTATTCTTATTCTTATTCTTATTATTAACCAAACCTTCAGCCCAACGTCTTTTCTCTTCCTCATGACCTCGTGGCTTTCATCAGCTGTAACCTTTATGGTTTACTTGTCTGCAACATGCTAGAAACTTGTGCTATTGAGAAACATACCTTTGAGGCTGGGCTCCATTATGTGGGTGTGGTTTGGGGAAAGAGGGACAAAATAAAGGCAAAATATTGCAAACACGTCCCTGAGTTGTTGTACAATACAAGAAGATCAAGCAGAAACTGGGGTGGGGTGGTTTTAGGCCATGTTGAAGCAATTTTATTATTATTAGCTTTTACATTATTTTGTATTTTTATTGGAAACAGCTTCAACTGTCTTTAAGAAAAGAGGGCATAAATCATGGGTGGCTAACCTGCGGTCCTCTTGATGCAGCTGGACTGCAATTCCCATCATCCCCAACCACTGGTCATGCTGCCTGGGGCTGATAGAAGTTGAAATCCAACAGCATCTTGAGGGCAACAGATAAGCTGCCTCTAGTAGAAGTATTTAAACAAATATTTTTAAAAGATGAATGCATGGGAACTAAAATTCCTGCTTATGCACTCTTAAGACTACAAAACCCATGGTCCACTGCCACTCTAAATTAAATACCTGTGTACAAAAAGCATGCACAACATGTGCATTGCCCTGTTTAGGGAAGCTTTTAATGTTTGATGTATTACTATATTTTAATATTTGGTTGGAAGCTGCCCAGAGTGGCTGGGGAAGCCCAGTCAGATGGGCGGGGTATAAATAATAAATTATTATTATTATTATTATTATTATTATTATTATTATTATTATTAACAACCCAGCATGACAGGCCCATTTGATATCCAAAAGGGTTACTGCATTTCCTACAGCAATTCAGTGCTCGGGCAAATTAGAAATTCTTCCTAAGGAACTGATATATCCCTGGTGTAAACAAACAAACAAATATGATCCTGCTACTACAAACGCACACACACATACACACACACACACAATCTCTTTGTCTTTAAAGCCCACAACACACACGGAGCTCTCTTTGCTCTGACAGCTTTTATGATCTTTCAAATTGCTTGTGCAATTGCAATTGTTCATCTTCTGTCAAAACACTAGGAAATAAGTTCTCTCTGCAGTGGCAGATTCTTAATGGGAAAGAGGGATTAGCAGCAGCTTAATATGAATCCAGAGTCCACTTCATCATCTAAGTCAATGCCATGTGGGAACCTGGGATTCAGGTGGCCGTCTGCCCTCCCTTCCATTGATCCTCTTCTAACGTCTTAATGAGAAGCAGTAGAACCAGAAGAGGGAGGGGAGGTCAGCTTAGAAGCAGTGTGATCCGCAAAGCATTTAAACCAGAAAACTTGCCCATCACAGAGCTTAGTTCCGCTGAAGTTAGAGCAAACAAGCTTTCTGGGTGTCCATCAAGCCTTTCCATTCACAGAATGTCTACAGCTCTTGTCACAATAACACTGAAACATTAATATAAAATAACATGCCAATCTCTCCCACAGGTCTCAGTAATAACTTGCTATTTATAGACTTCACATTTGTGTTGCAAAGTGATCCAAAATGAATGGGTTGGTTTTTTTTTTTTCAAATCTCCAGCACCGAAGACATTTTTATTTAAAGGTATTTTTAAAAAATGATCTCCTCCTCCTCCTTTGGGAATGTTGGTGATTTGAAATTACTTTTATTAATGTGACCAGCTTCAAGTAATTCACAAAGCACATCCAATTTGCATGAATCGCACCTATAATGTATAATTAAATAGTCCATAAATTTGTCATTCGGAAAAGCACAGCATAACAAAATAATCAATGTTTGTAAGCTAAAATCAGATTGCATTCTCAATCCCCACCCAAAAAGATTCCCAGACGCAATTTTCACAGAACCCCTTTTTGAAAGAAGTGGCAAAGAGGCAGTCATTATGGTGAACCATTATGGAAGATGCTCCCTAGATTCAGATCTTGGGTTAGGCAGGCACTATATCTTGTCTTTACGAGGTTTATTTTGAACATGATGTAATCAGTGTAGCAGCAATTCAGCCTAGCAGAGCAATTGATGCTCCAGAAAGGAAGTGGCGGGGGGGGGGGGTGTTTCGTGATAAGAGGGCATGAGCAATCCTGCAGCCAGCTCCAAATTCCTTAAGTGCGGTTCCAAGGACAGGAAGAGCAAAAAAAATTAACAAAGCCCACAACAATCCTACTGAAACAGAAAATTGACAGGAATGAGATGAAGAAGCAGCAGGGGGAGCGGAGTGGGGGACAGCGGTAATGACATGGAATAAATTGCCAGGCAGACCCTTCATCAGCAAATTCTCACACTGACCACAGCAAAAAAACCACCACTGGGCTAATGAAACATTTGTAAGTTGTGCATCGTCAGTCACAAGGTTGGGTGGATTCCATCCCCCCCCCCATAAAAATTGCTAAGCTAGTGCTACAGGAATATTGATGTTGGTTTCCAACGGTTATTGGTTTAACTAGAAAGCGACGAGTCTTAAATTCAATTATCTCCTGTGAGCTATTCTATTCTGTATTATAGCACGGACCTAGGTCAGCTGCTGACAAGGAAAATTGTGCAGTCACAAAGTAGCGGAAGACTGGATAAGGCAGGAGCAGCCAATGTATTGCGCCCTCCCCCCAATATGTGGTCAGACTCTGGCTCCCATCATCCCTGACCATTGACTGAGCTAATCTGCACTGATCTCTCAGCTGCCTCACCTGTCTCTCCCTCCCAGCAAACAACAGCAACCCACCTGCAGGAAGCTAGCAAGCCACTCCTGGCTCACATCCCTATTGAAGCAACATCCACAGTGCCTAGTAAGACCCTCCTGCGTCTTGCAGAGTTTGTCGTCTTTCAGTTTTCTGAGACTGGCTCCCTGGAACCCAAGATCTGTTGCTATTTATGCATTTATACTTACGGGCCACTCGTCACCAAATTTCTTTGCGGCGGGTTATAAAAACATCACATACAAAGTAAGTGCAAAGTGTATAACTGAAATAATAAAATTAAAGCCTCAGAAACAGTCAGTATCAGAATACCAAAATAGCAGCACAGAACTCCAGTGCAATGCAGCAAGGCAGGAAGACAGAAGAATCACCCAACCAACCAAACGACGTGCAACTTGACCAATTGTCAAAAAGCAGTGATGATGCAAGATGCACCTCAGAAAGGAGGTCATTCCACAACCTGGGGCCACCACAGAGAAGGCCCTGTCATGTACCATCACTGCTTGAACCGCAAAGGATGGTTTCCCTGTGATCTGGGCCTCCCCTGCTGATCTTAATGCCAGTCTATTTTTAGTCAGTGCTGGACAGCTCCCGATAAAAGGAGAGATAAAAGAAAGTACTCCTTCACACGGCACATAGTTAAAACTACGGAACTTGGTAGTTTGCAGTGATGGTCACCAACCTAGAGTGCTTTAAAAGTGGATTAGACCAATTCAGGGAGGAGAGGGCTATCAAAGGCTACCAGACATGATGGCTATGGTCTGCCTCTACAGTTGGAGGCAGTACAGTGGTACCTCGGGTTACAGACGCTTCAGGTTACAGACACTTCAGGTTACAGACTCCGCTAACCCATAAATAGTACCTCAGGTTAAGAACTTTGCTTCAGGATGAGAACAGAAATTGTGTGGCGGTGGGAGGCCCCATTAACTAAAGTGGTACCTTAGGTTAAGAACAGTTTCAGGTTAAGAACGGACCTCCAGAACAAATTAAGTTCTTAACCCGAGGTACCACTGTAATGCTTCAGAACACCAGGGGCTGGAATATCCAGGAGGGGGGAGTGCTCCTGTGCTCAGGTACTGTTTGTGAGTTTCCCACTGCCATCTTGTTGGCAGGATACTTGACTTGGTCAGCCATTGGCCTGATCCAGCAGGCTCTTCTTATGCTCCAAGTCCAGCAAAAGCATCAAGCTCTATTCAAGCCTTGCTCCACGTCCCAGCGATTACATAGAGTGACATATATAAGTATCACTACAGTGTTATCTCATGGGGTCCAATTATGGCCTGTTTTGCTACTTGTCAGTTGTGATCTCATTATCATTCAGTGTGTGAGGCACCAAGAGCTGTTCAGATGAGTTGGCTTCACGGTGGATGAAAACCCTTAAGTTATCCCAGTTCTACTCTCTGTCTCAACACGGTCACACTACCTGCTCTGTCCCCTTCTCTGATGGCATGTAACCACTTTGCACCCCACTGCTTTGTCAAATGTGGCTCCATCACCTGTCACTCTAGATTGGCCTGTTAATGCTATAAAAATTGCAATGTCATGCCAGATCATCCGTTCCTGTCCCCAATCCCAATGTATTGTATTTCCTAGGAATGGGCCAGCAGTACAACTGCGATGCAGTTAAGGGCTTTCAAAGTCTTACATAAAACTTCACTTAATCAATGCATATACTTGGTTCTTATCAGGCACAAAGGAACGCATTCAATCATAGCAAGGCAGCCCTGAAGGTGACTTGCAAAAGGGTAATTGAATTGAGCTTGTGACCTCTCTCCTTTTCCGTGGTATTTCTTCATCATGTAAATAGAGCTGCTGCCAATCTCAGAAAGGGAGGCTAGCAGGCTTGGACCAAGCCAACATTTTCCTGACAAGCCCATTGCAGAGAAGACCCAGACAATTCACATGGCAGCACCGAGGGTAGTAGGGGCCATGGGAAATGCATTCCCCATGACTCCTAGTGGTTCTGGATGCTGTTGAAAATGCCCAGAAGAATCTAATGCTTAGCTAATACATGTCCCAATAGAAACCCTTGCTGAAGTGACCAAAACAATTTGGAGAAAGTGCAATGGGAGATTGTAGGAAGAGAACTCCACACCCTGTTGCACTCCTGAATATGTTCTGAGAGAATGTTGAAGCCCAGATTTTGGAAGTTTTGAAAAGAAACCATGTTCTCCAAGACCATTCCCAACTAACTGAGATAAAGTGGGAGAACTTGCCCATTACAGTGGTACCTCGGGTTAAGTACTTAATTCGTTCCGGAGGTCCGTTCTTAACCTGAAACTGTTCTTAACCTGATGCACCACTTTAGCTAATGGGGCCTCCTGCTGCTGCCGCGCCGCCGGAGCCCGATTTCTGTTCTTATCCTGAAGCAAAGTTCTTAACCTGAAGCACTATTTCTGGGTTAGTGGAGTCTGTAACCTGAAGCATATGTAACCTGAAGCGTATGTAACCTGCGGTACCACTGTACTAGTTGTAAAAGCTTAGAAATATGTTCCCCAGCTTCCTATTTTTACATGGTTATTAGGAATTCAGACGAACATCTCACAGGCCAAATTGGACCACTGGTTGGCCAAGATAGGCCCACGGCCGGAAAGCTCCTCTCCCATGACTTGTAGGAATGCATCAGAATGCTAGTTCTGAACATTTTGAGGAAACTATGGGGTTTTCAAGTAATATAAAAAGCCCCTCCCTCAAATCAGGAATCATGTTGTGAGCACAATCTATTGATGGACTTGGCAGGTGTTGGACTCTCCTTCACTGGAGGTTTTTAAGCAGAGGTCAGGGTTTTTTTAGCGGGGATTCCTGCATTTCAGGGGGTTGGACTAGATGACCCTTGGTGTCCCTTCCAACTCAGCAATTCTATGATTCTATAACTGATTGATTGGATTTCTTACATACCCTTCATGATAAGATCTTAGGGTGGGTTATAATAATATGCAAATACCGTATTAACGTCAGTTAAGAACAACTTAAAATCAGAAGAATAGAGTGGGCCTTAAAATATAATACCATAGATTCAGGCGTATTAGGCAACTGGGCGTATAAGATGACCCCCAACTTTTGCTGCTCAATTTTAGAGTTTTAGAGTTATAGAGTTTGAGCGCCGCCAGGGGCAGAGCGTGCACCCCTCAGCTGCCTCTGCCGTCGCAGCAGCAGCAGCCCAAGGCGAGGCGTTTGGTGGGCGGGCGGGTGAGCACCACGCTCGGAAGGACTTTCCGCGTCCCCTTCTGTGGGGAGGGAGGAGGAGCGACCGCAGAAGGGGCATACCACCTCATCGTGGCAGGCTGTTCATGGCACCCGCAAGCCGGCTCCCTCTCCTTCCCAATGCATATACTCAGCATATAAGACTACCCCGACTTTTGGGGTGATTTTCCAGGGATAAAAAGTCGTCTTGTATGCCGGAACATACGGTATATATCAGATGTCAAAGACCAGGGTATAAAGAGGTGCATCTTCAGCCTATGATGGAAACAAACTATGCTACATGACAACATCACTGTAGGCTCTGTTCATTTACTGGTACATGCCAGGGAGTAGCAGGGATCACTCAGGGACAGAAACTGGATTGAGAGCTGCCCCTGCTCTATGCCCCCAGGTGAGCCACTGAGAATCAAACACCACCTTTTCATTTGCACAGCTCCATCCTGGATTCTATTTCTAAGTCGTGCTGGAGTGTGATGAAATGTCAGCGACTGGCTTAGAGAGAAAGAGAGAGAAGAGACTATTAATTTGTTTCCCGAGCTATTTTTCAAGGTGCTATAAAATGTGCTTTACAGTAAGTACAAGTGGGACCTGTGACAAAATGTTGCGATGTACTCTTACCTGCTAATAGGAGTGCTTCTGTTCAGGGTTCAAGTCAGCGAGCCGTGCACTTTTGCAGGCCATTCCATCCTTTCCACCCTACATGGGCCAGTTTCCCTCCCCACCCACATTCCTTGGTTGCTGAGCATTCTCAGTCCTCACTGGGCTGTTTCAAAGGGGCTGCCCCCTGGCAGGGTGCAAATGCACACACATGTACACAAATTGCACTCCTGAAAACCTCACAACTCACCCGAGGGTCTGATTGCTCCCCCTCGTTTCTCGGTGGCCCCTTTTGGGCACCATTTCCAACAACCCTCTCCTCCCGAATTCCCTTTTAGAACTGAGCAAGAGCAGCCTCCTCACCCCTGATGGGTCATTTGTATTCTCAATATTAAAGATAGGGAACCGAGGCCGAGAGAAAGAATAATGGAAGGGAACAGATGGATTAAACATGAAGCTCACCGGATACTGCGAGGGGAAGCGCTGCTTTCTGATCAATTGCAATGGCTCGTGAATTCAAAGGAGACCACAGAGCTCATCATATAAGCGGCGCTTCAAAAAGCTGCTTTTGCTAAGCTGATAATAGAAGCAGTGGCCTCTTGTTCTGGCATTTTAATGACTGGCTGGATGAAAGGTCTCCAGGATCTCCTCTAAGGCAATAATTAACCTCAGGGGAGGAAATGGCCTCCCTGCAGATGACTGCTATTTATGTGTAGGGGTTCTATTTACGGGCAGAAGAATTACTTGATTCCCTGACACTGTGCATAGAAGTGGAAGTTGTTTGCATATATGCCATTGGACATCAGGCCTTTGGGCAGGGAGGTTGTTTTTCCTTCCATCATAATTTCCCTGTGTCTGTGATAATGATGGCACAGTGGAGGAGAGAACATTCAAAACACTATTATACCATGGTTCCCCCCCCTTCTTGCAATGGTAGTTTGCTAAGGGTACTGAGAATTGTCAGGAGACCCTGTATTCCACTCACAGAACTACAATTCCCAGAATTCCCTGGGAAGAGGGTTGTCCATTGAACCCCTTAGGGAGTCAGTAGATAAACAGGCAGTGGCAGCAAGAAGGAGAGGGGAAAGAGCCAGGAGGCTTTGAGAGTCCACAGTGGGGACCTGAAATGGTGTGGGCCTTGGTAGGTACCTGTCAGGGAACTGCCATCGGAGCCAGAGGCAGAGGCAAGGCTCCAGAGCGATGCTGGAGAGGGGCCCAGCAGGGAGAGAGGCAGCCCATCTGCTGGGGAAGGAAATCAGCGTAACACCAGGGGTGAAGGGGGGCAGATGGGGGAATTGGCGAGGGGGCTCCAGGACTCCTCGCCGGAGACCAGCGGGGAGAGCACGGGTCCTCCGCTGCCCACACCCACCCTGCGCAGAAGACTTCCGCGCAGGGAGAGTAGGCGGAGACTTGGTGTCAAAGAACTTCTTTCCTGAAAGAAGTTCAAGAAACGCCCACTGACGGATTCTGCCAGAGACTGAAACAGCCACGAAGTGAAGGGCTGTCCAGACAGAAAGGGTTTAACCAGGTAACCTAGCCAGGAGTGGCGGCAACTTACGCACGAGCAACCCCTATAACCATTACAGTACCCAACAATGTTGACTTTTGAAGTTGGCTCTGATATTGCCTTTGACTAAAAGCACCCAATGATACACCCAGTTCAATACTGTCTGTGAAAGGGATGGGGAACATGAGGCCTTACCAATGTCGCTGGATTTCAACTCCAATCAGCCCCAGACAGTATGGCCAAGGGTCAAAGATGTTGGGAGCTGTAGTACAGTGATATCTGGAAGACCACATGGTCCCCATTCCTTGTCTATACTAACCAGTTCTTTAGGGCTTCATGCTTGGTTTCTATCAGTCCTGCCTGGAGATGCTAAGAATTGAACCTGGAATCTTCCCTACATACAAAGCATATGCTCTACCACCCTGTGTGGCTGGCCAGTACAGTGGTACCTCTGGTTAAGAACTTAATTCGTTCCGGAGGTCCGTTCTTTACCTGAAACCATTCTTAACCTGAGGTACCACTTTAGCTAATGGGGCCTCCCGCTGCTGCCATGCCGCCACTGCGTGATTTCTGTTCCCATCCTGAGGTAAAGTTCTTAACCTGAGGTACAACTTCCGGGTTAGAGGAGTCTGTAACCCGAAGTGTTTGTAACCCGAGGTACCACTGTACATCATGCTGAATATTTGTCAATGTATGTGGCAGCAGAGGCACAGATGAATGGCTCACTGTGGGAAGAGAACAGACACACAAAGGCTCTTTCAGATCTTTCCCTGCAATTAGGGAAATAAGACGGCATTGTTTTCTGTTCCTCCCCATATTTGTCTCATGCAGCACTATTTCCATTCTGCTTCAGTTCATCTTCCACCAAAAACTACATCATTCATCATGCTGTCCACATAACTTACATAAATCAGATACATAAATTAGATGGTTATGTTGTCACAATGTATTCTACCCCATTCATTTCAATGGAAAGGCGACACAATGTAAAAATGTAATCAATTGCATATCGTTTGGGGACTGAAAGCAACAACAGGAGCAAATGCTAATGTATTTTTAGACATGGAATGAATAAGTGAACACCAGTGATTTTCGCTCCCATTTCCACTTTTGTCAGAATTCTCCAGCATACCTACCTTCAACCAAGGATCATAAGAATAGGCCCTCTCAGAGGAAGCTTCATCCCATGGGAAATTCCACATTCCCTTTGGACTTGCGGAAAACCCATTTCCACAACATCCCCATGTTTCATCTAGCATACGTGGATATTTGCGATGCACTCCTACCCACCCCCACCCCCATTCTTCCTTCTCAAAAGGGGCAAGAGGCAAGGAATGAAAGCCGTCAAACACTCTGGGCAGCATGCCTGACAAAGGTCAATGCATGAACACCACACAGGCTCAGTGGCACTTACCCCATTTAGATGCAAGCAAATTAAAAGAGAAGAAGAATTCAGCCTTCCTTGCTTCTCTATCACCTACAGCTGACTTATGCCTCCTACAAAGAGACTTTGAAGTCTTGCAGAAGGAACCGGTCAGGCAGCTCCCAACAGAATGTAGAAGATGGCCTCTTAATATTTAAAATGCAGAGAGCACTGGCATATAGGCAGGGGAACAGCAGGGCTAGAACAATAAACCCAGTTGTCTATGCCAAGTTTCTCATATGCATGGGGAAAGGCCATAGCTCACTGGTAGAGCAGCTGCTTGCATGCAAGGTCCCTGGTGTCCCCAGGTAGGGCTTGGAATGTCTCTGCCTGAAACCATGGCTAGTCAGGGTAGACAATTCTGAGTTAGATGAAGTGTTGGTGTGATGGTGACTCAGTATAAAGCAGATTCCTATGTTTTATAGTTTATCAAAATGTCATGCCAACCAGTCTTGGGGATCTGAACAGCATAAGCCTATAGATGTAAGCCCCACTATGGTCTCATTCTCAGGTTGTAAACTATTATCAGGACCAGCATCTAGAGTTGGCATATTTAGGCATCTGCCAAGGACTCATACAGCCATAGGGGGAAGCACTGTCAAGAGCCCCCTGGACCTGATTCAGGAAGGAGAGAGGCTTACTTGGGAGGGGGGCATGGATGACCCTCCAAAACCAGGAACCAACATAGATTATTGTGCAGGTCTGATGTTGATGGTTTTGCCATGAAGTGTGTCTCAACGCAGCTCCGTATATGTGAAAGAATACAGAGTTAGCTGTGAGGACTGAGGGAACCATGGCCAACATTGTCAAGGAAACTGAAGGACTCTGTGAGAGATGCGGCCCCAATGAGCTCTTGACAACCAAAGTGAATGTTCCTTGAAAAGCCTCTTCACCAGTCTTGTGCTTTCTTATAAATCACTGAGCATTCAAGGTTCCAGGAAAAACAATTCTGCATTCATGCCAACCTAGAAGCTACCTGGTAGGCAATATAAACGGATGGTCCCTGACATTCAAAACAAATGTATCTCATAGACGATTCCACTGTTGAACTGCCTGGTCAGTGGGCAGCTATTCATCATAGCCACATATCACAAGGAAGATGTGCACTTCCGATGCAGACCAAGGATGAGCCACAGTGCAACTGCAGAGGCATCTGAAAGAGACCATCAATCACAATGCAACCATGTATCTTCAGATCAATGGCAGCGCCGTGGGCACTCACATGGCTCCACGGGATGCCAACACATTTGTGAATGACAGTGCTTTCAACTCCTGCCTCCAAAAGTCTCTCCTTGGCCTGAGATAAAAATGTCATCAATGTATCCACTGGGACTTCAACCATTGTCATCCAGCCATCAACCTGGACCATTTCACAAAACAGGTGCACCATGCAACAGCATCCATTATCATCTTATATCAGAAGCCTATGAACCATTACATACACTCAGTTTCCAACCAGATCACACTATGAATTCCATCATCTACATGGGATGTGCACAGGTCCCCAGGTTTGCCTTGTATCTGAGCATTTTTTAAGATAAATTATGAATTGCTTCTCTGTGTCTTCTCTGCTTCAAGCTCTGTTTTGGGTCCCTCTCAAAAGTCTTGGGCAGTAACAGTTAGCAGGGGCAGGGCAGGGCAGCACGGCTTACAAGGCTTCCCAGTGCTGGGGTAGTAGCCAGTTAGTGAGAGGGAGAAAGGCAAAATAGTGTGGAAGTCAGCCCAGTGCAGTTGCAGCATCAGAAGTATCAGATTGGCTCTGCCACTGCACCTGCACTGCACCAACCTTCCCATCACCTCACCCCCCCCCCGCCGGTAACCCACAGCAGCCCCAGTATTGGCAGTGCAGTTACAACTCACTGTGCAATTGCCATCACTACTGACCTTAAGTAATAGGCCACTTTTCACTTCCAGACAAGTCTCCAAATGGAAAACAGCAAGTCATCATCAACAACAGGCCACAAAAGAGACCCCAAAATACTGGGACCTGCTCCTGCAACAGACTCTGTCCACATTTCTACTTGGGCAACAGTATTAGGCAACACCGGAGGTTTGTTCAGCCATGTGATATATATATATAAGCTATCATCTTTGCCAGAAATAATGTTCCGTATTTTACATAGGCAAATTGGTCGGTCCCTTCAGAAAAGAATCAATAGATACAAATCTGACTTCAAAAAGGCAATATTCAGAAACTGGTAAGAGATCATTTCAACCTACCAGGACACTCTGCTTCTGAACTTAAGCCAATCATAGTCAAACAAAGGAATTTTAGAGGAAGGCTTCAGGATGAATCTGATGAATGACAATTCATTAAGAAGTTCAGTTCTGTTCATTTGGGTCTGAATATAATGCTTTCCTGTCCCAGTACAGGTATCAATTAACTCAGCATTGTTATCATTTATGTTGTAAAGAATCACTGTGGCTATTTTTATACATTTAAACTTTAATTGAATTCCCACTAACTGTAGTTTCCAATCATCTGATCTATAAAATATGAATTTGCCTAATCCTTAAAAAAAAAAAATAAGTTGCCTCTATCCAGCTATAATTGTCAGACCAGTCCAGACCATGATATCTACATAGCAGGAATTTCCTTTTCAGATCTTTTTTTAAAGCAGCATGAAAAAAGTAGTACACTCTTTCCCATTTCTAGTACCCTTTAACTATTATTGGACTCCAACTCCCATTAGTCTCCGCCAGCACTACAAATGGTCAGAAAGATGGGAGTTGGAACTAAGGACATCTGAAGGACACCGGGTTAAAGGATTTGGCATAACAACTGGCCATTTGGATGCATCACAAAAATGTCTGGATCCTTGGAAAGACCTCTGGGAGTCAATCTTTTTGGAACTGTTAGAAATATATTTCAAAATATGTTTCTTCTATAAAATGTATCTAGGTTACAAAACTCAACTATCAATATTTAGGTTACATTGACTGCTGATGTGGAGCAAATAAATTTGCAAATCTTACATCGGTAGGAGTGTGTGTGTGTGTGTGTGTAGAGGGGAATTATGCCTTGCACTATTTGTGTGTGATTGATCAGTCTGAAAGAGCCTCTTCTTGAAGAAGAGTTACCTCTCCACAGCAAAAAAGGGGGGGAAAGCAATTGACTGCTTTGTCTTCTTCTAACTAACTAGATCATAAGAACATAAGAGAAGCCCTTGTGTCTCAGGCCAATGGCCCATCTAATTCCGAATCCTGTTCTCACAGTGGCCAACTAGATGTCTATGGGAAGCTCACAAGCAGGAGATGAGTGCAGCAGCAATATCCCCACTTGTGTGATATTTCCCTCCTGTTTTGGCATCCTGCAAAGATAGAAAGTTATGGACCGAAAAATGCCTCAGGTAAATACATCCTCTCATATTTAACAGATGCAATGGAAAGTGGGGATGACACACTGAACTTGAAGGAGAGAACAAAATGAATTTACTGTCTGTGCCTGGTGGATAGCAGGCACGAGACTCAACTGATGTACAATTCACCTCCAAGCTGGTTTGAAGGAAAAGCAAGGGCACTAGTTTATTGGGAATGAGAGGGTGATTAAAAGGGCTCTGTCAAGAAATACAAACATAATGCAAGATTGATTGCAAATCTGTTAAACGACATCTAATTTCTTCACCACTACCCTCCACATGCCCCTTCCTCTTCATTACAAACTTGTCCCTCCAGGATTGTCTTCACACAGCAGATGGACTGTTTTTATTAGGGGTGTATTTTTCCCCCAATCACAAGATTTGGTTCAGTCCCCACTTGAGCACTTAGAAAAAATCAAGATTTAGTTCAAAGTGCTTCGGAGGCTGCCCAGTACAGCTTGAGGTCTGCATCTGAATCCAGATTCAGAAAAATGAAGCTTCATATCTCCCCTGCTCACTGTTCTGGGGAAATTTTCAAAATGGCAATAACTTTCCCTCTGTTTTTACAGAAGTAGATGAAATTTGCAAGCGAAGTAGCCCTTCCTAAGTGGATGGTTTTTATCAAATTATAGACAAATGGTCCATCTTGCATGCATGTCAGTCACATCCGGATGCAACCCAATCTGTTTCTGTTCTGCTCAGGGTCTTTCCAGTTTGACTTGTTAATCAGGTCTGAAATTCTGTCATCCCCCACCCACCCACCATTGACTATAATGGGGAATCTAAAATTGCTTTTGTTCACTTTCATAGAAATGGGTGGAATTTGAAGGCAAATAATACCTTTCACAGTGGGTGAAGACAAATTAAAGGCAGGTTTTTAAGTGGAGAACCTTTCAGGTTTTATGTTTGTTTGCTTTTAAAAAAAAAGTCTGTAATAGTTGGATGCAATTTGCAGGCAGGATTACCCCCTCTGAGTAGAAGGAGCTGGCAAATGGGGCGTAACTAAGCCTTAGCTCCCAGCCACGCCAGGCTGTTTGGGCCAGTCGCGTGAGGTGGCGTAATTCCTGGGGTCTGTAGATGCGGCAGCATGACGTAATTTGGGGCACTTGTCTCATGCTGCCAGACACCCTCCCTCCCTCCCTGATGTTAGGCTGTGTTGCTTTGGCCTTGCTCTAGATTGGGTCACCTGTTTGGAACAGAGGCTAGGAATTTTTCCATTTGGCAGATTGGCTAAAGCCACTTGGTTTTCGCCTACCCCCTCAGCAATTGTCACAACTTGTAAGGTTTGGCAGTTAGGCATTGGCTTATTGGAATGTGGGGGAGGGGAGGTGCGGCCATGACCTGCCCCTCCAGGAATAGGGTATTCCGGTAAAGGAATCTGGGGGTCCTGGATGTCGTCCAAAGTCCGCTTGAGGGGCTAGGGCCATGCCAGGACCAGAGGAACACTTGGGTGAGCTTTGGTCGCTCTTCATCGATGTTGCTCCCTTGTTTGGTGTTTACCCTTTCAGACTACCAGCCAGAGAGGCGGTGAGTCAGTTATAGTCTGTTGCCAATGCCTAAGCCAATACCGCTCACTTTTCTGTAATAAATAAAGCTGTGGCCTAAAATTTGCCCAATAACTTAAACTAAAATATGTGTCCATGTGGAGTTATTTATTGGGGGGTCTTGGGGGCCTCGAAGCGCAACTTTCAGAATGATTGGTGCACTGGTGCTTCCAGATAGACAGACTTTACTGTATGGGGTTGGGGGAAACAGAAATAACTTCTCAGTGTGTTTTGTGGACAATCAGTCTAAAAACTGGTGACATGGAGATGGTGTCCCAGGAAAATGGATGGTAATATGGCTGGCAGGGAGCAACACCACTAGGAACTTCCTTAAAAGGTAAGGAGGGCAACTGAGGCAAGTGAGGATACAAAATCTAGATGGGGGAAACCTTAGGTAAAATATTAATACTGGGCAACAAGAATTCAACCTAGTGAAATCACAGGTACCCTAAAATTAAAGAGAGAAGGAGGAAACTTGGAGCAAGCTAAAACCCCAAGGGAAATAAAACATTTAGAAGTGAATTTAAAAACAGCAAACAGACACACGCAGAAGCAGTGGGTGGGAAACTCAAGAGAAGTTTGCACAAAGCTAAAGAAAATGAAGATAAAGCAAATCATTAAAGTAGGTGTTGTTTGTTGGAAGACAGGGGGATTAGAATAAAGAGAAACAAATAAATCGCACAAAAAGCTGTGCAACTGAATAGAGGGAGAGAGAAATGGAATGGCCCTACACTGAGCTCTCATAAATGCTTGCAAAACAACAAGCAAACCAACGCAAACCGGGCAGGAAGAAAAGAGCGAAAAATAGTGGAATGGAAAGCAAATCAACTGAAGCAGAGATTTGTTTAACCATTCGTAAGGAAGCAAAAAGTGATTGGGAGGGAGGCCAATAGTCCATTACTCTTCTACATGCCATCGTACCCCAAGCAGAAGTCACAGAAGACCAATGAGCACATGAAAAGCAAATGTCTTCATATCATCCCCCAAAATCCCTGTGATTGGAGTGCAGTGGGAAAGCAATTCTCTGTCATTAAAACTTGGACCAGACCATCAAAGTGAAAGGTCCCCTCCCTGCTCCATCCTCTCTCCACCCAAGCTTAGAACATTTCCCTCATCAGCTTGGTTTCACTTTCATTAAAATAAATAAAAGTGCATCTAGCACTTTATTTTAAATGACAGTATGTGGCATTTGGGAATTACCCAAGTCCAACAAGCAACTCAGAACTTTAGGGAGTCCCTGATTTAACTTGAGAAACCATGTTGCCCATATCACCCTTACTTGCCTCATAATTTGGGCTGTACCCACACCTCAATTTTTCTCATATATATATCAAACAAACAGCCTTCTTCTCTATTACCTTTTGGGCATATGCTAAAAATGTTCCTTTTTCAACAAGCCTTCTAAACGGAGATCTTTCTTCAATCTAGTACAGTGGTACCTCGGTTTAAGAACAATCCAGTTTAAGAACGATTTGGTTTACAAACTCCCCAAAACCAGAAATAGTGTCCTGGTTTGAGAACTTTACTTTGGTCTAAGAACGGAATCCGAACGGTAGGAAGCCTCATTAGGGAAAGCGCGCCTCGGTTTAAGAATGGTTTCAGATTAAGAACGGACTTCCGAAACTGATTAAGTTCGTAAACCAAGGTACAACTGTATCTGTACTTCATTTGAATTGATTTTATTATGTGCTGTTATTTTTAAATTGTATGTGTGCTTTTTGTGCGATGGTAATCACTGTCGTGGCATCACCTCTTTCTCGCTGCCATTGGCAGACATTTTGTGCTGGCCCCTCTGGCATTTTGACTTAGGTCTTGGCACCTCGTATTTTACTGCCAAAAGACAGATAGATGGTTTTTTTAAACATGTTTATATATATGTAACTGTTCCATATGTGTTTTTGTTATATTATGAATCACATTGGGATACTTCATGAGAAGTGATACATTAATACAATAATAGTAATAGTAATGGTAATAGGCACCCTTGCATGCACCTCCAGTAGTTATAGCCAATTCCTTTATTGACATGAAGTTTTGCTCCTTTGTTCCAACAAGTGAAATCCATCTATTGAAGAGCCAGCTGAATTGTGCTTGGCCTCATTCATCACCAGTGAGATTGTCAGCAAAGCTATAAACGAAGGCTCTTTCTTCCCAGAGATGATGCATGAAGCAGAGAGGACTCAAATTTGCATTTGAAGAGCTGGCAATTAGAAAGATTACTTTTTTTGGACTAAGTACATTCAATGTGGAAGCTAGGGAAGGAGAATATGGAATTTTCTGTAGGGTCTTTTTATAGAGTTATTTTGGTATTTTTCCCCCATGGGACAAAGCTGCTCATTGCTTCTTCCCACACCTCATCCATGAATACTGGTGTTGCAGAGTGAGGAGGCAAACACCTGAGAATCATGGAATTATAAAACTGGAAGGGTCCTTGAAGATCATCTAGTTGAATCCCTTCCTCGGTGCTGGGTCTGCAATGTAAGATGAAACTTAGGCCAGTCTTCACACACACACACACACACACACACACACACACGTCAGTCAGACAGTGAAGACTCAGCACTGTTTATTAACAACTCATTATTTTCTTAACCACTTGTTAAGAAAGAGCCAGTGAGACATGTCACGTTGAGAGGGCTGAAGGCAGAAAATTATCCACAGAGAATGCCATATTCATCTGCAACACATATCCTTTATGAGGAATCTGTCTCTGGAGGTTTGCCAGGCTGCCCTCAGTGGGAGCTCGAAACAATGGTCACGCAACTGGGCAGCGGTTTAATGAAGTGAGCGCCTCAGGTCGCCAACCGACTGGTGCCAATCCAGGAAACCTTGTTGCAATACACAGAGTTGGAAATGAAGCCCCTTTGTTTCCTATGAACATGGGGGTTCCTTTTCCTAATGGGCATCCCTAGAGGGATGCTGAAAGATAATCAGCAAGTTGATGAACTTCCCTGGAACAAAGGAAGGAAGAAACAGGCCGGTGGCAGGGAAGAGAAGCAGTCTTCCCAACTGCTGTGCTGTTGCTTTGTACAGAAATAAGGGGGTTAATTGCAATCCGTTCACTGCTGACATGTGCACTAAACATACTTGGTTCAACACGGAAATTTGCCCTATAAAACAATCCAGGTTTGCTCTCATTTTCACCATCGCACTCTTTGATAAAAGAGCTACTGCTGACAACTCAACAACGGAGCATTAGCTTTGGCTGAGAAAATCACAAAAGGAAGTATTAAAGGCCTAATGGGAGGAATCCCAGTTGTGTGCTAAAACATGATATCAGTTTTGTTATGGGGAAAGCACAAGCACACATATCTAGGACAACCAGTGAAGTACAGCATAGCAGATAGAAGCCTAGGCTTGGAAGCCTGGAAACACATCCTAGGTCAGGGTAAGTCCCCATAAGCAGTCATGCTCTATTATCCCTGACCACTGGCTAAGCAGTCTGGGGATGATGGGAGTTGTAGTCCAAGAATATGTGGGCGCCAAGGGTTGAAGGACACTGCAATAGCTCATGCATAAAATAATGTGCCTTGGTCAAATGATCTCTCAAGCTTAACCTACCTGAAACTGTTGCTGTGATAGTACCATGGAAGCCTGAAGTGACTGAGCTAGACCACAGGTTGATATAACTCACTACTGCCTTGTCCAGGGGTGGGCAACATCATGCCCTCCTAGATGTTGTTGGGTTGCAGCAGTGTGGTGTTCTCCTAGATGGGCTACTGCCCCACGCTGATGAAGCCCATCCACCCCTCACTTCCCTCTATAACACATGCAGAATCTACCTTCTTGACATTTGGACCCACTATTGGTCTCCTCCACTTAATCCACCACAGCCTGTCTTTGCATGCAGGGGAAGTCCCTAACTCAAAGAGCATTTGAGACCCATCGGCTACCCATACGGCCTGGTTTAGCCGACCAGTCAAAGCTGTCCTGGAGTATAGCCACTGTTGCATGCTGACAACTTCTAGGAGCCACAGGTGAGAGCTGAGTGCATGGTGGGGACCAAAGGTGGACAATCTACCCCAGAAGGAGCACAATGTGTCCCCCACCAGAGGTACTGCACATCCCCTAACATCCCATAAACCCCCATAGACTACTGTACAAAGGTAAAATTCACATTTGTTTCTCGCTCCACCTTTGCCCCACCCAGCACCTGGGTGTGGCCCTCAGCAGGCTGCCTGGAAGAGAATGTGGCCCTCAGGCTGAAAAAGGTCCCCACCTCTGCCTTTCATTTTCCCCCATTTCTGTGAAACCAAGGCAGTTGCTTAATGTATCCCCAGCTGATTCGCTGCACCACCAAAGACAATGCCTTCGAAACTGTGTGCAAGCAAGCGGCCTGAATATTCAAACCAAAAATCCTCAGGAAGCTCCTAAAAATACAAATTAATCCTCTGGGGGCTCTCTTGGCCGAGACATATTGCTTCTCGCAGCTCATGAATTCATTAGTCCAAAAGAGGAGACGTGTCTCCTGGCACCAAGGGGTTAACAGGGAAGCTCCAGTAATTAAATTAACGGTAATAAGGAGCTCCCCAGTGCACAGTCTGGTAAATATCAAACCTATTTCTCTTCCAGGGTAAAATACGATCCAGAGATACACTGGAATGCTCTCCTCCTGCGGGGCTACATCTCCACTGTCTCAAATGTGCACACAGAAGGGGCAGGCATTTGCCTCCCGATTCCACAATTACTACTGTGAAAAATATATAGTAACGCCTCAATATGGACCCATCAAGTCAAGTGCAGAGTACAGTAAGATTGTCTTATGCAGGACTTCGCTTCCAAGGATTCTACATCGGGGGGGGATGCATTTTCTGAAGCCCTTGGAACTAAACCCCTAAAGAAGCATCCTGGGACTTCCGGAACTGGTACACCAGCTCCAGAAACCTAGGATGTTCTCATGAGATCTCACAGCGGCATCCGAGTTCCCGTGCGATCTCACAGGAGGATCCCAGCCAGATCCCATGAGAGGAAAGACCAAAAAGCTTAAAAGCTTTTCTTACACCTGCAAAATCTGGTGCAAAAAGAGCTCTCCGCCTTGCTTCCCGAGCAAGGTCGCCTCCTCATGCTGGCTCTATATTTAACTTGTGGGATTTCAACCAGCCGGCCCTCAACCGTTAAACGTGCAAGTTAAATGTGCAAAAGATTCCGTTGTACTGCATTGGAGCCTGCCACTTGCCACACACATGCAACCACATGTTTGTTCACTTGCAGGAGGCAACTTAAATACGATCAGGGGGTTTATCAGTTTCTTAATGGACTAGTTTGCATACCTGGGGTACAAGGAACATGGTACGCTGCCTTATACCTAGTCAAATCATTAATCCATCTTGATCAGTGTTGTCTATACCAGCCGTCCGCAGCTTAATGGTCACCAGATCTTTTTGGGGCTACAACTCCCATAGTTTCTGAGCATTTTGTTGGCAGTCATGCAATGCAGGCTCATTTTCTGGGGCTACAGAAGGAGTGGGGAACCTATTATCCACTGGATGTTACTGAACTAGAGCTCCCATCATCCCTGGCAATTGGCTATGCTAGATGCTGCTGCTGGGGGGTGAAGTCCTGCAACACCTGGAGGACTGCAGAGGGAAATCGGGGTGCCTTTCAGGACTACCTTCTCACAGGAGACAGATGACTCGTGTGAGAGCACAGCCTCCACAAAATGGGTGTCTTTGGGGGCCGCACTCTTGTGGGAACCAAAACAGGTCATCCCAGGATCCAGTCAGAAGCCAGGATGGTTTTTGTAATTCCAGGGTGTCCCACTTGAAGTGGGACAGTTGAGGGATATGTAGCAAGCCAGACTGGTCTTAGACAAAAAACCTACAGCGTATGACAAACCAAGACAGAAATGCAGCCCAACATCCAGGCATAGGTAGCCCAACAGGAGCTTCGTAACCTGCCCGATTTTGATGCCTTTCCCGGGAGCTGTCAAGCTTGTGATGTAGTCTTATTAGACTTTACCGACTGACGGGGTCTGCGTTGCTCCCGGGAGGGAGGGAGGAAGTCAAATGACACCGAGGTTGATTCCGAGAAAGAGTTTATTCTGCTCTCCGGATAGCAGAAGGCACTTGCGTGGTCAGTCCACAGCAAGTCCAAAGAAATGAGAGATTTCATGCAGTATATATATCCTCCAGGCACCCTCTCCCCCCTTCCCCAGAAATCCAGCCACATCAGTTTATACACACAAGTTGATATCACAGATGTTCCTGCTCCTTACTCTTAACCATAAAAGGGTTTTCCTCTTCCTGTACTTTTGACCATAAAAGGGTGTTCCTATTCCTGTTCCTATACTCTTATCTTGGAGCAAGAGGTCACCAACTCCTGGTGCCGTTCCCGGACTAAGTCTGTGCATCAGAGTGTGGTCTTAATGTAAGATAAGATAGACAGAGTGCCATCCCTGCTCCACTGGAACAGCCAAGGGCATCCGTTGCCGTCACGGACTGATAAAGGAGAGCGCTTTGAGCACTTGTTTATACAGCTGGATTTCTGTTTATACATTGACTCACGAGATCAAGTTAATGCATTTTAGAAATGCTCCCTTGCAGGGGGGGAAATGTGGGTTTTGGGTCCCGTTTCAGACTGACTGTACAGTCAGGTTTTTAGATTTGGGAAACCCATTCCTTCAGTGATGGGCCACCGTAGATCGCTTGTGGCCACCCCTCAGCATGGAGGGCCACAAGCCTTTTTACAATGATGCTCACATATTATATCACTGATATCACCTATCTGCTCCCCGTAAACCTCTAAGGGTGAGAGGAGTGTGTTGTGTGGTTGTTGCGAAACAATTTTTTAATTGTCACAGCTTTGCTACCTTCTCATTGAGGGAGATCTCTTGAGTTGCGAATATGCACAAACGGGGTGCAGGGCCCAGGTCATTTCCCATCGGCCCAAAACATTTGGCAACCCCGAACCTAAGCAAAATATTGCCCTCACAACATTAGAAACCACGCACCGGGCTCAAAATAATGCAGAGCTGCCTAACTTATGACCCACCTTGTCAAATGAAGCCCATTAGCCACCTATTGAGGCCTGTTGGGATCTTGCCTTGTTTTTGTAGTCCAAAGCAGGCAATAAAAAAAGGAAAAGGAAAGAAGGTTTAACGAGTCCCCAGTGGCCACCCAAACATGGCTGGTGGGCTTCCTTTTCAGTTGGGTGGGTGACTAGTTGCGCAGGCCTGAAATAACAAAGTATGCCTACCTTTCTCATCTCTTTCCTTTCAAAGGAAAATCTTTGCAACATCTGATATTCCTGAGTGAGAGTTAAAAGTTCCTTACAACCAAAGAAAAGTACAAATTGTTCTCTTCGCTGGCAGGAGATAGTCTGTTTAGATGGGAGGCTAATTACCATGGAAATTAAATCAGCCATGGAAACCTCTCGCCTTCTGTACTCATCAGACAAGATACAATCTGGCCCACTAAGATTCTCCAGAAAGGAGGAGGGCGGCTTCCTTTGCAGTCCAGCTCAGGGTACCGAGGGCATTCTCTGGGACCTGGTGCAGTATCTGTGTATCCTTCTTTTCCACTCTCAATGCAATATCCCTGGAACTTAAAGAAGAGATTCTTTGGAAAGATTCACACCAACTTATTTTTCGCTTGGTGACTGGAGGATCGCAGGCAAAGACTGGACTGTTTACCAGTATGTAAAATGAAGGCTTCCTGGTCTGCTTCTTCCTGCCTCCCACCCCACCTTCCTCAGCCCCATAGCCTTCATAGACACAGGCATGCACACCAAAAGCCTCAGCCAGCACACCCAGTGGTCAGGGATGCCAATCCTTTTGAGCCAGTGAGCCCATTTGGATTTTGAAACAGTGCACCAGTGAAAAAAATGACTACCATTTGTGTGCCATAACACACAACTGCTCTAATCATAAACACTGATGAACATAAAAAGCCGGAGCTACTAACCAGAATAGTCCAAATATCGAATAATCCACAACCAACAGATTGCCACAAAGTTATGATAACCCCATGACACTCTCGCATGCGCTGCTGTTAATAACAGATGTCACATTTTACAGTAATTATAAATTTTATAAATAAACCTCACCATTTGAAAAAGCCACATGAAAATGACTCACAGACGCCCTTCACTGTTGAAATGTAAGATGAGGGCATGATTTGACAGGCATTCATTCATAACCTTTTACTTCCAGCGAGCAAAGTACCCCATTCAGAGCAGATGGGTATGAGACAAAGGTTGGATTCTGACATTGATTTCTGATGTGGCCAAGTGGTTTTTATCTGCCATCCACCAAAGCTTTAATATTAGCTCTGATATAATCTCAATCTTCCTTGCCACTTTCAGCACAACTCCTGCATATTTACTCAAAAGTAATCCCCACTCGGTACAGTGGGGCTTATACCTCGGGGACTAGGATTTTCAGCCTTTCATACTTTACTACCTGCTCTTTTATGGATATGTATATTTAGAAGGTGATGGGAAATATCTGCCAGGGAGCTGCCTACTGGAGACCTGTTGCCAATCAGAGAAGACAGTATTGGGCTAGGTGGAGAATAGTCTGACTTGGTATATGGGAGCTTGTTGTGTGTTCCTATTCTGGGATTGTGGGTTAATTTAAATGAGATTTGCAGAAGCCCCCTGAGAAATTTATTTAGAGTTATCTAAATTCTTTTAGTGATATATGGAAGTGAGAGCTGGACCATAAAGAAGGCTGATCGCCAAAGAATTGATGCTTTTGAATTATGGTGCTGCAGGAGACTCTTGAGAATTCCATGGACTCCAAGAAGATCAAACCTATCCATTCTTAAGGAAATTAGCCCTGAGTGCTCACTGGAAGGACAGATTGTGAAGCTGAGGCTCCAATACTTGGGCCACCTCATAAGAAGAGAAGACTCCCTGGAAAAGACCCTGGTGTTGGGAAAGATGGAGGGCACAAGGAGAAAGGGACGACAGAGGATGAGATGGTTGGATAGTGTTCTTGAAGCTACCAGCATGAGTTTGACCAAACTGTGGGAGGCAGTGGAAGACAGGAGTGCCTGACGTGCTCTGGTCCATGGGGTCATGAAGAGTCGGACACGACTAAACGACTAAACAACAACAACAAATTCTTTTCTCTAACTCAGCATCCTTGAATGCTTTGCCCAAGCAGGAGCCTCCAAATTTCTCTGTTGGATACCCAGATGTTGGACTCCAACTCCCATCAGCCCCATCCAGCATGGCCAATGGGCAGGGATGAAGTATGACCAGTGGCCAGGGAGCCATAGACCTACAGCAGCTGCAAGTCCTTGAATCCCTCATTTCAGCTTTAAGCAAAAAATTTAAAAAAATTAAAAAATTGGGGGTAGCTTTCTAAAATATAGTCTTTTTTTCATGATGTAACAATGCTTATTTGCTGCAGTTAATTATTCTTGATGCTTTGATAATTTGTGGCTGACCTTTCATTGTCATCATTGCTGTTTGTTTTAATATTTTGGTTGGGATTTAAGGATTGCTGGTCATCTTGTGGAGTTTCAAAGTGAAAGGCATGGTAAAACTTATTGAACTTCCTTATCTGGGAGAGAGGGGGGTCTATCCCAGATAAGGGAGTTCAAGAAGATGATTAAACAGTGAATAACCAAAGAAAGCAGGATTTTAAACCTGTCCTGGGCCGTCCAGATCTGTGGAGTGTATAATTTGTATCTCCCCCATCACTTTTTTTATATATTTTAAAAATCTGAATAGCCTTTTTAGAAATCATCTGCAATCATCCCCCAATGGCTAATAGCATTGTATATAGGTAGAACCAAGTGTAAAGCAATTACTGAACTGTAAAATGAATTAAAATAAACTGCTGACAGCCCTGAAGTATAATGGGCTCTCAGTAGTGCCAGAACACTAAATGAAATCACTGTGGCATTTGAACAATAACAGGGAACAAATTCAATGGGGAATCATTTGTGCGCTGCTAGAATGGAGCATGTGGCAAGAGTAACAGGGGAAGAAGGTGTATTCTTACGTAGTGAGCCAGCACAGCACGTTGGATCCGGGCTTAGCCTTGTTTAGAATAGAGCCACTGAAATCAATGGGACTTCGGTCAGATATAAGATCATAAGAAGAGGCCAAAGACCCATGCAGTAGAACATTCTACTCCAACAGTGGCCAGCCAGACGTCTATGAGAAGCTCACATGCTCTCCCCACTCATGTTGCCTAGCAACTGATATTCAGTGTCATATTGCCTCCAAAGGTGGAGACAGAACTAAGCAATCATGATAGCTTCACCCATTGTGAATTTGCCAGCCCATTTGCCTACCGTTACGCCTGCTTCTTGGGAGAAAAGCAATGACAAACCTAGACAGCATCTTAAAAAGCAGAGACATCACCTTGCCAACAAAGGTCCGTATAGTTAAAGCTATGGTTTTCCCAGTAGTGATGTATGGAAGTGAAAGCTGGACCATAAGGAAGGCTGATCGTCGAAGAATTGATGCTTTTGAATTATGATGCTGGAGGAGACGCTTGAGAATCCCATGGGCTGCAAGAAGATCAAACCTATCCATTCTGAAGGAAATCAGCCCTGAGTGCTCACTGGAAGGACAGATCGTGAAGCTGAGGCTCCAATACTTTGGCCACCTCATGAGAAGAGAAGACTCCCTGGAAAAGACCCTGATGTTGGGAAAGATGGAGGGCACAAGGAGAAAGGGGACAGTAGAAGACAAGATGGTTGGACGGTGTTCTCGAAGCTACCAGCATGGGTTTGACCAAACTGCAGGAGGCAGTGGAAGACAGGAGTGCCTGGCGTGCTCTGGTCCATGGGGTCACGAAGAGTCAGACATGACTAAACGACTAAACAACAACAACAAATTGTGTCTCCATCACTATGAACTGGGCCAAGGAACCATCCACTTTATGGAATTTGTTTCAGCTGTACAGATGAGTCCAATAGGCCAGAAAGAGAGCAACAAGCTGCCTCTTCATTCTTCTAGCTTGTTTTGCCAAAGGGGTGTCAATACGGACAGAAATCCTATCAACCCATCAAGCATGGGGTGGGCACATGAGGATTGGGTTTGTGGAGGTATCTGATGTGGCATCGTGTCCATGCTCGGGGTTCATTTTGTGGCTCAAGGGAACTGTGAAGGCTCGACTGCGGGCAGCAGTCTGTGGTGAGCCAGGAACTGTGGATAAGTTCCAGTTGTCAGGAATGAAGTCAGGACCAAAGGCAAACCAAGAAGCAGGGCTGAGGAGTAAGTCAGAAGTAAGAGTCAAAGAGCAAGTTAGAGCCAAAACACAAGCCAGGAGGCAGGAACAAGGAACAAGGAAGAAATCAGGACTAAAACCAAACCAAAGTATACAGGAAGAAAGGGAAAGGAAGCAGCCTTGAGGAGAGGCATCAGCAGATGTCACCCAACAACAGAACAACCAGTCTAGCCAGATGTCCTATTTAACATAAGACACTTCTTTATTTGAAGGCTTGTCCAGTCCATCTCCAATCTAAAGAACCCTGAGAAGAGAGAGCAATGGCCTTGTAGGCACCTAATCCCAAAATTGCCCACTAGGGTGAAATATATTCCATATATATATTCCATTTTTATTTCTATTATAATGAACAGCTCTATATTTGCATATACGCATATACTATGCAGATTTGTTCAAAACTCTGTCTTCTTCTTTTTTGAGGATACAGTTCCCCCACTCTCTTTTTATAGTGAGAGTGTTTTTTTGCTGAGTTATAAGAGAGGCTCTGTGTGTGTGTGTGTGTGTGTGTGTGTGTGTGTGTGTGAATGCCGTGAAATTAGATGACCCCACCCAAAATAATTGTGTTCTTTGTTGTCTTCTGTAGCATTTCCAAATTGTATCGCCGCAACTATATATGTAGGATGAGAAAACACTTAGGAGAGTCGTGTGGGGTTGCTGTGAAGAAGCTATCAGAGGAAGGCTGTCAGGGCAAGATTTATTCATTTTCATTTTATTTATATTTCAATGCAGACCTTACTTTTCTGCCCACAAAGCCTTCAATGTCAAGGAAAGAACTTGACAAGGAATCAAGCTGAAACACAGGAAAAAAGCAGGAATTTTTTAAGATCAATTTTCGGCATCAAGGGTGAGAATCTGAGAGTGAACTTAAGGTGCTGAAATGCCCCTTTTCTTACAACAATTGCCCCAGTCCAGCAAGGGGGAGACTAATGCATATGGATTAATTTGGGGGTTGGACTCACGGAACCTGAGGTTGGCTCCCAGCTTTAATTTTCTATGGGAAAAAAGGGTGTCAACCAAAAGAGGTGGAGAGCCAAGGCTTGTATTTACAGTGGTACCTTGAGTTACAAACGCCTCAGGTTACAAACACTTCAGGTTACAAACTCCACTAACCTGGAAGAGTTACCTTGAGTTGAGAACTTTGCCCCAGAATGAGAACGGAAATCGTGTGCCAGCGGCGAAGCAGCAGCAAGAGGCCCCATTAGCGAAAGCACGCCTCTATTTACGAACAGTTTCAGGTTAAGAACGGACCTCCGGAACAAATTAAGTTCGTAACTAGAGGTACCACTCTATTTTTTTTTAAATTATGGATCATATCGTTTGCAATGAGCAACAGCAGGGTGCCAATAAAATTGTTGCTGCCCCCTTTTCCTAGGATTTGCCTGAGCAATTTATCAGCCTTCAAGCCGGCACACTGGAATTAAGATGCCGAATTATCATTAACATGAACAGAGGCCAAAGAGTGTTCGGAATATTAATTGCATATCTCCAGAGTATGTACTTAAACGTGAGCACAAATATCCTGTTGCAAATATTATGTCACCATCATGTGCCTTGAGGCACTAACAGCAATTCCTCAAACAGAGGAGCAATGAACAAAACCTCTGGTGAACCCTTTCCTGAGCTGAAACCACTGGGAGCAGGGTTGGTCCCTATAAGAACATCCCATGTGTCTTCCCCAAATCTTCTTTTCTCCGTTTTTTTAAAACGCAAGTCTCTGATCGGGGTGGGGGAGGAATTCAATTCAATTCACATTTAAAGGCGAACTCACATAAATCACACTTTCTTTCGAAAATATGCAGACCAAAATACAGCCCTCTTCCAAAATTTGCATTTCTCTGAATTTTGCAATGCAGAGCCATGTAAATGTGTACAAAAATGCATATTCTTGGGGGTGTGATGTGCATGGAGTTGCACGTATTGTTGAAAAAAGTGTGTTACATTAAGAGACATTCCTATGTAAAAGTGACTATATTAAGAAAAATTGTATGCAAAAAGTTGTACATTAGGAGAAAAACTGATGAATTTTTAGGAGGACTTTAGAAATAATAATTCACAAACAGATGTGGAAATGTGGAGACTGAAATTCAGATTGGTAAAATGAGAAGACCAAAAGTGTCAGATTTGCCCATCCATATCTCCGATCCCAGGATGGGGAACCTATGGCTTTCCAGGTGTTTTAGTGTAGTGACACCTGCACTTCGGAACTCCCTGCCTATTGATATCAGGCAGGTGCCTTCAATGTACTCTTTTCAGTGCCTGATAAAAGCATTTTCCTTTTGAGAAGCCTACCCCAAATTCAGATGTGTTTTTACGTTATTGCTGGTTTTAGTTTTCTGAACATTTTAAATAGCTTTATTATTTTATTCTTTTTGTAAACCCCTTTGATTTGTTTGTTTGTTTTTTTACCATCAAGTGGTATGTGAATTTTATGAAATAAAAAAATAAAATAAGGTATTTCTGGACTACAACTCCCATCACTTAAAAAAAAAGTATTGAAATTGTATAATAATTCAAACTGAACTAAAGGAGGAACAAAACAATATGACAAAATCAAACCATGCTCAATGTCACACCCAGAGGAAAACAGGAAAAGTATACAGTGATACCTCGGGTTAAGTACTTAATTCAGTCCGGAGGTCCGTTCTTAACCTGAAACTGTTCTTAACCTGAAGTATCACTTTAGCTAATGGGGCCTCCCGCTGCTGCCGCACTGCCGGAGCACGATTTCTGTTCTCATCCTGAAGCAAAGTTCTTAACCTGAGGTACTATTTCTGGGCAAGTGGAGTCTGTAACCTGAAGCGTATATAACCTGAAGTGTATGTAATCTGAGGTACCACTGTGTGTGTATGTGTGCAATTGAGAGAGAGAAAAAACAAATACCGGTACCTGAACACACCTTAAACTCACATCATCTCCACAGATGGTTGGTCAGTCTGGATGGAGCTGGCAGAAGTTAGAGTCCAACACAGGAGATTTGTGGAGATTTAATTGAAACCCCAGAGGCATCATTTTAGCCAGTGGATCCAGAATAAGGGAAGCCCCTCCTACCTTCCAGATCTCAGGTCAATGAGTGCAAAGCTAGCAAGATGACTGACAAACACGAAGCACTTATTCTAAAATACCCCTTTCCGAGGCAGCCTTGGAATGGCGGAGGCTGACAGGATGAATGAGGCACTTCGTTCTACATGCCAATTGAGAAGGAAAATGGGGACAGAGGCAGATGCATTTTACGATTTTTAAACGCGGAAGAGAACAGCAACCACAAAATTACTGTGGTGTGTGCTACCCCAGCTGTTAATTATTGAAATAAAATAAAATAAAGCTCTGTGCTGGCTGCAGGCTGAAGTATTTCAAAATAATTCCCAAGTACAAATTTGGAAATCTAAAAATACTCCCTCCAACTTTAATTACAATAATAATAATCACCCCTGGAGCAGGCAGTGTTACACCTCTTGTATATAATATGTATCTAATATTGCTTCTCTTCTTATTTTTCTTTGTTTCTCCACACTGGGAAAACCAGTGTGCCCTCCAGATTTTGCTGGACTACAGAGCCCATCATCCCTGACCACTGGCTGAGGCTGATAAGAATTAGAGTGAAGCATCATCTAGATCAGGGGTTGTCAACCTGGTCCCTACCGCCCACTAGTGGGTGTGTCAGGATTCTAGGTGGGCAGTAGGGGGTTCTATAGCACAAGCTGAATCCTCCTTCCATCGAGCACTGATGGGCGGTAAGGAAATTTTACCATCAAGAAAGATGCATTAGTGGGCGGTAGGTATAAAAAGATTGGCTACCCCGATCTAGAGGGTCTCAGCTTCCTCATCCCTGGCCTACAGTATCCATTAAGTAATGCGCCTGAGAGAGGAGAAGAAGCAATCGTCTATAACCCCTCTCAACCTTGCTGAAACATCAGCAGAGTAAGGCCGCTGAATATCCTCATTATCAGGACAATAAGACGTTCACATTCCAACTAGTCTGTTGGGTCTCTCATGCACCCCACAGGCAAGAATCGTTGCAGCTGCCAATGAGGTAGCTGACCTAGTCAAGGAGGCACCAGGAAATTTCCACAGAGCTGCCCTCTGAAGTCTTGCCAAAAGCATTCCAAAGAAAGAGAAGGTTATTTGCGTGCGACGTTTACTGAAACATAGGAAGCAAACTTATACCGAGTCAGACATTGATCCACCTAGCCCTGTTCTGTCCAAACCGGCCGTTGCCAACTCTCTAGAGCAGCGGTTCGCAAACTTTGGGGGGCCACCCCCCCACTTGGTTCCATAAATGCACCCCCAGTTGAAGAGCAGTCTGCACAACCCACTCAGGAACATAACAACACTAAGATATCCTTCAGTATATCTGAAGGAGCGTCTCCACCCCCATCGTTCCACCCGGACACTGAGGTCCAGCTCCGAGGGCCTTCTGGCAGTTCCCTTACTGCAAGAAGTGAGGTTACAGGGAACCAGGCAGAAGGCCTTCTCAGTAGTGGCACCCGCCCTGTGGAACGCCCTCCCACCAGATGTCAAAGAGAAGAACTACCACCAGACTTTTAGAAGACATCTGAAGGCAGCCCTGTTTAGGGAAGCTTTTAATGTTCGATGCATTACTGAATTTTAATATTTTGTTAGAAGCTGCCCAAAGTGGCTGGGGAAACCCAACCAGATGGGTGGGGTGTAAATAAATTATTATTATTATTATTATTATTAAATAGTTAACAACTAATGGCACATTTATTCAAAATTTGATCATAGAATCATAGACATAGAGTTGGAAGGGACCCTGACGATCATCCAGTCCAACCCCCTGCAATGCAGGGATATGCAGCTGTCCCATATGGGGATCAAACCTGCAACCTTGGTGCTGTTATCAGCACCATGCTCTAACCAGCTGAGCTATCATAGGTTGGGGAGGGATCAAAACTGCTTAGTTTAATCAAGTCAACAAACTGATGAACTTGATCCCGCCATACCGGCTTTTCAAATTCTGGTGGTCCTTTACACCTCTAGCGCCCCCTGCCACCCCCTTGCCTCTTAGCATGCCCCCTAGATACTGCGCACTTTGGAACCACTGCTCTAGGGTATGGAGCAGAAGACATCTCGAGCCCTACCTGGAGATGCCAGGGATTGAACCTGGGACCTTCTGCATGCAATGCAGATGCTCTAGCCACTGAGCCACAGCCCTGTGTTTCATCTTCCACAGCTTCTACATAACCAGGGCCTGAGATGAGCTTGCCACACAATTCCTCCAGAGTGCTGAGCAATCACTGTTGCCCTACTCCCCGCAACCATCCACTTGCCGGCAGCACTGAGTGTACATTCAACCAGCTTTATTGTTTTGTCTTTCTGACAAAATGAAGAGATTGATTTCTATCGATCCTCAGAGAAAGTCTGGGGTTTTTTTTGTTCAGCCTTTCCTGCTGCTACTCTTGGTTGTGCCTCGACACTGAGAGACAAGCAAGCTGAAAAGTAAATTAAAGGAAAGTAAAGGGAGCAACAAGGGGCCGGCTTGTGCCAACTGCTTCCTCCTTCACTGGGTGATAAAAGGACCAAAATTCTCTTCTGGTTGTACTTTCAAGATGCTGCTGTTGATTCAGAATATCTGGACAAGTCCATGTGTCACTCGTAGGGATGGAGGGATTTCAGCATTTAAAACCAAACCTAAGACATTAGCAATGCATTATATTAGGAGAAATTGCTTGCAATGGTATGTACATTAGTTGGCACATGGAAATGTGTTTATTAAGAGAAATTCACAATCAAATGCTGATGAATTTTCATGTGAATTTTGTTTAAATAATAATGATGATGATGGTGATAATGTCCAATTGCTGAAAATGTGGAGGATTGAATTTAAGACTGAAAAAGAGAAAAACTAAGAGAACCAAATTAGACAGATCCTTCCAAACCATGCCACTCATTCCAGGTACTCCACCTGAGAGAATATCTCATGGTCTCAATATGGACAAACCTGTCCATTTCACTTTTCTAATCTTACATTCCCCCCCCCCATTTCCACAGCAGGTTGCATTTTTAAAATGTAAATTTATCCGTGTTTTCGTGCAACCCTCCCCCCCCCCCGCATATCCAATTTTTGCATTCAGTTTTGATTAATATCCACATTTTTGCAAGCAATATTCCTTGTGGAAGGCATTTCTATGTGATTTTCACTAATTTATGCCATTTTATGCAAACTTTTGCCTATGTTACAGCTTTTTTGCACACATTATTTGGTTGGGAGAACTGCATTGCAAAATTCAGAATACTGCAAATTTTTAGGGTGAATTGTGTTCTGGCTTGTGTATCAATGCACCAGCCCTTTGCCAATTGACATACACTCTCTTGGAAGGTGCTTTTTTGCTCTATATGTGTAGTTTCTGTTGGAACAACCATCTTAAGCAGGCCACATGCAATGCATTGCAATAGTCTGAATGGATAACTGTGGCTCGCTCTGTCCTGGAAGAGTGACAGGTGGGGTGAGGAACATCAGGCTCAGAAACTGAATGCAGTCCTCAGGACCCTCTATTTGACCCTCAGGACTCTCCCTAGGCCACACCCTTTTCCCCAGACCATGGCTCTACTGACCCTGCTCTGCGCTTTCATTGAATGTTCTGGAATGTGCCCTTAGAACTATAGGCTTGGATAGAAGATGGAGAGATATGTGTCTTTAGAAACTGCCATGGCCTAGAACGTTAACTGTCACAATCCATTGCTCCAAACACATTTGCTTCCAATCCCTCCAGCCATTGCTTCTAGTGTGTGGCCCCCAGAAGTTGGAGGTGTGGCCCCTGAACAGAATCAGATAAGTGCTGGAGATGTAATGAGGTTGAGGATATGTTTTAACATATGTGGTGGACTTGTAAAAGGGTAAAAGCGTATTGGGAAATGGTATATAATGAATTGGGGGGAAATGTTTAAAAGTACCTTTCCAAAGAAAACCAGAGTCCTTTTGGTTGGGGATAATTCAGAGGGAAATTCCCAGGTGTCAAAAAAGACTATTTATGTATGCTACTACTGCGGCCCATGTTTGTTAGCGCCCAAATAGAAAATGAGCGAGGTCCCAACCAAAGAAGAATGGTAACTTAAATTGATGGAATACGTACAGCTTGCCGATTTACCATATAGAATAAGAGAACAAGAAGAATGTACATTTAAAGAAGACTGGGAAATGTTTACTGAATATATGGGTGAAAATTGTGTTCATTTAAAAACGCTGGTGTCATTAAGATAAATTCAACAGTGTAAATAAGTTTTGATGGATGTAACAATGGTCTAGTTCCAAATGGTCTAGTTCCTATAAAATATGCATGGGTGTATGGTATGAAAAATGAACCATGGAAAGAGAAGAAGGGAAGTTTAAATGAATATTTTGAAATGTAAATTAGAAAATTTAATAAAAATTAGCAAGAGAGAGAGAGAGAGAAAGTCAAAATCCATTGCTCCAAACACATTTACTTCTAGCCCCACCAGCCTTTGCCTCTAGTCTTGCCCAGTACAGGTGTGTGGCCCCTGAGCAGAAAATGTTTCCTTACCCCTGCCCTAAAGGTATGTCCAGATTTAACAGCACCTCCAAGACGGTGCACCTGATATTTTAGGGAGAAGGAAACACTATCCAATGCAAGTGGAACACTACAAATCACCCACCCTTAGCGCCTCCATCTTATCTGGACTGGTCTTCAGGTTCCTGACCCCTCTCCAGCCCATTACTGATCACAGAATTATATCCCTTCAAAAGAGACACACTCATAACAGTGATTGATTCAAAAACTTGAGGGTGGCTAGGCTGCTCTGGGGGTGGATATTAATCCAGAATAAGATTTTCACATTCAGCACTGGGAATTTGATTGAAAGGTAGTATAAAAATGTTGATAGCAGATCATATATAAAATGCACCCAGAAATTATGGCTCTCTCAGTATTTGTAGACAGCCACGATTGTCTAAGCCAGTCGCTCTCTCTCTCTCTCTCTCTCTCTCTCTCTCTCTCTCCCTCCCTCCCTCCTCCCGATGTTCATCTCCAGTAAAAGGGTCTCCATATACCTCAACTGTGGATAGCTCAGAAATAGCAGACCCTTCAGAGAGCCCTCGTCTTATTTTTTGAAGCCACCTGTAATATATGGACTGCAGGCAGGTAATCTTTCATTTCCACTCGTCTGCTACTCCAGAGTATCTCCAGCAAACTTGCTCACCTTGACATAGTTGCTAAATGATGGCTTCTTCCAAAGACATATGCCATAAATTGTGGACTGTTAAAGACGACAGCATTGTCTCACTATGGAAACAAGGGCTGTCCAGAGATTTGCGGTCTACTCTAAATTTTGCTAATAGCTCTTAGGGCCTCTTAACACACTACACTGAAAACATGCACTTGCCCCTTAATATGCCTGTACACATCACTTTTGAAAGGGGAATCCTTTGCATATTCCGCTGGCTTCCTGCCCACTCCCAGATATCTAACACAAGTTCCTTGTTCTTATCTTCTGTGCCTTCCAGGACACTGGGCCTTGCCTCAAATTATCTCTCAGCTTGTATTTGGGTACATTGCTGCCCAAAATATATTTTGTTTGTCCAGCACCAACACTTCCTTCCTTTTCCACATCTGGAATGCAAAGTAAGAGTCATGTGAATTGTTCTGCCCAGTTTTGCATCTGGCACTGCCCACCTTTGCTATTGGGCGCATGGAAAATTGCCCAGAAGGAAATGCAGATTGACAAAGGTTCTTCACCTCTGAACTAAAACAAAAATTTTACACATCACTTAGGAGGACAGGCGAACTAATATCAATGTACTAGAAGAAGCAAAGATCACCAGTGTTGAAGCAATGATTCTTCAACATCAACTTTGCTGGTGTGCAGATGCCTGATTATCATCTTCCAAAGCAACTACTCTATTCTGAACTTAAAAATGGAAAGTGTAATGTTGGTAGTCAACAAAAGAGGTTTAAAGACTGTCTCAAGGCAAATTTTTAAAAATGTAGTATAAACACCAACAATTGAGAAACACTTGCCTGCGAGCACTTCAGTTGGAGAACAGCCTTTACCAAAGGTGTCATGGGCTTTGAAGGCACTCAAACTCAGGATGCAAGGGAGAAACGTGCTAAGAGGAAGGCACGCTTGGCAAATCCACACCGTGATCAACTCCCGCCCGGAAACCAATGTCCCCACTGTGGAAGGACTTGTGGATCCAGAATTGGCCTCCACAGTCACTTACGGACTCATTGTTAAAACCGTGTTAATGGAAGACAATTTTACTCAGCTACGAGTGATCGCCAGAGAAGAAGATTGGGCCCGTGGAAAGTTGCCCAGAAGGAAATGCAGGCTGACAAAAATTCTCCACCTCTGACCTAAAACAACCCCACCCCAGCTTCTGCTCAGGGGCACATATGCTGCTGTGCCTGCTCTGAAGGGGGGGGAGTATCAGGTGATCCAATGATAGGTAACATGCCTCTAGTTTAATTTCTCCCTGGATGCCAGCAGCCAGATTCAAGCACCTTCCTGCCAGATCACCAAAAGAGGGAGCTCCTGAGCTGCTCTCTGGAGAGCTGTGTGCCATCAGTGAAGCTGGCCAGATGGAGATACTTTCATCTATTGACTCAGAAGTTTTTGTCAGGTAATACAAGATGGCTTTTCTCCTGAACCAGGTTCAGGTCTTGGTGAGTCATAGTGAGTCTCCCAAGTCTTCCTATGCCAACACATAGGGCTGTCTGTGACAGAATGCCTTGTGGAGAGCGTTAGGAAGTGTAGTGGTGATTTACTAAGGGATTTGTGCCTGATGAGGCTCTGCTGTGAGGCAGTTTTTAAAATCAGTGAATCGGCATGGCCATAAGTTGTGGTGCTCCACAACAGTGATGTCACAGGCGCTAGCCAACAGGTGGCTGCAACACATGGCAACCACATTTCATACTGTAGACGTAATTTCAACAGATGTGCTAGCTGTCAAGGGGGTGGGGAGTTGAGGTAGGGTGAGAGAAATCCCATTGTCCCGATGGCAAAATTATCACATTTTGAAAGGTACCACCGTTTTAGTATCTGGATCCCATCTGACATCATAGCCGTACTTATAATGGTAAAAACATTGCCTGGAAAGGCTCTACGGTTCATGCAGCTACGCTGGTTTCACCTTCAAACAAAATTTGCATCCCTAAATGAAAATCCCGGTGTCCTCACTCCATTATTCATTCTCCAGGCGCTGATGTAAATAACGTTGCTTACATTACGGCACTTTTAGTGGATGGCTTCCTCCTAGTTTGACAAATGATAAAGGAGATCTGCAGCCAACCCAAATAAATTCTGGAATGGTCTCATTATGCACCTCAGTGGGTGCTGATGACTTACGTGGAAAAGTTACTTCCTTATTTATTTATTTTTTTAAATTTACAAGCCCCCCCCCCCCTTTCATTCTTAGTAACTTCCAAGGTGGCTTTTAAATTCAATATATGCTTAACAGGGGCTCAGCCATTTCAGCAATTTGGGGGGGGGCAGGGGGCATGAAATGAGAGAAAAGGGGTCTCAGGAAACTTGATGGTGGTCCTCCCAATGGCCTAATTTTCCTTGTGTCGTTTGTTTAGTTGTGTTGTGTGTTTTTATTTATTGGAATCCACCACCTAGTGCGCAATGAATCCAAACCGGTTACCCCCCATCTGATCTGATTAGACTAATGCAGGGCAGGAGTTTGCTCTGGAATCTGCCCATCACCAGATTCTCACTCTTGCAAGAAGGAGGAAAAGGAGCTATAAAGGGGGTGGGGAGCATAAGAAGCCACAAAACCTCAAAGTAGGCTAATAAGGATTGGGCAGACTCAAGCCACAGTATGATGAGTGTTGAGGCAGGTTGAGTAGAAAACTAGAAGAGTGGAATGGGGTATCCCGAAAGCAGTCCTGGCTGGCCGGCCAGCATGGGAACACTCCACACGGCATCCTTTCGTTCCAAGTCACACTGGTTTCACATATCACCCCTGTGTCGGTGCCAAAGCTTGCCAAGAGGGGCAGAAGGCACTAAGAGCTAAAGGGGATGTGATGGGTAAATGGATGTCTTCTTCCAGCGATGGCAGGCCAAATGGAACCTTGACCCTCCCAGAGGCTGGCGGGCAATGTTAATCAAGCCAACCTTGAGAGAGGGAATAAGAGACCGAGATCCTTCTGAATAATTCAGAGCCTTCGTTGTGTATGGCAGAGGAGTCCCTCCCGCGTGAGTAAGTGATAGGCTGCCATTGATTTCTCCTCCCTGCTGCCCCAAGTGAGAATCAAGTTTAAAATTCAAATAGTAAACAGAGACACTGAGGGCCATTTGAGTCAAGGCAGCAGTGATAACTAACGAAACGTTATCGATTTTATATATGTGTGTGCATGCTCCCGCGTGGGTGTGCACACGCATGGAAGAAGAGATAGATTCGCTCGCTCCTGCACCACTGAGGGAGAGATCCAGGTTGGCTGTCATGCTCACGGTGTCGCACGTGTTCAGGCCCCATTACAGAGAGCTGTTGAATTAAACATCCGTCGATGTTTACCAAATGGGACGACTCTGCTCTGAAGTTGAATAGGAGAGACACACACAACAGATTTATCTTCATGGCCACCACTGCAAACAGGAAAGGAGTTTTTGGCTAAATGTAGGCAGCAGATTATCAGAAATAAAATTGAAAAAAACAGACGGAAACCTGACTTGCATCAACTAGCTGTGATTCCTGCATTGCAGGGGTTGGGTTAAATGAACCTTGTGGTCCTTTCCAATTCTACAATTCTATGATTATATGAACTAGGGCCTCGTCTGCACATTTAAAGAAGTGTAATACAGCTTTAAACGGTCATGACTTCTCCCAAAGAATCCTGGGAACTGTAGTTTCTTAAGGGTGCTGAGAGTTGTTAAGAGATCCTTATTCCCCTCTAAGAGCTACAATTCCCAGAATTCCCTTAACTCTGTTAAGCCACTCTGAGGATACTCATAACTACTCCGTGTCGGGCTTCAGGGAATCCGATCCTTCCCGCCGTGGCAGCCAAGAAGCAGATAAGCAAGGAAAGCGTATACCAAGTAATTTATTCACTATGCACAGAGAGGGGCAAAGGAATGCAGTCTCCCTGAGATAATGGTGTTGCTCTGAGTAAAGTCCCACCCCCTCCATCTCTCCTATTCTACGTCACCCCTGTGTTGGCTAATCTGAGCTTTCTGTTCTACTACTCTCAATGCACACCAGGTCACAAGAGAGGAGGGATCAGGAATGCTTTCCAAAGTCTGTCAGCTGTCTTTCCCCTGGTGCTTCTTCTTCGTACTGTTCCTCTCCCAATATTTTCCAGCTTCTCCCTTCTGCAAACTGCTGTTCTAAATCTATACTATCCTCCTGCCTTGCATGAGGTTTCACTGGATGACCCTTGGGGTACCTTCCAACTCCACAATTCTATCATTCTTACTTACAACCTGCCTAAAGGTTGGCCCTTGCTGACTGCTTGCTCCACTTCCATCTCGATACGATACAATAATCTTTATTGTCACTGTCCCATACAGAACAATGAAATTGAAAAAATCTACATCAGACATTCAAAAACCAACAAGCCTGCTATCCTAGCTATCCCAGCCTGGTTAGCCCCCTAAAAACTCTGATACCCCATAATTGAATGCAATATACTCCCTTAGAGACTACCTTACACTGCGTTTAAAACCAAAATCACATTTGGATAGAAACTGTTTCTCAGGCGGCTAGTCCTAGTCTTTTTAACCCTGTATCTTCTTCCAGAAGGCAGAAGGTGAAAGAGATCATATCCTGCACTATCTCTGCAGCTTTCTTATGACATCTGGAAGTGTAGATTTGATCCAAGATGGGAAGAGTGCACCCAATTATTCTCTCCGCAGTCTTTACAACCCTGGACAGCATTGTTTTTCCCTTGACCATGCAGCTCCCAAACCACACACACAGACCGTAAGTTAATACACTCTCAACAGTACAATGGTAAAATGCCATCAACAGGTCCTTTGAGAGATTATTTTTCCGGAGGATTCTCAGAAAATATAACCTCTGCTGTCTCTCTTCATCAGGTCTTTACTGTTTTCTCCCCAGGTTAGGTCAGCTTTGCCCTCATAGAACTCAGCTCGGAGGAGCATAGGCATGAGTCGCTCTGCCTGTTATTTGCTCTGTTGCCACCTACTGTTCACCTCCCTGCTTTCCCCCCCACGTTCCCAATGGGCATCACCCACCACTGGCTAGGATTTTAAAAATACTAGCAATAGAATTAATGCATCTTACACATACCCAGCAATTTAAAAATTCATAGCACAAGAACATAAGGTGGCATTTTCGAATGCATTGAGGGGGGAATCATTATCCCATTTGAATTAATCCAATGAATCAAGATTGGAATACAGTTTAAAATGATAGGTTTAGACTTCAAAGGGCTCCCTTTTGAACCCCCTTTGCAATTCTTCTCACCAAATAAACAGTAGCTTATATAAATTATCTTTATAATGCATGCCTTTTCAGGTCTTACCAGTAACCTTATAAAGTTCAAAGAGCTCATAAACTTGTGTGTGTTCCCTTTTGGCCCCCTGAATACACCATGGCTGGTAAAGTTCAAACAACACTCTCCATAAATTGAAAATGTGCTGTTTCAAATGTCAGGGAACAGATCTGAAAGTGCATATTGCAAACATGAATTTCGAAATGTATGGATTATTTGCTTAAATTCCTTCTAAACCTGGGAAGAATGCTGGAGCTCTTGGCATATAGAGAGCACCGGGAATCATGTTTCTTTTTCCTCCTTAGATACATGAGAAGTGTTGTGTACTGCATCAGACTATTTAATGGGCTTACAAGCCCAAGTGCCATTCTGTGTGCTAACAGTCAATTTCTTCTTTGATTGCCTATATTTATTTAGTCAATACACCACCATCCATGCACAAGAGAGAGAGCTATCCATAGGTTTGAGGGAACACCAAGGTTTGCAGAACTACATAAAAATCTTCAGAAAACAGCCCAAGGGAATGGAGGTGGAGACCCAAAACAACCCAACAAGGATTAAGCATGTTCAGTGGGCACAAACTTCTTTTGGACTGTGGGAGTAAACCAGAGCAAGGAGGAATTGAATGGAGTATCGTAAGAGAATAGATGGCTGGCCAGCTAGCATTCTGAACTTTGCATGGCAAGGTCTATATGAAGCTGTTAAGAAAAGTCATCCAGAAATCTCAGACAACACCCAGCTCTCTCTCTCTCCATGCCATTTGAGTCAGGAGAGGTCATGCAATTTCTAGACCGGTGCCCAGAAGCAGCACTTCTCTGGATGAGGACCAAGAAACTGAATCCAGACAAGACAGAGGTACGAATGGTGGTTGTTCTCAAGCCTGGGAATTAGAAAGGCGGGTTTTATTGAAACTACAACTATACACTCCGGGCACCAGATAACTTGAGGGACTGCTTCTCCCATTACCTGTCACCCAGGATCTTAAGATCTTCGTAGGAAGTCCTGCTTATGTTCTGTTGACAACAGCATGCAACATAGTGATATTCTGACACAGGGCCTTCTTGGCTGTGGCACCTCCAATTGCAGAACTCCTTTCTGTTAGAAATTCAGTTGTCCCCTGAGTTATCAGCATTCAGTTATCAGTAGGATACCTTCTTGTTCTGCCAGGCATTTGGAGAAGGATGAGCTGAGATATTTTCCATCTCCCTGGAATCATTTGCTTCTCAATTGGGTTATAGCTCTGTTTTAATGTGTGGTGCATTGTATTACAGTAGCATGTTCCTTGAGGTCCCTTAGGGATGAAGGGTGGTGTAAAAATGTAATTAATAAATCCTTCCTTGCAAGTTTTAGATGTAATTTTTGTAATAACCAACAAGAAACCCTTTATCTGAGTTTAGCTGTCCTAACTGAAGGGTCATTACTTACAATAAATGCTTAACTGAAAAGAAGAAACCTTCTTATAATCAGTTCTCCTGGGACTGTACCATTTCCTACTAGAAACTGGATATCATATGCGTCCCTAAATAAAATAAATAATAAATCACTGCACATGAAAAGCTAGCACATCATTGCAAAGGCTAGCCTGGGATTTTTCTCCCTGCCAAGCTATCCTTCCATGGGCTAGACATTTTCAGTGCAGGAAAGCATTCAACCATGTCTCTCTCTCTCTCTCTCTCTCTCTCTCTCTCTCTCTCTCTCTCTCTCACACACACACACACACACACACACACCATATTGCTTTTCTGTGAATGTAGATCAGCCCTTTTCTCATACAATGACTTCAACACACATGCTGGAAAGTAGTGTAGGAGGCAGTCTCTCAGGTAGGCTGAATGCTTTTGCCATGGGCTGTCTTTGAGCCCTGGGGCATGGTGGCATTGGCTATGGAGATACTAGGCACAGATCCTAACACCATGCCAGAACCTAATCACACAGAGCCCCTTGAGAAGGATCCCCTAATCCAGAACCTCCAGAGCAGCACCTCTTGAGGAGCTCTTAGCCTCCATTCCTCCTCCGAGACACACACACCCTCCACTAGATAACCAGAACTATTACACCTTCCGCTTGCTGGTTTTCAAGTACCAACTGCTGGTTTTTATGCTATTGTATTTCATGCTGCTTTTCATTTCATTTTGTGTGTGTGTTTATATGTTGATAGTATTCCTGGTTTTATTTGCATTCTATTCGAGGGCATAATTAACTGGTTGGCGCAGGAGTGCCTAAAGAAATAATTAGTAAATAAATTACAATGCTCTGACCGAGTGAAAGGGTAAAGGACTCCTTTCTATAAGCATCTCTGTTCATCCCTAACCTGGCATAGGCTGAAGAGAATGTAAAGTCTTAAATCAGATTACAGACTTTGGGGGAGCAAGAAGCCTGCTCAGAACTGTCCAAGGCCCTGCTATACCAGCCTGATTGACTGATTTCTCAACACAGTTCATACAACTTGCCAGACTCTACCCATTTATTTTTAAAGAATGGCTCTGTTAAGAAACACCACGCTGCAGCACAACTGGGCACCTTCATCTACTGCCCCATCTGTGATGGCCTGGGATTCAGACTCGGATGCTGAACCTGAGGGATCCCAGCCTGCACAGGATTCCCCACCTCCAGAACCAGCTGAGCCAGGGCTGGGGCATGAGCCTGAAGGGTCCTCACCTGTGCTGGATCCTCAGGTGCAGGCACCAGCTCAGTCTGCTCTGGCTCCAGAGGGGGTGGAGGACCCACTGCCTGCAGGTGCTCCACTCTCAGCCCCGTTAGGGGAAGCTGAGGTTGCCTCTGGGTCCGGGAACCCTCCAGCTTCTCCTGAGCTGCAGAGGCTCAGGGCAGAGAGGTGGAGGGAACTAAGTCCCCGCAGGAGGAGTGCTTGCCTCCAGGCCAGGAGAGGCGAGTCACCTGAGGATCAGGGCCGCCCTGTGCCTCAGGGCAGATAAAAGCCAGCCAGCCTCAGTCCCAAGTTGCAGGAGCAACTTCGTTGGTTGTCAGTTCCTGCCTGAACCCTGTCCTGCTATCCTGCCAGAGCTCCTGACCTCACCCGACTACCTGCCCTGCATCCAGCTTCAACTTTTACGCACTGGCTCCACACTGCACCTTCAACCTCGGACTGGACTTGGACCTCGCCTCTTGGTTAGCCCACGGGACCAGCACACCATCTGAACCAAAATGTGTCTCTTCCCTATCGGCCTCTACAGCCACAGCAGGCGCTGTAACTCTCCAACGATTTGACTTCACCCCAATGGGACACTTCTCCACAGTCTCCTGAGGAAGACAGGTGCCAATGGTTCTCTTAAAATCAGTGGACACATCCACCTATGAGACTTAAATTAATTTAATAGTCAATTCCAAGAAAACAGGATTGTAATCGGAGCGGGGGGAGGTTTGCTGTAGGGCCCTGACCACCCCCTAAAGATATCAGAGGGGTTCCCCCATCTGAATGTTCAGCTGTCATTAAAAACTATTAGTCTCTCACCAAAATCTCTTTCTAGCCTGAAAGTATTTCAGTCTATGTGGAAGGAAGGAAGGAAGCATTTACTTTGTGCTAATAAACCCACATTTTATTTAGTGTTTGCTTGTGATGGAGGAGGGGGCATATGCAACCCCCTTGAAATGTTTTAACAGCCAGATTTCATCTTGCAGATTAGCATTGGGTGTGGCAAAAAGACTGGCATATAAATAAGCTGGGAGATAAATAATTATTATCCAGGCATTAAATTGGTATATAAATCATAAATTATAGGAGCCGGAGATGGAAAGAACCCATTTAGATCATACCGGGGTTTGGGGTTTTTTTAAGAAAGAAAGAAAAAGAAACAAAACACATGGCAGTATACTCACCCGGGAAATGTGTAGTGCATCACTCTTGATTAGTCAAGAGACACAGAAGAATGCCCATCCTTCTCTCCATGTCTCTCCCCAGAGAGTGAGCCAGAGAGGCAGAGAGTTTGCAGCATGCATATTAATAAAGCTATATTTTGACTGGCTGAGTGATTTAAAGTGATTAGTGATGGTATGTTTTACCTGTCAACATTTCCACACTGCAACATGGAAGAGGATTTGCTATTCCTCTAGTGCAGAGGTGGGCAATCTTTCCCCAGCGAGGGCTGCTTCCCCTTGGGGGTGATCTGTCATGGGCCGCATGCCAGAGTTGGTGATGGACAGAATTAACTAATGTAAAATAAAGACTGCCCAGCCTCAATTTCCACCAACATATAAGAATTCTCAGTCCTGTGCAGATCTACTTGGACGCAAGCCCAACTGGGCTTGATGAGGTTACCCTTAAATAAATTTTAAGGGTTTTCAGTAAAAGAGGTGAACAGAGCTGCTGTTTTGGAAAGCATGTGAAAACAATTCTTTTCTGACTTCAGTATGCTAGAGACAAAGAGCAAAGCCTATATATTTGTTACCATACAGCTGGAGGGGAACCATCTTTCCCCCGAGTGATGCAGCAGGGAGGCGGGGTATTAGAAACAATATATTTTATCAAATAAAACACAACTCCTTCCAATTGTTCTGAAATTACATGGAAAGAAGGGGAAACACTTTCGAAAGCCTCCACAAATAAAGATGATCCATATAGGAAGGAAAGAACTGTGATGGCATGGAGGCCTCAGCGGCACATAAAATGGAGAGGGGAAGTGACCACAGGTTACCCATTTGTTTTCTATAGGCTATCAGACATGGAAAAGAACAAGGGACACACTTATTTAACAACAATTAAACCCCTTCCCCTTTAAATCCCTAAGTGAATGATGCTGAAAAGGAAATTCTGTCCCTCCCAAGAGCATTTGAGGAGGTAAGAGAAACTATTTTAGGCAACTAAGAAGTATTTCAACAGATCCAAAGACTTGCTAATAAGTCATTCAATAATCCCCGGAACTGCAAAACTATGACCTGCATTTCAAGCATTACTGGGCACAACTAACAGCACAAATTTTAACCTACGTCACAGCTTTATGCTATTTATGCTGTTATTGTGCCTTCATGATGATTCTTGCTCATGGTGCTATGAGCGAGTGCAGTACTGCACTGACAATCCTGTTTTCACTTGCAAAAGTTTTGAGGCAGGTTACACAGTCTCATTTCTAAGCAGTGCCTAGCTGTAACTTCCTGCTGAAATCCCATAACTTTTCATACCAGAAATCTTCTGATTTAATTTTGTCCCACTCCGGACAGCAAAACAGGTAATGTAGCAGCTACTGGCGAAGTATGGCAGGGCAACAAACAAAGCAGAATAAATCCACCACTAATGCACTATTATTGTGTCAAGACATAGTGCAAAATACTCTCACAATGGAACACTACTCTGGAGGGGCCCTCAACTATCCAAATAATTGTGGGTTGTTGTTGTTGTTTTCCATCTGAACGGGTGCTAAGAATTCTGAGATTTTGAAATTTATTTGCAGTGTTCACACTCAGCCTAACAAATATTCAGTAAATAAAAACAATTCCAAGAAAAATCATTTAAAAGTCTACTAGAGCCAGCAGATGCATATTTTGGCAATGTCAATCACACTGAAGTCTATGGAGGCTTGCATACCCACCAGTCACTGGGCTTGGGATTGCAGCTCCAAACCAGCTCACTAGGAAGTAAATCCCATTGAATGCAATGAGACTGATTTCCAAGCATGCCTGCCTGCATAAGATGGCATTGTACAAGAGTAAAAGGGAAGAAGTAGCAGCAGAGCTCTAGGCCATCTTTGCAGAACTGTGACAGGTTGGATTGAGACTCGGGCAGTTAAACAGGCTAGCTTGTTTGAAGGATTTCCATTGAAACTAAGTTCAAATTGCTTCATCTGGTTCCAACCCCAGTAAATGGAGCCCCCTGAGAAGAAGACATGATTACAGGCGTATCTCAGGTTCAGTCCCAGTTGCATGTATAAGTTATGTTTACACTATATTATATTCTATTAAGGTCCCCACTCCCTGGCTGCAGGGGTGGGAGGGGAAAAACCTGGCTCTAGCACTAGCCAGCCCCACTCCAATGGTCAGAAGAGGGGCAGCGACAGCAGTGGTGGGTTGAGGCCTCCTTCCCCAGAAGCAGCCAGGCTGCCTGCCGTTGCACCCACTTCCTCGTAAGGAACAAGATCTGGGAAGCGCAATAAAGCAACACACAGTTACATGAGGTGTGCCTGTAGACATTTCCATTCCACCTGAAGGAGCAGACGTGTGGAACTGTTGCGTGTCACATGTCTGTTTACATTCCAGCACAGCTTCCTGGGAACTTACATTGTTTATAGCTTTTGCTTTTCCTGTTCTCTCTGAGATGGCGAGAGAGGGAGACGGCATGTTTCTTTGTCCTGATTTATGATTAATAAATCTGTAGTTGTATGCATTCACAAGCCTCACGCCTATTCTGTGTGCACAGTTCGCTCTGCTGATAGTGTGCCCTGGCTTTGGAGCCCGGGCTGCTGATTTACGTCGGGACAGAGGCCAATGGTCCTCGCAACGGGAAGACTGGAAGGAGATGGCCCAGCTGGGGCTAGCCAGCTGGCCTCCCAGCCCTCTGCATGTCAACAGTGCCTGTATTAAGATCATGGGTGGGGGAAAAGGTAGGTTGGGGGGTGATCTACCATAGATGGCCAGAGTTTCTGACTCCTAAATGTTCAGCGATATGATGGTTTTATTTTCAATCTGTTTCCTCTTAAGCCCTGCTTACAGGAGAAAAGACAGAGGTGCCCCTTTGAATCTGAATCCCAAACAATGCCATGTGTTTCCAGAGCTGCACACAGAAAGAAAGCTATTCTTACATTCTTACATACACCCCAGTTGTGTTTGTTTTTAATGAAGTAGGAGGAGGCTTTGTGTGATGTATGCTTTATTGACATATCCATACAGGTTAAAGGTACCCCTGCCAATCAGGGCCAGTCGTGACTGACTCTAGGGTTGCGCGCTCATCTCGCTCAAGAGGCCAGGAGCCAGCGCTGTCCGAAGACACTTCCGGGTCACGTGGCCAGTGTGACTAAGCTGCATCTGGCAAGCCAGCACCAGCGCAGCACATGGAAACGCCGTTTACCTTCCTGCTAGAAAGCGGTCCCTATTTATCTACTTGCACTTAGGGGTGCTTTCAAACTGCTAGGTAGGCAGGAGCTGGGACCGAACGACGGGAGCTCACCCCGCCACGGGGATTCGAATGCCGACCTTTCGATCGGCAGGTCCTAGGCTCTGTGGTTTAACCCACAGCGCCACCCGCGTCCCTCCCATCCATACAAGTTAGGTAAAGTTAAAGGCGCTATGGGGTTGTGGCGCTCATCTCGCTTTCAGGCCGAGGGAGCCGGTGTTTGTCCACAGACAGCTTTCTGGGTCATGTGGCCAGCATGACTAAACCGCTACTGGCACAATGGGACACCGTGATGGAAGCCAGAGCACACAGAAATGCTGTTTACCTTCCTGCCACAGCGGTACCTGTTTATCTACTTGCATTGGCGTGCTTTCAAACTGCTAGGTTGGCAGGAGCTGGGACAGAGCAATGGGAGCTCACCCCGTTGCGGGGATTCAAACCGCCAACCTTCTGATCGGCAAGCCCAAGAGGCTCAGGGTCCCTTCTATACAGGTTGAGCATAGCTAAAGAGACATAGCTTAACTCCAGCTTCACTGCTCCTCATCCGATTTTTAAGGAAACCGCCATCACCACCAGAGCCTATCAGAAAGCAGTTCAGCTCTCTTTCCTTTTTCCCCAGTCTCAATTTGTGACAAGCTGTAGTTGCAATTTACACAGGCACAACTGGATGACCTGGAAGGGAGATTGGTCCTCTTTGCCCATATTGACAAACACCTTCCAGAGGTGCCTGCAGTTATTTAGTTTCCATGGCAATATATTGTCCCAAACTTTCATCACAAAACAGGATACTTAACAGACAAGGCCATAACAAATAAACTGGCTTGACCAGACCCCAGTTTTTCAACCACAGAATCACTGGGCAGGTGGGTGTGACTCTGAACAATAATTCAGGACCACCCGCCTTATTTCATTATCTTATTTAAGGTGATCCAGGACGTCTTGGCCATGGTGCCTTTCTCCAAGGCTGCTTATTTTAGTAATCTGGACAAGGCTTTCCTTCCCTACCTTCTTGGTTCTGCCAATTCTTGGTCAACAGGAGAACTGGGCTTCTCCTTTGTGCTGATGCCCGTGTTGTAGTGGCAAATGGAAAGTACAGGAGCTCATCATGATGCCAAAATTGAAGGCAGCTGTGTTGATACATTCACAGGCACATGCGCACCCCCACACCCCCACGAACAGCAGGACGAAGCCTAATGCCCAATTTGTTACAATCAGCTGACAGTCATAGAATAGACACTTATAGAATGAATTCAGCCGAGCTCTAACAAAAGATCTTCAGCCAGCTGAAATGCACCCTTTAGCTTATAATTAGAAACGCAGGCAATCTTGCAGAGAAGTGCTGCCATTTAAAGCGCCAGCAAGCTGCTGTTCCCTTCTTTTTCACAGCAGACGGGGGCCACGAGAATCAAGCTGGGATGAATGACAGAGGGGGAAGGAGGGAGCCGCAATCTCTTCACACTGTCTCCTGTTAGTATCGGATTCAGCAGCAAAGAAATGTACAGGGCCACAGCCAAGGAAGCAGTCTGCATCTACGCCCCCACCTCCTCCTCCTCAAATAAGCTTCATGTTTCACAGAGGACTTAGCTTCAGCAAATTTATTTATTGGTTAAAAATATTCCTTAGACTTTTGGGGGCTGTCCATGATTTATTTATATGAACCAAACAATCTCATGGCTGGCACATTCCTACTAAACATGATTTTATTTGGCAGCATTTATTTGATAAGTTCTGTATAAATATGCACCTTGTACACCGTTATGAACAATTAATTAATTAATTAATTAATTAGATGTATATACCAACATTCATCCGAAAATATCAGGGCAGCTCACAAGATAAAAAATACAGGATAAAAGCACAAAATAAATAGTTAAAACGAAAACAAAACAATAACCTTCTTCCCACAAAAAAACATTTAAAAGGCCATAGAATGTTAATCAGTCAAAGGCAGTGCTTTTTTTCTTAAAAAAAAAATGTTTAGTGGTACTCTCATTTTCCTACTCATATTGAAATACTGCTCCTCAATGAGGCCAAACTTAGATTCACAAAATGTTTAGGGGTATGCGTACCCTCCCAGAAAAAAGCATTGGCCAAAAGCATATATTAATCAGCCCACAATAGATATATTTTATACAAACACTGTCGGTGGAATAAAAATGCAGTTAATTGATTAATTAGAAACCTGATCAAGGACAAGGAAAGAGGAGCCCATTATTGTTTGCCATGTTTATAATCCATACTTACTTTCCATGGTCTTTGATTTCCTCTATGTCAACCCATCACATTGTGGGAAGTGGGGTGGCGCTGTGGTCTAAACCACAGAGCCTAGGGCTTGCCGATCAGAAAGTCAGCTGTTCGAATCCCCGCAACGGGGTGAGCTCCCGTTGTTCAGTGCCAGCTCCTGCCCACCTAGCAGTTCGAAAGCACGTCAAAGTACAAGTAGATAAATAGGTACTACTCTGGTGGGAAGGTAAACGGTGTTTCCATGCGCTGCTCTGGTTCACCAGAAGTGGCTTAGTCATGCTGGCCACATGACCTGGAAGCTGTCTGCGCAAAAACGTCAGCTCCCTCAGCCTATAGAGCGAGATGAGCGCACAACCCCGGAGTCATCCACAACTGGACCTAACGGTCAGGGGTCCCTTTACCTTTAACCCATCACAAACAATAGGGATGCATGGGTTGTATCTGGTGAAGTCATCCTGTTAGCGCAAGGACTTCCCCTTGAGCAACAGAACTTCCCTTCCCTCTCCTTGTCCCCTAAATCTGCCCTGGATAATTGCAGTACCCCAAAAACAGATCTGAGGGGTGCATGGGTGAAGGAGAAAGAGAGGAGACACTGTGAGCAGAAGTTCTTGCACTAAATGTGATGCCATCATCGAATATAACCTCCTTATCATTTTATTCACTTGCCAGAACAAGGAAAGTCAAGCAATCCCCCTGGTGCTCTGGCTGATGGCATCATTGCTCTTGCTCTAGAGGGGGGGGAAATGGTCCAGTCCTGGAGCTGCACTCGCATTCCTCTACACCAGTGATCAATACTGCACCCTTCTATTCTGCATTTCCCCTTCCTTCCTTCTCACAGGCTATGCAGTCCTTATCCCTTTCGAGGCAACCGTGGAGTCTTTGTGCAGATGGCCTTAATGCTGCACAGCGCAGGCTGTGATGGATTCCGACACGAAACAGAAGCAGCTGCTTTCCCAGCAAAACATGCCAAACAGAACAGCTCCTTTGCCCCCAACAATAGAATTGGCCACAACCAAACACGCTGTGTGCATGTTGTCAGTGTGTCAGCGGCAACAGCTATCATGGCGGGGGAAGAAGTGTGCAAACAAGGGTAGAAGCGGCGCCAGAAACATTTCCAAATTAAATGGGGAGAGAGGAGGGAGGTATATATTCTAATTCCTTTCCAAGAAGCGTCAACTCCTGGATTGCAAGTCTGCACTCTCTCAGGCAGCCTGGTGACACGAATCCCTACCCAAGCCACGAACAGAAGAGGAAGATCAGTTTCCATAGCAATTCCACAGTCGCTCTGCGCCCAGATGTAACATGTGCCTTGAGTTATGGGACACAAAAACACAGCTGCTCATCCATCACTGCTAATAGGAAAAGGCTGAGATGGCAGCAGCGAGTCCTAGAGGAGAACAAATCATTTGCTACCTTTTGCCATCTTGGTCTAGGAGGCAGTTTAAGGCTGAAAGACAAGGCTTCTAGGTGTAGTGAAAAAGAAAGAAAGAAAGAAAGAAAGAAAGAAAGAAAGAAAGAAAGAAAGAAAGAAAGAGGGGGCAGGACTAGTGTTGCATGAGAAGTAGGAAGAGTCCTTATCCGGGGGATATTCTGTACACCAGGGAAAGCTGTGGCTCTTCAGGTACTATTGGACTACAGCTCCCATCATCCCTGACCACTAGCCATGCTGGCTGAGGCTGCTGGGAGTTGGAGTTCAACAGTACTCAAAAAGCCATCAGCAGTTAATACATACATGCAGACATCATAGTTAAAACCATGTTCAAGGCGACTTACAACATGAAACAAACAACACCATGATTACAAACATAACAAACATAATTCCTAACTCTTAGGACCTAAGGGGGTGGCAATCTCCCTTATGCAAACTTACCTTATGGTCCAAGTCATCAAATCTTATTTTAAAGCAAAATTGCACCCATTGATGTATAACTGACTAGCGTATTACGAACATTAATGACAGGTACCATTAAACCCACCCAGTTTCTCTTTTTCCCTTTCAGACAAACCTGATTATTCATTTTTGCCATCAATATGTATTCCTTTTTATTTTTTAAACAGCCATTCTTTTAACAACTGCCACTTTCATTTTTCTCCATGATTCTGCCTGTGTCGCTCTTGCAGATGCAAACATGCAAGAGATCACCGTATTAATAAAAATATCACTAATTAGTCACTTTACTCACAAAACTGACTCAAAGGAACTTACAAGCACACTTACCTCTGTTTGGTATTCTAACATCAGTACATATCAAGAGAAATAACACTGGGGCTGCATTCAGACAGCATTTCATTCCCTCTTCCTCACATTTCCTTACCAGCTATTTTTTGCATTTTATGTGACCTTTCACACAACCTTAAATCCACTTTCTGGAAATCTAGCAAGATCTAGCAGAGATTTAATGCTTGTTTCTGTGTTAGTGGTTCCCTTTTTTAAAAAAATAATAATAATAAATAATAATTTTTATTTATTCCCCGCCCTCCCCAGCCAAGGCCAGGCTCAGGGCGGCTAACAACCAATAATAAAAACAAGTTGATTAAAAAATTTGCCAACCTGGAGACCCATAATATTGCAATTTTGCTCATGTAATTAAATTTTGGGTGGTATTTTAGCACATCACACAGTCAATCATGGGAGAACAGAAGCATGCATGCCTAGAAATGTTGGGGGGCCAGTGATGTGCCCCGTGATGTTCATTGTTGTGTCACACCATGTCCACTAGTGTGAATGAAATTTAGTGTGACATGCTGCTATATTGATTTTTTAAAAGCCATAGTTATTATGGAAGCCACTGCAATGCAAAAGGAACATTAGAAACCAGGAAAAGAGTGCTTTCATTATAACCAATAAAATAAATGCCACAAAACCCATGTCTGGATGCAACCATAATCTAGTTTTAGATGGTGCATCCTAAAAGCATCTCCCTTAGAGCAGTCGAAGTAAAAATAATAAATAAATAAAAAGTTGTCCAGTAGCACCTTATAGACCAACTAAGTTTGTTCTGGTATAAGCTTTTGTGTGCATGCACACTTCTCCAGATACACCTAAGAGCAGTTACCCTTTCTCAACACCTTTTAGCGAGTAAGTCTTTCCACTGTAGAAATATTTTGATGTAAATCTTCCTTAACCAACACTTACCAAACGTGGTTAACATTTTGGAGAACAGGAGGAGAGAGAAAATACATCGAGCTGGAGACATTGCTATATACTTAAAAGATTTAGGACATAGGCCCATAACATACATTTGCATAAAATATGTATATCCTAATTTATATGTATAGATGCAAATTTAAATCAACGTTCACAGAGGGGGAAAATAAAGTCAGACTCTTTCTAACAGGGTTTATTCATAGCTATGGGGTTCCAACTGGGTTGGTGGGAGGAATTTAATTCAGTTTGCGTTTAAAGGTGAGCCAACCTGATTCAGAAGAATTACCTGAACCAAAACACAGCCCTCGTTAGAAATTGGCACTTCTCTGAATTTTGCAATGCAGCACTTCAATGAAGTAATGTGTATCAGAACGCATATACTAGCGCACAAGATGCATATATTTGTGAAAATAACTTGCAAAAATGCATTATCCGTGGGGAAATTGTTCTGCAAAAATGTGTGTGTTAGCCAAAACTGCATACAGCAATGTGTGCATTGGGGGGCGGAGATACAGTAAAATGCTGATGAGTTGTCATGTGAAGTTAAAAAATAAATAAATCACAAACTGATGTGGAAATGTGAAGAACTAAACAAGATTAGAAAAATATTTGACATATTTGCCCATCCCTAAGAACCAATCTCCTGCCAACCTAGCAGTTCCAAAGCATGTCAAAGTGCAAGTAGATAAATAGGTACTGCTCTGGCGGGAAGGTAAACGGCATTTCCGTGTGCTGCTCTGGTTCGCCAGAAGCGGCTTAGTCATGCTGGCCACATGACCCGGAAGCTGTACGCCGGCTCCCTAGGCCAATAAAGCAAATGAGTGCCGCAACCCCAGAGTCGGCCACAGCTGGACTTAACTGTCAGGGGTCCCTTTACCTTTACCTTTAAGAACCAATAGGATTTTCTGGGTTTCTGGCTACGTCAAGAGTCAATGGCGGTAGCTCCTCACTGCCCTCCATGGACAGCAACGAGATTCAGGCAGGGGAAAGCCAGGATTTATGAGGCAAAAATCCTGGCAATGTTCCCCAGTGGGGTCTAGGGAGCTCACTGCATCCCGCTGTGCCGCACAAGCCTGTGTCTGCTAACTTGAAAGGCAGAGCAGGTGCAACCTGGGAGTGTGTCCCTGCCATGGACACGCTTCCGTCTCTGGTGTGGTTCCTCCATAATTCGGACAATTGGCATTAATCAAGAGGCGCTTCTGGACCAACATATGCTAATGGGCTGCAATCACTCAGCTGCCGAAAGGACTGGGCTTGGCTCTTTGAAGGTATTTGAATGTTTTCTTTGAAGCTGGAGAATCCTTACAACAGCAGGGAAAGGAAGGGGGAGAACAAGGTGCTTTGTGCTTTCTTATGGCTTTCAAATGGTCTCCTTTTTTCCTGTCCTCCTCTGCATAATGAAAAGAACGTGTGTAGCCGCTGCTATGTTATTCTGTTTGTTACTTCGAAAAAGCGGGGGGAGGCTTTTGAGTTATGCTCAACAAGGTTTTACTATGCCCTCCCCCCTCGACCGAGGCTGAATGGACTTTATTTGAAATGATTCCTGGACTGCTGTTGAAGGAAGGCAGTGTGGGTGGAGAAGAATGAACTGCTGACGAACAGCTGTGGTAAAGAGGCTGAATTTGAGGGGGGAAATCCTGCTTTAAACTTTGTACCAAGGAAGAACTCCAGAGCAGAATTTTAATGGTGGAATTTGGATATGCACTCACAGTTATGTATGGCTGCAGCTCGTACACTAGTCCGTAAACAGTGGAAGAAATGGAATGTGACCTTGTACCATCCAGATAAACACTGCAAAGAACTGAACAATGGAAGATAGTAATTAACTCTCCCAGCACACCAGGTCTGGAACAACAATGTATATACACACATGAAATGGATTACTTATTTACAAGATGTAACGGAGGTGCTGTTTGTAAGGTGCAAAAAATGACCAGCTGGAAGAATGGTTTAACGGCAAGTGAAGGGTGTCAACTGGACTCCAAATAAAAAATGATGTGGCTATGCGAGGAAATGATGGTGATCATACTTTTGGAACAGGAGTGGGAAACCTGATTTTAAGAAATTGTATTAAATTCAATTGATTTGGTTTGATTTGCAATAATTTGGGAAATTAATAAAAAATCATTTGAAAGGGAAAAAAGAACCAATAGAATTTTCTGCACCCAGTACACTGTAGGCAGGCTGGAGCCTTCATGGATTAACATGGCGAGTGGCTGAAATCCCACTGGCACCTAGCTTTGCAGCACACCCAGCTACCGTGTGCATGTGTATTTTAAAAGGTGTGAATCATAGGATTGAAGGGTTGGGAGGGGTCTTGAGGGTCGTCTAGTTCAACCCCCTGCAATGCAGGAATCTCAACTAAAGCATCCATGACAGATGACCATCCAACTTCTGCTTAGAAACCTACAAGGAGGGGGAAGAAGTTCTGGGGCATAACCCCTGGGCCACCCCTCAAACAAGTCCAATTGCATACAATATTGCCTTATATCAGGCCAGCCTATTTGTCCACCTAACCTGTACTGTCTACCCTGACTGGCAGGAGCTCTCAAGAATCTCTTGCAGAGGCTTTCCCCACCATTAAGCTACCTAAAACCTTTGAACTGGAGCTGCTGGGACTCAATTCTGGGGACACCCTGCAGGCAAAAGCATGTACATATCTGTGCCTGAGCTCCAGTCCCACACCTTTGACATACCAGAAATATCTGTGCATTTTGCAAGTTGCACGGACTCCGCAAAGCAGGGAATTGTACATCAGACCTAGAATAAGCACTCTGGGCTGTAGAGATCCCAGGTTTAATTCAGCCACACCCTCTATCCAGAACGAAGGAAGGCTCCATTATATTCAGGCCCTAGGAAGGGCTGACCAACCTGCCCTGGTGGTAGAAGCAGTTCTGCTTACCTATCTGGGGGTAGGTGGGATGTGCACTAGAGGCCCCTCTCCCTCCTCTCACTGCCATCAGCAACCTGTTAGCAGGCCAAAGCAAGCTCTGCTGCTGCAGAGGTGACAGGAACAATTTGATTCCTATCTCATCTTCAGCTGAACCAATCTCCGCCTCGCTTGGGGAAAGAAAGCAATCAGGATGGCAATTCAGAGAAGAGCTACGACACTGGCCGAAGGAGCTGAGATGTTTTGAAAGAGAAGGGGTGTTTGTGATAAGCAAGAGCCGAGAGGTGATGAAATGCCCATTGCTGTTCCTCCCACCAGCACTTTCCCTGCATAACTATGAATTCAGGATAGAAACATCAAGAATACCTTCAAGAAATGGACCTTAAGGCTTTGATTTCCATGCCACGCAGCCAGGATAATTGGAGGAACTCACTCTATGGCTTCTCCTCACCCCAGATTTATCCCACATTCTAGGAGAGGAAATACTGGCGTGGGGTGGTGACTTCAGGTGACTGATGGGTGGGAGGTTTCATCTCCAGTAAAAGAATATGACCCTTTGGCTGGAAAAGGTCCCTGACTCCTGGTTTAAGAGAAGTAAGATTTTAATAAAGCAACCACCACTTCTGATTGCCACAGTTGAGACCCTACCTGCCCGCAGACTGTCTCGCCGGGGTGGTGCATGCTCTAGTTATCTCCCGCTTGGACTACTGGAATGCACTCTACGAGGAGCCACCTTTGAAGGTGACCTGGAAACTACAACTAATCCAGAATACGGCAGCTAGATTGGTGACTGGGAGTAGCAGCCGAGACCATATAGCACCAGTCCTGAAAGACCTACAATGGCTCCCAGTATGTTTCCAAGCACAATTCAAAGTGTTGGTGCTGATCTTTAAAGCCCTAAATGGCCTTGGCCCAGTATACCTGAAGGACAATCTCCACCCCCATTGGTCATCCCGGACACTGAGGTCCAGCTCCGAGGGCCTTCTGGCAGTTCCCTCACTGCAAGAAGTGAGGTTACAGGGAACCAGGCAGAGGGCCTTCTCAGTAGCAGCGCCCGCCCTGTGGAACGTCCTCCCATCAGATGTCAAGAAAATAAACAACTATCTGACCTTTAGAAGACATCTGAAGGCAGTTTAGAGAAGTTTTTAATGTTTGATGTTTTACTGTGTTTTTCATATTCTGCTGGGAGCTGCCCAGAGTGGCTGGGTGGGGAAACCCAGCCAAATGGGCAGGGTATAAATTGTTGTTGTTGTTGTTGTTGTTGTTGTTGTTGTTGTTGTTGTTGTTGTTGTTAAAGTCAACTAGGGATAGTTTCAGGATAGGCCCACATAGACTAAGCCAACCCACCACTTTTCCATGAGAGGCCCAAGAGCTATCAATGGCTACTAGCCATGATGATTATGTTCTTCCTGCACATGGTGCCTCTGAATATTAGTTGCTTGGGATCATAGGTGGGAAGATTGCTAATACACTCAAGTCCTGCATGAAAGTTTACCAAAGGCATCTGCTCAGCCATTATGGGAACAGGATGCAGGACTAAACGGGCAACTGGTCTGAACAAGCATGCTCAACTTATGTTCATATGTACCAATCACATTTTCCCTCCCATTGAGAAATGCAAAGATACAAACACGGGCATCATATAACAAACCAACATTTCTCTCTCACACACACACCCATCTTCTCTGTTGCCTTGGGCTGTTCTTCCTCACTCTTTCAGGCACGTTCATTCCCCATCCCGTCTTCAAAGCTTAAGGCATTTTGAGCCTGCCCTGCAAGGAGCAGGTTTTGGACATGGAGATTTGGCACCCCACTGTGCTCAGCTGTTTGTTTGCTTTTTGAAAAATTTACGTCAGGTACTGTACTTGTGAAGAATTCAGAAATAACAACTGGGGGGGTGGGGGGAAGGGGTGTTTACAGGTTTTTTTTTTTGCCAAACGTGGCTTTTCTTTCCAACACTGTTTAGCTGCACTGTAATTATCATTTAGGGGGGAAATTATATGGCAGTAAGGGCTAAAGTAGTGAACAATATACTGATTATTTACAGCAGTGGGAGGGTTGGTGGGGTGGAAGCATTCACCTGACCTCCCAGCAGCTGGGCCATTGCTGTTTGCTGGGAGGGGGAGGGCATGGCAAGAAGAACAGTGTAGTGCAAACAGAGCCAGCAGGAGTGCTGGATTGGCTCCACTGATGCATTTGCAGCAAACCAAATTCACCCGCCGCTCTGCTTCCTGGTAAGTAGCAGCTATTCACCTGCCAGGAGGTCAGGGAAGGACCTCCAGCCCCCCACGACATCTGCTGCTGATTATTTGTTAATGTAAGCACCTGGTAGGCAAGGCTTGCCAGCACATCTTTTTAATAAGACTAAAAAGAGACAGGATACATTTCAGTTTCGTTTTGCAAACTGTTGGTCCTCCTTTGCTGTGAGCTGCAGAATCAGATCCAGCTATTTCATGATTCTCACCAGCCAAGAGGCTGCCATTCCTTGTTTGGGGAGAAAGAAACCAGGAGTGCTGGTTCACATGTAACACTAAGCCAGCCGTGTGCTCTTTCCAACAATCAGACAGAGCGAAGGCGGGTGCAGGAGTGGAGCAAAGAGGGGACTTCTGAGCAGCCTGCACCAATGTGATGCTCATTTCTATTTTATTTTTTTTTAATGATGTTTATTCAAGTTTTAAAGGTTACAAAGAGAGACAAAAAAGAAAACACAATCAGTACATAAAAACAAGTCTCATCAAAAAATTTAAAAAAAAATAAAAGAAAAAAAGAAAAAGAAAAAGAAAAACAGATACAATCGGGGGGGGGGGGGAGAACAAATCAAACCTTTACCTAACTTTCTTTCTTTAGCTTATTTCCTTGACCTCCTCACACACCCCCTCTATGTATTCCAGTTCAGTTAAATATTTCAGCAAATCCTTCATCTTTGTTTCTAACCTAATAATCCATCCTAATATACTGCAATTTTACATGCTCTTCTTTCACCAATTAACCATCCATTTTTACTTTATTTAATCTTATTTCTCATTAAAACTAATATATTTGAACTTGATCTCTTAAGACATTTCCCCTAGGGTCATAAAATTTTCATTCCACGATTTTTCCATCTCTCACTAAATTTTTTTTTTTTAAAAAAAAAAGAAAAAAATCTCCATATATACACGTTAAATTCCCAATTTTTTTCCCGCCGTCTCCCCTCCCCGGTCTTGGCCCCTGCCGTCAGTTCCCTCAACCTCCAACAGTCCATCAACCTGGAGATCTTATATCCGAGGCTCTTAACTCTTCTTGACGTCCCTTCTGCCAATCTTCTTGATAATCTTTGATGCTAAAAAACAGATCTCGGGAGAGCTCCAACCCAACGATGCTTAGATTCCTTCTTAACCAGTCCGCCAGATTTCCATAGTTGAAGCTAGGGCCCACAAAGTATTCCAAATCTTGTTTCACAAATCTTCCAAGTCCAAAAGCCCCAAAAACTCCAAGCTCCTCCTGGCCCACATCCATGCCCCAAAAGCCGGTTGATCCCTGCATAAGGGGGTCTCTCCCACTTTCCTTTTCCAAACCAGGCCAGGCTCCCATCTTTACAATCTGGCTTTTCCTAGTTACAGTCATATAGGGCTTCAACTTATAATCCTCCATTTGCCACTGTAAGGTTAAGGCTCCCCCTTGTATTGCATTATATTCAACAACAGCAACTTTCTCCTTCTCCAATTCATCAATTTGTTCAATTAAAATAGATTCCTGTGCCGGATTCTTGTCCACTTCTGTACTGCTGCCCACTTTTGTTCCCAAAATGTCAATATTGGTAGCCATGACATCTATCTGTTTATGCAACTTTCCCAACAAATAGATTGTCCTATTCAGTGCAGAGATTATTTCTTCCTTAGCCGACATTCTTGAGATGTTCAAGGTCAAAACTAGTTTCCCACAGTCTTTATCTTAGCAGCTGCACTCTTGTAACAATGTCCCAATGCTCCCTCTAGAGGAAGCCAGACTTCATTTGTATCAATCCTTTCCAGCACAATTCCAAAAGTAAGTTTAGTAACAATTTTTAGTTACTTTTTTCTTCTTTTTAAGTGCAGAAGCAGACAATGGAAACAATGTCCTTCTTTTAGACTACCTGTCAAATTTATCCTGTTCACCGTCGATGGGCTTTTTACAAACCGCTCCCAGGTTCAGAGACGTGGTGCTTCAATTTTAAATTCCACCTTCTCCTAAAGGTTCTCCCCCCGCTTCCAGAGGGGATTAAGTAATTTCAATCAGTGGAGTTTTGGATCCTTTACATAAAACTTTCCAAAACCTTAGTTAGCAAGTACTTTGCTTCAGTCTATTTACAGAAAGGGGAGGTGGACTTCCTGTTTGAACCTTCCCCGTTCGGTGCCAAATTAACTTATTTAAATGTCCAATTTTCCGTTCTACTCACGGGTTGTTGTTTAAAATCCAATTGTCCACAGGAAAAAGGTCAGCGCTCTCCGACAGCGGCAATGCGGCTTCACTCTGTGAAAGAAGCGGTCGATTCAAAGCACCGCGCCACTCACCCCACATCGCTCCGGATTCCCGTTGCCGGGTCTCCCCGCGAGTAGGGGGGGCGCAAAAGGTGCCAGCCGAATCCCAAGTTCACAGGCTTCTTCCGCCTGTGATTTCTGGGGGTCTCCGCCTTCGCCGTGGCGGTTCAGACCCTATTTCTCACGGAGCGGGTTCCTCCCGATCGGAGGAATTCCACCATTGCCGGAGACGCCAACCCGGAAGTCCCAGATGCTCATTTCTATTAAACTGTGGTTTAATGTTACTTGCAAGCCAACTCACTGAGACATTCTTCTGAGAAAACATGCTTAGGATTGTTGTAGTGGGAAAACGCAGCCTGTATCATGCTGCATGGCTGTACAGTGGTACCTCAGGTTACATACGCTTCAGGTTACATACGCTTCAGGTTACAGACTACGCTAGCCCAGAAATAGTGCTTCAGGTTAAGAACTTTGCTTCAGGATGAGAACAGAAATTGTGCTCCGGCAGCGTGGCAGCAGCAGGAGGCCCCATTAGCTAAAGTGGTGCTTCAGGTTAAGAACAGTTTCGGGTTAAGTACGGACCTCCGGAATGAATTAAGTACTTAACCTGAGGTACCACTGTAATCCTATGCATGTTCAGGCTATGTACACATTACTAGCTTAAAATAGTGTTTTTACTGTTTTTCAAGTTGAATTTGCATGGTGTTGTATGGTGTTTGCATGGTTTGGTTTTCTCATCCCTGCAATGACTCTCAGCTCTGCGCCCCACCCACCGCTCTAAGCAGACACATGACAGAGTTGAAGTAGATGTCTCCTTATCACTTCTAAGTTCTCCTTTGACACACACACAGAAAGAGAGAGAGAGAGAGAGAGAGAGAGAGAGAGAGAGAGAGAGAGAGCTTCCCACTATTGTGACTTTTTGAAAAGCAATCTATAATTTATTCTGGCTCTCAGTGGCTGGCGCAATTGATGCACGCTTGCACAGAGAAGGAGAGGAGTGTGGTTAGTAAGAAAAGTGTGGAGAAAGGAGAGGGGGCTGCTAGTGTGTTCTGGGCTCTGAATTGCTCAGACTATCTGGATTCTTTACCTCTTTGCTGCACTCTCGGCTCCCTTTCCCCTCCATGGCTCCTACCTGGAGACAGTTCACAGCTTTATTTCTCTCAGTGATGGCACTTTAAATAATCAAAGCGAGTGTGAAGAACAGGTCCTTCTCGCTTGCAGAGACTGATAAGCAGAGATGAGCATGGATCTCAATCTCTCTCTTCTCTATTTATCTATCTCTCCATGCAATATTCTGCCCTTGGGAGGAAAGGAGGAGTTAACTTTTCCTTATTTTTCATTAGTTACGTCCAAGTTGGCTTTAAACTGACAGGGCATTGAACAAGTGCAGTGCAAAGAGTACACCAATGGTATGCATCCAACCCACTTGTGAGATTTTCAGCAGAAGCAGGAGGAGGATGCTTTTGCAATGCAAATTGTGATATCTACATCTCATTGAATATTTGATTCACTTTACATATTTCTCTGCTTTTAAAATTATCTGCTTCAGTTAGCGATCTACTGAACACCGAAACGACGACAACAGCCAACGAATGCCTGTCTGGCCTCTTGTCTCCTTGCATTGATAACTCCAGGAACTAATGTGCTTTCTTAACTCAACCCATCAGAGTTACTACAGGGAGTTCACATATATGTGCACATATCACATATTGAAAGCATTATATAGGGACAGCAGGAGGAAGCCAGCTAGACAATGCCCACATAATCACAGCCCACTACCGGCCATGTATTAGGTGGGCTTGTGAAACAGTCCTCAATGCATAGCTTGCCCAGATGTCGGGCTCTTTTACACAAGGTTGAATTCTAATTGGGCCAAAATCCCCCCTCACATGGATACATTCCTATACATGTTGTGCCCTTTGCTAAGGATACTGACTATACAACTAGATGGCAAGTGGGACTTGCCAACACAATCCCTCCCCTGTGTTTTTAGTGTATGACTGCAGCTCTACACCTGGGAAAAATTTTCATCTTGAAGCAAGTCTACAAAAGTGTGCTTCACTCTAAACTTTAGAGAAGCAACTCCTGATTAGCCTGGAATGAGGAAGACCATACAGACCAGCTTTCTGAAACCTGGTGCCCTCCAATTGTTTTTATTCCCATCAGCCCCAACCAGCATGGCCAATACGCAAGGGATGGTGAGAGTTGTAGTCCAAACCATATGGAGGGCCGCAAGGTGAGGAAGACTGGTATATATATATATATATACCTTATTGAGGATGAGGAACCTGTGGCCCTCCGGAGATGGTTGGACTACATCTCCCATCATCCCTGACCATCAGCCATGATGGTAGGGAATGATGAAAGTTAGGGTCCCAGCAACATCTGGAAGAGTTCTTATTCCCAATACAGAATAGGTTTCCTGCAATGATTTAATTTGTTTATGAAAACTTTCTCCAGGCTCTATCAAGACCCTGTGAGAGGGAGAAAGCACCAGCTAAAAACAACAACACAGAGCACTTATTTCCTCAATAAGCAGATGATGGTACCTTCAGCTTTTGTGCGCGCACTTCCACAGTGACTTCTTGCTCTTGCAAGGATGGCCTGGCAGTGGCTTCTTGCATCTATTCAGTCCTACTGGGACTTTGCATCAGTAGCCTTGCTTTTCAAAAACTGCTTTCTGATACTGTGCCACCATGGAGCCATGAGAAAACAGGCTTCTTGACTCTGACATGAAATGCCCTCCTCTCATTCCTCTACCCCGAGTGCCACAAGGGGGAGAAAGTAATCTCTAATGGCAGCCATGTATCTCAAGGCGACTCTTTCCCTGTCATGGTCACTAGCTTCAGAGGTTGTTTGATGCCCATTGGCTGTAGCAGCGATCAGATAGGCTTCTGGTGGCTTTCTTTGCACTGCCCCAGGCAAGGAACTGGAAAGAGCTAGCTTGAGTAGCAGGGTGGGCAAGACTTAAGAGGAAAGGCCTTTGGCTTGAGGAGCATTGGATGGAGCAACCAAGATGATACTCCTGCTCAGGATGTCAATTATGAACTAGGAATGGATGAATCTGTCAATTTAGGCTTTTCTCTGGTTCTCACTCTGGTTCACCCCACTTGTGCAGCAGCTGGGGATTTATTTCTTTTAAGTCTACATGAAAATCCATACAGATTTCTGTGCATATTTCTCTTAATATATAAAAAAATGTATGCAATTTGGCCTAATCTATGCATTTTGTCAAGCAATTTCCCCATTAATATTAATTATATTGGATTTATTGTTGTTTGTTGTTGCTGCTTATATACCACCTTTCATTCTGAAGATGTCCAGGATGGCGAACAACATAATTACAAGAACAGGACTGGACACAATATTTTTTTAAAAAAAAATTAAGTAGCACAGTATAATATTACAGCGCAATAATAATGTTGGTAGGACCCAGGGCAAAGAAATCATGATCCAAAAGTGCGTTCAGGATGCAAGGGGAATGGGGGTTTTGCGCATTTTTGAATGAATATTACTATTATTATTATTATTATTATTATTATTATTACTATTATTAAATTTTGCAAAGTTAAAAACACTTTCCCCCTGGTTACATGCATTGTTGAATGTATTTGGGAAAGTGTGTCATAGCATCTGGAGAAGGGCACATTTCAAGTAATAGCTGTGTGTTTGGTTTGTGTATTGTATCAGGAAGTGCAAATCAGACAAGCACTTATCAAAATGCAAACCCTATTTATTTATCCCCATCCTGAGTATGAGCAGCCATATCCAAACACAACTCATAATTGGAAGGTCCCTGCCTGGGAGCTCTCAGAAAGCAGTGGGCACAAAGATAGGATCCAATATCCAATCCTTGCTACTTGGTAACTTCTGCTGGATAACCAGGGTCAAAGGGACTGTTCACAAGTTGGAATTTCAACATGCTCCCCCCCCAAAAAAGGGCCCTAAACCCCATAACCCTATTCAACATGAGCTCAGTAACATATAGCAACTTGAGCAAATTAATGGCTATGCACATAGCTCTGATGGTTCTCTTTTATACAATAGCCTATAAATTCCACTGTCTGCAATAGCATCAGTATCACAAATGCAACTGTTAACATGCTGAAGTTCTGATTGAATTAGACATCCCAGCACTGGTTCTGTTCATAACTTCCAAATGTAATTCAATAGCCACCAACGCACGGTTATGCTGTGTCACCAACCATATTCCTTCCCGCTGCAGCATCCCCAGCACAGGCAAGCAAACAACAGAGTAGCAAGAAGCCCAACTTATTGTCCCTTTCACCCCCTTGCAGATGGGAAGCAATACCTGCTGGCTACCCAAAAGCGCTGAGAAAAGGAAGGAGACCAGAGACTTACGCAAGGCATGCCACTCATCCTGGCGGATGGTCTTCGTAATGTTGTAGGTGAGGTTCTTGGGAATTGTTGCTGAGGAGTAGTGGTACTTGATGTATGAACACTGGTCAATTGCTCCTGGCAAAGGCAAAAAGAAGACAATGTTTGTTATGCAAGAAGAGAGTCTTATTTCCTTCCACAATTCAGCATGAGAGACCCACACCTAGAAAATGTGGGACACCGGCAGGAGGATTGCTTAACATCAACAAGCCTAGAGAAACAGTCAGGATGTTGCAGGAAGCCTCGTTCACTATTGTCCTGGAATCACTGGGAGGGGAAAGAAGGTCCCTGTGAGGCCAGTTAATACACTGAAAAGTGGAGAGGGCTGACTAGTGGGAAAGTGTGTGAACACCCGGAAAGTACATTGGGATAAAATCAGTGCGAATGCTCATCATTGTGTAACCTCCCCACAAACCAAGGTTCAGTAAATACCAGATATAATCTAAACTCTATCCATGGGTGTAGTCAAGATTTATTTTAGAGGGGCAGAATTTATGTTAGAGGGGCAGAAGCGAGATATCTGCAATGCAATTGCTCAGTTAGTTAAGTATTTCTATTTATTTACTTGATTTAGGCTGCCCTCCTCGCACCCCCCTGGCTATGCCCATGACTCCATCTGATCTTTGTTCTTGGAAATCAGGGTAGTCAACAAACAGGTTGTCTGGAGAAGCTCATACTGCAATAGTGCAATGGTATTTTTTGCCACAGCTTTCTCATAGTGAATCTTGAATATTGCAGTTTCCAGATCCCTCGACATCCTGGTCAAGCTCCTCTGAACACAGCCCAACTTGTCAATGCCCTTCTTAAAAGGTGGTGCTGAACAATACACTCCAGAGGCAGCCCTTAACCAGGGCAGACTAGAGTAGAACTGCTTCTTTAATCTGGACACAATTCTGTTATATTTGGTATCCAACAGGCTAGGTCTTTTCTACCACTGTGCCTTTATCAAATGAGCCTTTTGAGCCACTTTAGGTCATTAAACTGCACTTGGCATGAACACACCACAAAAGTGGAGGGTGACTAAATCATTATGCAACCAAATTGCTAGTTACAACAGAGGCGGGTTTGCATCTTCCCAAGTTACCGGAGGTGTTCCATTGTTTGCTTTCCTTCCATGTTTCTAACATTCTGCCTTTGACAGCAATTAGATTAGACAAAGCCAAATATTATAGGGGGGAAAGCAAAATATTTACATATGTACACGTCTGCCCTGACAGCGTGATGGGCTCCGGCGTGTGCCTTCACCATCTGGGCACCAAATGCACACCCAGAATGAAAGTTTCCAACTAAGAACCATACTCAAAAAAAGAAAGCCATTGTGATCCTTTTTAAAGTCCCCCAATTGCCTCATTCTGTGCATTTTTTTAAAAGATGGTTATGCCAGCCTGAAAGACACAAAACCTAACCTTCCATCGTACTTACTTCTGTTACAGGTATGGGATGAAGGTTTTGGCACAAAGCTGTAAAAGGCTTATTGGTCTGGAATTAAACTTTACACTATTATATACCTGCCCAGCGTAAGCTGTCCTCTAGAGAGCCAGCAAAGTGCACAATCCCACAGATGCAGAAAAAGAAGAGGAAAAGAAGACATGAGTGATGGCAATGATCTTATTCATAGCTACCTCCACCTGCCTGCCTTCATGCTGACAACCAGTCCAGGGCATAGCACTGACTGCCAACTTCCTCCTCCTAAATCTCAGTATTACCTTTGCAGAACTCAACAAGGGGGAGGAGTCAAAACTAGAATCAGTTGGCTCTGCCTGCCATTGGCTCTGGCTCCACCTACTGTTGACCTTCCTGCCTTCTTCCCTTCTGGTCCCAAGGGGCACCCCAACATCAATGGTGCAGTGGAAATCAAAGCATTTGTTCACAGTGTAAACTACACATGGCATTCTTCAGGTGCATTCACAAAGCCTCCTGTTGCTGCCATAATCACCTCCAAAACAGTCTTCCCTTTCATGTGTTCAGACAGAGCTATTCATAGCAGGTAATAAATTCAGTTGCTATTCTTTGTTCTTTTACAAATGCACCATTTGAGCTGAACTGATGAAAATTTAAAATACGAGCAAATTTCAGCCTGCAGCTTGTTTTGGGAGGCGTATTGCCACATCTTGTGCTTTTGCCCACATTTGTTTTCAGTGAGAAGATGGTTGTAATCTCTTGTAGTTTAGCTTCATTTCCTGGAGTGGTAAGTTTCAGCTGGAACGTACAGGGTGGTGGTATCAACCAACTTTTACTCAGGGCAGACCCCTTGACATCAATGGACCTAGCTTAGTCATGCTCATTCATTCCAGTGGGCCTGTTCTGAATAAAACTTAGTTGAATACCACCCACAGTCAGATCCGTTCCCATGTTTGAAAGGCAGTGTCTCCATCTATTCCTTTGGCTGTGAAAGGACAACTGTGAGCTCATCATTCTCTTGTAGTAATTCAGTGCTTAGGTGCCTTTAGAGCTGGGATATTTATCATTCCCTCCAGCTGCTACATTTATCCAGCTGCATACATCTGGTGCAATGTTACTCATAATCCTCTTGCTAAAACTTAACCCTCTGTAGGTCCTGATATAGTGAGATGGCTGCTGTTTGTAGTGGGTTAGGATCTGGCTAGGGCTTGAGTGTCAAGGTTAGCAAGGCAAAGCTTAGAATAATAATTGTCTGAAGTGAAGTGATTGTTGGAAGGTCATGATCAAGGGTGCCAGCTTGAATAAAATATTGGGGGGCTTGGGTAAGCCTCTGCCCGCATAATCAATCACAAGACATGGTGCATGAACCCCATTTGACTGGCAATGCTTATCAACTTGGGGGGGCAGCCCCCTCAAATATTTTTATGGGGAAGGCAAAGGAACCTTGGCCCCTAGAAGTTGGTTCCTGATAGTTAAGGAAGCTGAAAGCTGTTAAAGGTAAAGGCAAAGGGACCCCTGACCATTAGGTCCAGTCGTGCCGACTCTGGGGTTGTGGTGCTCATCTCACTTTACTGGCCAAGGGAGCCGGCGTACAGCTTCCGGGTCATGTGGCCAGCATGACTAAGCCACTTCTGGCGAACCAGAGCAGTGCACGGAAATGCGGTTTACCTTCCCACCGGAGCGGTACCTATTTATCTACTTGCACTTTGACGTGCTTTCGAACTGCTAGGTAGGCAGGAGCAGGGACCGAGCAATGGGAGCTCACCCCATCACAGGGATTCAAACCGCCAACCTTCTGATCGGCAAGCCCTAGGCTCTGTGGCTTAATCCACAGCGCCACCCACGTCCCTGTTAGAAAGCTGTTAGGAGACCCCTATTTCCCTACAATTCCCACAGGTCCCTAGGAAAAGGGGTTGATTGTTAAACCTTACTGAGAATTGTCACTCAATGAAAGAAACAGAGGTATCCTAACAACTCTCAGCCCCCTTAACAAACTACACTTCCCAGGATTCCTTGGGGAGGTTACAAACAGCTACAAAATAATTCTCAAAGTAGCATGCAGCCTCCACTACTGTTCAAGCTTCTGGAAGTCAGGTGTAGCCAGAGCACACTGGGGTCTCTGGAAAGTGAGTGATGCTCATAGATTGGGAGCAGAGCAGAGTGGGGGGAGGGAGAGAGAGAATGTGTATCCAGCTCACTAAGCCTGCTTTCTGGAAAAAGTAGGAATCAAAGATGTGTCTACAAATCAACTGTAGGGATCCAAGGCAGCCTGATTGCCCATGAAGTCTGAAGATGACATATTGGTGCATCTTCTTACCCCGACCTGAGGAGTGTGGAGTGTGCCTTAAAATTCTGCCTTGGGACAATCCTGACCCTTCACTTTGCCTCCTTAACCCTGATGCACAACCCTTGGCCAGATCCTGCCATACCACTAGCACTGGTCACCTCACTATATCAGACCCTTCAATGTAGGGTTGAGGTTCAAACAGAGGGTTATGAGTAAGGTTGCCCCAGGTGCACATAGCTGGGTAATTGTAGCAGCTGGTGGGAAAGATAAATATTCCAAATCTGAAGGCACCCAAGCACTGAATCACCGCTAGAGAATGATGAGCTCACAGTTGCTCTTCCACAGCCAAAGGACAACACAGAGGTCCAAAGGACAGTTATGAAACATACACAGCCTGGCTGTTAACCTTCTCTAGGCCAGGGCACAGTGGCAGAGAGGAGTTACAAGCTCCTTGTCCTTTGTTCAGTCTCCTTGTCTTATCTGTTTTTCATGGGTTATGAAGTTTAAAAGGCTGAACATTCTTTATTCCTGCTTGTTTGGAGACAGAAATTAAATGATCAATACAGAGTCACTGAGACATCAATTATTGGTAAAGATGTGCTGATGATCTAGGAGCTCCTTAAATAAGCTTTTATTTCAAGGAAGAAGCCCTACATGGATCATTGTGCTGTCCAGTAAGGTGGAAAAGGAGAAGTGTAAGCAGGCACAGGACTCTCTCCCCAACAATATGAACAATGAGTCAGAAAGTCACCTGGTCCCTGGACCAAATCTCATCTTAGCCATGTATTAGCTAGATGGCTTTCAACAAACCATACTCTCAGGTCTCCTGCTTGTAACAAAGCCAGTCTGGCATAATGGTTAGGATGCCCCAATATGACTGGGGAGACCCAGATTCAAATCCCCACAAGTTCAGGAATCTCACTGCATAATCTTGAGCCAGTTGCACTCTCACAAGCCCAACCTACCATACAGGGCTGATGTGAGGATAAAATGGGGAGGAGGAGAACCTGGTACACTACTTTGTTCTTTTTGGAGGAAAGGTGGGATATAAATGTAATTAATAATATTACAGGCATGTCAAATGTATGCTGTCAGCTTATGAGCTTTAGCAACAACATCATTGCAATGCCAGGGAAAATGGGTGGGGACAGGCAAGCCGATGCTTTTATAAGCATTTGAGAAACTTGGACTTTCACAAGATCACTGTTCCAAAGCCACAACCTTATTGGATCGGGGTGAATTAATGCTGATGTCTTTATTGTAGAATGTGCGTTATCAAACTAGGCAATTAGGAATGCATCCCAAGCTTCTAATTGTCAGGTATAGTGGTGGCTGTGATCTGTAAACCAATTCAGCTGCAATACTTAAATTTAAGTCCACTTAGCCACATTGCCTTAATAGGCTAAACAAAAAAGCCAAACAACTTTAATCGGAGAAATAATAGCAGTTCTTTATATATCACTATTTGAGTGTTCAAAGACAGTCACATAAATTGTCACAGTCGTATTCTTAGCCAGTGCACCAGCAGCCTATCCTACTCCGTGCATACTTGGGGTTCACAGGGGAAATGAAAGCAAGAAACAGGTCAGGCAAAAATTCAGGGTCAGGTCCCTCTAAGTACATCAGGACCCTGGTCAGCTCCCAGGTCTGTTCTCAGTGGCCCTGCAGGCTTAGTTTTGGAGTATGTTGTCTCAACAAGACTATCTTGGACCATATGTAAGCCGGCAAGACCTATGCTGCTATTAGTGAGGACCCAGGGGGAGGTGATGAGTCCCTCACACACAGCAGAGCAGACCATATTCTTCTGTATCTTCCTCATGGTGCAGCAAGGGATTTAGGAGTCCTGACACAGATTGGATAGGTGGGTGGATCTGACCACCTTAGTTGTCCATTTTACATTGCACGTGTAGGTGCAGCACTTCCGATTTGCTTGAACCTCTTATCTGGAGATGTTTTAGAAGTATTCCAAGCCATTCATAATAAACCCAGACCCGTTAGAGATCCACAATGAGCCACTGAGGGTGCCATCCATTTGTCAATTAAATGAATTTAGATTGGCAGGTGGTAGGGTGGTCTTTAGGGTGGGTTTCCTGTTCTCTCCAGCACTAGGTCAAACTCTGTAGTGGGGAAGGTGAACCTGTGGTCCTCTAGTTGCTGTTGGGCTCCAACTCCATCAACCCCAGCCAGCATGGCCAATGGTGAGGGCCACATTCCCTCGTGGGCAACCTTTTCAGGGGCCGCATGCCAATGGTGGGTGGGGCCAGAAGCAAAAGTGAATGGTACAACAAGTGTAAATTTTACCTTTGGACAGTAGCCTAGTTTCTGCATACAGACTCACATATCTTTCTTTAGTCTCCCTCCAGCCAAGCAAGAGACTCTGCAGAGTAATCAAGCACATTCCACCCAGGCAAACTCAAAGAAGGTGTAAAGTGAGGTAGGTGAGGGATGTGTACTAGAGAGAGAGGGTATGGCTGGAGAGGAACTTAACATCTATGACATCTAACTATAACATCTCAGCACTGCTCCGAGAACTACAACTATGAAATTTAAGCCTAGCTGCAAGAGCAATACTGTTCAAAGACATATTGAGTAAGAGGGCTCCCAGCTAGCTACTGATTGGCCCCTGTCTTCGTCACACCACAATTTTAGTCATGCTTGTGTGATCTGAGCAGTTGCTGTTCAAATCTTGAATGGCCTAAAGGACCACATTGTGGAAACCTTGCTGAAGCTCAAGAAGGTTTGGACTTGTCAGTGCCTGGAAAAGAACCCACTCCCGAACCTTACTTATATTGCCTTGAGATACACAATGGAAGGAAGGAAGGCTACAACTGCAATCAATAAACATTTGACTCTTCCATCCATATGGTTCATTCTTTGGTTGCTTGGTATGGGCTGTTGCACACATTACACAGCAACAAATGCAGAGTTGCCATGGAGTTTATCTTCCAAAGGGATCTGCAGCCAGTCCAAATCCTTTGGATTCCTCCATCTGCAACATGGGGGTGAGGGACAATAATGCCTCCTTGTCTTGCAAGGTTGTTGTAATAATCACAAAATACATGCAGAAAGGTTTGAGCACTTGAAAGTGCTATCCAATAATGATAATGATGCTTTAGCTATACAGCTAAAAATGTACTGTGTAAAGTGGTCATAAGATCAGAAGTCCCAGGGAAGTCCTAATATGACTCCAATGAGCTCAACATTTTTGATAAAAGTTCCAAGAGGGACATGTCAATTTAGTGGAATAACCCAGTACTTAAAAAGCATCCTTTCCCTCCCGCCCTTAAAGTCAAACACATAGAAAAGCATCTTCACTCTTTCCCAGTTCCCTGGGGCTTGGCAATGGATAGCTCTGTGAAAACAGCTGTGATGGAAATAACAGTGGAGAAAGCCAATGAGTGATGCTCCCGCTGAAATCTTGAATAGCAACATTCAGGCTGAATACTAAAACTTCCAAGCAAGCTGCCTTTTCCCTCCACTGACATCCAAATAGCAGCCTCCTTTCTCTAGGGTAGCCCCAGGATACATGTTTTGCTTCTCTTTGCTCAGACATACAAACACCTGGTACAATGTATTATGCCCCTCTTCCCCCTTTCTCCCCATACTATCTCAGAGAGGGAAAGGCTTCAGACATGACTGTGATAGTGCATAAATAAATCCTATGGCAGGCTGATCTCCCTAACATAAAATGGAACCTAGGCAAAAAGAAGTGAGGCATTAGCTACCCCTTCCAGTTTGGTGTCACCTGCGAATTTGATGAGCATCCCCTCAATTCCTTCATCCAAGTTGTTTATAAAGATGTTGAACAACAATGAGTCCAAGACTGATCCCTGTAGCACCCCACTTGTCACTATTTCAGGATGTCAAGGAACCATTAGTGAGCACTCTTTGGGTTCGGTCAGTCAACCAGCTACAAATCTGCCTCATCCAGCCCTCATTTTTCCAGCTTTTCCACCAGAATATCATGGGGAACTTTGTCCAAAGTCTTGCTGAAATCAAGATACACTATGTCCACAGCATTCCCTTCATCCACCAAGCTTGTAGCTCTATATAAAAAAAAATTACAATGGAATGTGATTCTTCTGGCATGACTTGCTTTTGAGAAACCCATGCTGGGCCTTAGTTATCACAGCATCCTTTTCTAAGTGATCACAGACTGACTGTTGAATTTTCTGTTCTAGGACCTTTCCTGGTATCGATATCAAGCTCACTGGTCAGAAATTACCTGGGACTTCTTTTTTCCTCTTTTTGAAAATGGGGACATCCACCCACTTCCAGCCTTCAGGGACTTCACCTGTTCTCCAAGAATTCTCAAAGATTATAGGCAGAGGCTCTGATATTACATCCACAAGCTCTGCCTTCCTCAAAGGAATAAAGTTGTAGTGGGCAGCAAAATGGAGGCAGAGGGAGGCTGGCAAAGCACTTGAAAGGCATGGAGAGTCAATTCATGGGAACGAAGGAAACAGTGAGAAAACGGGAAAATAAAAGAGAGCACATGAAACAGAAAAAGAGTGACTCAGAGTAGGTGTTGTTGGTTCATACAAAAGGCAAGTAGATGATGTCTAAAATGTTCATTTGGGCTTTTAATTGTATTTGTATTGCTTTGTTTATTTCTTATTGCATTTTATTGTATTGAAATTTGAATTTTGAACATATTTCTTTTTAAAAAAAAACTACTTAGCATCTAGCACAGCGTTACCATTACAACAGGCAGAAAAATCATTAAATTTTCCGACAAGACCCTTAGCTATATTCAAGTAGCCCCGTGAGGGTGGTGGTGGGGTGTCGGAACCACTGCTCCACACTTTCTGTATTGTATACCGATTACAATGACATTGTAATTGCTGTTTTTTTTAATAATGCAAAGCATCCTCCCTGCAACTGAAAACCCTGATAATGCAGAAGTCCCATTTGCATGGAGAATTCTTACCTCCTGTTGTTGTTTTGTAATTCCTATCAATGTGTTTTGATTTATAAGCCACATAGAGGTCATTTTTTTTTAATTAAGGAAAAACAATATCCAAAAATGCCCAGTATGTAAGTAATTCTTGAATAGGGCTTTGGAGCAGATATGATGAAGATTTTAAAAAAAAAACAACAGCCCACTGGTATTGTACTTTAGAATGATAACAGTACTTCATGCTATCACAGTAATCTTCACAACAACTCTGTAATGTAGACTATTATTCAACTCCCCATTGGGGGGGCTGCAACAGAGAAACTGTGACTTATCTCAGACTGTTTAACGTCTAAAGCAAAAACTGAACTGAGCACATTCTAATTTGTCACATAGGGTGGTTTTTTTTACCTCTGTGCAATCCTAGCTCTTGATGTTTATAATGGCATATACAGGAGGAGGAGTAATCTGAGTACTAAAAGTGGGCAAAAGATTGCTGTCTAGGTTTTTGTTGCACGGTTGTTGAAATACTCAAGAGCACTGAACATCCAACATGATGCTTGAACAAACCTTTGAAATCCTTTGCGTAATTTTACCAATATCTTCACCCTGAGCAAAGCCTAGAATTTGCAAATTCAGCTCTTTTAATAAAAGACTGTCTTGTGTATAATGCACAGGAAGACATAAAGACCGAGGGGCTCATAGACAAAGTTATTCAACGCCGGAGAGAACTAAAAATATATATATATATATGCTTAAGTAAGGTCTGTCTATAAAGGGGCATTTTTTAAAAAAAAGTATACATGCGTTAGTTACATATTTTTATTCCCACCCCCAACTCCTTTGATATAATGGCATAATCGGTGGAGAACCCCTCTGGCACAAGCCTTATTAACATGGCTGGGAGTTGAACAAGAAATTATCTCCCCGGGAGGAGCTTTCAGAGAGCGTGAGCCTGCAGGTCAGCTCTTCATAATTTATTAGATTAAAAAGAAGAAACCTCAGCAATATGAAACCCCAATGAGTTTCTAATAGCTGTTCCAATACGAGTGAATGAGCAAACAGCACAGGAAGGGAAGGCAGAGAGGGCGATCCCTTGATACTCCGTAACAAGCAGAAAGAAATGTCCGGGATAGATTCTTCCTGTCTTTGAGCAGAGGGGGAAAGGGGGATAAGTAGGCAGTGATAAACTCTCAAAGAGCTGGGAATATTGTCAGTACTGTTGTTGTATTGTACTGTACTACAATACTGTAATGGTTAGACTTGGACTAGGGCCTAGGAGTAAGGTAAAGGTAAAGGGACCCCTGACCATTAGGTCCAGTCTTGACCAACTCTGGGGTTGCGGCACTCATCTCGCTTTATTGGCCGAGGGAGTTGGCGTACAGCTTCAGGGTCATGTGGCCAGCATGACTAAGCAGCTTCTGGCGAACGAGAGCAGTGCACGGAAACGCCGTTTACCTTCCCGCCGGAGCGGTACCTATTTATCTACTTGCACTTGGAGGTGCTTTCGAGCTGCTAGATTGGCAGGAGCAGGGACTGAGCAATGGAAACTCACCCCGTCACGGGGATTTGAACCTCCAACCTTCTGATCTGCAAGTCCTAGGCTCTATGTTTTAACCCACAGCGCCACCCACGTCCCTAAGGGCCTAGGAGACCAGAGTTCAAATCCCCACTCAGCTATGAAGCTCAGTGGGTGATCTTAAATCAATCATGGTCTCTCAGCCTAACCTTCACTGCAGGGTTGTTGTGTGGGTAAAACAGGAAGGGAGAATCATGTACACTACCTTGAGCTCCTTGGAGGAAAGGTAGGATTTGGATGTAATAAATAAATATTTCATGTTGAGTGCTGGTTTTCAAGGTAAAAAGAAAATGTGGGCAGAATGTTTGCCTAAAGTTTCCAAACTTCTGAGATTAGGCCAAGCTTGATTTGGCACCACCAGCTTTCTATATTCTATTCTGGTACCTCTTTCTGCTATGTTCCTGCTCCTTTTGCTGTGGTTTCTGGCTTCATTGATGTTATTGGCTTTTTAATTCTGTGAACACCTCCGTGAACCCTTCATCAGCCAATCACAAGCAGTGCGACGACATTGTCCCAGAACAGTGGTGCAGACAAATGTCTTCATCATATAATGGCATTTGTGAACATGAGCAAAAGTGTTTTTTTTTTAATGGGGGGAATAAAAGAAGGTTTTTAAAAATTGATGGTGTTTTCAGTAAGTGACAAAAAGGCAGAAACCATGTAGAGCAGTTTCAACACAGCTGTACCTTCCTTTGACCAATCTGAGTGCCTGTAAAGGTCATTAAAAACTGTTCAGCTTATCCACAGAGAATGTACAGTACTTTGAGGTTTTTGAAGGCATGTTACTATTGGAATGCAAGTGCTGATTTTAAAATATTCATGCCTAAGTGATTAATTCCTGATTAGCTTTTCCTGGGGATGTGGGCTCTTTTTTATATGCTCTTCTGAAGATGCAATATACCTTTTTTATATATAATAAACATCAGCTTTCATTCTTCATGATTACTTCTTTGCCGTCAAAAATGCCAGTACAGTCATAATGGTATGCGTGGCAGATTACGGATGATGAATTATGAAAGATTAGCCTTTGGGGTACTTCAGCACTGGACAGCTCCTCAATACATGCCCATGCTGGCCAATAGAAAACTATCTATATGCTCACATCTCAATGGCACAATATGCTGGTCAATTAAACTGATGTGGTGCCACTGATATTATCATGGTTACTCCAGAGCAGGGGTAGGCAACCTAAGGCCCGGGGGCCAGATGTGGCCCAATCGCCTTCTCAATCTGGCCCAAGAATGGTCAGGGAATCAGCGTGTTTTTTTACATGAGTAGAATGTGTCCTTTTATTTAAAATGAATCTCTGAGTTATTTGTGGGGCCTGCCTGGTGTTTTTACATGAGTAGAATGTGTGCTTTTATTTAAAATGCATCTCTGGGTTATTTGTGGGGCATAGGAATTTGTTCATTTCCCCCATATATATATATATATATATATATATATATATATAGTCCAGCCCACCGCATGGTCTGAGGGACGGTGGACTGGCCCATGGCTGAAAATGATTGCTGACCCCTGCTCCAGAGCATATGGTCAGTAAATGTTGTCATGCCTTCCTTTTAATAAATGGCACTAAGAAACTGTGCATACATTTATCATGTGACACATTGCAAAATATATCCTCCAGCACAGAATGCCATTGTTTTTTCGTACATAATCCTGAGACTACCCATCTTAAAAAAGCAAGTTTTTAAATGGGATTCAGCCTTCATTTCACGAAGAAAGGCATTCATAACTTCCACAGGCAATGGTTCCAGTCTCTCCTGCTGGCTGCAATATGTTTGCAGGAGACAAGAGAAAGAGTGGCTGGCCACATATACTGTCAGGATCCTGGGGTTACAGCAACACGTAGTGACCCAAGCAAATATGGCATGCATCTACTGTAGATGCTTCTGTTTCAGACTTAGCTTCAGCAGAAGTATATAAGTTGTAGTGGTTGTGAATGGTTTCATCCACCAAATGCCTGTGAATACTGCAAGGGGCCTGTGGCGTCACAACATCTGAGCATGGAAAACCAGGCTATATAGGTCCCCTCCTGTCTTATAATGGGTCTACAGAACAGCACTGCACAGATACAACAGTGAAGGATAAAGGACATTCAAGATGATGTGAGATGGTCAGTTAGATTCAGCATAAGGCTTCTACCTTTTCTGTTCTTGCTTTAATACCCATTATTCTCCATAAGCAAGCTGCCAGAGAAGGATGCATATGATGGCGGTGGAGTCCCCCTCACCAAAGGTGCTTTTCTCAGCTTTAAATCACTCATGCTTTGACTTCTGCCACTGGCCAAGGCCCCAATGGCAAAGGAGTGACCAACATGGCTGCATCCATTGGCCAGTGAAAGAGAAGCTGTTCCACTGCTTGCTTTTCTCTTCTTTTCCCTTCCCACAGTGGCGTAGCGTGGGTTGTCAGCACCCGGGGCAAGGCAAGTAATTTGCACCCCCTAACCCGTGGATTTGCGCCCCCTAACCCGTGGATTTGCGCCCCCTAACCCTAACCCCCAGATGTTGCGCCCGGTGCGGCCGGCCCCCCCTGCACCCCCCACGCTACGCCACTGCCTTCCCATTCCCTTTTTCTTTTGTGTCATGTCTACTTGATTGCAAGCCTATTCGCAGTGCCTGTCTTATATTTTAATGTATGCTCAGTGCTTAGTAAGTGTTAGATGTGGAGGAGGACAATAAAACAACCAGATGTATGTTGAGAAGGTGCCACAGAGCGATTGTATCAATGGCCTGTGTCAACAATTTCAAAAGCTGACAGGCTATTGACAGAAAAGTTAATGATGCCGAAAGACAATTCCTCAAGCGAATTCTCAGAACCAATCAAAAGCATAATGCCTAGGACAAAACAGTTGATCTGATCTTCCACTCCCCTTGAAATTAAAGGTCTTTGGGAACTGGGCATCCAGGCACCTACAATATATAGATTGCTTGATTCTAGGCTGGTGCAAAATAACAGAAGGTTCCTCTTCTCCCCACTAGGTATTTCGCCTTTGTCATACCCAGTGCTTTTTCTCTGAGGGTACTCAAAGGTATGCAGTACCAGCACTTTTTATTCCTAGAAGAAAAACACTGGTCATACCAATCTATAACAATACAGGCTTGTCTTCTAGATTCTAGGAATGGTGAAACATTTATCAAGTAGCTAGTACATAAGGAAATCGTGTAGCATTGACTATATCAGCTTTCTTTTCATAAACACAGTACTGCTTTTATGACTTTCCAAAGAAAATTAGCAATAAAATGAATCCACAACCCATACTTGGTGTTTTTTTGGGTGGGGGGATGAATGAGTGAATCAAGGGCTATAAATTGCTATTGAAATGAGTTTCCTTCTAAGCTCTGTCAGTGCTGCTAAACTAATGTCCTTAGTGGAAGGCAGAGAGGTTTGTTTTGTGAGCAAGTGATATGAATCAACATGAACAATCACATGGGTTGTTTTGTCTTAGGAGTGGAGTGTGTTATTTTTAAGATGCTGGGGGAAAGCAGCAATCTATCGGTCTCTCCTTCTCCCTCCCTGCCCACCTCCATTTTCCATTTCCATCTGCTATTATAAATAGTTCCCTTCTGGAGCAGAACAGCTCTCATTTCCCAGTTAGAAATTCTGCAGTCTTCCACCAAAACAGAAAAATAAATGCTCAAGCCCCTATCAAACTGCCACTGAGCAAGGCAGTTCAAGATTTGAGATGGCAGAAATGTTCCACTACAAAGACATTGCACAGCAAAAGTATGGCTGAGTAATTTCCAGGGGGATGGACGCAACTTGTCCAGCTCACTTTCCCTATGGCACTTTGATGCAAAATCAAAATCTTGTTTCAAGGTGGCTGCATGTATCTCCCCACCTCCCCTGTCTCTCATATGTTCATGAGCAGTTCTTTCGGGTTATGAGTTCTTAAATGCCTTCTCTCATCCAACTTCCCAGCCCCTCCCCTGTCTCCTAGTCTCTGCACTAGCTGGTTGTTTAATCTTTCTTTATCTTAAGAGCAGCTTTAATATTCTGGTCCACAATAGCAAAAGAACACAGCTGGCAGCAGTGAGGCAGTCAGCTGGCAGGGACAATTGTGAATGAGCAACAGTGGAGAAAATGTCATCTTTAGCAATAAAAGACACATACAATCTGTAAGCTCTGTCTCTCATAAAATCCCTAGTTGAATGGGCCACTTTACCCAGTTATTGTGGGGGCTTCCATTTCGTTCTGTTTTTAATCTGTGCTTCTTGTTATTCCTACATATATTGGTTGTGTGCATGCTGGATTTCTCCAGCATACAGTGGCATACAAAATCAGACCTTTGATCCATCGAGCCAAGTATTGTCTAGTCCACTGAGTGGTAGGCTTTGCCTGGAGCACAGTAGAGCAGCCGCCACCAGCCTGGAGTCCTCCAGATGTTCTGGAGTACAACATCCATCAGCTCTGTTCTTGTGTATTTACTCTAACTTTAGCTGCATAAGTGCCTTGAGTGCCTGTAGATCAGGCCTGCACAACTTCTGTGACCAACAAAGGTCAATGCAGTGAAGGATTGCCAACTCTTGAAATAAAACATATGGGGACCTGGGCAGTGTCTGCAATGGTGCCTGTGGGGTCATAGACTAATGCTATATTAGTCTATGGTGTGGTTATTTGGTGTGTCTGCAAGATCATTTCTAGCCCGCAATAACACCCACACACAGTATCGACTGACATTGAGTCTTAGAAGCTTTCAGAGCAAACAGAGGAGCTATTTATTCACTCAGGCTTTTGGCTGTGTCGCTGTACTTTGCAACCAACTTTTTTGACTGTGTGCGTAGCTGGATCAACATGGCAAAAGAAATGGCAAGGAGCAGGGACCCTGAGTGCTTGGGAAGCCTCGGTATGCAGTATAGGGGAAATGGAGAGCTGGCCTGTCTCCATACAAGTATACAGATCAACACATCCCCTATCTAGCAATGCACAAGTGGCTAAAACCAAGTTGAAAACTACATACACTCTAATTCTACATTCAAGACGATCGAGTTCTATATGGGCCATTGGCAGCCCATGCTTAGATTGGGCTAGATCTACATGTAATGTGAGTGATAAAGGGTAAACTCACAATGTGGTGGCAGCCTGGGGCAACCAATCATGCAGGTTACAGAAGCAGCGGAACTCTCAGAAGCCTGGAGGCAGAGGACTGCAATGCCTACACACACACACACACACTCCACTCCTCTTCCCTGTGCCTTGACTAGGATATTGCTCTCAGAAGTGTTTCAAAGTCCTGCTCAGAAAGAGGGATGGGGTTGAAGTACATGGAGCTGCTATGCTGTTAGATTACTGGTCTACATGGCCCAGCTCTGTGTATTTATATTTATATTTATATTGTGTTTTTATATTTTGCTGGAAGCTGCTCAGAGTGGTTGGGGCAATCAATGCCAGTTGGAATAATACTAATACCAATCCATTTAGTATTGATTTATCAGCATCCCAGGGAAGATTTTTCATAAGCCCTGCTTCCTGGGATCCATTTAACCTGGTGCTGGAGCAGCAAGCTTTTTCCCATCATGGGTCACATTGCATTAGGGTAATCTCTTGGGGATTGCAGGCTGGTGGTGGGTGAGGCCAAAGCCACACATGCATAGAGAAGGGCTAGCCAGATTGGACTACAAGTCTCATTGGCCTTGATTGTTGGCCGCACTGGCTGGGGCTGTTGGGATTTGTCACCCAGCAACATCTGAAGGGCACCACATTGGCCAATCTTGAGATAGACCTCAGAGCTATTCCAGGGTCACAGGCTGTTGCCCCACCATACCAGTTTCACTTGAGATCTCAGGGACTGAACCTGGGGCCTTCTGTCTGCCATTCCTGTGCTCTGAGCTATGTCTCCCCCCCCCCCCCACGCCTGGCTGGACCTAGATGGTGAAAGAAAACAATTGTGCAGAAGCAGCAGTGCTTGTTTAGATACACAAGCCTATGAAGCCTGGGAACGCTGTTCAAATTCCTTTGCCCAATAATGAATTGTAATCTCCTTTCCATTAAGGGTACGAAACAGTTGCTCCAGGTTTGTACATCGGCATCAATTTAATGCATCGGGGTTTATTTCTTCTTCAAATGAATTTGTTTTCCCATCAATGGCAAAAGCTAGACAAATAATATAATACCACGAGAAGGGCAAAAGGGAGCTCCAGCAGAGAGGGAAATTGAGATTTTTCTTGATCAGAGCTATGGTAAATTAGCCAGAATGAAAGCGAGGAAAAGGAGGGGAATGATTAGAAAAGGGAAGACGTGCAGAGCCAAACCTATTTACTTGGCATCTGAATGTGCTTTGCAATGCGAAGGAACTCTCAAGTAGTGGGCAGGAGGTGTTTGTTCTGCGGGCTGGATGTGTTCATGCAAATGCAACCGATCCACAGAATTAACTTCTAAAGCTGTACAAGGTGTAGGACAGAGCGAGGAATCTTTCTATGGCCAACAACCACATTACCCCAAAGGTAACCTCGCAGAGGCCGCATGCCACTGGCAGGCAGGGCCACAGGCAAAAGTGGATGGGACAACGGATATGACTCTGACCCTTTCTACAGTAAGGTACAATCCAGGCATGCAAAAAATAATGATAACCAAAGGTTTCTACACAAAGACACTGCCATCTATGCAAGCAAGAGACACGATCACAATTCAAGGACACATTTCAGCCAGGAAAAGCACTCAAGAGCCAGTGTGGTGTAGTGGTTAAGAGCGGTGGACTCGTAATCTGGCGAACCAGGTTCGCTTCCCCGCTCCTCCACATGCAGCTACTGGATGTCCTTCAGCTAGGCACACTTCTCTGAAGTCTCTCAGCCCCACTCACCTCACAGAGTGTTTGTTGTGGGGGAGGAAGGGAAAAGAGAATGTTAGCCACTTTGAGACTCCTTTGGGTAGTGATAAAGCGGGATATCAAATCCAAACTCTTCTTCTCAAGGAAGTTGCAGACCAGGTACCAAGGAAAGCTCCTGAGCTCCATAGAGAGGGCACTGGAAAGCTGCTATTTGGCTGTGGCTGATGGAAGTCCAACATCTGAGGGTCACTGGTTTTGCCACTCCTGTACCAGATCCTTGCAATTTCAGGCTGAATAGCTCACCTGGTAGAACATGAGACTCTTAATCTCAAAAGTTGTGGGTTCAAGCCCCATGTTGGGCAGAAGATTGCTGCATCGCAGGGGGGTTGGACTAGATGGCCCTCAGAATCCCTTCCAGTTCTATGATTCTATTATTTTAAATTTCAGGAATGAAACATCCTTCCATTTTAATGCATTCAGAGGAACAGAAATGTGGTTAAACCCGGACACATTTGAGGAAACACCACTGAAGAAGGTATGTTGCTGCTCTGGTTTTTTCAACCAAGAAGTCTCCCCAAACACACACACACACACACAGAGAGAGAGAGAGAGAGAGAGAGAGAGAGAGAGAGAGAGAGCGCCTGTGGAGAAACCCACTTTCTCTTAACGATTGGGCTTCCTTTCAAGAATGACATGGAAATTACGCACAGGCAGCATCCGCCGGTGCAATTAATGGACTTTTCTCTATAGTCTAACAGCAACATTTGGGGAACATATGGCTGACCTGGCAGAGATGTGGCCTCTTCCTTCGCACAAAAGGGCAGGAAAGCATCCTAGTTTATTCTATATATATATATATATGATAGTGGTGAAGAAGAAGCAACTGCTTTAAGGGGTGCCATGTATGCATATGGGGAACAGTAAGGGCTTGCCACCTTTCAAATCAGGGTTAGGTAGCTAACCCCTGGCCTAAGCATTCCCCGCCCAAACAAATTTTCCTGCAGGACCTCATCAATTGTGAAAGAAAAAATAATAAAGTAGGCTCACCACTGGGGCGGTCAGAGGTGGTGTCCTCTGTTGGTCTGGTGAGTGCCATGCCCAATATTGGCATGCAGCCCCTGGAAGGTTGGCCATGGGTGAATGTGGCCCTTGGAATACAATATGTAAGTGCAGAGACTGCTCTTGCCATGCCTTTTATAGCAAGTGGTAGCTGCATGGCAAAGCATTTGCTTTGCACACAAAAGGGCTTACGTTCAATCCCTGTAAGGCTGGCTGAAACCCTGGAGAACTGGGACCAGTCAGTGTAAAGAATACTGAACTAGATGGACCAATAGTCTGACTCGATACTGGGCAGTTTACTCCATTTCTAAACTTGGCAGCTGGAGCCATTTCTCCCACGCTTCATTGCCATGCTAGGAAACTTTTTGCCATCTCGCTGCCTGCATTATAGCCTAATCTGATGTATGCATGCCATACATTTCAAGCACATTCAAAGCAAATGGTTTCCCCCTGAAAATCATGGGGACTGTAGCTCTTTGAGGGGTAAACTGCTCACCCATGCTCTATAGGTTGAAGGGGGCTGATTTCACACTCCCTTTTTTAAAAATTGCCACAATGGCACTAATCGTGCCAAGTCAGAATTTAGAACTGTGTGGCACCTTACACTTCCTACCAGTTCAGCATCTCCATGGTGAGTCTATTTATTGATTTTAAAATATCTAATAGCAATCCATCAGGCACCCACTGTTCTCTTAAAATGGAATCTGACTTTATTGTTGGTGCTGACCACGTACGCTGTACAATTTACTATTTTCCTTTCATTTTTAAATGCATTTTAAATCTCTGCAACTGTATTGAGTTTCTGGTTTTTAAATGCCTCAAAGGTTGGCTGGAAAAGTATAATAAATTATGTTTTTAAATTACAATTTATATGCCACCTTACTAAAAATAAATATATAGGCCTCCCAAGTGTCTTCTTGGAAATCTTTTTTTTTTTTTAAGAAATCATACTAAAACGTGCACTGAAGAGAGACAGGATGCAAACGTAACAGTGAAAGCCCATGGAGCAGTCAAACATTACCAAAAGCTTCAAATAATAAGTTGGCGGCGGTGGGGGAGGCGAACTGAGGAGGAGGAGTTTGGATTTGATATCCCGCTTTATCACTCCCCGAAGGAGTCTCAAAGCGGCTAACATTCTCCTTTCCCTTCCTCCCCCACAACAAACACTCTGTGAGGTGAGTGGGGCTGAGAGACTTCAAAGAAGTGTGACTGGCCCAAGGTCACCCAGCAGCTGCATGTGGAGGAGCGGAGACGCGAACCCGGTTCCCCAGATTGCGAATCTACCGCTCTTAACCACTACACCACACTGGCTCTTAACCACTACACCACACTACATCTACCGCTCTTAATCTACCGCTCTTAACCACTACACCACACTACACCACACTGATGCCTTAAAGTTAAAAATGCAGATGAAGGTGATGGATTATATGGAATTGGCGGAAATGACTGGCAGAATCCGTGACCTGGGAGAAGAGTTGGTGGAAGAAGACGAATAAATTTAAAGACTATCTTCAGAAACACTGTAAAATTAATGAATCTTAAAATGATGTTGGACTGAAAATAAGTGGCATTAGCAACAAAGTTAATAAGAATATGCAAAAATGAATTGATAAATGGATGAAAATATAGAGTTATAATATGTTAAGATATAGAGTTAAGATAAACGAAAGAGGGTAAGGATTTGCTGACTTGATTATTTAAATGGGAATACAAAAAGGGGAGGTGTGAGGAGGCCAAGGAAATAAGATAACGAGTTAGGGTTACAAAAATGGATTTGTTTTTATTTTCCTTTTCTTACTTTATGTATTTTTCTATGTTTCTTTTATTGTATTTCTTTCTTTTTATATGATCTTTTAAATTCATATCTTTGTAAAACTCCAATAAATATCTTAAAAAAAAAAAAGTTAAAAATGCAGACATAACAAATAAAGCCCAGGAGGCTGTTTCAATGCCTGGGTGCCACCACAAAAATGGTTCTGTCTTCAGTAGCCAACCCACCCCCCTCACCACTGAAGTTGTAGAGAGGGGGTAGGAGACCCTTTTCAACCTGAGGCTCCCGTGTAGGAAAAGTTTTGGGGTCCGTATGCCAGCGGGGAAAAGTGAGCAGAGCCATAGATGTGATAGCTCAGTTGACGGAGCATGAGACACTTAATCTCAGGGTCGTGGGGCTGATCTCCATGTTGGGTGAAGGATTCCTGCATTGCAGAGGGTTAGACTAGATGAATCTTGTGGTCCCTTCCAACTCTACAGTTCTATGATTCCATGATACTTACCTTTGGCTACATTCTAGCCCAGGCTTCCTCAACCTCGGCCCTCCATCTGTTTTTGGCCTACAACTCCCATGATCCCTAGCTAGCAGGACCAGTGGTCAGGGATGGTGGGAATTGTAGTCCAAAATATCTGGAGGGCCAAAGTTGAGGAAGCCTGTTCTAGCCACACAAAATCCAAAAGTTTCTACACACACACCACATACATCCCTCCATCCAGGAAAGGAAGAGATATGATCACAATTCAATGACACATCCCAGCCAGGCAAAAGCACTTGGGGGAAGGTGCACAGCAGGAGCTCTGAGGGGTGTGTGACCAGGGGAGAGTCCTGCGGGCCAGATAGAGAGGTCGGAAGGGCTATATTTGCCCCTCCCCCATCTCGGGTTCCCCATCTAGAGCAGGGCATCAGCTGTAATGCGTAAAATGCACCACATTACATGGTGAAATCTGTATACATTAGAGGCTGTCGAGGGTGAGATAGGAAGTCCTGCATTTAGTGTAATGTGAAATCCATATTTTAACCACTTTTCTGACTGAGGAAGCTAGCATCTAGCACCTTTTCCACACATGTCTCAGAGAATTGATGGACCAGACATTTCCCTGGCTCCTGCCATCTGTAAAAGTTAGGTCCATCCAGGGCCGTCTTTACCTGGGGGTGCAAGGGGTGCGGGGCGCCTGGGCGCCGAATTCTAGGGGGTGCCAGGCACCGGCCGCTGAAGCCGCCTAAGCTCTTAACTATCTACCTGTTATGAAATAATAAATAATTTTGATCAAGCTAGAAAATCAAAATACATATATACCTACTGTTTCACTAAAGGACTTTCGACTTTGTGCGCTCATTTACGAAAGACGTGCGGCGACATCAATGGCGCTTGTCAGACTAGGGGGTGCTGGGTGGATCTTTGCACCCCGATGGCGCATATGCTAAAGACTCCCCTGGGTCCATCTTTAGAGTTGGGTCCATCAGAGAAAGCAAGTATGTGCACCATCCCTCTCTAAACCCTCCATAATCTGGACCTGGCAACAGTCAGATAGGGTGTTGATTTGGAAATGGCTTTGGTCTGAGCTACCATATATGTATATATATTCTTCTGGGTAATATAGGAGCTGCAGCAGTGTCTCTCCCAACTGATACAGCCCTATAGATTTGCAGAATGTGGGTTCCACAGGCTATAGCTCAGAGGCAGAGCCCATGTTTTGCATGCAGTGATGATGATAGCACTGAGTTGTGGATAAGAGACTGGACTCGTCAGCTGTTTATAGTGCTATTATTATCATGGTCACAATCCGCATTCAGTTGGTTCATGAGCTCTCACACATGCACGCATGTTCTAAACGAAACAAAAGATAGGCACCCATTCAAAAATACCAAACAATGCACAGATATGAAAATGAGGTGCAGTCTATCATATTTGGTTCATCAGTTCTGAACTTCTCATGTCAACAAACCGAGTGAATAATGCAGAGCAGAACCTATTCGACATATTTTGCCCTTTTTCCTGTTCATTTATTCTCCCCTAACAGATTGCAAGAAGTCTCAAATTTATTCAGTATTCAAAATGATTCATAATTTCTTATGCAGTGAATAACTCAGCCCGAAAAACATTTAAAACTCTGCACTCGACAATGGAGCATGCAATCCACAGCTCACTGAATAACGTAGATAAATATCTGCTCAAACTTAGCAATTTTCAGACCTTTTTAAAGTGAGTAAAGCCATTTTTATTTTTAAAAAACCAGCATATATATATATATATTTTTAATCCAAGCAAGGGGCCAAAGGCTCCCACTTGTATCCTGATGACAGCAGCTTGGGGCGAAGTCTCTCTGCACTTATAACTCAGTGACAGAGCATATGCTTTACATCTAATTCCTGACATACCAGATAAAAGGATTGGGGAGCAGTCCCTACTCTGGGGAGCTACTGCCAGTCAAAGTAGACAATACTGGACTAGATAGAGAAATACTGTAAGCTGGTATATGGTGCCTTTTTATATTCCTGTGATAGCTACCGACTCCCCACTCAAGATGGTACCTGAGTAATGTGAGCAATTTCCTGGGTGTTTAAAAGTTTCAAATCTCCATGTTAATAACACTAGAGAGATCTGTTTTAGCTGTTTGTGGCAGCACTTCTTTATTATACTGCAGCCAGTTGTTTTACTTGTGAGAAGGATGCCCTGAGTCCACTTATCCCCACACCCAGAGGTTCAGTTTAAAGAAGAGACACTTCTGGAACAAAACTATAGACTTTTTTATTTAATTATACTCAGTGAGGGCTTTAAGTTTGATGGTTACTCATGAGAGGCGCAATTCATAACTTCAGGTATACACAATACAGAAACCTTCAAAACTTTATTCAGTGCCCTTATTTAAATCTCAGGATAGCCTATTTTTCATCTAATATAGCTATTGATATTCCTACACAAACAGCACTCTCCCAGTCCTTCTGGGATTTTTACTTTTCCTCAGGGAATTGAAGCAGGTTGCCTATCTAATCCCTATTTCATATCCAAACAGGTCCCTCTCTTCCCAGGTCCCTATCTAGGTGACTTTTCCAAGCCCTAACTTATGCCTATCTGACAGTTTAACTGTAACTTTCTAATGTTTTGACTTGCCAGACCCTCCTGATTGGCTGATGCTCTAACAAGCCCTGATTGGTCTTCTAGGGTTCCAGGAGGCTGACCCAGCACCTTTCCATCACAGCTACCCTCAGCATGAGATGCCAAATCCTTCTTTGCCAAACTGATCAGGTGGTGAATATAGACAAGCTCTGCCATCCTTGCTGCCAGGAAGAATCTCCCCCCACCCCAAACCAGGCTGAAAAGGATCGCATCCTGCTACTGTGGGAAGCAGCACCTGGTTTAATGCTTAGCAGTGCAGAAGGCTCTGCTTCTGACCAGCAGACACCTTGCATGACGTGACAGAACTGCAGAAAATTCTGGCGTGATCTTTTCGTTTTTTCACAGGGGCTCCTGCTGAGTCAGAACTGGCACCTTGAGCGCAGCTAATCACTTCTTCTGACTCATCAGGCACAGGCGGGCAGTCTAATTTCAAGCTGCAAAAGCCATCAGCCAGAAGGGAGGAGTGACCTGGCCGGCACCCCTCACTGAGCTATGGGAAGGGACTGGACTTCAGAGGTAGATCAGAGGTGGTCCATAGACAGAGGGTGTCAGATTCAATCCCTGGCATCTTCAGTTACAAGAGTCAGGGAGTAAGTGAGACTCCAGATAGTGTAGAAAAGTCTGGGCTGGGTGCAGTGCTATTTTTCTAGAAAAAGAGCTGCCAGAACTCAGCATGAACGCCTCTCTTGTTCTCTTATAATAGCAATGGCACCTACCTGAGAGTTACCAGAATTGAGTTCCGGCGAGTTTCAGCTGAAAAAAAGCCCTGGCTGGATGAATCAATACTTTTACCTGGTATCAGGCATCTGATACCTTCCCTGGGATCTGACTACAAACCTTCCCTGGGGGCTGGCTCATTCATGACAATTGGATGTTTTTGAGCAGAGGTTGGATGGCCATCTGTCTTGGATGCCTTAGTTGAGATTCCTGAGTTGTAGGGTGTTTGACTAGATGACCCTTGGCATATCCTTCCAATTTTAATATTCTATTATTCTGCGATTCTGTGATCTACCAGGAGATCCACATCTGTCTTCTGATCATCCCTAGTCTGCAGTGATCTAAAATAATAAAAAATGAATACTTATAAATGAAATTATTATCAAACAATAAGTGAAATAAACAAATACAGAACAAGAGTAAAAATATCTGCCTAGCAGGATCTGCCCAGATGTGTTCAGACCAGTGCTTTTTTCTTTAAAAATGTTTAGGAGTACTCTCATCTTCCTACTCATATTGAAATACTGCCCCTCAATGAGGCCAAACTTAGATTCCCAAAATGTTTAGGGGTATGCATACCCCCTGCATTCCCCCAGAAAAAGCACTGGTTCAGACACTTTAAAAAGCACCATCTAAGGAAAGCTACCCAGCTGGTTTTAATGGGATATTTAAAAAGCAAGAATAAAAAAAAACGGAGCACCCCTTTGGATAGCCTTTTTCTTCTTAAGCACTTCTAAAAATGGCACACGACCTTTGGCTTCATGTGTCCACCCCAAACCATAACAAACAAAGCCAAAGAGGAGGAATCCCTGGAGATGAAAGGAATAAAAGTGACAGCCACAAATTGCCCATTCCATGAACATGTCAAAATTGCTCAGGGGGGGAAAGGCACAAAGCAAAAAAAAAAAAAAAAAGCCAGGGCTTGTGATTTTTAACAAAACTTGTTTTTTCAAAAACAGAATTTAAAAAACAGTTTCAAATGCAATTGCTGGAGGTGCTACTAATGAAAACAGGGGAAAATGCCAGAGTAGGACATGGGAGACAAGGAGTCAAACCCCCAATCTGACCATGAAGCTCACTGGGAGACCCTGGACCAGGCACCAACCCTCAGCCTAACCTACTCTACAGGGTTGGCATGAAGCTAATAAGCAAAGGGACCCAGCATCTCCTTTAGGAGCTCCAAAGTCCTGTTAATGGTAGCCAGGCATGTACCTGTGAGTCTTCCCAGAACAAGGGAAGTGGCCACCCACATGTACAAGAATTCCTTGGATTTCAGCCCCATCACTCAGGGACAGATGCATCTCGAGTGTGCGTGCAGGTAGATCCACGCAGGCTGCCACAGTTGAGAGCATTAAGGTATGCCATGCTTCTCCAGGTGCAGCAAGTGGAAGACCACAACCTGTTCTTTCACCCATTGTGTTCTGCTCTGCAGTCTAACAAGCAGTGCGGCTCATGCAACACGTTGGCGATTAATATACACAGAATAATAAATTATACATTCTTTATCAACCTTCTGAGAAAAATACAAAACATTAAACAAAGCCACAGAGACTACAGAACCTAAGATGAACTTATAACGTCTGGTTTCAATAGATTTTTCAAATGCTTAACTCAGTCTTTTAGATAAGTTTATGAAGATACCAACAAAAGGTAAGTTTGGTGTTATTCACAATACCGAGAGATGCTAGTGGAGTTGTAGATAGATGTTAATGAAGCTGTAGACGACAGGGTGCAGGCATTTTGCACCTTTTTCGCCCTGACAGTCCAGGAAATCAAGAGGCCGCTGTTCGCCCCCAATGGGGCCCTTTAACTGGGGCTTGCAGGTAGCACACTCCCAAGATACTGTATTTTCCGCTCTATAAAACGCACCAGACCATAAGACGCACCTAGTTTTTGGAGGAGGAAAATGAGGAAAAAAATATTCTGAATCCCAGAAGCCAGAACAGCAAGAGGGATCGCTGCTTTCGCTGCGCAGCGATCTCTCTTGCTGTTTTGGCTTCTGGGATAGCTGTGCAGCCTGCATTCACTCCATAAGACGCGCACACATTTCCCTTTACTTTTTAGGAGGGAAAAAGTGTGTCTTATAGAGCGAAAAATACGGTAGTTTTCCAGGCTTCTTCAGTGGTCTAATCTCAAAGTCTTGATATGCATATTGATATTCAATCTTATAGAGAATACTCTTTCTTGGCTTAAGCTTAAGAGACTGATTTGCAGTGTAACAAAGCAAGACCCAATCAGGGTGCAAGACAATGCAAGGCTCACCAGGCAAGGTGGGACAAGATTCAGGCTCTGTTCTTGGGGGAACACAGAGCTCCCAAGTTGTTCCAGCAAGCAACAAGCTGAGCCCTTAAGTAGTGGGAGCAGGTGCAGCTATCACCACCTGTGCTGCAGGATGCCCTTAACTTACAGGGCCCAGCCTTCTCTAGTCATCTCATACTGTGACAGAGCATAGGAGCCTTAGGTCTTCCTGAGCGCTCAGCAGTGGAGTCCTCCATGCCAGAGGATAGCAGTGCCACATCCTCAGGCAGAGAAGAAGGGGGCTTTGGCCTTGAAAGTTCATTTGAGGGCACTTCTGGGGGCTGGTCCTCCATGCCTTTCTCCTTCCCCTGAAGATGAAGAGTCCAGCTTCAGGGCCGTGACATACTGCAGCTGAAGAAGTCTATTATGAACTGCTAAGCATGGCAATGTAGCATAGGACAGTTATGTTTCCTAGTACATATTTAGGGAAAAGAACAAGACGGGCTATTGCAGAGTAAATGAATACAGCAAACAAACCACGCATAGGGTAGAGGTTTCTGCAAAGTGTAACTGAGGAGGAGGAAGGCGGAATCAGGCAGTGATGCTTCATGTCGCTAGCATCTTTAGCTGGGTGTTTAAATTCACCCCTTCCTTCCTTTCTTCTTCGCATACCTTTTTTGGTCTAATTTTATCTGGCATTTTACACGTGGGCTTGGCTTCGCTATCTGTAACTGAGTCCTTGGAACAAGAGGCGTATAAATAAACTATCTGAACCCCGATGATTCATCTTCTCTCCACCTCGGGAAGTTCAGGACAACCTTTACAGAGTTAAGTTTACTTTGGAGGAGGGTGGGCTGGCTTGCGGTACCTTTGAAATCAACTGTGTTTTTATTTATAAGCATACAAGTTCAGCCAGAAGTGTGGCAAAAGCAGGAGCAAGAATGCTGGCAGGCTGTGCAAGTCCCAAAACCATGTCAGCGCTTTGGAATACAAGGGTTCATAATTTGAGTGGCTAGCTCAGTTGGTTAGAGCATGGTGCTTATGACACCATGGTCACAGGTTCAATTCCCGTATGGAACAGCTGTATATTCCTGCATTGCAGGGGGTTAGACTGTTAGAATTCCTGCTCCATGATTGCAGTCATGGGATTTTTTGTCTATCACATGACGGTATATGTTTTGACTCCACAGAGTGGGAAGTGACGGAAACAGGATGTTTGTGTTGCCATGCAGGAATATTGGACTAAACTCCTCTTGTGGTCCTTTCCAACCCTACGATTCTATGAAAGCCAGCCTTGGATTTTTATTGATGGGCAACACAGAAATGTCTTTAAGAAATAGTTATTTGTGCATGAGGATTTCCTAACATACCCCATACTATATGCATGTGACGAGCACGCACCCCCCACACAATGCATATTTGAAGAGCATCACAATATATAGGGGGATATTAGAAAAATATATGCAAGCCTGGTCCACCCCATTGCCAACCGGCCCCAACACTTCCTTGTTCCTGTAGCTGCTGCCCATTTGCTTGTCCTGTTTCTCTGGGCTCAATCTGCAGTGCTACTCAGAGGGATGGAGCAGAAACCAGTGGAGAGAATACTGCTGCTCAGTCCTAGCAATACTCTCTCACTTGGAAAGAGTAGGTGAACCAGGCAGCAACTGCAAGAATTAAGAATGACTTGCTCAGGGGGCTTCTGGGAATTGGTGGCAAGTCCCCTGCTGGACCTGGGATTCAGCAGATGCCCTGCAAATGCTGACCCCTGCAGCAGCTAAGCATGTGCAAGTAGTGATCCAACACGAATTAGGCTGCACGCATTTTGTCAACAATATCTGTCATTTTTACTATTTCTAAACAAGCATTGAATGTGCCTGAGATCTGAAAGAAAAAGCTGGATTTCAGGCAGGGGAATCAAACACTGCGAATGTGACTGCTGCTCCTTTAAAAAACAAAAAACCCAGCATATCACAAGGGGAAGTTTCTGAACCCTATGTAGTTCTGAATTCTGAATCCTGGTTAGTTCTGAACATTTGTACTAAGCACCCCAGTGGGGCCTGTATTATTCTTTTGGAAATATGGCTCCACCTGGAGATACCAACTTGCACTTAAAATCCTCAGCTTCCACAACTGCATTGTACTGCCTCCAGGCAAGCAATAAGAAAAGGAAGTCCTGGTTTTGCAATGTGTTCCACTTGATCTCCAATTTGTTAACCATCCTACTGTACCGTAGGGGGTAATGCATAAATAGGAGTTAGAAAACAAGGGTGGCGACATTACTTGGATTCCTATTTTAGACAGGTGAGAAAGCAGTAAAGATCTGAAACTGCAACCAGAAAATGTGTTGGCAGGAGAGAGGTGTGAATCAAGGAGGATCTTGTTTTCTGAAAAGGAGTTATGCAACTGGTCTTAAGCACCACATTTTCAACCCACATTCCAGAACAAATGGCTCTATTCCCTGTGTGCCTCTAACACTGCCCTGACCCAGAAGTCATTGCTGCCAGGAACCTGCAGCATGGTCCTTTTGGCTTTGGCCCCCTCCCTTTGACAGAATTACCAAAGGAGATTTGCCTGCATCAAATGCTGCAGAGTCTATTCTTCCTCTCTAACAATATTCATCAGAAAATTCTCCACACTTCATTATTTACACGAGACAGTTGCCCCATTCTGTTACCATATGACCAACCAGCATTTGTTACCCCAAATTTTATCTCTGGTTAATCCACATTTGGGCAAGACCTACACATTTATTTTTAAAGGAAGCCTTTGTGCCTTTTCTGTCCTCCTCAACACTGCTGTCTAACCTTGTTGGCATTGTCTTGGACATGTCCATGCCCTTTCTAATGTGTGGTTGAGGGCAATGCGCATGAAATAGATGCCACATAAGGAGCACTTTCAATCTCTTGCCTGCAGCAGCAGCTGCCTCCCTGCATCAAATTCACAATGCGGATCAAACGGCGCCTCTCTCCAACCCTGAAAACATTTGTTTTGGAGGGTTTGTCATGGGCGCGAAGAAAAATAACTAAATCTGCATGAGGAACGGCTGCACACAAACACTTCGCCATGTAGAAGCTTCCACCGCAGGGAGCAGTTTCAAAGCATCTTCCATGTGGTGGCTATTTTGTGTGCACCAGCCCTTGCCAGCATTCAAAAACTCCAGCTGTTTCCCTTAGTGATTCGCCTCTCCTGAGAGCACACCATGAATCTAAGCAGTCAGCAATTTATTTGATTCATTGTGCAGCTCAAGTAGCAAGTTTTTATATTTTGCTTTCTTTATATTCAACCCCTGCGAGTGATTACCTAAAAGTAATTTCTGGTGGTTAATTTTTTTTAAGCAACAACAATAACACCCAGCCTTTTGTTAAAGGTTTTTAAGAATCCTCCTCCATTCTAGAGAGCATAGATAAGAAAGATCCTCATTTACAGCATAACACAGTGTTTTCAAAATTCTGGATATTGAAGCACTTCTTTTCTGAATTAAAACTGAAGGTGCTCTTCAGAAGAGTCAGAAAGAGTTTGTATATGTAGTCTGAATCCAGTGGAGGCTCACCCAGTCAAGTAAATGGGACATTGTCCCAAAAAGCTTTGTTCTGTGTGCTGCCTTGAAAAACAGGCAGAGTACCAATGCCATTGGAAAGTGAAGCTATGGAGATCCATAACTGCATAATGTTGAACATGCAGACATCCAGGACATGGCCAGATGGTGTGCTAACACTGGGAGCAGAGCCAGTTGGAGTGGTCCTGTTTCCTCCTTCCATAGGGTGAAATATTGACTGGAACTACAGCATTGTTTGTGGGACGCGGGTGGCGCTGTGGGTAAAACCTCAGTGCCTAGGACTTGCTGATCGTAAGGTCGGCGGTTTGAATCCCCGCGGCGGGGTGAGCTCCCGTCGTTCGGTCCTAGCTCCTGCCCACCTAGCAGTTCGAAAGCACCCCTAAGTGCAAGTAGATTAATAGGTACCGCTTTCTAGCGGGAAGGTAAACGGCGTTTCCGTGTGCGGCACTGGTGCTGGCTCGCCAGTTGCAGCTTCGTCACGCTGGCCATGTGACCCGGAAGTGTCTTCGGACGGCACCGGCTCACGGCCTCTTGAGCGAGATGAGCGCACAACCCTAGAGTCGGTCACGACTGGCCCGTACAGGCAGGGGTACCTTTACCTTTACCTTACAGCATTGTTTGGATAAGGGCTAACACAATATGTTTGCCCTTTGCTACTCCCCACCCCCAAGTTCTCAAAAGGTCTGATCATCACCTTGGTAGATTTTTCATAGCAACAACCAATGAGAGGAGGCACATTTCAAATACACAATAAATATCTACTCTTGTTTGTATTTCAAAAAGCAAACAAACAGAAGAACCTATGAGCTTCTAGAACACAATAGGTAGAAACCACAACTGGGTTAGAACACAAGAACATAGTATGAGTCTGCTGGATTAGGCCCATCAACTCCAGCATCCTATTCTCACATTGGCCAACCAGATGCCCATGGGTGGTGGACCCGGAAGATGGCATCCCAGATTTGGACCACATCATGTTGGAAGGTATGGACTTGAAGAGTAGTAAGGTGCTGGAAGTCTGAAAACCAAGACCACCAGAAGCCAGCCTGCAGCATCTTACCTCCTGCACCACCACCAGCAATCTGGTTCTTCAACCAACCAGGAAGAGAGCACTCTGTAGGTCAGAGCCACTCTGCCAACATGACTACTGTCGGCTGAGCCCACAGGCCAATCAGCACCCACCTAGTCCTATAAAGCCCTTAGATCAGTGTTTCCCAACCTTGGGTCTCCAGCTGTTTTTGGACTACAATTCCCATCATCACTGGCTACTGTTCCTGCTAACTAGGGATGATGGGAGTTGTAATCCAACAACAGCTGAAGACCCAACTTTGGGAAACACTGCCCTAGATCCACATTAGTTTTGTCACCAAAGCAACTTGACTTGAGGGTTCACCTAAGCTGCTAAACAGACTTAACTGCCCTGGCTGCTCCATAACTTGAATGCTATCCCATGCATCTTCAGTCAACTTGGAACTTTGTCTGCCTATACCAGAACCAGAGGATACCCAATAGAAGCCAGCCTCTCTGCTAGACCGAGGCCTTAACAAGACAACTGTTTTTGAATATATGAAGAAAGACACCGAAAGGAGCCTGAGTTAAGCAAGAAAATTCATAGTTATATCCCATCCATGAATGTATGAAACCACGGTCAAGAGTTTCAGCATGGATTTGCACCATTTATCTTTCCTTTCATGGTCTTAAGCCAGAAACCCTCTCATGTTCTTCTGGTGTGGATTTTCTACAGGCTCACCAACAGAATAACCAGCAGGCAACCATAAATTACAGGGATATAAATACCTTGAGACTTTTTGCAGTAGCCAAGGCTAGGCTGTTACACTAAATGATTACTCTCTCGAAGATATTAATTCACAGCACCGCATTCCCCATCGTGGTTGTTTTTCAAGATCTGATCTAGTATCATATCCGGCAAAAAAAAGAAGAAGAAGAAGTAGCTAGCAATGTGCTGTCGTAGATGGAGAGTACCAGAGTCTGCTAGTGAATGGTAGAAATTAATAAATGGTAGCATTTAGATCCTATTTGAGATAGGAAGGGAAAATACAAGCTGCAGAACTGTGCCAGACAAGAAATTTCAGGGTTAGCCTATGCAAACCAGCCTGACCAGGCTAGCTAAGTGCAAAACCAATGAGAAACAACCAGCCATTAAAGGAAACTGGCAATGAAAAAAGCTGTCCCTTTCCCCCGCCCCCGCCCCCGCCCCCCTCCAAGGAGTGAACAGGGACAGGAGATTTGGGAGTTTGCCAAGGTGACAAAGGTGTGTGATGTCCCTCGCATCAGATGTCAAGGAGATAAGCAACTATACAACCTTTAGAAGACATCTGAAGGCAGCCCTGCATAGGGAAGTTTTTAATGTTTAATGTTTTATTATGCTGGCCAGAGTGGTTGGGGCAACCTAGATGGGTGGAGTGTTAGTGTTGTTGTTAAAATGTGTCCTTTTTGAAATGTAAAGGTGTTCTGAGAACAAGGAGGAGGAAATTAGGCAGAACTCCATTTGGTGCTCGCTAGAGGAGGCTGCACTGAGAGACCGGGAGTCATGACTGCTACTTTGGACCAAAGCTTGCTGAAGCTATGAGAGAGGCAATGAGCGATGCTATTGGGGTATAATGTTCTGTACACCCTGCATTGAAGATTTTAGGTCTATATGTGTGTATAATAAAACATATTTCTTAAAGACACCAGCCTCCGCTGTGCCTTGATTTCCCAATGGAAACACAACCCTGCTCTTGCTACCGCTCAGCAGAGATTGGGGCTGGCGCGCAACCTTCGTAACAGTACTTTAGTTTCCATTTCATCTTGGAAGGCTGGGGGACAGACAACAGCTTTTAAGGAAGTCAAAAAGTGGCTGGGGAGAGGTCTCGCCTCCTATGGTGTAAACACATTTCCTTTGTCCTTGCCGTCGCCTCTGGTCAAGCAGCACAAAAACCAGCTTCCCTGCTTGCCAGCAATGAAAATGGGATGAGTATACACACTGCGAGCAGCAATTGCTCTTTCCAACTGCCTTCAGCTCTCTGAAGAAACTATTCTCTTTCTCTCCAGCCGAAACGGGGGATGTGGATGACACACCACATCTAGACAATGGCCTCCTCACTTCCACTTTGCCTCAGGAGTGCTGCATGCAAACACAGCTTTCCTTCACAAAAACAGCCTTGTACTAGGTTGGAATATTTTTCTATCTAGCCCAGAGCTATTTAACTTCAACCTTCCCTCCCCCCAGCTGCCCTACATGCGTTTTGGACTATAACTCCCATTGTTCCCAGCCTCCACGGCCAAAGGTCATGGATTATGGGGATTTTAGCACGAAATATGGGGAGGGCGCTGTGTTGAAGAAGGTTGTTCAGTGCCACTGCCACCCCGGATAGAGTGAAGAGCCTCTATACTTTCACCTGATCTATTTTTAGCTGGAATTGCCGGGGGGACTGAATCTGGCACCATATGCATATAAAACTAGTATAGGCATCCCCTCATGAGTGATCAACTCACCTACCGGAAAATAAATAAATAGATTGAAATCTGGAAATGGCAGGAGAGCGCTGCCTCCTTCTTCACACCCAATGCACCACCCCTTGACTGCTCCAGATAGCTCCAACCCAGAACACTCCAGGGACTGTCTCAACCCAACTTTGTTGAATACTGGATACTATAGTGATGCTACTCTTGCACTGCAGACATAAGATCTCACACCTCCAGTTAAAAGGGATCTCGGGAAGCAGATAGGGGTGGAGGAGGAATTCAGTTTTGTTTGCCTTTTAATGAGATACTACCTAATTTGCACTTCTCAAACCCGTATCTGCAAACTGAAACATAGCTAGCCTTTGAGCTTCACATCCTCTTAATTTTGCAATGCAGTTCTCCAATCAAGTGGTGTGTACAAAAATACATAAATTAGGGGGAAGTGTGCCTTAAAAGGAATACATCCATAGCAAAATCTTTGGTTTATCCAAGACTGGCTTAGCCAGACCTATGCAATATCTCACTGACATGTTCAGACTGCAGAACATTGTATTTCAATGTCTTGCATCCTCCTCCTTATCCCTTATGGGTATCTTCTGTTTCATGAACATAGCCTCCCTAGATTTTAAGATGGGAACTGGGTAAATATTCTCAAGGTCATACAGCCAAAGGTATTTAATTTATGTGTGACTGCATGTCGAAAATCATTCTGGGTCTAATACACCCTTGCCCAAACTGGTGTCCTGTAGATTATTTGGACTACAGTTCCCATGATCCATTACCATTGGCTATGCTGGCTGAGCCTGATGGGAGATCAACAACATCAGGGAGGAACCAGGTTGATGACGGCTGCTTTAGCGACTGCTTCTGCTTATCTTCAGGAGCCCTGGAAATTAGTAAATTGTCTCTTTTTTCTCAAGACCAAAAAACAAAACAAAACAAAAACACTATTCTGTCTGAAGAGTTAAAACAATGGGAACGAACAAGGCTTTGATCTATAAAGTGATCCTTTGTCGTTCCCAGAACAGGGGCTGTAATCTCCTTGCTTGCGATTATGCAAGAGAATATTATATTGATCCTGTAAAATATATCTGATTGCATCAACGTTATTTTCTCGTGCACTGGCAATGGCTTACCCAGGAATGAATGTAATTCCACTGCTAACACTATCTTACTAAAATCCCCCAATAAATCCTCAAAGCAGGGCGGTTACTAATGCCTTTATTAGACTAACGAAACAAGATATTTCTGTGCAGGGCTTCCTACCATTGTGCCAATTCTTTTTTTCTTTTATTTTGAATTAAAGAAGATAAGATTTCAAAGGTGTACTGGCACACATGGAAACCAGGAAACTTTTTTTCCTGTGCAGGAAAAAAATGAGAATCTGGTCGGAGGCAGTATTGCTTCTGAAAACCAGTTGCTGGAAACCTCAGACCAGTACTCCTTAGGCAAAGTTCTCTGGCAACCGGTCCATTTTCTTTGGGTTCACCAGTACAGAAGCCCATCTCCCTTTTCCTGAACCCCAAAGAGACACCTTTGCCACCAGGCTTTGATGGCTGTTTCAGAGACTCCTTGGGGATCCAAAAAGTCCTGAGGAGAAAAACCTCATTTTATCAAAGAAGATAATGACCCCAAAAGATGGCACTGGCCCTACAACTAGCCAGGAAGCATCACTCAGGGGGTGGGCTCTCAAGTCAACATCTACCTAACCCAGCTGTAAACCTTGGACAGTTGGTCCAGGACCTTTCTGAGACAACTTGGATGGTTGGTCTCAGCTGCAGGACCACTATCTATGATGCTGGACCTATACTTTGATCTCTCTCCAAGATCCTGACTGTTGCTTTTGTTGCACTGCCTGGGAGACCAAGAAGGATTGACCTCTCCTTGCTTGGGCTTATTCATTCATTTATTTATTTCCCACCCTTCTTCCCCAGAAGAGCACCTCTCATCAATGGTGGATCACAAAACCCCTTGGGAAACTCTAGTAAATCACAACACCCCTCTTGTGTGTTGGTTAAAGACAAACATGGAATCCCTAAGTAGGGTTAGTACCAAGTAAGAATATGAAAGTAACATAACAAAGCAAACCCAGTATGAAAGTAGTTCCTTAGCTGTAGCCCAATACAATGAAGACTTAAATGCCAACCATACCATTGGCTGTTGCTGCAAGGGGGCTGGCAGACTCTATTGAAACAGTGGCCTTTCTATAGTCCATTTAATCCCATGTCATACCAGGGCATATTAGGTCTGATTACAGGCTTCTGGGCCCTGCAGCATACCAATGACATCATCATCATGCTCCCAAGACATAGAGGCTTCCGTGCTTTGGGGGGCTTGCAGAGTGTAAAATGTAACATAGATACCAGTGTGATGTTGTGGTTAGAGGGTCAGATTTGGAGACAGGAGACACAGGTTAGAGATGGAGAAGAAATTTGATTCCCTTCACATTTATACACACCTAACATACATTTTTCAAAACAGTACCACAACCAAATCACAGCTATCCTTTGAAATTTGCACATCTCTGACAAAGCAATGTATATGAAAGTGAAGCAATATGAATAGATATGCATATATTAGTGAAAATACCAGCAGAAATGCATCATATTAGGGGGATGATTTGCAAATGTGTGCATATTAGGCAAAATGAAATGCAAACATATTTATATTAGAGGAAATTTGGACTAGAATACTGAAGAACATTCAAGAGGACTATATATATTTAGTCAACTCCTAACCCAGGTTTAACTTCTCACTCAGCCACGAAGGTCACTGGGTGACCTTGAGCCAGTTTATTTATCTATTTATCTATCTATCTATCTATCTATCTATCTATCATCTATCTATCTCTATCTCTCAGCCTAACCTGCCTCAGTGACAGAGGTGAGGATAAAGTGGGGCAGGGGGTTCAAACCGTGAACACTGCCTTAAGCTCTTTGGCGCAAAGGGTGGGATGTACATGCAACCACAGTCATCGCCTTCCCATAGCATGACGTGCCAAATTTTGCACTGTATAAGCCACAACAGGCACAAACTCCATGGATGTTTCTACACCCTTGGGGTACATAGAGAACTGGGTGGCAGGAACAGATGTTTCCCCTAATTCTGTGGTTGGCTCCACCTGGCCAGGAACCAAACTCCTTCTCCAAATTTGTGGTTTCACTGCCATGTTGGAGCAACCCTAGGCATCTCTCACATACAGGCTGGCACAATACATTTTTCTGATGGAGGCAGAGCAGCAAATACTTCCAACCAAGTCAAGGTGCATAGTGGTACCCAAGACCAACCAACTTATTTCTTGGCAACAGATGCAGAAAATCCAACAAGCTCCTCTCCCACTCCTTGGCTATAAAGATGCTGTCATCATCATATAATATGCTGCCCTTTCAAAATCGCTCTGTTGAATAGCAGAGGCACACAATATGGTAGTGCTGCTGTTTCAAAAGCAGGGGTACAGATACAAAGAGTCACAGCTCAGCTTTTCCTTCACGTGTAAATTGTGACTTGGCTCACTTGCTTGAGCTATCTGCTTGGCAGGTGCATTGATATGGCACACCATGCTGACACGGTGGTTTGTGCCTTCCTGTAGAGATCTAAGAATGGGTTGCCTTCTGGTTCTCTTCCAAGTATCTATCCATATATATGTGTGTACCTAATAATAAAACTGAAGAATTCAAAGTACAGGTTCCAGTGGCCCCCTTCCAAATCTTCCTTTCGATTCCAGAGCAGAGCAATGCAGACCACTGGAGCACTCAAGAAATCACTCCCTTCATTAGCTGCTACGAAATGGCAATACCAGATGAAAGCAATGAGCATATAAAGCTACACAAACATCCTCAAAGGTCACACAAGCTGAACACCAGCAATCAAGAGCATCAGGCAGGCACTTGCTGGAGAGATTATCTCCTAAGGCCCTTTGAAACCTGGCTGGCAAAAAAAAAATTAAAAAATTGTGACAGGTACAAGCTGGCTCCTGTATGTCTCCTATGGAAACCACAGGAAAATGTATCCATGTTCCTTACATCATTACCCTGAAATGTCAAAGGAGTCACCCTCTTAGCAACAACGGCCATCAGAAACAGGAGGAAGCCATTTGGAAAGCCTTTGAAAACCAACACTTTCCCAAGAAGAAAGTTGTCTGTTAATCGCTGCCCATCTGCAGTGGCTAAGGCAGAGGCTATATTCACATCTAACTCACATGCCCCTGCCACACTGAAATGAGGCAGCAATTGCTTCCCTTGTGTGACCAAGAAAAACCGATATACATAACCCAATGGAGTGCTTTTAAAAATAGTGTGCAGGAGCAGAACCATGGCACATGGGGAAGTGGGGCTAAACCCTTTCTTCCTAATAAATAATAATAATAATAATAATAATAATAATAATAATAATAATAATAATTTATTTATACCCCGCCCATCTGGCTGGGTCTCCCCAGCCACCCTGGGCGGCTTCCAACAAAATATTAAAATACAGTGGTCTTTTAAAAATTAAAAGCTTCCCTAAACAGGGCTGCCTTCAGATGTCTTCTAAAAGTCTGGTAGTTGTTGTTCTCTTTGACATCTGGTGGGAGGGTGTTCCACAGGGTGGATGCCACTACTGAGAAGGCCTTCTGCCTGGTTCCCTGTAACTTGGCTTCTCGCAGTGAGGAAACCGCCAAAAGGCCCTTGGTGCTGGACCTCAGTGTCTGGGCAGACGCTCCTTCAGGTATACTGGGCCGAGGCCATTTAGGGCTTTAAAGGTCAGCACCAACACTTGAATTGTGCTCAGAAATGTACTGGGAACCAATGTAGATCCTATGCCGCATCCCAGGAAAAAATACCACCAGCACTAGCAATGGCATTTTCGCTGGGAGCTATCATCCCCCTAAGGGACTATAGCAATGGTTTGGGGTGATTTTCCATGGGAGTGAAGTGCAAAGGAGAAGAATTAACACACACCCCTCTCCTGCAAGAACAGAAGAAGAGTTTGTTGGATGGGGCCAATGGTCCATCTGGACAGCATCCTGCTCTCCCAGCAGTCAACCAGATGCATGCAGGAAACCCACAAGCAGAACCCCTTGCACAAGGGCCCTCTCCCTTCCTCTGGTCTCCAGTAACTGGTATTCAGAAGCAAATGTAGCTCCAAATCCAGAGGCACAGCATAGCCATCATGGCTAGTAGCCCCACCAATAGCCCTCTCCTCCGGGAATTAGTCCAATCCTCATTTAAAGCCATCTAAGTTGGTGTCCATCATCTCCTTCTGGAGGAGAAAGTCCCCTTTAATCTGTCCTAAATCTCCCAACAGCTGGCATCATTGGCTGTCCACAACTTATGAGAGAGGGAGGAAAACTATCAGCCTGGATAGCTCAGTTGGTTAGAGCACGGTACTAGTCATGCCAAGTTTGCAAGTTTGATCCCTACGTGGGACAGTTGCATATTCTTGCTTTGCAGGGGGGTGGACGAGATGATCCTCAGGGTCTCCTTCAACTCAACAATTCTATGATTTACTCCATGTTAAACCACAGAGCCTAGGACTTGCTGATCAGAAGGTCAGCGGTTCGAATCCCCACGACGGGGTGAGCTCAAATTGCTTGGTCCCTGCTCCTGCCAACCTAGCAGTTCGAAAGCACGTCAAAGTGCAAGTAGATAAATAGGTAGCGCTCCAGCGGGAAGGTAAACGGCATTTCCGTGCACTGCTCTGGTGCTGGCCACATGACCTGGAAGCTGTCTGCAGACAAACGCCAGCTCCCTCGGCCTATAGAGCGAGATGAGCATTGCAACCCTAGAGCCGGTCACGACTGGACCTAATGGTCAGGGGTCCCTTTACCTTTACCTTTACCTTTATGCACCATTTTATGAACTTCTATCAAGTCACCACTTACTCATCTTTTTAAAAATTATTATTATTATTATTATTCCCTGCCCTAACCTCTAAAATGTTCCAAGTGCTGCAACCTTTCCTCACAAAGGAGACACTTTATCCCTTGATTGTGATCAGGCCCACCCATGCAGGGGATTTTTTTTTAATTAACAGCAAGATCTATTAAATGCCCATATTGCATTTAAATCCATTTGGCCCCGAGTAGCCACCCAGGCAGTGCAGGAAGCAGCAGAGAATTACTACCCGGCCTGCAAGAGACCATGTTGTACCTAAGAAGCCATCCACCATCTGATTGATTGTAGAAACTCAGGGAGGATTCAGACAATCTGATTTCTACCCAAGCATTAAGTCCAGCAGCCTCCAGACAGAGAATCAAGGGGAATTAACTCACCTGATAGGGTCCAATCCTCAGTGGACTCAACAGCCGAAATCTCAAAAAACCGTGGAAATCTAGTCTCACAATGTGGTGACTGCACAGTCCATTACTCACTAGTTTACAGACACCAGGAGCCATGGCAATACTTGGTTCCCCACAGGGGCATTGCTGGGTATTTAAGGGATTCAGGACACAGACCCCATGACCCAACGATGGCAGGCGTCTCACACACACAGTACTTTGCAGTGTGCCCAGTCAAGCTATGAATCAGAAGCAGGGAACCTCTGGGCCACAGGCCCGTCTAGACCTGCTAGAGAGTCCAATATAGCCCTCAAGGCCATTTCCCCCAAATAAAAAATCCTGCCAATCAGCTGCCAAGACTGCATGACATCAGCTAAGGGATGGGGGTTCACCAGTGCTTCACCATTGCTTTTCCTACAGGGAATGTGCTGGCAAAACAGGACACCCCATCCCAAACCATATGAGTCAACTTTGACAGTGGGCAGGACTGCCCATCTACCAGTCACATCCTTCCTATTGGTGACATTTTTAAAAATAGCTTTTAAAAGAGTGAGGGGCAGTAGATTTAGGACCCACTGCAAAAGCTCCCCTGGATCATCACTCCCTAACAAGACTCCTGATCTGCCACATATCTGGGGGCTTCCATATCTGGAGGAGGCATTACTCAGTAAAGAGTTATGAGGATCCACTTTGTGACAACCCAGTTCTGCTTGAATCCCTCCACCTGGCAACACCAACAGTCAGCATTCATTGCCTGACATGACAGCATTGACGTCGTCTGACAGCCATTTTTTTCCCCTCAACAAGCATTGACTTTTGCAATTGCCTCGTCTCTGCAAAGATGTCACATAACGTTTTAAACGTTGCAAGGGAAGGGTCAGTCCCAGTGCAGCTACTGTGAGAAAAGCAGAAGGTTGATCTTGCCTGTGGGGGGGTGGAATCACATTCTTCCTGGGGAGGGGGCAGGCAGACAGGCAAGTGACAGGATGGAGAACAAAATGGGAAAGAAGCACACAGGGGCAGAGGAAGGGGGTGCGGTGGGGGTGGACCGCCCAGGTGTCTTCGCTGAGGGAGGTGACATTTGGCCCACCACCCTCCCACGACTCCCAAGCCTACCCCAAGCCATCGGGGGAAGGGAGGAGCCGTGCCGGTTTGCCTTGTGCCAGAGAGCCAGTGTGGTGTAGTGGTTAGGAGCGTAGATTCGTAATCTGGGGAACCGGGTTCGCGTCTCCAGTCCTCCACACGCAGCTGCTGGGTGACCTTGGGCTAGTCACACTTCTCTGAAGTCTCTCAGCCCCACTCACCTCACAGAGTGTTTGTTGTGGGGGAGGAAGGGAAAGGAGATTGTTAGCCGCTTTGAGACTCCTTCAGGTAGTGATAAAGCGGGATATCAAATCCAAACTCCTCCTCTTCTGGTTCTTTCAACCAAGACTTCTCCCCAAACACACACGCACACCTTTATTTTGACAGCTGGGGGAGGCTTGGGAATTGCAGGCAGGCGGCGCGCCAAATGTCCGCCATCAGCGGCTCGCTCCACCTCCGGCTGTAGGGTGCACGTGCCGCTCCATGCACCGAAGCGGCTATGCTGTGCCTTGGAGGGCACCCTCTGCACTCTGCCCCCCTCGGGAGCCCCCCCTCAGGAGTACGCCCACCCTGGGCAGCGCGGGCATATGCTCTGCTGCTGGAAGCACAAGGGGAAAGACCTGGAGAAGTGGGAAATTTGCAACCTAGAAGGATCAGAGTTCTCAATATTTCTGTTAATCCTTTGCCAAAAGGGCACCATTATTTCTAGACTAGGGATGGGGAATCTATGTCCCTCCAGATATTGTTGGACTACAACTCCCATCATCTTTGACCGCTTTGCCATGCTGGCTGGGGCTGATGGGAGTTGGAGTTCTACAACATTTGGAGGGCCACAAGTTGCGCACCCCTGCTCTAGAATTATGCCTATCTGGACTGAGCAACTGAAGTTATTTACCATCTACTTCATAGCTGTCAGGGCAGGCAGTCTGGAATCAAGCAAGCATCAGACAGAAACTTCAGTAGCTAAGTGGGAGCAACAGTCAGTTTGAGACAAGCTACGTCTGTACCTGAACTACAGTTGTTCAGACTCTGGAGCTAGACCATAGTCGGAAACCTTAGGGAAACAGGTGAAAACCTAGTACCTCCCAGTATCACCTGCTCTCTCCTGAGCTGATAGCTGCAATGCCTCCTCGTTGCATACCCTCCAACATTTCTCTGATGAAAATAGGGACATCCTAAGGAAAAGTGGGACATTCCAGGATCAAATCAGAAACTGGGAAGGTTTCTGTAAATCCGGGACTGTCCCTGGGAAATAGGGACACTTGGAGGGTCTGTCATTGTCAGAGGTTGTAATCCAGTAACATCTCAGTAGTATCACATTAGCTACCCATGCCGGACATAGCGAGAACAATCATACTGCAGGAAAGGCTGTAGCATGTGTCTTCCAGGAAGAAGGGACCAGGTTCAATTTGTGGCATCTCCAGGTATGGCACAGAAGCACCCTTTTCTGAAACCCTGGAGAGCTGTGGCCGCACAATCCTGAAGAAGCAGGCAATGACCTCTGACTTGGCAAAAGGAAGTTTCCTCTGTGTACACATTGTGCAAGTAAGCCATGATTGCATCTCTTCTGTACTAACACCATGCATTTCTCCCCGCCCCCCAAAGTACAAGGCACAGTTTGCTGGCCTTGCCTTGGGATGCTGGAAGGATTTCATACTCAGGAAAAAAGAAAAACACGTGAATCTTCCCCCAGACCAACAGAACATTGCATTGCACTCAGTCTTACCTTGGGGAAAAGAGGAAAGAGTCAAGCAACAATATGTGACAGATGTTAGACCCATCACTTAACGCATGATAGGAAAATACCATGGCAATGAGAGTCGTGTAACAACTTGTATAGGAAGAAACAAAGAATTCCCACTAGCGGGTCCTTGTCTTAGCAGAGGGTTCATATTTAAGGAGGTAAACAAATGGTCACTGAAGCCCTTAGATAAATAAAAAAAAATTGCCTCAAAGGTGAACTGAAAACTTAGTTGTTAATAAAATGAATAGATTGTGACTATATATGGTTGAGGTATTATAGGGAAGGATCCAAGAGAGATGGCTGGTTGGCCATGGTTGAGAACCGGATACTCGGCTAGATGGGCTTTTGGTGTGATTCAGCAGGGCTCTTATGTTATGTCCTTACATATGGGAGCAGATGAGCAACAGGGAGGGAATCATGTGGCTGAGAACAATGTAAAAGTTATGGAGGCAAATTCCACCCACTGTCATGAACTGAGGAAGAGGAGGAAGGCAATCCTGGTGAGGGGTGTAGCCAGGACTAGCACATACCGGGGCAAGCAGGGGATGGGGAAGGGAGTACTCACAGAGTGACGGAGGATGACAAGAGAATGGAGGTCAGTGCATAGGAACCAGAGCAGCAGGACCCTTCACCAGAGCCAGGGGGTCCCTATCTCCAGAGGGCCCCTGTCTCTGAGGCATAGGGAGCAGCGGGTGGGATGCTCCAGGAGGCACAGGCAGACAAGGGCCCACAGCCCAGCTCCCTAGTTGGCCAGGTGAGGCTTGCTAGCTCTAGGAGGAAGCGTGTGATTCATCAGCTGGAGTAGGCTTGGAACAGGTAAGGTTCATATGTGTCGTCGAGCCCAGATGCTGCAATCAGCATGCAAAGTACAAAAGGGAAGCAGAGCTGAGGTGCAAAAGTGTCTGCTCAACTGTCCATGTTGATGGGCCTTGGCTTGGATGCTCCTGGACCTCTATGGGACTGTGCTTTGGGTTTGACTCTGGACTGTATCCTATCTGCTGGGCTTCATACTTGACTTACTTGGATGGACCCTGGATTGTGCTTCCTGACCTTCAGACTTTGGACTTTGCTTGCATGGATTGACACACACACACCCCGACTTTGAACTTTGGGTGACATACTGACTTGCCGCCAGGTAGGCCAGGGGTCCAAGATACCCACTACCCAACGCCATGAAGACCAGGGCCAGTTGCCCTTCCAAGGAGTTGCTGGTGTGGGTGCCACTTCACTACAACTAGAAAGGGGAATGTTTCAAGAAGCATACAGTCTTCCCAGATGACAGACAGTAGCCAACTAACCCATTTCATCTGTGTGGTGATTCCCACTTGTGCAATGGAAACTCCCTCCCTCCCCAAATCTGTTCTGGGGGTGTTCCCATTTCTCAAGAGCAGATTTGGAGGGGGCACAGGGTGTGTGCAGGGACTGGATGGAGGGGAGTTCCACTGCACAAATGAAGATCTTCCTGCTGACAGTATGAGTTAGCTGGATACCAACCAGATCTTCCAAGGCAACGTGCAGTCAAATGCATATGAACCAATATAATAAAAGGATGAACTGCAGCAATACAAAGTCATTCAACTAAAAAGCTAAGGAAAGAAACAAAAATCAAGCTCAGAGCCCCAAAAACTGCCAAAAGAGGAAAGGCAGAGAATAACTCAAGACGAACAGATGTGGGATTCTCAAAGAAGGGTCAGAACAAGTTTTTTCAACCACAGATGGAAGCTGGTTTCACAGCTTGTCTTATGCACAGCGATATCTGCAGGTTGAAGCTTGCTCAGACCTTGTCTTGCCCCCTTCTCTCATGCATACTTTTATAAGAAGCCTCTATGTGTTGCTGCAGATGTGAGTTCACCATTCAACTTTTAAAAATATCAAAAACACTCTCACATTTATTTGAGGGTATATCCTACTGAATTCATTGGAACTTACATCTGGGTAAGCATCCACAAGGTTGCACTGCACGTGTCCTTGGGATTCCCTGTGGTACTCATTCCATCTTCTCTTTGTCTAGTTCCAATGTGGACCCATTGGGGTACTCGGTTTTGTCCCTCATAAGAAGTAGTTGTGTATCAAAGCAATAGCTCAGAGTAATCCAGATACAAGCATTAAGAGACAGCTTTGAAATCAGCAAGACCAACTAAATTCTCTGAAGTGTATTGTGCAATCTCCAGCTGAAGTCAGTGTCAAGAACTGGGATTCTTGCTTTGTACCATTTCCTCCTTCACTATGGACTTCATTTCCTTTTTCTCTAGAAACAGATCTAACAGATCTCCTAAAGTAATTTATTGTGAAAGCAGTAGGTCAAAAGATCAGCTCCTTGGAACACTGTGTATCTGGAGATTCAGCTAGGAGTTCAGGAGTATTTTAAAGAAGTGGTGGGGGAATGTTCTAGGGCTCCATAATATCACTAGGACCATTCCCTCCATCTCCAATGTTCAAGCTGTGAGTGCTGTTACTTACGTAGCCAAAACGGCATGCAAACACACCCCACACCCCACAACAGGGAGGTATCATGATGTGTGGTTTTGGCCCTTGAGATACATGCTCCCCCTGTCTGTATCTTCTTTTATAGCAATATATAAAAAGGTAAAGGTAAAGGGACCCCGGACCATTAGGTCCAGTCGTGACCGACTCTGGGGTTGCAGAGCTCATCTCGCTTTATTGGCCGAGGGAGCCGGCGTTTGTCCGCAGACAGCTTCCAGGTCATGTGGCCAGCATGACTAAGCCGCTTCTGGTGAACCAGAGCAGCGCACGGAAATGCTGTTTACCTTCCCACAGGAGCGGTACCTATTTATCTACTTGCACTTTGATGTGCTTTCGAACTGCTAGGTTGGCAGGAGCAGGGACTGAGCAATGGGAGCTCACCCCGTCGCAGGGATTCGAACCGCCAGCCTTCTGATCAGCAAGTCCTAGGCTCTGTGGTTTAACCCACAGCGCCACCTGTGTCCCTATAGCAATATATAGCTTCATGTTATCCTGCTTGTTGCTGTTGTATTACTGTTTACTATAATGCTTTATTGCTTTGATTGTTAGCCCTCTGTGAAACTAGTGTTTAAAAGCAGGATATGAATCCTTAAAAGTGTAGGGGTGTGTGTATTCTGCATTTCCAAGAAACTGATCCTTCAAGTGTGGCAGCACCTACATTCTGAAACTCTGTGCCCACTGATATTAAGCAGGGGACCTTTGCTGTGCTGTTTTCAGCAGCTGCTAAAACAGGTAGATTTGCCATGTAACGTAAATTTAGCATGGGTTTTAATGTTGTTTTATTTCATTATTTTATTTTAAAGCATTTATAAACCACTTCGTATTTTAAGAATCTCTAAGTGGTGTACAACCTAAAAACAGTATCATTAAAACAAAACAAAAATGCAAGACCGTGTTGTTGTTGTTGTTAAACTGCTTCTTTTATTCTAAAACAAAAATGAATTACTGTATTACGGGGGGGTGAATTACTCCTCCATTCCTACACAACATGGAGGAGATACTGCAAGCCTTAGAAAGAGCTTGCCCAGTTGATCTTAATGACCAGAAGGGCCTGTCCTACCATTAGGGAGAGTGAGGCAACTGTCTCAGGCGGCAGATGCTTAGGGGCAGCAGTAGGAGCCCCTACCTATTTCTCCCAAGTTGCCAACCATTCCCCCTTTGTTGCCACGTGGCCTTTACTTGGCTCCCTAAACTGACCCGCTGCCTCAGTGGAGGATGCTACTGCATCACTAGTGTTGAAGTAAGATTCAGCTGCTGCTTCAGCCAACTTCTGGATGTGTAATTGGAAGCAAGCATCTAGTCCTCCACCAAGGCAGCAAAATATCTTGGGCTGGCTGTGATGAGCAGCACATATGGAGGGGGGCGGCAAAAGGTAGCTCAAGATCTGCTGGCAGTTGTCTGGGTGCAGTAGATCATCAAGGATTTATTTTGATTAAAAAATTGCAAACTGAACATCTCCCCTTCCCCACCCCTAAGGCATAGCTCAGATGTAAACAATAATAGCAAAGGTCATGCAAGCACTGAAGTGGCAAGAGAATGAAAGTTGCTGTTATCAATATGAAAGAAAATGTTAACACAGCTATATATTGCAGAACATGGCAGGTACAGTCTGTCCTCTAGAGTCCTTGTTTCTGCACTGGATGAATGGCCACCATTCCAGCATAAAAGTCTCTCAGGGTTGGTTTGTTTTTTGCCCTCCAGCCACTTGAAGTTTTGTGTCAGCTTTTTAAGGATTTTCTATCCCCCCCCAAAAAAAATTATATTATCCCATTTTAGTTCATATAAACTTTCTGCTTCTTTCCAGTTTCTAGCTATCAATATTCTTGAGGCCATTAATAACTAACCAATTAAATGTTTATATAATAATCCTTGGTTATCTCCACTGAATATACCCAACAATACTATTTCAAGTGGAGTTCCCCCCATCCCCGGTTTTCCCAGTATTTTTGATATTTCTATAAAAATCTCATCCCAGAACTAGGCATCTTTGGCACAGTCCCACCACATATGTGTGAAGGAACTGTGAGCTGTACGTGCCCTCCAGCAAACAGGTGAGTATGACTTATCCATTTTAGCTATTTTGTAGGCGTTAAATGCCATTTTTGCATTAGTTTCAAAGAAATTTATTTTAAACTAGCTGAGGTTATTTTATAAGGATTTTTTTCCCACATAGCTGCCCAATCTTCATCATGATTTCCCAGTTTGCTTAACAATAGCAACAACAAAATAATCCACACATAGACTGGACTGTCTCAAAGTAGCCCACATCTTCTGCTTGGTGAAGTTGCATCTTATTGGTTAACACACATATTAGACTGCTGAGATGAAGAAATCTTGATGTAACCAGTAATGGATTTTAGTATGGAAGCTTGGTTCTCATCCTCAAAACAAATCCCTGTGCTCAGTGGCTACTCTGAGACATCATGTTATTTCATTCTAAGTCTATGTCTTCTGCACCCCTGTCTTCTCTTGGTGGATCTCAGAGTTTTAGTAAAACAAAACTTAGATCTCAGAAATCACAAGACAGACTTTCCTTGCTAAATGGGGCCAAAAAAAAATCATTTAGAGATCCTCGTCCTAAACCAGCTCCCATTGACCCTGACCATGAGTTATGCTAGCTGGGGTTGGTGGCAATTTGATAACATCTAGAAAGCCACTGTTTCTTGCTTCTTTACAGTAGTGCTAAATTCTTATGGTGTTTGATGCTCAAAAATCTCTCTTGACGCATCTCATTTCATTTTATGCAATGGCTTGTGAAGGCTTTGCTCTAAGAGGTTACCTATATTATAGGTCTTATAAAACGTTTCAAATAAATAAATTGGAGTTGTGGCAGGGAAGAGTAGACAAATACCATACATTTCCTATTCAATGTATCAGACTCTTTTTTAGATTTCAAAAAATCTAACATACTATCACATTCCCATCAGTCTCAGTCTCAAAAAAACCATATTCTTACTATTTCTATTTTGCTAATGGACAGTTGAGGCCATGCATGGTTGTTTGCCCAAAGCTACTAAGTTAGCTCATGTCCTGAGGTAGATTTATCAGATTTACACCTGTGTCAATATCTGCCCTACTTAATAGTAACCCAGCTGAATAAGACCAAAGGCCTGTCTAGCCCAGTATCCTATTTAACAATGGCCAACCAAACAACTCTGCAAAATCCAGAAGCAGGACATGAGGAAAATGCCCCATCTGCACTGCTGTTCCCCAGTGACTGGTACTCAGAGGCATGTTGCTTCCCATACTGGTGGCAATATAAAGCCATCAGTGCCTGGGAGCCATTGACAGCATTTGTCTAATCCCCTTTCAAAACAGTCTACAATGGCAGCCATCACTACACCATGGACTAGCAAATTCTATAGTTGTACTATGTGCTGCGTAAATAAATATTTCCTCTTGCCTTTCCTGAATCTTCCAACATTCGCTTTCACTGGGAGTCCCTGGATTCTAGAAGGGAAAACATATCCCTGTTCTCTTTCTCTACAACACACACACTTTTGTTTGCCAGAGCCATGTCCCACTTTACTCACCTGTCCCCCCACCCACCCAAACTAAAAAGCCCCAAATACTGTGACCTACCCTCATAAAGGAGTTACAGGAGTGCTCCAATTCAGACCCTGATCATTTCGGTTGCTCCTGTCTTCATTTTCCAGCTCTTCATTTGAGATGCAGTGACCAAAACCATACACAATATTTCAAGTGTGGCTGCACCAAAGATTTGTACAAAGGCATTGCAATATTGGCAGTATATTGCCAAGCTAAAAGCTGGGGGTTATTTGCACCTATGAGCAGCAGAGACCTAAGTTACTTATCAAAAGAAGAGGTCTGTCCAAGACATAGTCCCATCATTCCTTTTGGTCCTACGCCAAGAAACCCAAAGCCTGACCTAGAAGAATCCTTGGTTTCCCTGCTAAGCCTGCCAATCAGAATGCTTGTTGTGATGACAGCTTCTGAGCATGGACAGTTGCCCATTACAAATTGCAACAGGGCCAAAAATGCATTTCATGAAGTCACAAAACAGCCGCTAGCTCATAACGCCTTCTAGCCATTAAACCCCAAAGTTGCGTTTGAACTCAAACTCATAACAAATAGCCAACAGGCTTCCAATTCCTCATTCATAAAGAGTGTTTGATGTCAGGGTGTTGACCTTTGCGATCCTTTGTGTATAGCAAATGAACCAAAGTTATATATTTATGCAAATGCACTTGGAATCTATGCTGAAGACAAACATATTTTTAACAGAGCTTGAGAAGGATAAAGCTAGCTAAACAGAAGCTCTATAAAATAAAGGAAAAACCAGCCTAATCCCTATATGCAAAGAAAACCTTGCAGGTGATCTTTTAAATTCATCCAGGAACTACTGGAGGATATTCTGTTTTGCACCAAAAAGATATAATAACGTGGGCAGAAACCAAGCAAAAACAATCCACTTGTTCCTTCACATACCTTTTTTCTAGATAATTATTTAACTGAAGCTGCTTCATTATATACCTTTTTGCGTACTGTGCTATGAGCAGAAGAAATAATCCAAGTAGATTGACTAACCTTGTTGGCCAAATGCTGCATGAAAAAGGAGGAAATGATATATGTGCGCTTTTTGTCAACATATGACTCTCCTTGGGGAGGAGGCATAACATTATTTCATTTTAGAGCTTTAACACGGTACTTTTGCCAAATGAAATTCAATGATCTCTTTTTAAATAACCTGTAACCACTGAGCTTGAACATGCACACATTCTATCCCCACCTTTTGCTTGCACTTCTCCTTGTTTGCTCCCTATCTGATGTTTAAAGAAGTCTATTAGTTTATTCAGAAGTAAGCTAGCTTTCTAGAGTAAGATTAGCGACAACCAAAAATTAGCAGGATTCAGTTAATCGGGGTCAAATTCAAAATGCTCATCTGGTTATTTTCTGCACTGTTTATGCATTAAGTAAAGAGTTCTTAATGCCACAGTGATTTGTGGCCCTATTAAAAAAAATTGTACAAAACAGAAGATTTGATGACCATGCAGACCCCTTCCTATAAAGTCTATAAGCCCAGCAGAATGTCTCGACCTTCATAAATGTTCCAAGTGAAGTCACTCAGAGCATAGCCAACAACCATCCCTCCCACAGAAAAGAAAACTCTCTCAACTGTGATTCTTGGGCTAATGGGATAATCTGTTGGGTGCACTTGTAGGCATTGCACAGTATCTTTGCACCTGGTTTCAGCTTATTCAATAAATTTATATTGGACAACTGCTTCTGAAAAAGAAACCCTACCTTTAGCAATGAGCTCCTCCAAGTCCAGGTCAAATCCCAGCCGGTGGCATTTCCTCCACAGCCCCATGTTAGTAGAGTTGTACTGTCTGTTGCACTCATCAACGGCACTCATGGCAAAGAGCTGCCTCCTGTTTCTTGCCAAGAGAAGTTTCCCTTCCCAACGGTCCAATCTAGACCTGCTGGCTCTGAGGGGCAGGTTGTTGTTAGAGTTATAAATGAAGCCGGGGTCATTCCTCCGGGTGGTGATGCTTTTGCACCGTTCCCTGTGCTTCCTGGCATCAGTTTCATACCAATGGTCAGAGCAGATCGCCACAGCCAGCATGCCTAGAGCACACAACGCTAAAGAGAGACCGGCATAGAGCAATAACCTTCCGGCAGCCATACCTTAGCTTCACAGAAAGACCATGGACATCTTCACTAGGAGGCAGAAAGCCCTTTGAACTGGATACCAGGTATGAGCCCAGCTCTTGGGCAGGTGTCACTGGACAGTGGCTTCCTTCAGTGATCACATAGAAGCAGGTGGAGATTCATCAAACTCTGGAGGAAGTGAGGAGAGGAAAAACTTATGCTCCAGAAGGAAAGAACCCTGGGCACTCATTCGCTTTTTCCTATGGGCAAGAGCAGGTGGGGGTGGCAAAATGGCCAGGAAATTCTGAAGCTTCAGCTTCAATCAGTCTGGTAAGGCGGAGAGGTCTTGTCACTGGCCAGGAAACGGCAGTCAGTGGTAAACAGCCTTCCCTTTCTTGTGTCTGGCCATCTGGATCAGTCTACTGAGCCCTTCCAGACTGAACCCACCCAGAAATACCAGAGGGGGGCTTTAGATAGACAGCTATTCTACCTCTCTCAGCCCTTTAAGGGGGCCACATTCAAGGAGTAGAAACGCTTGAAAATCAAAGTCCAAAAAAAAAAAAAGCCCCAATCTTCAGCTCCCCAGCCTCCAGCAATCTTGCTTCTAAACACCGGGAAGCCTGCGATGTGAAGTAGAGTGTGTTTTTATGATGATGGTGATGATTTTGCAAGAATCCTGGTCACGGTCGATATGCTTGCTTGTTTCAGAGGACAGGCAGCGAAGGAAGAAAGCTGCCCTTTGGTCGATTTCAATCCTGGGCTTTTTCTTGAAACACACACACAACGCACATCCAAGCCAGTCCTTTGCCTTCCTAACGCGGGAGTCCGGTCGCCCTGCTCCGTCGCCCCAGAAGTCCTGCAGCTTTGCAGCAATGCACTGACATCTTGGTTCTCTCGCCGAGCCGCCGCCGCCGCCGCCGCTCTGCCTGCCTCCTCCTCCTCTTCGCCAACTGATTCAGCGCGTTTGTTGTGCTGCCTTGCGCCCGTGATCACGGCAACGTAAGGGGAGAATCGGCGATCGGCGATCGAGAACGCCGGATCACGGGCGAAAGAAGAGCGGCTGGGCTCTCGTCGTGGCCATCGTCAGCGGCAAGGAGGCGCACCCACCCGGGCACCCTGCCGCCCTCTCTGTCGGTTCCTCCCCCGGGGAGCGTGTGGCAAGCGGCGGGAGGACAGGCACGCACAGAAGCGCCGGGGAGCTTGGAGGCGCCGCGCGATTCAGCACCACGGACAGCGCCAGCTTCCTTCCGAGAGACCCAGCCCCCGGAATATGTGTGTGTTTCCTCCTCCTGCTGCTGCTGCTATTGCAAAGCGGTCCTCCTTCACCCCCCTCCTTTTTTCCAATTCTCCCCCCCTTTTTTTTTTACACCGGGGCTTCCGTTTTCTGTTGAGCAAGGCTTTCCAACGTACAGATCCTATATATACAGACACACAAAAAAAAATAACAATGGGGAGTCTTCGTTCACTCCCCGCTTACCGTTGCAAAAAAGAAAAACCCCACCCCGATGAATTAAAACACGATGGTAAACGGAGGGAGGGGGCGCCAAGCAGGAGAGGAGGGGGATAAAATTAATAAATAAACGACGCCAGCCGATTCCACTCAAAAGGAGGAGGGGGGTGGGCAATAAGCCTCTGCCTTGTCAATAGCTCACGGTCTGCACCATTTCCTTGCCACACGGCCTGATCTCCGTTGCAAGCAGCGCTATCTTCCTTTGTAGGCTTTCCCTCCCCCTTTTCGTAACAGCTTCCTACCCGGCGCGATCCTGCCGTCAACAGCTGGATAGATTGTCTTCTTCAGACATTTTGCTGGGCCGGACCTCCTTCCATCCCGCTTTTCTCCTCTAACGGGAAGAACTCGCCCATTCTCGCCAGGAGGCTGCCGGGCAGGCGAGATAGAGAGAGCCGGGGAGCCTTCGCAATGGCATTGCCCTCCCCCCGCTTGCAGGGCTGGCTGGCTGGCTGCTGTTGCCCTTTTAATGCCCCCGCGCTAATAGCTCGAATATAAGAGCGGCTCCAAGTCTTCTGCCCACCTGGGAATCTCGCCTTCTTCAAACACGCCACCCTGCAGCCTTGGCTGAAGCCTACAGCCAGAGAATACAGAACGCCGAGCCAAAAGCTAGTGATGTCACCCATGCAGCGTGAGCCTCATTCCTTATTTCTCTAGCTTCCTTAAAGATAAACTGCACTCCTTCTCCGAGAGAGAAAATGCCTGGAGATTCGTCCTTTCCTTAAAGCAGGCAGAATAAAAACATGGCTCTGTATGCTGGGCTTCCTGATTTGGGGTCACCATGCCCTTTAAACCAGCCTAAAAACCCTAAATGGTCCTGTTGCGGACTGTTACATGCACATGCCGGAATCTAAATATTTCAGCATGCTTGGAAATCTGCAAATCTGCACCACAATCATTGTGAGCCTTTTTGCACAAAGGACAACTTTCCTGTACATTTTTTTTTTGAGGGGTGTACACATGCACACAAACAGTAGTGTGGTCCAAACAATCATGGTAGCTGAGTTGTCATATCTCAACCTCAGACCCCCAGCTGGAAAAAGAAAAAGGAATATGGAGATTATGGTGCAGTCGTATACATGCCTAGTCTACTCACAAGTAAGTCCAGTTGAATCTGATGGGGACTTACTCCTGGGTAAGTATATTGCAGCCGTAATCACCTACCATTTATACCACTGGTGTGCAGATTAAGGAGCACTGTAAATTATTGTGTATAGCCAAAGAGCTATATGTATTATTAATGAAACCAATACATAAACATATTCCAGACATGTATTTAGACAAATAGGGTTGTCAGCTACTCTGCATTTTCAGAGCAGTCCCCTGTGTTATGAAGGACCTCACAGAAGTGCATAGAGAAAATTGGGCAAACAAAACCATACAAGGAAAGGAAGGTTTGGATGTAGGAACTCCATGGTGCCTTCACAAGACTTGTGAGAGTGTTGCAGTGAGGCGGCGTGGATTTCTGCTATCACCCAAATACCTGCATCGGTATTTAGACAACACAAGCTGATTTTTTTTCTACTACATTACATTGAAAGTAAACGGAGTGCCATGTCTCTTGAACCCTGGCTGTTGAATAGCAGCACATAGTATTTCCATAAAATGCTGGAAGTATGAAGCCGACCTATCAGGAAAGACCATTTGTCCAACTAACCCAGAGTTGCTTACTCTGGTTGGCAGCAGTTCGACAGCAGGGCTCTTTTTAGGAATGGCATCTCTGCCCCTATCTAAACCCTGTCTAGCATGGTGGGTCAGCGGTTTACATAATTCTGCACAGTTTTAAAGCAGTTGTCACAATCTGTACAGTTTGCTTTTTAGTCCCTTCAACCTCACTGCTTACAATTCTCCACCAACGCACAAACACGCACGTACGTGTGTGTGTGTGTGTGTGTGTGTGTGTGTGTGTGTGTACTTGCCAACTAAGTACAGTGGTGTCTCAGGTTAAGTACTTAATTCATTCCGGAGGTCCGTACTTAACCTGAAACTGTTCTTAACCTGAAGCACCACTTTAGCTAATGGGGCCTCCCGCTGCACCGCTGGAGCACGATTTCTGTTCTCATCCTGAAGCAAAGTTCTTAACCTGAAGCACTATTTCTGGGTTAGCGGAGTCTGTAACCTGAAGCATATGTAACCTGAAGCGTATGTAACCTGAGGTACCACTGTATAACACTTCATGCAGCTGTGTTGTTTTTTAACTGACTCCTAGGACTTCACTCCTGACCTCTGACTTTCTGGTGCAAGTCCTTGGCTGTGGATATACCATACATTTAAAGCACATTCCTCAAAGTAACCTGGGAACTGAAGTTTTTAAGGGGCTGGGAATTGTAGCTCAGCTATGGGTAAACTATAGTTCCCAGTATTCTATAAAAGAGGCCCATGCTTTATGTGTATGGAGTGTACACGTCCTTGGGTCCTAGCTCCTCTTCAAGACCTGCTTACAACTCAGCCATGACACAACAGAAAACTGAGGTTTCCAAAAAAAATCAACATTTCCAATGATTTATTATAAAAACAAAATGTATCTCTCTGGTTGTCTGGAATAAGTGTCAAATGTACTGACATAGTGTATTGCTCCAAAAGAACAGATACGTTTTAACCTAAAAACATAAACCGTAGAATTCTTAATCCAAAACTATACACAGTTTCAATATTTGTCAACCTCGGCAACAAATTAAATGTAGCTTTCACTCCAATGTGGTGAAACAAAAGCTGAATCAAATTGGAGGCAGGGGAGAGAGAATCATAATTTACAAGCACAAGTCATGTCAGTTCGCAGATTTCTTGCCTGAGGACAAAATTGACAGATTTGTCACCGAAGTGTAATTATGCCGCAAAATTCAGAAAAGTTGTAGATAGCTGTGTGGCTCCATTATAAAATCCAAACTTCGCAGTATGGCAAGACTTTTAAGACCAACCAGGATGTTAGAAAGGATGTTTTCAAGGTCTCAGAAACAAAGTTATGCGGCGTTCATTCTCTCATCTGATGCTTGAAAAGGAAAGATAGAGGGCAAATATTCCCTTTTTTTTTCATATATCAGCATTTGTTGGAACCGATCGCATCCAAGTATGAACAGCCATGTGACATGAATTCATCCATTTGTTGCTGCAGTCCTGCAGGCTCCAAGTTCTAGATGTGTGGCTAGAATCAGGATGGAGGAAACTTCCCCTCCTGGTTGCTATGTCACCAGATGCGCTTTGCAGCCACCTCAAGGTTCATGGATGCTTAGCAACTGCAGGAATGTTTTCTCCATTTTCTTCAAACATCCAACAAAATAGCTAGCTTGGAAACTGATAAGCCATTTCTATTAGCGAGAGGAGGCAATGGCTGGCTAGATTATTAGACCTTGGTCTTCCAAGATATTGCTGAACTGCAAGTCCCACATCCTAGAACACTGGACATACTGGCTGGGGTTTACAGTAATTAGAGACTTAAAACATCTGGAACATCAATGGGCTACGATGCTTGGAATATGACAGTAGTTCATCTATGAGTCTTTATCTAACTACACTAAAAATCATGACTTAATCCATTATGCCTTTAGTACTGTGGCAGAGCATGGGAACCTTTGGCCAAACACAGAAACTCTTATTTCTCCCCTAATAACCTTACTGAAATCAGTAGTTAAAATCAGGGCAGTTCAATTGACCATCTTGATTCAAAATGGCATCCAATGACAAAAACATGTACATCTTCAGAACCAAAATTTGGCTATGATCTCATGAAAGGTATCCAGAGGACAAAATATGTAGAAGGACATACCAGTGGAGCATAAGTGTGACCACAAGCATTAAACAAAAGAAGCTTTGTTGTACTTACTCAGAGCATTGGGCCAGCTGGCTCAGCATTGTCTACAATGAATGGCAGCAACTCTCCAGAGTTTCTGAAAATTGTCTTCCCCTCAGTCCTTCCTGGAGGTTATGGGGATGGAACGTGGGGCCTTCTGCATGCAAGGCATGTGTATACCACTGGGCCAGGCATGGCCAAACTTGGCCCTCCAGCTGTTTTGGGACTACAATTCCCATCATCCCTGACTACTGGTCCTGTTAGCCAGGGATGATGGGAGTTGTAGTCCCAAAACAGCTGGAGGGCCAAGTTTGGCCATGCCTGCACTAGGCTATGGCCCTTCCATGGAGGCAAAGAGATGTTCTTACAAGACTTCAGATCCACTACCCCACATCTGATCCCTAGAAGGAGGCCCTGGACGGCCAAGAGGCCTTGAGTCCTCAGCCAGCTCATAGCTCTTTCTTTTTCTGAGGCCCTCCCTTCTCCCTCTCTCAGAAAAAAAATTGCCGACAAGTGTTTTACACACACACACCTGTCTCATATGGAAGGTCGTCACCTTCTCCAGGCTTCAATGCTTTATCATCTTGAAAAAGGCTCAGAGAAATTCTTCAGCTGCCTCAGGAGACCATCTCCTGTCAGCAGCTCTCATTGATGAAATGTCAAAAATCAACATGAACCACTTGCCTAATCAAGGAATAGTCAGCTAGGCATCAGGAGATGTTAGGCCTTGATTGGGGAACCTTTGGGACTGTGTGTGGCTGCCCTGACCACTACGATGAGCCACTGAATTACATATTATAGCAGGGGTAGCCCAAAAGGCGCCCTCCAGACGTTTTTGGACTGCAATTCGCATCATCTGCAGCCAGCAGGGCCAATGGTTAGAGGTGAATGGGTGCTGTAGTGCAAGAACGTCTAGAGGACGACACATTGCCTATCCCTGTGTTATAGCATATGTGTGGGCAGCACCATATCCTGAATTGACCCTGCCCAGCCAGATTATTCTGGGCAGGAAGGGACTGCAAGATGGTTTCCTGCCCTAGTTAAGCCTTGCTTGAGAAGCGAGGTCTTCCTGAGCTTTGCCTTGGTCATGTATCCCAGGGGTGGAGAACCCCAAGCCATGCAGATATTGTCAGACTCCAAGTCCCCATCAGTCTCAGGAGGCAGTTATATTTTTTATTTATTATGTTTATATGGCACCTTTTTTCTCCAAGGAAACATACATGGTTCTCCCCAGCCTCATTTAATACCCACAGTAACCCTGTGAGGTAGGTTAGGCTGAGAGGCAATGATTGGCCCAAGGTCACCCAACAAGCTTAATGGTCAAGTGGGGATACAAAACCCTTGTCTCCCAGGTCCTAGTCCAACACTCTACCAACCGGCTCACATTTTCCACATCTCCAGTTAACCTTTGCTTGTCCTTCACTTTGGGCTTGCTCCTGACTCCAACCTCCTGGCTTACCCTGGTCCATGGTTTCATCAGAGACATGACCACTCATCTCTTATCCCTACATATTGCCCACCCCTGACAACCAGCAGCCCTAAATGTTAGGTTGCTTTCTCATCATTGCAGATTGGGCTGTTTGTATACTACTCCAGAGCATTAAACAAAAGAGGGGAGAGCAATTTAAAACTTTGCGCATAAGGAACGCTATGTACCAAGCAGATGTGGTGAGATTTATGTGAAGTGCAGGCATTCAACAGGTAAAACTCTCCCATTCACTGCATCTCCCTGCTAGGGGAAAGCAGTACCTGTCAGATTTCTGCTGGTCGCACATTTATTAAAGGGACACAAGCCCCTAATGGGGAAAATGTGTAAATCCCTGCACGCACCTCTGAGCTTTCCATAAACATATTTTCTGTGTTGTGAGAATAATCACTCTTTTTCTGCTTTGTTTCCATATACTGTAGATGGAGGAAGAGGGGTGTGTGAACTGGAATATCCCTATGACTTAAATAAACTTTTCTTTGCTTAGACAATATCATGGGCGTAGCCAAGGGGGGGCAGAGAAGGGCAGCTGCCGCCCTAAATCAACAAACATAAATAAAAAATACATAGGAAACTGAAGTTCTGCCCCCCCCAACAAAAGGCCTGCCCCCCAGCAAAAATCCTGGCGACGCCTATGGACAATATGCAACACTCCTACTTGGTTATGGTTCAGAATGAGGGCCGCTGAAAGGCTAATTGCCTTTGTAAGGGGAGCAGCCTCATAAGTCTTAAAATGCGGCTGAATCCTGTCGTGCCAAATCCAGCCAGGTGCCCGAACCAGGTTTTTGCTCTGCTCCTTCTCCAAGCTGAGCCGATGTCTCCTGCTCCCTCCCACCTCCCAGGTGGGAGAGGCTAGACTTCTTCATTTATGATGATGCAATGCTGGGGCTTGTGGCCAAACAATTCTGCAGGATGCAGGTTGGTCCGGGTTTTACCTTTGGCCCGCTGAAAGGGAGTCTCTCTCTCTCTCTCTCTCTCTCTCTCTCTCTCTCTCTCTCGCACACACACACCTTGCATATTATTTCATCGCTTGCTCCTCCATCGAACGACAAACGATGGCTTCTTCCCAAAGGCTTTAAGGCTGCGATCCTGTGCACGTTTCCTTAGGAGCAGCAAGGCCCGTTGAACTGAGTACCTAAACAGCACAACACGGAACTGCAGGCTGCAGTCATGAGCGTGCTTTAACCCTGGTAGTCAGCTCCATTGCACTCAGTGGGATTTACTCCTGAGTAAGCACACACAGAGGGACGCGGGTGGCACTGTGGGTTAAACCACAGAGCCTAAGGTTTGCTGATCAGAAGGTGGGTGGTTCGAATCCCCGACGGGGTGAGCTCCCGTTGCTGGGTCCCGGCTCCTGCCAACCTAACAGTTCGAAAGCACGTCAAGTGCCAAGTAGATAAGTAGGTACCTCTCCGGCGGGAAGGTAAACGGCGTTTCGCTGCTCTGGTTCGCCAGAAGCGGCTTAGTCATGCTGGCCACATGACCTGGAAACTGTACGCCGGCTCCCTCGGCCAGTAAAGCCAGATGAGCGCCGCAACCCCAGAGTCCTAGCGACTGGACCTAACCGTCGGGGGTCCCTTTATCTTTACCTTTAAGCGCGCACAGACTGGGGCTGTGAAAGGGAGCGCGGATCAGGTTGTCGACTTGGAAAGTAGTGCCCATTGAACGTAATCGGCCTTACTTCCGAGTAAAGGGGTGCCCTTCCGCTTCGATTCCAGCCTCCTTGCAACCTCTCCTTTTTTCCCTTTTTTCTGCTTGTGTTTCTCACTGCCTGAAGGAAAGACCCAGCCCATCTTGTTACTAAGGTTTCCTGGGTTTCTTCTCAGGCTTATTAAAGGGAGGCGCGTCTCCGCACAAACAGATCATTATTAAATTCCCTGCCACCCACCCCACCTCCGCGCTGCCACCGGCGCGGCGGGTAGGCGAGCGCAGTCTCGGTGGATCGGAGAAGAAATGACTGTAAAGTAGGAGGAAGAAGAAGAACAAAGCTAGTCCATTGATCTGTTCTCTCCCCCGCCCCCAAAAATAATAACCCTGGATTGTGGAAGCCTATTTCGTTAGCGGGAGCAAACCTGATGCAAATCATTAGGTTGGGCTCCCAGCATCTGGACTATGGGATAGAGGTGGCGGGGGGGGGGCAGGTAGAGGAATACAGGAAAGGCAGCAATTTACTAGCACAGTCTTCCTCCTACTGCTGCCTTCCAGATGTCTTGGGCTACCAGCCCCATCATGCTGGCTGAGGTGGCTGGTCGTGGTGGTCCAAAACATCTGGAGGAAACCAGGGTGGAGAAGGCTACCCCAAAAGGCAAAGAAAGCACCACTGAACTTATGGGTACTCTTCCTTTTCTTAATGCAGGGGGTAGTCAGTGTGGTGCTATCCACATGTTTGGGACTACAATGTCCAGACCACACTGGCTAGGACTGATGGGAGTCCGCCACTGGAGGGTTCTACACCGGCTGGCCCTGTCTTAATGGAGTCTGGCAAGCTGCACTTGGAGCTTCTTGGTGGATGTTTGCCTCCATTGAGAGTCAGCAGCTGGAGGACCATCAGCTACTTGAGACTCTATGATTCTGTGATTCCTGGAGAATCCAAAGGAAGGATACTCCATCCAGCCCAGTACTGTCTGCTCTGGGGGTATTGTGGTGCTCCAGGTATTGTTGGTCTACAATCCCCATCTTCCCTGACCATTGGTTGCACTGGTTGGGACTTATGGGACTAAGAGGACCACCAATTCCCCCTTCCTTTTTAAAATAATTTTGTATTAAGTTTTTTGTTTATTAAGAAAAAAATATACATATAAAACATAGCTATTTCAAACATTAAAATGCAGAGTTCTTTCGAACCCTTAGATCTCCTTCCCTCCCTCCCTGGGTTCCATCTTTAAGATTAAATTTACTGCATCTTTTACCCTTCTCTAGTTATTATATAACCATAATTACCATTAAAATAATTCCACATTACAAGTGTCTTTACATCCCTGCCAAATATTTTAACTGTTTACAGTGGTCTTTTACTCCAGTCTTTAGAAAAGACTTGATCTTCCTGGCTTCGGATCTTCCCATCGGTTTTGCCATTTTTCTCATACTCCATCGGTTTCATCTGCCATTCTTCTTTTGTTGGTATTTCTCCTTCCTTCCACCTCTGGGCTAGTAGCATTCTCACTACCATTGTTGCATACATAAAAAGTCTTTTTTCTTCTCTTGGAAACTCTTCACCTATAATACCTAGTAAAAAGGCTTCTGGTTTTTTAAGAAATGTATTTTTAAACATTTTCTTAAATTCATTATATATCATTTCCCAGAAAGCCTTTCCCAATGTACATGTCCACCACATATGGCAAAAAGTGCCCTCTTTCTCTTTACATTTCCAACACAGCTTAGAACTTGTTTTGTACATTTTAGCAATTTTACTCGGTGTTGGATACCAACGATACATCATTTTCATATAATTTTCTTTCAACAAACAGCATGCAGTAAATTTAATTTCCTCTTTCCATAACTTTTCCCAGGACGAAAGTTGGATATTATATCCAAAGTCTCTAGCCCAATGTATTCCTGGTCTGTTCTGATCACCAGTGCCCCTAAGGCACGTCCAGCAGAGATATTTCCCATCCATCCCCTGTTTCCTAGAACTTTCATCTAGAGATGCAAGGGATTGCGATTAGGACCTTCTGTAGACAAAACACATGTTGCATGCCAGGGTGAGGAAGCCAGGGTGTTTCAGAAGTTTTTGGACTCCCAATTCCCATCAGCCTCAGCCAGCATGGCCTATAGTTATGGATGATGGGAGTTGTAGTCCAGCAAAATCTGGAGGGCCGCAGGTTGCCCACCCTTGCTGCATATTGAGCAATGGTCCCTCCCCATGGTGATGCCTGTTCCTTTCATTGCCAGTTTAACAGCGAAAGAGACATGTGGCTGGAAGAGCAGCTGCAACAATGAGACTTACCGGAAGATTTCCTTGTGGTTTTGAAGAGCACCACCCCTCTTCTGTCTCACATTTGCACCCTTCTCCCAAGGAGCTCTGAGTGGTACCTGTAGGCCATTGTAGGGTTATTCCAATATTATTTTCACAATGACTTTCTAAGGCTAGTTAAGCTGAAAGTGTGTGAATGGTTGATGGCCCATCATGGCTTTACCAAGCCAAGTCCAATGCTCTATCACAGCATGCCCTCTTAGGGAGCGAACGTGAGCTGCTAACCATGGGTCTCATGGCTTTATATGGTAATGAAAGGGTGGTCTCGCCTCCAGTGACCACTACCTGGAAACACTGTTGTTTCTCAAGCTGGGCTAAGATGTGGAGGATGTGCAGTGGTGAAGAAAAAGTACTAGTATCTAACAGAGTCTATGTGGCCTTCCAGATGTTGCTGAATTATAACTGCCATCATCCCTGGCCATTGGCCATGCTGGATGGGTTGATGCAAGCTGGAGCCCAATAACATCTAGAGGGCTCCAGGTTAATCAGCCCTTCTTTAGATATTTGTCTACCACACCAAAATCCCTTCAGCCTATGTCCTTCTTTCATCATCATTATTGTGTATGCATCTAAAGCCTAATGGCCAGAAATATATATGTGGACTGTTCACCTGTATGCATGGAATGAGTAGTGTCCAATGAGTACATACAGCCATGGATTTGAGTACAGTAAATGCATGTCTCACTGCACAATTCTACAAATGCCTAATTGGAAGTAAGTCCAGTTGAGCTCTATGGATCTGGCTTCCCAATAAGTGGTAAAGGATTGCAGCCTGACAGCTGTAATTACTTGGGAGTAAGTCCCAACTGAAATCAATGGAACTTGCTTCTGAGTAAATAATGTTGAATTAAACTGCATCTCTCATGGACTTTCACTGAGTTTCTTGTTAGATAATGCTAACATCCTAAGCAAACATATCCTGGAAGTAAGACCCACTTAACTTGCTCTTGAGTAAATATGCTTATATATCAGAATGTGTCAGTGCATTTATTATTTCAGCCTTGAAAGCAACTTCTATCAAAATGATTGTATCCTCCTAAGGGAACCTGGTTGTGATTGTAGCATTAGTTTTAAGAGACGCTTTTCACCTCCTTCGTTTATTTATTTTTTCTGCCTTTTGCGCCAAAATGACCTTCATTGTATTTTCCCTCCTTCCCCCTCCACCATTTTTCCCCTTTGAAATAAAAAGAGTTCAGTGCCATCTAGTGGGGGAGGGGGTTGGGAATCCAAAATCAGCTGCCTTTTTTCTGGGATCAGTGGTAGGCAGGCAATGTAGAACAATGGCTTTTGCCTTCCCCTTTTTGTGGCTTCTGGGAAGTAAGAGCTAATTCACACAAGACAGACGGATCTCAAACCGTTTACCTAGGAATCTGCCTTTGAGTTAGATGACCATCTAGCTCAGAAATGTCTGCCTTCTCCAACCCAGTGCTCTCCAAATGTTAGACTCATAGAAGTGTAGAGTTGGAAGGGACCCTGCAATGCAGGAATATGCAGCTGTCCCATACAAGGATTGAACCGGCAATCTTGGTGTTATCAGTACCATGTTCTTACTGACTGAGCTATTCAGGACATGTTGCTGGACGACAGTCTGACAATTGACCATACTGGCTAAAGCCTGATGGGAGTTGAAGTCCAAGAACATCTGGAGGGCCACCAGTTCTCCATTCCTGGTCACCAAGGACCGTTGTGGCTGTAGCACAAAGTGAATTCGCTTTTATTTGGTTCAGGGCTGACCTTTATGTTTTTGAGCATGGTGACTGCTGTTTGGGAACACATCCACCCACACATTCCTCTCTAGGAACCCTATTTACCTCGAGCCCTGTGAGTCTTGGCATAACTGGGGGAAAGAGGAGAGAAACACCAGCTGTGATTAATTGACTGGCTTTCAGCCTGGAGATTGCTATTTGAGGAGCCCTGCTGTGGGTTAGCAAGCAGCTGCCATTGGTCTGCCCCAAAGAGGATGCTACCGCTTTTGGAGTCACTACTTTGGTGTTGCCACAAATGTGCAAGTGCCACTCTCTTACGTTTATTTACGGGACCTCCTCTCCTGGTACGTCCCGCAGAGGACCTTAAGAGCCATGAATAATCATAGTTTAGAGGTCCTGGGCCCTAAGGAAGTCAGATTATCCTCCAGCGCCTTCTCAGTGATGGCTTCGACCTGGTGGAATGCTCTGTCTCATGAGACCAGGGCCCTGCAGGATTTAACTTCCTTCCGCAGGGCCTGTAAGACAGACCTATTCCGCCTGGCTTTCAATTTGAACTTAGCCTGATCTTTTATTCCCCTTTCTTCCCTCCACCTCCCCTTTTTATGAAGATTACCCGCTCTGGGATCCCACAGCTAATTCTCCCCTGGTCTTCTTGCTGGCCCAAATAGGACTAATTTAGCCAGCTAGCCCTGGTGATCATCTAATGTTTATTGGATAGATTTTCCCCAAAATTGATTTTTGAATTCTGAATTTATTGTTATTCACGTTTTATACTGTATTTTATGCTGTTTTTTGTTGCATCAATTAGTGTATGGTAAACAAAGGGAGAGTGAGTCAGCTGCCCCAGATAAGAGACGAGATGGGAACCAATGCTAAAGACCATTTGTTCATTTCATTCAGTTGGATACAATTTTCTCTGCCCAGGGTTAAACTGGAAATCTTAACAGTTGCCCTTACTGCAGTTTATGAAAAGGATGGCAATTTGTTTATGTTGTGTATTGGATTTGCCATTATGAATTCTGCATTTTCTCTCTGTCTGTCTGTCTGTCTGTCTGTCTGTCTGTCTGTCTCTGTGTGTATGTAATTGCATTTCTTTGTGCCCCACTCTAGGACTGAAATATTCAATGAAGAGTGGGTTATAAATAGAAATAAAACAGAAAAATGATCATAGTGCCAAGCATATAGTCCTAAACTCCTAGAAAGGGAAACTTAAAAGGAGTGGCAGAACACTCTCTCACTGTGTTGTAACTACGAATTTGTTTCACATATTTGAATGGAGCAGGTTGCGGTAGTCACAGGGGAAGGTATCACAGAGAAAAGCTATGGCAAGTTTGGAAGAGAAGAGGCAGCACAGTGGGGTAAAAGATGGGATCTGGCCCAAAGGGAAAACTCAGGGATCAGCAGGTACTGTTCAGAAAGGCACCCTCTTAAAAGTTTTGACCAGCTGAAAGCTATAAGATACATTAAAGGCAGTCGGAAACTCCCCCCTGAATAATGCATAACTCCAGTCATAATTCATGGTGTATGAATATTTGCTAGCTCTATGCAGTCTCTGAGGCTGTGTGCATGACTTCCTTTTTTTCCTCTCTGCCTTATTTCCTAGCAGGACTATGTTTTGCAGGACCCTTCTCTAAATGCATTAGAACAGGCATAGGCAAACTCTGGCCCTCCAGATGTTTGGGACTACAATTCCCATCATCCCTGACCACTGGTTTGTTAGCTAGGGATGATGGGAATTGTAGTCACAAAACATCTGGAGGGCCGGAGTTTGCCTATGCCTGCATTAGAAGAATCCTGCTGGTTCAAGCGCCCCTGCCGATCCAGTCCAGCATCCTGTTTCTCACCTTGGCCAGCCAGATGCTTCTAGGTAGCCCAAAAGCAGGGTGTGAGAATAATAGCCCTCTTCCACTGCCTCTGATCTTGGAAGTAGCATAGAACCATTGTGACCAGTAGCTTGGGATGGAAGGAGGCTGTGATTTCCATCCCGTCCTGTGTTTGCTGCTTCCATGCCACTGCAGTTCATATTCCACTAATACCATCTGCTGTGGCTGAGCCTAATGATGTAATTATGGAATAAATTTCAATGAATGGGGAAACATAAAAGCAATGCAGAAAATAACACAACAATTTACATAGCATTTATGGACTAAAGGAGATATGGTAGCAAATGTCACTCGTGTACACTTGCATGGTTTCCGTTCCTGACCTCCAGTGAAAGTGCAGCAATTTCTGCTCCTGTTTCCATTTCTGACTGAATTCTCTAGCATTCCTACTAGCAGCCAGTGAATTTCCCTAACTGCCTTTTTAAGCTATTAAAGTTGGTGACCCTCAAACATTCTGCAGCAGCAAATTCTATATGCACTGTGTGAAGAACTACTTCCTTGTCTGGCATCTCCTATCACTTAGTTCATTGGCTGATCCTGGATTCTAGAATGACCCCTGGCTGGGTCATCTCAGTAGTGCTCCACCCCCTCGGAACACTCCAGAGACATTTCAGTGGGAGTGTTCCCATTAATCAATGTGAATTGCACCCACAGACTCATTGAGAAATAGACCTGGAACTTAATCCTGCCTCTCTCGAGAATGAATGCCTCATCTCCACAATGCCAGCCCCAGCTGGTGACTTGCTTTGCTGTGAACGGCTGGCATCCAATGAAATACAAGGCAGCAGTTATTTTTAGTCGACATTTGTGAATGTTAGGAAATTGCTATAGGAGGTCTGGAGTTGAGAGAAGGAAAACAAGAAAGAATGAAAAATCCCACAGACCCAATGAGGAGCGTTTCTCCAAAGTTCTTTATATTTGCAAGAGGACAGAGAAGGAAAACCTCATTCTTTTATATCTTTGCTGGCAGCTAGTCCCAGCTGAGGAGCTTTACTCAATAGCACGAAAATATCTATAAGAACAGCTGATGCCGAGGATGAAAAAAAATCTATTTATAAAAAGCCTACTGCATCCATCTACAAGTTGTGAATTTTTCTCCTCCCCATGTTCCTTAGGACTGGATCATTTGCATGAAAAATGCACTCCGTGGTTCTTCAGAGTTCATCTGTGCCTGCAGCTTCTGCTTTCCCACCTGAAAACCTAATAGTTTTGTGAATATTGTAATGGGTTTCTGTAAAAATGATTAGATCACAAAGCACAGATTATAAATTGAGGTGGTGGCAAATGCACAGAAAGGAGAGAGGAATTCTCAAAGTGAAGAAGACCTGTTTTCCCCACTGAATCTCTTAAGCCATAATGAAGAATGGAAGAAAAGGTATAGGAAGAAAAATGTTTTAATATTTTCAGCAGTGTTAATGCTGCCCAAAATGGTTTCTTGTTGTAATAACCTAATGATGGAACTAAGGCCTTACACCCAGAGGCTGTGTGTTCCTTGAAGGTGGGTCACTGAGCCTGCCATTGTGAGGCCTACTCCATTGGCTCCCAGTACGTTTCCGAGCACAATTCAAAGTGTTGGTGCTGACCTTTAAAGCCCTAAACGGCCTTGGTCCTGTATACCTGAAGGAGCGTCTCCACCCCCATCGTTCAGCCCGGACACTGAGATCCAGCGCTGAGGGCCTTCTGGTGGTTCCCTCATTGCGAGAAGTGAGGTTACAGGGAACCAGACAGAGGGCCTCCTTGGTAGTGGCGCCCACCCTGTGGAACACCCTCCCTTCAGCTATCCTATCTTTAAAAGACATCTGAAGGCAGCCCTGTTCAGGGAAGTTTTTAATATTTAATGCTGTACTGTTTTTAACATTTGATTGAGAGCCGCCCAGAGTGGCTGGGGAAACTCAGCCAGATGGGCGGGGTATAAATAATAAATTGTTGTTGTTGTTGTTGTTGTTGTTATTGTTATATTAATCCTAGTCATAGGAACATAGGAACCAGCCTTATCCTGAGCCAGACCATCGATCCATCTAGCTCAGGTTTGTCTACACCGGAATAGTCAACCTTTTTATACCTAATGCCCACTAATGCATTTTTCTTGATGGTAAAATTTCCTTACTGCCCACCAGTGCTCGACGGAAGGAGGATTCAGCTTGTGCCGTAGAACCCCCTACCGCCCCCCTAGAATCCTGAAATGCCCAGTGGGCGGTAAGGACCAGGTTGACAACCCCTGGTCTACACTGACTGGCAGCCGTTTTCCAGGGTTTCTGGCAGAAGCTTTCCCCAGCCCTACCTAGAGACTGCTAGGGATTAAACCTGGGACCTTCTCCATGCATACAAGGCAGATGCTTCAGTAAGGAGCCTCCATGTGCCTTTAGACCAGCGGTTCTCAACCTGTGGGTCCCCAGATGTTGTTGGACTACAACTCCCATCATCCCCGAGCTCTGGCCTTGCTAGCTAGGGGTGATGGGAGTTGTAGTTCAACAACATATGGGGGCGCACAGTTGAGAAAGGCTGCTTTAGACTATATTTTGGTACTAAGGCTGAACCACAATAAACACTAGGGATGAGGTTAGCATGGCAACATAGGACCCCCCACAGAAAAGTCATTGCAATGCATTCCCTGTCAATTTAGCATCCAAAACAGGGTGTGGAGGTGGTGGACACAGGTACTGAGCAAAGTCCTTTCCCTAAATCTGAAGTAAGTACAGGCAGATGTTTACAATTGATGCTCCTTGAACTACACTTGACTCAACCTTATTGGTGCAAACCACTGCAGTTTTATAACTTAGCTAGTGTGATGTTATGGGTAGAGGGGGAGGGCTTGGTGAGTATGTCTGTAGTTCCTTATCCTGGCATCTGAAGGTGTGATTGATAATTCAACTTAAAATGGATGTTGAAGTTATTTCATCTACACCAGCAGTCCCAACATAATGCTTAGACTCCATACAGCACATTTCAAACAGTCCCAAGTGTTTCACATACATTATAGCTTCCTTATATAAGCATACTATAGACCTGCCTCCGACTAATGATTTATTTTACTTCAAAGCTATTACAGGCCTGGATGACAAATGGGAGCAATTACTCCAAATGATACACCTTGGCTTAGCCCTGGGGTCCAAGCCCCCTCTCCATCTCTCCTGGCTTCCCAATCTTTTGCAAGCCTACACCAGTAATTTGACCAAAAGGATAGATGCACAAGTGTGGGGTAATTTATTCTCATCTTAGAAGCATGCTAGAACATAAGTTGTGTAGGGCTTATTCAAGATAAATTTTATAAGTACAGAGTGACCATAGGTGGCCCAAGCTTGAAGGGTCCCTTAGCATATTTTTCCTACAACAAAGAACCCAATGCTTCCCCTCAGCAGGCTTTCCTGGCGGTGGTGTCACTACTCTGGCACAGGCCACTACTGTTTTGATTTCCCATAATGCCCTGAGTAACACTAAAGGTCAGCCATGTTCAAGACACAAACGCTGTAAGGTCACCAGCTAAGGAGCGAAACCAAGTACAGTGGTACCTCGGGTTACATACGCTTCAGGTTACAGACTCCGCTAACCCAGAAATATTACCTCAGGTTAAGAACTTTGTTTCAGGATGAGAACAGAAATCGTGCTCCAGCGGCGTGGTGGCAGCAGCAGGAGGCCCCATTAGCTAAAGTGGTGCTTCAGGTTAAGAACAGTTTCAGGTTAAGAACGGACCTCCGGAACGAATTAAGTACTTAAGCCGAGGTACCACTGTATCTGACTCTGAAGCTGATGCTGTTGAGCAGGGACACAACTCTTAGGGCTAAAAGGTTGCTGACAACTCAGAATCTGAGAGAGAGGCACAGTCTCGAGTTCCCAGCAATCTTCCCGAAAACATAGGTTTTGAGGCTTCAGTAAATGCTTCAGCCCCTCTGATACACACATGGACAGACGTCCAATAAGGACAATTGGAATCTGGTGGCCAGGAACCCTCTGAATCAGATCCTACAACAACAAAGCCCATAGGGTCAGAGTTGGGCACCTTCCACAAACAGGAGGAGATGATCACAGCATAGCACAGCCAGAAGGTGCCTGGGCCAGACTTCCAGATCTCCCTACAAGAACTACACTGAGCACAACATACCACTTAACACTGCCAATGATTCACTCTCAGAGGCTGTTTGTGATTTTGAGAGACTGTTTGTTTTGGCTCTCTGTGGCCAAGACCCTGAGGGTGAAGAGGAAAAGGGCTGCTGGTCTATGAAGCTCAGCATTGTGTACAGGCATGGGATGGACCTTGGGGGTCTTATATTTCAATGGCACCCTGTGCATTGCCCAAATTTGGCACCCCTGCCCCACCTCTCACACTCCATTCCAAGTCATAGTTGTGGCACCCTTGAGTACAGTGACTATCAGCAGTTCTCCACTATTTCAGACAGAACGTGTATTTGGAGAGACATGATTTATTAGGAGCTGCCACCCCTGCTTGGTCTGTTTTTCCTCTTCTCCCATACCTGGCCAGACCCTTTACACCTTACTCATCCATTGCAGCTCACTCCAAGCACCACCCACTTTTAAAGGAGGGGGAGGAGTGGTTTTCTGAAGCACCTCCCCCACTTTGTTGAACCTCGATGCAGCCATGTTTAACAGGGGAGGGCAAAGCACTCTGTGAAGGACCTCCCCTGTCTTTGTTAAACACCTGACCTGAGCAGCCTGCCACTCTGTTGTTATGCTGGAGTTGGCATAACCACCTATTGGCCATGCAAACCAGCATGACAACAGCCTTACATTTTTATGTATATAGGAAGAAATGCATACTTTATTATGGATAACTGCATATCTAAGTCCAAATTTTCATTTAAAATCCCAGATTAAGGTGGACTATTTCTATTCGGTCCCATTTCTGCATTAATCTGGGATTTAAAAAAAAAACACATGAAAGTATAGATGAGTAGTTAAATACACATTTTTAATTCATTTTTTAGTTGAGAATTGCATTGCAACAATCCAGGAAGCGCACGATCTAGTGGACAGCTAATTCGTACATTAGTCCAGGAGACACAGATCAGGTTACCGTATTTTTCACTCTATAGGACGCACTTTTTCCCCTTCAAAAATGAAGGGGAAATGTGTGTGCGTCCTATGGAGCGAAGACGCCATAGCCCTGCGACCCTCTCCCGGCTGGAGAGGTGACGCGCGCCTATGGCAGGAGCCTCCATAGGCGCGCGTCACCTCTCCACCCGGGAGAGCGTGCGCGGGGCTAAAGCAGCCCCCCGCGACCCTCTCCCGGCTGGAGAGGTGACGCGCGCCTATGGCAGGAGCCTCCATAGGCGCGCGTCACCTCTCCACCCCGGAGAGCGCGCGCGGGGCTAAAGCAGCCCCCCGCGACCCTCTCCCGGCTGGAGAGGTGACGCGCGCCTACGGCAGGAGCCTCCATAGGCGCGTGTCACCTCTCCACCCGGGAGAGCGCGTGCGGGGCTAAAGCAGCCCCCCGCGACCCTCTCCCGGCTGGAGAGGTGATGCGCGCCTATGGCAGGAGCCTCCATAGGCGCGCGTCACCTCTCCACCCGGGAGAGCGCGCGCGGGGCTAAAGCAGCCCCCGCGACCCTCTCCCGGCTGGAGAGGTGACGCGCGCCCATGGCAGGAACCTCCATAGGCGCGCGTCACCTCTCCACTTCGGAGAGTGCGCGCGGGGCTAAAGCAGCCCCCCGCGACCCTCTCCCGGCTGGAGAGGTGACGCGCGCCCATGGCAGGAACCTCCATAGGCGCGCGTCACCTCTCCACTTCGGAGAGTGCGCGCGGGGCTAAAGCAGCCCCCCGCGACCCTCTCCCAGCTGGAGAGGTGACGCGTGACTATGGCAGCAGCCTCTCCGCTGCGCCTTTCCGCTGCTCCCTGACCTGCTCTTTGGGGCTGGTGGTGGGCTTCCCCCCGCCAGCCCCAAAGAGCAGGTCGAAAGGAACCTGAAGCCTGGAGAGCGAGAGGGGTCGGTGCGCACCAACCCCTCTCGCTCTCCAGGCTTCCAAGGTAGCCGCCTGAACGCACCTTAAACGGCACCTTGTTTTAGAGCGGGAAAACAAGAGGGGGAAAATTCTCCCACTCTCTGCGCAGCGCCTCCTGCCACTTCGCTGAAGGGGCGCTGGGCAGAGAGCGGAATAATTTTTTCCCCTTGTTCTCCCCCCTCTAAAACAAGGTGCATCCTATTGTCCGGTGCGTCCTATGGTGCGAAAAATACGGTAATTCATATCAGGATTTCCACAGAGCCATTTCCTCAAACATAGAACTTCTATTGCTGAGTGATAGCTCCCCTCCAGTAGTGCAACAGCAGGTCTATATAAGTGTTGCCTGCTTCCAATTTCCCTCAGTGACCCTTTTGATTCTCGACTCACACAATGACTCAGTTAACACATGAAGCTAAACCAAACCATGGCTTAGCATGAAAGAGCAGGTATGCAGGTTCCCACAACGAAGATCACAGCCATAACCCTCCTCTCGCAGTCCTGCCACTGTCATACTACCAGGACTAAGATAGGGTTTGGCTCAGTGTTACGTCTCGCCCCATACAATCCATGAGCTGTATCTAAGATTGGTTCTTGGCTTTGCTGATTGTGGTTTTTCTGGGGGAGGCAGACACAAGTCTGAGTTTGGATATAACACTGTGCTAAGCCACAGGACCAGGTGAGGAGCACTGGCTTGGTCTTCACTCAAGGAAGGGACCTGCTCATTTGATATGGTTTAGCTCAGCAATATTTGCAAAACGGGCCACAGAGAAGCCTCTTGAAAAAATGGAGTAGCTTAGCTGGCGTAAGAGAAAGGCGCCTTGACCATACTTGCAGATCCGCCCCCCCCTCCCCCAGTGCTAACAGCTGAACACAACATACCACTTAACACCTCTGATGACTCAGGGGCTGCTACTAATTTTGAGAGACTATTATCTTCCCAGGGTGTTACCTATGGATTTCTGTTTTTGTTTTTTACACTTGGGCAAACACAGTTAGGCATAGATAGCTGCGTTTCTTCAGTCTGGAAGCCCATGATGAATGGGTGAGTTTCCAGGGGAGCTCTTAAAAGGGTAGTTGCTGCAAGAGTTTTATCAGCACAGTGCCAGATGTTTCCATTACGCCTTTTCTTTTCAGCATGCTCTGTCATTTAATTCCGTTTTGCAATAGTGCATGATGACTGAATCAATATGCTTTTGCCACTGATTTCTCCCACTCCTTAAAGAGAAAACAGCTTATAAAGGGAGAGGTGGAGGGATGTGTGTTGGGTACTAAGTTGTACTGCATGAACCTATGACTGCTTACTCAGAAGTAAGTCCCACTGATTTTAATGGGGCTTACTCCCAGGTAACTGGCATTAGGATTGCAGCTGAGTGAGTCAACTGCAATGAATCTCTGTTGTCTGGGGATCCCTTAAGTCCCAGACATCCACCCATGTATTGCAGCACTTTCAACTCAGTTTCCCATTCGCAGCACTTTAGCTTCTGCATTATGTACACTACAATACATAATGGGGTTTTGTGGGCCATCTAATGCTGTTTTGAAACCCCTGGAGAAATGTGTTCTGTGAGTTCCAAATTCCCTTTCTAGAATTAAGATGCAGATCTTCTCTAAAATGGTTTGTGAAGACTGATAATTCGAGTATCTTGTTGTGTGTGCCTATGATATTGTGCATCTGAAGATCACACAGCACATAAGAATACTGCAACGTTGTTGTTGTGTGTATGCTGATCAAGCCCCAGTCGCTGGATCATCACCTTGTCATGGTGAGTGGGCTTGCGTGTTCCTATGACTGTTGTGAGCTCTTCAATCTGAGCAGGCTGAAAGCAAAGAGTAAGGTTACCGTAACTTCTGTCATAGAGCTTTAGTATACTGATAACAACATAGTGTGCGTACGCTCAGAGGATGACCTCCAAACCATCCTAAATATCTTTGCAGAAGCTTACGAAAAGCTTGGCCTATCACTCAACGCCCAAAAAACCAGTACTACACCAACAAGTACAAAATAACCCCTCTGCAGCGCCACAAATCCAACTCAATGGTGTAACATTGGAAAATGTCAATCACTTCTCCTACCTAGGCAATTATCTTTCCACAAGGGCCAACACTGATGCTGAAATCCAGCATCGCCTGAGCTCTGCGAGTGCAGCTTTCTCCCAATTGAAGCGCAGAATGTTTGAGGACCGAGACATTCGCGGGGAAACCAAAATGCTTGTTTACAAAGCTATTGTACTACCAACCTTGCTGTATGCTTGTGAAACATGGACCACTTATAAACGGCATCTCCAGCTCCTCGAAAGATTCCATCAACGGTGTCTCCAAAAATTTTTACACATCACTTGGGAAGACAGATGAACTAATATCAGTGTACTGGAAGAAGGAAAGATCACCAGTGTTGAAGCAACGATTCTTCAACATCAACTTCGTTGGACTGGTCATGTTGTGTGGATGCCTGATTATTGTCTTCCAAAGCAACTACTCTATTCCGAACTTTAAAATGGAGAGCGGAATGCTGGTGGTCAACAAAAGAGGTTTCAAGACTGTCTCAAGGCAAATCTTTAAAAAATGTGGTATAAACACTGACAACTGGGAAACACTGGCCTGTGAGAACAGCCTTTACCAAAGGTGTCATGGGCTTTGAAGACACTCAAACTCACGACACAAGGGAGAAACTTGCTAAGAGGAAGGCCCGCTTGGCAAATCCACACCATGATCAACTCCCGCCCAGAAACCAATGCCCCCACTGTGGAAGGACGTGTGGATCCAGAATTGGCCTCCACAGTCACTTACGGACTCATTGTTAAAACCGTATTTATGGAAGACAATCTTACTCGGTTACGAGTGATCGCAGAAGAAGAAGAAGAAGAAGAAGAAGAAGAAGAAGAAGAAGAAGAAGAAGAAGAAGAAGAAGCAGCAGCTGATCAAGCAGGCATTCTATCATGGGATCTGCAGAGCCATGTTCATGATCTGGATGAAATTATATAGGAGATGGCAACACTAATGCAAACATAGTTCTTTCCTTATGTAAACTTTGCTGCTCATCAACCCCAAAGATTGCCAGACAGATAGGAGAGAGATCAGTGTGTGCTGCCCACAATTACAACCCCTCTCCCAAAAAAACCCAGTCTTTATCAGCAATGGTAGTGGCTGGAACAGTAATTAATCTGTTTGTCCATAGTGGCATACAATAAATTAACAGTAGAGCAAGCAGCTCATGAGCCTTGGTTGCAGCATCAACAATCACTAGAAAGCCTTGTGATGATGCCAGGAATCCCTTTTTTTCCTGGAAGCTGTCCAGCGTGGCTGGGGAAACCCAGCCAGATGTGTAGAGGGGAGTATTATTATTATTATTATTATTATTATTATTATTGATGGGGAATGTCTGTAGCTCAGAGGTCGAGCCCATGCTTTTCAAGCAAAAGGTCCCAGTTTAAATTCCCAGCTTTTCAGATCAAGGTGGGAAGGACCCCATCTAATCCCTGGGAAGGGGGATTAACTGTTAAACCACTCTGGGCATTGTAGTTCTGTGAGGACTAGAAATCTCCTGACAATGTCCAGCACCTTTTGCAAACTACAGATCCCAGGGGGTTTTCTTGGGGGGGGGGGGGACCAGGACAGTTTAATGTGGTATAATGCTGCTTAAAATGCATACACTGTACACTATGGGGCCCATGCAAGAGAGAGGCAGATTCCACAGGCAATAACGCTCCACAATCTCAGGCATTTAAGGTCCCCACGCTATGAATATATGGCAGAAGGTCATAAATGCAGATCCCCATACCAAAGTAACCTTAAACTATTGTCCTGGGAGGCAGCCAGTCTTCAGTTCCCTGAGGGAAGTGGGAAAACAGAAGTGAGAGCAAATGGGGCCCCCAAACCATTTATGGCTTTATGAATTATACAAAGCCTCCTCCATTCTGCCGAGAAGTAAACAAGGCACCTTGCGCAAATGACGTGAGCTCTTTTGTTTACTGGTGTGGCTTTATGGGCCACACTTTGCCGGCACAGCGCCCACCCGCCTGCCGCCTTTGTGCTACCTAATAAAAAGCAGCAAATAACGCTATCAACACATAATGCGCTTCAGTGAGAAGGCTCTTTTATTTCATTTCATCCCATGCTTCTATTGAAACAAACTTTCAGATTTGTTTGCAACTGTTTTGAAAATAAAAAAAAAACAGCAGCACTTTTTCCACACTTTTCAGTGCCTGCCAGTTTTACTTTGTGGGTAGGGAGGTGAACATCAGTAATAATAATAATAATAATATTTTATTTATACCCCACCCTCCCCGGCCAGAGTTGGCTCAGGGCAGCTAACACCAATAAAATTACAATAAAACATAATGGGGGGGGGGACCAGTTTATTAAAATATGGGTTAAAATACAATTTTAAATGCAGCCTCATTTTAATAGTAGCACTCCCTGTGTGCATTCTTGCGGCATCAAAGCAAGAGGATTGTACCCCAGAATGAGAAGGTCCTGTCTTCCTGAAATATTATATTTTTAATCAGAAAATTGGACTCGTTTTCAAAGTTACAGGAAGTTCTATGGCCTTTCCTGGAAAGACAGGCAGTCTGTGGCAATAAACATGGGATGCTCTAGGAAAGGGATACAGACATAACTCTCAGCCGCAATGTCTCTCCCTCTCTGAGGAAGGACCCTGTAAAAATCTAAGGCTGGCCACCTAAGGCTGTGAGGCATCTTGCACTGACCCACAAATTAATGTGAAGGAGCAAAGTAAGGATCTGAATAGCAGTAAAACCGTTTAGATTAAAAGGTATGGGGAAATAAAAAGGTCCTTCTCTGGCATCAAAACGATCAAGGCAGACACCCAGTGAGCTTCTTCAGGGGAGGCATTCCACAATAGTAGGGGCACTACTGATAGGGCCCTTTCCCTTTCCATCCATCCTAAGGAAGCAGAACCAGAAAATAGCCTGTTGTGAAGATCTTGGTGTATAGAGAGGTATATGGCCCACTGAAGCCAATAGGGCTCAGTCCCCACATGTGTATGATTTCTGCTATGCATTCAGAACCCCTTACATTCTTACAGGTAATGAATGATCAGTGGTACTATATTCTGAGGCTCCAATAGTTTGGCCACCTCATGAGAAGAGAAGACTCCCTGGAAAAGACCCTGGTGTTGGGAAAGATGGAGGGCACAAGGAAAAGGGGACGACGAAGACGAGATGGTTGGACAGTGTTCTCGAAGCTACGAACAGTGGAAGACAGGAGTGCCTGGAGTGCTCTGGTCCATGGGGTCACGAAGAGTCGGACATGACTAAACAACAACTATATTCTGTGGCATTTCCTTCCTAGTAAGAGCTGCGGATAGAATTGCATCCTAACAACCTGATCCTGTGGGCATTATCCAGGCATAGGCGAGTGCAGAATGGGCAGTCTTCACTTGCAAGCCTAGGCATGTTTGCTCAGAAGCAACACCAAATGTGTTCAATCGCGGGGTCATACTTCCAGGTAAAACGTGCAGAGGGCGTTGCTGTGGCTGTAACACTCTTAATAAAAAAAAAATCAAATCGAAATGGTTGAGCCCCACTGCAATTAACGGACAGTGCAGCTGGATCCTGTGTCTATCGGAAGCAATTCCCACTGAGTTCAGGAATGTTTGCTCCCAAGTGCATAGGATTGGAGCGTAACAAGTGCGCACCCAGATTCCCATCTAAACCCACAGGCTTTGGACTGTTCGTATGAACAGCATCCCGATCCTGTGCAGAGGCGGGCACGTGTAAACAGAAAGCCCATTAGGTTTTTAGTCCTCTGTAAAGTGCATACAGCGGCTTGAGCCCATTGGCTTTAATAGGCTTAGGTGTGCGCCATAGGATCTTGGCTACTACACGGCACAAGTCCTGCCAGCCGCCGAGCTGTCACTTAAGGAGCAAACGCGCTGCAGCTCCTCGCTGCTGAAAGAGGAGTCCCGCGAGCCTCTGGGTTCCGTACGCTGACGTCACTCCCGGGCCCGGCCGAATGGCGGCATCCTTTGGGGATACGGCGCATGCGCGTGCTCACCTTCCAAGATTCCCCTCGGCAGCGCCTTCCGCTTGCGAGATTTTGCGCGCGGACTCGGACCCGGAGCGCTTAGGAGGGAGCACGCTTCCTGCAGGCGGAGGAGCGCTTGGGGCAGGTGAGGTGCGGGTGGGAGCGCTTTGCAAAGGGTCGCCCCGTGTGGACGGGAGCTGCTTTCATTTTCCCGGAAGGGTTGTGAGCCAAGCCGTTTGCAAACTCCCAGGAGAGAGTCCTGGGCACGGGCTTGCGGGTGCGTTTAACTTTGGAACTGGGTGCGTTTAATTTCATTTCACTGCGCTAGGCTGAAATCCGTACAGATCGCGATGGGATCTCTGAACTGGATGGGGCTTGCTCTCCAGGAAGCGCGCTCCAGAGTCCAGCCTTGCGTCAGAATGGTTAGGATCCGTTTGCCGGAAACAGATACAGTATAGGTTTACAACCCGAAGTGCCCTTCCCGTGAGATTTGTTGTTTAGTCGTTTAGTCGTGTCCGACTCTTCGTGACCCCATGGACCAGAGCATGCCAGACACTTCTGTCTTCCACTGCCTCCCGCAGTTTGGTCAAACTCATTCTGGTAGCTTTGAGAACACTGTCCAACCATCTCTTCCTCTGTCGTCCCCTTCTCCTTGTGCCCTCCATCTTTCCCAACATCAGGGCCTTTTTTCCAGGGAGTCTTCTCTTCTCATGAGGTGGCCAAAGTATTGGAGTGTCAGCTTCAGGATCTGTTCTTCCAGTGAGCACTCAGGGCTGATTTCCTTAGGAATAGATAGGTTTGATCTTCTTGCAGTCCATGGGACTCTCAAGAGTCTCTTCCAGCACCATAATTCAAAAGCATCAATTTTTCGACTATCAGCCTTCTTTATGGTCCAGCTCTCACTTCCATACATCACTACTGGGAAAACCATCGCTTTAACTATACGCCCCTTTGTTGGCAAGGTGATGTCTCTGCTTTTTAAGATGCTGGCTAGGTTTGTCATTGCTTTTCTCCCAGGAAGCAGGCGTCTTTTAATTTCGTGGCTGCTGTCACGTGTCCCATGATATTAAACCCGGCTTAACACAGCGAGAGATAGCACTACTTGTGAGCAAACGCGCCCAGGCTCCTCCTGCAGCTTCTTCCTCCTTGACCTTCCCTCCAACTGCATTTCTTCCCAAAAGGTTCATCTTTCTTTCCCTAAGCTATCTCTCTTTAAAGAAGCCCCTGCTATATCGAATCCTTGTACTGGGGCTGGTGAGAGGTAGAGTGCAATTGAAACAGCATCTGGAAGGCCGCAGGTTCCTCACCCCTTTTCAGTCCAGGGGCTGCTTTCTCTTCTCAGCAACTTTCCAGGGCTGCATGGTAGCAATGGGGGCATGCGCCCTAGGCGAAAGCAGTTGGAGCAGCAAATACAAATTTTGCCTTTCAGCAGAGTGCCAGTTTCTTCACACAGTCTCATTGTCTCGCACACCCATCTCGGTCCTCCATCCAGAAAAGCAAGAAACATTATAGCCATATCTGCATTATACGTTTAAAGCAGTATCATGGCACTTTAAACAGCTATGGCTCCCTCCGAAGAACCCTGGGATTTGTAGTTAAAGGGTGCTGGGAGTTGTAGGAGACAACCTAACTGCAGAGCTACAGTTCTTGGGTTGGTTTAACAATCAATTCTACCCAGGGAACTCTGGGAATTGTAGCTCCATGAGAGGAATAAAGATCTCCTAACAGTTATCAGCAGCTTTAACAAACTATGCTTTCCAAGATTCTCTAGTGCCCACCACAACTCTTTAAAATGATCTGGTACTGCTTTAAATATGTAGTGCAGATGGGCCTATAAAAGTTCAAGCCAGGCAAAAGCACTCAAGGAGGATGTAAAGAAGGGCCATTAGCAATGGGACAAATATATGCAAACGCTTAGACTTCTTTTTAGTTGCCGGGAGTTTGAACCAGGAGGCTACTCTAACCTGGTGTCCTCTAGATAATCTGGACTGGAGCTCCTCCCATCAGCATCAGCTGGTAAAGCCAATGATCAAATATGATGGCAGCTGTTGTTCAAAGCATCTGGAGGATGCTAGGTTGGGAAAGGCTGGGCTATGGCAATAGCTTAATGGAAAAGGTAAGTTTTGAAGGTACAAAATGTTTTAAGAATATGAAGGCTTAATGAGAATCTTTAGAATAATTTTTTTTAAATTGCAAGAACACTTTGTATGTTCTTTTAAAATAGAGATTGAAAATGGAAGTAGACGTTTGATTGAAACATACTCTTGGCGTACTGGACTGTCTCACTACTGCAGCCTTCCCCCATTTCTAGTGAGGAGGTGCCTACAATTCCATGTGCCGCCCAGTTTGTGCTTGGAGATGTCGTCCAATCTTTCCTACTACGCTTTACGGATGGCCCACTTGAGCGCTCGGATATTTGGAGAAGTGGCTCGCCCAACTGATTCATCGTCCATGAAAGTCGTGAAGCTGTTAAGCGAGCAGCCCTATGCAAAACGGAAGGAAGTTTATGGCTGGTATCCTCCGCACAATACCTACCACAACCTCATGACGAAACTTCGCTACTATGGCCTCTACAGGTGATCCAGGCGAGGGGGTGATGATGAGGGGAGAATAGGGGACTGAGAGGAGAAGGTGGCTCCTTAAAATCTACAGCTGGTGAAGTTGGTTAGAGCCTGCTTCTTTGCTTCAGGCAGAGAGGAAGGAACCATGTGTTTTGTGTACACAAGATTCCAAATTCAGGTCTATTTAGTGGAATCAAGAGAGGGGAACCTTCTGCCCTCCCGTTTTTATTTATTGATTCATTTATAGACCACTGAACTACAATAGCCAAAGTGTTTTACAAAGATAAAATACAAAACAATTTAAAATCAGTTAAAACTATAAAATCAAACATCAATTAAAATGCCTACTGAATTAAAGTCTTCAGCCCAACAGGGAGGGGACTTACCTGACTTCAGCTGGAAGGGAGTTACGTAAAACTGGACCCACAATGCTGAAGGTACTTTTATTGCTGGATATGAGCCATGGTTTCCTGTTTACTCTGTTATCAGGCCAGCGTCTTCCAAACAGCATTTTAAGCCATGAAATCTAGCTTTTTTTGACATCATACTGGCTTCAAAATGCTTTTCACATAACAGACAGTGAATGCTGCTATTTTTAAATCCGGTATAACAGCCATCCAGGTGTTCTCTGTTGCTGGGGAGAAAATGTCACAGCTGCCCATTTCACAGGAGGGCATCCCTTTGGCGTAGGAAAGATGTAAATTACACACTTGGCTCTTGCAAGCACCTTTCTTTAGCAGGTCTCTTACTCAGAGATGCCTGCATGGGTTCACAATCTCACTTTTCAGAAATGCATTTGGCTGCAGGCAAATAGTCAGTAGGCATTTTATGGGGGTGGAACAAAATCACGGCCTGAAAGGTACTTCATGAACATCTAATAATATTAGCAGCTTGACAGCCTTAGGCAAACGACATTATCTCGCTAATGGACAAGTAGAGCAACTCGGAAAGGTAAATCAAAATTAAAGCTCTAATTCAGTTCAAGGCTCTTTAATCAAAGTTGGCTTTATTAAAAGGCATACTCTGATCCTATGAAGTGTAAGCAGAATGCTTCCTGCAGCCAAACAAGACACATGAAGCGATTTCTCTCTTGGGTCTCATTAAAGCTCCCCCACCCCCTTCAAAACTTTTGCATGATCCCTGGCAGTTTTAATAATACCACATTGACAGAAGGGTACAAGTTTCAATAATGTGTTAAGCGGGAAGACTAAAAGGATAACTAGTGAAGGATAAAGAGTACTTTGCAAGAAATCTTTTTTCTTAGCTGCAAGGGGAATTTGTATTGCTCTTAGCTGAGGCATTTCTATGAGTCTTTACATAGGCCATCACATTATTGTACCTCAAACCTGGATTCCTGAAAGGCATTGGTCTCAATTTCCATTTTATGAAAGTATATACCTAGCCCTCATGGTTGTGACTTGAAAATTGTGGACTATGGTCAGTAGCATTGCTATCATTAAGGATCAAACTTAAATATTTATGCTCTATAAGTCTAAGAAGTTGGTTTTATTAGAAGATGGGTGAGATGTCACCTTCTTACACATACTTACTTACCTCTTCAGGTCACCCTTTAGCTTCTGGTCTGGTTCACACATGACGTTAAACCATGGTTTGACTGATTATCCACACCCTCCCCAGCAGCTTAACTATGGCTTGTTTGCTGTCACAAACCATGATTTGAAGCCAGGGTTTGTTACTGGTATAAGAACCTTGGTTTATTTTTTAACAATGACTTGGTGTTGCATGCAAATGCGACACCCTTCTTTAGCAATGGCTTGATTGGGCCATCCCACTGGACATGTTCATTAAGCTTCAAAAGCAAAACATCCAGAAAACAAACCCAAGCTTTTCACAAAACAAGGCATGCATGGTTTGTTATCTGTGCTACAGCTTACCTAGGCCTTTGATAGCTGAAAGTTCTGCCCCTCGTGACCCTGAAATCATTGATTTGAGAGTTTTTAACTAGTTTTAAAAGGTTGGTTTTAATGGATTCTGGAAGTTTTAATAGTGTTATTTTAGTGCTGACATGTCTCCTCCTCAGGCCTCCTTTTGGAGAAAGAACAGGATATAAATTTAATAAATAAAGTCAAATCATACCTTGTTGAAGAAACCATGGTATAGTGTTATGTGCAAAGCTGGCCTATGAGCTGTTTGAGAAGACACTCGGTAAAGAACTAAACATGAGGCTTGTCTCCTGTTTCTCATTCAAACCCATCCAACCTTATGGTGGCTATCCCATTTCATGTAAGAAAATAGTGCAACTATGTTTGAACACTAAATACGAGGCAAAATGTGCAGGCATTGTTTAGTTTGAAACTTGCCTGCTCCCACTTTTCGATTATGTTCCTTCCCCTTAAAAAAAAAAAAAAAATCCCTGCAGATACCAACGCTTCGGTGCTTTTCACCAGCTTTGTTTCTTTCATTTCAGAGATGAACATGAAGATTTCAAAGACGAGATGAAACGTCTGAAAAAGCTGCGCGGGAAAGGACGCCCTGTGAAAGGAGAAGGAAAGAGAGCACTAAAGAAGAAATAACACTGTTGTTGCAGTAGACCTTGTATTTAATAAACACATCTTGGACAGATGGTGACTGTTTACTAGACTTTCAGTAGGCCGGGGAATTTATCTCAAGATGAGGCATCATTTGCAAACATCTTGCCCCTATAACATAAGGAAGAGAAAGGCTGTAACAGATTCATCTGCATGACCCTGTCAATTTTGGTGGTTGTGATAGCAAAAAGAGGGTGGATTCACTCTGCTGGGGTCAGTAGAGGGGGTGTCTTGAGGACTTGCGGCCTCCAGAGGTGGGCCAAGGATGAATGTTGCCCAGAGTAGCCAACTCCTAGGGACAAAGGTCCCTTCCCCACCCCAAAGAAAAATATTTGAAGTTGCCAGGCCATAGCTGACAAACATTGCCATTCAAATGGTGTGCATGCCCCGTGTCTTGTGATCGATTATGCAGGGTGGGGCTTACCTGGGCCCTCCCAATATTTTATTCCAGTTGCTACCCTGACGTTGCCCCTGAGCAAAAATAGTTTAGCTAGCAGGTCCTGTTTAGTAGTATTATCAGTAGTGGTAGCGGAAGTAGTACAGTGATACCTCGGGTTACATACGCTTCAGGTTACCGACTCCACTAACCGAGAAATAGTGCTTCAGGTTAAGAACTTTGTTTCAGGATGAGAATGGAAATCGTGCTTCGGTGGTGCGGCGGCAGCAGGAGGCCTCATTAGCTAAAGTGGTGCTTCAGGTTAAGAACAGTTTCAGGTTAAGAAAGGACCTCTGGAACGAATTAAGTACTTAACCAAAGGTACCACTGTATTACAATTTGTTATGCCAAGTTCCCAGGGCAAATTGTGACAATTAAAACACAACACAATATTATAAACTGATTAAAACAATTTTAAGATTACAGAAATATGGGGTGGGGGACACACACAAATCTCGAGTGTTAAAAGCTAGGGTAAGGAGTGGCGTAGGGTTATCTTATAGAGTGACCTGTAGCTTAGTGGCAGAATGCCTGCTTTCTCTTACCGTTTCCTCCAACCTGCCCTTGAGGTGACGGCGGCTGCCAAGGCCATTCTTTAAAAGCACAGGCTTAATTGCATCTCAGCTGGAGGACACTGGCTGTCACCCTACATCCTTTATTGAAATGTGTATAATGGGTTGCATACCGAAAAGTGATATATGCTGTGAGAAATAAGACATGTTCTTTGCCTAAGAACTACGTAGTTAACTGAAATATGCATTTCTCCTCAAAGTGTGCAATATGAGGTCCTGGTACAATGAGCACCTTTCTTATAGCTTCCATTGCCCATTGTCAGGAGTACTTGGAAATTCCGGTCTCTATACTTAAGATCCCATCCCCTATGTCTCTACCAGCCTGATCCTTCCCCTTTTTTATATGAGGGAGGCGGCAACAGGAAAAATGGGTCCTCACCTTTCTCTTGTGCTCCTTACTTCATTCCTCACCTCCCAGATCATCTGCTTTTCTCTTTCAGTGTTTAATTTCATGGGTGTTTGTCTCGTTTTTTTAATCCAGTGCCAAAGTGTGGGGAATCTTTGGCCTGCCAGATGTTGCTGAACTACATAGTCAACCTTACGTCCTACTCAGAGCAGACCAACTGAAATCAATGGAGTTAAATAGTCATGTATATTTCAATAGGTCTCTTGTGACTTGCGTTGGACGCAGGCCTGTGCTAATTTACATTACACAAGCTCTGAGTGCTATGCCAAGATATCAGTTTTGAATTTCCTTAGAAGGTTAGATCAGAGGGCTGCTTTTTCCCATTGTATGGGAGCATTTACAGTCACTGGATAGTTTTGTTTACGAAGCTCTTAAAATAAGCTAGATGCTGGAGAAAACTGGTTAGAAATAAATAAAAGACCCTTACCGAAAACTTCATGTTCTAAATAGTTCACACTACCATGCCAAGAAGAGACAATGATAATATTATTAGAAGAATGATAACTGAATTTAAGGATTTAAAGTTAATAGGAACATAAGAATCGGCCTTATATGAGGTCAAAGTAGCTCAGACTAATCCATCTAGCCCAAAATTGTCAAGTCTGGCTGACAGCAGCTCTCCAGAATCTGTGGTTAGCAATTTTTTATATTGCCTGTTACCTGATCCTGTTAACTCAAGATCCCAAATGATTGGATCAGAGACTTTCTGCATGCGAGTAATGCACTCCTATCAATGAGCCATGGTACCGCAAGAGACTTATTAAGGGTTAGAAGGGATTGAATCAAGGAGACTGAAGCATCACAGCCCAGAAATACCACTTTGGTGGAAGTAGGGATGGAGAAAGGCTGTCAGCTTTCAGCCTTACAGGAAATGGTGGTTGCAGTTTCTTGGGCTGATTCTGCCAATAAGTGATTCAGGGATTTAAAAAACAGAAATATCTCAAGTCAATCCAGTTTTTGGTTGGTTTGAATTCTGGAAAAAGTCAATCATAGGTTAAAAGAGTCGTCATATTTTGTATGAACTACTGTATTGATAAGGGATGCGGGTAGCACTGTGGATCCCTGCTCCTGCTAACCTAGCAGTTCGAAAGCACAAAGTGCAAGTAGATAAATAGGTACTGCTCTGGTGGGAAGGTAAACTGCGTTTCCGTGCACTGCTCTGGTTCACTTAGTCATGCTGGCCACATGACCCGGAAGCTGTACGTCGGCTCCCTTGGCCAGTAAAGCGAGATGAGCGCCGCAACCCCAGAGTTGGTCACAACTGGACCTAATGGTCAAGGGTACCTTTACCTTTACTGTATTGATGGTGAAAGTTATCCTGTTCCTTCCTTAATCCCATTCTCCTTTTTTCTTCACACTTACTAGATTTGGGGCGTTCATACTTCAGGCTTGATGCATCTACTCTGCTGTTTTTTACTATTCTCCAACCAGAGCCAGTGCAGAATAATTGTTTGTTGAACCAGATACAAACTGATGGCTTGGAGGAGGGGGTTTTAACCAGTTACCCACTACAAGCCATGAGCAATACACTGTGATGATCTGCACATGCAAATACAGATCCATATCTGAGAGACCACAGATGTAAGGATTTCAACAGAAAGCTCTTAACATTGGCTCACACAACTGCGGGAAGATGTTGTCCAAGACGATTACTCTTATTCTTAGGTGCAAGGCCTTCACACCATCCCCCCCAAAGGATCCTGGGAAATGTAGTTTGTTAAGGGTGCTGAGAATTGTAGCTCTGTGAGGGGTAAACTTCAAGCCCTGTGATTCTTTGCAGGTAGGGATGTGTGCCTTGGTGTGTATGCAGTAACTGAGATAAATAGTACAAGGCAAACCATGACAACGTTTTACGGATTTTAAAAAATAAACCTAGAAGTTTACTTGGAAGTTTCAACTATTGGGAGTCAGAAACACTTGCAGATTTGCTAAAATCACCCAGCAGAACCCAATTACGCCAAGTCAGCAGAGCTCATATATTATCATGTAAGCCGTGGGCAGGGACTATGTTGTTTTTAAATCTTTGTGCAGCACCTGGAGAATACTTTGTTCTTTATTAATATTAAAAGCAAGAGCAGGCGATTCTCTTCTATTCCTGGGGAATGTGGTCATATTATATAACATTATCAGAGTTACGTCTGAGTGCAAGAGTTCATTGTTCCATGGAGAAACCATGACTCATGAATGACCCAAGATTATCAGCAAAAGGGTCATTCAGTGGTCACTACGAATTTTTGTTTTGTTTGAGCCAGCTGGTTTTGTAATTTTTAAATGTGTTGTTTGCAAAGTCCCTGGCCTTAAGGCAGGCATAGGCAAACTCCGGACCTCCAGATGTTTCGGGCTACAATTCCCACCATCCCTAGCTAACAGGACCAGTGGTCAGGGATGATGGGAATTGTAGTCCCAAACATCTGAAGGGCCGGAGTTTGCCTATGCCTGCCTTAAGGTGTGTCCTCACACACTTCATTTGTTCAGGACAGCACAATAAGGCATACTTGTTTATAGGTAAATATGTCTAAATGCAGTTCTTTATCAGAAAGGGTTTTAGCATCCGTATAAGGGTGCTAGGGCTTATAATGCGTTGTTTGTATTTTCAAAAGGGTTCCAGATTTTTAAAACAACGCGGAGAGCATAAGTTAGGCACTCAGGGTCTCATTGTTTCCAGTCACCTGTTTGTTTGATTTTCACTTTACAATTTAGTTGCGGTACTCAAGGGTACACGGGTGGCGCTGTGGGTTAAACCATAGAGCCTAGGGCTTGCTGATCAGAAGGTTGGCAGTTCGAATCCCTGCGACAGGGTGATCTCCCGTTGCTCGGTCCCTGCTCCTTCCAACCTAGCAGTCTGAAAGCATGCTAGTGCAAGTAGATAAATAGGTACCGCTCCAGCGGGAAGGTAAATGGCGTTTATGTGCACTTCTCTGGTTCACCAGAAGCAGCTTAGTCATGCTGGCCACATGACCCGGAAGCTGTCTGTGGACAAAACGCCAGCTCCCTTGGCCAATAAAGTAAGATGAGCGCCGCAACCCCAGAGTCATCCGCGAATGGACCTAATGGCCAGGGATCCCTTTACCTTTACCTTTACTCAAGGGTGCGCAGTACCGGCACCTTTTTTTTTCTAGAAGAAAAGCACTGGTTCAAAGTGTAGCACTTCCTATAACAACTTCATGGTGACTAGAAGAAGAAAAGCACTGGGTGTGGAAGTGTGGAAAATTGAACTGGATAATGAGAAACTGAGAGAAACTGAAAATGGCAGATTTTCCAATTCCTATTCATAGCCAATCTGGGTCTCTCTGGCACATGCCCATGAACATTATGAGTCACAGATTCCCACCTTACCATCTTTCTATACTGCAGCTGTGGCAAACAAGCTTGTCATATCAAATGCAATGTGCCACTTAGCACTGTAAGTCGAGAAAGCCACAGTGAAATGTTTGTTGGCAAAACTCTGCTTTTCTGGCTTTTAAAAAGTCACGTTACTACTGACTGACTAGTGAGTCGTAAAAAGGAGGAGGATGGATTTGGCTGAATTGGACGGAAACTGCATTTAAAGTGTGGGCTGATCTAACAGGCTGTATGGAACGATCTCCTGAGACCCAAAGGTCGTTCTCTTATTGCTTGAAGCACTCAGAGCTATACTAGAGAAAGCACTATTACATATAGTATCAAGATGGCTATATGGGATTTGGGAGGGTAAGCTTGGGTGAACTAATAGCAGCTTTTCCACAGCAACCTTTGAGGCGGGAGGGAAGATATTAGAACAAACTTCTCAGTTGACTAAGAACTGGGGGTTTATATCCATTAGGCTGTTTCCTTTGTACACTTGACTGTACTTTTGTCCGTCTCACTGCTCTTAAAACTAGCTGTAAATATTTGATGGGGTTCATTTTAATGTTACCACAGCTGGTTATTGTTGTTTTTATTTGGCTTTTCAAGCAAGAAACTTTGTAATAAGCTACAGACAAAATAGCAGCACGCACAGGCAATAGATTCACAGCCAGGGGTTGCAAACCACAGCCCTTTTCAACAAGGCTGCCACAGTTTTCCAACAGTGGCAGAAGAAGCAAAAGTCCAACAAGGATTGCAGTAGTTTTCAAACCATCACCAGACACGTTTAATTCTCAATTACGATGTTTATTGCTACTTATAGCATTGTTCTCACATTCCTCACATTTACCTGAGTGGTATCTGTGCAGGATAGCCCAACAGTCTGACAGGAGCACCTCAGTACTTGAGAGTTTGCTTGTTTCCTTCTAGAGTGCCCCTGTTCCAGGATACTACCAGGTGGTAGTCATCCTTGTATTGTCAGTTTTTCCCCAAACACCATCCATGGTCAACAAGGGAAAGATCACTCATCTTCTAACCAGAGAACACTGCATGATACCTGATGAACATGTGCTCTTCTGTAATGCTGGTGCAGAGCAATGGTGAGGACCCTGTTGCCCTCCTGATGTTTTGCCCTACAGCATAGCTAAGAGCCAGAGATGATGACAGCTGTGATCCAAGAAAACATAGAAAGCCACAGGCTCCCCCCTGCCCCCATTTGTGTAGAACGTTGTGGTTTGGTGACACGATCTTGTCAGGAAATGAAGATGATGTAAGGCAGCCAGCATCATTCATGACTGATAAATAAACAGCCTAAATCAGATTTTAACTGCCATCCATTGCTGATATAATTTATTTCAAAAATGCATCGCTATTCTGCTTTCGCTTTCCACTAAAGTGTCTCTCAAGAACACTTACAATAAGAAGCAAACATAAAGGAAAAAGTAATGCAGTCGTTAAAATGCAAATTAACGAAACTTAAAGCAGTAGCAAAACGTAAAAACACAAGGAGCAGCATTAACAGTCAATATGCAAAACAGCAGTAGAAACAAAACTTATTTTAAAAGGAAAGTTTTCAACTGCTGGTGGAGCACAAATAAAGAGGAAGATAACCTAAACTCTTGGGCTATTGGGTGTGCCACATATAAGGTGTCACCACAGAAAAAGTTCTATCAGGAGTTGCCACCAACCTGGCCTCAGAAGGCAACAGAACATCCAATAACATCTCAACAGCTTATCTCCAGATTAATATAAGAGGATGTGTTCCTTCAAGCAGTTTGCTCCCAATCTGTTTAGGGTTTAATGGAGAATAACTGCCAGCTCCTTATTCTTATAATCAGAATGAAGCAGCCCCCTTGCTGAGAAGTGGTTCTTTGCTCCTCACCATATATTTTAAATGTCTCAAGAACCACCAGCTGCTTGGTGGCACCATTACAGATTTTGATGCTGTTCACCAAAAACTGATCTGTGTCAAAGACCAAATGGGTTCATGACTACCTGTTCATATGTGTGTGTGTGTTTTCACCCAGTGCTAAAGGTATGTAATCTTTGATGAAACCATTCCATTCAATATGATTGTGCAATTTCCCACAAATTAAGAGCAAGGCCATCTTTACTTCTGGGCAGAAAAATATCAACAATAATTGATTTATCAGACTTTGTTGGTTTGCCTTGGAACACTATCGAGAGGGTATGAATTTGCTTCCAAGGAGTAGGACAAGATTTCCCTCAAAAAAAAAAGTTCTCCCGCCAATCCATTGGGGAAGTGCAGGTTTTTGGTAAAAGGATTGGCTAAAAAGCTTCTGGGAACTGGCACTCTGGAGTGGTAGCACAGCGTAATAAGGTTGTGAGGAGATTGGCTGGATGTGACCATTTGGAGGTCTGGATGCCCTCTTTGTCTTATGTCAACAGACAAGGGCAGTCACTTCAGCCCCCCAATTTGCCATGTTAATTTGTATAGGGATATGATAGGGAATGGAAACTGATTCGTGTGTCCAGATGTATCACATAATATAAGAAATGCTGCACTGAACAATTTGCAATGAAGCAGTTGATTTGCTATAAGGATCGAGTGAGTCTGTTGTATTTCAATATTACTGTGGTTTTGTTAGGTGCATTGTGGTACAAACAAAATAAAAATTCTCCTATGACCTACTAAAATTATTGGCAAAGAGTCTGGACCCAGCACAAAATGGTATCTTGTCAGGAAACATTACTTTTATTTTATTTTATCATTGGATGTTTTCAGGTTATGCCTCTTCATGGAAGAGGGAGGGAAATCCGAGTAGCGGAAATAAATTGCTGGTTCAAGAAGTCCAATTTCACCTTTCTGTTCAACTATAAGTCAGTCAATCATTTGTAACTGCTGTCACACAAGTACCTGAATTGGAACATATACTGGACTATTTTGAGGGTCACTGAAAAGATTGGTTATGCTTTCACGCACTTGAGTGGTCCACGCACCATTCTCTACTGTACTGTAACTCGGAAAGAGGATCTATATATCTCTCCCAAGCAGTCAATGCATGAACTCCAGAAGTCATCTGTGGCTGAGTGATTTCTACTTCACACACTACAAGAGAGATGGAGAAATCAGAAATATGAGGCACTAAACTACAGCTGTCTACACACTGCCATTTAATCTGGCTCCAGTACACTCCCAGCACTGCTGCTTGAAGCTGAGGACACATGGTGTTGGCCACAATCCATAGGTATCCTGCAGTTTATTGAAAAATGACTGGAATTCAATGTGCTTTCCCTCAAATCAACAGCTCTGAAAACATAATCTGTGTTTAAGCCAAGGTGTAAACATTTCAGACATCTGTTGTGCATGTGCAGATGACAGTAGATGTCAAATGACGACTTCAATGAATAGGAGTTTGTGGGGTTGCAGGCACAGAGAAAGCAATCGTGTAATTAGGTGCAGCAACATAAAAATGAGAGGATCTCGCTTACTGGGGTCTCGGGAATGTCGTGTGATGCCTTTTGCATGATTTCGCCGGAACCTGGATGCCAAAGCGGCACAACCCCAGTAAGTGAGACTTTGGTGCAGGTAGCAAGGGTGTGTGTGTGTGTGTGTGTGTGTGTGTGTGTGTGTGTGTGTTGCATGGTGTTTGGCACATCTTCCTCCTCCTCCTCCTCCTCCTCCTCCTCCTTCTCCTCCTCTTCTTCTTCCGTGATTACTCGTAGCCGAGTTAAGATTGTCTTACATAAACACAGATTGAACAGTGAGTCTGTAAGCGACTGTGGAGACCAATTCTGGTTCCACACATCCTTCCACAGTGGGGACATTGGTTTCCGGGCAGGAGTTGATCACAGTGTGGATTTGCCAAGCGTGCCTTTCCTCTTAGCACATTTCTCCCTTGCGTCCTGAGTTTGAGTGTCTTCAAAGCCCATGACACCTTTGGTTAAGGCTGTTCTCCAACTGGAGCGCTCACAGGTCAGTGTTTCCCAGTTGTTAGTGTTTATACTACATTTTTTTTTAGATTTGCCTTGAGACAGTCTTTAAACCATTTTTGTTGACCACCAGCATTACGCTTTCCAATTTTATGTTCGGAATAGAGTAGTTGCTTTGGAAGATGGTCATCAGGCATCCACACAACATGACCAGTCCACACACAGGGCAACACTTTTTTTTTTTTGCCTCAGGCGGTGGAATGGAATGAGCCGTCCCTGCTGCCTGGTATCGGCTCTGTCTTCTTCTGAACACAAGGCAATAAGTTTTCATTTTCCCGGGCATTTGGACTGTATTAATGCTTGATCTAGGGCATCTGATTGGCCCTATCATCCACACCATATATTTAAAGCAGCTGACCTCCCCCAAAGAATCCTGGGAACTGTAGTTTGATAAGGGTACCAGGAATTGTAGCTTTGTGAGGGATCTTCTCAACAAGGTAATAAAACTACAGTTCCCAGAATTCTTTGGGGAATGCGTAGGGCATGCGTAGACATGTATAGGATAGGGATGCATGTGTTGTCTCTGGTGTTTCTGGCTGCAGTGTGTGCCCTCGGGTTGTGTGTGTGTTGTGCAGTTCTGTTGAAATGACCATAGATACTTGTCTGGTTTAATGTATTCCACAGCCAGAGCTACTGAGTAACTATGTGCTTTGGATGGGATTGGTGAGGACGATTTAGCACTTGTGTTTAATGTCCTAGTTTAGTCAGGTTAGATTACATAAATCTAGGGGCTTTATTGGTGGGCGGAAGGACTACAGAGTGGTGTGTATTGCAGTTGTCTGGTTTTGTATTTTTCCCAGATAAAACAAAAATTCTTTCACACCATTAGCCTCATCTCACTGAATTGGGGTGGGGATTGTGCGGCGCACTTCCGGTGCCAAAATGTATTGTGCCAGCCCTGGATCCAAGTGTCCAGGTCAATCTTTGTGTTGCTAATATTAAAAAACACTTTGACCTCCACATACGATTACACATGTCTTTATCTCCACTTTTAACATAATCAGGAGCTCACTTAATAAATAAATGCCCTGTTGAGCATTGGAATGATATGATGTGGAGCTATTTGATTGCTCTGTAAACATAGGCAAACCATTTTGAAGCTCTGTGGAGTCAGATGCAGATAACCATTATCCTTCCTATCAGGTTTAATAAGTTTCTAGTGGGCCCCTCCCCTTTAAACCCTTTCAAAATATTTTAATTCTGATGGCTACAATCTCTTTTATTTGGAGATATTTCACATGAAGCACCCATCAAAATTAGAGATATTAGAATAGCCTATATCTGCTCAATACTCTGATATCCCAGAGTCTTAATGCCACACTCCAAATGATTCCATCCTGAGTATTCTTAAAACTGTGTTATCTTGGCTCACAATTTGAAATAGCAACCAACTTGCTCAGCAAAGCAAAATATTTAGTTTCATATATGCGTAGTTTACTGGGTTTTTTTCATATATCTCTTACACATGCATATGTGTGCACTAGAGATCTGTCTGCTAGCGTGGAAGATGTTCTGTAAAATTGGTGAATTCGATATCTCTCACAGGTGCATTGGAGACGTTCCACACGGGGAAATAATTATGATTCCAGGGTACAACAGCAAAAACCAGATTTGAGTATATGGTTCCCAAACCACTTATATTCTTTGGGTAGTCTTTTTTGTTTATTATTTTTAACAACCACTGATACTGATACTAATGCTAATATTTATTGAGATTAATACTATTCATATTGGGCAGCAGCACTGCAAGGCGATACTAATATAGCTTGCGTTTAAATGCACAAATGCGTACCTGACGGTAGAAAAAAAAAAAGACCGTGCAAGGAAAACAAGAGTGCAGTTTATAATAATAACAACCGAGGCGGCGAGGCAGTGGGAGGGAGGTCTGAGAGGAGGCGTGGCGAAGCAGTTCCGCGCCCTCCGGGTTCCCTAGGTGACGCTGGAGGAGGAGGGGGGGGGTGTCGCGCCGTGACGTCAGGGTATTTCCCGGTGACGTCCTCCCGGGCATGCGCAGTGGCGACGCGGCGATTCTGGGTGACGTCACGCCCGAGGTGTGACGTACGGCCGCCGCTGGCCGCCTGGAAGACTCTCTCGGGGAATTTTGCTGCTCTTGCTGCCCACTGCCCCACCCACCCCCCGCTCCTTTTTCTCCCCCCTCTAGTCCCACCCCCCTTCTTCCGCTACGGGTCGCGGTTGGGGGCGGCCGGGTCGTCAGGGGCGACACGGCTCCCCCTCCCCTCCGCCCCCCTCCTTGTCCTCCTCCCCCCTCCTGCCCCCCTCCTCAGCGCTTCGATCCAAGATGGCGGCGCTGAGCAGCAGCAGCAGCGCCGAGGGGGCCTCGCTCTTCAACGGGGACATGGAGCCCGAGCCGCCGCCGCCCGGGGCCTGCTACGCGGGGGGCAGCGGCAGCGCAGGAGGAGACCCCGCCATCCCGGAGGAGGTGAGGCCCGGCCGTGTGGGGAGGGGGGTATGAGGCCGGCCTGGCATCCTACGGCGCCCCCTTTCCCTCCTCGCCCTCCTCCCGCTTCCCTGCGGGGGGTCCGGCGAGGGGCTCCTGCTGGAGACTTAGGCCCGGCAGCGGGAGGCAGGTCGGGTGGCCGGGAGACAGGTGGATCAGGGCCCCCGGGCCGCCTCCCCCCGTGCCAAGGCGACGGGGCCAAAGGGAAACCGCGAGGCCGGGCGGCGGGTTGAGGTTCGAGGGTGGCCAGCAAAAGCCGCCCCGGCCTCCTCCTCCTCCTCCTCCTCCTCCTCTGGCAGCAGGTGAAGTTTCCCCCCGTCGCGGAGGAGAACCCGGCCCCCTTCGCCTCTCCAGCTGCAGCGCCGGCGGTGAGGTTGGCAGCCCCAGGAGGGAAGGGGGGTGTTGAGGTCGACGGCGGGACTCCTAGCAGGGCAGCTCTCCCCGTCCCCCTCGGGCCTCCATCCCGTCCCAAATTCCCTCTGAGGCCTTGTCTGGTCGCTCCCTCGGTTTGCACAGGGGAGGCAGTGCCTAGGATTTCTCCTCCGCTTCTTTCTCTCCCTCCTCGCCTCTGCTTCTCCCGATCTGCACGGTCGTCAACAGCAGTTGCCTGCCAAGGGTTAATGGAACTGGAGCAACACTTCGTCAGCTCTCCACCCCCCTTCTCCCCACAAGTGCAATAGGGACTCCCTCGGGCCCCAGTTGCGTGGCCGCGGAAAGCCAAGGGAGTTGATTCCGCGAGTGCCGGGAGAAAACGGGGCACCTTTTGTTTGTTTTTATCTCGCTGTCTGTATCAGAGAGAAGGGGGGGGAGGAGTTGGGCGCCTGTGCTTCGAGAGGGCCAATTTTGTAGAGCTGAGTTATGAGGGTTGGGTTGCCACCCTTTAAGCCAAGCAGTATTAAAAGCTCCCAGCAGATTGCATCAATATTATTAAAAACAAACACGGTCACATGTGCTCTGTGAACAGCACCTTGGCACGGATGGGGTAGGGCTGTGGGCTTTGCTAGGCTCTTGGCATTTGTATCCTTTTTGGGGGAGGTAGTGGCGGTGACAGATAATTTTCAGTATTCAGACTCCAGTATAGAAAAATGCACAAATCAGTGATGCTTCTTTATTTAAAAAACCCCAAGTGTAAGTAAGTAAGACATGGTTCATGTCTTCTATAAGTAATTACTCCTAAAATAGCTGGCAGGAATTTTTTTGGGGGGAGGGATGTATTAGGAGTACACATGATTAGAAGACACATGCATACATGGCTTATTCAGTTTGCTAGGTAGTGCTTGCTTTCTGCGTATCTGTTTAGCGTGAATCCCACATTCAACTTATCGGTCACTTTTGTATTGTGTTACAGATTGGAAGCCATTTGGGGAGGACGAGTGTAGATTCTGTGTTGCATTGTCAGCTGTGGTTGGCAAGACATAAGGATTAAGTTCAAGTCTGTATGTGTGATTTCTCCACAGTTATTGGAGTTTCAAGCTCATGTCCTCCCAACACAACAAACAAACAAACAAACACCAGGCTGATGGTATGGTTCTGTAGGGCAAGATGATATATTCTTAAACTTGGCACAGATTGTTAGGTATTGCAGCAGTTTGAAGCTTTCTCTTACATACTTTACATAATTATTTGTTGTACACCTGGCATTTAGAGAAGACATCTCCTGTCGGACTTGTAGTGTTCAGTGGGCCAACCTCTGGTAAGTTGGTTTATGATTGCAGCCATAGGTGTCTCCTGTTGGCCACCATATCAATAAATTGTAGATAGTACAGATGGGCAACACACACCATGTTTTATTCTCTTTTTCTTTCTGTAACTGCAATGAATTTATAAGGAAGATACAAATTTCTCTTCACTGGGGAAACCCACTAGATCTGCTTGCAAATGTAGTAAATAGAAAGAGCTGATGTAGTGTAGTGACCAATATTGTACTCCTGCCCTTGCTAACCTGAGAGTAAGCCCCATTGAATTCAATAGCACTTAGCTCTGAATATCTATGGTTAGGATTATGCTGTAAGAGGCTGAGCTGTGAATCAGGATGACCCACTCTGTATCTCTCCCCTGCCATAGCTACCTTATATCATGGCCTCCCTTCACATGCAAATCCCCAAACTGTAGCATAGTAATAGTAACTTACGACCTAACTTACGACATCATTGTTGTAAGGATTCCAACAAGATAATGTATGTGAAATCCCTTTAACACTCTAAAATACTATCTAAATGCTAAGCATTAGTATTAGCTTACTAGGCTTTGGAAAGAAATCTGAAGCTTTCAAAAGGAAGGGTTGTAGCCCAGTGGTAAAGCACATGCTTTGCTTTCAACAATCCCAGCTTCAATCGCTGGCATCTCCAGGTAGGGCAGAGAAAGACTTCTTTCTGGAACACTGTTGAGCATCTGTCATTCATTGTTAAGAGTACAGTGGTGCCTCGCAAGACGAAATTAATTCGTTCCGCGAATTTTTTCGTCTAGCGAATTTTTCGTCTTGCGAAGCACGAAATCCCATAGGAATGCATTGAAAATCAATTAATGCGTTCCTATGGTCAAAAAAAGTCCAAACAAAGCCAAATTTGGTACAACAAGAGTTTATTAAGTGGTCTTTAAAGTCACACATACTGTAAAGAGCATTTCAAAATTCAAACCCAGAAATTTTTTTCAAAAACAGCAGAGTGGCCCAATGGTCAAAGAAAATCATAAAAATGCAGAAAAAAACCACAAGCTTCCAGATTCTTGCAAACCCCTCCCCAACACCAAGTCCTTTAATTCCAAACACCCCAACCCAAAATCCAAAACCCCCCAAAAAAGTTTTAAAAGCTTAACTTATCAAATGGCTGCAAAAGAAGTTTTGGAAAAGCTTCAAAAATCACCAAAGTCTTTAAAAACCTCAAAAAAGGCTACTATGTACACTGCGTTCTATGAGTTGCTCCTCGAAGTCAAGTCGCAACTGTATTAACGGTGTTAAGAAAAAGGAAACAAACTTGCAAGACGTTTTCGTCTTGCAAAGCAAGCCCATAGGGAAATTCGTCTTGCGAAGCAGCTCAAAAAACGGAAAACCCTTTCATCTAGCGAGTTTTCCGTCTTGCGAGGCATTTGTCTTGCGGGGCACCACTGTAGTACACTACATGGACCAATGGTCTGACTTGGTATAAGGAAATGCCTTACATTGCACACGGAAAACAGCTCCTCTGAAGTAATCGCTCTAATCCATGCATTAATGTACTGTATGCATGATTGCAAGTAAATACTTGGCCATAGCAGTTTGCATACTGATGAATAGGTGCTCTGTTGCTGTTTAAGAAATAGGGCCTTTGCATATGAATATATATGGCTAGGTCAGATCAAAGGGCCTTATAGCCCAGTGCCATTCTGTCTCTGACAATGACCAGGTCCTCTTAAACAGGACCTTGTTTGCCAGATGTTGGAAGCAATCCGAGGTATTCTACCTCTGAATATTATTGTTCCACCCCCCACCCCCATTATTGGTGATATACATTCTGATGTAATTTCACCTGGCATCTTCCAATTTATCTAATCCTTTTTAAAGTTGTCTAAATTAGTTGTCAATACCGCATCTTGCATGAATTCTTTAATTGTGTTGTGTGAATTTATGCTCCTCATTGACCTGATCCTTCCACTAATAATTTTTACTGGATGACTCAATTTTAGTGTTTTGAGATAATAATCGTCTCTTCACACTTTATAATTTCCCTTTTGTGTTTTGTCATGAGACAGGGAAGGGGAGCCACAGTGGACAGAGCACATTTTTTTTGTCTGAAGGGTAAACTATGAGCATCTTTGGCAGGGATGGCAACTCAATTTCTGTTTACATTTCCTTGGCTCTGGTTGTTCACTTCAAGATATCTCTTGATGAGTGAGGTCCTTCTATGTTACATTCTATAAGTAGAAACAGACAACTGAAAAATAATTGCACAATTTACAAGAATACATCAGATTCAAAGAATCATAGAATTGTAGAGTTGGAAGAGACCCCCAGTGGTCATCTAGTCTGTGGTCTAAACCACTGAGCCTCTTGGGCTTGCTGATTGGAAGGTCAGCAGTTCGAATCCAGTCGACGGGATGAACTCCTGTTCTTTCCCAGCTTCTGCCAACCTAGCAGTTCAAAAGCATACCAGCGCAAGTAGATAAATAGGTACTGCTGCGGTGGGAAGCTAAATGGCGTTTCCATGCATTCTGGCTTCAGTCACAGTGTTCTGTTGCGCCAGAAGTGGTTCAGTCATGCTGGCCACATGACCCGGAAAGCTCTCTGTGGACAAATGCTGGCTTCCTCAGCCTGAAGTGAGATGAGCTCCGCACCCCATAGTCGCCTTTGATTGCACTTAAATGTCCAGGGGTCCTTTACTTTTATTTACTTTTTTTTTTACCTTAGTCCAACTCATGCAATGCAGGGATCTCAACTAAACCATCCACAACAGATGGCCATCTAACTTCTGCTTTAAAACAATGAAGCAAAGCTCACAACCTCTTGAGGGAGACCATTCCACTTAGTCCGGAAGAACCTTCTGACAATAAGAGCTGTTCGACAGTGGAACAGACTGCCTTGGGATGTTGTGGACTCCCCTTCTTTGGAGGTTTTTATAAGATTATAAGTAAACATTAAGTAGCAATAATTACTATTGTAATTCAGGATATTATGTCAGCAAATAAATATATTTAGAAAGAAAAAGGTGAGACCATACGGTGGTAGATTGATAGCAATCAATGCACCTATCTTTTGTGGCTATCTTCCTTAGTTTTGCACACTTTGCTGTTCAGCAGATCATCATGAAAATATGCTTATTGCAGTCTAGTTGCAGTTCTTTTGAAACTCTGAGTTAGGGATAATTAAATGTAAATGCTGTGAATTTTCTGTCTCCTTACTTTGCCTTTCAAGAAAGTTCAGCTAAGCTTTTGTTTTGATGCTGGAGATGGATTGTTTGGACAGCGGGTAAAGATGCAGTTGTTGATTTTGATCATGCATATGATTCCAGCCGATTTTCTTCTCTCGGTGAAAGCTTAGGCTTATGTTACGTGTCTGGAATTTGGCGTGCTTAATCAATAGGGCGTCTTCGCTGGATAGCATGAAATGTAGTTTTAATCTGGCACTTTGGTCGTGGTCTATAAAGGTTTAAAAAAAAAATCTGTGACAGACTCACATGGCTAATGATCCACCAGACTGCAGTCTTCAGTCACGTAATCCGGCCTGTTGAGTGGTTGCCATATTCCCCTTTTTCTGTACCCCTAAATTGTCAGCAAAGCCAGGCTTTGCTTATTAAGGCCTCTGCCCCCACTAAGCTGCTATACAGAGCTGGTAGACTTCATTCAATTTAGTGGGTTATAAATTGTTCTGGCAGCCTGGGTGTTGTGGTTACTTTCGATGCCTAAAAGAGAGTGCAACTGGAAATGGATCAATGGGTGCAAACAGGCAAGTATTGAAGATTGATAAACTGCCTGCAAGCAACCTGAAGAATGTTTGGGCACTCTAGCAAAGTTGTAAATTGAAAATGACATAGTTTGCCAACTCAGCTTGAAAAGGTAATGTAGGATTTTTTGGAAAGAAATGCAAGGTTACTATAATCAACGTGGCTGAGGGGGGCTGGGAAAGTCCCTGCATATTTTCCCAATTAATTGCAGAGGTTTAGTAAATAATAATACTAATAAGAAAGATGTACTGTTATGATGCACATGTTTATGCAGTGATAGCAGACAGGGAAAGTTTTCTTTACTAGTGAAAGAGTTGGACAGTGCTTAATAAAAAAAGTCACAGTTTGCAGACTCTGAACAATTCAATTTTGTTCAGGTTTAAAATCAATCTTGTCAGTTAGAAATATAACCTAGTTCCCCGTAATAAAAATATATATGAGCTGTATCACTCACTGGCTCTACATTTTAATACAGAGAACAGAACATATATGAATACTAACACTTTTGGTCACTTTTAAATTGACCCAATTTTGGAAGGGAGGATTAGAGGTACGCAACTGATAGTATTCACTTGTGAATCTGCACCGTGAATGCTTCCTAAGAATAGTGGCCACTGATTTTAATTGATCTCTTAAAAGTGAATACTTTCTTATAATTCTATAAGAAAATGCTGTAAGTGGTGATTATGTTTTTATTGTAGATGTTTATATTGTGTTTTTCTAGTTGCTGTAATTGAAATACTTGCATTCAGAATTTCTGACCCCTTTGTTTGAAGGAAGCATAGTTGGTCCACAGAAAATAATTTTTTGTAGTTGTCTGTGAAACAGATTTGTAATGGAATTGGGACTTAATCCAGACATGACAAAAGTGTTCTAGTGCTGCAAAAGTGCTGATCCAGTGGAAAGGTTCTAGCTTATATTGAGAAGGAGTTGTGCTCACTTGGAAAATCTGGTGCTCCTGGATACCTAGGGGCATGGATGTATGTCCTGGAGTGTATGCTGATGTGCCAACTTTGCCCCTTCCCAAAAAAGGCAGCAGGCTTGTGAGATTCTCAGACATTTATGTCATGTTGAGTTACTGTAACACACTCTACAAGGGACTGCTTTTGGAATGTGAAAACTTCAGCGGATGCAAAATACATGAGTTTCAATGGGACTTACTTCTGAGTTTATAAGCATAGTGGTGTTCTGCATTCTGTTGTGGGGTGTGCATGTGTTATGTCAGCACTTGCATATTCTACCCACAAAGTCGTAGAGAGCTAAGGCATTGGTGTCCTGTCATGATTGCTGTGGGCAGTCCAGAAAACCCTCTTCATGCCAGGTGTAAAGGTGTAAAGAATAAGAATGTGCAGAGGCTCAGTCTTACTGGCTGTCCTCTCTCTTTGTCGATAGTGAGTTTGAGCATCTTCATCAACCATTGTAAGACCAGTTTTCTTGTTTCTGTTTTTTAGAATGGGGAGTTAAAAGACACAAGGTTTTGAAATGGTACAAGTTGGATTTGCAACAAAACTTTTAAACATATCATTGTCTTTTAACAGAAGTGCTGCTGTATATGTTGTATCCTCTGCTAGTCATATCCTCCGATATCTACCTTCCCTCTCTTAGTTTTCCACTTCATTTTGCAGCTGATACTTGCCATTTCATGGCTGCTGAGCATGCTCAGTCCTCACTGAGCTCACCCTCTTGGTTTTTGTTTTAAGAGTTTTTCTACTTCTCCAAACCCCAGGATGCTCAGCACACCTTCCAAACCAGGGTGTGCTGATGTCTTCCTCTTGTTTCTCAGTGGTCCTGCTTTGGCTCCCATGTCTTACCACCTGATTTTAGAAACACAGGAAGTAGCTTTATAAATCAAAGCTTTGTTCTATATTAGTATTGATACCTTTTCACACACTTACCTCATTAGTAGTTGTATTTTTATGAAGCAGGAACAGATGTTCCCTCACCAAAGGTAACACTTGAGGTCAGCACCTCACGTGTAGGCCTGTAGGTGTAATCTTCTCACATGTTATAATACATAGAAGGGTGCATCTGAGATTAACTTTTCAGAAGCTTTTTATTATAAAATGGCTTAAACCTTTGATGGTGACAGATAATGAGTTGGAACTGAAAGTAACATGGAAAAGTTAGTTAAAAGCTGACCTAAGAGTAAACATTATAAAGTTCTTAGAGTGACAGGTAATAGTGTTAAGTTATGTGGAATTTTTATAGTGGAAAAATAAATCATATTCTTTTTTAAGCCATTTGTTAATACTGTACGGTCAAATTTCTTTATAAACTCCTGTTCCACTGTTTCACATTCCATGCATCCTAAGAATGGTAACTCTTAGGTCTGCAACTCTAACATGTTCCTGAAGATTTAAATGATCACCCACTGGTTTCATAGCATTCTAGCTTCTCTAAGTATGATTTGTGCCCATTGAGCCTTGCCTTAAAAATGGACTCGTTCACAATGTTACATAACAGCCTTCCTTAGGTCTTGCCAACATTTCACTATGAAGTTCAACAATGAATTCATGGGGTTTGCAGTATAAATATCTAGATCCTTGTAACTTGCATGGAGAAAGCAGCTTTATAGAATTGAATTCATACTGCATTATTTGTGAGGGAAGAATACTTAGGGGTCTCCCCAATGCTCTGTCTCAAGAACCCAAGCCTTCATAATTTAGTTCTGCAATATAAACTTGATGTAGAATTTCGCAGTGTAATAACACTTAGATTTTGGTTACGGTTGAAGAGGGGAAAATCTTTTCAAGCAGTCATGTTGGTTCCTGGGTGAAGCTGACTAGCACTGTTTTCCACAGACAGATGGCTAAGTCTGGAGGTGATAAATATACTGTAGCTTTTTTTTTTTTACAGGAGGAAGTATTTAAATTCTTAGGTGTTGACTTTTGGCTAACTGTTACTGTTACCCTTGTGTATCTTCTATAAATAGTTTCATGCTTAGTACCGGAGTAGTGTAAACTTTTAATGATATCTTACTGGGAATCTCTGGGATGTGTTCACAGGCTTGTGTGTTATTTTGACAGGTTTGCACATGGGCCACCTGTCACACATTCATTTTGTGCGCTCTGTGGTGGGTGTGCACAGACCCGCACTCCACAGCCTGTAGTTCTTTGCTGGATTCATTTCTGCGAGCCAGCAGAAGGCAGGGTCGATGATGTGAATTGAGTGTTGCATGTGTCATGTTGTACCAGTAGGGAGAGGTAGACCTGCACCTTTGCCAGCAGAGAGGAGTGCTAACTGTATCAAAGGTGAACTGACCTTCAATATTTCTCTGAGGTGTATCAACTATGGGCTTAAAACTTTCCAGCGTGCTTGTTCAGGCTTTTTTTTTGAAACATATGCCTGTTTATTTTTAGGTGTGGAATATAAAACAAATGATTAAATTAACACAAGAACACATAGAAGCCCTGCTGGACAAGTTTGGAGGAGAGCATAATCCACCTTCTATATACCTGGAGGTAAGTGCTGAGTTGCAGGTGTTCCATATCTGGTTATGAAATAATGTATCTATTGGTTAAGAGACTAGGAAATGTTTTTAGTTGTTTAAAGTATTTCTTAATGTAGTTTTGCTTAACATTTATACACACACACACGAATATCATCACCTGCTCTGTGAAAAATCAACACACCTTGTTATAAGAACATTTTGGGCAGTGGGATTTAAATCCATTGTCACACAGTCCGCATTGTAGCTGAAGAGCACCGTTGTACAGGTACTGCCTGCTTAAAAGGACTTTGCCTAGCTCTGTAAAGGAGAGGTCATGCTTAACAAATCTGATTATCTCCTTTAAGCAAGTGACAATGAAAGCTGACAAGGGTGAAGTAGTACACATAATCTATTTAAACATTCAAAAGGCTATTTTATATTATGTCTCAGAAGCGGACAACTCTGCAGCACTTTCTGGATGGTTGTGCAGGGTTAGGATTGATAACATAATCTCAAATAGTGTTTGATTTTCTTCAGTCTTTAAAGAAAGAAAAAACTCCAGTGGGAGCATGTTTCCAGCAAAGAAGAAATGGAATCTCTCTCTCTCTCTCTCTCTCTCTCTCTCTCTCTCACACACACACACAGAGAGAGAGAGAGAGAGAGAGAGAGAGAGAGAGTCCACTAAATCAGTGGCTAAAAGGATTGGAAATGTCCCGCATGTTCCGCCCTCCCCTTTCACATGAGGTTTTCCTCTTCTGCATGTCCTCTTTAGCATCAGCCATAGTTTGTTCTGACATTTGAATCGGCAGGCCATGGTTTCTGGTTTTGAGGACAAGTTTGTTGAGTTGAACATTTCTGCAAACTCTGGTTAGTGTTGAACAGCTTAAGGAGAAAGAAGCTGTGAGAGGGAAGCATGGCGCATGTGAGTGGGTGGCTTATATATGATCTTTCAAACAATGGTTGTGAGGAGTGTCTGACTTGAACCGTTGTAATGTTTGTTTGCAAGGGGCTGGGGGTGGGATTGTTATTCAATAATATGCTCCAGTGAGAACTTTCCTGGACTGTCAGACAGGCTACCCAAAGAGTCAGATATGCTCTGGGGGTTTGCTCAACCCTCTAAAGTGGACTTGGGGAGGGGTGGTTCTGAGTGTTACCCAAGGAAGTAGTCCCACTAGTGCAAGGAATTTTGGCTGCATAATGGAACTTCATTTCCACCCCGCCCCCCAATCATCTGTTCTGGGTTTTACCTGCAGCCACCCAGAGGCGGTGTGGAGAGGAGAGGCAGGGAAAGTTGCATTATGCAAGTGGAAGTTCTTGTGCTAAGAGAAGTACTTAATTGGATCCTACCCTCTGTTTTGTGAGCATAGAACTTTGTTACATTCAGTACAACTCTATGTGTTGTCCTGTCTGCACAAGCAATACTCAAAAACTTATCTTTTCTTTCCACCTATTAGAAAACTAGAAACAACTCTTAGGTTAGCCATTTTAGGCATGCACAAGTCTTTTTTCACAATTACGTCTGAGATACAGTTTTTATTTTCTCGAGTTGTCTGATGTCCTGCTTTAGCATAAAGCAATTTCTTCTTCAACAAAATCAGTATAAGATTACAGTAACTCCCTAGGCCTGTCTCCCTGTATTTTGTATAAGCCACTGGGTTTGTGATAGTGGTCAACAGCCAGGAACCAGAAGATACTGCACCTACAATTCTGAATATCCCTTTAGTGTTTCTGACAGTTTCTTCTGGTCTCTGGCCATTGATTGGTCCAGGTTTAAGGCCCTTCACTCCAAAGGGATGAGCTAGAGTGAGCTGTACAGACAGACTCTGGCTGGTTGCTGGTAAACATACCAACCCATAGAAATGGCCCCTCTGATTTTAGATTTGAAGTGTTGTGGAAAGTATCTAAACTTGGTCTTGAAACTGGGTTAAAACATTGCACAAACATTTTGCAAAATACATCTCAAGCCAAAAAGAACATATGGAAAAAAGTGAAAGGAATATTGACAAAATGGCCATAATAGCTTGCTATTCTGCTTCTGATGTAATTGTCTTTCTTAATTACTGCATCAGTTCTGTGCTCACTTATGCATTCCAGCACGCTTGTTATTTCAGAGAAACCTGAGCATGCATACATACTTGGGTGCAGGATGACAACATTTTCATGAAAAGAAGAATGGGGAGAGAATCCTGTATTAGAATTAAAATACCACATTTAAAATATATGTACAAAGTCAAATTCTGCTGTAAATTTATTTGGACATAACTCTCTTTTAGATATTCATATTCCTGTCACTTCTCTCAGTCTCTAAATTTCTGAACTCTTCCCCCAACCTCCCATTAATTCCTCATTGCAAACCTCTCTCCAGCCTTGAGTTATATTACGATGCCTTGTAAGCATGTAGTTCTGCTGCAAAGAAGTAGTAGAGCTGTTTATTCATGATCCTTCATGGAATTTCCCTTGAAGGTTATTGTGACACATGTATAGACAGTGTGGGGGCAGAGGCTTAGTACTAGAACGGTTGTTGAATGAATAATATTGGTTCCGTCATTTCCTTCGTTAGAAACTGTGCTTTTTCCCCCTAGAAAAATAAGTGCTGGCACTCACCATGAAGTTGTTACAGTAAGTGCCACACTTTTTAACAGCAACAAAAATGAGGTGCCGGTACTGCATACCCTTGAGCACCCCTGAAAAAAAGCGCTGGTCATAAATCATCCCTGAATGTGTTCTTTGGAAGGTTGGGTTGAGTACTGTCCCAGTGATCGTATTCACAGTGCTTAAGAGGCTATAAATATCTCAAAAGTGTACATCCAGGTTATCACTGTTTTAAATTAACTTTTTCCTTTTAAAGGCCTATGAAGAGTACACCAGCAAGTTAGATGCACTGCAACAGAGGGAGCAGCAGTTACTGGAATCCATGGGCAATGGAACTGATTTCTCTGTCTCCAGTTCAGCTTCAACAGATACCGTCACATCATCGTCATCTTCTAGTCTCTCTGTAGCACCTTCTTCCCTCTCAGTTTATCAGAACCCTACAGATTTGTCACGGAATAACCCTAAATCTCCACAGAAGCCTACCGTTAGAGTCTTCCTACCCAACAAACAGAGGACAGTGGTAAGCACATCTGTCAGAAATTTACTTTCTGTCCCCTTGTCAAAGGAAAGCGTGTTATTTAAAACAAGGGAAAAAGAAAGAAAGGTATAGTATAATCCCTATTATAAAAGGGTAGTCAACCTTTTTATACCTACCGCCCACTAATGTTTCTTTCTTGATGGTAAAATTTCCTTACCGCCCACCCAGGGCTCGATGGAAGGAGGATTCAGCTTGTGCCGTAGAACCCCCTACCGCCCACCTAGAATCCTGAAATGCCCACTACTGGGCGGTAGGGACCAGGTTGACAACCCCTGCCTTACACATTGCCACAGCATGATACACTAAGTAGTGGAGTAAGCAAAGTGTTTTATTTGAGGGATCCCGAATGCAGAGCTTGACTACAAATGCAATTGAAGAGTTGCAACTGGGATTATTTTGCTGCTGTTGTTCTTGTGAGACGCAACCTCTTTTATGGGGGGTGGGAATTACTTCTGTTCAGTGGTTTTTAATGCCAAGTTTGTGCCACATGCTGTACCGAATGTAGAAATGACTTGGAATGTGTTCGCCCTCTCCATGCGCAGTGGGCTGGGTAGTTGGGATGCAGCCATGTTGTGTGCACAGCAGTACACGATGGCACAGAAGAACCTGAAGCCATCTGTTCCTCCCTTTAGCGCATGAAGTGTCTGAGGTTCCACTTATGTGCGCTGTGCCTGCCAGGAGCAGAAATGAGGAATTGGGGGCCTTGTGGCTGAAGCTGTCATCGCTGAGTGGCAAACGAGAGGAGAATGCTGGCCCAGCAAACTCCTCCTCCTCCCAGCGCATGGGGTCTTTCTGCAAACAGAGCAGCTTTGCAGCCCATGCTTCTTCTCAAGGAGCCCAAGAAAGTCAAATGGAGGAGGAACATGGAAAGCGAGTGCGCAGACGGGCAGTAAGAATTGGACAGGGAAGGGCTCACCAGTGTTGGAGAATTCTTGAAGTTTGGTGGGGAGATGAGCTTTTGCATAGCGCACAGGAAATTGTTTTAGACAATAGGGTGCAGTATGGTGCGAGGGAGTCGAAAGAAGGGAGAGAGGTTCCTGGACACAGGTGAACTTTTAACAGAGCAAGTAAGACGGGTATACAGTTGTACCTTGGTTGACGAATGCCTTGCGTTTTAAATGTTTTGGCTCCCGAACGCCGCAAACCCAGAAGCGAGTATTCTGGTTTGCGAATGTTCTTTAGAACTTGAACGCCCGATGCAGCTTCAGCGGCTTCCGATTGGCTGCAGGATCTTCCTGCAGCCAATCGGAAGCCGAGCCTTGGTTTCCAAACGCTTTGGAAGTCGAACAGACTTCCGGAACAAATTCCGTTTGACATCCGAGGTACCACTGTAGTAAGGTGAATTGAACAGGGTTATCCTTCTAGGGTCATGGGTGGTGGGGAAGAGTCATTTGCACAAAATAAAATACTGTAGGCTTTTTAAAAAAAAGATCCTAGACTTTGACACTGGACCTGCTTTTGGTACACAGAGAATGCACATTGCTAATCCATCCCCCTTTCTAGAAATTTTCTAGTGCACATTTAAGGCTTATTGTTGCCAAGGAGACCATGAAGGCTAGGAATGAGAGAAGAGTGAAGACGTGCTTCCTTTTGGGGGGGCAGGCTACATAAAAGATGTGAGGTGACAAGCTGAAACTGTAATTACCAATGGTTCAGACAAGGAAAACAGTGGTATTTTAAGAGCGGAGACAAGACAAAAATGAAGGAGCAAAATAGAAGGGGCATGGCTGGGGGGGAAGGAAATTGAGTTTAGGGCCACTTAGAGTTTAATTTCAGTTATAGGGTAAAACTTAGTGAAGCCAAAGGACTTTTAGTTCTGATTGCTTTCAGTGAGAGAGATTTAAGCATGTGCTTAACTGCAATATTGTGTATGTCTAAGGCTGCAGTCTTCTGCTCTTAGTGAAACCAGTGTTACTTAGCAATCTTAATGGTGCAATCTAATATATGTCTGCTCAAAATTAAGGCTGAGTTCAGTGATAGTTACTCCCAGCTATGTGATCACAGGATGGAAACCCCATTTTGACTGGTTTGACACCTGTTGGTTTTAATTCTCGGTAGTTCATTCCTACATAGTAGATTTTAACAAAATATTTCTAATTTAATATCAAGTGTCTCTTCTTTTAAACAATATGCTTAGCTTTCTTTTTCTGGTTTCATTTTTTAATAGATAGGTTATGGCAAAGATGCTTTGTGGATTGCCTTAGTAACCTAACCTGCTTTCAAGAATATAATGCTTTTAAATATGAGAAGTATCCTAATAGGAAGATTAATAAAGTTGAGCAAGATTTGTTTGCAGAAGTCACTTTATGCATCTAAGAGCCTGCATGGCTCTTAGCTACTCATGCGGGAAATATTTTGCTGGTTGTGGGAAGTGGCTGATTCTGGGGAATCGAAACCTTGTTTTCCAGTCCCTGGGAATCTTGCTCAGATCTGTCTCTGACTTCTGAGATTTGACTAGGCAACTATCACACACTACAGCTTCTGTACATCTCCTGAACTTCTATCTAATTGCGGACGTGCTTCAAAAGGTTCTGGGCAGCACACTGTCTTAACATAAAGAGACTTTTTTCAAAAAATTAAGGCAATGAGGAAAGTTGGTCTCCTACGTTACGTTAATTAAAACACATGTGCCCAAAGAAATTACAGCTGGCTACACAGGGTGAGCTGAGGTTGCTGTGTAATTGCACTATGTAATAGGCCTAACACTTCAGCACAGAAAAAGCTTTGGGGAATATAGTTCATAAGGGAAAAAGCACATGCAACAACCCCTGTTGTGCTGCCTCTTTAATATTGCATATATCCCTACTCTTGCTGCTGGTCCCAAGCCAGGATTCCCTTCTCCGAGGGGTGGCCAGCTGGCCGTTGTTGTAGCAGCTGAATCATGAATTTGCAAGGGGCGGGTGGTAAGAACAGAGCAAATGGAACACAAGATGGATACCTATCTCTGAGGGAAGTCTGTGAAGAAGAGTCCTGTTTTGCTATAGGAATCTATTTTGTAGGACCCAATTTTGATTTTCTAGCTTTCTAAGGTACAGTGGTACCTCGGGTTACAAACACCTCGGGTTACAAACACTTCAGGTTACAGACTCCGCTAACCCGGAAGTAGTACCTTGGGTTAAGAACTTTACCTCAATATGGGAACAGAAATCGTGCGGCAGCGGGGGGAGGCCCCATTAGCTGAAGTAGTACCTCAGGTTAAGAACGGTTTCAGGTTAAGAACGGACCTCTGGAAGAAATTAAGTTCGTAACCAGAGGTACCACTGTAGTGTGCGTTTTCTGGTGCATATGCAACCTGGTTTGGATGAATGTAAACAGAGGGTGTGGAATTCAAGACAGTCCCACAGAAGCTGTCTCAAGTAGCCGAAACTTCCTCCATCCTTTGTATTTGTTAACTGTCCTGTGCAGGATGGGTGATATCTGCAGCATGTGCTCCACACTTTACTTTACTTTACTTTACTTTACTTTACTTTACTTTACTTTACTTTACTTTACTTTACTTGCCTTGCCCAGTATATGTATGCAATCCTCTCCCAGAGGTAGATTTCTGAAACCCCACCTGACTGGAGAAATTTCTCTTACATTGGACCTGTGCATCCTAAATAAACTTCTTACAGCTGGATCCTATGCGTGTTTTACAGTGGTACCTCAAGTTAAGAACTTAATTCGTTCTGGAGGTCGGTTCTTAACCTGAGGTACCACTTTAGCTAATTGGGCCTCCCGCTACGGCTGTGCCACCACTGCACGATTTCTGTTCTGTCCTGAAGCAAAGTTCTTAAACCAAGGTACTATTTCTGGGTTAGCGGAGTCTATAACCTGAAGCATCTGTAACCTGAGGTACCACTGTACTTGGAAGAGAGTCCTACAAATTTCAGGAGCGCTGACTTTCTTGTAAATATACATAGAATTGAAGCCTTAATTTTGAGATCCTCTCAGATTGGTGAATTTGCAGGCCAGGAACCTTTCCCCATGAGGTTTGCAGTTTGCGTGTGCTACTGTGCGGTTTAGGCATCAGAGAATGGGGGAATTGAGGAGGGCATATTATCTCAACCACATATTTCCATCTCTAGTTTTCCTCCTCTAGAGATGGTTGTAGTCAGCAGAAGATTGCACCAGATACTGGGTGAGAGTTGGTCGAAATTCATCAGAGCATATCAGTCCAAAAGGGCGTATTGATGGAATGATGAAGTAAATGTAGCCTTGCAAGTTACTATCCTGCCATATTTAAATTTTAAAATGGCTTTGATGTGGGGAATTCTGGCCTCAGGCTTAAGAAAACACTGTTGTTGCTGTGTATGTTTAAAAAAGACCTCTTCTGGGATTGCAAAATAGCGTTTAGAAAAAGCCTAAAAGATGGGAACTTTTAAAAAAAGAAACCCCATGATGTTTCTGTGAAGCAGCACAAAGAAAAATACAAGGGGGGGGGGGAATCAGAAGAGCTTTTCTTTCCTCACTTTCCTTCAGATTCTAATTGACCAAAGACCAAGCAAATTTCTTTTTGCCTAAACTGGCAGGCACCTATTTACAAAAAAGCTGTGCAGCACTCTGCAAGGATACATGCCTCCTCCCTTCTTTATGTTGAGCCAGGGTTTGCTAGAACTTAGGCCCAAGCCTTTATTTTTAACTGCTAGGGCTAAGCCCAAGAAGGACGAGATGGCCTCTAAGCATTACTCAAGCTCCTCATTCTCTAATGGAATAGTCCAGTATATAGTCTGAAGGCATGTGAGGCCACCACTTTTCTTAAAGCAATGTAGAACTGGGCCTGGATCAGTGACTGCCTGGGAGCCCCATGTGCACCAACAGGACATAAATGTAAAGATGACGATGGTTAATTTTGCATAGTTCTCAGACTTCATACAAAGGCAATTTTGAGACTGTTTTCTCTTAATAAGATAGTTCAGACATGCTGCTGCTTAAGAAGATGCAACTAGCCAGTGAGCACATGAACACTTAGCTCTATGACTCAAGCTCGGAGCAAGGAAAATATAAACAGGAAGAGATAAGATCTCCTTCCGAAGAAACATGTGTCAAGCCTAACAATCTGCTAACTTAGCTTAATTTATTGAGTATTTATTAGGCACGGAAAGCATACAAGCAGCAGTACTCTCTTGCAAAAGGCTTTGCAAGAGGCTTCTGACTGGGCGCTGACTAAGATGGGTAATTGCAGAGGCCAGTCAATGCAGAATGACCATGTTTAGATGACTTTTTTAAAAAAGTGTTGTACTTCTTGGGAATGTGCTATAAATAAGGGTCTCTGAGTCACCACATGGTTACCTGAGGACAGCTTCCAGTTGCCAGTGGTGACCAGGCTCCTTCTTAACAACAGTTGTCAGTACTTGGGTATAAACTGTTCTGCTGTCCCTTCATGACTTAAGAAGAAGAGAGGGCAGTGTGAGCTTACCTGAAAGGAATTTGAAAATAGTCACATTAAATGTCAACCGTACAACTTTTCTTCATGGGTGCACATTGGGAAGAGGCAAAGAACTTCGGAAAAATTGTATTTATGACCAATAACATTCATTTACAGTATTCATTTATTTATTGCGAAATACTTATATCCCACTTTATAACCCCCAAAGGCGCTCTTAAGCATTAAAAAAAAAAAATTCTGAAAATAGAATACAGTGGTACTTTGGTTCTCAAACTTAATCCGTTCCGGGAGTCTATTCGATTCCCAAACTGTTCGAAAACCGAGGTGCGGCTTCTGATTGGCTGCAGGTGCTTCCTGCACTTAAGCAGACGCCGCATTGGACGTTCGGCTTCTGAAAAACGTTTGCAAACTGGAACACTTAACGTCTGGGTTTGCGGCGTTCGGGAGCTGATTTGTTCGACAGCTAAGCCGTTCGGAAACCAAGGTACCACCGTACTCAGATCTAGTAGAGGAACAGAAATGGTGACCAGATGGAGACCAGATGAAGCCAGGATTGCTCAGAATTCATATACTGCCGTTGTACTTGGTTTTCCCTGGTGCTGTATGAGGCAGCAGCACCACTAAGAACTTCTGAGGCATTAAGTAGCTGGAAGTCCCTTAGTCCTTCCTTGTTGGAAACAAAGATGAGTGGGGCATCAACTAGAACTCACTCAACCCATAATGATTGGCTTTTCTATGTTTTTAGCAGTTCTTGTTTTTATCTGTAAGCCACCTTGAGTCCCATCAGGGGGAAAAGCGGGGTATATAATAATAATAATAATAATAATAATAATAATAATAATAATAATAATTTTTATTAATATTATAATGGGGGTCAGGTGGGGAGGACTCACCCTCTTTTCCTGGCAGTTTTGAGGCAGCAGCTAAACTCAGCCCAAACCAAAGGGCAGGGCAGGAGTTAGAGAAGCATTCCTTCATGTATTACCCAATGGAAACATGAATCCACTGCCCTAAAACGTGCTGATAACTACAACCTTAGACCCCTTGGAAAGGGTTTAGAGCAGAGCAGGAAGGGCAACCTGTGACCCTCCGGATGTTGCTCACCTCCAACTCTCGTCAGCCCCAGCCAGCAGAGGCAATGTTCGGGGTGACAGGCATTGTTGTTGACCAAAAACATACAGAGGACCGCAGGTTCTCATCCCTGGTTTTGACTAATTTGTGAAGGGTCTATCAACAGCTGTGATAGCTAGATGGATGGTCCATATTTAGAGGCAGTATACCATTGAACACCAGCCAGTCAGGTTCAGTAGAACTTTTATTTATTTACAGCATTGATTGAGGCTGCCCAATAACCATCTCTGCATGATTTACAAAACCTTTCAAGACAAGACAGATTCACAGCATGGCCAAAAATCATCAGCATGTAAACAGTGGGTTACAATTCAAAACTTTAAAAACACAGTTTTTAGACTGCTAGGAGAATTTTTTAAAATACCTTATCTGGTACCCAAAACAACCAGGTGAGTCTTGCTAGGCAGGATATTTCACAACTGAGAAGCCCCTCTCTCTTTCTCTTTCTCTTTCTCTTTCTCTTTCTCTTTCTCTTTCTCTTTCTGGTTGCCATCTCTCTTTATTTGATGTTGGGGGCACCCAGAGCCGGACCTCTGAAGTAGATGCTCACATGGATCCACTTGTAAATTGCAGCATGCTTTTAAGGCTTCAGAAATACATTAAGCTGAAGTAGTGCTGATGGTTTTATTTTGATTTCGCAGGTTCCAGCAAGATGTGGAGTTACAGTCCGTGACAGTTTAAAGAAAGCTTTGATGATGAGAGGTCTCATCCCAGAGTGCTGTGCAGTTTACCGAATACAGGATGGGTATGGTTTGTATGTAGTATGGTTTGGGGTAGGAGTTGAAGAGGGAATGATTGCTAAAGTGATTCTTTCTGGGTGTTTTAAGTGCATGAATAATCAAGATAAAAACAATTCACTTCATATTTTAAACAAATTGTTTTCCAAAGCATAGGCAAAATCTCACTCTATGCCCCTTAGCAGTGGTTGTGGCTTGAGGGTGGGAGAGAATCCTTTTCTTTGTTCCTGCTAGTAGATTTGCTCACAGTGCTCTCTCTTGTATACTAGCAGCCTTGTACCTGGTGTTTCTCAGGGTTTCTAAGAAACCAAAAACATATGTGCAGTTTTGAAAGGTTCAGTCCACCATCTTGATTCAAAACAGTACCCGTTTGTATCAAAACATAGGAGAAAACCTGCTTCTTGATCTCACAAATTATCATTCAATATTTGGTTATGACATCTTAAGAGGTGTCCTAATGCATACAAACAAATATATAGTAGATAGTTAACAGCTTCCCAGTTGCTTCCCTTTGATTTTTCTGTATAAACTGTGCCCTTCTCATTAACTAAACTTTTTGCAGACTTTTTAAATAGTGGAGGCAAATACCCGAGAAATATTCTTTACCTAGCAAAGCAGTGAGATTTACTTTAGGTTGTGGAGCTCAAGAGCCATCCATTCCTTAATGCTGTGTATCAGGGATGGGAGACTTGTGGCCCTCCAGATGTTGTTGGTCTCCAGCTTCTAGCAGCCCTATCCAACATGACCATCAGCAAGTGGGATGGGAGCTGTAGCCATAACATATGCAGGGCAAAAAGTTCTTCATTCCTGCATTAGATCTTGTGATCTGAATTGCGGGAGAGAGTTAAGTCTCTATCTTGTAATTTGTAGCACAGTTGTGATAAATCCATGCTAACTTGCCATTTGAAGCTTCTAACGATGGAAGGCTTAAAAACAAATCCGAACTACTGTCCTCCACCTGCCCCCCCCATATCTGCTCATGGAGTTCATTTGCACTGCAGAGAGAAAAAGCCCATTGGCTGGGATACAGACATTTCCTGGCTCACAGGCGAAGAACTGCATGTGGAAGTCTTGGAGAATGTACCTCTTACGACACACAACTTTGTAAGTATTTTCCGACAACGCCTGCTGGTGTTGCATCTGGTTTTATTAGGTTCTGAAAAGAAAAATTGGCAGAACAAGAATGGGCCTTTTCTGCAGTGGCTCCCCATTTCTGGAATGCTCTCCCCAGGAAAGCTCGCCTAGTGCCTTCATTATGTATCTTTAGGCGCCAGGGGAAAACATTCCTCTTCTCCCAGGACTTTGGCTAATTAAACGGTCTATGGCCTTTTGAAAAGTTATGTATTTTTGTGTGTTTTTTACTGTAAACTGCCTTGGAATTCTCTGTTGGAGGGCAGTATATAAATTAAAAAAAATGTTTTCACAGAGTAAATAGCTGTGCTATGGGCATAGACAGCTGCTGCTTTTGAGCAGAATATTTGTGTTTTAAACGACACATTTCCCCTTCGCTACAGCCACCTTCTTACATGTGTACACACCTGATAGCCATTTGTACATTTCAGCAAACTCAGTATATATATAAAAAAACTTTTTCCCCCCATATACAAGTTTGTCTTCCTAGTCTCCTAGAGGCAATTCTCACTCACCACAGGCAAGCAGACAAGTATCTTCTTACAAGCCTGGTTAAGCCACATTGTGAAATGCAGATTGGGGTGAATTGTATGCAACGTTGTACTTATTGCTGAGTGGAGGTTCTACCTCCAGATGAATCTACAATACTTCTAGGTGAATAATGGTGAGACTATAAGCGTAATCTGTATGATGAGGGTAAATCAATGGCCCAAATGTATTTAGAATCTTGTTTTAAAGTAGGATCTGGACGAGATGACCTTTAGTTCATTTTGCATGCTTATTTTAATCATGCAGTCTGCTTCCATATCATTGTAATCTCAAGGCTGAAGCCATAATTGCAGGAAGAATTATGTAAATTGTCCATGATTGAGAGCAATTTACTTGTCATTAAATAAAGTGTGGCTCTTTAGAAATAGCAGCATTCTCATGGGGAATTTAATAAAATGCCTATGTGAACCAGATTTTTAAATACACCGGAGCATGAAAGAGCAGCAAAAATCTGCTTGTTATATATTATTGTGTTATGAAAAGAATGTGTTTGGTGATCTCCTGCTTGCTGCACACCAGCAGGCAACTAATAAACCTGTTACAGAGTTGTGCTGGTCGCATCAGTGATGCCAGCGCTGAGAGACAACCTGACCTAAGGAATGACAATTTAAGTGGAATCTGGTGGAAGCAAATTATCTGGATGGCTTTTTCACCAAAGGACGTCTCTGTCTTAGGTTTATTATATGGAGAGGCCTTCTTAAAAATACAGCTTTGGTACTTCATTTTTGTTTCATTCACTGGAACCCAAGGAGGATAGTTGCATAAAAATGCTCTGGATAGCATCCTCTTAAAGTATTTTGTCTGTTTTATTTGCTTTAAGTAGACATTGCTACCTAACCTGCCTTTCGCATTCTACCAATTTTAAATCTTTTCAGATTCTGCTAAATAAAATGTGCAAATCTCTAAACCTTTGATATTACTTTTCTACTTGAGTACTTCAGCTATAATGATTTTTAAAAGAAACGCATCCTCATTTTATTGTTTGATAAAAAACAAAAACAGTGCCCAGAGCTTAGATAGAACTTGGCAAATGTGCAAGTGTTAGTTGCTAGCTCTGGCAGGTGGAACTCTGTAAGAGCAGGGAGCTCCCTGCTCCCCTTGTGTAGCTAGAAATGGGGAGGCTTTGCCTGATATGGTATTATATCATTTACATCGACCTTGCTCTTCACAAGGGACTCGGGTGGCGCTATGGGTTAAACCACAGAGCCTTGGGCTTGCCGATAGGAAGGTCGGTGGTTCGAGTCCCCGCGATGGGGTTAGCTCCCGTTGTTTGGTCCCAGCTCCTGCCAACCTAGCAGTTAGAAAGCACATCATAGTGCAAGTAGATAAATAGGTACCACTCTGGCGAGAAGGTAAATGGCGCTTCCGTGCGCTGCTCTGGTTCTCCAGAAGCAGCTTAGTCATGCTGGCCACATGACCCGGAAGCTGTACGTCGGCTCCCTCGACCAGTAAAGCAAGACGAGCGTCGCAACCCCAGAGTGGGCCACGACTGGACCTCATGGTCAGGGGTCCCTTTACTTTTACCTACTCTTCACAAACTGCTCCAGAAAGAAGACAGATTTCACTAGGTCACCTTGCACGTGTGATGGTTCTCTGTTTGAAAAATCAGGAGCCATTTTCTTTCATAAACTGTTTCTTGGTAAAATTGCCATAGAAACGTGAAATGTAAAGTTGCATGAAGGCAGGCGCAAAACAAGAAGGGGCAGATCTTCTGGCATCAATGAAAATTGAGTTACTGCTTTGTAAACACAAATGTGTATTAAAGGTTTTGTATTGCACTTAATATGCACTAAATTATTATTATACACAATAGAACTGTGGGGGTTCTTCTGTCAGTTAAATTAGCAAACCGTTTGTCAGGATTACAGCTCTCTTTTCGGTCATAGGGCTTTTAGAGTAATACCTTTGATCTAACTTAAAAGGAGCTTGAATCGGCCCTTTTCCGACGAGATGACATCGCAGTTTTAGCGGGCGCGAGAGGGCCTTGTTTCTCATGCCTGCTTTCTTGATGGCTTAGGTACGAAAGACGTTCTTCACTTTAGCGTTCTGCGACTTCTGTCGAAAGCTGCTTTTCCAGGGGTTCCGTTGTCAGACCTGTGGATACAAATTTCACCAGCGTTGTAGTACAGAGGTGCCGTTGATGTGCGTGAATTATGATCAGCTTGAGTAAGTAATCAAAACTCCTCTGCAGTTTAAATGCTCTTTCCCTGAATCTGCACACATAAGCGGTCACAACAGCACACGAGTGTATTGTACTGATATTGCCGTGGTGGCATCCTTTGTATGCAAAGGGGACGTCTCTCCACCTAGGCTGCCTCTCCCACAGAATTAGGCAAATGTGACTAGTATGCCCTGTGCTCCAGAGAGCCCATAAATGAAAGCTTTAAGCATGACCTACACAGTCTGACAGTCACAGTTATCGCAGTATAATGTGCCTGGGCTTTAAATGCAGTGTAGGCCAAGTTATGCGGTAGGGTGTCTGCCCACGAGTCTTTGCACCGTAGCCACTGTCCTTCTTTGCTGGCACAATAGGACCAAGCTGTTGGTTGTCCCTTGAAGCTTTCTGTGTGAACTAGGATTATCTTTGGCAAAAGTAATTCAAGAGTTCAAGAAAGGAGTCTAAGGCAGTAAAAGTGTGGTGGGAAACCTCACAGGGTTTTGATTTCTTAAAGAATAAAATAAAATACAAGTTTTAAAAACCAGTTCATCATATTCATATGTAGACTCTTGTACTTGACTATAGAAAATGAAATAAAATTATCCTCATAAACTGACTACTTGTTTTGTTGCTGCCAAGTTGGAAAACAAAACTTTGAGTAGCAGTTTTTCTGCCCCATCTATAATACCATTTCACAAAAGATTTTCTACCTTTTGTTGGATACTGACTGTAGGGTAACCCACAAAGTCTCTCTTTTTGGCCTAGCAACAGTGAAAATCCTAACGAGTTATTAAAGAAATTGCAGTTGACTGCTTTGAGGGTGTTCTTATTTATCCATAATTGTTCTTAATGGCTAATGTTTTTTTAAAAAAATCTGTTTTAATTTTCACCCTTTCAACATGTGCTATATATACTACATATATATACTTATGCAGAATTTTTAAGATGTAGGTTTTATACATGATTCTAGGTAGTAATGAGATTTTATGCAGTATTTTATACTGCTGGTTTGTGTACTGTACCCAATCCACCTTATATGTGAACAGCCTATGGCCCAAGCATTGATAAACTACAAATGAAGCCTTTCTCTGATTTATTTATCAGAGATTGGCAAAACCATTTAAAAAAATGCTCATATGGCAGAACAGATATTTTTGAGGAACGACTTCTGATTTGCTTGTCTGCATTTAGAAGCCGCTTCTTAATATTGCTTGAATAGCATTTCAAAGAATTGACTGTATTTTAGTGTAGAACGTAAATGTTAGGCTTTGGGCCAGAGGCCCAAAATGGCAGCCCTGTTTGAAGCCAGCCCCTTTTCCCCCTCCAAATAATCCAGCATACTTAGCCAGGTTGTGGTGATGTCACATTGTGTACTCCTCTGCCAGCAGTAGCCAATGATAGGAAGAGGAGGTGGGGAAATGCAGTTTTAAGTTTATTATAGTGGCAAATGTGCCAGAATGTTTTGGGGAGTACTGGAATAACTGGACAGGGAGCTGCCCCCCCCCCCGCTTTTTTATAGCAAAATCCCTGTTGGAAGTGTAGCATTGCACCTGATGCATGGAAAAGCAGGACACAGCTTAGATCTCAGAGAAGCAAGGGTCCTGCCATTATATTACAATGCTAAGAACTGATCTAAATAAAATGTTTCAAATCGCTGACATTTGACTTTCCTCCTTAACTGTTACAAAACTGTAGTGTCACCTTTCAACGTCTTTTCTCTTGGAAACATGTAATTTAACCTATGATGTTTTCTTCCTCATACGTTTTACGTTGTGAAACCTCTGGGTCTTGCCCAAGTTAGGTTTTTCTTTGTTTTTGCCTCACAGTTTGCTGTTTGTCTCCAAGTTCTTTGAACATCACCCAATACCGCAAGAGGAGGCCTCCTTAGAGACGACCCCAGTATCCGGATCATACACTTCAGTGGCCCCCTCAGATTCGCCTGGGTATGCTCTTAAATCCTGCTGTTCTAATAATAATGTGGGTTTGTAGTTTCTGAAAGGGGGGCTTGGGATTCAGGGGGAGGGGAACTGGGTGTCTACACCCATTTATATCAATATAATGAATAGAAATTGAGTGATTTTTATACAAGGGCTTAAGAAAATAACGATAGTAATGAGGAAAACTTTGTGAAGCATTTATTCATCCTTACTCATCTGTTTGTTCTGGCCTCGGTTATAGTACTGCTGTTTACTGCTTGCTCTAGATGCTTCGGCTTAAACAGTTTGCTCAACAAAGGTCAGCTTTGGCATGAGAAACCTTTCTTTCTTTCAAGGGATCTGATTGGTATAAGCAGAAGTTGTTGGGAGGTTGCTATTGTAGCATTCTACATTGGCCCAAAGTGGAGCTTGAGTGCTTTTCCTTCCCAAGTTTTGTTTGTGAGTAGATTGCTCCCCTGACACAGTGGCTGTGTTCACAAATCACGGTTTAACATGACACGCATGAACCACTGGGAAGTTCAAGAATGATTCACCTCTGCCGTCACCTCTCCTCCTCCTCCTTAGCCAGGAGGACAATTTTGGAAGCATTTATTTCTGGTTTTAGTTAACCTCAATTCCAGATCCGGACACCACAGAAAACTGGTTAGCACTTCACAGTGTTTAGCTTAGGTATGTACTTCTGTATGTGATAGGCCTGCCCTCTCATACAAGCCTTTTGCAACTGTGTCTTTACTTAACATTTTGCATGTACCCTAGTAGGGTCCATATTTGAGGTGCAGGGCTGATGCCATCATTCATCTTTCTGGTTCATCATTTTGGACACCATGAATGGTGTTGTGTGTGTGTGTGTTTGTAGACTTATTTTGAGGTAAATTTCTATCCTACCTTTCTATTTCCAAAGAAGTGCTCAAGTTGACTCGCCTAAATAATCAGTAAAACAATTTATAAAAAAGCACACTCAAGAGTAAAAAATAATTCTTTTATTTATTGTCTTTATCAAATTTATGTCCCACCCATTGGAGCCCAGGGCAGCAAACATCTCTGAAATAAAAATGTAGCTTAAAAACAACAACAAAATATTTGAAACATTTAAAAACTGCTAAAAACAATGAAATACAACAGCACCTGTAACCAAGCATGCACTTGAATAAAAACAGAAATGTCTTAAGCAGATGTCTGAAAGAATACAGTGATGGGGCCTGCCTAGTATCAGTTGGCAAGGTGTTTCAAAGCACTAAAGGCCTGACTCTTGACAAATGTAGAATGAAGATTGTGATGCACTTTTAGAAGTGCAAGTTCTGCGCATCAGAGTTATACCTGAAGTAAACTGGTCCCAACCTATTAAGGGCTTTATATACCCCTTAAACTTGGACCAGTGGTGATCTAGCAACTAGTGCAGATCTTTGAGCACAGGTGTAATTTGCTGACACTCTCACTCCTATAAGTGATAGTACTGCAGCATATTGCACTAACTTGCTGTTTTCCAGACTGAGCACAAGGGAAGCCCCAGTAGAGTGGCATTGTAGTAGTCCCATCTTTAAGATACCGATGTCTGAACCTCTGTGGTCATGCTGCCCCCCAGTCCAGGAACAGTCACAGTTGTCTTACTAGCTGAAGCCTGTGAGAAAAAAGAAGTAACAAAACAAAGTTCTTACAAAGCATTTAAAGTAATAGAGAGCCACAGATTTGGTCTTCAGCCGAGGACAAAATACAGGTGAAGAGAAGCCAACCGAGGAAGCCAGTTCCGTATTCTGTGATATCAGCCAGGGTTGGGGCAGGATTTGTAGCAGTTGTCGGAAGCACAGACAGCCATGGCATGCCCACCATTTTAGATTTGCAGTGCTCTGGTACAGAATCACTCTGGAAGACTGATCCTAGGATGTTGGGGGGGGGCAGAAAAGTGGGTAGGGAATATCTTTTGCCAGGATCAGCACCCACCAGAACTTGGCAGCTGCCCAAAGTGTCAGATGCTGAGGCCAGGCTTACCTCAGAAGGGGGCAGGGGGCATGGAAGAGCCACACATTCTGATTACTGCAATATATTATACGTAGGGCTGCCTCTGAAGACTGCTTGGAAACTTCAGCTAGTGCAGAATTAAGCAGCCAGGTTTCTCAATGGAACAAGACGGTTTGAGCATATTACACCAATCCTGGTCCGACTGCACTGGCTACCAATTAGTTTCCGGGCCCAATTCAAAGTGCTGGTTTTGACCTGTAAAGCCTTTAAACGGCAAAGGACTGCAACACCTCAAGGACCGCCTCTTTCCGTATGAACCTACGCAGACCCTGAGATCATCTTCTGAGACCCTCCTTCGTGTGCCGCCTCCTCGAGAGGTCCAGAGGGTGGCAACACAAGAACAGGCCTTCTCTGCAGTGGCTCCCCATCTGTGGAATGCTCTCCCCAAGGAAGTTCGCCTGGCACCGTCATTATACACCTTTAGGTGCCAGGCAAAAACGTTCCTCTTTAACCAGGCCTTTGGTTGACCTGATTGATACCCTTTTAAAATGTGGCTCTTTTTGGGGGGGTTATTGGATTGTTGTTTTTATTTCAATTTTATATATTGTGATCTTCTCTGTGAACCACCCTGAGACCTCCAGGTGGTATATAAATTAAATAAATCTCAGTGGGCAAATAGATTCAAGTGGGTGGAGATGGTCCCAGTTGCATCTTCTCTGCAATAACTAGGGATCCTGGCAGACCTTAACCTTTTTTATGCCTTGACTTTCTCAGCCCATCAGTTCTCCCTGGTCCTTCTCCTTCAAAATCCATTCCAATACCCCAGCCTTTCCGACCAGCAGACGAAGACCATCGGAATCAGTTTGGTCAACGAGACCGTTCCTCATCTGCCCCCAACGTGCACATCAATACTATAGAGCCTGTCAACATTGATGTAAGTTGCCACCTAAGCTTGGTCTTTAGAAGCCGAATGTTTCTTTTCCTTTGCTATGCTACTTGAGGAAGGGGTGGGCAAACAATGGGCCATAGGATTTGATAACCTGGATAAGTCCTTTCTCCCAGCTTATGCAGCAGAGCCTTCTTGCCGCTACCTCCTGTTCTTCTAAGGGTGGAGGAACAAGTGGGTGTATAGGGTTGGAAAGAGAATTAAGACTGTCTTTTAACTGTGTGTGTGTGTCCATTCTTGAACTCTTTGGAGGAGAAGGAAAGGGATATTTGTTAATCGGCTGCAGATCCTGAGCCATGCATTGCGTTATCTCCGATGATCAAACTCACATACACAGTGATGGATCTTAATACATCATGCTGCCTGAGTTTTCAGTCCCCATGTATAATATCAGGAATTGGTGTTATGGGCAAGTTCACATATTCTATTTAAGTGACAGCCAACCCTGTGATAGTCTGGCAGACTGTGTCCATGACTACATAAATGGGTGAGACGCTATTGTTTGTTACCCACCCAGAGCCTTCAGAATGGGGAGGGATAAATACAGAAAAAATAATCCTTTCCCAGCTTGGCTGCCATGGCTGGGTAAAAATAAACAATTGCAATGTGATTTCACACTATGTGATTTCCAGCTATTTCACACCCTTTGATTACAGCTTGGTGGTTGTTACTAAATGGAACAGGTGAATGTGTTCTAATGTGTTCTAATACATGCTGTGTGCATGTTCATGGCCTGAACAAATTTTTGACTGGAACATTTTGTCCCTAATTATTTAAATTTGTCTAATGCAAAGTCCAAGGTAGGTAGTGAGATCTTATGTGTGCGGTCCACAGCAGCTAAAAATTACTGTGGATGACTGCCAACCATGGTGATCTAGTTTCACAATGGACTTCCCTTTCCACTCCTTCTACCTGCAGCCCCTTGCACATCCTCAAAATCTGCTTTGGGGGGTAGTGGGAGGAGAGGAAGGGCCATCACATCCACTGGCATGACGTTGAATATAGCCCTGAGCATACAGGCGCCTGCAATCCTTTGGTATTGCCTCATGCTATTCTCCTAGGACATCCCAAAACAGAATTAGTTGCCACTTCTATTTTGCTTGATGAATCTGTATTAACTCAGAAGCTTGCTATTTGTTTGTAGTGGAAGTGGGTCCATAAACTTAACGGCTTGCCTATTTAACACTGCTAGTTGATGATCATCGTTCTCCTTGTAGTGTCAATCAATGGTCTTCATTTTCCCTTGCTCTTTTAGAACAATATTTTAAGACTATCTGTTAGAGCAGGACATGACTCTGGCGTCATTCTCCCAGCTGCTTCTAGACCCTATTTGCTAATACATTTAGCTTGCCATACCCAGCAAAGTTCAAATGGCCCTATGCGTGGGCAGGTATTGGCAGGCAAGTGACCATTATGTGGACAGGAGGAAACATCTTCTTTATCTATGCAACTGTTGTCAGTTGACATTTCTTATATTTGTGTTCTATCACCGTAATTATGACAAGCAACTGAAGTAATGCATTAATAAGATGCATACAGCTTTGTTTTTGATTTGTAGGAGTTGATTAGAGATCAAGGGTTGCGAGGAGAGGGAGGTAAGTGATTTTGTTCTCTTGCATAAAAAATGCATTGCTTTGCCCCCTCCCCTTTGTTCCACCTTCTTTTGCAAAATACAGACACAGAGAGAAATGTAAACAGAACAGTGAAATTTAGCTGCGCTTGCTTGTCCCATGACCTTTGAGTTTGTTTGATGAAAAGTTTTAGTGGTTCACTCCCATTGTGGGCGAAGAGGAGGGGAGAACATCATGCAAAGTGGTAGCCAGTGTTTTTTGCGTTTTTTTCTAAAGTGGGTTATCAGATGGTAATAGTAGGAGGTAACTGACCTTCAGTAAAGTTATCCTTCTTTACCTTCCTTTTATCTTAAAAAGGCCAAACGTGCCACCCATCTATCTTGATATACAACCAGAACACCTACACAACAAGGACTCTCTAGGGGCCTGTCAGCCAGCACAATTTGTGAGCAGAATACTGAGCACTGTTCCTCTCTAATTTTACAACATGGGAGCATCCTAGAAAAATCCCCATGGTATTCAGAACCACGAAGGCTTGATCTGTGTGACTGTTGAGAATGCAACAGTCCTTAGCATATCCATAACTTTCTTGGTAGTAGAATAGATCAGATGTACACATATTTTGAGATATTTTTAAAACAAGCTCCCAATAAACAGGGCACCTGGCTTTAATGTTTCCAATATATAATTTTTTTGAAACCAATCCTTACAAATACAGCCTAAAGAAAGCATTCCCTTCTATGTTGTGAGAGACAGAGTTGAGGAAGCCTTCTGCCGTGACACATGTGCCTTGTCTGAGAGCAAGGTATGCTTTGGCCTATAGATTGATTGATTTTGTTCCCGATTGCATATTTATACCAATTTAAGATGGATGTCAGGGATGGGCAGGAGACTGAGGGACTGGGCAGAGGAGGAAGATGCAGGGTAAGCGGCCAGCGATTTCTGGGGTTCTGGGCCACGTGTGGCAGCAACCAGGGGAGGGGGAAGAGACGGGGACGGGGGAATAGGAGGCAGAGGAAGTTCTGCAGGAGGTCTTGGGAGTCTGAAGAGCCCGCAACAGCCCCAGAGAAAGTTGTGCCTTCAGAATCCCTTCTGCTGTCTCCATGCTCAAGGAGGGGCTTGAAGTGACAAAGCTGCCGTTAAGGAGGCGCTGTTGGGTGCTTGCGCGAGTGCACCGCATAAGACAAGGGTGGAAGAAAGCAGGGGCGGCAGGGCCACACTGCCACTCTCAACTGGGCCACGGAGGGAGCTTGCCTAGGCAGCTAGTTAAAAGGGAGTGGTGTGTATATCCGGTGCACCATAGGAGCTGATGTGCCAATACAGAACTGAACATCTAGCTGCTGCTCCTCAGTCTGGATGCATCCAGGACAACAGGTATGGTGGCTAAGATGCTCCCATGCAGTAAAATAGTAAAGCAGCCTTGAATTGACTTCTCATGAATGGGTCCAACTCTTGAGAGTAAAAGCCAGCGCTGTGTGTTTATATCCTTTCCCCACCTTGTAACAAACGTGCTTATGGCAGCTGCTGCTGCTGCTGCTGCAAAACCTGTTTGGGTTAGAGCTCCATTTGCTAACTGGCTGCCAGGCTTCACATTAAGGCTTTGACTTGGCTCGTCATCATTTGAGTGCGCAGTATGGGCTTTGCCATATAATGCAGGAGAGCATGTGTCCCTAATCAGCCGGCCTTTTCGCTTTCCATAGCTTCTTTTATGTCCCACCCCCCCACCACCACCTCCCTTTCTTTTTATCCCATTTGCAATTTACGACTTCAGCGTTCAAGACAAACCTTGTTTCAGCCAGGATTTCCTCCTTCTTCTGTTGGTTCCATCTGACAAGCTGGCTACTACTTTGCAATTTTGAGTTCAGAGGTGTGAATTAAAACCGCAAACCCCACCAGTTTAATTACATTGCCCGTTTTGACTATTGTGTATGTCCAGGTAGCTGTGGCTTTTGAACAGTTTTGCCCATTTTGTCCCAACATTTAAATGTTGTGTACTATGATGTCATTTTAAAACTCTGGTCAATAAGCTCTCTGCTGGGCATCTGAGAATATGTAGCAATTCCCTGCCATTTGAAAGTATGCTGTTCAGGGTTTTGTTTTTGGTTTTTTTGTGTGTTTTTTAAAACAAAAAAAACAAAAAAAAGTAGACATATGGGGTTCTCCCCTGCAAAGTCATAAACCTATGCCTAGGAGTCAAAGCACCTTAGTTATGTCCCATGACTTTCATTTCTTCTGTGTGTCTGTCTTCCTGTCTCTGCCTGCCCGTCTCTTTCTCTCTAACAGCCCCTATGAACCAGCTGATGCGCTGCCTTCGGAAATACCAATCCCGGACTCCCAGTCCCCTCCTCCATTCTGTCCCCAGTGAGATAGTGTTTGATTTTGAGCCTGGCCCAGTGTTCAGAGGTAGTTGGGCTCTTCTTTCTCGTTTTCACCCAAATCAAACTAAATAAAAACCACAGATGCTGTTTGTGCCTCACCCTCACAGCGTGTGTATGTAAGTGTGTGAGTTTATCAAAACACTGTCTTTTTTGTTTTTGTTTTTTGGGTTTGTTTGTGTTTTTTTGGCTTGGCCTGGCTGGAATGCTTTGAATGTGCTTTTTCACCCATTTTCACTCACCCTTATTAAACTCACAAATTACTCTGCGTTGGATATAGAGCATTGTAGAGACGATGTTTTTTCCATGCTGCCTTTCAAAAAGTGTTGCTTGTTGCAAGGGTCTCTAGTTGCAATGGAAATGAGGATAGGAGAGGTCCTGCAAACGCTTAACATCTGTACAAACTATTTTGCACTCCAAGAGATTCCTCTATTAAAGGCTGCCAACTGACTTCACCCACCCCAAAGAAAACAGCCTAGCCTACTCCTGTACCTTTAACAATAGGTTGCATCTGCCAAAATTAACAGGTTAAGCCTTTTCTTGGCAACAGATCAGCCTGCTTTTAAAGTCACAAGAGCGAAGGTTGGTAGAAAAGTTGACAACCCTAGCTGGGGTTCCAGCAGAACCATTCTGTTGTCTGTCTGATGTTAAGGCTTTGCAGGATTTTGGAGGAGACTGATATTCCTAATTTCCTTGACTGTCAGTTTCAACTTAATGCTTGAGATAGAACTCCTCAATTAATATTGTCTTTCAGAGAACTGTTGCAAAGTACTAACAATTCTGCTGACAACTCACTTCAGTATATAATTAATTACCTTCTAGTATAATTTATCTCACTGATGATATGTTTGGGCTGTGACTAATCTGGATACTAATGGAATATATTACAGAACTCTGCAGACATCAGTTGAAATCAGGTTCGGTTTGTGTACTAAAGCACAAGCAAGTTCCATTTTGACTTAAGTCTGTAGATATTTGGCTGCCTCTAAACAAATTTTGCTAAGCAAAAGCATCAGGGCTGCAATCTAGCACAGAACTGGGCATGCTTAGTGATATTTTTCTCTCTCTACTAGATTGTGGCCCAGATGTTAAACTGAAGCATGATTCTGATGTGGCAGTGCACAGCCATAAAACGCATACAAAAACAGTGATACACAAATCTGAATGCTTCCATCTTGAAGCAATAGGCAGTTCACCCCATTTGCTAAATAATTTCCAAAATGTATAGATTGATCTCCAACTAAGTCACACTCAAAGTAAGACTGTTGAAATTGATGAACTTGTTATTGGAGTCCATTGATTTCATTTAGTTTACTTGTGAGTATGACCCACATTGGATCTCACTCGTAGCTTTCATAATAGTTTAACCAGATATAGTTTAACCAGTTTTATGTTTTGTGATAATTAGTGCAGCTTTTTCAAAAGTTTTAGGTTTTAATTATGACCATAGAGATAATATCACTTCTAAAAAGTGAATAAGAGCAGTCCCCTCCTGCTGTAGGATTAGCATTGTATAGTTCTGTGTCTTTTTAAATTAAGTCCAACACTCCTGGAAAGTGTCAAGATGACACTTCAGACCAAGTTAGCAGTTTGTTAAAAAAAATAGCAATTTCCAATGGTAATTTTACACATTCATTTCCCCACACAGAGCTTTTTGTTCAAATTTTCAAATCCCAATAGATACTGGGCCTGCTAGGTAAATCCCGGTTAATGACTCCCTGTGAAAGAACAGCAATCTAGTGCATCCTGCCCAATCACTCTTACCCTGGCACAAGCAGGACCAGCAAGGCATAAAACTTAGTTTAGCATGATGTCTCATAAACTATGAACATGAAGCCAAAAACAAACCTTGGGTTTGCGACACTGGTTTGTTCAAGAGAAACAACCACGATCCTGGGTTTGGGAGAAATGACAGCCCAGGCTTCATGGCTTTTTCATTACAATCACACCAGGGGAGGAGCAAATTGTGAGTCAACAGGCAGCATTACTGCGGCATGTGAACGGCATCATAGGAGTGGAAAGGGTGGATACTACAAAGGCAGAAAAGGCAGAAGTAACCACTGTTATGTGTAGACTGAGGACAAACCAAAAGATGCTGCAGAGAAGAGGAGTTAAGGGCCTCAATTCAGAAATCTGGGCTGCATTATTCAGTCTGAGCCAGAGGTGGAACATCTGTAAGGAAGCGTCATGGACAGCAGGAGAGAGTAAATTGGATAGAAGACCAGGGGAAAGCCAGGCATTCGTTATAGCTGAAACCATCAGCACAGTGAGAGCCCTCAATGAGAAAAATTGTGTGTAAGGTCCCCCAACCCATTACAGGATGCAGGAAATATTAGAAGCCTTTAGTCTGCTAAGGCAGCCGTCGTAAATGCACTTGTGAGGAGTAAGCCCCTTTGAACACTTTAGACCTACTTCTAAAGTAAATTGGTGTAGGATTGCACTCAGAATTGTTCTGTTGGGAAAAGAAAACAGTTGTAAACTTAAATAGTACTGTTGTGGATTATACTCCTCCAAATCTGAGCTTCTGATATTCCAATATCCAAATTGCATTTTTATTCTTGTAGTGCCAACTAGTAGTGCTCTGTAATACTCCTATTTAATGCTTTTAGAGTGGGGTGCTGCTTAAGGTAAATGAGATAGTGGAGCAGAAGGCATCTTCTGCTTGTATACCACTTTTGTGACAGCTCCTTCACAAGCCCAGCAGCAGAACAAGCCATGACCCCCCACACTGTGTTATTGCAGGGCTCCGAATCCCTGAAGCCTCATAGAGGAGCACAAAATCCATCTGTGTGTGGCTTCCTTGCTTTTGTGTCCAGGCCAGTAACATCTTTTGCCCAGTTATAAGATATACTTCAGCCACTTGAATTAGTTCCCTTTCAGGTGGCATTATAAAACTTTGTAGATTTAGGCCTTTTTGTGGCTCTTGTGTTCATCTCTTTACATGAATATCTCCCTTCAGCTTCAAGAGCTGTTTGCTATGTAGCGTGTGGGGTGGGGGAAGCCTAACAATTGAGGAGGGGAAGCATTTCATAGACACCGTTAGGTTCACGGAACTCACTTTTCAGTTCTCTGGATCTTGGCCTCCCCTTTTAATATTCTTTCCATTGAGTCCAAGTTGGTTTCATGCCCAACTGTAGGCAGATTTTCCTAGGGCAGCCTTTGCTAATCCAGTGTCCTCCAAGTGCTTGGGATCACAACTTTCATCAGCACAGCCGAAAACACCTGGAGGGCGTCAGTTTGGGGAAGGCTGTTACAGGGTTAGTGGTAGCAAGTCAGGAAAGCCAGCAGAATTAAACAAAATATAAAATAGTCTGAAGTTTCTTTTAAAAACAGGCAAACCAAGTGCACAAACACGGTTTCACTTTGCATTTTGCCTGCTTAAAGAAAAGATGCGTGCAGCCCAGAAAAATCTAAAATGTGCTTCAGGTTGTTTGATTAAGGTGGGCTTTAAATCTTTAAGCCTTTTAACTCCTTTTGCACTCATTTTAGAGGCCCAGTCCCCCTTTCACATTAGTTTAAATCCGTAGTTTGATATGAATGAGCAACACGCAGGTCCACATTGCTCAAAAGTTCCCATGGTGCTCCTTTCCCACTCCTGATTCTGCTCCATGGACCAAATAAGCCAAAGTCTGGCTTGTCCAGTTGTCAAAACCTGGGCTCAAGGTCTTCCAGACAAACCACAAGCTGTAATTGAGGCTTGCTCTTCACTTACGACTTGTGGTTTGTTTGCAGAAAACCAGTCACAAATCAGCGTTCAGACAAGATAACCGGTCAGACTCTGGATTTTTTCATCTTTGGAGTGGCAGGAGCAGGGGAGGTGCTCTGGGGGAACTTGTGAGCATTGAGCAGCATGTTGCTCACTCGTAGCGCACCAAAGTCTGTTTTAAACTATGGCTTAATGTAACATGTGAGCTGGTCCAATAATTAAGCAACTAATTGCAACTGGGCAGTTTGCAGTGATTGCTGTTGAACAAGCTTGATCTTTCCTCTTTTGTGAATTAAAGGCACAATCCCACAGAAATCAGCAGATTTTTTAAAACTGAATTTAGTGTGCTAGGACTGCAACCTGAAAATGTATGTTAAGTGCACTTGTTTCGTAAGTCTTACCTCTTACTTTTAAATGCCTTTTATGTTTGGAAATATTGCATCTTAACTGCAGTTTCTGCACTTAACTATTGTGTGAAACAAGCCTAGCAGGGAATGTTTATGTCTTTAGAAATCCAGAAGTACTTTTGACTTTTAATCTCAAATACAGGCTCAACCACGGGTTTGTCTGCCACGCCACCTGCATCCTTACCCGGGTCCCTCACCAATGTGAAAGCGTTGCAGAAATCCCCGGGGCCTCAGCGAGAGAGGAAGTCTTCCTCCTCTTCAGAAGACCGGAGCAGAATGGTAAGTCCAAAGTTGGTTTATTGAATTGGCAACCAGGCTTTACCACATTAGAGACTCAGTGTAGATGTTGTGCTGCCCAAACTTCTAACTGTGGTTAGAAAATCAAGAGTGCCCCAAACACTTGGGCACTTATTCTTTCCCCTCCTCCTATATGCCAATTCCCCCTCCCCTTCATTTGCAGAGGTAAACTTAGTGTAGCATTATGCACTATGGCTGCAAACTATGGGTTGTAACTACTTATGGTTAGCAAAAACAAAATACGAAACACCAGTGTAGTTGTAAGGCTTTCTGCGTTAGGAAAACATATGGATGTATTACTAAGGTTGCTTTTCTTGCAGAAAACTCTTGGTCGGCGAGACTCAAGTGATGATTGGGAAATACCAGATGGCCAGATCACAGTTGGACAAAGGATAGGGTCTGGGTCATTTGGAACAGTCTATAAGGGAAAGTGGCATGGTAGGTAATTCCTGCACCAAACCATTTTTTATTTATGAGTTGATTTTTTTTTCTATTTTAAAGCTTGTGACACCAAAACCTTAGCAGATTAAGCCGATCTCAGTTTTGTTAATGCCTTTGAGGCCTCTTATTCTTTGTTGTCTCTGTAAAAGCTCTCCCAAGTTTGTGTGTTGGAGTGAGAAGAGTGTCTTTTGAAGGAAAACGCAGTAGTTGGGGTCCAAATCCTGTGCAGCCGTTTCTATGCACCCAGTGGAGCTTTAGTCTTGCGGTTTTTTTGAACAGCAGTGTTCTACGCTGCATAGCAGATCTCTTTCGAAAAGGAGGGCTCAGGCATCCAAAAGCAGTTTGTGATACGGCACGACAATAGTAATCAAAAGGAAGAAAAGCCACATTTTGCACCTAGAACACCACATAACAATATCTGAGTTTTGTATTCTGCTTTTTAAAAAGAAAAGTTGAGCAGCTGTATTATACAGCTGATATTCTTTAAAATTGCTTTTTCAGGTGATGTCGCAGTGAAAATGTTGAATGTTACAGCCCCCACCCCTCAGCAGTTACAAGCCTTTAAAAATGAAGTAGGAGTGCTCAGGTAAGGTTGTGTTAGTTGCATTTTGATGGCTTGACTTCCCTTGAGAAGCCAGTGAGCTTGAGCCGTTTGTTCAGAACACTGTGCTCCTCCCAGGCCTTCTGCTGAAAGGCAGTTTGTGTTTTCCTGATATTTTCTGGTCCTGTGTTATCCCTTATAAGCATGTCTTCATGCCCACACAGTGAGGGAATACTGGATGCTTCTGCATTGTCAATCCATGTTACCACGAGAGAGAAAGCAAATCTTTCCTGCACTTCCTTCTCAGCCTTCATGGATCCTTGTTTTCCCTGGCTCTGCTCTGCTTGATGACCTTTCCCCCATCACTCCTTCTCATAGTAAATTCATGTGCTGAATACCAAGAACCAAATACCCAAAATGGAGTCATTGAGAAACAAGGGGGAGGTATCAACATGCTTGGGAGAAGCCTGAGTACAAAAATCATTTTTTAAAAAAATCTGTAGGGGCACTCCCCCCGAAAAAACAAATGAAAAATAGCCGGATGAGCACTGAGTCTGTTCAGAAGCCCGAAGAATGCTAGGTGTCAATAGAAAAGAACAGCAGCCAATCCCAGGGCAGGGAGAGAAAAGGTAACACGATGGGTCCCAGAAGAGGTTGTGGCTAACTGGAACTCTGAGCCGAAGCATTCCTGTCGTGAGGCAAGAATCCCCTGTAACATTGCAGGTTCCCAGTGTCTTGTCAAATGCCAACTGTGAGCCTTCTAGGCACAGTCTGTGCTAATTCTTCAAAGTGTCTGTCACAGTAGATAGAAGTTTTACTCCATCTTTCAGACTTCAATTAAATTGATTGGCAGGAGAATCTGTACAGACAGCAATTATTTCACATGGGGTTGTATCCAGTTTTGCCTTTGCCTTTGCGGAAAGCACTTCTGCTTGCCCAAGTCGGGGTGGAACATCTCCCTTGCTCCCTGAAAACCTGTTCTCAAGGTTTAGAAGACCTTTCATATCAGAACAGGATATTGGGCAGAGGGCTGCGGTAGGTGGGTAGGTAACAGTTGTGTACCCCAACCTGAGTACGTAGTGGCAGGGATAGGTAAGCTGAGGTCCTCTAAAGAGGATGGCCATCATCCTTGGTCATTTAGCTGTACAGCTGAGGGCAGATGGGAGTTGGAGTGTAACAACATCTGCAGGGCACTAAGGCTTAACCACTGTTGAATGCAACCCATGATGCAAAACAGCAACAACAACAATTTTATTATTTATACCCTGCCCATCTGGCTGGGTTTCTCCAGCCACTCGGGGTGGCGTGCAGAATATATAATACATTTAATGAAATAGCTGCTACAGGATGTGGCAGTGGTCACTAGCTTTAGATGGCTTTAAAGGGGATTTGACAATTTCAGCCATGATGTCCATATGGAATCTGCACTAGATGGACTTTGGTCGAGCCAACAAGATTCATCATATATCAGAGCCCTTCAATCCATCAAAAGTGTTTTCAGTGATTTTAAGCACTCCTTTCTTTCCGCAGGAAAACAAGACACGTGAATATATTGCTTTTCATGGGTTATTCAACAAAGCCGCAGTTGGCTATAGTTACGCAGTGGTGTGAAGGCTCCAGTCTTTACCACCATCTACACATCATTGAGACCAAATTTGAGATGATCAAGCTGATAGATATTGCACGGCAGACAGCACAAGGAATGGAGTAAGTATAGTATCATATACTCATTAGGAGAGAAGGAGGGAAAAGAGAGTTCTCCACACACTGATCTTGCCAGTGCATGTGGCAGGGATAGACAACCTGTGGCCCTCCAGACGTTGTTGGACTACAGCTCCCATCAGCCTCAGCCAGAATGGTCAGTGATGATGGGAGTTGTAACTATCAGCATCTGGAGAGTCGCAGGTTCCACATCCCTAACACATGAGGTTAATTTGGCAGCGTCATAGAATCAGTGGGGATGCATTCTCGTAAATTCTTCCAGATACTTTGTCTGGTGGCATAGACACTTGGAAATTGACATGAAGTCCCTTCTTTTTAATATGACTTGACAGTGATTATTGTTTGGTAGTGTTTAAAAGCTCTCCAATATTATGTCGAGTGTTTGCTTAAAATTGAGGTCTCACTTTGAAGTGTTTTATACAACTCCAATACTATTTCTAAGTGGGCATTTTTTTCCCCTATGGCAAGCAGTTTTTTCCTTACTAGTCTTTTGTTCAAACTTAGCACATTGTTTAAAGATTTTCATCATTTTTACTTTTTACTGAAGACAGCTAGAATAAAATCTCTTACATTTTTCCTCCAGCTAACATCAGAGCATGATGTTTTACAAGGGCTGACACCAAGCCATCCGGTGTCTTGTCATAAAACACTAACAGCTGTAAAGACTGATCAGTAGCTGTATTTGGGTGACTATCACAGGAGAGAAGCTCTTACCAAGACATTTTAAATATAACTGTATTTGTTTTTAACGTATGGTGCTAAAGGAGTTTATACCCAAAGCACTGCTTTTCCGTGAGGGGGGGAAAATGAATAGGTTTAGTATTTTAATTCCCATTCCTGATAACACAGAAGGGCTAAGCTGGAAGGGCTTAGAATGGAAGCTCACATTTTTTTTCTAGTGCTGCTTCCTGGCATATCTGCATAGAAACAAGCAACTGAGCTGCATTGCCTTCAGGCTTCCTCCAGCATGCATATGGCCTGCTGTGATATGCCCTCTTCCCCAAGTCAAGCCTTGCTGCAGATTGGCATTCATGTAATACCAGCATGTTTTAAGTCTTCCCAGTAACAGGAACAATGAGTGTGTGATTTGTGTTGCTCTACAGTGTTCTGATATAAAGGAGAATGATTTCTCATCTTCCCTTTTCTCCTAAAACATTTCAAGTGGGTGTGAAGAAATTGGCAGCAGTGCCTCATGATACTAGAGGGGTGGAATATGATGGAACCATAAATGTCACTTAGGCTAATAAATATGAAGCTGTCTTATAGCTGATATCTTCTGGCTGCCCAATCCTAAGCTTGTCTACTTGGTTTGAATTGCATTAATTTCCAGGCAACTTACTGCCAAGTAATTCGTTTTTGTATTTTTACCTGCTTTTCAGCCGGGATTGGCACCCAAAAACAGATTGCACTGAAAACCCACTATTAAAATGAAATCTACAATATATTAGAGCAGTGGTTCCCAATTAGCTAACTACTGAGGACCCCCTGTTTTTCAAAAGCCAGGCCACAGACCCCCTACTTCTGAAAATTTTGATAACTCTACGATAGTTACCTCAGCAAAGCAATTTTTTGAACAAAGGATTTTAGGTCTACTGAAAACAGATTATTATCATGCAAAAATGACAAATATTTAGTTGGGGGGGGACGCAAGGGATGGGGCCACAGACCCCCTGGGTGCGTTCCCTGGACCCCCAGCAGTCCCCAAACCCTTGACTGGCAACCAGTGTATTAGAGAGATTAGGAGATGTTTGGGCCCTGGCAAAGTCTAAGCTCCAGGCTGTTCCTCCCAAAGGGGAGTGGGCAGAAAGAGCTGCAGATTTGTGCATGGTGTGTAGGTTTGCAATTCAGTTGTCTTAAAAAGCTGGGGCGTTGCAGGTGCTGATAATTATTATTATTATTATTATTATTATTATTATTATTATTTATTTGTACCCCGCCCATCTGGCTGGGTTTCTCCAGCCACTCTGGGCGGCTTCCATAAAAACCAAAAATACACTAAAATATCACACATTAAAAACTTCCCTGAACAGGGCTGCCTTAAGATGTCTTCTGAATGTCAGGTAGTTGTTTATCGCTTTGACATCTACCGAGAAGGCCCTCTGCCTGGTTCCCTGTAGCTTTGCTTCTCGCAATGAGGGAACCGCCAGAAGGCCCTCGGCGCTGGACCTCAGCGTCCGGGCAGAACGATGGGGGTGGAGACGCTCCTTCAGGTATACTGGGCCGAGGCCGTTTAGGGCTTTAAAGGTCAACACCAGCACTTTGAATTGTGCTCAGAAACGTACTGGGAGCCAATGATAGGTACAAGCTGACATAGCAAGCTGACTCCTTGAAGGAAGAATGAGAGACAGATGCAGTAAATAAACAAATGGCTTAGACACTGTACAACTTAGAGACTACCTTTTGCCATATGTTTGTGTCATCTTTGAGATCATTCAGCTTCACGCAGGCTCTTGATAAGCAGAAATATATAGTCAACTTTCTATCTAATATTTTCTTGCTTTCCAGTTACTTGCATGCCAAGTCAATCATCCACAGAGACCTCAAGAGTAATAGTATCCTTTTTCTAAGAGACCTGACCTTTATTGTTCTTCCTCCCCTTCCCACATCCCTAAAGTGAGTATCTGTTCTGAAAACATGAGAGGAAAAAGTATGGTTAGGTGAAATCAGCTGATGATCTGTGGGCAAGGTAGTTGTCCCACTCAAGGCTTTTTGAAGGGTTTATGCCTAACTAGCAGCAGTGGAGCAGAAGTGAGGATGTACATCCAAATTCGTATCTTGCTGAAAATGCAAAGTGTGAATAAATCCGTATCTGCATTCTGATTCATATTTTAGTTTATCCTTGTAATTACTAGTCCAGCAGGCAATATGCCCATGGTTCTCCTTTGCTAAATCAGGGTGATTTGTTCTTTGTTGCATGATGACATCAAGCCAAAAACAAATCAAGTCTTGATTGAAGAGGTATCATGCACACAAGTGATGTATTTTATTATGTGACACCATGGAAGCACCGTGCTGGCTTCCTCTCAAGCCAACATTTGACATGCCGGAAACTCCCACTAGCCTTTTCAGATTTTGAAGACCCCATACAGTCATCCCAGTTATAGAGACTCTTCCTTAGTTTGCTTATTGTTCTTACTATTAGACAATAGGAGCACTGTTCAAATTTCAGCTTAGAATCTATAAGTAGCGACTAGATAATAACGCAGGATGATGATCTGGGCTTTTGTAGTAGTTGAATGGGCACAATATGTACTCTGATGGGAAATTAGGATTGCCTCTTTCCCCCCTTTTTTTCTTTACATCCTCTGTTCAGATATATTTCTTCATGAAGACCTCACAGTAAAAATAGGTGACTTTGGTCTAGCAACAGTGAAATCACGATGGAGCGGGTCCCATCAGTTTGAACAGTTGTCTGGATCAATTCTATGGATGGTAAATAGAGGGGGTATTCTCTGATTATTATTTTTGATCCACCCGATAGTTAACACCATCTCCTGTGTAGATGTATATTCATTGTGCCTCTAGGACAGGGATAGCAACATTTATAAGCCCTGTAATAGAGGACTGCACTCCGCTGCACATGGAGCCTTCTGCTTTTTGTATGGTATTGCAAGGGAGTTCTCCTTTCTCCTCTTTCTGGAGGTGAAATCCCAGTGTACAGATCCCTTGCCGTATTTTATCCAATAGGAGGCTCTATTTTGCAGTCAACTCTGTGTTCATACAAAATGTTAGCCCGGTAGATTTCCCTGTTATAATCACTGAAAAGTGATAATAACTCTCCTTAAAGCAGTTTATTACCTGCATACCTGGGGAAATGATGGATTAATTTGTATTAATGAGTGCCAAATGAGTAGGCTAAATATGTGGCTATTATAGACATCTTACATCCATTAAAGGCTTTTATGTCTCCCTTTCAAGAAATGGAGTCTCCGGGGTTGGTGACGTAAGACATAAGAAAATAGCTTTTCAATGCAACAGAATAAAGCAGTTTTCTTCTCTTCTACATCACAGGCTCCAGAGGTAATTAGGATGCAAGATAAAAACCCATATAGCTTTCAGTCAGATGTGTATGCATTTGGGATTGTTCTTTATGAGCTGATGACTGGGCAGTTACCATATTCTAACATCAACAACAGGGACCAGGTAAGGCATTCATGGCTTTGGGGAAGCTTGGATTTTGGTGCTTTCACATTCTCATCATTTGTCATTGTCTGAAATAATTAATGAGTGGTTTAAATTTGTAAAATGGCTTTTGGCATAAGTGCCTTTTTCCTGCTTCAAGTAGACCCTAATTTTAAAAGGTCATATATCAGGAAGTAGAAAAATGCAGGAGGTGTTAAGGACATAGACTTGTGGTGTCTTCCCCTAGGCCCTCACTTAAGAGTCAGTGTTTTGCATTTGATAGTATTGGGCTTGGACCAGAGAGACATGGGCCATGTCACCTTGGACAAGTCATGCTTTGTCAGCCTAGCCAACCTCCCAGGTTTTGGGGGATACAATGGGATCACCCACCCACACCCACCCATGTACATTGACCTGAATTCCTCAGAGATAAGGTGGGAGATGACTGCAAGAAAAAATAAACTTTGGCATCAGGTGGCGCTGTGGGTTAAACCACAGAGCCTAGGACTTGCCAATCAGAAGGTCGGTGGTTCGAATCCCCGCGACGGTGTGAGCTCCCGTTGCTCGGTCCCTGCTCCTGCCAACCTAGCAGTTCGAAAGCACGTCAAAGTGCAAGTAGATCAATAGGTACCACTCCGGTGGGAAGGTAAACGGCATTTCTGTGCGCTGCTCTGGTTCGCCAGAAGCGGCTTAGTCATGCTGGCCACATGACCCGGAAGCTGTACGCCGGCTCCCTCGGCCAGTAAAGCGAGATGAGCACCGCAACCCCAGAGTCGGCCACGACTGGACCTAATGGGCAGGGGTCCTTTAAAATGAGTGAAGTGCTCTAGTAAGAAACCCAGAAGATGAAATGCCAAGTCCCTAATTTGTTTTTCTTTGATCCATACCACATCCTTGAGTACTTCAATATTTGGGATATTTTTGCCCTCTTTGATGAGATCTGGTTCTGCGCAATTGTGTATCACTTTACACCGAACAACTGGCAAGTGAGCAACGTTATGGTCAAGATTCAAAGAATAACACAAATAATTTAGGCCTGAGGGTCTTTGGGCTTTGGGTTTTTGTTTTTTTTTAACTAACAACCTCCATGGTTTTTGAAACTGAGAGGGCTTTCAGACTCAGCTTGTGTTGTGGCACATAGTCTTCTCTTTAAGTAAGATTAAGAAATCCCACTGGGTGTGCTCAACCACATGGACATACCTAAAGTAGATCTTTGGATCCTGGCTATCCCTGCAGAACAGGCTATTTCTTGAGTTTTGACAATATCCAGTGGGCTGGCAGACAGCTTGTACAGAACAAATATTAAAATTGAGTTGCACTATCTTAGATATTTAGTGACAAGTCTAGTATTTTACCCTTTCTTTACCTGAAAGGGGGCAGGACATAGGTCAATTTAGTGTCTACCTTTGGGTTGTCTAGCAGTCAGCATAATTTATTCAATACTGATGCCACATTGCAGATATGTATGTATTCATATTAATTCATTCCAATCAGAATATAACTGGGTACCAAGCTACCATTGATGAGTATGTTGCATACCTTATTGTGAAATTACTGACACCCTCCAGTGTGAAAAGAATTTTAAATTTGGGTTTAGAAAACCTTTGAAATATAGTATGGACTGAAAGATCACAAGTTCTGTGCAAGCCTGGAGTTCAGGGTTATTACTATTATTATTTTACATTAACACTTCCCCCTTGCCCAGTTTAATGTAGAAAGTAGATGTTTGCTGGAACCTCCTCATTCCCACTCTTCTTTTCCTCCCTGCTGCAAACAAAGATCATTTTTATGGTGGGGCGAGGATACCTCTCTCCAGATCTCAGCAAAGTGCGAAGTAACTGTCCCAAAGCAATGAAGAGGCTAATGGCAGAATGCTTGAAAAAGAAAAGGGATGAACGACCCCTCTTCCCACAGGTAAGAAATATTCCTAATATTTGACTACATTCAAATTGGACAAATTGCCTTGCTAGGGTCAGCAAGCACCAGCTGAAAAGACTATGCCGAAATGACCTCCCCAGTGCAATTCACGGCATCCAAGGGCACAAGGCCAATTCTTAGGCTTTCAGAGGGTGGAGGGTGAAATTGTTTGGGTAGTTTCATGGCCCAGGATGGGATGCTTCCTGTGGCTGCAGTGCTGTTGCTTTTCTCTTCTTCACTGTAAAGAAAGAAGAGCTGGCTGTTCTAACAGAAGCCTTATTTATTTAAAATATTTATTCCTCACTCTGGGACCAGCTTTCACATCAATAAAGACAGCAAAGTCCCTGCCCTTGGGCTTACAAGGCACAACACAAAAGGAAAAACGGGATGGGAAGGAAGAAGAAGAAGAAGAGTTTGGACTTGATATCCCACCTTTCACTCCATTCTCCTTTCCCTTCCTCCCCCACAACAAACACTCTGTGAGGTGAGTGGGGCTGAGAGACTTCAAAGAAGTGTGATTAGCCCAAGGTCACCCAGCAGCTGCATGTGGAGGAGCGGAGACGCGAACCCGGTTCCCCAGATTACGAGACTACCGCTCTTAACCACTACACCACACTGGCTAGGAAAGAGGAAAACAAGCAAACTTAGTGCTACAAGTATTTATAATAACCAGCTGCATGGAAGTAGGTTCGCCATTCAAAGACAGGCCCTGGCAGGGCCCAGAGGCCTGGTGACCTGGCCTTCCCAGAAGTGTCTGCAATGCAGCCAGAAGTTGTTGACCTCACAGTGTGAGGCCTTGTAGGCATAACTGGAGCCTGCTGGCTTCTTGTCATTCCTTCTGCAGCAGTTATGGGTCCCAGTGCCAAAAACCCCATAGCAGACGATCCTGTCGTTCTTCCTCGCAGGGTAATTGCTTCCAAACATTCTTAGGGGTGACAGTGGAAGGAGGCCTTCTCTGCTCTGGTCGTCCCATCTCTGTCCTGAATAGCTTGGAAGATGTTAGCAGTGCAATGGCGCTGGGTGATGCTAAGGTTGCAAGCATCGTTCAGGGTCATTGTTCGGGGAAGTGAAGTGGCAGCCGAAGCAGAGAGCTCCGCCTGCCAAGATAAATGGAAAACCCACTGGTACTGCTGTAGCAAGTGGCATGTTTTCCTGCTGCAAAAAGTAATTTTTAAAAGGCAGCACTACATTGCTTTATTAAAGGTCCTTCTTCATCCACCCTCAAATCGTTCTCAGCCCTCACCATGGTAGCTTTACCTTTCCAATAAAATGGGGAGGAGAGAATTCATATTTCATTTCGACTGGCTCTAAGGGAGCCTAAATGAGTTTCTTATCAGAAATGCATCTTCTTTTAGAGCAGAAAATGAATGGCTTGCCCTTTGGCATGTACCTGCCTTGGGAATCGCATAATGGTAATAATAGCCTGCTCTGCATGTGGAATAATAGAATTGTTGCTAGAGACGCACTGGTTTCTGCCTCTCTTTGTCTACGTGACTGTCTCCATGGAAGTATTAGCACCATGGGTCTTTTAAACATAGTCTGTGAAATAGCTGCAAGTTCAGTTTTCCTGCTGCAAAACACTTCACCATCACCGCCTTTGTTGGTTTTGATTTTTCATTCCACAGGGCAACTTCAGATGATTTTATCAATACACACAACAGTTTGGGGACGTCCCGATTGTTCATATCATCAATACTGAATGATGCCCAACTCTTTCCAATGACAGGAAATCAGTAGAGCTTCAGCATAAAGGCCCACTGGGTCCATTTAGTCCAGCAGTTAGCTAGGACAAGAGTCCAAAGCCCTTTTTCAATCTGGGACTCGCCGTTAAGCCTAATCTGCATTGTGGGACCAACTTCTACCTTTTTTAGCCTATTGTGGCTGCACTTCTTTCCCCCCTCTCCTCTCCCCGATCCCTTTTCAAAGGAAAACAAAACGGTGGGGCTAATGGTGTTACTGGTACAACTCGCATGATATCTGGACATGAGTCAGGTGGATCACAACCTGTTGGCCGAAGACTAGTAAACAGGGAGATTGTACAATCCCAATAGAGAGCACAGCCCATCTACCATTCTGTCAACCTTTCTGAGAAGATTGGACAGGGGCTGGTACAAAACATGATGAGCAATTGCAGCATCAGTGCTCTTAAGAATTTACTTCAGCACCATCATTTCAGTGCTTAAATGGCAGTGTTCCTGTTTTGCTTTCTAGTAGTGCTTAAAGCAGCAAGACATTTCTAAAACCTTTAATTCCAGCATTGCCTCTTAAACAGAGAGTGCCAAATCAAGCAGCTGCACTGCCATCTTTGTAGGAGGGGCAGCTTTAAGTCCTGAAGGGCAGTTTCTTCTCTCTTTTACTAAGTTTCCAAGTGAACATTGCATAGGTGCATGGGACGCAATCTCTACTAAGTCAGACCATTGTTTCATCTAACCCAATATCGTCAACCCCGGCAGCAGTTCTCGGTGGTTCCAGACAGAATTCTTTCTCAGCCCCACCTGGAGACACAAGGGATGGAACCTGCATGCAAAGCGGGCATTCTACTACACAGCGACAGCCCTTCTCAGAATTGACAGAATTATAATTCGTTGAGAATTAATTTGTTCCAGTTTGGAACTGCTCTGTTGTCTTCGCTCCGCAACACCCACTCTCTCTTTTCTCTCTTTGTTTTCAGATCCTCGCCTCTATTGAGCTCCTGGCCCGGTCGTTGCCAAAAATTCACCGCAGTGCATCTGAGCCCTCCTTGAACCGAGCTGGTTTCCAGACAGAGGATTTTAGTCTGTATGCTTGCGCTTCTCCAAAAACACCCATCCAGGCAGGGGGATACGGTGGGTTTTCTGTAATCTGAAAAGCTGGAAGCATGTGTCTGTGTGTTTAGTGTGCTCCCCCTGCCTCCATTCATGTGTGCATATGTTTCACATTCCAATGAGCTGGTTCGCTTTGTTTTTGGGGAAAGTGTACTGACTGAAAAAGAACTTACCTTTTAAACTCAGTCTTGTATATATTCCCAACATGGCATCTGTTGCTGGCGATGGATGGCCTGGCAATTGCCAACCATGAAAAGCTGCTCAGTAGAAAAGGGAAAAGGTCGTTGAAAGTAGCTAGCACTCTCTCTCTCTCTCTCTCACTCACTCACTCACTCACTCACACACACACAAATGCATCTCCATTTATGTTTGGATTGTAGGTCAAATTTCCTTCTCTTCTTTTGCCATCTCTGCTGCACAGGTAGCTGGTAGAGTTTTATTTTTGTGTTTTAAGCTGCCTGTTTTGTCCCTTCAGTCAGTGTCATGTGGTAGCAATCATGTTAGCTTCTCAAGTCGGCAGCGTTGCTGACAGTGGGCAAAAGTAAGGCAAGATGAACTTGGATTTAAAAGGCCGGCTGCATCCACCCTCGTTTCAGTGAGCAAAGGTGAACAGAACATAAAAGACTTTGGCAGGGAGTGCCTTTTTTCTGAACTTCCTGCTCGTTGAAACCTGTTGCTTACTTGGAATTGGAAGTCTCTGTGTGTTTTTGTTTCATTTTATTCTTGGGTTTGTTTGTTTGTTTTTGTCCTTTCTTACTGCCTCTGTTCTGGCACTGCTCTTGCTTAACACCCCTTTTCGGCTGTTTAAAATCAGTGCTGGACCCATGCCTTTGCGCCGGTCTGCTTCAGGCATGTTAATAAGCATTGCTCGACTTTTAGAAGGGACATTTTTTTAAAAGTGAATATTGCTTTTTGTCTGTGTGGCCATGCTTGAAAGCAGTGATGCTCATAATAGGAGGAAATGGCCTTGTAAAAGCAAGAGTAGTAAACTTTAAAAGTTGTTTAAAGGTGGGAAAAGAAAATTTCGCCACCGGCTCTCTTACAAAGTCAATGGCTTGCTGCTAATGCTCAGCTTTACATGAGTCAATATTTCTACTCAGTTCTCCTTTATGTGGAGAAAATGTTTTATGCTTGTGTATAGAATTTGTCAGATTAGATCTCCAGTAAGGTAATGTGGATGCCAACCTAGCAGTTCGAAAGCATGTCAGAGTGCAAGTAGATAAATAGGTACCGCTCCGGCGGGAAGGTAAACGGCGTTTCCGTGCGCTGCTCTGGTTCGCCAGAAGCAGCTAAGTCATGCTGGCCACGTGACCCGGAAGCTGTACACCGGCTCCCTCGGCCAATAAAGAGATGAGTGCTGCAACCCCAAAGTCGTCCACAACTGGACCTAATGGTCAGGGGTCCCTTTACCTAAAGTAATGTGGAAGTCAAGGACCCTGAAATCAAGGACCCTTTTTTCCACATTGGGAGTATCTACCTTGAGCAGGTAAACCTGCTCTTCATTGCTTCGTGCTACATTCACCTCTGGTGACAAGTATTTAAATAATAACCTTCATCTGTATGTATGTGTCAAGCTTTTTTGTCTAGGTGACAATGATCTTGCTTGCTTTGTTATTCCTGATCAATTGTAAACTGCTCAGCATGGTTCATGTCTCAGACAAGGAATGTTCTTGCTATTCTTCATTGTCAGACATATGGAAGTAGGGAAATTCCCCTACAAGCTAGTATGCAGCTGATTGAGTTGAGTGGTCGCCATTTAAATTTCCTGAAATGCCCGTAGGTAGCAGAAGTGCGGGGGCTGCTGCCTCAGCACTATGATTGCCCATGGCTTATCTGAAGCAACTTGCAGTGTCCAGTGTGAACTGATGAAGCCAAGGCTTGTGCCTGCTAGTCCATCATCGGTCACACGCCTGCACGACGTGAAGGCGGCAGCTTGCCTGTCTCCTCCTTGTGACTTTTTCTGGTTTGTGGGTATCAGGCGTCCCTTGCCCTTGATCATTGCCCAGCAGTGGCTGCCTTTATCCCTCCAGCAAGCTGCCTTGTGAGCAGTTGCAGGTTTTGCATCCAGGACAGGGCAGAAAGTTTTGATGGGCACCTTACTAGGTTATGTTGCTTCTGCATAGTGGCTCCGTGGAGGTTCTCCATTGAGAGAATCACAGAACTAAATAATTCTAAGCATTTGTTTTTCATCTAGCTCACAGAATTTCAGGATACTACTGTCCTGATTATTTATCACCACCACCGCCTTAAATTTAAACTTTCAGATGTTTTGAACCTGATACCGATGACTGTGAATTCTAACAAGTCTTAAAATGGGCTTAGGATTTTCCCCCTCTTATGTTTTGCATAGCTTGGGAGTGAGGAAGACTCTGAGCGAATGCTCTTAGTCTATGGCTAGATGGAATGTCTAGCGGAGCCCTGCCTTTCCAAATTAACACATTTTTATCTTCACAATACTGTGGCACCAATTAACACTCCAAATGATAAGCTGAATCAGGAAGACCAGAGGATCGGTGGGGGTGTAATTTCTTATTTACAGACTAGCCAGCAATCAGTGTTAAATGGACTGAAGGTGGTAACCAAAGCCTGTAGTTTGGAATGGGTGAAAGAGCATGAATGCTCTTAAAATTAGCCCCAAAGCACAAGGTTTTGCTTTTTCTGCTGCAACAAATGGTGAAGCTGTTAGTTCGGCCAGGGCCTTGCTAAGATAAGAGACCAGAGACCTATGTAATAAGCTGGAGAAAGTAGAACCCAGCCGTACCTGCTTTTGACATCAGAGCACAAAATTTCTCATTTGGGTAGTGTTAATAGGGTGTACATATACACTCATAGTATGGTATTTGGTTAGCCAGCTACTAGAAGTTAGAGCTACTAGAAAGTCTACCTTTTAAAGTTTTCCAGAGTGTAGCTTCTTCAGATAAACTCTTTTAACTCCACCATGTGACAGGAAATGGAAGCTCCATCCATTCCCTGTCTCCTAAATCAGTTAGGTAGCCGTGTTGGTCTGACGCAGTCAAAATATATTAAAAAGTAAAAAAATTGTCCAGTAGCACCTTAGAGACAAACTAAGTTTGTTCTTGGTATAAGCTTCGTGTGCATGCTACTGGACTTTTTTTTTATAGATATTCCTAAATCAGTATGGGGGTTTGGAGAGCAGAGAGCCATGCCAATAAATCCTTGCTTTTTTGACCCCAAGAGAGCAGCTGCCATTGTGTAAAACATGTTGAGAATAATCTTAGAAATGTGAATGATGATAAAACTTTACATTTGCACATTCTTCATGAGAGTATGCGGGCTCTTAATACCCTGCCATATGGTCCAAGTTTGCTTTTTTGGAAACCCATAGTTAAGAGATTTGGGGAAAGTAACTTTGTCTTCTGTCTCTGCCAATGATATCCTTCTGTACATTTAATTATTAACAATTGCATTTCTCCTAACACCTGCTGCACCCAGTATATAGTGTCAAATTTATGCTGGATAACATTTCTGTCTTGCTGATGAATGAAACCCAACTTTTTAAACTCAGCTCTTGTCCTCCCTCTACAGGCGAATTTGCAGCGTTCAAGTAGCCACGGCAACATTGGCAGCAAATCCACTCTCTCATTTTTTTAAAAAAAAAAGTCTTGTGTTCCTACGGTTTCTTTTTATAACATCCAGACTCTCTTCTGCCCCTCCCCCCCCCCAAAAAAAAGGAAAGGAAAGGAAAAGCAAATTTAGAGGAAAGAGATCTGTACGCTTAGAGGAGAGCAGAATGGAATTACCAATCCAACTTTGGGTAGGAAGGGAAAATCCCTTGTTAGGAACCAGAATCTATGCTGCCTGTATGTTCACCTCCAGTCTAAACACCATGTGCATTTGGAGATCCCCTTCCCCCACCCTGTGGCTGCCTGTTCCATTGGCATCATTCCCAGGAGAGAGGAGGGCTCGTGCTTTGACTTTCTGGTGCTCTGGCATGATGAGATTGGAACTCCTACTGCATCATTGGCTTGGGATGGTCTGCTGGTCGGCTTTCTCCCTCTAACAACGAGTTATCAAAGGCTGAACATCTGACGAGACAGAGCTAATCCAAACAATCATCCTCGGGTCTGATTTATTTTTTTCCTAGGGTTATGTGTGGTCTTTTTTTCCTGGTGTGCTTACCAATCAGTGGGATAAATGCAGTATATCCTTTTCAGCTGAAGGAGCACCTGCTCTTTCGGGTAAAAAACACGACAACAGGAACATGGCCAAATTGGCAGATACATAGAAGGGGGAGTCTGAGAACGGATTAATTTGAAGGAAAAGGGGATGCTGCACCTTCTCTTTCCAGATTTGCTTTTATCTCTTGTTCAGAGCCACCCTTTCCCCTATCTTTCCTTTTTGTACACTGTCAGAAAGGGTTGGGAGGCTTTTTTCCCCCCTCTCTCATCAGTCCAGCAACAAACGTTTTTACAAAATTACATTGAAGTGTTAAAACACGTAGCTTCTTTTCATTTTTTGCTGATATCATTTCACTCTGTATGTTTGTGTGTTGCCTTTTTTTTGGGGGGGGTGTCCAAAAAGTCTAATGCAGACTATGAAAAACAAATGTACCTATTTTAAAAGGTGCAAGGTAATGTCAGGTACCTAATGTTTCATAAACGGGAGTTCTCAGGTTGAACTGAATATGTTTTAAAAAGGAAAACCCATCCGCAGCCCCTCTCTGAAAGAATTACACATTCCAAAAATTGTGCTTTGGTACTTTTTGAAAAAGAACTTTAAAACATGTTAAATCTGCAAACTCAGCAAGTGTGTGTATGTTTTAATATGCAGTAAGTTGTCTTAAATGGCAGTATGCTAGGAAGGTTTTGTTAAGAAATGGTACTTGCTGGATCAACATTGACATCTTCGCCCACTGTTTGCCTATCCCCAACTTTTTCTATGTCACTCCTTTTCTTGCCCTATGTCTTGTGGCTTAAAAATGGTGGCGATTGCATTTTGCTTTCTCTTTTTGTCTTGCTCTTAATCCTCATTTGCAAAATGGGTTCTAATTCTTATTTTTATCCAGAAAAAGGGGGGTGTCAAAGTTACCTCTAGTTGGAATCAGAATGCTGTCAGTTAGCAGAATTATTTGCTGTGTTGATTAATATAACATAGATTTATTTTTATTTTATTTTATTTCTTTTTATTAAAGAGGCAACTTAGATGCCACTAGAAAGAAGCTCAACGTCCACCAAAGCCTTGACATTTAGTGCATTTTTGCCCAGTTCCAGAAGATAGGAGGCTGGAGACAACCTCTCCTTCACTAAACATTTCTAGTGGAAGCTGGTCGTCTGATGAGAGAGTTTAAGCAGTGATTGATAAATACCTCAGCTCTGTTTTTAGGAAAGCTAAGAGAAAGGGAACTGTCTTTCTCGGAAAGAAGGTATGTTCATGGAAAGCAAGCATACCCTGTTGTGGTCCTTGTTCTTCAAACCACACAAGCGTCATTTCATTGGATTGTTAAATCTTGTTAAGCAGCAGGGTGCTTAACAGAAATTAGACCAAGAAACAACTGAAATATGGGATATAATCCAGGTAGCAATAGCAAGTGGTTAGAAGTCACTGGGTCACATTTCATGCCTTCTCTGCACAAGTGCTACTGAAGCTGTGGAAGTTCTTGGGCAGTTCCTTTTCACTTCTGCGGCTGGTTGTGCTAGAGAGAATTCCAGTGGATGTGGGCAGTGTAATGAGAATAAAGCAGCTTGTGTGCCAGACCTACGATAACTCTAAACCAGAAAAGCACAATTTTGGTTTGCTGTGCTTTTCTCAGCTGTCTTTGTGTGTGTTGGTGTGCAGATTTGGTTTGAGAGCAGTGTTTCTCAAACTTTCTAAATATGGACCATTCTACCAGACTGACCTTGCCTCTTCTTATCACTACTGCCACCACCCAACCGCTGAACCTGGAGAGGCGAGAGGTCTGTTACAGAGATGAACATAGGAGATCCTTGCAGTTGCTCATGTGTGTGCGCACTACAATGCACAGAGACGCTTGGAGTATGCTACTACTGGCATTAAAAGAGGAAAATAGCAAGACGTCTCCTGTCATCATCTTAAAACCATGCAAGACAAATAAAAACCAAGCAGTAGCTCTTTGAGACCTGTACATTCCAAATCGCATTGGGGTAATGGGGCAGTGAATATGCAATCACACCCATAAATCCAACACGAATCAATGCAAATTTCTGCCAGGGAACATTTAGTCCACCCACCTCCTAATTGGTGGGGAGTGAAGGCACCATCTGCTTCCCATACTTTTTGGCTGTAGAATTTTCCTACATTAGTAAACCTCATTTTTGTTTCTCGGGACTTGAGTGCTGGCAAGCATCACCACGGAAGAACGGGTCATTTAGAGATGTTTGGTAGTTGCAAGAAAGAAGATGTGGGTTTCCCACATGTAGGTTGTAGTGCTTAACTTTCTGATGTGCAAGCGTCTTAGATCAGATTTAGAAAATGCTTAAGCATCCAGGTTGTTAGGGCTTTCGGAGTTCTGTTGCTGCTGTTTAGGATGTGGGGATATTCTAGCGCTAGCCTAGGCGAAACCTTAGAATCCTCTGGCCTTTCCACTTGTTCTCCACAGTCTTATAGTTCTGTTGCCCCTTCTGCCTAGCCTGATACTTGTTGAGCATGTGACATCTTTCATACCCCTACAGTCATACCTCAGGTTAAAGTCGTTTTGGGTTAAATCTTTTCAGGTTGCGTCCCACGGCGACCCGTAAGTAACGGAACGGGTTACTTCCAGGTTTCGCCACATGCGCAGATGCTCAGAATGACATCATACGCATGCACAGACGCGGCGAATCGCAAAATGCACAGACGCGGGTTGCATTCTGCTCATGATGCGAACAGGGCTCTGGAACGGATCCCGTTCACATCCAGAGGTACCACTGTAGTTTTCTTCAGAGCAACCAGTCACTCTGGTGCCTCTTCCCTTTGCCCCCCCCCCCAAATTACAGCTCGCATGTTGACTGCTGGCCAATCCATTGCACTTCACAGTTGGCCCACCCTTTCATCTTCCTCCTGATGTTTGCAGCCATTGGCCCGTTTTGCACATCACATGAAACCATACTTGTATACCAAGTCTGCCTCAAATCCAGCCAGACTGTTGGTCCCTCTGCTCAGTATTTTTGATGCACTGACTGGCAAGGGATCTCCAGGATTTCAGATGCGGGATGTTCCTAACCAAGACTTGCCTACAAAGTAGGTGCTCTGCCACTGAGGTATGGAAAATACCATGCTTCTCTCCTCCCCTGCCTTTTTCAGCATACTGGGGAAGAAACATACCAAACAACAACAACAACATACCCACAACAACATACCCTGCCCATCTAGTTGGGTTTCCCCAGCCACTCTGGACGGATTCCAGCAAATTATAAAAATATAATAAAACGTCAAACATTAAAAACCTCCCATTAGAGGGCTGCCTTCAGATGTCTTCTAAAAGTATTCTAAAAGTTGTGCAGTTTTTTTAATCTCCTCGACATCTTTATCTCCTTGACATCGTGGCCAGCAGGCCATGATGGTAAGCCAAGTTTTCTTCTTGACTTACCATCATACTTTGTTAGGAGTAAAATAAACAACAAGCTCCAGTCCACACATAGTGGCAAGGCAGTTCTGTTCTGTTTCCTTCCCAGGGCACTGAAGGAAGGAACAGCAAGAGCCTGTAGGGATCTTGAGCTACTGTATGCCAGGATATTGCTCCTTAATTTAAAATCATTGTTTTGTTTAAACTATGCTTTAAGGTGACGTGCAAACAAGGCCTATCCCATCTTTCATTGTTCCTGAACAGCAATAAGAAGTGCCCTGAAGCAACATGGGGAGGCAACAGCCCCTTTGCTTCTCTCCAAATATGCTGCCCTTCTAAGGTCTGCTAGTGCTAAGGCCAGCTCTTCTTCTCTGCCAAATTTTGAATCATTTACAGGAGACCAAATTCTACTAAGTTCTATCCTTACCTGCTTAGTTCATTGGAAATACTAACTGAAAATACACAATTCTCTTTGGGCTTTTAGAATGTGGAATGTGTGTGTGTGTATCCTGGCTTGATTGTATTACAACTTCGTTATTCATTCATGTGCAGTAAGCTTTTTTTTTTTAATAATAAAAATATATAGATAAAGCGGTAGGAAAAGGGTCTTGTTCCCACAAAGCACTTTAGAATGAGCTACATACGCTTTGACTTTTCTCCACTTGCATCTGAACATACTGTAGGTCATTTGGCTGCTGCTTCAGTAGGACATCTATGCTGAAGCTTCCTTTTTCTCCTTCCTGCTGTCGTTCCTGAATCACCACAATCTGATAAAACACAGTGCAGGTCACTTTAATTCTGTGCTCTCACTTGCTTGAAATTGCCCTTAAATTTGAAAATGAAGAATCCGCCTTGAGCTCTCCTGAAGATAGTTAGGTAGGCTCCGACAGCGGGTTTGTTTTTTCTTAGACACTCTTGCCCCGTGGTCTAACTGCTAAATTCCTCAACAAAGAAGGCAACAATGCACACATGAGACTTGCTGCCATCTTTGTACTGGCACAACACGTTGTGCATTGACACCATCCCTGCATTGGCACTGGGAATATTTATGCAAAAGTTGTTTTCAGTGCTGTTAGTTGCTTCGCCACCTGGCTTGTTTGGTGGATTTTTTCAATGCTGGGAGACAGTATGGGCAGCAGTTGACCAAAACCTAGTTTGAGATCCACCTTAACCTACACCCTGCTCATACCTGCTATAAGTGTCTGCTACTCTTTGTGAAGGGCATTCCTATACTGTAATTTCCACTGTGAAACATCGTTATGTTTTGATCTTCTGTGAGGGAGCAGTTGCTTCTGGTTTGGTTTGGGGGGTTTTGTAGCAGAAGGCTTAGTGAAAGAGTTCTGGTATTGGGTATGTGTTTGCACGTGTGTTACACTGAATTACTTTTTGGACCGCGAGTGCAGCATGTGTAGCACAGACAGTTCATAGTACTGTAGCTACATAACTTTCCGTCCATTGGAAAAGAAAAGGAAAAATGTTACCTGAAGGGAATGACCCCATTGAGCCTTGCGGGACTATGATCTGGATTCACTCTGAACCAACTTTGGCTAGGTTAGCTTTGAGATACGAAATTGCAATTTGCCAAATGATCTGTGCCTTTTGTGACTTTGAGAGAGATTCTAGAGATACCTGCGTAGGTGCTTTATCTAACTAGAGCAGTGGTTTTGCATTTCTTCCATTTTCAAATGTGGGTGAAACCAATCATGGAACAGGATCTCCTGACCACTGAAACAAATGGCGCTAGTAGACCTGCAGCAGAAATGTCCTTTTATCTTAGTTGAGCTTTTTCTGGTAAGAAGAACACTTATCTTGTGTTTCCAAGTTGAAGTGTTCTCTCCCCAACACCCCTATATGTTGTTGAGTTGGAAAAAACACATCTTAAACTAATTATATAAAAAGAACCGATGGCACTTGTAAAGGAGGAAAAAAATGGAGACACCATTGCCTCTTCTGAGAGCCAACCATTTTATAAAAGGAATTTTAGCATGAAGGTGAAGAAGAGTACCTTTTTTGAGACTTCACTGTAACTGGGGGGGGGGGGGACCTGTTTGATTGGTAATATTACTGGAAAAGGAGGGGGTGGTTATGCTTGGAACCATAAACAGGATTACAACCCAGGATTGCCAAGACCCTTTTCTCTGATTGAAAGAGGTGTCCGATCTTCGTCAGGCTTCCTATTGTTACAGGTAACCTGTCTATAAACCCCAACCAGTTTTGTCTGGCATTTAAGTTGAAAGATTATGGATAAATAGCAGAGAAGCAGTCAATGGACTAAAGTGCTGAAGTTGTATCTTCCATAGTGACGCTGTCTTCCATCCACCTGCCTAGGAAAAAAGTACGGGTTGGATTTTGAACTGGCTTTTCCAGTTTCTTTCCTACCCTTTAGGTTCTTGGCCCGCTATTATGATTTATGTAGAACTGGCATTAAGTGTATGAATTAGGATAGAAACGCAAAATCCCAGATAGCCCTGAGATAGGCCCCTTTCTTAAAAGAGCACATGGATAATAATGGTAACACACAAAGCTGCTTTACAGTGAGTCAGAACATTTTTTCTGTCTTAGCAAGAAAAGTCCAGTCTGACTGGCAGCCAGCCGTCCAAATTTCTCCAAAACTTGCAGCAAGGGATTCTGCAATTGAACCTTGGGCTTCCTGCCCGCTTAGCATGTACTGCACCACTGAGCTGTGGCCCATTCCACCCCTCCAAAAAAATATGTCTGATGCAACACAATCATATGCATAATTACACGGAAGCGAGTCCCACTCTGTTTACTCACAGCTAGACGTGTACAGGGTTGCAGCTTTAGTTGTCTATTTCAGACCCAGTTTTTGGCAGCTGGGGTGGGTTTGAGAGCATTCTGAAACTTTCTAGGCATTTATTTTGCAATTGCCAAAGCAATATCCATCTGTTCCATTCAGCCTCTGATATGTACTCTTTCTGCAATTACCTTGGAACCGTAATTAAACAGAATTACTCTACCTCCCCCTTTCTGAGCTAGGGAAATGCAGAGCGGGAGACTGTGCCATTTTTCGGATTATGGATTTGTCTGGGGGTTTGTTTCTTTTTGACATCTAAGGCTTTGTGCTTCATTTGTGCTCTGCCTAGTTAATACCCTTCCACTGGTTTTATGCTGTTTGGGGGGTTCCAACAAGAGCATTGGGGCCTACAGGCTTATGGGCAGGGGAGGGTTGGAGGTTGGAAGGGCAAGCATTCATTTAGGCATGTATTGAAGTAGGAGGATAAAATGGACCAATTCGGGGGGGGGGGGGAATGTGGGAATTGTTGTTTAGGTTGAGAGTGTAGGGCCGAGTCTGAATAACTTTTGATTTAAATGATTAAATAAAAAATAAAAAACCTAAGTGCAATAAATGTACTTTGAAATTCAAAGCTGTGAAAGGTTCAAAGAAACACACCTCATTCCTTCCAGATTCTCCTCCTTCCTCACTCCTTCCTGTGACTAAAATTGGGCAGTGACCAGCTTGCATGTATCCCGTAGATTTAGCCCCAACCCCCAAACCTTGGGCAGGTACCCATGTTCAGTTTACACAACGACCAAACAGAAGCTCACCCTTGCCCCAGCTTTCTTTTTCATAACGTAGACCTGCAGTTTGTTAGAATTCTGTTATAATTGACCCGACAGCAATTTTACCCGTTTCATTCTCACAAAATAATTCCCTTGCCATGTGACTGATGTTGGCCAATGCTTATTTTGCTCCAAGCTCACGGCGCCCTGCATTTTGAGTAGGGAGCACATGGGAGTATATTGTGATTGAAGAACAGAGAGCCAATTGAAAGCTGAGCATTGCTTGCCCATCCACTGGACTGCAATAGCCCTTCTAGCCTGAGTCGGAAGTTTATGTAACCAGCACCTCTCCTGGCTACTAGGGACCAGTGAAGGGCAAAACAGTTGTTTCTAAGCAGCTGAAAACAGTAGTCAACATCCTTGCTTTGTATTCTCTCTGAAATACACACAGGCTTTTCCTTTCATTGCTCCCATTTCCTTTAGGAGATTTTATAACCACATTTGGTTACATGTGCTGTCCTTTTTCTCCTAGACCACACTACTACTTTCCAATGAGATTGGGAAAATGCACTGTAGTTGATCATTCTCTCCATTCCTTCAACAATAGCATTCCAATCTGTTATTTCATTGTAACACTAAGGACTAACAGGTGCCTACCCGCAAACAACTTCAAGGGTTTGGCTGTTGCAAGGGAATAGGCACGTTCGTAAGGTTGTTGCTTTTAATGGCCCCTATGCCCACCTTTCTCTACTATAGCAACCAGGACTCTAGTTATCCCCTGCAATCATACTTGGTGTAAAGACAGATGAGACTGTTGATGCATTGTGGGGCGGGGGGAGCTGCCACCGGTATAAACTTGCTGTCATTGTGTGCTCCCCACCTTTATAGCGATGGGCAGAGTCTTTTGAGTAGAACTTGCCAACCCTAAGCACTGTACAGTTAGACCCAATGGAAGTGATTGCGCAAGTCAGATGACAAAAAAAAATGTTTAAACAGTTACTCTAGAAAGGAGAAATGTGTATAGTGTTTTTAATTAGTGCAGTGAAATTCATATCCCAACCCAGCATTCCTTGAAGCTGTATTTGCCACAAGATGTTTTGAGCCTCCACAAGTCTGCAATTTTTAAAGTCTGTTCTTTCTTCAGAAGACAATTGATATCCATAGCTTACTTTTTAAAAATGACAATGGAGTAACTAAATGTTTAAAGGCCTGTATTTCTAAACTCATAGGAAAATGTTTATTTTCAGCTTTCTGTCTCATGGATCACTGCAGCTTTTCCTCCCTGCCTCCAATTTTTTTTCCTTCTCCCCTGTTATTCACTGTAAATGCTGACACAGATTAATTTCGGTTGTTTTCCTCCCATGTTTAACCCCTTAGCCTAAACTCCCTTCATTTGTATTTTGGAGCTTTTTTCTCTCATGTAAATTTGTACAGTGGGAAATATTGTCCAGTTTGGTTTAGAAAGCATGGAGACATAAACTAAAGTTTGATAGCTGAAAACAGAGATTGAAGAACTATTTGTGTAAAGTTATTTAAAGAACTCTGTATTATATAAAAAGTTAAAAAGTTCTATGTATTTGATGTGAATACTGCTATAATAAAGATTGACTGCATGGAGTCTGTGTAAGAGTGTTAATAAAGGGGGCTAATTCACAGTTGAAATCAGAATTGGATGGGTCCTTGTAAGCCACCTAGTCCAGCCCCTTACTCCAGGAGTGGAGAAGCTTTGCCCCTCCAGGTGTTGGTGAACTACAGCTTCTATCAGTGCTATCAAGTGTGGTCAATGGCCAGGGATGATGGTAGTTTTGACTTCAACATCTGGAGAGCCAAAGGTTCCCCTCGCTTTACTCTCCAGGAAACTAAGAGCTAGAGCATCTCCAACAGATGGCTGTCCAACCTCTGCTTTGACGACCTTCAATTGAGGGCGAGTCCATCACCCCTCTAGGTTCCTGCTTCCATTATCAAATTGCTGTTACCATCAAGAGGATAATTCAGATGTCCAGCTGAGATTTATATTCCTGTAACTTCAGCCCATTGGATCTAGTTCTGCCATTTGTGGCAGCGGAAAACATGTCTCAGCACTTCTTTAAAAGCCGAAGTCTGAAGAGGGCAATTATATTCTACCTACCTGTCTTATTTTAAGTATTCTATAGCACCTTTCATAAAATCATCGCATATTGTCTTACAACAAAAGTAACGGAAAATACATTCAAGTAAATTCAGCAGTGTTTCCTAAAGTCAGGACAAAAATTAATTTGGGATAACTGTTAACAGCAGATTTGTATGCAATGGTCTCCAAAAGCTACCTGTACCCAGTTTCTTCCATCTTTCTTCACAGGAATTGTTTTCCATACTTCTAAACATGTTCGAACTTGTCTGTATCCTTAACATGCAGGACCCAGTACTGCTCTCAATTGTATATAGCTCAGCTGCAGCTGAACAGTGCAGGTGAAAAGCAAGATGCAAACACTTCACGTGTAACCAAATGGCTTCGCTCTACATAGGAAGGACCATGGCCCAGTGGTAGAACACCTATTTTTTCGCATGCAGAAAGGCCCAATCCCTGGCATCTCCAGGTAGGGTTGGAAGGGACTCCTGCCTGAAACCCTGGAGAGCCATTGCCAGGCAGTGTAAACAATACTGAACAAGATGGGCTGGTAGTACAACTTGGTATAAGGCTGCTTCCTCTGTACAATCCCTTTCCTAGTCAAACCCCGAAATAAGTGTTTCTGAAAGAGAACCTGTAGCCACACTAAGCCGCAGCAGACCCTTAGTTCTGACTGTTATTATCTAGAAGGTATATATGGAAGTCGGGGCTTTTACACAATTGAAGTTCTAGTACCAAATGCACATGAGTTTTAAGATACAATACGTTGTAAACACACCCACCCACCCCGGTTTGAAAACACCAGCACATCCTCAAACAGCTGTGATCTGGTTAGTTAATTTTATTTACAACCCAAATTAAAGTCTCTGTAAAATGAAGCCATTTGTAGATCTCCCAGGAGCCTGCAAGCGGTAAGGACAGATGGTTAGTTGGGCTGATTTGCTTCAAAGTGCACAAATCTTAATAACTAGAAACAAGAAAAATAGGCCATGAGCAAGGCAAGCACATCTTGCCACACTGAAGTTTCTTGCTGATTTTTCAATATAGAAAATGGGAAAGATTAATATTTCAACTGCATGGTTGGGGGGGAGTGGTATTTAGTGCTGCACATGCAGAGTTCTGTTCACACAGTAGGACTTCCCTGCACACCTCAAAATCTGCTCCTGAGATGGACTTTGAGGGTGTGCAGAGGGCTGGAGAGATGAGTGGGAAATTCTGTTGTGCAAATGCACATCTGCAGTAGCAGAACAGCTGTATTGGACATGACCCAATGTCTGCTCTACGACCTTCACATGGCTTCATTAATTGCCAGTCAATTTCTACCATCAGTGAAAACTAAGTTGTTAATCTAAGACAGCACCATCAGTTTACATAACATCTTGGATCTGGAGAAAAGCAAATCGTTTGTGAGTTCCTGGGGGGCCAGGAACCTAAAATGGATAATGGGGAAAACAGAGATAAAAGTGGGAAAGTGCAATGACATGTACCTCAAACATGCTTATACTGTAACTGGGAATGGGTATGAAGGGGATAAGTGGCAGTATTCCAGAGCCACTTCATTAGTTTAGCCTAGGAAGCGATAGTCATGTAGAATGTCATGTAGAAGTGCCATCATACCTAAACTTGCTTAGAACAAACTATTCGAGTTATTCTTCATCATCAGGAGGGATTCCCAGCTCTTCATCTGTCCACTGAGAAGCATCTGGATAAGGAAAGTGACCCTGTGTCGGATGGGAAAGAAAGAAAACATTGAACACTTTACACCACCAAGGATACAGAAACGTGTTTTGGGACAAAGTCTGCCAAACACTCTGGCTTCTATGCAAAGAGACAGATATACTGTAACTACAGCAGAGTCTCAGCTAATGAGTAAAGCTTTAAGCCAGGAGTACTTTAGGTATACTTAAAAAACATATGTAACCTCTCTTCAGCAGCAGCCTTTAAAAATGGTTCTGAAACCAGATGTTCCAAAATTGGGCCGCAATATCGTTACCTAGGACTTGGTCTTACAATCATATTACACCTGTGCTATGTCAAATGTAGTGGCTTCCGGTCAGTTTCCAAACCCAATTTAAAATGCCAATCTTAACCTTTAGAGCCCGTAATGGTTTGAAGCCAGGTCACCTGAAATATCACCTCCCATATATACCAAGATGCTCTTCAGAGGCCCTGCTCTGTGTGTCCCCAAGGGAAGCAAAGAGGGTGGCTATTAGGAAATGCGTCTTCTTGGAGCTGACACCCCATCTATGAAATATCTTCCCTAGAGAGGCCTGACTGGAACCTTCTTTATTATCTTCTCAGCAGCAGGCTTTTTCTGTACAGTAATCTCAAATCTATCTATCTTGTGCACACAGCTAGGTAATGGGACATTATTTTTCAATCACATTCAATACTTCTTCACCTCACTAGAGAAGATAACCCTGATGCTACTGCTTTATAGTCTTTCCCAGCCCATTCAAGCTCTCACCAGCACAATATCAGGATCATGCCAGAAGTTCCACAGGATCCAGAACCACATGAGCGCACTGAGCACTTCCCCCTTTATCTGATGGGACGGCGGAGGCTCTACATAGTGGCGGTACTTGAAGACATGCGCCTCTCCACTTGCACTGCAGGACAAACACACGTACATAGAAGCAAGCGTCATGAACAATCAGGGCCACAGAAGAGCAGAAATTGTGCAGAATACAGTGGTACCTGGGGTTACGAACTTAATTCGTTCTGGAGGTCCGTTCTTAACCTGAAACTATTCTTAACCTGAGGCGCTGCTTTAGCTAATGGGGTCTCCCGCTGCCGCGGTGGCGCTGGAGCACGATTTCTGTTCTCATCCTGAAGCAAAGTTCTTAACCCGAGGTACAGCGGTACCTCGGGTTAAGTACTTAATTCGTTCCGGAGGTCCGTTCTTAACCTGAAGCACTACTTTAGCTAATGGGGCCTCCTGCTGCTGCTACGCCGCCGAAGCACAATTTTTGTTCTCATCCTGAAGCAAAGTTCTTAACCTGAAGCACTATTTCTGGGTTAGCGGAGTCTGTAACCTGAAGAGTATGCAACCTGAAGCATCTGTAACCCGAGGTACCACTGTATGGTATTGGGATGCCAAATATGACCTTCCAAGCCACTCTATTTGTCCCCCAGAACTCTCTCCAGGGTACAAGCTCCTTGTGTGCTTTTGCCTCGTTGGAATGTGCAATTGAGCTGCCACAATGCCCCTTGCTTGCCTGGAAGGAGGATGGCGAGATGCGGTGGTTCGCGCGCCTCTGCAGAAACCTCCGACTTTTGCACAAGGGTAGCATAACCTATTGTACGAGTCGCACCTACAGATCGGGCACAGACCACCTCTGGCGCGCGGCCCCCAGGAATACCTCTACTCTATGTAATGTTTTAGTGATGTACGGAAGTGAGAGCTGGACCATAAAGAAGGCTGATCGCCGAAGAATTGATGCTTTTGAATTATGGTGCTGGAGGAGACTCTTGAGAGTCCCATGGACTGCAAGAAGATCAAACCTATCCATTCTTAAGGAAATCAGCCCTGAGTGCTCACTGGAAGGACAGATCCTGAAGCTGAGGCTCCAATACTTGGGCCACCTCATGAGAAGAGAAGACTCCCTGGAAAAGACCCTGATGTTGGGAAAGATGGAGGGCACAAGGAGAAAGGGACGACAGAGGATGAGATGGTTGGATAGCGTTCTCGAAGCTACCAGCCTGAGTTTGACCAAACTGCAGGAGGCAGTGGAAGACAGGAGTGCCTGGCGTGCTCTGGTCCATGGGGTCACGAAGAGTCGGACACGACTAAACGACTAAACAACAACATGTAATGTTTGTTTAGAACCGGGCTGCAGGCTGCACGTATTACTGGGGCGACCCTATGTTGCGACGAGCCTATCATGCGGGGTTGTTGTGTCTTGTAGCTCCAGAGGAAGAGTCCCCGAACATTCCATCCCTCCGTTCCACTGCTTTGCATAATTTGCCCCGCCTCCTGGCACGCGCGGGGCGCCCCCCCCCCCCCCCCCGCTTACCGCCGGACTCCCGTAGTCGCGCCAGAACCGCTTTGGGCACGTAGGACCCGGGCGGCCAAGCGCAACCCGCCGCCCATCCGCCACAGAGACCCCGCCATCCTGGCTGCCGCCGGCGGAGCCCTTCAACCCGCCACAATGTCACTCTCCGCTACCGGGTAGGCCTCGGCTCCCAATAAACCGCGCTCTGATTGGCTGCCGTAGCTCCGGCTCCCTTTGGCGCGTTCCAATTCTAGTCGCGGAGAGGGGGAGAAGCAAAAGGAATCACCGTTAAAATATTCCCGCTAGAGAGGGTCAACATACATTTCCCGCTTCTTTTCCCGCGGATATATATTTTGAAAAGCTGAAGAGAAGCGCGAGTTGTCCTTCCAGAGCGCCCTACACCTTTCAAGCGATGCTTTCCCCCCCTTCCGTAGAATGGACCAGCCTGGAAAGTACCAAAACTTTTCGCTAGGGGAGGGGTGTGTACGTGATTCGTGGCTGTTTTCTCCCACACAGCGGTGGGCTTGGTTCTCACATCCGAGACGCAACAGACATGCCCCTGTCAGGAAATTTAAGGCCTTTCATATTATTTGAGGGCTTCGTAAATAAAAAGAAGGGCTTCCTTCTCATCCCCCCTGTTCAGGTGTTGAAGATGGTTCCGTCTGTGGTATCTGGTTGCCTGGCAACGGGCTGAGACTTCAGTATCCTACAGGAGAAGAAGGGGGGATCAGGTGAGATGCGGGAGAGAACAAGACGAAGTGCGGGGTGGGGGAGAGAATGTGTCCTATGCGGGAGGAGAAATAACAGTCAGTCCCATTGAGGTATTGCAGCTTCCACGTGGGACATTCCCCGAAATGCTTAGAATTGCAGCCTCAGTAATTCGCTGAGGTTGCTTTAGTAGTTCCTGGTTATTTATTGCATGAAAGTTCAAAACACTGAAAAAGAACTAAAGTTTATATGTCCCAGTAAACTTTGGCACACGATGTCTAATATCATAAGCAATAATAACCAACTTCGGCATTGTGTTCTCATTCCCGAGGAGCCGCCGAATCCGAACCCAGTGCTAGTTCTGCTCAGTGTAATCAACTCACTAAAATGACTAGCCAGGGCTGACTTCACCCCATTAATTTCAATGGCTCTACTCGGAGTAAAACTTAGCTCTCTCTCTCCCTCAGTAGTGCTGCCAGAAGTGATTATTACCATAATTATTACCTTATATATCCCAGTTAGAAGAATTAAGGGTCTGCTGAGCAGAAGGTGCCTCAAACACAACTAGGCTGGCTTATCACATATTGAAGTGTGTAAAGTAGTAAACATAGTAATAATGATGCTGGTGCTGTTGTTGTTTGTCATTCAGAAATGTCCAGAATGTCCCATCGCTGTTCTAGTACATTACCCTTGTTGGCTGACATCCACGAGCAGAATGTGGCCTTTGTGCTTTGCACCTCAGAAACTGAGACCGCCGGCCTATGTATCTTGAAAGAACTCCTCATAAAGACTCTTTTTTCACTGGCCCACAAACCAACCGATTCCATGTTTGGCATTGTCAGCTGTGCCAACCAGCAGGTAATGGAAAGAGCATCAATCGAGTGGTATAGAAAAACCATGCCAATATAGGTATCTGTGACTCTTCCCAAGTATGTTGAATGCCAAACTGCCATCAACCCTGGCCAGCATTCCCACTGGAGTCCAACAACCTATGAAGGGCCTCAGGTTCTGCATACCTGTTCTAGGGGTACTTTCCACAAGCAGCTTTGTGAGCAATTGGCACTCTGAATCAGAACAACAATAATCAGTACACAACATATGGACTCCTGGAAATGTGGGTGGGTGGATTCCCAGAAATGTGCAACCTTCTTAATTGTACTTCGGCCTTTGTTTTCACCCTTTCATTTCCCCTCCAGGTGTTAAAATGGCAGAAAAGTTTGGTAGAATGTTCCCTCCGCAGTGTCACTGAAGCAGCTGCCTGGATCAGAGCCCTTCAGAGCAGCAGTGGGGACAGTCCTGTGATGGCTGTGGCAGCAGCGCTGGAAGACCCCTTTTGCCAAGCAGTGTACCTGTTCACCAGTGGGCTACCTGAGCATGCTGTGGAGGAAATCAGTAGTCACCTTAAGGAGGCAGAGCAAGCGCACCCAGTGCACATAGTATACTTGGTAGGAAGCAGAGGGGAAAATGAACACGGGGCACAAGAAATAATGGAGGAAGTGGCCAAGGCGTCTGGTGGTTCCTTTCAAGCAATCAGCCTCAGCTCTGATGAGGTAAATGAAAATTGGATGAAGCAACGTTGACTCTGAGGGCTCATTCATACATGCCTGGGCACCACTTGATTTTTCATCACTTGATGTGTCAGTCTTCAGTTAGCCAAATGTGTGAGATAGTCTCTATTGGAAAAAAGTGCACTCAGAAATACTACAATTCTTTTTGTGGCTTTAGATCTATGATGACTCCTTTAGACATGCAAGTCATCGCTTGATATTTTAATGGTCAAATGATGGACATGCATGTGTGAATTCAATCAAATTGTTGGAAAGGATGGCATGAAGTCCTAACAATGCAAGTAATTGTAATGGATCTTTCAGATCTCTTACTACTTTGTGATTCTGTATTTCCACAATTTTCTAGGATATTCCTGGCTACAGTGAAAGCATTTGCCGCTCTGATTGTATGTGCAAGCAGCCGTGTTCCTCTCTGCTGATGGGCCATCATGCTACAGCACGGTAAGTTTAAGGACTGTGGATCTTTTAGGTTAATAAGTCCTTAGAATGGCAACTGAATCCGTATTGGCTTCCATGTTCCTTCAGCCTTGATTTACATAAGTCTGAGTGATCCTAATCATCTAAAAGCAAAGTTATATGTAAAAAGTAAAGGTGACAGTGCTGGTCCACAAGAAAAAGTTCAAAATCCATCGTTGGGCAGTACGTACCTTTTTATTAGGGCAACCAGAATGTCACAAAATAATGAGTAAACTTTTGGGTTCTGCAGAACCCTTCGTCAGTCTTGTCCCGGCACATGTTAGTTTTCTATACCCGCAGATTTCCTTCAGATGCTTGGAGCCCATTAAAGGAGGATTTCGTTGACTGGTCTCCAGAAGTTTACAATTTGCAGAGGGGGGTTCAAGTCCTCGCCAGAAGAGAGACAGATGGGTTTTACTATCTGGGTCACATTGTCCAAGAGGTTAAGGTGAGCTCATTTAACTAAAGTAGTGCTTCTCAAACTGGGTTTTAGCACCTTATTCTCTAGAATCTAGATGTCACGCTTAAATGCTGCCTACTATATATAAAATAATAATGTTAACTAGTGAAGTGATATCCTTGCATTTTCTGTTGGGGGTGGGGGAGGGGAGTGGAATGAGGCTCAGAAGATAAAGTAAGATTACAAGCAGTGAGTTTTTTTGTGATGGTGCTCACCAGTACCATGTCGGTTGCCCTCAAGACCACGAGGAGGGGAAGTTTAACTATTTATTTATCTATGCCATCGTATGAGATCCTTTCTGTGCCTCCTCCATGAGAGGGCCGGAGCGTGGCAACACAAGAAGCAGCCTTTTTGGTGGTGGCTCCCCATTTGTAGATTGTTCCCCCCAGGCAGGTTTGGCTGACACCTTCCTTATACACCTTTAGGTGCCAGGTGAAAATGTTCCTTCTTCAACCAGGCCTTTGGCTAATTAAAGAATCTATGGCCTTTTAAACTGTGTGTTAATATATTATGTGTGTGTATATATATGTGTGTGTGTATATATGTGTGTGTGTGTGTGTGTATATATATTGTAATCCTTGGATGAAGGGTGGTATAGAAATTTAATAAATGAATGAATACGTGGCAACATTGCTGGCTTAATCTTGCAGGGCTCCAGAGAACACGTTCTGATTGAGTTCCAAAGATCTCGGCAGTCCCGGAAAGGCAAGATGCTGTGTCGGATGCAAGAAACGCCCCTTTACGATGTCATCCATTATGAGGATGCCAGGTGGCAGCCCTTAGCTCCAGGAGATGCAGTCCTGGCTCCGTGGGACAAGAAAGGTGAACGATACGGTCCAGGCGTGATCCTTCAGGTTACAGAGGCTGGGCGTTCTCATTCAGGTGCTGCTTGTTTTGTGCCCTTTCCTTTTCCTTTCCTTTTAATTTAAACGTTTTATTAATGACAAAACACAACAAAAGAAACATCTGGCAAAAGAAACATCCAAGCTTGAAAAAGAGCTAACACAATAAAGGAAAACATATCTTAGGAATATACAACTATTTATTAGAATGGGAAGTGAAAGAAGAGCAAGTTAAAGTTGTAATGGTGAGATGGGCACAAGATCTTGGATATAATATCCATATGGAACAATGGGAAAGATTATGGAGGAAGAATATAAAATTCACGGCGTGCTATAATCTTAGGGAGAACGTAATGAAAATGCTTTATAGATGGCACCACACTCCAGCAAAACTTGCTAAAATGTATAAAGGTAGATCACCAACCTGCTGGAGGTGCAAAAAAGAGACAGGGACGTACTTACACATGTGGTGGAATTGCACAATCATCCGGGAATTTTGGGACAAATTATATAATAAATTCAAAAAGCTATTCAGATTTACATTCAGAAAAAGACCAGAAGCCTTCCTCCTAGGAATAATGTCAGCAGAAATTAGAAAAGATATAAGACCATTGTTTATGTATGGAACAAGAGCAGCCAGAATATTAGTGGCAAGAAATTGGAAAAATGAAACAGCGCCCACAATAATAGAATGGCAGACTCTTCTGATTGAATACCTTGAACTGGCAAAGATGACGGGGAAAGTAAGAGGGCTCTCAAACCAGAAAGTATACAAAGAATGGAAAATATTCAAAGATTACCTAAAAACATATTGTCCATAAGCTCCTGCAGCGAGTCAGAAGCCGTGCCTTGGTTTGGTTTGTGGAATACAACTGCTGTCCTAGCAGAGTGGCATACATTGTGCTTGCTTCTAAAATATGGTTTCATATGTATTTCTGTTTACAGCCTTTAAAAACAGCAAAGTGCTGGTGAATTTCTGGAATGGGCAGACTAAGAACATGTCTGCAGATGTTGCTCTGAAGATCCCTCCTTCTTTGAGTGAACGCATCGTCCTTGAGCTTCAGATGCCATTAGCAGCCAGGCAGATGTTAGTGGAGCAGAATCCAGATTATCCCTATGTTGTGCCACCTGGATACAGAGCTTCAGGGCCTTTCCAGCAGAGCTATTTAGGTGAGATGCACTGGGAAGATATTCCAAAGGACTGTTGTGTTGGTGCTGGCTGCAGCTCTGCCCATCACCCGCTTTGCCACTGCTGCTTCCAGGCTTGGGAGTCCTTTAGGTCTCCCATTTGCACAGTGCAACGAGATGATGCCTTGATCCCCGGAACCCAACTGACAAAGGAAGAACTGAGCAGGAAGATAGAGGAGCAGCTTTCAAAGGGAAGGCTTCCTATTTCAGGAAGTAATGAGAAGGAACAGAGCAAGAAGCTGAAGGAAGCAGATGATGTTGCAGATTTAAAATCATGGGAAGAGATGGAAAGCAAATTTACAAAACCAAACAAGGTATGTTGTCATGTTTATGATGGCTGCAAAAGTATTATAATTCTTGGTCCCTTTTTGGGTACGGATTTGTTTTCTCCCAGAGCACGGTCACACAATGTTATAAACATTGTTGAAAAGACCAAGGATTCACTTTCTTAGTCAGATCACAGGCAAATTTCCAGGAGAATGTTGCCTTTATAATGTGCCATGTACCTATGTGATGATGCTGTAGAAACTCAGCTCAGTATAGTAAGCTTTCCCAGCCCAACCCCACAAAGTCAATTAGTGTTTCAATCACTGTCACTCTCCTGTGTCCTCTTTAGCTTTTTATTCTTTATTGATTTTACAGGACCATTCGAGAGAGGGAGTGTCAGAAGCTTCACAGGAAGGCCCTGGCACCATGGTTGATGTAGCTGTCAACACAGACAAATGCTTAACTCAGCATAAACAGCAAAGACGAAGAGGTAGGCAGCTGTGATGAAGGCAGTCTGGGGTCTCACAGTGACTTTCCAATAGATATTGAAATATAAGTGTATCAGCCAGCAGATTGGCATAATCAGATGTATGGTTGGCACATCACATGCTCCTTCCCCTTTCCTGTCTGCCAACCCCGCAGGCTGCTCCTTGATACACAAACCAGCAAGTGCGCATTCAGCTTCCTCCTGCTGACAACCAGAAGAGCCCTCCTGGACCAGTCAAAGGCTGGTCTAGCCTGGCGTCTTGTTTCCCACAATGATTGACTAGTCACTTTCAGGTTTCTGTAGATTCAAGCATGTGTCTCATCAGATCAGAGTCTTCGTATACCTGTGCCATTATTTTTAATGACTTGCCTCACTCTAACATGGACTTTTTTTTCATACGGTAGCCCTTTCCCAGTTCAACAAAATCCCACTTTCTGCCCAGCCATGCCAAAGGAGTCCTTCTCGGAAGACGTATGCTGCAGATCCTTCCCAGCTCCAGGCAATCTTTAACTGGGTGGACCAATCACTGAAGGAAGACTATTCTGCTGTCAAATCGGTTTTGCCCATCAGAAGAAGCCACAGTGCACCTCCCGTACAGGTGAGGACACCCCCCTGTCTTGGCCTTTCTAAGTGAATGACCAGACCTGGCTTACCTGAAGCAGCATTTCAGTGTTAGTTTGGAACAAAAGCCAATAAGAGATTAGTCCACTCCAGAGAAACCCATCCCAATATGATGGAATCTCTCATTCAGAGAATAGTGACAAAAGCGGTGACTCGAGATGGTCCAAGAGAGATGGGCATCAACACAGCCAGGATGGAGTTCAAACGGCAGAAGATGGAGCAGAGGCGGCGTAAGGAGGAGCAGAGGCGGGAAGAGGAGCACCTCAGAAGAGAACTGCTGCTTGACAACAAGAGGTAATAAAAGGAAGGGGTTAAGGGAACCTCTTCCATCCTAGAGGGGCCCCAGAAGCGACTTCAGTCCACATTGCTTAAAATTTTGGGGCCTAGTAGACCCAATTTGAGCCACACAACTCAAATTGATTAATTTTTTGCTGTATATATTTCAACAATCCCAAAGTTTGAGAGTCAGTAGCGCAGTTGATGTAAAGGTGTTGAAGTACCGCGGTACAGCAATTTTAAGCAAAATCCGAGATGTAGTAGTAAATTTGTTTTTAAAATGTGGTAATCTGTTGTGGAACAACCCTATTGAAGAAGATGACAGTGGGTTACCCAGACCTCATTGCTGGTCACAAAGCCCCCCGCCCTGTAACAGTCCAAGCTTCAGGACCCCCAAAATGTAGGTCCGCCACTGCTTTAGGCAGATCCTCTGTTTTATGTAACAGGCTGAGCATGACAGACTAAATGGCATTTTACTTTCTCTGGAACTTCTTCAAAATAGGCAGAGGTCACTCCAGCGAACCTTGGAAGGCTCTCAAAAGCAGCAGGAGAACATTGGGAGTTGGACCAAGTGGCATACAAAGAAGCAGCTGCAGGCTGCAAGAGCAGAGACAGGGAGAGGGGAATCCCGCTTCCAGGAAGACCTAAAGAACAAAGAGGAACAAAGGCTGGAGTTCTTAAAGGCACAGCGCCAGCAGAGGGAAAAGCGGCTGGCGGAACACCAGGAAAGAATTGATGAGCATGAGAAAAAAAGACTGGTGAGGGCTGTTCTCTTTGGCTCTTCTCCAGTTTCTCAAAATATTCTAATTGCATGGAGCGAGATGACGAGCAGGGCAGGTTTACCTGCACATCCAGAAAATCCACCTTCTGAGCCAAGGAAAACCTGACTCTGCACTCAGATAAATTAGGTCAAGCAAATGTACCTTCAGAACTGCTTTATTTGCACAGTGTACGTATTTCGACTGCAAATACGCTGTAAGGGGGGGGAAAGAGCTTAAAGTCCCTTTTTTGTGTCCTTTTCTGCAGGAGCTGCTCAGGAACAGAATGAAATCCATGCAAAACAACTTGGAAGTCACAGCTCAGGAGCAGGACACACAGAGGAAAAAGAAGGCGGCTGCCAAATTGCAAAAGCTCCAAAATCAGGACCGGATGTCCCAGCAGGTGGAGAAAGAGGAGCAAAAACACAAAGACCTCCAACAGTATCTCAGAGAGCAGAGTCTCCTGGTGCTGCGTGCCTCACTGTTGCCATAAAAACATTGTCGTCTGAATAAGCCCACTTCTGGAACAAAGCTGCTCTTACTAATGTTCGTAGGTGCAAGGCAGTGTGATGTTGAGTGCCGTAGAAATGGCCCCACTGAGGCCATCTTCAGACAGTGGCTTATCTGAGAATTGGGAGGGTAGTATTCTGAACCATAACTGCTTGCAGGACACAATTTTTTGGTGTCCTATCCACTTGTGATCTAACTGGTTCACAGTGGGTCTGCATTGTGCTTCAGGCTGTTCCTGGACAGAGGATCAGCTGGTCCCTGCACCAGGGATCGCCACCCTTTTCAGACCAGTGGGCAGATGTCAAATTTGGGGAGAGTTGTGGGTACCAGTCACTAAATGACTGACATGTGGGCATGGCGTAATGCAAAATTAGAGAAAGCCACCCCAACCACCTTATGCTTAGCACAGGAAGCCTATTTCCAATGCTATTTCTATTTCCAGTGCTGTGCAAGCTGGAACGTGTGCAGAGGAAACCAAGCCTTATGATGAATGGTTGAGGGAGCTGGGTGTGTTTAGCCTGGGGGCAGGGAGGAGTCTGAGAGGAGATATGATAGCATCTTCAAATATCTAAAGGGCTGTCACATGGAGGATGGAACAAGCTTGTTTTCTCTTGCTCTGGAGGCTAGGACTCAAACCAGTGGATTCAAGTTACAAGACAGGAGGTTCCAACTAAACATACGGAAAAACTTTCTGACGATAAGAGCTGCTCGGCAGTGGAATGGACTCCCTCGGGAGGCTGTGGACTCTCCTTCCTAGTTTTTTTTAAAAGCATTTGTCATGGATGCTTTCGTTCAGATTCCTGCACTGAAGAAGAAGAGTTTGGATTTGATATCCTGCTTTATCACTACCCGGAGTCTCAAAGCGGCTAACATTCTCCTTTCCCTTCCTCCTCCACAACAAACACTCTGTGAGGTGAGTGGGGCTGAGAGACTTCAAGGAAGTGTGACTAGCCCAAGGTCACCCAGCAGATGCATGTGGAGGAGCGGAGACACGAACCTGGTTCCCCAGGTTACGAGTCTACTGCTCTTAACCACTACATCAGACTGGCTCTCCTAGATTGAACTAGATGACTCTCAGGGTCCAACACTACAATTCTATGACTCTGTGATTCTAATTGAAGTCTGGAGTTTCTCAGTGTCAAAAGTAAGCAGAGACCAGCAGAGCTGGCTCCAGGTTTTGAGGAGTAGCATCTTGGGCAAAATGCCCCGAAGCGCCCACTAGCCATGCTGCCACCTGTTGCAATAGCAGCTCCTCCTCATCCGGACAACAGCACAGCACCAGGAGTGCTAACTGCATGGGGTGCCCAGTGCTGCCACCATCTAGGAAAGAAAAGATGGCTGCCTTGTTGCACTCAGGTCAGTGTCAGGCTCTCCCAGGGCTCTAAGGCCTCAGCAGCTGCCAAGGACACCATCCTCTAAGGCCAGCCCTGCAGACCAGGTGGAGCAGACGCAGAACAGTTTCCACTACAGACCTGTCAAGTGGATAGTCCATCATATCAACATGGTGCAACAAGCTCAAGTTCAGCAGCAATGTTCAGGCATCTTTCTCTGCGGCTGATTAGCAAGTCCATTGTGTGTGCCGTGCCACAAGCAATACGTCACAGAAAAGCAGTGTGAGGGGCTGCCGTCCTCTTTGTCTAAGCAATGCTGAACCACACAAAGGGCCTCTTCCCATTCAAAACTGTTTATTCATAAACCCGGTTTCCCCAGTATCAAAGGTGACATTTAGAAGCAAGTCGATCCATTTGTAAAAACAAGTATTTTTTTAATTCCCCATGTGGACAGAAGCAGCTGCTTAGCAGCATAAGAGCAAAGAGCACCAAGACGGAATTTCAAACATGTCATGTTCCAAACGCATTTTAGACAAATTTAACAGAAGATAGGCAAGATTCTTATCATGCACCATACCAATATTAAATGAAGAGTGTTGTCAATGGAGCAAGGCAAGTGCGGAGGCTGTAAACAGGCATGGTGTCCTTAAAGCTTGCAATATTGGGGAGATGGGAACAGTAGGCTCACCTATCTAGAGGTGACTTGATAGGGAGCCCAACCCACACAGGGCCATAATTTCCTTTGAACTACAGGAGAACTGCATTCCCTAAAACCACCTGTGGCTCCCTCTAGACCTTGCTGTACCCCAACTCCCATTAGCCCCAGGCCAGCACAACCAATGGTCAGAAATAATGGGAGTTGTAGTCAAGCAATGCCTGGAGGGCTACAGTTTCCTCACTCTTGCCGTAATGGGAATAGATATCAATTATCACAATCCAAATGGAGATGTTTCAGCCTCTGAACACTTCTGGTCTCAATATGGATAAACTCAACAGCAGTTCTCAGCCAAGTCTTCCGGTTTTAAACGTAGAGGTTGAAAGCCACCCAATTAGTAGCAAATGAGCAGTTCTTCAATGAAAGGGCCTCAAAAGACCACCCTAACCAGTGTCCGTCACTGTGCCAGGAGGGGACTTGGAGCTTTGATTAGAAAAGGTTTAGCTGCCTTGAGGATATCCAGTTCAGGGTCCAGTGAGCGTCCAAGGCCTTCCAAAACCATAATGGCAAAGACCACAGAGGCAAAGTTGCTCTCCAGCTTTACCTGGAAGCACAAAAGACATCAAGAAGTTAAAAGTGGATCATTACTGTACGGAAATCAATACCAAGTCTTATTTGCTCTGCAAGGCAAGAAAGAGATTACAGTATATGTGACCACATATTGAGATCCCTAACAATGCAAATATTTTTTCCCCTGTTGCTTTCATTGATTATTCTCATATGTTCACTGCTAAACACTTCTAACATTTAAACCTAGCATCCTTATACATTCTGTTCAATCCAGCTGGCTGTGTAGAATTTCCAGTATGTGTGTGGATGGGGAAGAGGAGCAAGGAAATTCAATTTAACTTACACTTCTGGGTTTCAATGCAAACATAGCAGCTTCTGAGCACAACACTGTCTCATTTTTAAGGCTTTTTGGTGCTTTTGAATTTTGGACTAGGATTAGAATATGCAATCTTTCAAGCTTTTTCTGTTCCAGTAAGTTCCCCATTCCAAGTTAAACTCTGGTTAAACATCCTTCAGGTGACATGGCCTGGTGTAGCTGTGAAGAATAAACCTAACACAGAGATGATCTCACCTGATGCGTCATCAGTAACTTGAAAACACTGGACAGCAGGCTTGCTACTTGGAACTAGAATGCAAAGGGGTTTAAAATGTCATTCATTTCATTCATCCAGACACTGTAACTGCAATAGATGGTCCATTGGCCTGATACAGCAGGCTTTCATTATTACATCTTGTTTTCTGTGATACAGAGATATAAAAATCTGGATATATTGCATTTATTAATTTATGTATTCATATATTTGCACTGTATACTCATATTGGAATGTTTAGAATTATATATAGTGTCGCTTTAACAAGAGAAGAAACAGTCATTGTTTTTCATTGTTTTAATTTTTGGAATTTGTTGCATGCATAATAAAATTATATATATCAGTGTGTGATACATGTATATCAGAAATTGTATTTCCTAGAGGTGGGATTATCACTTACGGTAGACTTGAGCAATCTGTAGAATAAAGCATTTTCTACTTTGAATTATCATGCAGCAACTCAAGAGAGAAGACGAAGCTTTGATGTGGGCTACTGACCTTTCCCAAAGCTACAGTGCTGTCCCTGGCCTTTGTCACCAGCTCAGCCATGTCAGCTTTGAATCTCTCCACATCCTTGCACCGGTTAGCTCTGGAGTGGTGAAGGATTAACTCTGCCACTCTCTCCCCCTGAGGAATAAATCAGGAAGCCTATTCAGCCAAGCAAGACTCAGGTATTCTTCCTCATTGAGCAAAATTTACAGAGACAGAGCTTCTAGTCTAGTTAAAAAAGGGCGGAGCTTGAAAATTATTGCAAAGGAAGCTATTCTGTGAGGCTACAATTGGACAAGATGTTTTGTTTTGTTTTGTTTTGTTTTACAACCTACATTGGCTCCCAGTATGTTTCCAAACACAATTCAAAGTGTTGGTGCTGACCTTTAAAGCCCTAAATGGCCTCGGCCCAGTATATCTGAAGGAGCGTCTCCACCCCCATCGTTCAGCCCAGACACTGAGGTCCAGCTCCGAGGGCCTTCTGGCGGTTCCCTCACTGCAAGAAGCCAAGTTACAGGGAACCTGGCAGAGGGTCTTCTTGGTAGTAGCACCCGCCCTGTGGAACGCCCTCCCACCAGATGTCAAAGAGAACAACAACTACCAGACTTTTAGAAGACATCTGAAGGCAGCCCTGTTTAGAGAAGCTTTTAATGTTTGATGCATTACTGTATTTTAATATTTTGTTGGAAGCCGCCCAGAGTGGCTGGAGAAGCCCAGCCAGATGGACGGGGTATAAATAAATAAATAAATATTTTATTATTATTATTATTATTATTATTATTATTATTATTATTATTATTATTATTTCAATCAAGTGGTTTATCAATTTTATGGCATAAATAAATAAGAAAGAAATATACTCTGGGTGGAATTCAACACAGCGCTAAGGAGATTGTTCAATCAGCACAAGCATTTCTGCTTGTCCAATGGAAGCATTTTCCTTCTCCCCAATCATGCTGTTTTGCAAGATCTCCAAACCCTCTAGAGTGAATTATGGGGTGGAGGAAGCCCCACTGCATCAGCAAGAGTCCCTGCTCCGGCTTCTGCTAGCAGAACAGAGTAGCTGATTCCAGCCCTAGAAGCTGCCATGTCCAGCCCAAAGCCAAACAGGATCTCCAATACCAGCTGCTATGCGAAATGGTTGAAAAGAGCCAATACCTGCCCTAATACCACAGCAGTGAAGACCGCCCGGAAGTTCTTGAGATCAGGACCCTGCAGCTCTGCTATGATTCCTGCATCCAGAAGCACCAGGCGAAGTGGTGGGCGAGAAGGCTGCACTTCAAGTATGAGTGTGTCCAACAGGTCCACAATGGTGGTCCGGTCCTTGGGATGATCACGGAAGCCCTCTGCACCCTGGACCAGGATATTCCCAGGGTGCAGGTCAGCATGGACAAAGTTATCAACAAACACCTGAAGGATTGAAAAATCACAACTTGGTTGAAAAAATGGCAACCTGAGAGCTTCTCAAATCAATGAAGTAATTTATTAAGAGGACAGGCTCTTGGTGAGTAGTAGGATATTTTGCTCTGCACATTTAACTCTTGGGTTTAATCTCTGGGATTACTATATCAAGGCTGACAGGAAGTAGCAGGGCTGGGAGATACCCACTACCAGACAGGGGAGACAGTGTATTGAACTGGGCAAGCAGGAGCTGTATAAAAATGTTGCTGCATAGAATGCTTCTGTTTGCAGTTCAGCTATTCTGTTTGCAGTTCAGCTATTCACTCCTCTACAGTCCTCCATTCCATTTCTCCCACCCAGTTTTCTAGGTCTACTCACCACACAACACGCCAGCAGCATTCCTTGAACTGTTTTGGGGTTCCCTCACCCCTTAGGCTTTTGTTTATTTTTTTACTTCCACCAACTTCAGGGTTGCCAAAAAGCCCCTCTCTTGTGACTGGGTGTTGTCATTTGGGCTAGGTACGGCCCTCGGAGAGTTGATTCTAATCGTGTAACTGAGGGGCTTTCTGATCAAAAACTTGAAAATTCATACAACAGATTCTTTGCCTTGCAGGCTGACTGCAGAGGCAAGCCAATCCTAAATTGCAAACCAACCAACAGAGGCCTCTTACCATCTTCAGAATCATGTCCATACCCATCTGAGCTATTTTCCAGCGCAGCTCCTTTGTGGCCTCAGTCTGCAGGTACTGGGCTATGGGCGTGCTCTCCTGAAGCAGAAAGAACCTAAATCAGGAAAGCCCTTTGAGCTTGTCTGGGGCACATTAATTGTCCTTTTGGAGGACAATGGGGATACTTTTTAAGGGGGGAAGAAGATCAAAGGGGAAGAGCATACTCTGTTGCTGACCACCTGACGTGATCAAGCTTTCTCCTCCTACTGTCATTCATGAAATTTTGAGGCTGCGAAGTCTCAGCCCCTGAGGGTTGGAGACATCCTATCCTCATGCTAGTCCTGCACAACATAGAAATGTTATTAGGGTTTTGTAGCCTTCTGAGGCCAGAACACTTTTGTCAAGAGTGCTGATCAGCAGAAGTGACACTGATCTGTGCATGTTTCCCCCCTTTTCACACCCAAACTGCTGCAAGGGTGTCAACTTTGTTAAGCAGCCCAGCTGCTCACAAAGGGTCTGCTTGCTAGGCCAAAAAAACCTCCTGCTCTCCTGCAGCTGTCTGGACAAAAGGTAAGCCAGCTCTCCCTGCCCTGCACATTCCACATTCTCACCTCATACGTTTCCACAAGGATGTTTCTCGTCACAAAAGGGCGAAGAGGAACTGGGAACTTCACATAATCCACAGCCTGGAAGTTAAGACGGAAGCGTTCCAGGTTCCTTGCTTCATAGCGCAAGTCAATCTAAAGAAACAAACTGCAGAGAATCAAGAGCAGTGGTGCCCATTGGGGCTGAAGACAGGGAGTGAGGCAAAGCCAACTATTTCTAGTTTTCTGCCCATCCTCTTCCCTGCTGAGTTGTACAGGGATGGAGGAGGAGGAAACTAACAAGGCAGGGCCAGTAAGAAGTCAGGCAAGTGGGAGCTGGCCAAGGATAGGCAGAAGCTGAGGTGCAGAGCCCCATTTGCCCTTATGAACCAGCCTCCACTGATCAAGCAGACCCCAAACCAAAGTTCTTCCCACCTGCTGAATCATTAGTTTCTCAAACTCCTCCACAATCTCCGTCAGGCTGAGCCACTTGACCCCCGGGAGAAGCTCAAGGAGTCGACTGCCAGTCTTCATCAGAAACAGGTCCATTTGGACCTGGTCAGCTAATCTGGGGTGCAGCACCTATGCAAACGAAAAAAGGTAGCCAGATAATTCCTTATTACATGCAATTGTCAAGCCAGTTGGGATGGGTAACCTGTGGCCCTCCAGATGTTGCTAGACTACAGCTCCCATCATCCCTAACTATTGGCCGTGCTGGCTGGGGCTGATGGGAGTTGGAGTGCGACAACATCTGGAGGACCCCAAGTTCCACACCCCTGTTTTATAGGGATAAGATGACCAGACTGAACTGAACAGAAGATTCACAAGAGCAAGGGGGAACTTGCTAGTGGATCATGCACCTCATATTTATAAGCTGCCACTGGCTGCCACCAGTGGGGAAACCAGCTGGTGCTTGGGAAAGGCCAAAGCTCAGTAGAACACAGAAGGTCCCATGTTCGATCTCTGCCATCTCCAGGTAGGTCTAAGACAGATTCCTCCCTTAAATCCTGGAGGATTACTGCCAGTCAATGTTGACAATACTGACCAATGGTCGGACTTCGGGAGCATATTATATATTATCATATTATATTATATTATAATTAATTATATACAGCCCTTCAAGGGTCACAGGGTAGCTTACAATATAGAAACAAAAAAATACATATCATAATAACAAACAAAAACAATAACACCCACCCACAGTTTAAAAGGCCATAAATTGAATTATCCAAAGGCTTAGGAGAAGAGGAATGTTTTTGCCTGGCAGCTAAAGATATATAATGAAGGCACTAGGCTAGCCTCCCTGGGGAGAGCATTCCACAAACGGGGGGCCACTGCAGAAGAGGCCTGTTTTAATGTCGCCACCCTCCAGACCTCTCACACGAAGAAGGGCCTCAGATTAGGATTGCAGTGTCTGGGTCAGTTCATAAGGGGGGAGGCGGTCCTTGAGGTAAATCCATCTTGTCAGCCTCTTCCTAATCACCACCACCATTTTGGACCTTTTCCTTCCAAGAATATGAAATGTTTTCAGTATCTGTTAAGTCAAATGGATAGCTTAGCTGGCTAGAGCATGGTGCCAAAATGCCAACTTTGCAGGTTCAGTCCCCATAAGGGACACCTGCCTATTCCTGCATTGCAGGGGGTTGAACGAAGATGATCCTCAGGGTCCCTTCCAGCCCTATGATATCTAAGTCAGAAGCCAGTCATACTAAGTGCACTAGCACTAACTCCGAGCTAAGGAAGCACAGAATTGTGGTCTTACTTTAATGGCTACTGGAACAAGCCGGTCCCTATTGGGACAGGATAAAGCTGTGTCCAGGTATCCAGAAACCGAATTCTGCTTAACGTGTCCATCAAAGCCATCACTGGGAAGCAACTGACGGACACCACCTCCTTCAGAAATGCTTCCATCCTTCCTCTTCCAAAGCCACCTGAGGACTCCCTTAAGACCAGACACCTGCCAGGCTTCCAGAGCAGACTCCACCACAGTGCCCTTGGAGAGTTCCTTCAGCACCGGCTCACCAAGAGCGGATATGTCCACGTAAGCTTTGTACACCTGGGCAATGCAGCCAGACCCAACGGGTTCCTGGCTGTCGAAGGTGAAGACCTTTTCCCAGCCTTCCCCCAGATATTTCTCCAAAGAACGTTGGGTGTAGCCCCAAGGGTGAGGGACCACCTTGATGTGGAGCTTGGAGAACTTGGCACAGAACTCTTCGGAGAAGAGGTCCCTCCTTGTGCTCGCCCACTGCCCCAGTTTGATGTAGGTGGGGCCAGAAGACTCCGTCGCCTTGAGCAGAAGGCGGAGCCAGAGCGATGCAAAACCCGGGGAGACGTAGCTCAAGGGGTAAAGCCAAATCAAAGGCCCGAACTTCAGCAGGAGGACGCAGGCTCGGATCGCGAGAGAAAAGGCTAGTCCTAAACGCTGGAGGAAACCAGCTGGAGAAAGGCCCCCTTTGTTGAGATAGGCATCTCCTTTTATTTGGGTTCCTCCATTGGGTGCCCCTTCGCACCTTGCACCCCAAGGTAATCCTGCAGCCCCCCAGCACACCAGAAAGGTCTTTACCAAGGCTTTGCATGGAAAGCAGCTTGGAGCATCGCCAGCAAAGAACCAGAGACGAGGCCCCCTACCCCATGTCCTTCCTGTACTCAGAGAGCTTCTCACAGTGAGGATTCTGGCATTAGAAAGGAAAATCCGGACAGTGGAATAGCAGTACCATGTAGTCATAGTCCTGGAGACCTCAAGGAGCAGGAGGGAGACGCCTGGAGGGGGCGCTGCTTATGCTCCCGGTCCCCACTTTGGAAAGCATTTGAGAATAGGCTGCGGAACGAGTTTACAAACAGGCAATCGGCAATCTTGAAACAGAGGCGGTTGATTCGTCGCAAAACAAAGGGAGACTCCCGCCTACTCCCTAGGCATTTCAGCACCTGAATATCTGCTTTTACATCATTTAATCCCAGGCATGAGCGGGCGTGGTGGCATCATCATCCCACGGCCTTTCACCCATCAGCGATCCTGGAATCCATCAGCCCGAATTTCATGCAGGGTTAACGAGATCTGGAGATGCAGAGGTCACTAGATCCACTACCGGGGCGTGACCAACGAAGACCCGCGTTGCCACGGGTTCGTCTGGATTTCACTCATCACGAGTTAGCCTTCCTTTTTGTGCGCTTGGTCTTCTTCCGCGGGAACCCGCTCATTTATCCGCTGCATCTCAGCATCATCAAATCGCAACTGTGAATCTGAGCTGGACCCACAGCCGGCCGATTGAAGGCTCCATCCGTAGAACTTCCACGTGCTCTTCGGCCGGCTTTGCCTCGCGTGGGAGCGGATAGAACCAAAACGATACACAGCGTTCTAGCTCCAGGGACTTCCGCAAAGGCAGAATTGCGGGGCGGAGACTCCGCCTCTTAAAGATACAGCGCAGATGCAGCTGGCCAGAGCTTGGGAGGCGGCCACAGTAAATCCCTGCAGAAGCAACGCGATGAGGGGAAAAAGCAGCGGCATTCTGGAAGAAAGGAATGTCCCTCGTTTTAAAATAAAAGCAGTGCACCTGATCATATGCATGTCCGCTTAGAACTAGAGTTTTCCAGTAAATTTGAGTCTTACTGCTTAGGCCCCAACAGAGATCGCAGTTTTCCACTGCTGGCATTTCATATTAGCGCAGCAAACTAGGAAGATTGTATCATCGCCAATTGTTGCTGTGGCGAATGGCCAAAGAGCCTTGCATAAACTTTCGCTTAATCGGTTTTTCATTCTACTGTAGTTACCCTGATTTATGACTCTTGCATACGCCTTCTCTCCTAGCCAGCTGTCGCGGGCTTCCACAGGCTGTGTATGGAATTATTTAAAATACTGTTTTCATTTGAATGGTGCTACTACAACCTTCACAGACTAAACGTGCGACGGAATACGGTATCGGTCACTGGGGGTGGGAGGGATCTCTCCTTGTTAGAGAAATGATGGTTGCATAGGAGCCAACTCCAAGGGGGCCGAGGTCCCTTTGCTCCCCGCCCCAATAAAATATTTGAGGGGGTCTGCCCCCCTCCAAAGTTGATGGGTATTGCCATTCAAATAGTGTGTGCACCGTGTCATGTGATCGATTATGCGAGACGGGACTTACCTGCCCCCCCCCCCCATTTTATTCAAATTGGCCGCACGGGATGATTGTAAGTTCCAGCAACCGAACCTCAGAGAGCTTTTTTGTCTGTTTCAGATGCCCTTCCTTCCAGCTCCTCTATTTGCAGGGCGTTCTCTGGTGTGATGCAAGGCTTTGAAACTCCTTGTTGACGTTATGCATTTCCTTTGTCACTCAAGCCTGGAAGTATCTAGAGTCAGCCGCTACTGCCCACTGAGCCACATCTCTTTCTACTGGGAGAATTGGGATCTGGTTTACTACTGTCAGTAAGTGCAAACGACTGCTTTAAAAAACGGTGTTGTACAATAGATGGTATGGCCACTAGATGGAAGCATATGCAGCCTTTTGAATTGTAGGACTGGTTTTGTTTCCAGGTGCTGAATTGTTGTGATCAGTTAGACGTCCAGGGTTAATTTGCCCCTGGCAAAAAAGTGGGGACGTGGGTGGCGCTGTGGGTTAAACCACAGAGCCTAGGACTTGCTGATCAGAAGATCGGCAGTTTGAATCCCCGCAACGGGGTAAACGGCATTTCCGTGCGCTGCTCTGGTTCGCCAGAAGCGGCTTAGTCATGCTGGCCACATGACCCGGAAGCTGTATGCCAGCTCCCTTGGCCAGTAAAGCGAGATGAGCGCCGCGACCCCAGAGTTGGCCACGACTGGACCTCATGGTCTTTACCTTTTTAATGAAAAAAGTATCTTAGCTTGGGGCCTTCCCACCCTCCCACATCCCACTGTAGGGACAACACACCTGCTGCCCTTGCTGCCTGGAGCTGATAAGACTTGTAGTTTCAAAGGCTGCAAAACAGCCACAGTTTTTTGAAGGGACGATAGCTTCAAGGATGCAGAAAATCCTGAATCTCTCAGGCAACAGAAGAACTTTTCTGGCTCCTGCGAGTCAAAACTGAGATGCCAGTTGTTCAACATAATATACTGCCTTTCGTAATGTTTCCCAGCAGCAATCATTCAGGGCAGGTTCCAGCAATGGGCCAGGTGGGTCACTGGCAGTGGGCCGAGGAACTCAGACAGACCCCTCACTGGCCCCTGCCGACCGTGGGAGAATCGGTGTAGCAGCCTGGGCCCTGTGCTTTATGAGGCCCCCATGCTGATAATTGCCACTGCTGGATTGGTGCAGCTTCCACTACCTAGAAGCAGGGAACCTCTAAAAACTGATTGCATGGAATGAACTGGAGGTGCAATAACTTAAATCAAGCTAGTTGCTCAGTTAGTTAGAGCATGGTGCTGATAAGGCCAAGCTTGCAGGTTTGAACCCCGTAAGGGAGAGCTGCATATTCCTGCATCACAGGGGGTTGACTAGATGATCCTCAGGGACCCTTTCAATTCTAAGATTCAAGCTAAATCTCAGTTACCTTGTTCTGGAATATAACCTTGCTGGTGCCCAAAATTATTTATTTACATTATGACCAGACCATTTCCTGATTAAAAATATTGGGAATCAGAAAAGGATCAGCAGCAAGATGACAAGTTCAATGCACAATATATTTTGTTTCCTCTAAGGGTTCAGCGGTCATTTATTTTCTCTGTTTTATTTCTATGTTTCTCTATTGCAATATATATTTCTATATTGTCTCGTATTTACACTGCCTTAGTTGTATTCAGAGTTGACCTGCTGAATTGATAGACTTAGTAATTTAAATTCATTTATTTTAATAGGCCTACTCTGAGTAAGACGTATTTGGCTATCACTCCAATTATTAAACACACCAGCACACAAAACCACCAAAAAAGCTAATCAGAGAGAGAGCTAAAATGCTAGTTTCACATTGAAAAAACTAAACAGCTGTGGCGCTCCAGAGCAGGTTCTGGGAGTGTTCCAGGGGAGGAAAGAAAAGTGGCCTTTAATAATGAGAATGTTGCATAAAAATGAGAAATGTCTCTCCACGAATGCTGCTGATTTACAGCCATCACCTACAGTTAGTGTAATAGAGGCTGTCTTCTTTCTTGTGCTTATCTCTGCCAGCAAAATACAGAAAAAGAACAGGCTTTCCCAAAGAACTTGTTTCTGTGTTGTGTCAAAGGCTAGTCGATGCTCCTTTTGTAAAGCACAAAGGCCCTGGGGGTGAAAACTATACTCCGTATTGTCAGACACAATGGGGTCTTTGTCTGTGATGTTTGGGTCTCTTGGACACTGCTCTATAAAATAGGTCTAGAATGCTGCTACACAGAGCTTGGATTCATATAGGCATGGAGAAATGCCATCATGTTCCAGCAACATGATGGACACAATCCACCAGAAATGTATCCTGTGCCAAGAATGGGAATTCCTATGGGTTGCTCAGTGAAATAATTTTTAGACGCTTACCAAAGGTGCCGGGGGGGGGGAGGGAGGAGAGAGGGTGACTGTTTAGATGGTAATGTGTATTACTTCAGCATATTTGTTGTATCTTAATTCTCACACCAAGGAAATTTGCACAAGCCCCATCCTGGTCCTCTCAGAGGCTTAAAGAAGTCCTGGCCTTTTCTGGCCTCTGAGGCCCCCAAGCCATAATAAATGCTGCCATGGAAAAATAATGACACTGAAAAACAAAATAAAGCACACAAAAAGAAGAAGAGTGAAACACAAATTGATTTTTTTTAATTAAAAAAAATAACCAAATGCTTTTCTAGCCTTTTTCTGTTGAAATGCATTACTTGTTAAGGGGAAATCTTGCTTTCCTGCAATGTCAAAGTTGATATTAAGCATATGACAACCTCTGTATCAGTTAACAAAAAAGTTCTCTTTTACCAAATCACATCTCTTACTTGCTTAAATTTGTAGCTCCGGATTGAGAGGATACACCAGTTTGATCTGATACACATAAAAACAAAGGGACGCAGGTGGCACTGTGGGTTAAACCACAGAGCCTAGGGCTTGCCGATCAGAAGGTCGGCGGTTTGAATCGCCATGACGGGGTGAGCTCCCGTTGCTTGCTCCTGCCAACCTAGCAGTTCGAAAGCATGTCAAAGTGCAAGTAGATAAATACGTACCGCTCCGGCGGGAAGGTAAACAGCGTTTCCGTGCGCTGCTCTGGTTCGCCAGAAGCGGCTTAGTCATGCTGGTCACATGACCCAGAAGCTGTACACCGGCTCCCTCGGCCAATAAAGCGAGATGAGCGCCGCAACCCCAGAGTCGTTCGCGACTAGACCTAACGGTCAGGGGTCCCTTTACCTTTACCTTTACATAAAAACAAGTTGCAGAATTAATCAAATGTCAAAAAAATTAAGAAGTGTCTAAATTTGAGGGTCTGTTTGAGGCCCAGGATCCAAATTGCTCCTCTGCCATTAACCCTGGCCCCACCCCCAACTGTTACACGTTGTTATTGAAAGCTCTGTTCTGCCTTTCTTCTGTAATACTTCTGTCCTCCACTGACTGAAAAACCAGGAAGGTTTTCTTTTGAAGTATGCTAGAAAAGGAGAATAATCTTACCACTGGTTATCAATGGGGTAGAAAATACCCGGCAGCTGTGTTTACAATGTCACACTATGCATTGTGCAATGCCTATGTGCTTGTGTGTTTGGAGACAATATATATATATATATTCTTTCCTTACTCAGAGATTTCACTTGCAATCCTGAACACATTTAACCAGGAATAATTTAGCCATGGTGAAGACAAATGCGTAGGAGAGTGAGATCAAAACAGGCATGATGTTAAATCCCAAAGCTTGCAGTTTCCAACATTCTTAAAATTCAGTCTTAGGCTGAAATCCTGTTCCCACTTACATTGACCTAAATACTTCCAAGTCACTTCTGAGTAGACATGTATAGGATGGTGTTAGATTCTGCCAGATGCAAAGCTGATTTCAGGTTGCACTGAGGTCTGGTGTTCCCCTATTTTTAAATTTGGACAGGGATGACGGGAGTGTGTTCAGCAACGACTGGAGGGTCAAAGGCTCCCCATAGCTGTGCAAGGGCGAAAAAGCCCATTAAACTACTTTAATGGCATAAGCCTAAAGTTCTATTATAAGCTAGAATCTCTCCTGCAGAAGAGTAATAGGCTGAAAGCACCCTGTACAGTTTCCTGGAGTTGTGACTAGTTCCAGTAGATGGCGATCATAGAACCTTATGTAGGGTTTGATATGTTATTAAGCCCCAGCAGAAGTATAGTAACAGCATTGGTGCTTTATCTTCATTTTGTGAAGATCAGTTTAGGACAGAGACACTCCTAGCCAATTGTTTCCATACCAGAAGCCTTGATTTAGGGAAGGGAGGGATGCAGAAGAAATGCAGAAGAGCCCGATGCCTTTAACATTGCTAAAATTAGTTAATTGTTTAATTAATTCAATTTAATCAATGAGGCAGGTACAATTCAAGCCACAGGTTTCAGAATTGAATTTACTGATAAGCTGTAATTTGGCACTTGCATATTGGAGTCTCCCTTTTTATTTTTTTGAAATAATTTGTATTAAAAGATTTTCATGAACTACAAAGAACATGCAATCTCTCTCTCTCTCTCAGATTATAAAGTCTTTTGGTTACGTTCAATGAAAAATGTAAAATAATATGATATCCAACGGTAGGGGAAGAGGGCAGAGGGCAAAGGGCGGGTGGTCAACTTGCACACTATCTTGTCGTTTTGTCAGCTTGGTATACATGTGGAGTTTTTATGTCAGTGCCAATCCCTTTTGAAGTTCAGTTGTTCAGGTTGACAACAGAGGGCACTTGGAGGTGAAAAAGTGACCCTACTGGTTCTTGAACAATTTCATTTTCTGAAAGGTTGTGCCATAATAAATTTAGGACTTCAAGGTAATACAAGACACACACACCTTCTTGACTGCAATAGGAACCTAGGAAGCTGTCATTGGCCCATTGAACTTAGTATTGTTGACACGGGCTGGCAGTGGTTGTTTCAAGCAGGAGTCTCTCTCAGCCCTACCTGCAGACACCTGGGACCTTTTGCATCTGCTCTATCCCCAGGTTAGGCCAACATGGCTGCCCATTGCAATGTTAGTTTTTATGACGTTGTACGGTTGCCTTAGGTAGGCTGTGACCCCAAAGGTGGCATGTAAATGATTTTATAGATGAATACCCTAGTGGAAATTACAACCAGAGAGATGGAGTATGCGAGAGAGGTGCTGTGTATTTAACCCCCCCCCCTAAATCCTTAGAACTGTAGTTTATCCTGCACAGAGCTACTAGCTACAGTTCCCAGGATTCTTTGCGGGTTGGGTGGCAAATGTGTTTTAAATGCATGATGTCTGTGCCGCCAGAGACAGTGAGAGAACCACTTAACTCATTTTGTAACGGAACCACATTAATTGTAGCGTTTTCTAACTGCCTGTATTCACCTAATCAAAAATATGGGGATGCCGTCTCACTGCTTGGCAGGATATCACCACCAGCTTTCCAAATGGTTATATGTACCTTGTGATAAATTACAGCTTGGCAAATGGCAATCTGATATGTTTATCCAGGAAGGGACCTGGAATATATCAAGAGTGCACCGCTTTTAAGATCTCTTCCCAGTAAACCACCGGCGCAATTCCCCAATATCTCCAGGGCGCGGTGCCCCTCATCTCCCCACCCCCACCCCAAGAAATCTGGGCATGCTTCCATTTCTGTGGAGCCACAGTCCTTATGCCATACATAAACAGTTCCTGAAGAAATGAATTATTTCACTCCTCTTATGATCGTGTGTGTATATATAGACGGCTATATATGTGGCTACATCATTTTCAAGGCAAATAATCTGAGAATAAGTGTTCTCGTGCACGGATCTTTAGCAGGAGGGGAAACATTAATTTTGATAAAAGTCCTCTGAGCAACTTTGCAAAGCAACTTTGGCTTGGGATGCACTTGAAACGTGATGATAAAAATAATAGTAGTAGTAGTAAATTTTTTTATGATTTTTTTATGGCAGAAGTGGAGGAACTGAAACGGATAGCCCCCTTCCGTAGTTCCCCACCACACCCTCACCCCCAAATGTTGTCCCCAAGCAGGTCCTGTTTGCGGCCCTCCCCACCCCGTAAATCCTCGAGTATTTTGGGTTGCCATGGCAATGCGGCCTGCTCTTCAGCCAGCTGCAGATTAGCTCACTGGGAAAGAGTCAGGATGGGTCAGGCTAGGGAAGGGTGGGAAGAAAGACACAGGAGGAGGAGAAAAGAAAAGAGGGGGAGGGGGGAAAGAAAGGGGGTGGTATTAGGCTTTGGAGGGGGAAGGAAGAGAGAGAGCGCCATAAAGTCAGGAAAAGAAGCGGTCGGGATGGGGGGCGGGGAGAAAAGCAGCTGATGGGTTTTTTTTGAGGGGGGAGAGAATTGCAGCAGCGACAGCAAGAGGAGGGAAAGGGAAACTTGGGAAGATTTCGCCGTGGAAGAAGCTGATCCTTTCTAATGGAGCAGACGGAGTTGCAAAGAGAGAGGGAAATCCTTTGAAAATCCGTGAGGGGGCTCTGTTAACAAAAGGGAGGAACTACGGCGGGGGCGAGCAGAGCAGAGCAAAGGGAACTATGCAAGCAGAGGCTGCTTCGGTCGCTGCTGCTGCTGTTGCTGGAGTCGCCAGGCTGGAGTTTCCCAAGATGAGAACAGAAGGCAGATGGGGGGACAGGCCGGCTACTGCCATTGAGCAAGGTAGGTAGGCGAGGGAGGGGCGGTTCATGCCTCTGCCGCGCTGGGGGTTTCTTATTTTGGGGGGGGGGGTGGTGGTCTGGCTTCATGTGCCAAATCCTACAGCTTGTGGTGGGAGGGGGAGGTTGGGGAAGGCTCTGTCTTGGGATCCCTTCAAAGTTTGCGGGGGGGGGGATGGATCTGCTTGTGCAAAATGACCGGGTCGCTTTTGGCTGCGGTGGGGAGGTGACCAGCAGGAAGCCACCGTTCCCCACTCTCCGTAGCTGGGCTGGCGGACCGCATGGGGAACTACAGTACAGTACGTGAAGAAATGCATGTGAGCATCTGACGAACACCCCTTTTTACGAATATTCTTAAAGCCAGAGTTTTGGGTTTGTTTTTTTTTAAAGTAGTGCCTAACTGCACCGCTGCTGCCCGTAGTTGACTAATGGTCTCTCGGCTTTTGGCTTAGAAGAGGAGGATCGAAAAGGAGGAGAGCAGGTCGGGTTGCCCTGTGGAAATCTGTGCGTGAATTCCTAGTGGCGGGATCGTCTGGAACTGATCTGCAGGGTTATCCATTGGGATTTCTGGAGATCTGGGGGTATTCTGACTCGCTTGAAGGCGGGAGACGTTTCCACAGTGGAGAAAGGGTGACTTATTGAGAAAAGCTGTGAATCGTCATGGAAATGGCTACCTCAAAAGCACGGGTTTCAAAATGCCACAGAATCTTGTTGGATTCCCACCCCCCATCAAAGAAGGGAAAGTCTGCTTACCAAATCCACAAGCTTGGCAAAGAGGAATTGTGTGGGTCACACCAGTGGGCGTGGGGAACCCTCCTCCCTTTTCGCCCACATTTTCGGTGCTCTTAGGAATGCAGATAAAACTTTCTGGCATAAAAGCTGCTGAGTTTGCCTTTCCGTTTTCAGGAGCAGCAGATAAAAGGGGTTCAGCCTAGCTGATTCCAGGTCTGTTCAATCTTACTGCAGTGTGCTTTAGTTTTATTAACTTTTAAACCCTATTTAGAGAACTGAGTCCAATTAGGTGTTTCATATCACACTGTTCTGTAAGATTTTTTTCTCTTTCGATGGAAGGTAAACTGAAGTGATGAGTAAATCCTTGCATGGAAATAATCCATCTTCTCTCCCTTCATCTTGTTAAAAAGAGAGAGGCTTGGCGAAAGTCTTCACAAGCCTGCTATAAAAATAGAGATAACTTCTTGTTTTTGAAAAAATTGTAAAAAAAATGGGGGGACCACAGGGAAAAAACCTCAAGTGGAATTCACTAGGTTTTAAAAAATGGAATGGTTGTGTAATAACCCCCAAATTTCTCAATTCACTTGGAAAGCAAAGTTACAGCCTGGGATTGATGTACAATGTCATTTTAACTTCCTTACGTAGGGCCCATCCATCCAATCTCTTCCCCCCATCCCCCCCCAATACACCCGTTTCTTCTCACAACGTCACCAGAACCTGCTGTAGTTCAGTGGACAGTGCTCTAATTTTACACAAATGGATTGTTTAGTCTCCAAGTTCATCCATGGCCATTCCTACCATTGGACAATGTGAGGTGACCTGCCTCAAGCAGGTTTTGTGCTGTATTGTTTTAAAGGGCAGCAAAATATCATGTTGTTAATTTTTTAAATAAATTATACAATTGCCACCATGGAGGTATACCTTGGATCTTCTGCCCCCAAGTGACTCGGTGTTTAGAGTAATCTCTGGCCTTTAGATCCAACCATAGTATGGGATCAATTGACTACCATGGAGGGGAGTGGGATTGTATGGCTGTAAAGTATTTTACCCACTCCAGATTTTTTTTTTAAAAAAATACGCATGTATATAGTAGCAAATGGCACATTTCCATTGTCTAGAAAATTGCGACGGTGGTGCTTGCATCACAACAGAGCTTCGTCTTGGATGTAGCTATGAAATGTTCCATATTTTTTTGAGAAGCTTTAAATTTCCAGCACCAGATTCCAAAGTGGAACAACTGAGACAGACACATTTTTTTCTGCCCAAATTATAGAGAGGGAAAGTAGTAATAATTTTGTTTTGGGGTGGGGCAGGGGGTCTCTCGGAGCTGAGGGCTGTAGTAGTGGCTGATTTTCATCCTTCTCATAGTATAAACTTCAATCCAAAGTCAACACAATATCATATTCCCTTAATCTTAACATACATGCTTGGTGCTTTTTGGCAAGCTGGAAATGAACATTGCTTCTCATTGGTGGCACTAGATAATTGATGGGTGTGACTGAACTTAGTTACTATTACTTTTTAAAATATCCATGTGCTGTACAAATTAAAGGAAAAAGCAGAAACTCCTCTGTGTGCGCGTTCTGAATAACCTGCAATAGTTGTTTCAACATGGGGTATATACTATGAAATACTTTCTGTGGCACTTGGGATTTGGTTGCAGCTGGTAAGCCCAATAACCTTCCCAGCTAATGGTGCCCTTTAAATGATGGTCATTAACTAGCTACCTTGCCCTTGCATTGGCTTGGGTGGATTAAGAACCCAGGAGAGTTGCTGTTGTCATGCTTTTGACACTGATGTGTTGGTCCACTATCAACTCCTTGCTTGTAACCCTGGTGAAACTGCCCACATATTAGTAGGCCTAGGGAAGACAGGTGCCAGGATAAAGTTGGGTGTGCTTCCAGCCATCGTTGAGCCTTTATTTTATGTGGTGCAATGGATAGTCAGAAACATTCTTTTATGTAGCATCACTAGTTTGCTGCAATGCTTTTGCAGCAGGAGGGTGGCCGCTATTACATTCTCCAGATGTTGTGGGGCTGCAGCTCCCATGAATCTTGTCCTCTATATATTTCTACCTTTGGCCATGCTGGTTGGGGATGTTGGTAGTTGAAGTCCAACAGCATCTGGAAGACATCACATTGGCATTGCTTGTTTTAGAAACTCCATGGTGAGGAAGGACTGCCTCCTGTCTGGGCACTTACCAGGATAAAATCTGCTTTTCTTTAATGGCATCACAGACGCTTAAACCATTCCCTGTACTTTTTCTGTGGGTATTAAGAGTTAAACAAGATACGACTGGGCAGAGCCATGCTCCTTTTATTAATATGTCTTTCCCATTCACATATAAACTGTGGAGGCATCTACAACAAAAGGAGCGAACTGATTATGGTAGCCGAACCCTCACCGCACCTTGCCTCCCTTGCAATCTGTTGCAGAAAGTGCCCCGTGGAAGCGATTGATTGAACAAACCTTCTGTGATGCTTTCTTGGTGGCCTAAGATCTGGCACTGTATTTTTCGGAGACCAAAGCTTTTATTCATGGTTGCCTGTTCCCTTGTTTGGCAAGGTCCGTTGAAGGAGCACACTGCCCTGGGCAAGACCCAGCTGCTTGCGGCGATGTAGCAATTCCTCTCTGCCAATTTGTGGGTGGCGTTTTGGCTTTTCCAGTGTGACATCTAGACCACTTTGCTAAGAAAAAATGGAGAGGGCAGTGATTTTTCCCAGTCAGTATTAGTGCAAAATACCTAACAAGTTTTTGTCTTGGTTCAATGTGTGATCTCTGTAAGTAAGAGAAAATTAACTTTAAAGCAAATGGCATTATACTTTCAGGATGCGCTCCAGCCAAGTCCCAAAGCATTTGCAGGTGCAGAGCAGGGCCAGCGGGTGGTCTGGCCTTCAGACAGCCTGTAGAGATTCCCGAGTGCGAGATAGAGGCCTGGAAGCTGCATTTGGCCCCTGGGACTGAGATGCCTCACCCCTGATTTACAGGATGGAATGGTGGTGAATAGGTTTGCTAAGACATTGGAGAGAGAGAGAAAGAGAGAGTTTCCCTCCCCAGTAATCCTGGTTCTTATTTGGTGAGCATGCTGAAACTTTCTGTTAGAGATCAACAGAATTCCAGTTCCCAGGGTTCCCTTGGGAGACAGATTGACTCTTTGAACCAGTTTAAGCCTCTAGTGTGCTATAGATATACCTTGAAAGTTTCTGTGCCAGGGTGATAAACCACAAAAAAGTGCTACACTTTGGTACTGGCCAATGACAGGTTAACAAATCTTTGTTTATACTCCTGCGGTAAGTCCATGTGGCTCTTTTGCTGTGTGAGGGTTACTGAGTGTGCTTGGGACGGTTTTGTTTTTATTGTCCTAGTAAAACTTTGTGGCTGCTTTCCTTGAACCGCCAAGGAATTTAGCAACTGATGGAGTAACACAATTGCAAGTTGGCGTGGAACCGGCTACTTTTTCAGGACCTGCCAATCCTTATTGCTTATTTACTATTTTGTGTTTATTACTTGAGCTTTTGTTTAAAACCTTTGGCTATTGATGACAAAAACACACAGAAGATGCATACATTGTATTCCATTTCTGTGCTGGTTTCAAAGGAAGGAAGATAGTTTTATTATTTATAAAGACTTTAATAGATTCTACTTAGGTGACTGCAAAAGTATGCAATTTTCAGTTTCAAAGACTGCATTGTGAAATAGATGTAAGCTCCATCAAATACAATTAAGCTTACTTCTAAGGAAATACACATTGGATTGTGCTGTATAGGTCTGAAAGCTGGCATATTCCTGCACCTTTATTGGCACTCATTTTTTCTATTTGTATCTCCTGTAATTGGATTGGACGGAAGTTTTGTAGTGTGTTACATTACTTTGTGAGTTGTTCCCAAGTAAGTGTTCACAGGATTGCATCCTTACAGCAGAATCTTGTGCATGTTTACTCAGAAGTAGGACTCTTTCTCATTGGTGGTTCCCCATTTGTTGCAGAGTTCCTTCCTCAATAACATTCATCTGGCACCTGTGCTGTTCTGTTGTCTTTGGGTGCCAAGCTTAGACATGTCGTGATTTTAAATGAAATGAATTTCTACCACTGAGTCATGGCCCTTCTATGTTCCTCCTTCTCTGGTGTAGTGGAGTACAGTTTTGTGCTTTGTAATAATAATATTATAATAATTTATCATTTGTACCCCGCCTATCTGGCTGGGCCTCCCCAGCCACTCTGGGCAGCTTCCAACAGAGATTAAAAATACATTAAAACATCATTCCTTAAAAACTTCCCTAAACAGGGCCGCCTTCAGATGTCTTCTAAAGGTCAGGTAGTTGTTCATCTCTTTAGATTTTCAAAAACAAGAAACAATATTACGATATACGATATCTTTATTGTCATTGTCCCATGCAGAACAATGAATTTAAAAAACTACATAAAACATTCAAAAACCCCTAAAAACTCTGAAACCCCATTTTAAAATACACTATACTATAGAGACCCCCTTATGCTGAGTTTAGAACCAGAACTGCATTTGTGTAGAAACTGTTTCTCAGGCGGCTACCTTCTTCCAGAAGGCAGAAGCTAAAAGAGATTATTTCCGGGGTGTGTACTATCCTGTGCTATCTCTGCCGCTTTCTTATGGCACCTGACAGCATAGATTTGATCTAAGGTGGGAAGAGTGCACCCAATTATTAGATAGCAGCCTTCCCCCATTTCAGCTTCAGACCAAGATACAGGTGTGAAGATTAATCTCATAGCAAGAAAAACTAGTGTTTCCTGATTAAGTTCCCTGTGTATACTCACTTGAGTGAAAAACGTTCCATCTCCTATTGCCTGGATTTCCACTGACTGATCAGAATCTAAGAGGAGCAACTGGTTCCAAAGAGTGCTAAAGGTAGGAGGAAATTGTGTGTTAGACTATTACTCCTCTGAATGGAATTTTTCCTTGCACACGCTACATCTCTCCCCATCGATTTACTTTGAGAGCTGAGTTTCCGCCTCTCCGAAGCCTCACCCACCCAGCATGTGGGAGCTTGCCAAAATGCATGTAGACAACCACTTCAGCCGCTAGCAATGAAATTTTCCTATTGGGAAATGTGGTTGTGAACAAAGGCTAAGCAGAGGGAGACTGAGCGACTGATTAGTCACCTACAAACACTGATCTGGCTCCCACCCTCTTTCCCCTTTATTAGTTTCCATTGTAGAGTTACACCAGCAAGGTACTCACCTCAAAAAGGATATTGTAAGGTCAGAAAAGGGCAACACACACAATCAAGGGGATGGAGCAATGAAAAAAGGTTACGCCGCTTGCGACTTTTTAGTTTAGAGAAAAGGTAAGTAAAAGAAGTGATAGAAGTTTAACAAATGTTGCATGGCATGGAGAAAGTGGATAGAGAAAAGTTTTTCTCCATCTCTCATGGAACTCACGGGCATGCAGTGAAGCTGAATGTTGGAAGAGCCAGGACAGAAAAAACCAAGTCCAACCTCATGCAACACGTAGTTAAACTATGGAACTTGCTAAGAAAGTAAAATACCTGGGGGTTAATATGACTGCTAAGAATGTGAATTTATTTAAAGACAACTATGAAAAATGTTGGTCAGAGGTGAAAAAGGACTTAGAAATATGGTCAAACCTGAAGCTTTCCTTGCTAGGCCGTATTGCCGCTATAAAAATGAATGTATTGCCAAGAATGTTGTTTCTGTTTCAATCATTGCAAATTTTGGACAAAATGGACTGTTTCAAGCAGTGGCAGAGAGCTATTTCTAGATTTGTCTGGCAGGGCAAGAAGCCCAGAATAAAATTTAAAATACTAACTGATGCAAAGGAAAGGGGTGGATTTGCCCTGCCAGACCTTAAGCTTTACTATGAATCAGCCGCATTTTGCTGGCTGAAAGAATGGCTGCTTCTTGAGAACACAGACATTTTGGATCTAGAAGGTTTTAATAATGTATTTGGGTGGCATGCATATTTGTGGTACGATAAGGTCAAAGCACATAAAGCATTTAAAAACCATATTGTCAGGAAAGCGTTGTTTAATGTCTGGATAAGATATAAAGATCTACTTGAAAGTAAAACCCCAAGGTGGTTGTCACCAATGGAAGCGAAGGCTCAGAAAAAGCTCAATATGGAGGCCAAATGGCCGAAATATTGGGAGATTTTGGAACAAGAAGGAGATAAATTGAAATTGCAGAGCTTTGAGAAACTAAAAGATAAAGTGCGAGATTGGCTTCATTATTATCAAATAAGGGAGGCTTACAATCTAGATAAGAAAGTTGGCTTCCAGGTGGAAAAATCAAAATTGGAAACAGAACTGTTAGATCCCAAAACTAAGATACTATCAAGAATGTATAACTTGCTGTTGAAATGGAATACCCAGGATGAAATAGTGAAATCTGTTATGATAAAATGGGCACAAGATGTTGGACATAACATTATGTTCGCTGACTGGGAAAAGTTATGGACCACAGGTATGAAATTTACGGCATGTAATGCCTTAAGAGAGAATATTATGAAAATGATATACAGGTGGTACATGACACCAGTCAAGCTTGCAAAAATATACCATTTGCCCAATAATAAGTGTTGGAAATGTAAAGAAAATGAAGGTACGTTCTTTCACCTTTGGTGGACGTGCCCAAGGATTAAGGCTTTCTGGGAGATGATCTATAATGAAATGAAAAAGGTACTTAAATATACATTCCTGAAGAAACCAGAGGCCTTTCTCCTGGGCATGGTCGGCCAATTGGTGCCAAAGAAGGATAGAACTTTCTTTATGTATGCAACAACAGCAGCAAGAATACTCATCGAAAAGTATTGGAAGACACAAGATCTACCCACCCAGGAAGAATGGCAGATGAAAGTGATGGACTGCATGGAACTGTTGGAAATGACTGGCAGAATCCGAGACCAGGGAGAAGAGTCGGTAGAAGAAGATTGGAATAAATTTAAAGACTATTTACAGAAACACTGCAAAATTAAGTAATGTTAGAGGGATGGTGGAATGAAGTTATGTGGTTTTAGCAATAATGTTATAAAGGGGTATGTAAAAATGGATTGATAACAGGTGAAAATGTAAAGTTACAATATATTAAGATAAAATATTAAGATAAAAGTAAAAAGGGTAAGGACTTGCTGAAACAACTATTAACTAGAATACAAAAAAGGGAGGTATGAGGAGGTCAAGGAAACAAGCAAATGAAAGATAAGACATGGAAAGACTGATTTGTTTTTAATTGTTTTTTATTGTTCTGTATTTTGTATTTTTTGTTTCTTTTTATTTGTTCTTTTTCTTTTTTCTATTTTTGTAATCTCTTTGAAACTTTAATAAAGATTATTAAAAAATAAATAAAAATAAACTATGGAACTTGCTCCTCCGTGAGGCAGTGATAACCCTCAACCTAAGAAGATGGCTTTAAAAGAGGGTTAGACAAATTTCTGGAGGAGAGGGCTATCAAAGGCTACTAGCCATGATGGCTGCTCTCTGCCTCCACAGTTGGAGGCAGTAATGCATCTGAATACCAGTTGCTGGAAACAGAGGAGAGAGTGTTCTTGTACAGCGGTACCTCAGGTTACATACGCTTCAGATTACAGACTCGGTTAACCCAGAAATAGTACCTCTGGTTAAGAACTTTTCTTCAGCATGAGAACAGAAATTGTGCTCCGGCGGCAGCAGGAGGCCCCATTAGCTAAAGTGGTGCTTCAGGTTAAGAACAGTTTCAGGTTAAGAACGGACCTCCGGAACAAATTAAGTACTTAACCCGAGGTACCACTGTACTCAGGTCCTGCTTGCAGGTTTCCCACAGGCATCTGGTTGGCCACTCTGAGAACAGGGTGCTGAAAAGAACAGGGCTATGCCTTAACCATTACGACTATCCCATTGTCCTTGGCTCAGATAAGAAGGAACCAAGGAGAGCAAATAAATCAAAATAAACTCTCTTCTTCCTTTTGCTTGCTCATGCAAGTTTCATGCTAAAGCGAACTACGGTGAACTTAATTAAGTAAACTTAACTTAGGTGTCCCTGTCACTTGAAGTACGAACTCAAGTGGTTTTTTAGAAGCACATTTTCATAAATGATGCCGAGAGCTAGACCGCGGACGTTCATAGAATAAGCTTCAAAAAGCCTCTTGACGTAGCTCAAGACACAGGTTAGGTTATTCTCTCTCTGAAAAAGAGACAGCGATTGTGAATGTTCTTCAACACTTTTTTTAGAAAAGTGAAAAATAAGGAATGAAAATGACAATCTTTCCTCCATGTGTGCGCACACACACACACACACACACACATACTGATAGCTCGGTTGCAGCTTAGAATTATAAGAGAGTGAAGAGTGAAGAGCTGCAGTTGACTCCCCTGCAAATGTATTTGTGAATTTAAGCGTTGGATTGATTTGGAGATATGTGTGGTACTCAGTGCATAGGCTGTTTATTTTCTGTGAAAGAGCTTCTGGAGCGGGGAAGATGGTTCATGTGATATGTGTCCTGATAATGGTGAACAATATCAGGAAGACACAAGATTTACCCACTTTGGAAGAATGGCAGATGAAGATGATGGACTATATGGGACTGGCAGAAATGACTGGCAGAATCCGGGACCAGGGAGAAGAGGCGGTGGAAGAAGATTGGAAGAAATTTAAAGATTATTTACAGAAATATTGCAAAATTAATGAATGTTAGAATGATGTTGGATAGAAATTGAGCGGTTTCCAGCTGTAATGCTTTAAGAATATGGAAGAAGGGTTAATTAGGTTAAAAAATAATAATAACTAAAATGGTGTTGGATTGGAAATAAGTGGTATTGGCAACAAAGTTAATAAGAATATGCAAAAATGGATTGATAATGTATGAAAATACTGAGTTATAAAATGTTAAGTAATAGAGATAAGATAAATGAAAGAGGGTAAGGATTTGCTGATTTGATTATTTAAATGGGAATACAAGAAGGGGAGGTGTGAGGAAGTCAAAGAAACAAGCAAACGAGTTTTATGTTATGAAAAACAATTGTTTTTAATTTTTCTTGTTGTTTATGTATGTTTTATTTATCTTTTTATTTTTTATTTTTTCTCTTTTGTTATTATGTGTTTTTGTATGTTTGTTTTTGTGAAATCTTAATAAATACTTCTTAAAAAAAAAAAGATAATGGTGAACAATATCATGCCAACAGAGATCTTCATAGACAATAGATGCAACTTTCTGATGGCAACTCCAGTGATTGCAGTCTTTCAGCCACTGCGATGGCACAGTCCCAGGAAATCCTGTTCAGCTGCAGTTGTATCAATGGGCGACTTGATTGACAAGTGACTGTTCTTCATGCAGCTTAGTCTTAGAATAAGGACAGTCAGGGTCGTAGTGTGGAAGATTCCTGGAAGGTGTGCAGATTCTGCTGTGGCCACAGTGGAGCGTTGTGCCATCTCTACTTGTGGGTGCATAAGGCAGGAGTGGGGTTGATGTGAACAGATGCATGAGATTTGTGCGCCACTGTGGGGGAACGACTTGGGACTGATTGGATAGGCCTGAGAAAAGGAAGTGGTGATGCAGCGAACATGTTGCTTTGTTCACCAGACACTGAAGGGCTGAGCTCACTGCTGCTTTGCTTGGAGCAAGAGATTTGCAGGCTATCCAAACAGCTGTAAAAGTTCTTGCTCTGCAGTAGTCTTGCAAGCTGGGGAGAGGGGAGGGGGTGACGTTTATGTGATGGAAAGGAGCAGAAAATTGCTTTTCCCGAATGATTTCTTCTCTCTTCTTGTGCATTGGCTACCGGCCAACCATGCTGGAAACTCTGCTCACATGACAGGAGGAGAGTGGGTGTGAGGAAAGAGGCCCACAACAAGAGAAAATGGGGATGAGGCGGTGGAAAAACAAAAAGCAAGTGAATATCTGGCCAGGCTGAGCTTTGAATCTGTACTGTAGTTCATGCTGGGAATGCTCTAGGTCCTAGAGCACTCAGACGTGGGTAATTCTAAGTGGGCTACTTTTGGAAGATGGAGCATTAATCCTTCCAAACCCAGAATCTAATTGAGGGAGCAGGAAACATATGCAGCTCCTATGACTGTGTTCATAAGTCATGATTCAGCCATGGTTTATTGCAATGGGAACAAGCCCAGCCAGCCTCAATTCTCCAGGCCTGCACATTTCCGCCCCCCCCTCTCCACTTCCAGCATGGCTGAGAGGAGCAGTTCAAAAGGTTTGCTTCCTTTTTTGTTTGACTGCAGCTTCTCATATTTGTATGAGCTCCCCAAAATGTGGATAATCTTAACTATGGTTTGTTTGAAACAAGTCAACTTCAATATGTGATTGATGAAGCTGGCTTGTTTCAGCAAACAGTGGTTAGGATTTCATCACAGTTTAGGGCTCCGATGTATCACTAAACTGTGTTTAATCAAAATGGGAAGCAAAGGCTCCTGGTCACCTCATCACAGTCACACCAGAGGAGAAAAGAGGGGGAGGCTAGGCTAGTTCCCATCATGATGAATGGTTTATTTACTCTTCAAGTGATAAGCTATGACAGTGCCTGTTCTTTTGGTTAGACACATATACCATGGGTAGGCAAACTAAGGCCCAGGGGCTGGATCTGGCCCAATTGCCTTCTAAATCTGGCCCGTGGACGGCCCGGGAATCAGCATGTTTATACATGAGTAGAATGTATGCTTTTATTTAAAATGCATCTCTGTTTTATTTGTGGGGCCTGCCTGGTGTTTTTACATGAGTAGAATGTATGCTTTTATTTAAAATGCATCTCTGGGTTATTTGTGGGGCATAGGAATTCATTCATTCCACCCCCCAGAAAAAATATAGTTCAGCCCCCCACAAGGTTTGAGGGACAGTGGACTGGCCCCCTGCTGAAAAAGTTTGCTGACCTCCGACATATACAGTCGTACCTTGGTTCTCGAACGCCTTGCAACTCGAACGTTTTGGCTCCTGAACACTGCAAACCTGGAAGTGAGTGTTCTGGTTTGTGAATGTTCTTTGGAACCCGAACGTCCAACATGGCTTTCACAGCTTCTGACTGAGTGCAGGAAGCTCCTGCAGCCAACCGGAAGCTGCGCCTTGGTTTTCAAACATTTTCGGAAGTGGAATGGACTTCCGGAACGGATTCCATTTGACAACCAAGGTACGACTGTAATAGGAAAGCATAATTGCCTTTGCCTAACAGTTCACGGGTGGCGCTGTGGGTTAAACCACAGAGCCTAGGACTTGCCGATCAGAAGGTCGGTGGTTCGAATCCCCGTGACGGGGTGAGCTCCCGTTGCTCGGTCCCTGCTCCTGCCAACCTAGCAGTTTGAAAGCACGTCAAAGTGCAAGTAGATAAATAGGTACTGCTCCGGCGGGAAGGTAAACGGTGTTTCCGTGCGCTGCTCTGGTTCGCCAGAAGCGGCTTAGTCATGCTGGCCACATGACCCGTAAGCTGTACGCCGGCTCCCTTGGCCAGTAAAGTGAGATGAGTGCCGCAACCCCAGAGTCAGCCACGACTGGACCTAATGGTCAGGGGTCCCTTTACCTTTAACAGTTCAAGATGATCTTTGTTGCCATGTGAAATCGCAGGCTGTGCACTACATGGTGCCTTAGCATGGATGTGCATGTATCTGCAGGTATGCACACTAGGGATAAGGTGGATCTGGGTCCAAGATTTCTCTTCAGGAGCTGGACCTCTAAGGAATGATAAATCTAGCTCAACTAACAGAATTTTAACATGCCCCTCCAAAGGCAAAAATGGGGACAGATTTACCAGGTACAAGATCCAGGATGTTGTGACTGCTTTTGGTAAATAGGGGCAACTGGAGCATACATGTCTGTGAATCAGCCCTCCATCTGTCAAAGATTTGGTGAGTTCCATGAGATCATTCTTTCCTGCAACTAATGCATGTCTGAAGCCAAGGTTAGTTAGGATTGATAGCACTGGGCCAGATGAAGTATTGGCCTGGCTTAGGCGTATATTCCTTATCTTCTCAGTTGTGTGCCTTTTTAATGAACTGCATTTACAAAGCCATGAAATCATCAGAGTTAACCTCCCTGTTTCCTTCCTACAATCTTGGCTGACAAACTGCATTACTGCAAGCAGCTCAGGCAAGAGCGATAATTGCGCTGCTCCTCTGCCAGGACTGAGGATGAATAGGCTTGCATATAGCAATGATTACATCAGCCTGATAGCATGTTGGAATAAGAGAGTGCTGGCAGGTCCATAGCACCTCTTTAGGAGGGAAGTTGCTCCTATTAGGGCTCATCCACTTCTGGTTTTGAGCAGCAGCATCCTCTTTTCTTTTTCTTTTTGGTGGTATCATCTAAAGTTATTGTTTAGCAAGCAGCAGCAGCATTGTGGATGTTGAAATTCCCAGCCAGTGCCTCCGTTTTGACCAGTGCAGGTGCACCCACCTGCGCACGTCTTGTTTGAGCAGCCCATTGTAATTATTTATGTGCATCGTCCGCACAGGGCAAACACCACCTTGTCCTTTTTCAGGTGTCACTTGGCAGCTGTGGTCAGTAAGGACATGAATAGTGGCCTGTTCCTTACTCCCCTGGCCCTGGCTAGCAGTTGAGGGATGTTGCTGGGAGCTACAGGGTGCCTGTGCAGATGCAGCTGTTGGTTACACTCCCTAAGCAATAATGTTTGCAATTAGGACAAGCTTTGCAAAAATTGAGCTGCTAGATCAAAGCCCGGAGGCCTGGCGAGAGTTCAGGTGTTAGTTGTAACTGACTTGTTGAGTAGCCTTTGAACTCTGCAAGAGGCACCCAACTAACAATTAAGATTAAAATTTAAAGGGAAAAGAACACATCTCTTGAAAAGAAAACCATTTAAAATCTCCTGATTATCCTTAATGTATCACAATAACACACGTCTGTGATATTGTTGTTTTTTTAAAAAAGAGAGAGATGCTTTTTTCATTTTCATCCAAGGTGTCTGTCTTTCCCTGATAGGCTTGATGTTGCCTGATGGGGCAAAAGTGCCATAAGCTGTTTCAAACATTTGTAGTCTACATGCAAAGCCAGTCTGGAGTTTGGCTTAAGGGGAAATAATGAGTGCCAAGAGAGGTGGAAAGGGCACCAGTTGCGGTTTTGAGCTAGCTTGAAAGACATTTCTAAGGACCTAACAAAACATTTAACACACAAAGACATGTTGCATGCTTCTAACAAACCCCTGACAAAGACTGTTATTTTTGTTTAGAGTAAGCAGATGTCTAAAAACCCAGGGTGGGGGTGGGGGTTGGCAAGTAGGAGCATAATTTGGGGGTACAGAAACCAATGGGCAGTGAAAAGGATTAGACCCTGACGACCCACTTAAAGTGGTTTTCCTTTCCTTTCCCCTTCTTTATTTTCCTTTGGGGGGGGAAGAGTAATCAGAATGCTGTGTTCATGTTTAGTAGTGTTTAGTGGGACACACAAAATAGGTAAGCTGTGATGTTATTATCCAAATGGTACCACCCAACTAAGAAAATCTAGTCCATTAATAAATCAGATTGGCACATGAATGCAATTTCTGACGAAGAAGTAAAATGCATATGGCAGGAGGAATACTTAATACCATTAATATGTGATGATGGCGCTTTGCAAAGTTCCATGCCCTGAGCTGTATACCATTTCAAATTCAACATACAGGAGTTAACAGAGGATGGAGTAGGGTAAACAGAACGCTGGATTGAGGTGAGACAATGGAAGAGGAGGCTATTCTAGTCCAGGTGAGAGGCGATCAGGGTGTGAACTTGGTTTTTTGCCGAGAGTGTTCATATTTTTGTAAAGAGGGGGTAATATGACTTGGCAGCGGACTTGATATGGTGAGTGAGGAGTCAAAGTTGAAGACAAGGCTTTGTTACATGTTCAGCAGGGTGGATGAAGACTAAACACCCAGCCTTAATAAGTGAAATGGTTGCAATTACATTCTGATAACTTGAAAAGGCTTTCAGCTGGGCAGGAATTGTGGGTGGTGAGGATGAGCATAATAGGATGGTTGCGTAGGCCTAGGGTGTGGCTTCTGCGTTAGGGGGATACGAAGCTCGTACCAAGGTATAAGCGCTAAAGTTGTTCTGGAAGAGAAGAGGAGGGTAGACCCTCCCTCTCCTTTGCAGATGTTCAGCTGGTTTCTCGCCAAGCAATAGTTTTGTAGCAGCCAAGAGAGGAGTATGCAGTGCATGCCTCTGTGTATACACAATATAACAAAGCAGGAAGGATGGAAGTCCTCTGGGCAATCAACCTTTTGGGATTCCTCCTCCTTTTTTTTAAAAAAGGGAACAAAATCCAGGTTGTTGTTTTTTCATTTATGGAGCAGAATGATGCAAACTTCATGGGACAATACCGGTGTTTCTTAGCAGGTACTTTAATAGCCAGCCTCAGCCAGACATTACTTTATAAGGTGCTAGAAAGCCCTAAACGGCCTCGGTCCTGTATACCTGAAGGAGCGTCTCCACCCCCATCGTTCAGCCCGGACACTGAGATCCAGCGCCGAGGGCCTTCTGGCGGTTCCCTCATTGCGAGAAGTGAAGTTACAGGGAACCAGGCAGAGGGCCTTCTCGGTAGTGGCACCTGCCCTGTGGAACGCCCTCCCAGAAGATGTCAAGGCAATAAACAACTATTTTACTTTTAAAAGACAACTGAAGGCAGCCCTCTTTAGGGAAGTTTTTAATGTCTAATGCTGTATTGTTTTTAATATTCAGTTGGAAGCCGCCCAGAGTGGCTGGGGAAACCCAGCCAGATGGGCGGGGTATAAATAATAAATTATTATTATTATTATTATTATTATTATTATTATTATTATTATTATTATAGAAATGTTCCAGTTCCTAGCCAGAGGAATTCCTGGTCATTTGTTGGAATTTTCCTTTCTTTGGAGGGTGGGGTATCCTGAAAGGGAACCATCATCTTAAAATCGAGGTGAATCTACTCACATAGTCAATGATCATTATAAACCAATGAAAGCCTGCATCTTTCCCCCCTAAATGGAGAGGATGACTTAAATCGGGGAAAATAGCATGAGACTGATGGTGGACACACATATATAATACTTTTAAGCAAGAGTCCACATTTCCTCTTGGGTATAGGGCTGTGTGCTGATGGGACCTGTCACAGCCTCTTAGCAAAATGGCAGATCACCTCCTGAAATATCATTGAGATGTGGCCTTAGCTACCTATTTGGTTTTGTGGTTCAAGTGTTGAACTTAGGCCAGGGAGACCTGGACTTGGCCATGAAGCTTGCCAAGTGTTGTTGGGACAGTCACTGTCTCAACCTACCTTACCGCGCAGGGCTGTGTGAGGATAAAATTGGAGCAAGGGACTATGTGCACTAACTTGAATAGCTCCCTGGAGAAAAGGTTGGGCATAAATTTAGTAAAATGACTGAGTGAGTGAATGGATAAGTCTGTGTGCCTTAAGTATTATCTGACCTTTAATCTGTCCACGGATGGGGGCAGGGGGAATCACCAGTGAGGAAGAGAAAACCTTTGTTCTCTTTTCTATTCCCGAGCATATTCAGCTGGCTTGGTTGCTCATAAGATACTTGGGCTATTGAAATAAATTTGTTGATTTTATTTGTTTGCATTTTAAAACACTTTAGTAATGTTTTTTAAAAATAAAATAATAATAAAAATGTTGCATGTGATAGCAAAGCGGTTCATTTTTTGGTTTTCTTTCCTGGTTTCTATTTGTTTTCATGGATGTGTTTTTTTCCCTGTATTATTGGCTGGAGGGAATGTTCTGCTTTGGAATGGGAGGCCAGCAGCAGTTTCCTAAATAGATAGGTGTTAGTTATTCTCTCTGACATATGCTCAGTTCCATTTTTAAGTGTCTGTAGATATTTGGGGAAGTTAATATTTGTGGGATTCTAAATTCTTTACATTCCTGGATGTAGAGGCTCTGTTTTGCATATTGTGCTTAAAAAAATAACAGTCTAAATGCACCAACATATCGGACCACCCCAGGTGTTAAGATCAGCAGAGGGGACCCTCTTGGTAGTTCCACCTCCCTCAGAAGTTCAGCGGTGGTGGTGGAGGAATTCTCTGTGTCAGTCCCTAAGTTGTGGAATTCCCTCCCCATAGAGGGGTGTCTGGCTTCTTCAACATAGAGCTTTTGGCTCTTTACCATGGGCTTTGGCACCTGAGATATTGTGTTTTCAGGACCCACCCTAATCTCGTGGATATAAAACATTAAAACTGTTTTTAATTCTGAATTTGAAATTGTTATAACCTGCCCTGATACCAGCTGGTGAAGGATGGATGATGACGAAATACTGTATTCATTGTATTGTATTGTATTGTATTGTATTGTATTGTATTGTATTGTCACTATAATATAACTATGACACCCATCGGCAAGTAATAATTCATTTAAAACAGATCGAAGAAAATTATTGGGAATAAAGCTTGCCAATAGTTCAGTTAATATCCCTAAGTAAAGCTAATGTCAATGGTTAACTAACAATGCACACACATCCTTTTATCTAAACTCAAAAGTGAAGAACTGCCTTGCAATTCTTCCATTGGCAATTCCCTTATGAAGCCTCCTGGAATTTGTTGGGTGGGGTATGGCAGATACAAGCAGCCATGCCCTAATGGCACAACATTGGCCACGTTAATGACTTCACACTCATAGCAGTAAGCCAAAGAATGACTTGCTGGAGCCATGCAAATGTTCTACAGCTCCCAGAGAGGAGCTCACACACCCCTTTGTTCCTTCCCCATTCCTTTAAAGCACAGTGCAGCTTGGCTTCACTTGCTGTCCAAAGCTGCAATTGTGGTTAAGGTCTCCTCCTAAACTCTAATCTGTGGCCAAGGTTTGTCCTGTGGTTACAGATCCTTGTAAAGGAGGAGGGATGCTGTTAAATCGTGATTCCGGCTTCAAACAGCACATGATCCCAAGCCTCATCTTAGCAGCTGCGCCGCTCTGAGTGAAAAGGTCCAGGGAGGAGTAGAGTGGATGTGGACTCCTCTCTGGAAGCCAGCAAGCTTGTAAGCCATAGTTTGATAGATCCATGTCATGTGAAATAGACCTCAGTCCTGATCATCATGGGATGGTCAAAGCACTTTCTTTTTTGGATGCTGCGATGTCTTGGAAGTACAGAAATATCCCTGCAGTTCTGCAAAGGTGGAAAATAAGAGGCTTCTGAAAAATAGCATACCAGATGTAGGACCTTCCTGTTCCCCTCACTGTGGTGTTTTAAATACATTTCAGAGGCTTAAAGAAAACTAAAAACCTCTTTTCCTCCAGGCCATACCGTTCTTTGCTTCCAAAAGTTGCATTTGCAAATTTCAAGGGCTTTGCCTCTTCAGTTCCTCATATTGGTTTGGTTTTGGAGAATAGCACTGTGAATCTATGACACTGTGTGCATATGCATGGGGGAGGCTAAAAGAGAGAGATGCGTGAAAGGAGGAGGAAAGACCTCTCTCGCTCTTGCTTTCCTCCTCTAGCACGCTCTTTTTAGGCTGCTGTGTTTTGCTTTTGTCTTATTGGCCATCAGTACAATGACCCAGTTAACTGCGGCATCACAGTGTGCTCCCTCCCCCACACTTCCTTTCCCCTGGCAGGACTCGGCACTCTCAAATTTCCCTCCCTAGTTCAGGAGGAATGGTGCTTCTCAGAGCTACATTCCTTTGGAAAAGCAAAGCGGGAACGTGCTCCCTTTGGCCGTAGTAGCAGATGGCCGACTGTGACTAGAGGCAGCTATAGCACAATGCCAACACACTCGGTATCTGAATGCATGCGCATGCACCAGTGCTACTTCTCATTTTCCAAAGCGGCCTCGGTTCAGCTGTGATGTTGCAGGGGTGAACAAAAAAGGCAGACCTTTAAAAGTGCCCCTTTGCCTTCTGATAATGACGTTAGCTTTTTCGTTTTGTCTTAAAATCATGAGCTCTCTCACCTCTGTCTTCACGTTATAAAAAAGTGCAGCAAGAGATGGCAAACCTAGATCTAGCTTATTCCTGACTTTCTCCATTATCTTTTAGATGTCTCTAGTAATGGAGTTTGAATTTATAATTGCAGGCTCTTACTATGCCAGCAGGTGTTCTTTATCTTAGTAGATTTCCCAGTTGGTTCTCTCTGTGTGACGGTTAAATTCTCAAACCATACTCTCAAATGTCTCTACATACCCACATATGAATAAAGTTTTGTATGAAGTGCTCCTTTCTTACAGTTTTCTCCTTTGACCACACTGTCATATTGATTTGGGGTTTTTGTGTGTGAACATACAAAGCTACCGTATGCCGAATCTGACTATTGGTCTTAGCAAGAAAGCATCTTCTAGGATGAGCAGTGCAGATTACAAATATCTCAGGCAGACGTCTTTTCCTAAACTGCTTTTTAAGTGAGGATGCTAGGGATTGAGCAGGAAACTCCCCATTTGCACGGGGGTTACGTTCCAAGGCACCACAAGTTTACGTACAATCTCGCATTTTTGAAACACCATTGGAAAAGCCTGCAAACACCCTCTAAACCTCCTGAAACCCTTTAAACAACCCTTTTAAAACCAGCAGCACTTACCAGATGCCAAACTCCACCACAGCCACTCCCTCCAAACCTCCTTGCTCAAACTCCCAATTCTCCACAGGCCTCAACGGTCAGTACAAGGGCTCCTGGGATTGCATTTCCAAAGGCTTGTAGGATTGTTAGGTGCTGCTTTTGTGTCTTTTTTGCCCTTTCTGGACTCTCTTAGGGCTGTTTTTGCCATTTTTAAAGTCACTTCTAGTTTTGGCATGATCGCCGCATGCGCAGTCTTGCTTCAGTTGGACGCGTATCAATTGGTTGTTGCCTGTATATACAAATATGTGCTGTACAACAGAGTTATGGGCGTTGCATTTGTCTATCTAGTTCCATCAGTACATTGGTACCTTATAAGAGTAGCAAAAGACAACCCACTGCCCTGAGGATCTATCTTACAATCTAAATTTCAACAGAGAAAGAGAGGTTTGAGGAGGGGAAAGTAGGAAGGGGGGCAAGACCAGGTTAACAAAGCAGCAGAGAGAGGGCAAGAATGGACAAGATAACCAGGATTAGAGATTAATGTGCCGCAAATGCAGCTCTGTGCTTAGCTTTGTTTACCATGGGATGTGAACTAAGACCAAGTCAAAAACCTCATGGAAGAGGTGGGTTTCAGGGAGGCTGATGTTCCTACCTGAAAGAATTCTATGTTCGTGTTCTGGAGATTCTGCCTGGATTTAGGGAATTGGATGGCTTTCGAGTTCCCACTACACTGATTTATATGGTGCGATTCATTCTTCACTAGGCTTTGTATTTAGTTCATAAAGAAATGGGAGTCATATATGCACTGCATTCACATGTTGTACCCTTTTGAAATACAGTGGTACCTCGGGTTACATACGCTTCAGTTTACCTACGCTTCAGGTTACAGACTCTGCTAACCGAGAAATAGTACCTCAGGTTAAGAACTTTGCTTCAGGATGAGAAAAGAAATCGTGCTCTGGCGGTGCAGCGGCAGCTGGAAGCCCCATTAGCTAAAGTGGTGCTTCAGGTTAAGAACAGTTTCAGGTTAAGAACGGACCTCCGGAACGAATTAAGTACTTAATCCGAGGTACCACTGTATTATATTTGACTGTGATATATGTCACTCACCCTTTACAGAGCATCACCTTAATAGAACTGGATAAATAAGGGTTTGGGTATTTCTCTCTCCTCCATATGTACAGTGGTACCTCGGGTTACATACGCTTCAGGTTACAGACTCCGCTAACCCAGAAATAATACCTCGGGTTAAGAACTTTGCTTCAGGATGAGAACAGAAATCGTGCTCCGGCAGCGGGAGGCCCCATTAGCTAAAGTGGTGCTTCAGGTTAAGAACAGTTTCAGGTTAAGAACGGACCTCCGGAACGAATTAAGTACTTAACCCGAGGTACCACTGTACTTGGCTATCCCTGCTGCCAACATGGTGCCCTCCAGATGCCACAGACTCCCAGCTCCCTTCATCTCTGACTATTGACCATTCTTGTTGGGTCCGATGTGAATTGGAACCCAGAAACTTTGGGACTTTTATGTAGCACCTCATCAGCAAGTTCCAACCTTTACACACATACGTTAGTTGAACAGATGCTGTGTATTTTCTTTCGCCCCCAACCCTAAATCCTGCCACTAGTTTGCTAGAACATTATTTGCTTATTTGGGGAACTTCCTCTCCATCTTTTCTGATTCTATACAATGTAGGTCAAGCTTCTTTTTTGCTGAGATCCCGGAGGAAATGAATCTTTCTGACCTGTGTGGAAGAATGGGGGACCCAGCTTCTGCACACAGGCCATAGCAGGGCTTTTGTGTCTCTGCTTCCTTGTCACAGGAAATGCTGTAAATAGAGAAAAGGATGGGGTGGAAGGAGTTTAGGGCTACCAGATGAGAGCTGAGCACCACTCCTGGTTTTCCTGTTAGCGTTTTGTCTTCTGCACATCCGTCTTCTGCATATAAACTTATTGTTGTCTCGAATGTCACTTTTTGTGTTTTGCGTAGTCTGATAACCTTGAAACTTTGTTTTGTTTTGCTTTGTTTAAATTCCCTCTAGGAATCCTAAACGGTGACACAGTGTGTCTTTCTTTAAGCATTTTGAAGTGGCTCAAACCTAAATAATGTATTATCTAAGCCCGTGGCTGTGGTTAGATATCTAAACACACATCCACTTATGACTGAGGAAGAGGATGCCATTTTCTTAACAAGTGAGTGGCATCAATTTGATACTTAACAAGGAGTAAAACTAGGAATGATGCCATCTTTTTGAAGGTGTGTGGGGTCTTCTGTGTTGGCTTTTGAAAATTCCCAAATAAATGGCTCTAATGTAATCCAAAGGAGAATAAATTGGTTATATTTCACACAAAAGAGTTCTTGGAAGGTTTAATTGAGAGGCTGCATAGTGCAGCTGTAAAACAGGAAAAATTCAAACAAGGAATTGGGTAAGAGAATAAGGATAAACCTTAATGCCATTATACAATCTCTGTTGCATCATGGCTTTATCTAACATGCTAAGTTTGGCTGTAGCTGCTCCCGCTCCATCCAAAAAATGCAAGATTGTGGGGAGATACAGAAATAGTGGTTTGGAGCATTTATTTTTTGGGTGGGGGGGATATTAATTTTAATGGCAATGCTTGAAAATAGTTAATGGTGCAGCGAAGGAATTGCTAGGAGGATGCTCTCTGTGAACACCAAGGCATGTCTACAATAGCATCCCTACACTGAATCAGGCCACCAATCTAACCGTTTTTACAAGGGCAATCAAACTGCAAAACAATCTTTTGCATATTTACTTAGAAGCAGGTCCCGCTGTGTTCAGTGGTTTTATTCCCAAGGAAAACATGCACACCTTTAACAGAGGTACTGAATGACACACACATGAATAGCAGAATCCTCCATTCATATAATTCACATTCAGTTTCAGTAACATTTTGGTTACACTTTGAAGATATGTACCCTAACATCTTGGTATTCTTACCTCTCTATTTGTTGAGTAAAACTATTTGCATTCCCAACTAACCGTCAGTATGCTGTGCTGCTGTAACTATGACACCAGTAAAAACCTCTGTTTTGTAAGATGGGGAAAACTTAAAACCTGCAATCTTTGTTTCTCCAGGTGTCTTTACTACTATTTATCTAGTGACTCATTTCTTTCTTTAGCTCAGTCACACACTACTGGCTTGTCTAACTGATCATTTTTTATAAGGATTATTGTGTGCATGTGAAATGCATGACCACGTATGGAGAACAGTATTTATTAGTATAAATATAGAGGAGGAGAGGAAGATTTCTGCAGTGAATACTGTGTTGACCATTTAGATCAGACCATCTAGAATAAAAGAATAAGCTGCTGTAATTTAAGGTTGGAAGACGTGCAGCTTGTAAGAGTGTGGTTTCATTTCTGAAAATCTGCTTCATATTTGGACTTTTGCATATTATGCGGGTGTGTTACTTTCATTATGAATTTCTGCCCCTACTTCCCTGTCCTATTAACTTTGGGGTGGGGAATCCTTATATGAACTTAAGTTCAGAAAATGTAACTGCACTGGCTTGATTGAAAATTTAAGTGCAGAATCCATACAGAATTTTCTTTGAATTGTTGCCAGCGTTACTTTGGATTTGGATTACTTTGCACAGATAGAAGAAGAGAGAGCTGCTTCCCCCAGTATCGAGCCACATTTGATTTCTGAGAAACTTGGTGCAATTTGATGTACACAGATTCCTGCTAATGAAGTGCAGGCATTCACTTGGCCTGTCCTGGTTCCCCAAAAGTCCAGTTGTCCATCTTGATAGCAACCTGTTGCAAGTGTTTCTGGTTCAGATCTAGCCTTGGAGTCTTAGAGCTTCTTTTTGACATAGCCTCCCGATTAGGGGAAAACCCTGTGTGGTTTGACTTTCTTTTTTCAGTGGCTCCTGTGGATTGTGGGGGTGGTGTGTGTGTGTGTGTTGCGTATGTCGGGATAGGAAGAAAGGAAGGAAGGGGGAACTGAAATTAGAAAAGGAGCCAAAGAGCGGCTGCTGGTGAAAGATGATTACAGCTCATTTCAAGGCCACTTCCTGCATGCCTATGATAGGACAGTAAACAAACGCCTCTTCGGAAGCACAGAAACGGGCAGGAACTAATGTGTGGAAGAGAAGGGTCACAGCAGGGTCTAACTTGGCCTGGCAAGAGGAAGCTCCAGATCACATGGCCCTGGGAATCTGTAGCCTTGTGTGCATGTGAGAGAGAGTTGAGCCGATTTTTTCTTCTTCATCCTTTCTACCATCCACCCTATAGATAAGCGATCTCGTTTCTTCTCCTGCCCTCTTCCTCCCATCCCCTTCTGGACAGTTGTGTGACAGTATCAGATGGCTGCTTTGTCCCCTTCCACATCCCTCCCAAGAATGCTTTGGGCATTCCTAAGGTCATTGTAATGGTGAGGGGCCTCCAGCCGGGACTTGACATCCTGCCCTCTCCCATTGCCAATTTATGGCCCATGAAAGTTAACCACAAGGCCAAACTCCACTCCTGCTGTTTCTAGATCTCCCCAGGATGATGGGTGTCTCTGCCTTTCTCCTTCTGCCCTGGCCAGAGTTCTCCTTCTTTCCCCGCCCTGCCAAACCCTCAGTCTCCTTCGGAAGATTTGTTACTTGAAGGCCCTTGGTCTTGTTTCGGAGCTTATACTCTTTCCAAAAACACCAGAGGCACATGCGCTCTCAAAATGGTGCTAGGTCCAGTGCTAAAGAGCTGGTGGAAATTATGCCTTGTGCATAGCAAATACCTTATCTCATTGGTTAAGGTTTTAGAGCTGCCTTCCCCAACCTGGTGCCCCCTGGATGCTTTGGACCACAATTCCCAGCCTGGCAGGTAGTTAAGGATGAGTGGTAGTCCAAAACATCTGGAGGACATCCTGTTGGAGAAGCTTGCTTTAGAGATGGCAGAGATGGAGAAGTTAATGAAGAGTATCTAGTGGGGGAATGGGCAGTCACTCCCCATTACAATGATGGAACGTGAAGTCCCATCACACTTCATACTAACAAGAAACGTTTTCTCATAATTTTCCTTGCATTTCTAAAACGTAATGTTAAAACACTCCATCCCATTGATGATCCCTTTTCACACATTGGAACAAAGCAGTTTGGGAGCTGCTACCCTGTAGCGTGCTCTCATACTGTTGGCGAGTATGTGGGGTGTGAATGAAGAAATATTGTGGGCCCTGCCTTTCTCCCAGCTGACTGTCAACTGTTTGAAGATGGGTCAGATGGTGGTGGGGAGAGAACCATGTCATCGGTCCCTCAGGTGTAGTAGCTTCATTCTTATATCCTCTCCAACTGGGTTCACTCCACAAGGAAGTGAATCATACACCACTTACATGCACAGAGGAGTTTCTGGGGCATCATGACAGAAATTGAACAAAACTGAAAGCTTCCTCTTTCAGTTTGGAGATTGTGTGTCCCTGATGTGGTCATTCATTGTTTGCAGACTGCTCCATGGGTGTTGCTATGTCCCAGGTGCTTGTTGTACCTTATGTAGAATCATAGAAATGTAGAGTTGGAATGTATCCCAAGAACCATCTGGACCAGCCCCCTGCAGTGCAGAAACTGCAGCTGAAGAACCCCTGATGGATGGCCGTCCAACCTCTGTTTAAAAGCCTCCCATGAAGGAGAGTCCACCATCTTCCAAAGTATTCTGTTCCACGGTCAAAGAGCTCTTACCGTCAGACAGCTCTTCCTCTCCTCTTCCCAACTTCCCTTTCTTTCAGTGCATCTAGGCAGCAGAGGTTCCAAGTAGACTGGGCCTTTGAATGGGTGAGAATAATCTGCTCTGATCCTCCTTTGCTTGATGGGGCTAATATAGTGGCCGGAGAAACTGAGCTGTAAATTAGGAAGTCCCTGATTCAGAGCTCATCTCTAGTGTGTGATCCCTAGGTGGCTTTAGGCATACCGTTCCCCTCTCAGCCTTAGCCACCTCCATTTGTTACACTGGGAGATAATAATATTAACTTGCCTTGCAGGGTTGTTGTAAAGATTACAACAAGACAACGCACGTGAAACATGCTGAATGCTTGAAAATACACCACACAAGTATTAAGTTATTGTTAAGTTGATCTGGTGCTCAGTGTCATAGCCCAGTGGTAGAGTACCTGCTTTGCACTGAGAAGTCCCAGATTCAGTCCCTGGCCTTTCCAGGTAGGGTTGGGAATGTCTGCTGCGTGAAACCTAGAGAACTGCTGACAGTCAGTGTAAAGGTAAATGACCCCTGGACGGTTAAGTCCAGTCAAAGGCGACTATGGGGTTGCAGTGCTCAGTGGCGAAGCACTGGGAATGGCGTACATCCGGGGGCATGGCTGGCACGCATCCCAAGGGGTGGGGCGTGCCACCTGCAGGGGGGGCATGGCGCGTGTCAAGCGGCGAGCGTCCTGGGGTGTGAGTGGCGAGCGTCCCAACGGCAAGTGTCCCAGGGCTGCACGGCGAGCACCAAGCGTCCCGGGGGCGGCCGTGATGTCACCCCCGGATGGCACCCAGGGTGGACCTCCCTCCCCACCCCCACCTTCGTCTGCCAGTGGCAGTGCTCATCTCGCTTTCAGGCCAAGGGAGCCGGCGCTTGTCCACAGACAGCTTTCCGGGTCATGTGTCCAGCATGACTAAACTGCTTCTGGCGCAACGGAACACCGTGACGAAACGTCATTTATCTTCCCGCCACAGCAGTACCTATTTATCTATTTGCACTGGTGTGCTTTCAAACTGCTAGGGTGGGCAGAAGCTGAGACAGAGCCAACAGGAGCTCACCCCGTTGCGGGGATTCGAACCACCAACCTTCTGATAGGCAAGCTCAAGAGGCTCAGTGGTTTAGACCGCATAACCAACCAAGCTACATCCCATAAATTTCATTTTCTTCTTATCCTCTTCCCCAACCCCCATCCCAACTCTTGGACTCCCATAAATGAAGGTGCTATTTCTGTTGTATACACGTAAGTGAGAAGAACTGCTAACTATACTTCTTTTTTTCCTGCCAGGCTCTGTCCATGGCACGGTTGCTTCTAACAAATTTCCCAAGTGGACAGACTCTAGAGGCTTTGGGTTATTTTTTTCTTTCTTTCTCTTCTTCAACAAGTATTGTGTAAGAGACAATGCGCTCCCCCCCCCCACCATGGAAAACTTTTTTCCTTTTTTCTTTAGTTCACTGGCTTTGTATAATGCTGCCTTCAGAAGTAATGAGAGAGCAGGGGGTGGGAGAGAGGAGAGGGGCTTCTTAAAGGCCCAGAGCTACTTTTGAAAGCAAGTAAATTCTCCTTTCCCCACAATTGCATTGAATATAGTACAGAAGCACACTCACCTGAAGGACAGCCCCCCCAAAAAAAACCTTCTCTGAAATTGCTTTGGAAAGAAAAATGAACAGTGACCTGAGCAGCCCTTCATTAGAAGATCCTTCTTAGAGGCAATATTCATTCTTGGCCTGAACAGCCCTGTGGATGATGCTCTGTTGCCCTGGGAATGTGTTTGGCTCATTAGGAGCCTTTCTGCCTGATCAGTCTGCTGTGTGATTAAATGTGTGTTAATTCCTTCTAGTTGGCAGCAGGTCACCAGAGGGCTGTCCTCTCACTTGTGGTGCTGCACTTCCAAAGCACGATCTTTTTGTATACCTGGGGTGGGGTAGAGAATTGGTTTGCTTCAGCTCTATGGAGTGGAGCGCATTTGCACCAAAGCCTTGAGCAACAAATGGTTACGGTTTGCGTTGCAATTAGAGGCAGGCAATGCCGCAGCTACCCCTGCTGTTTTAAGAGTTTTTAAATGTTACTTTCAATGGCTTGGGGACCTGTGCCTTCCTCTTATGGTGTCCATATGAGCAAGTGTTGCATAATGGTTAGAGGGTTGCACCAGGATGGGAGAGACCCGGATTCAAAACCTTTGCCATTAAGCCCGCTATGTTGTTATCGGGCCAGCCACTCGCTCTCAGCCAAACCTCCCTTGCAGGGTTGTTGTGGCGATAAAGTGGGTGAGAGGAAGAGAACCATGTGCGTCATCTTGAGCTCCTTGGAGGAAAGACGAATACTGTAGAAATGTAACCAATTATTTTACAGTGGTACCTCTGGATGCGAACAGGATCCATTCCGGAGCCCCGTTTGCATCCAGAAGCGAACGCAACCCGTGTCCGCAGGTCACGATTCGCCGCTTCCACGCATGCGCGTGACGTCATTTTGACCGACTGTGCATGCGTGAGCGGCGAAACCCAAAAACAACGTGCTCCGTTACTTCTGGGTCGTCGCAGCACGCAACCCGAAAATACTTATCCCGAAGCTACTTCAACCCGAGGTATGACTGTACTTCTCCTGCTTACGATTTCTAAGTGGAAGCAAGCATCTGGACTTTTATTTTGCTTCCCTGGCCCTAATCCAACAGTGCTCATAGCATTTTGTATGAATTTTTTTAAAAAAGGCATTTTAAAAATTCGGTGGGTTTTTAAATCGGCGTGCTCACTCTCTGCACTACTTCCAATCAAAGAAAAACGTGGGGCAACCGACTAAAGTTAAATGTGAGCCCTGCAGCTTTTTCCATCCCCTCCTGACTCAGTCACTAAAATGCACTTGTGTCCCATTTTCAGCTATCAAAGCAGAAAGGCTTCAGGAGCTATATTTATGCTGAGAGCGACATTTGGATGTTGAAGGATGTCAAAGCATTGCTGTGGTTTGAATGCATACTACCTCTTGGACAGATAGTATTCCTTGAGTCTACGGTATTTTAATGGGTTTACTTGGCAAGGCAAGCTGTGCAAATGTTGGCAGCATGTGAAGAATATGTAGACTCCTCCGGGTAAGGAGTTCTGGATTTATCCCTGGAAGAATCGCATTGTTGCTTTAGTGCTACAACTACTTCTATCTTTTAAATTTAGCTTATTTTAAAGTTCTTCAACAAAAGCTTGTTCATTTAGTGGCTTTGTCTGGGATCATCATCTGGCTTTCCATTTACTGAAATATTTGCTTCCCTTTGTCCAAGCAAGCTAAAAGCACTGAAATAAAAAATAAAAGCTAAACCATTAATTGGCCACTTGTTCATTGCAGCCAGACTGACATTGCCCAAACACTGGAGAGACTTATAATGTGTGCTATTGGACTACAGGTGTGATATTTAGCCCTCGTGGAAATAGTGACCCAAAATGATATTTCTTCATGGTATTAAAAAAATCAAATAAATTTGTTTTGACTTGGCACTCACGTATTTTTTATGTTAGCAATAAGGACCAGAGTAAGAACCCATTGTCCTATTATGCTGGAATTTGGAATGCATGGCGCTGTATTTTTTTTTTTTAACAAACACACACACACACACACACACACACACACACACACAAAACTTTATTGCGGTCCATAGACCCATTATGACTGTACTTGATGTGTTTTTCTGATTCCCCCCCCCCCCTCCTAGGTAGACTGCAGTCATGCCATGTGCTGACACAATGACAGCGAACACAGTCGCCAGCGTGAGCATCAAGCCTAAGACCAGTGTTTGCAACGCTATTGAGAGGTGGGTAATTTTTAACGTCCCTTTCAAAGTGACTTCTAAGGAGTGTAAGGAAAGAAATGATGACGTCTCATTGGTCCTAAATTGCGCTTCTGAAATGAGAACAGTTTGAGTAGTTGCCCCTCACTTCCCATTTTCTGAACTAGAGACAAGCACTGTGAGCCTAAATACATGTACTGGGAGTAAGACCTCTGCACTCTGTGTCCTACCACTGAGCTTTGGCCCTTCTGGTTTGCTGCATCCCTCCTTCGTAGGTGTGCTAGATGTCAAATGTTTTGTTTCGGTTTTTTTAATTACATGCACTTTTCGGTGACATGTTCTGTTGACTTGACTTCTGTTTATAAAGTGGGTGGTGGTTAATTTTAGTATCTGTCAGTGATGGTAGCTGCTTCCCATGTTTATTGTCTTATTGCCACTGTAAATAGCCCTGGAGATACCACTATGGAGGTGAAAAGTTGGGTAGAAAGGTTTTTTATAATTAAAATATGTGGCAGGAATAGCTGGGAGAGAGGAAGCAGCTGGTTCATAATGTGTATATGGCCTGCTGTACCCCTTAAGCTAGGGACGCGGGTGGCGCTGTGGGTTAAACCACAGAGCCTAGGACTTGCCGATCAGAAGGTCAGCGGTTTGAATCCCCACAACGGGGTGAGCTCCTGTTGTTCAGTCCCAGCTCCTGCCAACCTAGCAGTTCGAAAGCACGTCAAAGTGCAAGTAGATAAATAGGTACTGCGCTGGCGGGAAGGTAAACGGCGTTTCTGTGCGCTGCTCTGGTTTGCCAGAAGCGGCTTAGTCATGCTGGCCACATGACCCGGAAGCTGTACGCCGGCTCCCTTGGCCAGTAAAGCGAGATGAGGGCCGCAACCTCAGAGTCAGCCACAACTGGACCTAATGGTCAGGGGTCCCTTTACCGTTACCCCTTAAGCTAGCTGCACACAGTGTACTGCTATAGCAATACCTTTTTTTTTAGCAAGCTTGTGGAAAGGTTTTGAACATGCGCTACACAAAATGGGATTCTGTTGATCTGAAGAACCCACTTAAAGTCTCAAAACACAGGCTCACATTAGTGCAGAGATAAGGGGAGGGAGATGCAGAATAAAATTGGATGATTAAGATCTTTAGATGAGTGAGGTAAAGATGCAGCTGGATTTACTGCAGCCTGGCACTCTCCAGATGTTTTGTACTTTTGCAACCCTCATCAGCTTCAGGCAGCACAGCTGTGCTGGCTTGGGCTAATGGGAGTTGTTGTCCAAAACATTTGGAGGATGCCAGGTCGACAAAGGTTGTTTCAGTGAGGAAAGGGGGTGGGGACACAAGTACGCCTCTTTCAAGGGAAAAGTAAAGGCAGAGGGAGGTGAGCAAACCTATGAAGATTTCAGGAAGTTTAAGAGTTATGCTATAAGCTCATGACCAAACAGAGAGCGAGGAATGTGGAGGTAAAGTTCCTCTGCCAATTTTTCTACCTTCATTTCATAGGAGCAGGTTTAAAAGTCTAAATAATACAACCACAAAGGCAGAACTTTGGTGCAGGCCTTCAAAGAGGAAGTGCTCGGAGACTGTTACCACCACGCCCAAACTGGTACAGAAAGCAGAGCCATCTCCTGTGGTAGAGAGCACACTGAAGGCGCTGGAGAACTTGATGTTGGATCCGAGGATAGACTGCATTCAGCAGAACATGCTCAGTCCCAAGATGATCATTGGCGACCCTTCTGTGGAACTAAACATCCGAGAAAGCAGCAAGATTATAAGGAAGCAACTGGGAGGTGCTCCAAGCCTGCGGGCTGTTGGGAAAGCAAGTTTGAAAAGCAAGCCTTCGAGCATCAAGGACAAGATTTCGGAGTGGGAAGGCAAGAAGGAAGCTCTGTCTCCTGCATTGGCGTGGAAGGAGGAAGAGCAAGGAGTTAAAGAGGAGCTCAGTTCGTTTTTGGGCGCCGTGGAGAAGATGACCAGGGAAAATGCAGCGGTGAGAGACGTGGATGCCAAGAGGCTTGTAAACTGGCAGCTGGAATGCAAAGGCGCGAGCAAAGAGAACGAGAGGAGAATCGGGGTGCTGAAATGTGTTGGAGAGAGGAAAGCAGACATGAAGCTGAAGGAAGATGAACCCGCATCCAACACTGGCAGGAGCACCGAGTTGAAGGAAGGGAAGAAAGAGGTCCAGAAGGAGAACGTGTCTGTCCTGAGTCAGGTCAAGAAGCTGGAGCAGGCCTTGAAGGGAGGAGCATCGGCAGAGCTGCAGCCCCAGTTGCCAGGTACTTACTATTCCCCGCACTGCCTGCAAGAGAAGGCGGACGAGGGGCAAAGTCCCTCTGAAGGCCAGGAAAGCCGGACGGAGCTCGGGAAACGGCTTCTCAGCTGGGACTCCGAAGCTGGTGAGCCTATCTTTGGGACTCTGGAAGAGGTGAAAGCGTCCCGTGCAAAATGCAAGCCCGGGAATGAGGAAAATGTCTACACAGAGCCAGGATTGCTTGATAAGAAGCCTTTTATCAATCCGCTGCCCAAGCCTCGGCGGACTTTCAAGCACGAGGGCGAAGAGGGATGGATTCCGCCAGTTAGGAATAAGCGAAATTTGCCCCCTCTGCCTTCTATTCCACCTCCTCCCCTCCCTTCTTCACCCCCTCCTTCGGCCGTCAGCAGAAGACTGAGGAATGGGAAGCATAAGGCGAACACGGATCACAGGTATCATTCCTACTTTTTGTTTTAAACTGCTGAATATGGAATTATTCGTATAACTCCTACATCCAATATGTGTTGATTCCTTTCAAACTGTTGGCCAGGTATGTGTGGATCGTGTTTTCCTGATTTGATAACGGCCAGCATTTTGATGTGGCTCGATGCAGCCAAAAAGCTTGGGGTTCAGTTCTGATCAGAATTGGCTTGCTATGTGCCAAGACTGATTTTCTGCTAGACTTCACTGTGTGCAAGAAAACTTACATGGGAGAGAGAGGGGGAGGGAAATAGAGCATAAATTGGAGAACCAGTTTATATGGTGAATCGCTAGTTTGCTTTGAGGGAGAGTTTGGCAAGGGACTGAGTGGCACACACTCTGCTTTTGTTTGTAAACTCATGGAAAGAGAGGACTCAGTGCGTTTTCCCCTCTTTGAAGTTTCATGCATATGAACTTCTCAAGCAGCGGTGGTTGATCTGTGACCCTCCAGATGTTGTTGGACTCCCAGCTTCCACCAGCCCCAATAGTCAGCAACAATAGGAGGTTTCATTCCAACAAGATCTGGAGGGCAACAGGGTTAGTCCAATGCCCCCAAACCCAAGGTGACTATCTAGCCTGGCATTGTATATCTTGACTGGCAGAGCCTGCCCAAAGATTTAGGCCAGGTGTGGGAAACCTTTTCTCATCTAGAGGTTGCTGAGCTGCAGCTGTGATCTTCCCTGGCCCTCGCTGGGGCTGATGGGAGCTGTAGTTCAGCAACATCTAGGACCAAAAGAATCCTACACCTGTCTTAGCAGAACTGTGCAGAGGCCTCTCTCTGCCTATCTGAGATCCAGCCTATATGTGAACTTAACCCTCTTAAGTGCTGGAGATGTGTTGCATAACCCTTCCTTTTCTAGCTGCTCCCTCCTTGCTCCCACCACCAAAACCCCAGATCTCAGTGTAACTTGCAGACACAGATCCTGCTGAAACCAGTTCATTGGGGGAGAGGGTGATTTCCAGCGTGAGATGGAAGAGGGAAGTTGGCAAGGGAAGGGCTATTTATAATGGGTAACTCAGTCAGTAGAGCCTGAGACTTAATCTCAGGGCCCTGGATTTGAGCCCCACATTGGGCATTGCAAGGGGTTGAACTAGATGATCCTTGAGGTCCTTTCAAATTCTATGATTATATTCTATTACCTATTATGTGCAACAAAAGGGCTATAGTTAACATGATGGTCGATGTTGGAATCTGTAATTTTGCCTTCAGCCCAGAAGGGTTAAGGGCCTCTAAATTAGGCCACTCCCAGAAGTAAGGAACCATTTAACTCCATGGCTCTCCAACAGTTAAGCAGGTTTTTGTAAAGAGATGCAAGCTCCTCCCTGACCTTTCCTGATCCAGTATTGGCCTGCATCACGACTAAAGCACGGAGCAGACTCAAGTGCATCAAATTGACCTATGTTCATTTTATGTTAGCTTGCCCATCAACATACATGGTATTTCACTAAAGTACCAAGTGGATGGGTCCCTTCCCTGAGGAGTTAGCAGTCTAAATGTTGGCGCCTAGGAGGCAACAGAGAGGGAAGAAATGGAGGCAGAGTAAATAGACAAACCAAGTGGATGTATTTCAGTGAGTATGCAGACTAATGTACCAAAGGCTTCAAGGCACGTTTAGATTTGGGGAAGTGACTTGAAGGAATGGAAAGAGGTGGCATCATGCAGGTGTTCTGAGAGGCAGTTCCAAGTGCATAGAAGAGCAAGGGAGAAGGGGCAGAATCTTTTGGGTGAACAAGAGATCTTTGAGTGGTGGAGCTCAAGGAGGAAAGATGTGCCAGGATATAAGAATGGAGAGATGTGGGGATCATGGGTGGCTCATAATTATCAACCCACCCTTCATCCTAGGACAGGTTACAACAGTTAAAACACAATGTTGAAAACAGTTTATAACAATTTAAGATCACAGAAATGAGATCTACAGTATCTGGGGGGGAAACCCTTTACAGTCGTGGTTTAACATGAGACAAATGTGTGAAGATGCAGTTCCTACCCTGCTGACTACACCTGTAAATAGTATTTCATATGTCAACTTATTAAAAGCTGTGCTTCTCTCTCTACCCCACAAATGCCACAGGAAGTCCTATGAGTTTGAAGATTTGTTGCAGTCCTCTTCCGAGAATGGCCGGGTAGATTGGTATGCCCAGACCAAGCTGGCCCTAACACGCACTTTATCAGAGGAAAATGTCTATGAAGATATTTTAGGTAGGCATTTGGGTAGCAGAGGAAGGTGATGGCCAACTTTGAGTGACGGGCAGCCTGATATTTAAGACCTAAGTAGTTAAATCTCAGTTCATTTGATCTCCTAACTTTATGTTAAAGTCTATTTTAGAGCAGCCAGAATTTAGGGCACTGTTCTGTTAGAAGTAGTTGCTATGTGTGTTACGAGTGGGGGTGGGGGTTGGGGGGCAGGGGGACGAGACGGGGTTCCTGTTGATGCTCAGACTTGCCTTGCCAGCAGAAATAATGTACATTACAAGATTACGGGCACTATATTTCGACTAGTAACAGAAAAGTAGTAAGAGCAGAAGAATATATACTGACAATTATAACATTGTGTGTACATAACATATCTAAAAGGGTACATGCACGCGCACACACGGCATAGATTAAGTTGGATGTTTATGTTACTCCCCAGCTAAAAGATGATCCAAAAGTGATTCACTTTCTGATGCTGTTGCGGAGTAGTTAATGGGGTTTGAGTGAATTGTTAATGTTTGTCTTGCATTTGAAGTACAGGCCACAATCCAAGGCAGAGGAGTGGAGATTAATAGACTTAAGCACACTTGACTCTGTGTGTTGGATTGTGGCCATAGTATATTGAAGCACTGGACTTCAGTGCTTCCAGGTTGTTTGTACAGTTGCTCAACATACATAAATTCAACAGGTGAAGATTTTCCATGCATAGAGTTTAAGCAATGGCGGGGGAGAAGCTTCACATACTTTGCAACATGCTAAACCGTCCAACGATAAATCTTCCGGTTGCCCGTAGTGGGTGGGAAAAGACTAGCTGGACCTCGATCTTAAAAGCGCTGATCTGGTAAAGGCAGCACCCAAGTTCTCCTTGAGCTGCTGAAAGGCTCACAGTGTTGTGTGCTGATTATCTGCTGCCTCTGACTTCCTATTCCAGATCCACCAGCAAAAGAGAACCCCTATGAAGATATTGAGACAAATAGCCGCTGCTTGGGGAAGAAATGTGTCCTGAACTTCCAAGCGTCTCCTTCATCTTCGGTCCCTGGCACACCCACAAAGGTATCCTGGTCTAACCAATGTGACTTGAAAACCCAGTGCCTCAAAGTTATATGTTTTGGCTGGCATTGTGAAGGCAGAGTGGTGAGAAAATGGATGCCCTGCAGGGAACAAGATTACTGATTCACCCTCTGATGTGGTTTCCTGTCTTGGATTAACTCCCTGGTGTAGTTTACTTCATGCCCAATGAGTTCTGTGATGTTAAGAGAGAGAGAATTCCATGTCTCTTGAATCCTGATGGGTTCTGGGATGGTGCATTCTGGATTCCGTCTCACTGTGGGGTTTAATTGGCAGCCCTTAGCAGCCCACAGCCAAAGGCATGCAAGAACACTACAAGATCATATAAGAGACTGTGTTAATGTGGTTGGGAAGGAATGGTGCTAGGAAAATGGGACACAACACCCCTTTTTTTAAACCTGTCGGCATTTCTCTTTGGCTACAAGCTGCCTAGCATCGATCTGAGATCTCTAGGCTTCTAAGCACTTTGTTACAAAGCTGTGGGTTGTTTGCTCCTTTTTTGTCCCTTTTGGTGGGTATCATCCTATTTCTGCATTCTAATTCTACTGCTGTCTCAATTCTTACTCCTGTGACACTTCCATCTTTAATTTTTCTACCCTGCTTCACCAACAGCCTGGGGTTGTTATTGGCGGTGGTTGTTTTCTTTCTCTTTTTTAACTATTGGCAAAATATTGTTGTTGTTTAGTCGTTTAGTCGTGTCCGACTCTTCGTGACCCCATGGACCAGAGCACGTCAGGCACTCCTGTCTTCCACTGCCTCCCACAGTTAGGTCAAACTCATGCTGGTAGCTTCAAGAACACTGTCCAACCATCTCTTCCTCTGTCATCCCCTTCTCCTTGTGCTCTCAATCTTTCCCAACATCAGGGTCTTTTCCAGGGAGTCTTCTCTTCTCATGAGGTGGCCAAAGTATTGGAGCCTCAGCTTCAGGATCTGTCCTTCCAGTGAGCACTCAGGGCTGATTTCCTTAAGAATGGAGAGGTTTGACCTTCTTGCAGTCCATGGGACTTTCAAGAGTCTCCTCCAGCACCGTAATTCAAAAGCATCAATTCTTCGGCGATCAGCCTTCTTTATGGTCCAGCTCTCACTTCCATACATCACTACTGGGAAAACATCACTACTGGGGAAACAATTGGCAAAATAGTGGGCATAAAAGAGGAGTGGGCAGAAGGTGATTTGGGTTCTACTGGTAGATACCAGAGTGTGACTTACAGCAGATAAGCGAGAATTTCTGCAACCTCATTGTTTAACCATAGCAATGACACAAATTACCCCTTCCTTTATCATGCTGAAATACCGAAAGGGAGGGTCATCATTTTTGTGTGGAAGGACTGTGAGCAAAGGTCACTTCTGGGACTCAGGGCAAATTCCCAAGCTCATAATTTCAAAATTTTATGCGCCTGTCTTTTGCTCCTGGCTCTGGTTGGCAGATCTCCGGCTTCTTATAAAAACAAAAGCAGAAGTAGTTTTCACAAAGCTGAAGCCTGGCTGCCCTTGCTATAAAGTAGTAAAGTGAATGACCGACAGTAGAGCAAAAATGTGGGAAACCTTCCATTGGTACAGACAGCATAAGGGCACTTGGGAGCTGCCCTTGAACTGTTAAGTAGCAAGAGAGTCATGCTCTGCTGCAGCTGTGCTATTGCACTGACTTTTCTGGGAGTCCAGGAAGTATGGGCACACAGGACACACCTGGGTGGAGTGTCTTGGAGCACATCGTAATAAGTTGTTGTCATCTAGGGAGCAAACTCTGTGTTGGGACGTGTCCTAATTCCTACCTGTTCTGTGGGTGATAAATAGGAGTTGAACAGGGAAATGCAGACCTTCCTAGCTGCATGAGGAGAGGCAATCTGTTTCTCTTTGGGAATAAGCTGGCAATCACAGTCTCTGGTTTTGTTAAGTCTGGAGAAGAGACTCTGTTGAGCTCACTGCCAATTGCAGGCTTGGGGTGGGGGGTGAGCTGCTGAGGAAACTGACCATGGCATCTAGCTCAGTGTCATTAACTCAAGGAGCTCCAGACCCCAGTCACATGGATCAGATTTAGAAACTGTACCCTGGATGAGTCAAAATAGAGAGGTGCGGGTTGCCGGATGCCTTGCAACATGACTGGGCCTACTGGTCAGGGGTCCCTTTACCTTTACTATATGGATATGCGGTTCAAAGGAGTGGGAAGAGATGATTCCATACAAAAGGTTTTCGAAGAACTGCCTTTCTTTAGTCTGGAAATGTCACCCGCTGGATTGCAAAACAATCTTGTTATTGCAAAAAGGTATTGCTATTTCCCAAAAATGTTGAAAAAGTAGTCTATTTTTTGTTTTGTTTGCATTAACAAAGAAACCAAACTAAGTACCCATCACATTCATTGAGGGTTTTTTCCAGTTTGACTGTCATCTTATAATAATTCTTCCCCGCTGCTGTTCCCCAGATTAAGATGAGGCTGGTTCTTCCCTCGGGGTTTGGGGTTTTGAATTGGAAAGGAATAATTTCTGGAGCAGTTGCCAGTACACAGAGAGCTTATTTATGCTCACACCAACCTTTCAACAGTTCCAAAGGTCGCTGAGTAAGTTTCATGGCTAAGCCAGGATTCCCATTTGGGTTTCCCATGTCGAAACCCAGGACTTGAACATCAGAAGCCCCACGAACAGGTGCCAGACCACTCTATTATTCCTGGGTAGAATCAATCGCTAAATGACAGGGTTAGGGAATGTAGCAATCCCTAAATATGCAACTTCAGGGCTGCTTCAACTTTTCTCTGAAGCAATTGTTAAACGGCCACAGCCTGACAGACTACTGGCCCGTGTTACTTTTGGTCCAATGTGGTACAGTAGCTCTTTCATTCTCCCGTACAAATGACTTTGGTTGCTTGGTTTTGCTGGCTTTTTTGTTGCTGCTGCTACGAGGCTTGCCAGTCTGCGTTGCACAAGCAAAAAGAGTTCTTTCTCCTATGAGGACGCGGCTCCGCTGTGAGTTTGTCACGATGCGGAATCAGAGTCTCTCCTATTATCTTGCTGGGCCTTCCTGTGAAAATCAAAGTAACTGCTGAAATTTATTAGGCCAGAGATAATCTGCCAAGAAGTATTGTAACTAACGTTTCTGCTTTGCACGCTTGGGGTGGGAGTTACTTTTGCCGTGGATAAATGCTGCATCTCCAATTAAATGCTGCCGCCTGTTTTTCCCCTGTTCCTGTCTGGCCTCTGCAGCTGCTCTCCAAGCCCATCTTCTTTCGGCAGAATTCAGAACGGCGGAGTTTCAAGCTATTAGACATACGGAAATCAAACCGAGATGGGACATGTTCTCCTTCCAGAATCAGTCCCCCTTCCACCCCTAGTAGCCCTGACGATACTTTCTTCTCCTTGGGTGATACTCAAAATGGCAAGAGGAGGAGAAAAATTCCTAAGGTAACCCACACAGATATATTCTCTCTCTCTCTCTCTCTCTCTCTCTCTCTCTCTCTCTCGGTTGTTGTTTTTTTAGGGGAGGGGCAGGCAGATAGTGAAGACTGAGAATAAGCATATGGATATGATGTCATCAATCTTAACAGGATATGCTGAAAGGCTTGGAATTTTAATTTCTGTTCACTCCGTACCGGCCCGGCCAAAAACTTTATGGATTATTGTGAGATGAAGTTGTAAATTTAAGTTGCCTGCTATTGAAATAACCACCTATTGTGGATGTAAAATGGATCACATGTTCCCCCTCCCCGCTTTGGGTTGAGCCAGTCTTGTGAAAGGATGTATGACTGATGTACCTAAGCCAGAAGGTGGAGAACTGGTGGCTCTCCAGATGTTGGTGGGCTCCAATTCATATCAATTCCAGACAGCAAGGCCAATGGTCAGGGATGTTGGGAATTGTTCTCGGGCAACATCTGGAGAGCCACAAGTTCCCTATACCGGACCCTAAGATAAGAATCAAAGTTTGTGATGTGTAACGAAGGCCCTTGTCAGGGAACTGGCATCGGCTCAGGGGCAAGAGGGGGGAAGGCGGATGGATTACAGAGAGCCCCCAAAGATCGTGGGAAGCAGCACTTCCTCAGCGGAGGAAGGAAGCCACGCCTCTAGTGGGGAGGAGATGCAGGGCTTGGAGGATGCAAGGCGGTGCCAGGACACCTTGCCTGAGCAAAGAGGGGAGGAGAGAGATCCCCCGTTACCCACGCCTTCCTTGCACAAGTAGGCTTCCGCGCAGAGAGGGGAGGCATAGCTGGGGGTCAAGAAATTACTCTGCTGGGGAAGGTTTAAGGACCGCCCACTCTCAGATTCTGCCAGCGAGTGAGCAAGACATGGAATAGAGGTGCTCTGCCTTTGTAATGGTTTTAGCACCAATAATAAAGCTTTTGGAAAGACCAGTGAGGCATCTTCCCTGATCGCTCTCGAGCAACCACCTGATAGCCATAACAGCCCTTGATCCATTACTTTAAGTCTAAATTGGAAGAAAAATACCTCCAAAGTAATAGCACATTCCAAATTAGTTATACAGGTTAAATGTACATTAAATAGTATGTGCAGGAAGGTAAAATATACATGTTAAATGCACCTGGTAAGTCTACCTCCAGCAAATCAGAGAGAGTCAGTTTCACATCCCAAATTTACAAATTAAAGGTATTTTACAAATTATCTGTGTGGATTAAATGTTTTTCTAAGATTTGCTTACTTTAAAAAAAGTAAAAAATACAGAATTGTGGAAGATTCTCACCAAGAGAAAGAATACTTGGAGCAGAAGGCTAGAAAGGGCCAAAGGAAAATAACTGCGAGGAAAGAAGCAGGAAGGGAGAAAGGATTTTCAGTTATTTTGACTTGTGGATGGAGAAAACGCTGACTTTTCTTCTCTATGTTAAGCAGCTGGTGTTAAAAATCAATGCCATCTATGAAGCGCGAAGAGGGAAGAAGCGAGTCAAGAGGTTGTCACAGTCCACAGAGAGCAGCTCAGGAAGAGGTAAATAGGAAGTTTGTAGGGAGGGGACAGAGAAGCTTTGGGGTGTTTGCCTGAACTGTGTTTGGGGGTTCATAGTGGTTTTGTTCTTCTTCCCCACCCACCCACCCACCATCACACTTTCTAATATTAAATAGCTGAAAGGGCTGAACAAATCTGTCTTATTTCTCAAGGTGCATTCATGCACTGAGCCCGCCAGCTTTGTATCTGTGGACGGGGGCAGCCTGCACATAAGTGCCCATGCGCATTGGGGATAAACAAAGGTCGTGAGTGCTCAAGGTGTTGGCATGTGTTCAAGTGAATGCAAGTGGAAGCTCCCTGTGGATCTTCTCTGCTCATCAGTGGGATGATCGGGAACTAATAAGGGGTGTGATGCATGTGCGGGTGTTGGAGTGTCTCAGCCCTGCCCGCCTCCCCGCCCCCATCCACACTTTGAGTTTATGCCCGTTCTGGCAAACACTCAAACACACATTCAGTTTCTCAGTTTTCTAATCGTAACTTCAGGTCTGCACTTTTCTGCATCAGTTTTTGATTTATTTGTTTTAAGGAAGTCCTTCTCAATATATACATTTTTGTGTGCAATTACTGCCTAGCATACACCTTTTTTTGTGAGCCATTTCTCCTAATGTGCTTTTCTGTATGTTATTTTCCCTTCTATGTGCATCTTTATGCACACTTTAATATTACACAGTTTTGTACACATTATTTGGTTGGAGGGCTGCACCACAAAATTCAGGGAAATGAGTGTCTTGAAGGGCATTTGCGTTCTGGTTTAGGAGGCAGTTACTATTTTTGTTTGTAAAGTGTAGAAGATCTTTATTCTCTTCCTCTCTATTTTCTGCTAGTTACAGATGAGAATAGCGAATCGGACAGCGACACTGAAGAGAAGCTTAAAGGTAAGAAAACAGGAGTGTGAACAAAAGAGAGAGAGATTTTTGAAATGGAAGTTATGGGTTTGAGGAATGATTTACACCCAAGACTCTTTCTTTCCCAAAGGCACCAAGATTTCTTTTTGTACTTGCAAAGACATTCAGATACTGTAAAAATGAACATGCAATTTACCTAGCTTTCTGAGAGCTACACACTTGATGCTGCTCTCCAGAATCACAGTTTGCAGAGAAGCTCATTATCTTTGCAACTCATGTGTAGTGCATCCCTGTGCAGGTCTACTGAGAAACAAGTTTTAGAATGTTCCCTGGATTCTACTCCCTCCTGAGTGCATGCATTCAGGTTTACAACCTTGATAAGGTGGAAATAAGGTTCTACCTTAATATTTTGGATTTGGACTTAATTTTCTTTTCTGTCTGCACGCGCACATGTAATGAAGTGGGGGAGGGGCCTGCCAAAGGATCAGAGTGTGGGAAAATCACATTTGGGTAGGGGTGTTTAATATGCCTGTTTTATCTAATAATTTGTAGACTTAATGGGTTGGATCAGGCTAAGTGACTTCCATGTAGCTCCCACTGAAATCAATGTGAAAAGTAAGTTGTAATTAAGGCCCATTGATTGCCATATTAACAACTAACTGCAAAGAACATCGTTTGGATCCAACCAATTTTTAAAAAAATTAATGGTACCATTAAACCAACACAGAAAATATTTCTAGCCTTTTATCTTTTTCTTTTCAGAAAATGATCTTGAATTATGCAGTTAAATATATACATGCTCAACTCCTGACATGCTTTGACTCCTCCAACTGTATGTCATTTTGCTCGCTCTCCCCCCCCCCATTGTACCATGAAGCTCATGGTACAATGACTTCTAATATTACCGCATTTTTTATCCTATAGGACGCACTTTTCCCCCTCCAAAAATGAAGGGGAAATGTGTGTACGTCCTATGGGGCGAATGCAGGCTTTCGCTGAAGCCTGGAGAGCAAGAGGGGTCAGTGCGCACTGACCCCTCTCGCTCTCTAGGCTTCAGGAAGACATCCGCAAGCCTTGCGAGCCCGGCGGGAGTTGCCGCCGGGCTCACAAGGCTTGCGGATAGCAGTCTGTTCTGGGGGCTGGGGTCGGAAATAATTTTTTTTATTCATCCCCCCCCCCCAAAAAACGAGGTGCGTCCTATGGGCCGGTGCGCCCTATAGGGCGAAAAATACGGTACATTTCATCTTTGCCCTCCATATAATGTCGCTTTACACTTCTGTGGCATAGTTTGGACATTTTTCTGTCCTCATCATGGCATGACGTAATACCAAACCCTTTAGATCATGGAGAATACATTGAGAAAAGGGCTAGTGGGACTGCAAAGCATTATGGGAATACTAAGTATGCAAAACAGTGACACAAACCTGACTTCCTTTGCCTGTCTTTTGTATAGCTCACAGCCAGCGCCTGGTTCATGTGAAGTCTCGCCTGAAACAAGCCCCCAGATACCAAACCTTGGAGCGGGATCTCATCGAGTACCAAGAAAGGCAACTCTTTGAGTACTTTGTAGTGGTCTCGTTGCACAAGAAGCAGGCTTGTGCCCCGTATGTCCCTGAAGTCACCCAGCAGTTTCCATTAAAGGTGGGCCATGTGAGTGAAGGTGCTCTTGCAGACTTTGGCCACCTCAAGTTGGTAGCTGGACAGAGAAACTAGAAGGATTTTCTTTTTCCTGGGGTGAGAAGTACTTGCTTCAGAGATATGGTTGGAAATATCCAAGGAGGGGATGATCCAATAGAGTCATACATACTTCGCATGTAAGGGGTCCTTGCAGGCCAAGCTATATAAGCTAAACAAGCTATACAGTAGCTTAGGGCCCCACTCTCTTGGGGCCCCCAAAAAAATTTAAAGGAAAGAAACTGGATGTACATTTCCAAAATAAAAGATAAATTCAGCAATTACTTTGATACAATACATATTTTGTTATGTGCAAATGGCTTTACATACCTATTAGGTCCATAAATTACCATATAGCATATATTCGACACAAAAAAGTAGCAATTTGTTGTTGACAAAGGACACCTGAACATATAAAAGGCCTCATTACCTTCAGTAGCTTAGGGCCCCATCAAACCTAAATCCGGCCCTGGGTCCTTGTTTCAATCCTTTGTCTCCAGTTAAAGAGAACGAGGTAGCAGGTGATGGGAAAGTCCTCTGACTGAGGCGTTTAGAAAGCTGGTACTCCTTAGAGAAAACAGCACTGGACACAGAGGATCAACAGTCTTTACCTGGTGTAAGGCAGGTCCCTCTGTTCTTAGATCACCAAGCACCCTAACTGAAGGTATGGCTTTTAAAATGTTAGCATTACCTCTGATGGTGTGGTAGCGATGGCGCCAAGGAACTTGATGCATTTTGAAGCTGACTGCATAAGCTTTGGTTGGCAGCTGGAGGGGAAAATACGCGAAGGTCAGGTACACTAGACAAGCAGCTGTCCAGGCAGAAGCTCAGTCTCTGCCATCACCTCTTTGTTTCATCTCAGAGCTGGGCAGAGAGGACAGTCCTTCAAGCTGTTTCACTCTCTTCTTCACTAATCTTAAACTAATCTCTCTTCTTTTTCCGCTAGCTTGAACGTTCCTTCAAATTCATGAGGGAAGCAGAGGACCAGCTAAAAGCCATCCCTCAGTTTTGCTTCCCTGACGCTAAAGACTGGACACCCGTCTGCCAGTTTAGCAGGCAAGTTGCATCATAGGTTTTTTTTTCTTCCTCTCGCTCTCTCTCTCTCACCCACCAATACCACCTTCCCGTCATCCAAAATAGTGCTGCCCAGTGGGGAACAGTGAGGCTCAACCAGAAGAAACCAGCTGGAGAAACGAGCTCACTTTATGTAAGGCCAACGAGAGAAAGTCAAAACAATTGTCTTGTCCCAGATTCAGGTTAGAAGACCACCTAATCTAGCACAAGCAAGTGGCCAACCTTTAGGAAGCTTGCAGGTGGGCGTGGTAGAGATGGCCAACCTGGAACCTTTATCCCCTGAGTTGTGTAGTGGTTAGAGCAGGGATGGGGAACCTGTGGCCCTCTAGATGTTGCCACCAGGCTACAACTCCCATCATCCCTTGCTATTGGCCACGCTGGCTGGGGGTCGATGGGAGGTGGAGACTAATAACCTCCGCATGGTCATCAGTTCCCCATTGCAGGCTGACAGTTTCAGGCTTGGAGATCCAGGCTAAAATCCCCCACTCATCCATGATGATTGCTGGGTGTCTATGAGCCAGTCTCTATCTTTCAGCCTCACCTACTTCATAGGGTTGTTGTGAAGATAAGCTGGGTCCCATTTATGTTGCTCTAACCAACTTGTAAGAAAGACAAGATCCCCAAGTACACTCCCTCTACCGACCTAGCATTCAAACATAGAGCTCCCTTCTAGCAATCTGAAGGGCAGTTTCAGAAATTCCCATAACTCCCATCAGCCCCAGCAAGCAGGGCTAAGGACGATGGGAGTTGTAGTTTGGCAACATCTGGAGGGCCAAAGGTTTCCCAACTCTCCTACTAAAGTACAGTGGTACCTCGGGTTAAGTACTTAATTCGTTCCGGAGGTCCGTACTTAACCTGAAATTGTTCTTAACCTGAAGCACCACTTTAGCTAATGGGGCCTCCCGCTGCTGCCGGAGCCCGATTTCTGTTCTCATCCTGAAGCAAAGTTCTTAACCTGAAGCACTATTTCTGGGTTAGTGGAGTCTGTAACTTGAAGCGTAAGTAACCTGAAGCGTATGTAACCCGAGGTACCACTGTATGTGTAAAAGAAAGCCTTGTCAAGGCAGAAGTCATTTTTATCTTCTATTTATCTCTCTCCTTTCAGTGAGACTTTCTCATTTGTCTTGACTAGTGAAGATGGCAGTCGAAGGTTCGGATACTGCAGAAGGCTACTGGTAACTATCTTTAAGAATAATAAAAAGAAAACCCTTCTAAAAACAGCATGGTATCAAAAAAGGTAGCAACCCTTCTGTGCTGTCAACACTCACCTCTTTTCCAAAGTGAAAAAGGTAACTGAACAAATCTGCTCGCAGAATGGCTATGTTTAGATGTAAAAATAGGCCAAAGTTTATTTTGATGGGGACAAGCCCCACCATCCCTCAGGCTAGCGCTAGGGACACAGGTGGCGCTGTGGTCTAAACCACTGAGCCTCTTGGGCTTGCCGATTAGAAGGTTGGAGGTTTGAATCTCCGCGACGGGCTGAGCTCCTGTTGCTCTGTCCTAGCTTCTGTCAACCTAGCAGTTTGAAAACACACCAGTGCAAGTAGATAAATAGATTCCGCTGCAGCGGGAAGGTAAACGGCGTTTCTGTGCACTCTGGCTTTTGTCATGGTGTTATGTTGCACCAGAAGCCGTTTAGTCATGCTGGCCACAGGACCTGGAAATCTGTCTGTGGACAAACGCCAGCTCCTTTGGCCTGAAGCGAGATGAGTGCCACACCCCACAGTCGCCTTTGACTGGACTTAATCATCTAGGGGTCCTTTACCTTTTTACTTTATTCCCCCTGCCCTCTCCTTTTCTGGTGCAGCAAGGAGGAGTTGGGAAGCTCTTGTTTCTACTTTTGGTTAGCCACAGCTCATTGTAGCATCCAAACCCAAACAAACTTGGCAGTGTTTACTTTGAAACAAGCCAATGTTACTTCACTGACTGCATTTTCAAGGACTCTCAAAAGAAATCCTCCTGGATCACACAGAAGTTTACACCCAGTGATATCCTTCATTAAAATTACCATAGTTTAAAAAAAACCAATAACTTTTTATAAGTTTACACTACCACCAAATGTACCTGGAATCTGCCTCCTTTTTATTTATTTTTTTAAATACATATTTATTAAAGTTTTAGAAAACAAAGAATTCATCATTTCAAAAAGTATCATTTCCATACATAAAGCTCAAGAAAAACAACAATATATGACAGAAAAAGGGAAAAAAATAAAAGAAGAAAAATAAAAAAAACAGAAAAAAGAAAAACACTCTTTCTTAAATTTATAAAGTTCCATGCCCCTCTGTCTTGACCTCCTCACATCCCCCTTTTTTGTGTTCCACTTTACTCCAATCAGATTCAGCAAATTCAAAACCTTTTTTCAACCATACTTAATGTTATATTCTAATTATTATGTCCCCATTTTCCATTTTTTTTAATCCATACCTCATCTTATAAAATATGACATAATATTGTTCTATTCATAACCCCTTATCCTTTTTTTTCTTAGATTCTTCTTTTCACACACCTTTGGCCAAGGTCACACAAACCCTGTTACTTTTACTTCCCACATCCTATTGACACTCAAAGATTTTACAGTATTTTTGTAGATAGTCCTTAAACTTTTTCCAGTCCTGTTCCATCGATTCTTCTCCCTGGTCACGGATTCTGCCAGTCATTTCAGCCATCTCCATGTAGTCTATCACTTGCGTCTGCCATTCCTCCACGGTGGGTAGATCCTGTATCTTCCAATATTTAGCTAAAAGTATTCTTGCTGCTGTTGTTGCATACATAAAGAATGTTCTATCTTTCTTTGGCACCCATTGGCCAACTATGCCCAAGAGAAAGGCCTCTGGTTTCTTGGGGAAGGTACTTTTAAGTACTTTCTTAAGTTCATTATATATCATTTCCCAGTAAGCCTTAACTCTTGGGCAAGTCCACCAGAGGTGAAAGAATGTTCCCTCAGCTTCTTTACATTTCCAACATTTATTGTCAGGCAGGTGATAGATTTTAGCAAGCTTGACTGGGGTCATGTACCACCTGTAAATCATTTTCATAATGTTCTCCTTTAAGGCAATACATGCCGTAAATTTCATACCGGTGGTCCACAACTGCTCCCAATCAGCAAACATAATATTATGACCTAGATCCTGCGCCCATTTGATCATTGCTGATTTGACCGTTTCATCCTGCGTGTTCCATTTCAACAGCAAGTTATACATCTTTGACAAAATCTTAGTTTTTGGTTCTAACAGTTCTGTTTCCAATTTCGATTTATCCACCTGGAAGCCAATTTTTCTATCCAAATTATAGGCCTCTCTTATTTGATAATAATGAAGCCAATCTCGCACTTTGTCTTTTAGTTTTTCAAAACTCTGCAGTTTCAATCTGTCACCTTCTTGTTCCAAAATTTCCCAATATTTTGGCCATTTAGCCTCCATATTGAGCTTTTTCTGAGCCTTAGCTTCCATAGGTGACAACCACCTTGGGGTTTTACTTTCCAGCAAGTCTTTATATCTTATCCAGACATTAAACAAAGATTTTCTGACAATATGGTTTTTGAATGCCTTATGAGCTTTAACCTTGTCGTACCAAAGATATGCATGCCACCCAAAAACATTATTAAAACCTTCCAAATCCAAAATGTCTGTATTTTCAAGAAGCAGCCAGTCTTTCAGCCAGCAGAATGCTGCTGATTCATAGTACAATTTAAGGTCTGGCAGGGCAAATCCACCTCTTTCTTTTGCATCAGTTAAAATTTTAAACTTAATTCTAGGTTTCTTGCCCTGCCAGACAAATCTAGAGATGTCTCTCTGCCACTTCTTGAAACAATCCATCTTGTCCAAAATTTGCAAGGATTGAAATAAAAATAGCATTTTAGGCAATACATTCATTTTTATAGCTGCAATTCGACCCAACAAGGAAAGCTTCAAGTTAGACCAGATTTCTAAGTCTTTTTTAACTTCTGCCCAACATTTCTCATAGTTCTCTTTAAATAAGTTCAAATTTTTCGCCGTCATATTAATCCCTAGGTATTTCACTTTCTTAACCACCGTTAAACCTGTTTCATTCTGAAACCTATCCTTTTCCATTGGAGTTAAATTCTTCTCTAATACTTTAGTTTTTACCCTGTTTAGTCTAAATCCCGCCACATGACCAAATTCTTTAATCAATTCCAAAGCTCTTTTCATACTGGATTCCGGCTCCTGTAAAGTTAGAACCAAATCATCTGCAAAGGCTTTCAATTTATATTGTTTGGCTCCGACCTGAATGCCTTTTACAAATCGGTCCCCTCTTATCATGTTTAGCAGCACCTCCAGGACCGAGATAAATAATAATGGAGAGATAGGGCAGCCCTGACGTGTTCCTTTTTCTATCCTAAAATCTTCAGTCACCACATTGTTTACAATCAATTTCGCTTTTTGTTCTGAATATATTGCTCCTATACCATTTTCGAACCCCTGACCCACTCCCATCCCTTTCAAATTCTTCTTCATAAAACTCCAAGAGATATTATCAAAGGCTTTCTCCGCATCGATAAAAACTAAAACAGCTTTCGTGTTGATATTCCTTTGCAACAACTCCAGAATGTCAATTATATTTCTTGTATTATCAGACAGGTGTCTGCCTGGGAGAAAGCCTGCCTGGTCCTTATGTATTACTTCCATTAATACTTTTTTAAGTCTGCTAGCTAAAATGTCTGCAAAGATTTTGTAATCCGAATCTGCCTCCTTTTTAATCTAGAATGAAATTGATCTATATATTTTAGGGTGTAATATTTTTTGAGAAAACAGAAACCATTTTTCCAGATTTATCAGTGGTGCATGGAATATGTCATTTTTCTTTCTTTCTTGGAATCAGCTTCCAAGGTTCAGTCCTTGCCTCAACCTCTGCCCAATGGCCTCAATGGAGCAGCAGGACAACATTCGCACCCATCTCCATGCCATGCACACCAGCCAGATTAGAAGGCAAGAGGAGGAAGCAGATTGTTGTACCAGCCTTCAGTTGCTGCTGCTGCAATCCAGCCCGACACAATCAGATCACAGCTTCTCCCCACCCACAGAACTGCTGTGAAACCTGATGCAAAAAGAGTTTGAATTGCACCCTAATTTTGGATTATTGGGGGGGGGGTGAGCAAAGCCATCAGATTCCTTGAACCAATTAAACACAGGGTCCTGTTCATTGTTAGTCATACTCTTGAGTCCAGCCATTGGCACTAATAGACATGACTAATTTAGGTCCATTAAATTCAGTGAGTCAGCTCTTGAGAAGAACTTGGTTGGATACAACCCATTGTAATTGTTCCGTCCTAGGTTAAGCTAGACACACCATGTTCCAGCCAAGTATCAAAACCACCAATTGCTCCTGCTGCTTGATACTGTGCTATAAATCTAGTGTTGGTGATGATAAGGAAATGTCCAGAACAAACTGTTCATATGTTTATCTCACACTTTAATTATTGTTATTATTATAGCTTTCAGTATTTCATCACAGTACCACAATTTCCTTTTTGCAACCAGACCCAAGTAACCACATATCTTTAAGATGCTATGAACTCTCAATATTGAGTATCATTTAGTTGGAGAAGTAACGAGATTTCTAGAAAACGTGAATGATGTTTCTTTCATACTTTCAAGCTTTCGGAAGGGGAATTAGTTTGGGGGAAGCTGACTTCTGTGCTGAACACCGGCTTGTTTCTCCTTGTTAACTACTGTGCATCTGTGTGGGTGTGTTTTTTTCTGTCTCTCTTGAAAGCCCAGTGGGAAAGGGAAGCGACTTCCTGAAGTTTACTGCATTGTGAGCCGTCTTGGATGTTTCAACCTCTTTTCTAAGGTAGATTGAGAAGGAGATGGACGATGTGGGCTATACATAAAGGGGGCACTGGATGAAGATGATGGTTTATGCTTGTGGGACATCATTTAGAGCAGGGTGGAGAATAGAGACTTGCCCTCACCTGTGTTCTGATTCCATGAGAACGTTTATCTAGATTATCTCTCTTGATAGCCCAGCGGTCCTGGACTTCAATTCGCAAAGAAACAAGTACAGTGGTACCTTGGTTCTCAAACTTAATCCATTCCGGAAATCCGTTCCAAAACCAAAGTGTTCCAAAACCAAGGCATTACTTTCCCATAGAAAGTAATGCAAAATGGATTAATCCGTTCCAGACTTTTAAAAACAACCCCTAAAATAAATAGCAAACACAGACAGACCTCAGCGTTGCACTCGGAAAGGAAGTGTGGCACTCAAATCCGAACTGTAACACTTCGGCTTCCGAAAAAAGTTTACAAACTGGAACACTTACTTCCAGGTTTGCAGCGTTTGGGTTCCAAGTTGTTCGACAACTAAGCCATTCGAGAACCAAGGTACCACTGTACGTCTGTTAAGTCTTATGTGGATAACCTTGCTGTAGTTATTAGCAGGTATGAAGTAAGGACTTTTTCCAAAGTTCTTAAGATCCACCAACTTTTTTGTGGTTTAATTCTTAAGTATATCCAAGAGACAGCTCTTGAAATATGTTATGAATCCTCTCCCCTCTATTCCTCTTTAAAAAAACAAACAAAAAACAAACAAGAAATCATTGGATTAGAATCTCCCAAAGTTAGATTTTTTTTAAAAAAAGAATGTCTTGTTGGATCCTAAAGAGAGAGGAAAAACTGGAAGAGAAGTGAGAACTCAGTAAGAGGAGAGGACAAACTTATGAAGCGGACATGTCTTTTGTAGAAGATGTTATACTTACCAGCTTTTCTGCCTTTTTAGATCTTGGATGAGGTTGAGAAAAGGCGTGGGATTTCCCCTGCTTTGGTACAGCCCCTTATGAGAAGCGTGATGGAGGCTCCTTTTCCAGCTCTGGGCCGAACCATCAGCATCAAGAACTTCCTACCTGGCTCCGGGACAGAAGTAAGCTCAAAACCAGAGTGAGGCAGCCAGTAGAGTGGTAGTCCAAAGAGAAGTCAATGTTAACAGGCAGAGATGGCTCCTTAAGTACCTCGGGTGAGATTTTAGGCACCAGACTTTTGCCATCATAGGAAGCTGCCTTTATACCAGGCCAGACCATTGGTCCACCAAAGCTCAGTATGGTTTGCACTGATTGGCAGCAGACCTCCAGTGTTTCAGAGAGAGGACCTGGAGATGTTGGGGGTTGAACCTGGGACTATTTATGCACAAAACAGACTCTGCATTAGCTGCATTCTTTATCCTTTTCAGGTGATAGAGCTGCGCCGACCACTTGACTCGAGGCTCGAGCACGTTGACTTTGAGTCCCTGTTCTCCTCGCTCAGCATCCGGCACTTAAGCAGAGTCTTTGCTTCCCTGCTGCTAGAGAGGAGGGTGATATTTATAGCAGACAAACTCAGGTAACAGGCTTTTGCTGCTTTTTTCTGTGCCTCACATTGTATAGAAAATTTACTATCTGTTCTGCTTGGGTTCCCCCTTTCTGATGCCCATTCATTCATTCTCACATCTCCGTTCTTGAACCCAGTATTCCAATGTGGCCTAGATATCAAGAGTGCCAGCTTACTCCCATCTTTCCGGACATAAGAGGGAGAAATGAAGCTGCAAAACAACACCTCTGCAGCTGAGATTTCCGGAGTGCATATTTCCTTTCCGTCGGCTCCAACTCAAGCTGGGTCCACATGCTGACTGCTCTCCACTACCAACCACTGCTTCCTTATTTCAGGCGGCCTTTCTATACAAGCAGATATTTCCACACCACCTCCACTAAGTGTGCTCATTGCAGGAGCAGGAAACCTCAGGATTGGGGGCCAGCTGGGGCCCTCTCCCTCCAGGCTCCACCTTTTATCAGCCTTTACCCCGCGCCTTTCTTTGAATGCCTTTGCTTGTCAGGAATGTGTCCTTGAACTGTGATGCTGCCAATCGCTTGCCTGGTGTTATGGGCTGGTTGGATGCGAAGGAATGGTGGGAGGAACCAGCTGGGGATCCACCCGGAGAAGGCGGCTCAGAGGCAGGGGAGTGGTGGTAGGACAACAGTGAGTGGTCAGAAGGAGAAGACTGGGAAAAGGAGGTGTTGGAAGCTGGAGGGGCAGTGAGCTGGGAGAGTGTGTGTCAGAAAGAAGTCCAGAATCAGAGGCTGAAGCTGAAGCAGGAGGGAGGCCAAGAAGCAGAGATGAGTCAGGCTGGGGAAGAGTCACGTGTGTCTCCCCCTCCTGCTGCAACAAGCTCCCCTCTCTGCTGATGTCCCAGAACCAGAAGAGGCATGAAAAGGAAGGAGGAGAGGTGGCACATGGATGCAGTCTCCGATTGCTTGGAGAAACCCCTGGAGAGGAGGAGACTTAGGCAGCTGTGGGGAGACGGGGACCTTCAGCCTCGGCAACTGCTTCTTGGAGGCAAGACGTACTGGGGATGAGCTGTTGTGTTCATGATTCTCAGCCACGTCTGTGCATATACTGTTTTTGCTAATCACCTCAACTGGCCATGCAAAAACGTTCCTCTTTAACCAGGCCTTTGGTTGACTGACATTCAGTGCCCTTTTAAAATGAGTGTGTGTGGAGGGGGTTATTGGGTTGTTCTTGTTTTTATTTTGATTATGTATTTTGTGATTTTATATTGTGGTTTTATCCTGTGAACTGCCCTGATACCTGCAGGTATAGGGCGGTATACAGTGGTACCTCTGGTTAAGAACTTAATTTGTTCTGGAGGTCCGTTCTTAACCTGAAACTGTTCCTAACCTGAGGTACCACTTTAGCTAATAGGGCCTCCTGCCACCACCACGCCTCTGGAGCACAATTACTGTTCTCATCCTGAAGCAAAGTTCTTAACCTGAGGTACTATTTCTGGGTTAGCGGAGTCTGTAACCTGAAGCATCTGTAACCCGAGATACCACTGTACAATTGTTGTTGTTGTTGATAACTGGCACGGTGTCATTTACTGCTGGCTCGCTCCTAGAGAGAGATGTGTGTAGGAACTGTAGCTTCTTGCGTGGCTGGAACGTACCCTACCTTAGAAAGGTTAGGTGTTATAGCTGTTGCTCCGCCCACTTTAACCTCAGGTCCCACCCACCACGGATGTCCTCTCCATCCACCCCCACCCCGGTCGGTTGCCTATGAGGTAATGGAGACCTTAGGCAGAAAAAGGTTTCCACCCCGACTTACTGGTTTCTAGTCCATTTCAGGGACTATCTCAGGGATTTTGCTTTTCCGGTTGTTCAAAGGGCAGTACGTTGCACAAATATTTTTCTTTTTTAATTGTTGGGAAGCCTTTCAGTTCACCCACAGCTGTGCATAACCTGCATGGGTGTGGGGGGCATCTTGGCCGAGCTTTCTGCGGATGGGTGTGGAGCAAGATTGCTTTCTCCTTGCAGGCAGACACATCACCAACCCTTATTTATCACTGAAATGTCATCTTAGTGGAGTCTGTACTGCATCATGGTTGAGAGATAATTGAGATTACACTGTCAGTGGTTATGTGTGAAGGCTTATATGGCTTTAACTAAAATTAAATGTGTGGGGTTTTTTTTAAAGCATTAAGACAGATTTGAGGAGAATAGGAATGTCAGCAGCTATTCAACATAACAACTAACAGAAAATTTCGTATTTTAAAAGTCTCCAGTGTAACACCCCTAAGTACCAGAACCTGGGGATATGTAGCATCTGATACTCACGCCTTTCACGCCATATTTGTGAGCTTTTCAAAGTTAGCCGCTGCTTGAGAAGATTCACTAAATTTGATGGACCTTTGTTTAATGTGGCAATGCAATTCTTAGCATTCTTACCACTAGCTTAGCTGGCTGTTAGTTTATTGTCCGCAAGCAATCCAAGCAAAACTTTTTCCACCCACACGTTACAGGGGGGAGAAAGGGGGCCAGATTTCTTTAAGATTTTCTTCAGCTGGTGCTTGGCACACGGCCATTTCTTAAACACTTGAGGATGGAGGGAGTTGAGTTCTCTCTTCCAGCCAGCAAGGCAAAACTTAACAGATGAGCAATGACGCTTATAAGCTCAAGATCAGCTTTCAACAGCCTGTCTGTTTTCACAATTCCCAGAAAGTCCTGCTGCATCCATGGGGCTGAGAGAAGGAAGGGAAAAGCTGTAGAGGTCTCTGCCATAAGGGGAGCCAAAAATTCATTCATCCGTCAGGTTTGGGTGGGTTGTTTTTAAGGTAGACAAGAACAATATTCAGGCAAGCTATGGGAAAATAGAGCAGAGAATGACAGAGTGCAGTGGTACCTCGGGTTACAGACAGTAAAATTATATATTATATAGGTAAACAGTATTAACACAAGGATCAGAATAGGAAAAGAATATATGCAAGCATTAAACAAAATAAGTAGTAAAACTAATAGATCTCCTAAGACCATGGCTGAAAAAACAGATTTTCACCTGGTTGGAGCCAAAAAGGAAGCCAAGACATTGGCCTCTGAACCTGCCTGGGCAATGAATTCTAAATGCAAGGTGCCACCACTGAGAAGGCCCTTTTGTGGTCACCACCTACCTGCCTTACTTCCAGAGGCAGGAAGGCTTGAATAAAGTCCTCAGACTAGGAGTTTAATGACTAGGCAGCTTTCTGAGAGATGACGGCCAAGATAGCGAAGACTTTAAAAAGTTGAAATCGGCACTTTCAGTTATGCTCAGAAATTCACCAGAAACCATCTAGAGGTTATCCATTCACTCAATTTACTGTTGTATCATTGAACTACCTGACCCTCAGTCTAATTTCATGCAGGTGTGGAGAGTTTGGAGGGAGAGAAGTTGAGCAGGCTGGCAGCAGGGGTGTGGGGCACAGAAATGAAAACAATATAAAACAGAGTGATGGAAAGGAGGGGCAGAAAAAAATTCCAGGAGGCTTTTGCTCTGGGAAGCAGATGCTGTTTCCATGTTTTGTTTTACCTGAAGTTTGTCTTCATTGTGTTTTGCTTGACATTGTGGTATGACGATGTGAATTTAATTACTGCAAGCCACCTTGAGTGATGTGTTTGTATTAGAGGGACAGGGTATATTTATATATATACTCATATAAAATAAAGATATCAAGTAGTAAACCTGGCTTTGATTTGGGAGAATTAAAGACATAAAATGGAAGATAGTTAAAGCATTACAATGTAAGCTTCCCTGAAACAAGCTTCTAGCCTTGAGAGTCGGAGGGGAAACTTGCAAAGTTTTCTGTGTTGGCAGCATCTAGCAGGAACACTCAGGGCTGACAGGAGTGGGCTGGTTTTCATTTGAGGTCTTGCAGACCGGTGCAGTTCATTTTGAATTTAAAAGAGGAGCTTGAGGAGCTTCATGAACCACATTATGCAACAATGCAGATCATTGAAGTGGTGGACATCAGAATTAGTGTGGTCTAGTAGGGATGCGGGTGGCGCTGTGGGTTAAACCACAGAGCCTAGGACTTGCCGATCAGAAGGTCTGTGGTTCGAATCCCCGTGATGGGGTGAGCTCCCGTTGCTCGGTCCCTGCTCCTCCCAGTTCGAAAGCACGTCAAAGTGCAAGTAGATAAATAGGTACCACTCCGGTGGGAAGGTAAATGGCGTTTCTGTGTGCTGCTCTGGTTCGCCAGAAGCGGCTTAGTCATGCTGGCCACATGACCTGGAAGCTGTACGCCGGCTCCCTCGGCCAATAAAGTGAGATGAGCACCGCAACCCCAGAGTCGGTCATGACTGGACCTAATGGTCAGGGGTCCCTTTACCTTTACTTAGTAGGAAAGTGTCATCAGAGTCACCACTTTCTACAGCCAGAAGTACAATCTCATCTGAAATTTGTTCACATCCTTTTCAGCCCTGCTGTTTTTCTACCAATGTAATGTATGTTTGTTCTGGAGTCAGGCTTGTAAGGTGTGAAATGATTCTTGATCATCCAAGGACCTTCTTCAAATATGTCCCACCATCTCAGGTGTGGTGATAGTGATTATTGGAGTCGTTACGTATTTAGTAGTGGGACTCCAGCTTTGAAATGCTCTTCCCAGAGTGGAGGGGATGGACAGTCTTGTGGCTCGTTGTTACAATATTTTTATTATTATTTGTAAACACACACACCCCTCATCTGACTGGGTTGCCCCAGCCACTCTGGATGGCTTCCAACAAATATAAAAGCATAATAAAACATCAAACATTAACAACTTCCCTATACAGGGCTGCCTTCAGGTGTCTTCCAAAGATGCCTTAAAGGCTAACATCTTTATTATGGAATAAGCTTCCACTGACTGCAGCCCACTTAATCTCAGTCGCTAGAAAGGTTTGACTGATTTCTGGCACCAGCCAAAATCAATGCCCCCCCCCCCAATTAACTTTTTTTAAAGATGATCTCTTTTATTCTGCCGTGTATATTAATTTTGTTTTTATAGATTTGCTGCATTCAGCTTATTTTTATGTACTTATTTTATTGTGTTTAAAACTGTATCGTTTATTGAGGGCCCTGATAATTTGATAGAAGGATGGCACATAAGTAACAAATTCGCAGATAATGATGATTTGGGAAAGAGGGGGTTGTTTTACATTTCTGAAGAAAGAAATTTAAGATCGCTGTGCAGCAAGTTTCTTGTTTTACTTTTCTCTCCGTCTCTCTCTCTTTAAGCTAAGGCAGCTGCTTGAAGTTGCTCAGAGGTTTGGAATGCTAGATGTAATTCAGCAGAGGTTATTTAATGAGCCTGTGCAGGTGAAGAAAGGCATATGATAGATCGTATTTATCACGCTCCTCCGCAGTTGATCATACAGATGCCCTCGGTGCGTGAATCATTTGTGTATCTGCACACATCTCATGTGTGGACAATGCAAAGGGGTGTGTGCGCTTGTGTGATTTGTTACATCTCTCCACTGCTGCAAAAATTGGCTGTCTGAGGGCCTCCTGCCAAATGCTGTTTTTCTTTCCCCCTTTTCTATCCTTTTCTGTAAAGATCTGTCACTCCAGAAACCTTGCCAGCAGAAAAGGAAAGAAAGTCTTGATCCTTTGCCCCTCCCCCCTCTCCCTTACCATAGTAACTATAGTAAACATCCCTTTTCAACTCGGGAAAATAACTTAATTTTGTAAAAAGCCAATCCAGTCTATTAAATTAATCTTTCTGTTAGACTTGCAAATGATGCACAAGCTCTGAGCAGGGAAAGATTCCAATAATTTGTGACTGAAATAAATTGTGGAGGCCAAGGTGGTTCTTTTTTTCCTTCTTCTCTTTGGCTGCAACCCTGTATCCACTTCCCTGGAAGTAAGCCCCACTGAATTCAGTGGGACTTCCTTCTTAGAAGACACGAATAGGATGGTGCAGATCACACAGCCAACAGGGGGGACCCTAATGGTCATCTAGTCCAACCCCCTGCAATGCAGGAATCTCAGCTCATGCATCCAGGAGAGATGGCTGTCCAACCTCTGCTTGAAAACCTCCAAGGAAGGAGAGCCCACAAGATGGTATCAAATAATCAGTAAAGGCGTCAGAGTGGCAAGAGGGGCGATGTCCTCAGTGAATCTTACTTTGAGGCTGAAAGAAAAAGCCAAGTGAACCTGTTTGGTTTTAATTTAAAAAATTGTGTCCTGTTTCAGTGGTCAGCTCAGCTAACATCTTTGCAAAATACAGGGGATTATAAAAGTACAGTCGTACCTTGGAGCCTGAGTATCTTGCAAGTTGAATGTTTTGGCTCCCGAATGCCGCAAACACGGAAGTGACTATTTCGGTTTGCAAACATTCTTTGGAACCCAAACATCGGACACGGGTTCCACAGGTTCTGATTGGCTGCAGGAGCTTCTTTAATTTGCTGTACTTTAATTTATTTATTTTTAAAGGTTTCAAATGCAACTGCTATGTTCAAACGTTTTTACTGCTTTGTTTTGTTTCCTCTTAACTTGGTCCGTACAGTGGGTTGTACCTGTCCCACTCATGTAACAGATTTCGGTTTGCACAGGGGGACCTTCCTCATCTCCCCTCCTGCCTCATGCAGCAACCAGAACATCCTCTGGAGCAGATCCTCAGGGGCTGGAGAGGAGAGGAAGGGAAAGTTATTCGGGATACAGGCCAATGCCTACTGCCAGACCCCCGGAAGAGGTTTCCTAGTGAGCAAGTGGGCACCTGCAAAAATAAAACGAAACGAAAGCCAGTTGAGTGGAGAGAGTAAGCCTCTTCTTCTCCCTCCCCAATCCCTCCTTAATTGCCATGGTGGTTTGAAGAAAACTGGTTCTGCCTGGCCTCTCACTATCTCTGTAGGATTCAGTGGTGCAGAATGGTACTCAGAAGTGCCCTGAGGGACTCATTCTGTCAAAGCGCTATTTCTCCTTCATCCCCAAGGCTGAGTTTAGCAGCAAGTAGCCCAGGCAACCATCGAGGGCAGGAGTGGAGAACCATGGACCAAATATGGCCCAAGAGACTCTTCAGTCCAGGCCACACTCTTCACAGTCTGTTCGGGTGTTTGCCTTATCTGGAATGTGTCCTCAAACTCTGATGAAATTTGCTGGCCTGGATTCAGGATAAGAGTAGGTTGCATGTGGGTGTGCCTACTGCAGAAAGAAACAATTTGCATTTATTGCTCCATCCAGCCCTTGGGGCCGGAAAGGATTTCCCACCTAGGGAAGCCAGGCTCAGGGGCGACAGGTCAAGCATTCCCTTACTGCTGTCTGTTTCCCTATGTGTAAAAAGGTAAAGGTAACCCTGCCCGTACGGGCCAGTCGTGTCCGACTCTAGGGTTGTGCGCCCATCTCACTTAAGAGGCCGGGAGCCAGCACTGTCTGGAGACACTTCCGGGTCACGTGGCCAGCGTGACGAAGCTGCTCTGGCGAGCCAGCACCAGCGCAGCACACGGAAACGCCGTTTACCGTCCCGCTATAAAGCGGTACCTATTTATCTACTTGCACTTAGGGGTGCTTTTGAACTGCTAGGTGGGCAGGAGCTGGGACCGAAGACGGGAGCTCACCCCGCCGCAGGGATTCGAACCGCCGACCATCGGCAGGTCCTAGGCACTGAGGTTTTACCCACAGCGCCACCCGCGTCCCTTTCCCTATGTGTGGAGTACAAATTATGCCAGTGTGATTACAAAACCCTTGAGTGCCTGCAGTGTCTTCTCAACAATTTAATTTTCAGCCATGAGGACTAGAAACCTCCTTTAAAAAACAAAAGCAAGAGAACTTGAAAGATTCCTGGGAAGCCGGAATTTCTTGCAACTCAGCATGTGTACTAAATATAAACAGTCCTGTTTTGGTTTTTTTAAAAATAAGTTCATACTCAGCAAGCATCCTTTCCATTTCCCTTGTAAAACTGCAGAAGCTGTTGCCAGGCCTGGGGTATTTTTACACACACACACACACACACACACACACACACACACACACACACTTCCACTTCTCCTTCTCCTCTTGCTCAGTGTATATTCCCTCATGGTGCTTAACTCAAGCCAGCTGTGAGTGGTTTCCTGGCCATATGATTCCTTCAGGCTGCACGGTCTCCCTCCATCCCTCCCTCTCTCCCATTCAAGATTTGGCTCATAAAACTCAATGACGTGATGTGCATGGCTTAGTAACATACCAGCCCTCCCCCAGATGCTCGAAGGAGTTTGCAGTCCTACATAGCTGATGAGTTACCAGTGGCCTTTACCTGCCTCTGAGGGTGGTGTGTGCTGCTTGGCTTTTGTTTTCGTGTGAAAACAGCGTTGCTTGATTCTACTTAATGCCGCAGAAGTGAAAGCTCCGTGGCAGAATCTTCCTTGAAAATCTACATCTGCCAGCGAGGCATCCGTTTCTCGTTATTGGAAAGCAACATCGTCCTTCGCCCAAATTCCACGCATGCACACATACACATGCATTTACATCGTTTTATTTTCCCTCCATTTCCCAATCGTTTGTTAGGAGCCGCCGGTATCTCCCTCTTGGTAGAAAGGCAAGAAGCGTGAGAGAGCCTGAAAGGGAGGGGGAGTGCAGTCCAAAGGGAAAGCGCACACATGTGGGCACATGCCCACACCGGCCCACATGGCTGAGTTTCGCCTAAGCCACGGGGAGATTGGTCACACATCTCCTGCAGTCTTGCCTAGTCAGGTGGCTGTCAGTTCTTCAGAGGCCTCTTTCAAAGCATTGGGCAAAATAGCACTCTGAAAAGGATGTCTGATGTCATTATGTAGAACTTTGTCTGGGTGTGGGGCGATGAGTCTGGCCCCCTGGCTTAGAGAACCACATTTTACCTACACTTGAGCTTCAGATCTCCAGGCCTGTGGCTCCTCACCCCTGTTCTAGCTCATAGGACCACAGTGACATCTTTTCTTCCAGACTTGAGCTTCCCAAATGCCTGGGCATTCCAAGCCAATGAATGAAACAGCAAGCTCCCCCATGTTTGTTGCTCTCTAAGGCAGCCTTTCTCAACCTTGGGTTCCTACATGTTGTTGGGACTACAACTCCCATCATTCCTAGCAAGCATGGCCTATGCCTTAGGAATCATTGGGAGTTGTAGTTCAAGAACACCTGGGGAGCCAAGGTTGAGAAAGGCTGATCTAAGGGACGGGGGACCTGTGGTGGTCCAGAATTTTGTTGGACTCCAATTGGCCTGGCCAGCACAGCCAATGACCAGGGATGATGGGAGTTGTAGTCCAATAATATCTGGAGGGCCGCAAGTCCCCCAAGCCTGTTTTACACCACAACTGCTGTAATGCCTGTGCTGATCCTGCTTTTCCATGTGAACTAGCAATTATCACTTGATGGGAGTGGCAGAGTCCTCATGTAGGTGCAGGTAATGGACTGATTGAATTTTCAGGTCCTTCACTCATAAAGGCATGAGGGTAGCTGAGAAGAGCCTGCTGTCTGACTATGCCCTGAGCCATCTGTCTGCTCCTTGGTTTCCTCTCTCTTTTTGTTCCTTTCTGGTGCCGTCTTCCCATGCAGAGATGACCTCAGCAGAGGTATATGCTTGGCTTTTCTACCAGATTGCTTAGCTAGCAGGAAAAAAGGAAGAATTCTGGGACTGTTCCACGCCTTCCCATATTTAAGAGACCACAGTGTGAAAAGAGAGACTCTCCATTAATCCCATGACTCCAGGAGTCCATTCGCTGGCTGTGCCTGTATGGAGGGAAGCATGTGCAAAAACTATGCGAGCCCCACAACACGCTTTTGAGAGAGAGCTCCAGGCTAAACTCTGGCCACTCAAACTGAAGGAAGCAGCTCACATTATATCTTTGACAGGGTTGGGGATGTTCCGTGTGGCAAACTGTACTGCAGATGCAATCTGCACAATCTAAAGAGAAGGGCAGTCAGTCTCTTGAGTTCAAAAGAAACCATGCAAGGTAAATTTGCATGCACAAAAATACTGGTTTACCAAAAATATTCCTGCAAATTTGTATGCCTCCTGAAGTAAGGGGGAGAAGACCTGTGGGTGATGGAGGAGGAATCATCAGATCTAAAAACTTGGATGGAGATGGTAGGGGGGAGAAGAATGACCTCAACAATGCTCCTATGTACCTGCCTGACCTTGAAGCACTAAATGTTCACTTTGAACATTTAATAGATGGTTGGCCTCCATCTGTCTCTGGAGACAGTGTAGGAGTGCACCTTTAGGGGTGAGGTCAAACTGTTGGAAGGTTTCAGCACCAGCTGTGGCTGTAGAGACTGATGCAGGTGCGACATGTTTTGTTGTAGCTGGGGCAGAGGCAGGAGTCCTGTTGTGCTGTTGCAGGTGTACCATGGCGTTTCTTCTCTCTGTGCTCCTCCCAGCAGTCATTCCTCCTCTGGTCACTGCTGTGGATACACAACCTGACTGACTGTCTCTAGGCACTTCGATTATCTGCAGGGGACAGATTCCAGTTCGCCTCTTTGCAGTCGTGAGGACTATTAATTTGATTTCTCCTTTTAACCTTAGGTTCTTGGAAGCCTGGCATGGTCCCAGGATAAAACCTGGCCAGGTGTCAATGTGTGCGGCCAGCTGTCTCCCCGCCCCCCTCTCAGTTACCATCTATTAATTTATGTCTCTTATCTCAAAGAGGCCCTGAGAGTTTCAGACTGACCCTTGCGTCTGTTTCCTCCTCCTAGCACCTTGTCGAAATGCTGCCATGCCATGGTGGCCCTTCTCTATCCCTTCACGTGGCAGCACACCTACATCCCTGTGCTTCCCCCTTCGATGATTGACATCGTGTGCTCGCCAACCCCCTTTCTGATCGGCCTGCTCTCCAGTTCGCTGTCCCGCCTCAAGGAGCTGCCCGTGGAAGAGGTGAGGCCAGAGTATGGGAAAGGGAGGGCGGCAGAATGGATATTGTTTGATACAACAGTGCTGGGTTCAAGAGAGCACCGTCCTCACAGGACACAGGTTTTGGGGGTGTGAGGAGGACAAGCTTTGGGGCCAGGGTTTATTCATGGCAGATCCTGCTAGGCTGGAGAAAGAGCCAACTGGCTGTGATGTGAAACACTTGCTGGCATCTTTCCTCAGCAGTTGCTTATTAACAGCACATGGCATTGAGAGTGCCCCTGTGACTTCTGTTTTAACCATGGTACGTCCACCTGGAAGATGATCCGGGGCAGGTGGGCTTAGGGATGATATGATATCTAGAATTCATCACCTCTAACTTAGATGTAGAGAGCATCTAAGCTGGAGATTGGGTGTGTGGGACAGAAGAGAAGAGGCCCTATTCTCCTTCACCATCCCCATGGCTTTTGGTGATGGCAAACGCAAGGACTGGATGGAGCAGCCCCCAGCAGCCAGTGGGAAGAGACTGGGGTGGGTCACTTCAGCCACAGTACTGGGTTCAAGCCCCACATGGGCAGGGCAGTAACGCTAACCTATACAAAGGCAGCCCTACAATGAGATCCACAAAGAAGAGTTGCCAGAATAAGACCAGGAATTCTGCAAACCCAGTAACACTTGGATCTATTTTGGCTTAATTGTCTCATCCTTAGCATTTGGGGTTGTTTATTTACCTCCAAGCACCAAAATATCTTTGTTTTAAAGTCCAAGGGGTGCTCCTCCAGGCTATAAGTTGCCGGTACCATACTTGCATTGAATATCTCTTTTTTAAAACGTGCTAGATAAGAGCATGCTCCTATCTCTGTTTCCCCACCCAATTATTGCTTCTTCCCTGTTGTGTGGAATAACTTGTGTGGTTTAGGGAAAGGAGGGGAAAGTGTGTGTAAGAGACTCGAGAGGAACAGCTTCCCTATGTTTAAAGTTGTCATTCTGTGGTTTGTGGTAAAAGTCATAAAAACCACCCTGGGATTGGGCTGGTTTTCATATCTCTTTGAGGCTCGGTGGAATTGGGGTAGGGCAAGGCCTTTGGGAGCCTTTCTGGGCCAAAGAGAAGAGTAAAAACGCTTCAGATAAATAAGGCAGGGCCTTCCCCCCCAAAAAAGCTGTATACAAGGCCGCCATTTTCCCAAGGAGGCTGATGACCATTCCCAGTAATGTTCTTCTCCCCTTTTTCTTTCTGTGTATTTCTGTCCGAGCAGGTCCTTGTGGTTGACCTTGTGAATAACCGGTTTCTCAGGCAGGTAAGAACAACTTGCTTCCAGTCATGTCCATTTAACCTCTGGTGTAGGGAACCTTTGGCCCTCTAGATGTTACTAAACTACAGCTCCCATCAGCCCTAGCAAGCATGCTCATTGGCCTGAGTGCAACTTCTGGCAAGCCAAATGTTCCCCACACTGGTTCTGTCTGTGGGAGAGAAGAACAGGAAAGAATAAGAACAAGGAAGTCTGCTCTGTTTCGTTGCTGGATGCTCAGCAGTGCATTTTTCAGCCATAACTCACCGGAACTCAGTTCTGGCACTGAGACGGGCGCCATTGCCATTATAAGAGAACAAGGGAGGCGCTCATGGTGAGTTCTAGCACCTATTTTTCTAGAAAAGTAGCACTGAAGAGGGTGATGGTAAATGGAGCCTGAAGACAAATGGTCATTGGGAGAGTTGGAAATCATTTGCAAGAGGCTTTGATTTCCATGGTGTTTGTGCATATGTTTCTTCACGTCTTCCTCCATCCTCTAGTCAAAGGGTTCTGCAGGTTTTTGAAACTTCCAAAACCTGCCAGACCTATTAACCAGGGGTCAAAGGAGGGTAAGTGGCTATATCATAAGCAGCAAAAAAAATGCATGAATGTATTAGTACAAAAGTGAAGATACAGGAAAGGTGACTGCGATGAGGGAATGCTGTGGATGAGGAGAACTCCAACTCTCTGCAAAGCCGAAAGGAGATGGTGGTTGTGCCAGTGGGCACCCCACCTTGAATTCAGGCAAAACACACTTTTGCTTCCTAAGTCCAATGCTTTGGGACGTTCATGCCTACATCATTCTTTAGGGGTGGTACTTACCTCAGAGGCGAAGAGCACGCTTTGCACGCATACCGTCTCTGTTTCAAAGACACACAGCAGCAAGATCTGCTCAGCATGCAGACCATGAGCTATAGTTAATGCAGTGAGTGCAAGAGCGGTCTCTTGCAAGGCCCAACATCTGCACTTTTTGGTGCCACTTTCTATTGTCTCCCCGTGTGGAGGTGCTTCTCCTCCTTCCAGTATCTGTGGCTGCCAGGTGACCATCGCAAAAGGCTCACCTCAGTCATTGCTCCATGCCAAGACTGTACTGTGTGCTAGTTCTCTGCTCAGCTTTGGCCGATTTGACGGCACCATTGCAAAGTTTCTGCTACAGCCCTCTGAAGCAGCTGCCACACCGCTGCCTTCCAGTGTGCAATGACCATTTGCAAGGGTTTAAAAGTGGATCCTTTAGAGGGGTCTAGCCTTTTACCCTCCAGGTGCTGGTGTGCTACCTTGACTATTGGCCATGCTGTCTTGGGAGTTGAGGTCTAATAACATCTGGAGGGTCACCGGCTGGCCAAGCTTGCTTTTAGAGTGTTTATCCGAGAGTGTGGGAAGTGGGTTAAGCCACAGAGTCTAGGGCTTGCCGATCAGAAGGTCGGCGGTTCGAATCTTTGCGACGGGGTGAGCCCCCGTTGCTCAGTTCCTGCTCCTGCCAACCTAGCAGTTTGAAAGCATGCCAGTGCGAGTAGATAAATAGGTACCACTCCGGTGGGAAGGTAAACGGCATTTCCGTGCGCTGCTCTGGTTCACCAGAAGCGGCTTAGTCATGCTGGCCACATGACCCGGAAGCTGTATGCCGGCTCCCTTGGCCAGTAAAGCGAGATGAGCGCCGCAACCCCAGAGTCGTCTGTGACTGGACCTAACAGTTAGGGGTCCCTTTACCTTTACCTTTTATCCCAGAGTGTGCAGTTTGGTCTCACCCTATGCCTAAGAACATGCCCTCTCTCTTTTTAAGATGGAAGATGAGGACTCTATTTTACCTCGGAAGTTGCAAGCAGCGCTCGAACACATCCTGGAGCAAAGGAACGATCTGGCAAGTGACAAGGAAGAGGGCGCTCCCAACGGCAAGCAAGGTAAGGTTTAAAACCTCTCACCTTTTTATTTTTCACCGGGGAAAATCGCACTGAGCTTCTATAAACCTCTACTGTGTCATTCCCTTCCAAAAATTAAAAAGGCAAAAAATTTAGCCTTACCTCGGAGCGAAGGTGCTTCAGCACGTGGGTTGCCCTTTCCCAACTCTCAGTATCCTCCTTTTTTTAAAAAAAAAATAGCTTTTATTTAAGATTTTCTTGTGTTACAAAACAAACAAATAAACAAGGCATCTCCATATTTGATTCATAGTCATTTTCACAGTTTGTTTACATACTGTATGAGACATTATCGTCATTGACACCATGCAGTTGGGGGTAAAGAGAGAGGAGAGAGATGGGAGGGTAGCCTTCCTTTGTTCTATATTCTGCATAGTGTTTGTGTAGTGTATGGTGTCAGCATCACTTGGGTGGGTCCTTCATTTGTACGTTTATTTATTTCTATTGTCATTGTGAGAGATTGGACGGATCAGAGCCTGGTATCCTTTTTTTATATGAGATGACTGGAATATACCAAATATTTCATGATGTCCACTTCATAGCCCCTCTGCATGGGTGTGGAGATGCCACAAGGATGGGCTTAACCATGTGGCTGGACCTGTGTATGAAACCTTTCTTATGTGAAGTCGGAAAATTTGTTCACCTGGCTCAGTGTTGGGGAAGATCCACAGCTCTGGGAGAGCACCTGCCTTAGGTTCAATCCCCAGCAACTCTAGGTAGGGCTGGGAGAGACCCTGTCTGGAATCCCAAAGAGGTGCTGCCAGTTGGGGTGGACAGTACTAATCTAGATGGAACAATGGTCTGACTCAAGATATAGCAGCTTCCAAGTGTCTGTGTCCACAACACTGGCTGCAACTTTGTAGGGTTCCAGGCTGAAGCCTTTCCCAGGCCTTCCTGGAGATGCCAGGAACTGAACTCGGGACTTTCTGTGTGCAGAGCAGGTGTTCTGCTACTGAGCTACAGTCCTCCCATCCCAAATCTACACCCCGGCGAGTTCTAAGGATGGGACTGGAAGAGAACAGGTTAAGGCCAGGTCTCCCGCTAACCAATGTTTTCCCTTCTCCTTTTGCCTCCCCCATCCAGAGTCCAGCCCCTTGAACGAAGTGGTGTCGGAAGCGTTTGTCCGCTTCTTTGTGGAGATTGTGGGGCACTACTCCCTCTTCCTGACTCCCTCCGAGAGGGAAGAGAGGACCCTGCAGCGGGAGGCCTTCCGGAAGTCGGTCTCTTCCAAGAGCCTTCGGCGTTTCTTGGAGGTCTTCATGGAGACGCAAATGTTTGGAGGCTTCATTCAGGAGCGAGAGTTGCGGAAACAGGGTGCTAAAGGTGAGAGAGCAGGAGGACGGTGAAAGGGGCATGCGATTAATTAAGCGTGTTTTTCATCAGGTGTTTTTCTACTTTGGCCCTTTCATCATGTAAGAGCTGTTCAGGTGGCATCTGTGGGAATGCCGAGGATAGTATAAAGGTAAAGGACCCCTGACAGTTAAGTCCAGTCGTGGCCGACTCTGGGGTTGTGGCGCTCATCTCGCTTTATCTCACTCATGACTAAGCTGCTTCTGGCGAACCAGAGCAGCACACGGAAACGCCGTTTACCTTCCCGCCGGAGCGGTACCTATTTATCCACTTGCACTTTGAGGTGCTTTTGAACTGCTAGGTTGGCAGGAGCAGGGACCGAGCAATGGGAGCTCACCCTGTCGCGGGAATTCGAACCGGAGAGGATATATTGATTAAATATTATCCTTCCTCACTCACGCTAGTGAGCTAGTAGCAACGCACATCCCTTGCATATAGCAGAAAGCTAGTTGATAAATTCGTTAGAACCATTTGAGTTAAGCAATCCAGTCTGGCTTGTCCAGATTGGATTGTTCCTGGTAAATCCCCTTTTGTTCCCTTTTAAAAACAACAATGACACAGCAGTCTTCTTTTAGAAAGTAATGATAAGGTTTACTTACATTCAGTTCACAGTATGATCCTGAAGGCAGGCTTTACCTTTTAGTTACAGAGAAAAGTGTGGGTTCATCTTCTTGTGAGGGATGAGCCCATGTGCTGCTGGCTGAGAGCCAGCACACAGCAAAAGAGCAGTAGCAAAAGGGAGTGGGATAGAGAAGAGGAAAATGGCTGCATGACTGGCCCCTTTATAGGGTCTGCCAGGGTCACGCCCATCTACCTGGTCACATACAGGGGGAGGATGCTCCAGACCAGGTGTGACAGAAAGTCCTCCTGGCTGGAGCAACATTCCCCTGTGTGTCCACTCTGAGCAAACAGGAAATGTTGTATTCGACTGCTTTTGTGATGTTACATCCCACAGCACCTGCAACTGGAACTCACCAGGTTTTTCTTCCTTTCTGCGTTCTGTTTTCCACCCCTTTGTAGGTTTGTTTGAGGTACGTGCCCAAGAGTACCTAGAAACCCTTCCCAGCGGAGAGCAGAGTGGAGTCAATAAATTCCTGAAAGGGTTAGGTAAGAGATCCTGGCTGCTGCTTTGGGTTGCAGTGTGCTTTTATATCCCATTGCGTGTCCTAAAGTCAAATCACAATGCGTGTGGGTTTATTTGCAATATAAGCACCATGACTGCTGTATTTATGTTATGCACAGTAATAAAAGAAAAAGGGCAGATCCTTACCCCAAGGACACTGCATTCTAAATGTAATTTCTGATGGGTGAGGACAGGTTTACTGTGGATGGGAGTGATAACAGGGGATGAACGTGAGGAAATGTGTTTTGGGTATGTTTTAACTAAGGATGAGGGATTACAGGTATTAGATGTAAATCAGGGATGGCTATCCTTCCAGTTTGAAGGCTATTGCCTCTTTTATAGTTCTGTAGAAGAGGGGGCTGCTTCTTCTCATACGGCAGTGTTGCAAAGACTTGAAAGGGTCTCTTCCCGTGCCTGGCAAAATCTCCTTGTTTTGCAGGTATAATTGAGAGCTTCTTGTGTCAGGTATTGCTTCCATTGCTGGGAATATTGGGCTTTTTAAAGCAAAATCCCCAGCTGCTGGGGAAATGCAGTTAACTTGTAAGCAAAGCATGCTGCTACTTTTCGTATGTTTTACCATCTGCGTTGTGGCTCCATAAATGTCATCAGCCATCTTTGGATGGGATTTATGTCATTGCTATGTTGTGTAAACTTTGCAACGTGCCGTTTTGCAAACTTTATGGGGTGTATAGTGAGGAGCCTGGGTATTGCACTTGTTTATAAATACTGGCCCGTGTAGAATGCAGGTGGGGAAATGTGGTGAGGTTGGTTTTTATCTGTTTTCTGGAGACGGGGGGACTTTAACCCAATCCCATTGTGCCAAAATCACATGGTTTCTATATCTTTCTTTCTTTCTTTTTTTGCCTCCCACCCATCAATCCCTTCCAGGTAGCAGAATGAAATTTCTCCACAAGAAATGAGACCTTAGAGTGCCACTGTTGCAGGGAGAAGTGATTTCTTTCACAGTTCAGCAGACGGAAAATGGACCAATTTTTCCCCCATTCCCATTTTGCCTGCTCCCAAGGAGGGGAAAGCCCAACCCAGGAAGCAGGGTGTCCGGGAGTTGTGCTTAGATGAAGAGCTGGCCTCTGGTCTCCTAGAATGGCGCTAAGGGGGACACAGACGAAGAGGCTGCTGGGAGGGGACTCTCAGCTTCTACCAAGAACATGCACTGGACAAAGCATTCTCAAGACTCTCTCCATTGGCGCTTTGCAGATTTCACGGTGGTTTGGGGTTTGTTTTTTCCCCTATTTCTTAGCTATTAAACATTTTGAAATGTTGTTTTTTATTTATATTGAGGTTAAGAAGAGTATTAGCCAATGACACTTGCCCCGGGCTCCTCTCTCAAATGGCAGCAAGGAAGTTGCTGGATGGAAGCTGCATTAACCTGGACTCTCAGATACTGACGGGGACCATATGATGAAAAGGGGGCGAAGCAGGAGGCAGTTAGAGGGAAGGTGAGGCAGGGGAACCACTGAAGCTGCTGAGAATTTGATACCCACTCCAGCAACCACTATGGGATGGAAGATTTGCCGTCCCTCCTAGTGGGCATCCTTTCTCGGAGTAAGCTGAGAGGCTGATGCGATGTAATTAAAAGTGAGTGATGTTAAAGAAAATGTGTCCAGTCGTTCTTACCATTCACAAGTGGCTTTGACCTGACTTTGTTCTTTTCCTCTTTCGTTTCTCTCTGCTCCAAACAGTTTTGCATGAAAGGGAGAGCCTCCAGATGTCCTTTTCATTGTGCGTTCAGGACTATTTGGGCTTGTGATGGTACTTGGGGTTGTTTTACACAATCCTGCTTTCAATTCAGTTTGCCCCTGCAAACGTTTCAGGACAGAGCTTGTTGTTATTATCTATTAAATATGCATACCGCCCTTTCTTTGCAGATCTCAGGACAGTTCCACAGAGCTCATGTTCCATAGTTGCCTGCTGAAATGCAACTCTTCATATCACAAATGTTCTGCAGTTTTCTTTGTATGGCAAAAGTGGCCCCTCCAGGTGGAAATAATGTGGGAACAGTGGGGGAAGCATCATAAGTGGAGTGATGTGTAGACAGTTCTGTATAAAGCCATTAATGCATTATGATTACATCAATGGCAATGTTCTGCAACATCCATATATAAAAACAACAACAGCCCGGGCTGGTCCAAAGAGATAACGTTGGGAGCTGTTATCAGAATAATATTGATAATGTTGTTATGGGGTCTTAGGCCCCCTGGTGGCCAAAGAAGTGTAAATCAGTTGCTTTCTCATGTGGATCTTGCAACACAGGCTTACACATCACTGGGTTTCTCTAAGCTTGCCAATGCTTAGTGCAGAGCTTTCCAAACTGTGTGTCATGACACATTCGTGTGTCAGCTGCAGTGTGTAGGTGTGTCACGTGAATGCTCCTTCTGGGGGGGGCTGGAAAGGGGTTACTTTAACCTCCATTTTGCTAGTAAAACTGAATTACCATGTCGCGAAATGTTGCTTTCTAAAAAGTGTGACACCCGTATGAAAAGTTTGGAAAGCTCTGGCTTAGTGACTGCCGAGTGTGTGAAGCCACTCTGCTGAAGAGTACTGCATTTGTGGTGGCACAAAAATTGCATCGATGATTTGAAACCTGTGGTGATTTGTTCATGCACTCACCGAGCGATGAACCTTTTCCATTATGTCTTCTACTTTCATGGACAGCCCCAGTTAAGAGGCCCCTCCAGTTACTCTGTTGGGTGGAAGATGTCATGCTGAAAACTCATCAGTAGGCCAGAACCTTATATCACACCTGTGCTTAACAATGGGGATGGGGGAGTACTGGCCGTGAAAATAGTAATGGTACCCTAGGAGGGAAACCTGTAGCTCAGTTCCTTTGCCCACAGAGGGCTTCAGGTTCAATTCCTCCTGCATGGAGAGCTGCTGCCAATCAATGTAGACCATACTGAGCTAGATGGACCAATGGTCCAACTTTATATAAAGCAGCTTTCTACAACAGTAAAATTGGGGACCTAAAATCTGACTCAAGGTGCTTGAGGAGCCACCTCTGCTGTTTTGTGTTGGCAGAGGTTTTGCCAAAAATTCAACGAAAGGCTCCATTTTTGTTAGCTTCCATTTTTACTTAAGACTCCTTCTCCCCACCCCACCTTATTCTTGTGTTTCTCACACAAATAAGATGTGGCGGAGGTTTGCTTCCTGACGTCTCCACCAGAGCACATCTCGACTTTGTATCAAAAGGAAGCTCCTATTTTATCCTCCTGCTCATGGCGGATTCAAAATGGAAGGTCGTGTTTCCCCCAGCCCTTCTGTCTGTTGTCAGTGCTGAGAATGAAAGTTGGCCGTAGGAACACCGGGAGTTTGCCTTCTGCCAGGTCAGACTACTTGCCCATCTAGCCCTGTACTGTTTACTGTGACTGGCAGAAGCTCTCCATTATCTCAGCCAGCAAAAGGTCTCTCCTATTACCTGCTCCTTAATCCTTTTAAGTGGATATACCAGGGAATGACTCTGGGACCTGCTGCATTCAGGTGACTCTTATCAGTGAGCGATGGTCCCTCCCTAGGGACACACCGTGTCAGTAGGGAAACCTGTATGTTTTGCAAGCTGTTTGTCTTCTCAGGGTCCATTCCCCAGGACTTTTTTAAAGCTTGCATAGGTCCATGCACACCTTGTGCCTTTTCCTTTTACACCTGGGCTCTGGGGCAGAGGCCAGTGCTGACTTACATGTTGTAGCCTAAACTTAGGATCCTGCACCCTGTTGCCAAAGTTTGAACATATCAAGGTTTTCTGCCCAGCTGCAAGATCACAACTGGTGCCCTTGTGCCAGAGTAGACCTGGACCCTGAGACAAGTTGCTGCTGCAGCAGCAGAAGCCATGGTTCTTGGGTTTATCCAGGAAATGAGAAGACAAAAAAGCTCTATCTTTTTGCTCATTCATCTTCAAGCTGAGAAGGGATCCCTGTTGAAGGTACCTCCTCATAGGAGGTGCAGATGGGGTAACCGAAATCAAAACAGTCAAAATAAACTGAAAGTCCTTCTTTATTAAGAGATTGTATCAGTTTAGATAATGTGAGCAAATGTAACTTGCAACGTTTGAACAGAATGCCACTTAAAATCAGTTTTTTTAAATTCTCTCTCTCCCTCCCCCAAATTGTACAGCTTTGTTGGGGTTTGTTGGCAGCTCCTTTTTTAAAAGTCTGACAGGAACTCAGTGCCTTTTATCTGTTCTGGATATTCTGGAAGAAACCACCTGTGGGAGAGAGCGAACAGACAAATCATCAGGGGAACTCTCCTTGATGAGACGCCAACCTCAATATCTTCCTACAAGCAGACATCGATTATCTGAGGTATCCATTAAATAAAATATCCATTTATCAATGTACTACTACCTTTTAATTTTTTTAAAAAAGCACACACAGATGAGCCGAAAGGTTAGACCTGTGTTATCAAAGAACACAGGAAGTTTTGTAAGTGAGGTATCTGAATGCATTCAGTAGGAAATCACAACTGGCTTAATACTTGAATCTTGGTGGTGGAGATATTAAGTGCAATGACAGGCAAAGTCTGCCTCCTTAACATTCAGGTTACATCTACATAGTAGGTAGCCAGCACAATCCGTTTTGTAGCTGAGTGTGACTTGAACGGAGTAACCTGTAGGGATTCTACTGCCCTACGTTCCAATACCTGTCCCCAGTACTACCTTTTAGTATGGCTCAGTAATGCTACCTTGTCATTTCCCATTTCATTCCTTTCTAGTACAATGGGGCCCAATGCCTGACCTTGTGGCAACAATGTCAATGCTGCGGTTTAAAAGGTTTGTGTGGCATTGAGGGAGATGTGCAGATTGTGGGTGGGAACACCCTAAATCTGTTCTTTCCTTATTTTGTGGCTGCAGTGCCGCCTGCTGGCTAACAGTGGATGATGCCACATGGTGTCCTTGTTTCAAAAACATCATTTGAGAACCGCATCTCTTCCTTTGACTGATAAGCTAGTTTCTAGACTCTTACCACCACAGATAGGCTCAGATGATGAAATGCTCCTCTGTATATTTAAAACATCTGTACCCTCTGCATATAAAGGTAAAGGGACCCCTGACCATTAGGTCCAGTCGTGACAGACTCTGGGGTTGCGGCGCTCATCTCGCTTTATTGGCTGAGGGAGCCGGCGTACAGCTTCCAGGTCATGTGGCTAGCATGACTAAGCCGCTTCTGGTGAACCAGAGCAGCGCACGGAAACGCCGTTTACCTTCCCACCAGAGTGGTACCTATTTATCTACTTGCACTTTGACATGCTTTCAAACTGCTAGGTTGGCAGGAGCAGGGACCGAGCGATGGAAGCTCACCCCGTCACGGGGATTCGAACCACCGACCTTCCGATCGGCAAGCCCTAGGCTCTGTGGTTTAACCCACAGCGCCACCTGCCGTCTCCTCCGCATATAGAAAGCAACATTTTAAGGAGGCGAATGCTTGGCTAGAACCCTTCCCCCTGCTATTTAATTTTCTATTTTATTTTTGCAGGGAGGATTCAAAATACATGACACACTTCCCTTGCACACAGAAACACTTAAAGTGGTGCAGCCCCAGATACAGAATTAGCTCCACAATAAGAGCTTGACCTTTTATTTGGAACTTTCACACAAAGGAGATTTATTTCAGTATGTCCAACAGAAGCCAGCCCCTCCCTTTCACCTGTGTTTTATGTATTACCTGTTTCACGGGAAACTGCTTTCAGGTCGCACTTCCCTCTCGGCAGCTTGCAGGTATAGAGGCCCAGACAGCCATCACAGTCTGAGGGTTTTCTGCAGGCCTTTGACTGAATCCCAGGACAGGAATACTGAGAAGGAAAGGAAAGGAGAATCCCTTTAGGCACCAGTGCTAAAGGCATTAAGAAGAGCTTGGCCTGCTGCATCCAACACTATCTTCTCACATTGCAGCAGCACACTGCCTGCCTGTGATTCCCAGAAATTTAGACACAGACTGTCTCTGATCCTGGAAATGTCTGTCTGTCTGTCTATTTAAAAGTCTTTATGAACCGCTTAATGGTTCAAAAGCCTCTGGGTGGTGCAGAGTGCAAAAACCAACAATATATTCATTTATTATCTGCATACAGAAGGCCTCAAGTTCAGTCCCTGGCATCTCAAGATAGAATTGGAAACCACTTCCCGTCAGACGGACCCAGTACTCTGATTTGGTTCAAGGCTGCTTTCTCTGTCCCTCTAAGGCAGGGTTGGAGAACGTGTGGCTCTCTAGCTCTTGTTGGACTACAGTGCCCACCATCCCTGACCATCCACCATGCTTGCTTGTCCTGATGGGAGTCGTAGTTCAGCAACATCTGGAGGGCCCTAGCCCCCACTGCCATAAGGAGGGCTTTTACTCACCGTATCCGTGTTAAATTTCCCATGTCCTTTCAAGTAGTTCTGAAGTCCTGGGCTCATACTTCTCGGGGGGGACAGCTGGGGAACCTGCTTCTTGCCGCTGGCCTTCTGTTTGACATGTCCCGGTTGGGGTTTGCTTGCCGCTCTGCTGTGGGCTCTGCCACCTGCTCCAGCTCCTGCCTCCATCTTCTGCAACCTGGCAGAAGGCAGCCTTTGGGCTTCTGCCTCTCTGTCTCCTTCACGGGGTGCGTGGAGAGGCTTCTTGGCCCCTCCAGCCCCTGCTGGGTCCACCAGCCCTTTCCCAGCCCATTTCCCACGGACTTGAGCCAGGGTGCAAAACTGAACGGAAAGCACCGCAAAGGTAGCCACTGCGGAAACCCTCATCCTCTCTTCCTGCCTGGGTTTTCTCTCTGGGCAAAGGGCTGCTGTTGCCTTGGAGCTTGCCGGAGAGATTAAAACCAGCCACACATGCATGTGGGTGATGTCTCTGTGTGAAGAGTGGGAGCCCTTTTATGCATCTGGATTCCCAGCTTAACCCCCACCCCACCCCCTTTTTTCCCCTTTTTGTGATATTGAAATTCTAGCTCGTGCCTCCTGCTTGGAAAATCCTCCCTCCCTCTTTCCTTTACGCCCCCACCCCTCAGCAGCAACACCCAACTCCTTTGTAAAACGCAAGCATGTCCTTCCCGCTCAATGCCACCTTTCCCCATTGTGGTCATGGAACAATTTGATTTTTATTATTTTAGCTAAGCAGGTGCTGCAAGGTACTGAGTGAGCTGTGCTGGTTAAAAAAAAAAGCTTTCCTAGGCTGGGCAAAAGTGTGTCACCTGTGTGCACAGATTAAAGCTGTCTGTGGACAAACTCCAGTTCCCTTGGCCTGAAAGTCGCCTTTGACTGGACTTAACCGTCCAGGGGTCCTTTACCTTTTTTACCCTTACCTTACAGATTAAAGGTACTTTCTTGCACTCAATGCCTTATTTTAGATGTATTGATCAGTCCTGTTTGTCACCCCTCCTTGCCATTTTCAACTCGTTTTGTTCTACTGGATAGGAATGTCGGCTGTGAAGCATCTTCAGATCACAGGCAGTACCCTAAACCGAGCTCTGATCTAAGCTTGGTGGCAGAAAGTGTTTCAGCCCCCCTGAAGGAGGCTGGCCTGGAGTTTTAAGCCTACCACTGTGCCTGGTGCAATATCTTGGAGAGGAAAACCACAACTGCCCTTTTGTCAGACGTTTCCTTTGGGCCATCTTGTGTGCTGCTGAAGAAATCCTTCCCCCACCTGCAAGCATTGGAGCAGAGACACTACATGCCTATTGCTCTCTTGAGTCACCACCGTGACATGTAACTTGGGGCAATGCCCACACTAAGGTCCATTTTGCCACACTGCTGTTCCCATCAGCCTCTGTGACACTACAAGAGCTCCTAGTCCGGGAATGCAATTTGGTTGGCACACCCCACCTTTGAGAAAATTGGTTCAAACCATCACTTGCAGAAAACAGCCTAAGGCAGGGGTGGCCAATGTGGTACGTTCCAAATGTTGTGGACTGCATCCCCCACCATCCTTGACTGATGGCCACACTGCCTAGGGCGGATGGGAGTCATAGGACAAAACAAAATGCTGCATATCTGTGATAAAGTACAGAGTTGGAGGGCAACCGATTAGGTCGCCACATTGGGTGCCGCACCACAGGGGTCTCCACAACGATGGTGTAGAACGGAGCATGAGAGACGGGGGGATTTTGGTGTCACACAGGGTGCTGCTGAAATTTGGGAGCCCAAAGTCCACCACCGCTTAATTGAGTTAAAACACATATGAGCCCACCTCCCACATACAGTACATAAATCAGAGTCACGTAACATGATAGAGGTAGCAGTGTCTCGACTGTGTAACCAGGCTAAATGCCGCCTTTTGGCTTGAAGGTAAAATTAAAAATAAAGTAAAATTAAAATCGTTACATTCAGTTTCAAAATGAGCTTCTTGCATCTTCTACTACTAACATTGCACCATCTGTTAAATTTTTTTTATTATTTCTAATAGTTCTTAATGGGGGACAGGTTGCATAATTCAACTTTTCTTGGTGCAGGGTTTCCATTATTAAAATTTTTAGGTCATAGGCCTAGCCAGTGCTTTTTTTCTGGGGGTACACATACCCCTAAACATTTTGTGAATCTTTGTAGTTTTGTCCACATTATTTTTCCCAATTTGAACTATAAAATGGTAATTTTCTTGAGTCAAAATGAGAGTACCCCTAAACATTTTTTAGGGAAAAAAAGCACTGGGCCTAGAAATAAAGAATGGTGAAGGGGTAAAGGGAAGATGGCGAGACCCAGCCAGCCTCCCTTCCTCTTCTCCTGATGCAATCACGGAGCCCACCTGATTCAGTTCAAAAGCAGGCCCAGGTAGGAGAGAGAGATGTTGGTGCATCTGCCCATTTCAGGGTGCAGAAGGGGCTGCCCGACTCTTAAGTCAACTTCCAGCGCTTTGCCACAGGCCACTGCTGAGCCTTCAGCCTTGCCACATTCACGCTGATGGCACTGATGTCTGGAGAAACTGGCTCATAAGAACGGAGGGAGAAGCTGGCGGACAAGAGGCCCATCCGGACACAATCATCCATGTCTTCTCCAGCAAGCAGCCCAGCGAGGATTCCAGCCATTAAGCTGAAGAGAGAAGAGGCCAACTCAGCTTACCAAAGGAAAAAGACTAAGCTCTTCAGCAACTGAATTTCACCCTTTATGGTGGTTTTATTTTAGTGTTCTCATCCTGCACCCCAGTATAAACCCCTTGTCCCTCTCCCAGACCCACATTTCCCTGGCATCAGAGGATGACTGTGGTGCTGGCACCACCATGAGTAGTTGATGGAGAACCTTTTAAGACCTCAAGGTCTTGAAGGCTCCCATTTCAGCAAAGCCCGGCTGCCCCACTAAGAGGCTCCAGGTGCTTTTTACAATTGCGGCGTCTGGAGGCACGTGGAGCAAAGATGTCAATGTCTTGTTGAGACTTAATTGCCTCCATTTCTCTCTCTTTCATATAAAGGCTCAGGAAAATGACAGCTCACAATAAACCTTCCCGTTTCTCTCACCACCTCTGGATAAATATTTGGACTAGCGATTCCTTAGCAATGCCGCGTACATGCAGGCACTGTTATGTTGTCACAGCAACCAGGGGGGCAGGGGCCAAGGAGAGGAAGGTGGAGGAGCCTGATGCTGTGGCAGGAACCTCTCTGGGCAGCTGGCAACATACCTGTCACCTGCTCCAGAGACATTGACTATCTCCTCCGCGGGGACAGGGATCGCTGGGTAGTGAACAGCACACAGCTCTTCTGCAGCAGTGGCCTGCAAGGTGAGATAGGAGAGAGAATGGGGGAGACACCCTGAACCTGGAGAAGTGTAAGACGAATGCCAGCTCCTTTTATACACTGTCAGGTGAATGCTAGAGGTAGAAAAGACCCTAGAGGTGGGGAGCCAGAGACCCAACTGAACTACGCATGGAGTTGGCACGAGAAGGGAACTTCTCATTCGTTTCAGGAGAAGCCAGTGCAGTGAAGAGGTTAGCATGCGGGACCAGGACATGGAAGTCCAGGGTTCAAATCCCCACCTGGGTCACGAAGCTCACTGGCTGGCCTTGAGCCATTCACGGTTGCTCAGCCTATGCAACCTCACAGGGTTTTGATCATAGCTGTCAACCTTCCCTTCTTTTGCAGGAAATTCCCTTACTCCAGCGCCGTTTCCCACTGCTATCCCGGATTGTTAGATATCCTGTAGACTGTCCCCGGGACAGGTGAGGCTGCTGATCCCTTATTTTCAAATCTGAAAGTTGACAGCTATGGTTTTCATGGTAAAATGGAGATGAGAACTAAGTTCAGTCATACCTTGGTTTTCGAACAGCTTAGTTCTCGAAGTTTTGGCTCCTGAACGCCGCAAACCAGGAAGTGACTGTTCCGGTTTGTGAACTATTTTTGGAAGCCAAATGTCCGATGGGGCTTCCACGGCTTCCGATTGGCTGCAGGAAGCTCCTGCAGACAATCAGAAGCCGCGCTTTGGTTTCGGAACGTTTTGGAATTCGAAAGGATTTTCGGAACGGATTCCGTTCAGCTTCCAAGGTACAAATGTACACTTCCTAGAGCTATTTGGAATAAAGATGAGATAGAAATGTAACAGTGGTAGAGCGGGTAATAAGCTCTGCTTGATAAAGGGTTGTGTCATACTAGTAAGCAGTTATTACCCCAGGGATCAGGTCAGGTGAAGCTGATTTCTATTTTAGGAGTGATAACCCAAGAAAATTCATTCTCAAATGCCATACTTGCAAATGGACATCCAGAAATCTATTTGCAAATACGGCTAAGTTCCGCCCCCCCAACACATTTTGATGGGTACCACACAATAACAAAAGTTCTCCGGGGGTTTGCAAGTCAACGATTAAAACCATAAAACAAAGATTAAATCTTGTCCAGAATAAAATCATCAACTTGACAGCAGAGTCAGTACAACAGATCTAAAAAGTACGGAAATAACAAGATTGAAAAGTTCCCTTCACCAAATAGCTGAAAAGTGGGATTTCTGGATTTATTTGTTTTTTAAGGGGTATACACATGTACTCTGCTTCATGAATGCTTTATTGGACTGAAACTGGTCCATAACAGCAATATTGACTACTCTGAAAATCTCAGGTTATCATTTTTTTCTGAGAAAAGTTACTGGTCCTCATGTTCGCAAAGGTTGAGTCCTGCCAGATCAGACCAATGGTCCTTCTAATCCAGAATCCTGTTCTCACAGCAACCAGGCAAGATGCCTGTGGGAAGACTGAGAGGAGGACCCGAGTACAGCAGCGCTCTTTCCAACTTGTGACTCCCAGCAGCTGGCATTCAGAGGCATACTCTGACCAGCAGTGGAGGCACAGCATTGCGGTGGGTTGGTAGCCGGAGATAGCCTTTGTCTTATTCTCCTCCCTTAAAGCCATCCAAGTTGGTAGCCATCGTTGCCTTGTCTGGAAGCAAACTCCATAGATTTAACTATGCACTGTGGGAAGAAGTCCATTCTTTTATCCGTCCTGAATTTTCCCACATTCAGCTTCATGGGACATCCATGAGTTCTAGTGTTATGAAAGACGGAGAAAAACTTCCCTTTGCCTACACAATCTACTGAAAACTCAAAAACCAAAGTGAGGATGGGACATTTTTAATAGCTTCCATTTTTCTGCAATATTTGAATTCCGTCTCCCAGGGTCAAATTTCTGCCTACACTGACATTATCCCCAGATAGATAGATAGATAGATAGATAGATAGATAGATAGATAGATTTCTTATTAAATTTTCTGTGTTACAATTTAGAATACTCATTTAATCATCCTTAAAATATCAATGACTTCCCTTCTTCTCCTTCCATGGTTCATTTTGCCGATCATAAATCCCTGAATATTTTACATATACTAAACCATTCAGTACTCCATTATTACATCGCATCAAAACTTATTTACACTGCTGAATTTATCTTAATGGGGCCAACGCTTTCAAGTGTACACAATTTCCCTCCGTATATTCAATAAACATTTTCCAATCTTCTCTAAACGTATGTTCTTCTTGTTCTCTTATTCTGTATGTTAAATCTGCAAGCTAAACATCAGCTTAAGTTGCCACAATATCCCTAGATTTTTAATGCTTAACTGTCAAAGATTTCCTCCCAAGGAACTCTGGGAAATTGTGCTTGATGTAGAATTTTGCGTCAGACTTCCCTGCCTGTCAAGCACCTTTTACCTGTAGCTCACGCCTCCTGCCTTCACTGTTTTTATCCCTTCAAGTTTGCTGCCTCGTGCTCCTACCTTGTTGAAAGTTCCAGGGCGAAGAGAGAGCCTCCCATCCATGTTCCGGCCACAAACCAGGACACCATGTTGGCCAAGTGTCACAACTACGCAATGCAACTCTCCCAGTAAGGGCCGGGCCATGGTCAGAGAGGTTTTGACAGCATCTTCCAATGTAGATGGCATATCTTTAAGAATGAAGGAAAATTACTCACAGAGCATCAGTGCCACCCATAGGGTTGGGACCCCTAGAGTCATCTAGTCCTGCAGTGCAGGAATCCTGCCCACAGCTATCCCTGGCTGGGCTCAAATCACCAACCTCCTGGTTAACAGCCAGACACGCTGAGCCATTGTGTCACAGAGTTTTGTTGTAAACAGCTTTGATATATTTTACGGAATGGCGGCAAACAAGTATTTTTATACATAAAATTGTCGTCATTGTCTTGTCATTCTGGGCTACAAGTGGGGAACCTTATTCCTAGGTAGGGTCATGGTAGGAAAAGTCAGCTGGAAGGGACTAATGGTGGTGGTGGACAGATGGTGATCCAGTGACAGATGTGTTTGTAAGACTGCATGGTTCTACATCAATAATGGGGAACCTGTGGCCCTCCAGGTGTTAAAGGTAAAGGGACCCCTGACCATTAGGTCCAGTCATGGCCGACTCAGGTTGCGGCACTCATCTCGCTTTACTGGCCAAGGGAGCCGGTGTACAGCTTCCGGGTTGTGTGGCCAGCATGACTAAGCTGCTTCTGGCGAACCAGAGCAGCGCACGGAAACGCCGTTTACCTTCCCGCCAGAGTGGTACCTATTTATCTACTTGCACTTTGACATGCTTTCGAACAGCTAGGTTGGCAGGAGCAGGGACCGAGCAATCGTAGCTCATCCCGTCGCGGGGATTCGAACAGCCAACCTTCTGATCAGCAAGCCCTAGGCTCTGTGGTTTAACCCATAGTGCTACTGGACTACAATTCCCATCATCCCCAGCCAGCATGGCCAATGATCAGGGCTGATGGCAGGTGTGGCCTGGAGCACACAGGTTCCCAACCTGGGACAAACAATACTAAGATAGTTTGGCCACAGTCTGACTCAGTATATAAAGCAAATGCAGTATATTCCTAGCTTTGATGGAGGGGACAAAAGATTCCTAGCCTCCACTCTCAACAGTGCCTCACCTGCCGAAACAGGATGTCCCAGGGTCCGGTTGATTGCTCTTAGTTCCCGTAGATTGGGAGATATGCAAGCCAGGGCTCTCCAGCTTTCTGAAAGGAATGGCTTAGAAGCCTTGTCCACATCTGTCGGCTCGTAACACACTTCAGAAGAGCATCAAATGGGGTTAGTCGATATGACCCGACAAACGTGAATCATGTGTATTCAATGATGCATCTGTCTAGTTTACAGACATTGTTTTCTATTAAAATGTCCAGGGCAGTACCAATGCTATAAATCTGGTTGGCTGCTGAGAAAAGCACCAGGGCGCACACAAAAAACCAGCTTGGACATGGAGCTTTAAAGTCCAGACCTGTGCCTAGAAACACAGCACAAAAGGATGCCCAGATGAGCCCTCCACTGACATTCAAAGATGTCACTATTCAAATACAATGGTTAATTCCCTGTTCATAGTCACTTGAGATTTCATCACATTGCATTCTTACAATGTTGATTTACTGTACAAGAGCTAAATGCAAAGAAAAAATATATATCCTTGTCATCAAGATTCTATTTATATGCTACCCTCTCTCAGAACACAGGGTGTTGAGCGTAATAGTTTTTCTGCGGTTTGGAAATAAGCAGCAAAATAAGCCAGAGTGAGATGATGCCGGGAACATTCCCTTACTAGGAGAAGGTGGAAAGGGACGTAGCTCAGTGACAGAGCAGCTGCTTTGCATGCAGAAGGTCACAGGTAATATCCATGATGTTGCCACATAGAGCTGAGAGAGGCCCCTGCTTGAAACTCGAGAGCCACTGCCAGTCAGCATGGACAATACTGAGGCAGATAGACAAAAGGTCTGATTCTGTATAAGGCCACTTCCTATGTTCTGTTAACACAATGCATTTTAGGCTGTGCTTTGTGAGTGTCCCTTCTTACCTGCTAGGTGATGTTCCCTGGCAATCTGACAGACATACTGAATAGTGGACACGGGCACATTCCCATCAATGCACACAAGTGGAGCTGAGCACAGAGTCTCCTTGAACGTGGACACCTGAAGGAAATTGCATGAGAGACAGACAATATTGGCAATTGGAAATCCATGTTTATTCCAGGAATGAGATGTTCCTCTTTTCCTAAAGTAAAAGAAGGAAATTCTGTGGCTGGGCATATGCCACTTGGCCAGGGTCTTCTGGCTGCTCCCAGTGACATCACTCTGCTGCAGATCCACCATCAGCAACAGACCCAGGTCCCTTGCAGAAGCATGAAGCTCCAAGTGCACCAAACTCAAAGGAAAGTGAGTCCCACAAGTGAGTGTTGCCACGACTCAGCTTCAAATTCTGGTGGGATGGGTGGGACCAGCTGCTGAATCATCTCCATAGCTTTAGTCCTGGTCTCAAGAACCCTGATGTCATTCCTGAACTCTACAGCTGTGCCTTAAGATGATCTGTACCTGTAGCCTGAGTTATGCCATTGTAAGCCTTGAAAAAAAGCTTACATTCTTACTCACACTGGGACTGGAGCTAGGACAAAAATGAACTTTTTGTGGATAGGAAAGTGATGGGGAAACACTATAAAAATGTGGGATGGTGATGAGACGGCATATAGCCAACCTGCAAACACATCAGGATGCTTAGTAAGGAGCAGATATTGAGCCATCTTTGCACAAGCAATTCAGGATGCTCCATGACCAGGTCATCTGGCAGAGCCTCAGAAGGAGGTCTCCAAGGTCTAGGCCAGGCTTCCTCAACCTCGGCCCTCCAGATGTTTTTGGCCTACAACTCCCATGATCCCTAGCTAGCAGGACCAGTGGTCAGGGATGATATGAACTGTAGTCTTAAAACATCTGGAGGGCTGAGGCTGAGGAAGCCTGGTCTAGGCAGATGCCTTCCCCACTGAAACCACTGGGGCTTAGTTCTCAACAAACATGAACAGGTTCCAACAAATCCAAGGCATTCACATTATTTTAAAACAAGCAGTAGAATCATATGGTTACTTAGAAGTAAGGCCTGTTGGTTTCAATGGGATATGCCCCCTGGTAAGTAGGCATAGGATTGCAGTCCCAACCCTGCCATACGAGTTAACTAGTGTAGACCTAGCCTAACGTTTTGCCCAGCATCCTAGTCAGGGGTGGGAAACCTCTGATCAAAGGATCAGAGGTTGCTGGACTGCCATTCCTATCATCCCTGGCCACACTGGCTCAGGCTGATGGGATTTGTAGTCCAGCAGGCTCCCCACTCCTGCTCCATCAGCCTCTTGCATTCACTGAAGGCGACATTGCAATCAGCATCCATCAACAGGTAGAAGCCGGCAGAAATTCTGAGGCGCTTTTGTTGCTGTGTTATTCTGTGGGAATCCAAGGGAATCATATATCGTTTAATAGCTGTGCCTCCTTTTTTCCTTCCTTTAATAATGAAATGGGGATCGGAAAAAGGTGGAGAGAGGGTGGGAACAATGACCACTTTTTTCTTTCCAGGAGCTAAGCTCCAGTCTTTTAAGGGTCTTGTTGATAAGTGGATTACTGGTAGGCATTCATACCTTCTTAACCAAACAGTATCAGCTGTTAAGTGCAGACTTCAGTTTTTTCCTCCAACAAGCTTTTTTTTTATTAATGGGGGAAAGGGTGGGGTTGCACCTGAATCACTCCTAATCACCCCTTCCATTAAGTGTCCCAAAAATACGCCTCAGCCACCAAGGAGGCTGTGTTTATCTGTGTTTCTACAGCTCGGCACGTCCTAAAAACACAGAGTCTGGAAGGAGTTGTGGGTGGAGGCGGCAGTGGCAGAAAGGTGGCTTTCAGCACTCCATCACAGTGCCGCCTTCCAGAATTACCCAGTTCTGGATTTCCCCTTTGTTTCCCTCCTAGGTACCCTGAGAAAATATCCTCTGCCCCTTAGGAAAGCAGAGGGCACCATAAGCAGAAAAGAGGCACTGAGATTTCACACCGTACGCAGAAGGGTCTTACGTATTGCTCTGTGATCTGCTGGTGGATGTCCATGTCTCCCAAGCCCAGGGAGAGCTCTCCGCTGCCTGTGAACACAGAACAATAGGTGGCTGTGTTGTGCCCTTCCAGTCGCAAGACACCTCTCATGTCCTCAAGGTAAGGGGAGAAAGACAAATTTAGTGTTCTGTTCTCTGTAGCTCATTCAGAGCAAAATGCACCGGCACCTGCCCAGCTAGTGAATGTGCTTCCTCATCTGCATGATGAATCTGGCCTCCAGTTCAAGGAGACCTGGAATAACACCAGGAAGCAAATGTTAATCCAGGAAGCGTCACATAGGAGCAGACTGGGACAGGTAGGCACATCCCAGATGCACCTGGGTCTCACTGATATCCATGGCCCTGGAGCATGCAGGCCTCTCAATTTTCCTGACTCATTTCTGCTGCCTCAATTTCACATTCTCTTTAGCTTAAAAGAGGGGTGATGAATCATTCTAGACCAGAGAGAAGCATTCCCTTCTGGACATCCTTCTGAGGGTCCCATTCCAGTGGTGGGTGGAGACTGACACAACAGTGGGCAGAAAAAGGAATGTAAAATTTACACCTTTTGTACAGTAGGCTGCTTTCTGTGTACAAGCCCCTCTTGGTCCTCCGTCCAGACAAGGAAGAGCCATTATCAGAGTTCAAAGACACATTCCAGCCAGGCCTTGCTTACTCAGGGATGTGACCTGGAGCGAGGCAGATGTAGTCTGGGGAGAGTTTGAAGGGTCAGGTGGATCTGAGATTCCCCTCCTCTAACTTCCCTGCTATGGAAAGGCTGTAGCTCATTGGCAGAGCATCTGATTTGCCTGCAGAAGGTCCCTGCTTCAATCCCTGGCATCTCCAGTAATAATAATAATAATAATAATAATAATAATAATAATAATAATAATAATTTATTTATACCCCACCCATCTGGATAAGTTTCCCCAGCCACTCTGGGCAGCTCCCGATCGAGTGTTAAAAACAATACAGCATTAAATATTAAAAACTTCCCTAAATAGGGCTGCCTTCAGATGTCTTTTAAAAATAAGATAGCTGCTTATTTCCTTGACATCTGATGGGAGGGTGTTCCACAGGTCGGATGTCACTACCGAGAAGGCCCTCTGCCTGGTTCCCTGTAACTTCACTTCTCGCAGCGAGGGAACCACCAGAAGGCCCTTGGCGCTGGATCTCAGTGTCCGGGCTGAACGATGGGGGTGGAGACGCTCCTTCAGGTATATAGGACTGAGGCCATTAGGACTTAGACACCCTGGAGAGCTTCTCCCAGTCAGTGCAGACAATACTGAGCCGCACAGAGTGGCTAGGGAAATCCAGCCAGATGGGTGGGGTATAATTAATAACATTATTATTATTATATTATTATTATCTATGGACCTTATCTCTGACTAGTTATGAGGCAGCTTCCTGTGTCCCTAAAATGAAGAGCTCCCACAAGGAATCACATAGTAAGCAGAGAGTGGGTATCTGGGACTGGAATGATGAAATTTTGTGATCTGCAGTATGAAAAACAGCCACCCTGCTACGGATTAGTTTAGAATAACCATAAGCTGTGAGCTACCATATGCTTGCAGTAGCGTAGGACGGACTCTGAATGCTCATCCTTCCCCATGACAGAGATAAAGAACGGGGTCTTCCCAAGACGACTTAAGCAATCTGAAAATGGAAGAGAAATGGAACAAAGCTGGATTATCTGCCAACAACCCTAGAATCTGAAAGTCAAGGTAGAAGCATTCTGGGGTCATCAGTCAGTGAAATATCTACTGCACTCTTTTTAATTTATATAGGAAAGTGCCTTTTACCAGGCCAAACTATCCATCTAGCTCAGGATCAATAATCAGTCTTTTGAACAGCTAGGAAATACCTGAAAGATGCCCTTTCCCCACTCCTTACTGAGGATGATGCAATCTAGGTCTGCATGTGAGGAGAGGTTGCAGTTTGAGAGGGAGACTAAGAGAGACGTAACACTCTCAGAATCATGTTCTGGCGGGATTCAAGCGCATACTGACAAATTCAAGTTGCACAAATGTTGTTGGATGGGAGGTCTTGTGCAACAAATCCACTTCCCCAAAAGATTGGACCTTTTGCAATAAAGAACACACCCTGTGAAGTGTGGGATAACACTTCATTTGATGCAACATCTTCAAACCTCCCCACAAACAAATCAGAATGGATCCTCATTAAATATCCAACATTGTCTAATCTCCCTGCAAACAACTGAGGATAAACAATAAACAGGTCATGTGGAAGTGCCAGAAGAGAGTGTTTTGGGGTGCTGGCTGTCTCCCTAGAGATCTGGGAGCAATGGACTGTTCCCACATTAGATCTCCAACTATGCTCAACCTGTCTATTTGTAAATAAAAAGCAAATATCAAAAGCACCAAACAAGCCCATCCAATGACCTCCTTCCCAACAAACCTGGGGAGAGTCGAGACCCTGGAACTTCCTAGCTCAATGATGTGGGGGCTGAGCATAGCAATATGCTGGACCCAGTATCTCCCTGCAGAGAGCAAAATTAGAATAAATTACCTGCTAGATTTCTCCCCACACCACCAAACGACTGTCTCACTATTGATGGATTTGTCTGTCCTCCGCCCTGCAAATGCAGAGAAATCAACAGAACAGGGCAAAAATTAGATATGCCTTGATTTTCCCAGCTGGTACCGTAAAGCTACTGCTGTCAACACTGGCTCCAGTTAAACCCAAGTTCTCTGGAGACTATTCTACTTTATGTGATCTCATGGGACTGGAACACAGGAAGCTGCCAAGTTTAGACTATTGATCCATCTAGTTAGCATTGTCTACTCGGACTGGCAGCAGCTCTTAAGGATTTCGGAAAGGAGCTTTTTCCACCCCATAAGAAGACACTAGGGATTGAGCCTCAAAACTTCTGCATGCAAGGCAGGTGCTCTGACAATCACCTATGGTCCTTCCCCATCCAAAATGAGCTAGGCTACAGCCATCCCTTACAATAAACTTATTTCTGTCATCTGCTGAGGTTCCCATATTTCTTCTAAAAATGGAAAATCTATAAAATCCAGTCGTCTACTAGGCCAACATTCATCATGGTTTGTACTTTTTTCTTCTCTGTCTCCAAGGATTAAGAAGTGTTTTTTTAGTTAATTGTTAATTAAACAACCATCACACTCTTCCATTTCTGTCTTCATCCACTTGTCAGCTAATCAGAAAAGTGGCCAGACATTTGGCTAGGGAACTCTGCTCACTTTTACCAAAGAGGTGTGTCGCATCACTTGGCATCAAATGTTCCACTAGATGACATAGGGCTTTAAACCCTCTTCTTTTTCCGCACTCCGCAGAGTTTTCATCACTTATTATGGAACGTTTTTATTTCTCTTAGCTCATGGGTCCATGTGTACAATAATGAAAACCATCATTTTTATCATAGCAACACCTGTGACCCATAAGAAGTGGCTGGGAGGCAAGTTGTACCACACCTAGGCACCATAAGGCAGTGTTAAGCTGCTGCTGCTGCTACCTGCCTATGGAAGAATGCTCCCTTCTTTTCTCCTGTAGGGCGCTGGCATCTCTGGCAGCAGGAAACAAGTAGCTTACTCTCTGCACCACTGTGGTAAATTGCCAAACTACTGCATTACAGTGACACTGCTACATGTGGCCAAAGGGTGGTATTGCAGCTTAGCACAAATCAGGTGGGAAAAAGGGACCAATAGGCTTTTGCCTGATCCTGTAAACCTTTTGTTTCTGAACCAGTTTCTCAGTCTAATCCAGCCTTCACCAATCTGGTGTCCTCCAGATGTTTTGGACTACAATTCCCATCAGTCCTCACCAACATGGCCATGTAGTCCAAAACATCTGGAGGGCACCAGATTGGTGAAGGCTAGTCTAAGCAACGTTTCACTCAAGTACATATTCCCAAACACCAACTTATTAGGCATGTGTTCCAAAACTGCTGGTTTTACTTACCGTATTTTTCGCCCTATAGGACGCACTTTTCCCCCTCCAAAAATGAAGGGGAAATGTGTGTGCGTCCTATGGGGTGAATGCAGGCTTTCGCTGAAGCCCGGAGAGCGAGAGGGGTCGGTGCGCACTGACCCCTCTCGCTCTCCAGGCTTCGCGGACCTCTCCGCAAGCCGCGGGAGCCCGGCGCTGAGCTCCCGTGGCTTGCGGAGAGTTGCCTGCATGCTGAAGCCTGCGCGCCCTGAGCTCAGCGCGTCCAGGCTTCGCAGACCTCTCCGCAAGCTGCGGGAGCCAGGCGCTGGGCTCCCGCGGCTTGCAGAGAGTTGCCTGAATGCTGAAGCCTGCGCGCCCTGAGCTCAGAGCGTCCAGGCTTCGCGGACCTCTCCGCAAGCAGCGGGAGCCAGGCGCTGGGCTCCCACGGCTTGCAGAGAGCTGCCTGTTTGGGGGCTGGGGTTGGGGGAAGCTTCCCCCTGGGGGGGGGAAATAATTTCCCCCCCTTTATTTCCCCCCCAAAAAACTAGGTGCGCCTTATGGGACGGTGCGTCCTATAGAGCAAAAAATACGGTATATTTCAATAAATCTTAGATCTACTTTTCTAAAGCTATATTTTAATGGTATGCTTCTTATGGATATTTCATATTGTTTTATGTAAACCACTTAGAGGTTTTTGTTGATTAGGTGGGTTATAAATCTTGTTAAATAAATGAATTATTGAGCTGCTCTCGTGGGGCAGACAGACATACCTGGAAAAAGTAGTGAGCTAGGGCTTTTCTATTGCACCCTGAAGACTGCTTTCCCCCGCCTTCATTTCTCTGATGACACAAATTCAACCTTCACATCAACATCATCAACATCTGTATAAATCAGGCATAGGCAAACTCGGCCCTCCAGATGTTTTGGGACTACAACTCCCATCATCCCTAGCTAACGGGACCAGTGGTCAGGGATGATGGGAATTGTAGTCTCAAAACATCTGGAGGGCTGAGTTTGCCTATGCCTGGTATAAATCCTCAGATGGCCCATTTCTATCTGCCCAGATCAGCCCATTTCTAACCACCTATACACATGTTTGCTTGCCTAACACCTTTTAGGCTTGGTTACCTGCCTGGGTAGTACCTGCCTGCCTCCAGACTGCCAGCCCTTATACTTCCTAATAGTCTGGAAAGATGACATGTGAGCTCCTTGCATCCGATGAGCTTTACAGCAACAGGTTAGGGTAAGGAAAATGCAGCTTAAATATTGCTAGGTGCAATTACCACTATTGTTGCATCTCTTGCCTTGGCTATGAAATCAACGTTGATGCCACCAATGACCACCTGAAAGGAAAACAAGAGGTGGGTGGGTGGGTGAGAGGAAGAAAGCCATCAGCAGAGCTTTCTTCCAGAGCCCTTCTTCCAAGACATGCCCACAAAGCCAAGGCTGAGGAACCTGCAACTGTCCAGACATCGTTGAACACCAGCTTCCATCAACTCTGACCTTTGGCCATGGGGATTGGTCCTTAGGGGTGCTGGGGTGTAGCACCATCTGGAGGGCCACAGTCTCCCCAGCCCTGCTCAAAGCAGAAGACAACCACAGTTTTTGCAGTGCCACCGAGGCAGTAGAAACAAAGGAGGGTTATTGAGTCCTTGGTGGGCTAATAATGATCAACACTTGGCTTAGTGGATCAGAAGTTGCGCAGAAGCTGATCTAGATACGCCCCCTCATATTAATGAAAGCTTGGTGTGCAGTTATCAGACAAGAGAAGGAGGAGGCATGTTTCAAGCAATGCTTGAAAGTAGTAAATTCACAGCAAGGACAGGCAATGTGGTGGCATCTGTTGTATATATTGTGGACTACAACTTTCATCAGCCTCAGCCAACATGACCAATGGTAAAGGTTGGTGGGAGTTGTAGTCCATAACATGGGGGACCTTGTTATCTATATGTGCCTCACATTACATTGCCTTTTCAAAGTCTTCCATAGGCCACCTTGAGATGGTTCCCCCTGTTAATAATGCGTTTGGATGGCATGCATATTTATGGTATGATAAAGCTAAGATAAATAAGGCCTTCAAGAACCATATTGTCAGAAAATCAGTTTTTAATGTCTGGACAAAATATAAAGACTTATTGGAGAATAAAACTCCGAGGTGGCTGTCACCCCTGGAGGCTAAGGCTCGGAAAAGAGCCAATATGGAGGCCAACTGGCCAAAATATTGGGAGATAATAGAAAAGGATGGTGACAACTGGAAATTGCAGAGTTTAGAAAAGATGAGAGACAAAGTGCGAGACTGGTTACACTATGCTCAGATTAAAGAAGTGTTTAAAAATGACAAAAAGTTAGGATTCCAAGTGGAAAAGTCAAAGTTAGAAACTGAACTGTTAGAACCTAAGACTAAGGTACTTTCAAGAATGTATAACTTGCTGCTGAAATGGAACACACATGACGAAATGGTAAAATCAACAATGATAAAATGGGCGCAGGATATTGGGTATAATATTATGTTTGAAGATTGGGAAAGGTTGTGGACCTCTGGGCTGAACTTCACTGCATGTAATGCGTTGAAGGAAAATGTGATGAAAATGATGTATAGATGGTACATGACCCCTGTTAAACTGGCTAAAATATACCATTCGTCTGATAGCAAATGTTGGAAATGTAAGGAAAATGAAGGAACTTTTTTTCACCTCTGGTGGACCTGCCCTAGAGTGAAGGCCTTTTGGGAGAAGATATATAATGAATTAAAAAAGGTGTTTAAATACACCTTTACTAAGAAACCAGAGGCCTTTCTCCTGGGTATTGTCGGCCAGAGCGTGTTAAAAAAGGACAGAACATTCTTTTTGTACGCAACAACAGCAGCAAGAATATTAATTGCCAAGAATTGGAAAACTCAGGAGCTACCCACTGTGGAAGAATGGCAGATGCAACTGATGGACTATATGCAATTAGCCGAGATGACCGGCAGAATTCGAGACCAGGGAGAAGAAAGGATGGAAGAAGACTGGAGGAAATTTAAGATTTATTTACAAAAATATTGTAATTTGGCTGAGTGTTGAATTGGATGCCAGTGCAGACAATTGTCTACCATTAAATTAGATTTAAGGCTGAATTATATGTCAAACCAAATTAAGATTATTAATTAAGATGAGTTAAATGATAATTTGTTTGAAATTAATTTAATAATGATGTAAGTGTATGCGGGAGGTGTGGGGGAGTCCCATGTAACAATTGAGAGATGTTAAATGGACAATGATAAGTTGTGCTTATCTAATATATGCTTTATTTGAAAACTTCAATAAATATATTATAAAAAAAAAAAAAAGAGATGGTTCCCTGAAAGGCAGTGGGAGCAAATAAATCAACTTTGTCCACAGAAGAATGGTCAGTGCTTTTCAACCAAAAGGTTTTCCTTAGGAGCAGTAAAACAAAGTACATATTGAAAAAAGTAAATAAATGCAAAGCCCTAATGCAACTTGTAAATAAACAACCTCCAGAGAGAAAGTACAAAATTATTGTCAAATTGCATTTTTAAAAACTCTCAAGATAGTCACTGTCCAACATTCATGCAACATTAGACAGCTGATAAACAACTCAACATGTTTGCTGGAGGTTATGTTTGAGTATCCATTTTAAAAAGGATGTGTTGATTGAGCATTCAAAAAATAGTTTGTGTTAGTGCCCCTGTGGATGGACTGTGGTTGAAAATGCATTAGTCATTCCTACCAAAATAAGTTACTGCTTTTAAAAGCACTTCCTTGAGGCATGCCTCCTTGCTCTTCTTGTTCGATGACTGCAACATTTGCATTTCCAAGCAAGCATCATTGTGACAAAAGAGACATTCTGTTTTCATGCACGATTGGTGTACATACATTATAAACTGGCATCAGTGAGGAGTTTGACTAGATGACTTTTAAGATCTCTTCATTTCAGCTCCACATTTGTGACTTTTTGTGTTGTTTTACCTACACTGAGATTATCTCCATTTGAGAAAAAATATTTTGCAGGGAAGCACTGCTAGTCTTAGAGAAGGCAAAAGTGGTGGCTGACCTAAAGACCCTCATTTAACATAGTCTAACCACCAGGTAAGCTTTGTGCAAAGAAATCTGGATAAATGCTCAATCATCACATTGCCTGGAGGAACCCGAGGCCAAGACCACAAGGTTAAGGCAATGTGCAAATGAGCTGCAGCAGCCAAGCTGTTTCTCTCTGAGAGAGTGGCGACCCTTACGGAGCAGGCCACTCACCGGTCTTGGTACAGGAGATACATTTTCATTTTGAGCCAAGTCGTCTCCCCAGCCCTGGGCTCTTTGGATCTTGTTCAGGGCCACAGCTATGCGGCTGCCCACCTTGGCGTTGTTCTTGATCAAGGCAATATCTGATAATGGGGAAGGGTATGATGAAAGGAAAATAAAAGCAGAAGAACCCAAGAGCTAAAAGAAAAGTAGGTGTAAAAAACTGGTGCAAAGATCCCCCTCTATTTTAATTTCTCAGAATGCTGTCAATGTAATGTTGCGCTGGGGCAGTGTAAGATTCCCAGAAAGTATGGAGAACATGGGAAAAAATTATGCAATTGGATTTTGAGGAGGGGAAGTAAGAAGCGAGCATTTTCAGGAAAGGATACTGGATCTAAGTGACTCCCCACTAGATAACTTGTTTAGCTTCTGCAGCAAGAAAGGTGTAAGCTCCTTTCCTGTAATCCCTTTTTCCCTGCAAATGTAAGAAGAGCAATCTGGATGAGAACCAGTCATTTTATATTTGTATATGAGAAGAGCACAAATAAATCATCTTTCTATCCATACAAAGGGGGAAATGCATCAGGTAGCCCTATCTATGCTACAAACTTAATAAATATATGCATTGATTATCCAAGGTGAGCTCAGCTCAGGCTTTTAAGTGGAGGGACTTGATTGGAGAAAACCTGCCCCTAGAGGGCACCCACTGGCTGGAACTTGGGTGTCAGAGGCTGCAGGGATCTGTGGACAACTGCCTCCCCCCCCCCCTTTGGCTGGTGCTCTGGCAGGGCTATGGAAGACAAACCAAACAAACCCAGAACATTTGTGTTATGAAAAGCTACGGGATTTCAGCAGCAGCAGCTTACCGAGCCTCTCTCAAAGCCTGCTGGATTGCTTCTTCAATAAGCTGTCCTGAAGCAGCTTGATCCTCAGGGCAGGGCACTGCAATCAGCACTCCACTGCCCAGCTGCAAATTCAGGGACCTGGCTGAGGAAGAAAGGTCATTAACTGTGTTTCTCTGCTGAAACAGGTGGCAAAGGTGGCATCACAAATTTCATCGCTTATAGATGTATATGCATGTGCTTGCAATTTGTTTCTTCGTCCCAGTAGCCTCTGGTGTCAACTGCTTTGCACCCAACGAAGTTTAATGCAGCCGTCACTAACTTGCTGCCGTCCAGACGTTTTGGACTACAACTCCCATCAGCCCCAGTGAGTGCATAGATACGTGGGGGCAGCCACCCTTTTTTTCTGTACAATTTCCCTGGAAACGGGTGGCACGTTATGACATTCAGTCACTTCCTGGACCATTCTGAAAGAGATTTTACCAGCGTAGCATCCTGCTACTTAGCAGCTCCAAGTCACAACAGAATGTTTAAAAGAGAAATAATTATAAATAATAATTATTTCGCTTACGTTACATTCCAATCCACGCGCAGAGCCAAGACAGTGAAACAGGAATATTCACTCTAAAGAGCAGGTTGAAACAAGGTGGCCACCCACCATTAACTTCAGTAGGTCCAGGCAGTGCTTTTTTTTCTGGAAGAAGAGGTGCAGGAACCCCCACCATTTTTGGACAGACAACCCTAAGTTGCTGAGCTTCTTTCAGCAGAAAAAAAGCCCTGGGTTCGGGGGCTCTTGTCACCTGGGGTGTGAAAGCTTGCCCCTGCCAAGCCTCAACACCAGCCCTGCTGTTAAGAACAGGATACTGAAAACAAGAGAAGATATCCAAGGATGGAAAGGAGCACGTGGGACAGATTTGTCCTGATCCCATGCGCATTTCTTCAAAAGTAAACCCAACGGACTACAATGGGCTTTGTTCCCCACTACGTGGGCAATGAACTGCCACCTCAGGGAAACTGAGAAGCTCATTGGTTGAAACTCAAACCCTCCATTCTCAAAAAGCGCTTTGTTCCACGGACAGCTCACCAATCAGCTGTGCAGCATCCTCCTCGTTCTGCACATGATATGGGGCCTGGAAGCCGCTTTGATGGCAGAAGAAGGCTGGGAACTCTCTGGAGTCTCCAAAGGTGGCCACACAGACACCTTGAGTCTCCTGCAGAGGTGAAGAGCAGGGGCAAAGTGAAAATACTATACATGATATGAAAGCAAAAGCCATCTTTCTGGGTTATGGACCAAATCACTTGCCACACTACAGAATCAAAGGGAATTTCCATGATCCCAGGTCAGACCATTGGTCCAGCTAGCTCTTCACTGTCTGCTGCAATGTGCAGGTATCTTTCTTAGATTGACTAGCTGAGGGCCCTGCTGCCTGGAGATGTCAGGACTTAGGGACTTTTGCACCCACGACACAAGCTGTATCACTGAGGTACAGCCCCTCCCCAAACAGGAAACCCTTACTACTCTCACACAAAAGGATAAAATACATGCCCTTTCCTCCAGCTCCATGGACTTGATAGAATCCGATCTCATGAACTAGATGCAGCAAGCCCAACAAATCTCTTTCTTGTTTTGTCTTTGAACTGTGTCTACAACCTCAAAGTATATACATTTTAATTGCTATAATCTCTATAATGCATGTGGGCTGCCTATGTATTCCTTGTAGCCCACTGTGGGTGCACAAGCCACCCAACTACTTTTAAAATAAATTAGGTAGGAATGTTTCTGTGTTAGAAACTTAAGCCAGTTTCAAATCAATTTGATTAATAATTTGGTTGCACAGAAACATTCGTAAAAACAGATAATTTGCCTCCTTCACCTCCACTACGCTCAAAAGAGGAATAGGCATATTTGTCAGTTTCAGTTTCTCCTTTTCCCAATGTTAAGTTCAGTTTTCCACATTTCCACATAAGTTTGGACTTTTTAAAGTTCTCATGAAAGTTACTAAGCATTTTAGTGCACATTACATTCACATGCAATTTTGCCTAATATAGAATTTTTTGCAAAGCAATGTTCCCTAACACTTTTGTAAGTTATTTTCACTAGCATATGCATACTTTGCCCCAGCATATGCTTTTTTTTGTACACAATACTTGGCCAGAGAACCGCATTGCAAAATTCAGAGAAGTGAAAATTCTGAAAGCTGGCTGTGTTTTGGTTTGCATATCGCTTTGGAAAGTATAAATTATGGAGACTTGCCTTTCAGTGTGAACTTTATCAAATTCTCCACTATCCCTACTATCCCACTATCCCTATCAGAGTTCTGAGCAGGACAACCATGACAGTACAACTATCCATTGAAATATGGGAGTAAATTCTACTTGAAGCTGGAACGACAGTACTGAGAAAGGCCAGATTAACCAGCCTTCTGTCTCTTGTTCCTTCCCTCTGCACTGCATTTGTGGCTCCTTACCAGATATTCCAATGTCCTGCCAATATCCAGTATAGACTTCACACCTGCGGAAATCACGGCAACCGGAGTACGGCCTAATTCTGTCAGGTCTGCACTCACATCCAAAGCTGAAAAGGACAGGGAGAAAAGACTGAAAAGACAGTTGCCCTGCCAAATCTCATAGCCACCAAATGGGCAAACTGGTAGGGTGGGAACCATCATAATTCTGTATTAAAGTAACATATGAAGTTGCCTTATAATGAGTCAGACCGTTGGCTCATCTTGCCAGTACCATCCACTCTAAATGGCTGTGGCTTTCTACGGTCTGAGGGTCAAACAAGATGCAACTTCAGCAGAAGAATCCAAGAGTGGTGCATTCCATGTTGCCACCAGAGGTGAAACAGGAAAGTGCCACCCTGACCTTTCGCTGCCACCGTCCCTGCGGAAGCCTCCCTTACCCGGGTTGTTTGGCAGCATCCACAAAATGGCAGTGGCGAGATCCCATGGACCAAATGAGAATTCAAGAGATGTTGTGGGATTTCGGTGAGATCTCGGCACTGCTGCTTCTCCATCGGTGGCAGAGGTGGTGGGGTGGGGTGGGCAGCATGCCTGCAGAGGCACTGCCTCATGGGCTTCTGCTGCCTGAGGCGGCTGCCTCAGCCCACCTCATGAGCTGGCTGGCCCTGGATTAATCCTATACATGGCTACTCCAAAATAAGTCGTGTTGGTTTCAGTGAAGTGCACCCACTGCTTTTTTCTGGGGGGACGCAGGGGTGCACACACCATTAAACGTTTTGTGAATCTTTGTACTTTTGTCCATTTACTGTATTTATTTTTCCCAGTCTGAACTATAAAATGGTGACTTTCTTGAGTCAAAATGAGAGTACCCCTAAACATTTTTTAAGAAAAAAAAAAACCACTGAGTGTACCCCATGGCAAGTGTGTATAGGATTGTAGCGCTAAACGAGTGAATGCGTTTAACTCAATGTGTTTCTAAGTAGCAACTGCAAGGTGTGTGGGGTGGATCAGTTTTGAGACTGTGCTGTATATGAATTGGGGAGGGTGTCCTGGTTCTCACCTCTAGAACAGAGAGGAAGCAGGGTAGGGAGGGAAGAATGTGGAGAAATGCCATTAACTCAGATGTAGCCCATGTGGTGCCCTGCAGATGCTGATGGACTATAACTCCCATGATCCTTGTAGGCTGAGCTTATGGGAATTAGCATGCAAAAGTATCTGAAAGGCCCCAAGTTTTCCATTCCTAGAGGAGATCCATAAAATGATAGGTGGTTATAAGCCTAGAATTCTCTCTCTCTCTCTCTCTCACACACACACACACACACAGCATTTAGCATTTAACCTCTGGTTACAAAATTAAAACAGCATTTGGAATTTAATTTCTAGTTATAAAATTAATTCTCTTACTCTTCTCTCCTCCGCGGTGAACCCCTCCAATTCCTCCCGTCACAAATACAGGGATCTTTGCTTTGTGTGCCACAATCATGGTTCCAGCCACAGTTGTACCACCAGACAAGCCCTGTGTGGAACAGCCAGTCATAATCTAGATTGCACAAGACCCTCAGCAAGGAGTGCTTAGATTCCAACCCTCTCACATCGTTCCACCACTGGGCAAAATACAGCAATGTAAGCCAACCTGGGTGGCTCAAAAAGGAGACTAGGCAAATTAATGGAGACAAGGCTATCCATGGCTACTGGTCATAAGAACTGTAAACTACAGAGGTGGGGAACCTGGACCTAATTAAGCTTACTAGGTCACCCCATTTGGCCTGCAAGTAACTGCTTTGGTCACCCTGCATGACCTCTGCTGGGAGAGATTCAGGGGAAATATGTCTGTTAATTCTCCTCAACCTCTCAGCAGCTTTCAATACTATCAAGCACCATATCTTTCTGGAGTGGCTGTCTGAGCTGTGGGTAGGTGGCACTGCTTTGAAGTGGTTCCAGTCCTACTGATCCAGCAGGCTCTTCTCATGTTCTTATGTTATGTTCAGAGATTATGTGTGCTCTATAGAGATTTGAACCATGGGAACATAAAAGAAATCAAACCACCACCACCCCGAGAGTTTAGTCCAATACCTGACTGAGAATGTAGGGAAGATCTCTCCGAGACACCTTTATTGCGTTTTTGCTCTTGGCCAAGGACTCAAGCTGTTCATTCTGGAGGCCCACGTGGATGCGACCGCTTAAAATGCCGATAGTTGCTGGCACAGACCCATTTGCTCTTATTATTTCTTCTACCTCTCTGGCCATGCTGGTGCATTGCGAGCAACGCAAAAGAAAAAGAAGGCAAAATAAGTTGCCATGGTATTAAAAGCTGTACTCCATCACCCAATCCCTCACCACACCCTTATTTACATTTCATTTCCTTCCCCTGTGGCTACATAATCTGATGCCTAACAAATCTTGGGTTAGTTTTTAATGGCAACGAGGTTCTTGCGCTATCAATTTACGGCCAGATTGCCAGCACAGGGAAAAATCAGATATGGGGAACCCCTTGGCCTTTCAGGTGTTGTTGGGAGTACAGTTTCCATCACCTCTGACCATTCTGCAATGCTGACAGAGGCTGATGGGAGTCCAACAACATCTAGAGTGCCATAGGTTCCCCAATCCCTGCTCAAAAATGTAGGTAGCAATCTGGGATCCCCACTGTCCTAATAGCCCTGCCTTTAGCCAACATAAAACCTATTCTCTAGTATGTCAAGGTTATTGACCAGTGCTATTTTTCTAGAAAAAGAGGTGCTGGAACTCACCATGACCCCCTCCCCTGTTCTCTTATGATGGCAATGGAGCCCACCTGAGAGGTGCCAGGACTGAGTTCTGGTGAGCTCCGGCTGAAAAAAAATGTCCTGGTTTTATCTATTCTGAATGGCAATCTACATAAAGATAAATCATTTGGTGTATCCTTCCTCAGATTCTACACATTCCCTGATGCGCTGCTTTTCTAATGTCAATGAATTTTTTCCACCCAGAGGAGTGTTCAAGAATGCAATTCCCGCACTTGCAATCTGCAGTGGTACCTTAATCCTAAAGAGACTGTGCCATCTGTTCATTTGCTGTGCAAAGACTGCCCCAGATAGGCTTATCAAGCTTCACTACCATCAAAAATGTATGGTTATAGGAATATGAAACAGGCTTAAGTGGATCCTACCTTCAAGCATATGTTTATTACTTGGTGACTGCAACTTCAGGCAATAGCTAGAACTTGTGAAGCAGCCATTGAAGGTCAAATGTAATTGACAGAGCTGTCATTTTTCCTGATGACCTCAGCATTGTTATGGTGTGGCCCGGCGGGGAAGGCTCTTGTGGTGGGTCCCATATTTTCTGCCACTTCCATTTTCTTAAAATTTTCCCCAAAAGCCACTCACCCAGTGGCTGGGTACAATGCAAAATGCATTACTGGTGAAGACCCCTGCCACTCAGCCACCCCCTCAACTTCCCAGGGCTGTCTACATAAATTAGCACATGCAAATTCTATGTAGATTTGTGTCAGGAGCCTCTGCTCCAAGTCCTTTAAATACCTAGCAATGCCCCTGACCTGGTTACCCCAGAAATAGTCCTTTTCAATGAAGGCAGTTCATGAGTTCAGTTTAGCTGCAGATCAACAAGCAATGAGATGTCAGGAGAGGTGTGTGAATGTGTGCATCAGTCTCTGGCCTAGTCCAGCTTGCAGCTTTCACTGTGCAAGAAAATTACAGTCTCTGCCTACCTCAGATTCTGGGGATATGGCATGCCGTGTGTAATGATGGTGCTCTCCAAGGCAACGACAGGCCTCCTGCTGTCCAGGGCCTCCCTCACCAAAGGATGGATGCAGAAGTCGCTGCCTAGAACAAAATATAAACACTGTCGATATCTAATGGGAAAGTGTGACAATCAGGGCAGGACTTTGGGGCAGGAGTCCAGGGCCTCAAAGAGGAGAAGGGCTCCAAACACAGCAGGGCTTTGCTTGCATTTTGAAATGTAAGTGAAGTGACACACATGATCATTTAAAAAGGGAGCCCCTGTAAGGCCATTAAGGGTTCAGTCCAAACTCTGGTGAACAGCAGCTGGGCTTAATGGAATGTGGGAACCACTGCCACATCTGTAGCCCCCACCGCTTGCGCCATCCAAAACAGAAGGCAAGGTGGGGGAGGAGTGGAAAATTTTGTATTTTTACTACACCTGCGCAAGGCTGCCATAGCAGAAAACTCTAGATTGGGGCCATTGCTACAACTTGCCAATAGCTTGGGATCCAGTGGATTCTTGGCTAGCTGAGATCCACCCCCTGCCCTCCACCCACTCCTGAAATGCCCCATGGGGGGGGACACATGCACCAGCTACCTCCTGTGGAAAACCTCAGTGGCAGCTGCTGTCAATGTGTTGTTTTTGTCAGGAGTTCAGCCTACACTGGAGTAGGACCCTGGCAGAGACACACACCCGACTGGCATGTTCCCTCCCTCCTGGTCGATCGTTCGGGAGCTTCATAAGCTTTCTTCAGCCCAAACATCACAGCGACCGATGCCAACAGACATCAGCACAATTAGGGATCTGCAGAGTCTTCTCAGCTTTGCATAACAGACCTCAGCAACTCAGCATTTTGGCTAATCTACTTTATTTACATATAAACACACACAGAGCACTGCAACATGGCTCCCTCTCTCTCTAGCATCAGACAGCCAAGAGAAAAAGAACAAAGGACAATAGTCCCACTTCACGGAACACAGTAACACAAACATCCTGTCTCCATCACTTCCCACTCTGTGGAGTCAAAACATATACCGTCATGTGAAAGACAACAATCCTATGACTGCAATCATAGATCAGGAATTCTAACAGTTTTGTGCAGGTGCAGTTGGGGCTTCTGAGGCAGCAGAGCTACTCCACTGGCAGAGCCCAGCACAGCCAAACAGAGGGGGACAGAGGGACACTGTGGCCTCATCCAAACCCCCTCCAGTGCAGTAGATTTAAAAATACTTAACTGTACAACTGCTCATGATGTGTATTCTGAACTACATAAAGCCTGGGTTTGTTTTGTTTTGAAAGCAGATTTGTTGCATTAGGACAGTGGCAGACTTTGGACTCTCAAATTCAAGTAGCACCCTGTGCAACACTAAAATTTGGTGTGTGCTTCCCCTTCTCGTGCTCCGTTCTGCAGCACTGTTGTGGCGCCCCCTGCAGTGCGGTGCTCCATGCGGCCAAACTAGTCGCGCTACCCTAACACTGCCTCTGAGCTAGGGTGACAGAGAGCACCAATCCACTACTAATGCACAAATTAAATGCTCCGGTGTGCACTTGAATCCGCCCTGCAAAATAATGGCAGTCTGAAGGAACCCTGACTGATAATGAGCTATCAGGTGATGTACATGTATGCATGAACCAGCCTTAATACCGCACACAAGGGTGGCATAAAAAAGAGAGTGCAATCTCTTCAAGAAACACTCACTGTTCAAGTATCTTCTTATTTGGAGAACACGACAAGCCACAGAAGCCACACGGCCTCCCGAGGTAAAGGCAGGTTTCAAAATCATTCTTTGATTGAAGAGAAGGCCAATTCATGAAAACCAACGCTGTCAAAAAGTGGGTCTGAAAGGAGCAAAGTTTGCGTCTGTTCTCAGACTTTCATTGACTTGCAAGCTGGTCCCTTCCTTATCATTTATTTAGGCATTTATTTCGTTGTATCATCACGATGCCCCTCAAAAGTGGTTTCCAATGTGTAGTCAAAGACCACAAATCAACCCATCAGTTTATAAAACTGCATAATATTCATGATAAAAGGGAAACTAAGGGAGAATGGAAATGAAACAGAGAACCTCAGATTAAACCTCACATTTTCCTTTACAAAGTTTTCCAGCCCAAATGGAAGCTCACGGGAAGAGCATCTGCCTGGCATGCAGAAGGTCTCTGGTCCTACCCTCAGCATCTCATAGGAGGCCTGGGAGAGGTTCCTAGCTAGAATCCTCAAGAGCTGCTGACAGTGGTCTGACAGAGTATAAGGCAGCTTCCTACATTTCTAACTATAATAGAATTACAAAAGACACAAGCTAAATATTCAGGTAACTAGTCCAGGACCAACCACACAATTTAGTGCTCTCGGCCTTGCATTACAGGATCACTATAATTAGAGTTCCTAGAACAATTTATCCAAAATTAGAGTGATTTCTCCATTCGAGTTAAGGACTGAGTTACATGGTGAGGTTTATACTGCTCAGCTTAGTTAGCTCAGCACCAAGTATACTATTTACGTATATCGTTTTAAAGGCATACAAATTGTTGCTGGCATTGCACACAGGAAATTTTGTGTGCTAGCCACCCTGATGTGAAATACTAAAAACTAAATATCAACTAAGTTTACCTTTCAGGCAAATGCAGTTTGGTTTCACTATGAGTCCTTTTAAAAACTGTCTACACTTTGTTGAAACTAAGCAAGAGTCACCAATGTATTTTTAAAAATTATCTTACGCTACTCTCCTGAGCAAACCCTGCATTCTTAATGATAGGACCCTCATTTTTATTTCAGGTTTCACCCAGCTGCACCTCTGATTCTTCCCACCCTCTTAGCAATCTGGTATTTAATTAGCACTGGCCTTTGACAGAAGGTGGCAATGTGTCTGGTTCCTTACCTCTACGAGCGCTCCTTCTTTCCACCATATGCTGGCTGAACTTTCCATATGACCAGCGCTGCAAGAAGATGAGCCTGTTGAGAATTGCAACAGACTGATCTTGGCTCCAGCTGTCCTGCATTCCAGCCATGGACTCCACGCCAAGCAAGTCCATTTATCATTAACAAGATAAAGCAGCTGGCATTCTGGAACCACTCTCTGCCTTGGGGAAAGGGAAGGCTGTTGTCAAATTGGAGAAAACATCTGTGATCTCCATGACTTTTGGTGCTTTTCCATGCTCAGCACTGTCGATTTCATGTATCTCTCTGGAGAAGTCAAAGCCAGTTTTGGATAATATTTCAGAGTTCCTATGGTGTTTTTAGGCAAGAGCACAAAACATGCAATACAGCAGAAAAATACTGGTTTTGCCATTTGCCACCCAAAATCAGGTAAATTTGACAAAAGGGGAGGGGGTGGAATATGAGATTAACACAGGCTGCACTCTTTGAAACTGCCATAGCTATCAGCTGTACTAGCTCTGATTGAAATGAGCCCCTTTCCCCTAAACATTGCTCAGCTGCTGAGCTGTTATGCAATGTTTATGAACTCCTCAGTTTTGTTTCATGAAAAAACAAACAAACTGTGCATGCCTAAGTCTCAGGGACAGATGGGGCTGTGTTGTGTTCAAGGGTCACAATTCAGAATAGGTAGAAAGCACTGTTCAGTTGTTAGGCTGTGTGTATGTGTTAAATGGTGAGAGTAACCTTTGAATTAACTTTTGTATGCAAATAGTGTAGATGTACTTATATGGATGTGAATGAATAAGTGTGACAGTGGGAGGAGTGGATTGACAGAAGCCATTTTACACACAATTCACATCTGCAAATGTTTGTAGGTCTCCAGTTATACTGTCCTGTTGTTATACTTCTCTTCCTAGCTGTGCAACTTTAAAAGGGTGGGGTACGTTTTAAAATTAATCAGCCACGCTGGATTGCTGCCCTCCATTGTCAATACGTTCTGTATTACAACAGAAAATTAAGACTCCAATGTTACAATAACAGTTCCTTGGATTGAACAAGGCCGCAGATTGCCCAGTTTTGATTGTGATAGAGCCTGATAAGTGAAATACTAACAAATGATGACAACACATGGAGGAGCCATGGAGTGAATGATGAATCTCCTCACACATTAAGCACACCTAAACATGTAAAAGGTTACTGAAATGAACATGTATTTGAAAACATATGTAAGGATCACTCACCTGTGTTTTTTTGTTTTTTGTTATGCTGTTCCCCTCACTCATTACTGTGTTTCTTATACAGCAGGTCGGTGTGAGAAAGAATAAGTGGGCACAAATATATTAAAAAATGGCAACATTCAGAAACCAGGGACAGAACATTGTGGTACCCCAGGACACTCTGCTGCTGAACTGAAAGTTGCCATTTTTCAACAAAGAGACTTCAAAGAAATTACTGACTTGTGATCATTACTGCTGCGAATCTTTTATTTATTTATTTTTTGCAGCTTGGCTTAGTTATTAGTATGAATTATCTGTTTACAGTGGTACCTTGGGTTACATACGCTTCAGGTTACATACGCTTCAGGTTACAGACTCCGCTAACCCAGAAATATTACTTCGGGTTAAGAACTTTGCTTCAGGATGAGAACAGAAATCGTGCTCCGGCAGCGCGGCAGCAGCAGGAGGCCCCATTAGCTAAAGTGGTGCTTCAGGTTAAGAACAGTTTCAAGTTAAGAACGGACCTCTGGAACGAATTAAGTACTTAACCCGAGGTACCACTGTATTGATGTCTTTTTAGATCTTGGGATTTTTTTAATTAGTGATGTGCATTGCCTAGAGTCTTATACAGCTTATTAAAAGAAGAAAAATAAAACAGAAAAATAAGATAAATACCACAAAAGGCTCTTCTTTCTATTTTCAATGGAAATGGGGAAGAAAAGTTACATAAATATTTCTTGAGATTCTTCTTGGAAGCTGCCCACCAAACCATTGCAAGACACTAGAAAAATCTGGTGTCAACATGATGGAATAGTGCTACCTGCAAAAGTATTAAAAATAAAACAAAACAAATAAGGACCATTGCATAATCCATGTTCTAAGAATGCATTAAAACAACTTGGTTTTGCCTTATTAAACATATAACATATAATGAAAATGCATTGCGTCCTCTAAACATGCATGGCCTCTAATGGGACAATGCTTTAGGTTAATTTTCTATACTACCAGGAAACTTCTTTAATGAAAATAAAAGAAGCGTTTTTACTGAAAATATGACCAAACAATGTACTGCTTACATAATCTTGACCTAGCTTTTGTTTTGTATCTGACCTCTTACTGTAAATAAGTTTGCTATAGTGGTGGTGTATATTTTATGTTTGAAAACAAAAAAGTAAAATTATATTTTTAAAATTAAAAAAAAGCAAGCAAGAATTTTACTAATAAGTTTGAGTCTATCAATTTGGCATTAAATGTGAAAATGCTTTCTTCTCCCACTATAGATGTTCAGTTGTATAGTAAAGCTAGGTTGGTTGTTTAATCTTCCATTATCACTGATGTGAATGGTGATTGTGCGTTATTCTGTGCACGTTAAAACTTTACACAGAAAGACTCTGTTCCCCCAAACCTTCTCTATATACTTGCATGTAAATCAGCTTCTAACCCTGTTAACATATAATATCTCTGGTAAGAGTTTGCATTGGTTGCTGATTTGCTACCAGGCCAAGTTCTAGGCATTACTATTGTGAAGAAATGATGTGAAACTATGTAGCTTGCAATCTGAGCAAGGCCACAGGCGGACATGTGGAATGCCTAATGTTTATGCGACCTGATAGTTGCGAGAAGGATGGGAAGGGAGGCTTGAAGATAAGCAGGAGCTGCTCTCAAGGCCATGGAACAGAGTCTACTTCAAAGGAACCCTGATAGACTAGGAATGTAGCTGCTGATAAGTGTACATGAGCAATGTATGAAAACGGCAACAAACTGTAATGAAATAGCTTAAAGTTCTTTGTTTGAGGAAGTTCAGTATACATTGCCAGGGCAATTCTTGGCTCCATCTTTCTTGGCCATCAGATCACCCTCCCAGGTACTTTTGCATTTAGATTTGGTCTCTATTTGTATAGTCCCACTTGGATAACACACACTGTGTTAGGATGTGAGATTTCCCACAACACTATTAGTATGCAAAGCCCGTAACAGTTTGGGACCAGATTACTTGCAATATCTTCTTACCCGCTGACTGCTTCAGTCTGAGGAAACAGCATTGTTAAAGAATGCCACCTTTGTTCCATACTTTGGAACTTGCTGTCTATAGGTGTCAGGGAGGTGCCTTCACCGTACAATTTCAGGTGCCTGCTCAAAACACCTATGTTTAGACAAGCGTATCCAGACAATGTCAACATGCATTGCAATCCGATTTTTAGCGCTGATTTTTAAAATTTCTTTTAATGTTTTATATAGTGGTTCCTAAGCTTTTTTCCAATAATTTATTGTTTTGTGTAAACCGCTTTGAGATTTTATTACAATCAAGCAAGCGTATAAATCTGAAATAAATAAAAGTAAATCAAGAAATGTATTGTGATAGTAACAATTGTAAGCTGAAGAGAACGCTTTAGGCCTCTAACTGAAGTGGGTTCTTCTTATGCCAAATTAAATTATGTTCGTCTTTAGGATGCCACAAAAAACTCGTCCATGTTCCCGGTGTGTATCTGGGCTTTGAGACCCCAAAGCTTCGCCCCCGTAACCGAGCGAGCGCCCCATGTAGCCGCGACAGAGAAAAAGCACCCATAACTCCAGAGCCCTCTGTCCCCAACCGCCGCTCGCGCGAAGTGAAGCCCAAAGCCCGTTTGCAGGTGGTTCCCCCGCCCAAGCCCCGCCTCCACATCTGGCGTCACAACTCCCCCACGTCCGTCTAACCCAGTGGGCGCGGCTTCACGAACGGCTACGCCAATCAGAACCTTCGCTCCCGACCTCGTGCTTCCCCCCTCCCACCCCATTCTCTCCCTTTCTCTGTCGGCCCGCTTGTCCTCTTCTCCCAAAGCGAAGCGGGGTAGGGAGGGGGTAAGGTAAGCCACGCCCATCCCTCTTCCTTTCTCCTCCCTCCCCCTCCTCCTCCCCCGTCCATCAGCTTTTGCCCCGCCCTCCTGTCCAGCAGGCCGGAAGAATGAGCTCCCGGAAGTTCCGGCGGGGCCGTCGCTGTGTGGGGTAAACAGTAATGGCGGAGGCTGCGGTGGCCCCCGGTGGTGGCGGAGCAGCGGCAGCGACAGCCGCGGCAGCTGGAGCAGCGGCTGTCGCGGCCCCCAGCCCCTCCGCCGCCGCCGCCGCCACCATCTCCGCCGCCACCGCCACGGCCCCCAGCCTCCCCACAGCCGAGCCTCAGCCGCCGCCGGCCGGAGCCGGAGGGGGAAGCAGCGGCGGTTGGACTAAGCAAGTCGCCTGCAGGTAACGTGCAGAGGCGCTGGCGGGTGATGGCGCCCGTGCCTCCCCCCTCCCTCCCGTCCCTAACCGCCCTCGGAGCCCCGCTCGTGCTCCTCGGACCTTCGAGCCCCCCTGCCTCCCTCGGGTCCTTTATCCTCCACTGGCAGAACAAGCGCCCCCCGATCCTGGCCAGGATCCTTCCTTCTTCCGAAGCAGAAACAGGGGTCGGGGTGGTGGTGGTTTGTGTGTGTGTGTCGGTATGTCACCATTGTTGCCCACTGCCCCCGTCGGTCTCTTATCTTCTTTTTTTAGAAGCCGGGTAGGGTTTCTTGTCACGTGTCCTCCGAGATGTTTTGGTTTTGGGGGTTTTTCCGGCTCCTCCGCCGCTAGTCCTCCATGCGCCCTTTGTAAAATGCTGCCTGGATCCTTTGTTTACTACTCGCTCCACATCCATCCTAAGTACTATTAGTTTTCATTTTCCTAGACGCAGATCTCTTTCTCTCTCGCCCCCACCCACCCAGTATGGTGACAGCAATGTATTCCTCCGTGTGCTTCCCAATTAACACCCAACGCAACCCTTTCTGCTCACCGGGTTCACTTCACTTGCTTGTTCCCCTTGGTGATGCTCGCCTGTGACTAAAGGTGGCACTGATCTGTATGTACACGTAAGCCTTCCGAGTCCTGCTTAACTGCAGACTGAGAACATAAGATGTGTATGTGGGAGCAAAATGAAAAGGATTCTCTGGCAGCAGTGTTTGAAGTCCTAGGCTGAAACAAACTTAGATTGCAGTCCTTTACTAGGGAGTTGCTTTGAAGTAAACTTAATTAGGGCTACACTGCATGTCTTCTGGTTTGATCTACTGTAATTCTTTGCTAGATTAGTTTACTTAATTCTTCAGCAGTGGTCTGGGATGGAAGTGTATTTCGTTGCATAGGCCCTGAGCCCCTTTTACAGCTGCTGAGACATTAGAACAGCCTTCCCCAACATTGGACATTTCAGAGGTTGTTTGATTGCAACTCCCTTCAGCCCAAGCCAGCATAATTAATGGTCAGGGATGATGCTAATTGTAGCCCCACAATTTGTGTAGGCACCTTGTTGGGATAGCAAGTTTTAGAATAAATATAGGGCATTGTAAATAAGTAGGAAGCACACGCGTTTGGGCAAACATGGGGCATTGCATACAAACCCCATGTGTTTTATTAGTACAGGATATTTTTCTTGTTCATGTGTTTTGGAAACAGTTTTCTCATGAGTGAAGCTGGATAAAAATTTCCCATCCCATTTGGGAGCGATTCAAGTTGACCATCTCTAATCAGATCAAGTAAATGTGATCACTGTTTTAATTCTTAATGCTGTGTTCTGTGCCAGATGCTGTAGTGAACACATAGAAGTGCCATAGTTCTTGTCCAGAGGTCTTCGTTTTGTTTCTGGTCACTTTACAGGTCCTAACATAAATAATTCTCAAAACAATGAATTTTTGTGAGTTTTGAACTTGAGTGGCTTCTGTAAATTTGTAGAACTTGAATTTTAGCATTATTCTCAGTTCTGTTACAAGGTAATGTTGAGTGCTTTCAGAGTTCCAGCTCTTCCTTTACCTTGAAACTACTCTATCCTGGTCTGTTCTCTTTTGCAAATGGAAGAGTACTGTAGTTATAATAGTGATAGCTGTAGTTATAATCATTTAAGTGGCATGCTTAGAAATAAATGTGTGGGACAGTAGAAATAGCTTTAGTACTTTCAGTCCTTGAATTAAGTCTAGCGTTTAGGTTTTGGTTATCCAAAGAGGTATCTGTGTAATCTTGGACACACCTGATTGATTGATTGTGTGTGTGTTGCTGCACATTGCACCTTTATAGAGGTGTGTAGGCAATTGAAATAGGTCTTTGTTTCCCAAGGATTATACAATCAAAAATAGAGGGGGAAAGCAGTGGGGAGATGTGGACAGATACCATTAATCCATCTGTATAAACAAAGACACCCCCCCCTTTTAATCCTAAGAGGTACATGGAGCTTGTAAAACACATTGACATCTTTGGGTAACAAGCATTGTGTATGGTGTAGTGAAATGTGTGACAGGACAGCACTGATGGCTTCCAAGTTTTCAAGGGCTAGATAAAAAAAACCGATCATAGCTTTGAGTACAAAGAAAAACAACAGATACTGAGCCTGTCGTGTTTCCCTTAATTATTTGCAGTTTGAATCATACGGTAATCTTTTGTCGTTGGAGATGTATCATAACACCATACCTATATCTTAAATTATTTTCATGCAGTGCAAGTTCCTGAGATTCACAGTTGTCCTCAAGTTATCTAAGAAAATGCCCACTGGTGCGCAGGAGGCATGAATGTAGTTGGCATCTCCCAAAGTGGGTGTATTTAGTACCCACTGCACCATCTTCCAGTCAGTGAAGTATGAGTTCTCATCTTTTGTTCCCTATATAAGGGAACAAGATTGAGTCCTCATTATTTGAAAATGGCTTTATTTCCCTGGGTCCTTTCATTTGCAGTCCTTTAGATCATTCTTGGACCAATGTAACTTGGACTTTCTTCTTGCCTACCTATCGGTCAGATTGTTCTCAGTCAAACCTAAGAATTACCCAGTTATTGTTTTCCTCTCTATATCAGAGCTTATTGGTAGTTTTTACGATTATTTTCTTGTTGCAGGAAATCTAGGGCAGTTTGAGAGATGTAACCTGTAGCTTCTGAGAACATAAGGGAACAGAGACAAGAGATTGCCTGGGAAGTGCAGAACTTTGGAGAGCAGGGTAGAAAAGTGGATAGGAAACAATTTCTAGTTAATACAGTGGTACCTCGGGTTACAGACGCTTCAGGTTACAGACTCCGCTAACCCAGAAGTAGTACCTCGGGTTAAGAACTTTGCTTCAGGATGAGAACAGAAATCGTGCAGCAGCAGCGCGGCAGCAGCAGGAGGCCCCATTAGCTAAAGTGGTGCTTCAGGTTAAAAACAGTTTCAGATTAAGAACGGACCTCCAGAACCAATTAAATACTTAACCCGAGGTACTACTGTATACGTTCTTGCTACATATTTATGTAAGTTAGAGGATGTCAGTCTATCCGTTAATATAATTATGCTTTTGAACTGCTACTCTGGTGGTTTACGTCCACAACTAGCGAATAACAACAATCAGTGTGCTTTTGTCCATCCAGAGGACTTTGTTGCATGGGTGGTATATACATATTTAAAATAAAATAATTATGATAGGAAGGCCATCTGGAAATTAGCATCCATGTAAGATGATGATATGGAATGAACACAACAGTGTCTCCTTAATTTGAAAAAATAGTAAACAGTATTATGATTGTATGCAGACTGTCACAGAAGATGCAAGGCTTTAATTGATCTTGCACCTGTTCCAAACACCTTTCACCAGTGATGCATAGAAATAAAAGATCATCCTGCTGCTGAAATATGTAGTTCAGAAAACTTCATAGCCCTCTCTTCTATTTATGCATTTTCATGCAATTTGTGCATACCATGTACCTACGCCAAGTAAAAAGTCTGTATAATCAGTGATGATTTGCGCAGTACTGTGTCACAACAAAACTTTCAATGCTTATCAAGGTTTCATATTGTTCTTTGGAATGTAAGAGACAACAGATGCTTCACATGTATCCTTCTTAGTTTGAGGTGTGGGACATGCACAGAAGAGTAATATCTGGTTTTTTCAGTGCTATGTGCAGCTAGAAAGCCATTTCCAATTCATAGGAACATACACTAACTTATAGGAGCTTGGGCAGCCAGGCAAAGCATTAGGAATTTTCTCATTCCAGCTTTTATGTAAACTACATTTTTAAAATGTCAAGCTGAGAAATAAAAGTTGACTATTTTGGAAAATAGCAAGCACCACAGCAAACTAGCAAAATAATTGAATCTAATAAAAGAGGTGATACTAAGCTCCTTCAGTGGCATGTTTGTCCTCACCCTCGGTTGTGATTTAGGGACTTTCCCTGCATGCAAAGACAACCTCTGGCAGTTTGAGTGGACAAGACCAATAGTGGGTCCAATGGTCAAGAAGGTGGTTTCTGCATGTGCTGTAGAGGAAAGTGAGAGGGAGATGGAGTTGTCAGCCTGGGAACGTAGTCCATCTAGGGAAACTCTGATTCTAAACCTCCACTGCCTTTTGGGATATCTGTGGGAGACTGAGGAGTAAACCCTATACAAATCCTATGACTGTTGGATAGCATCTTGTACACCTCCCTCTGGCAACTCCTGCAGCCAGGCTGGTGTGGAACATTTTGCTCTGCTTTCCTTTGGACCATATCAGCCACGGTGAGGTCTAGTCATCTGGGTAGCACAGGACCTCCATACTCACTGCCCAGGCTTGCGCCCCAGGGAGGTCACTTCGGTGCTGCTAATTCAGCGGTTTGACTTCACCCCTGGAGGCGCACTCCTTTGTCTCTTGAGACAGACAGATGCTAATAAAGTTTTCTGGAAATGGGCACCTCCAGGTTTATGCCTGCCCAGTTCATTCTGAAGGAACATTATAGTTTCCCCTGTTATGAGTAACCCTTGACTGGCATGATAGATTAATTATCTCCCCTCCATACTGCTGGATCACATAAGAACGAAGCCATGGTGTGCCCACCAGGTAGCAATAATCTTCTAACCTCTGAAGCTTATTCTCCCTATTGTGTTGATTCCTCACAAGTTGTCCTCAGGTGCTTGCTAGTAGTTTGTTGAACTTGAATGATGCCATCTGAGTTGGAGTGTGAATCTGCAACAGAATGTAGCAGAAAAGTCATGAGGTTTCACATAAGGTTTCACATATGATCCTTGAACAAAAGCCCATAGTGTTGTTTGTTGCAGAGCAAATGGGGCACAGTTCTTTAGAGTAGGTAACAATGCAGTCTTTCCTCTTCTGGGGCCTCACAGCAAAGATATTCTCAGTCATTTGTGCTTTTCTTAATTCTGAAGAGTGAACAGTTGAGTGACAGTCATGTTATCTAAAATAGCAACAGCTAATTAAAGGGTGTGGGTACTGTAGAATCCACTTGATATCACTCGTAAACTCTTCAAACCTGCCAATTTTAAAAAGAGAATGTCAGGCAGAATGTGTACTATTTATTTACTTTGGAAAAACGATTTCACATAATGAACAGAATGGGTTAAGCAAATACAGAGAGGATGAGAGACAGGTTAATTAGGGTATACAGCCTTAGGCCGAGGATGTTCCAAACTATGAAATTGCTAAAAACTTCAGGCTTGGCTATATTATGGGTTCATTCCAGGTTATTACTAAATTGAATTGGATTTACCCAGCTGGCTGAAAGCATCTTCTCTGAATACATGATCAAATTTTGTGTGGGGGTGTTGAAGTGAAAATCGTGCAGATTATATGGTATTGCATAGACGACACAGTTTCAAAAGATTCAATAATGAATTTGATAGTGATATTGTTGACCTAGGTGGTCGGTCTTTGTGTTGTTTATCCCTGATATAAATTGGTGCCAAATTGCAGTACAGGCAACTCCCCACTTACACGGGGGTTGCATTCTGGGCCCCTGTATGCATAAGAGAAATGCACATAAGTGAGGAGCACCCTGGAGAGTCCTTGTGGCTTGTAAGGAGACCCTCCTCAGAGCCTGAAGAGGACATTCTTCAGGGAGGGTCTACTTGCAAGCCAGAGGTACAACAGGGCATTGTTGAGGCTGTTCAGTCTCCCTGCCGAACAACTGACATGCAGGGTAGCGCAGCAGCAGCAGCCGCTACCACTGCTGCTTTCCCGCATGTCAGCTGAGCAGCCTGCAGCTCGCAAGGAGACCCTTCCCGCAGCCCGAAGAGGATGTCCTTGTGAGCTACCCACTGGGTTCCTAGTGCTGCACTCAAGTGGGGAGTTGTATGTACTGTGCTTAATAGGATACCAGGGTACTCCAGTATGAAGGTGGTATTGAAGTACCTAAATTTAGAAAAAGCTGTAGAGGTATTTTAATATTGAGTTGCACACTGTATTGGTGTTTCTCACACCTGCTACTTCAAGCACTGACACGTTTCTTACTGATGCCAAAATGTACTCTTAAGTAAGGCATCTGGCTGTTTGTATGGGTTTAGGGCTTCAATTTACCTTCTAGAATGTGAGATGGATCCAGGTGCTCTATAAAAGAATGACAACTACGGCTCCAGCTCCATTGTGAAATGAATGATGCCTTTTTATATTTGGGAAATGAGATGCTGTCCAATTTACAAACAGTTATAAGTGATTAACCCTCCTTGCAGTACCATACAATGTGCTTCCATGGCTCTTTTAAGACCATAAGAAGTGCCTGTTGGATCAGGCCAATGACCCATCTAGTTCAGCATCCTGTTCTTTTGGTGGCCAGTCAGGTGCCCGTGGGAATCCCACCCGGACCCAAGAACAAGAGCATGCTCCCTTGATGCAGTTTCCAGAAATTGGTGTTCAGAAGCATACAGCTTGCAACTGTGGAGTTAGAGCATAGCCATTGTGACCATTAGCCATTGATAGCCTTATCTTCCATGCATTGGTCTAATTGTCTTTTAAAGGCATCCCGAATGGTGGCAATTACTGTGTCTGTGGAAGTGAATTCAGTTGTTAACTATGTACTGAGTGAAGAAGAACTTTCTTTCATCTGTCCTGAATCTTGCAGCATTCTGCTTCATGGGATGTCCCTGAGTTCTAGTTTTATGGGAGAAGGAGAAAACCTTTTCTCTATCCACTTTCTATGTGGCATTTGTGATTCTATATTGTCTCTTATTCACATTTTCTCTAAACTTCAAAGCCCCAAATACTGCAGCCTGTCTCCATTGGGAAGTTGCTCCATCCCCTTGATCATTTATTTTGCTTGAGCTTTTTGAACCTTTCCAACTTAACAATATGTTTTTGTGAGATGAGGTGGCCAGAATTGTACACAGTATGTATTCCAAATGTGGTTGCACCATAAATTTGTACAATGGTATTATGATATCAGCAGTTTTAATGAACCCAAGCATGGAATTTCCTTATTCACAACTCCCACGCAGTGGGTCAGCATCTTCACCCCAAGCTCTCATTCTTTGTCAGACACTCCACTAGATCAGACCACATGAGCTTTCACATTAAATTAAGATATATATTTTTTGCCCTTTATCTATTGCTATGCACTTGTTACACTGAACTGCATTTCATGGTCAGGTCCAGGAGCAGTATATTGTGTGTTCTGCTCTCCCCCCCCCCCCTTTCTCTACATAAACTGAACTTGCATCTGTATTCTAGTGGGGTGGTGGTGGCAGTTCTGTCGCACGTGTGTGTGTGTGTGTGCGCGCGCGTGCGCACACACACACACATGAACTCTTGTGTTAGAAGCTTACTAAATTTAGGACTTCATTTCCAAATTTGAAAGTAGCAGTTTGGGCATGTGTAAGGATGAGCTTGCAAAAGAGATTCCTACAGAAAAATATTTTGTCTTGAGTACATGTGAGATACATTCACCCCTGGACTAAAGTGGTCTGGTTCTTTTTCTCTCTGTGTGTGAACAGCTCTTTTCCACACAAAAAGAAAGGTGTAGGTCATATGCTGCTAGATTGGCATTTGCTGACCTTGTGCCCTCCAGATGTTTTGGCTGACAGATCCTATCAGTCCTATGCCGATGGGAGTTGTCTTTTAAACATCTGGAGGGCACTGGGTTGGCAAATGCTATTTTTTAAATGGATTTATTGATTTTCCACTATCATAGTAGGTATTTGTGGGGCACCCCTGCTGCTTTTGGCACCATTAATGGTGATGTAGTTCAAACTTGGAAGGCTTAGGGGTTGTATCTAGTATTAGGCGTACTCAGTCATGTCCATTAATGGATCTACTGTAAGTGAGTACATTAATTTCAGTCTGTCTTCTCTGAGTAGAAAGTCTATGTAACCATTATAGTCTAAGGCTGGCCAAGCTGACTGATGCTTCCAATTCAGTTGAACCGATATCTAAACCCAGTCTAGGGCACATAGGAGACGTCAAGTTCATTTTTCAAGTTTATCACATAGCAGCATTCCTCATGCTCTATTGAGAGCCAGATTAATAGTGTAAAATAAAACCAGGTGGTGCAACAGGGGTAAAGGTCTAGGAATTGTAACATTGGGGCATTGGGTGTATTTGAAGAAATGTTTGTATTTTTAAAGACTAATTTACTTTGATTCTAAAATTACTAGAATATGTCTGAGGAATATTCAGCATGTCAGACTCTGCTCTTAAGATCGTATGATGACAGAAAGGCTTTAATTCATGAAACGCTTACTGGCTGAAATGAGCAAATCTTCTGTTTTTCTTCTATTTTTAGAGGGATAAAGCTTTTGAGGTCATTGGGTGCCGATAGCATGATTTTCATTAGGAGAACATTATTTTCCTTTCCTTTAATGATTTGTATCATTTTTATTTTATTTTATTTTTTGCTTCAGGCTAGACTTCTTCTGACAAAGAACTCACTCTTGTACTTGAAGCTTTCATTCTAGCGTTACAGTAGTAGTGTTTTTAGTTAAATTGTTTTTCTTCCAGTGGCAATGGATTTGAGTTTAAGAAAATGCATTGTAAAAAAACAACAACGAGGGTATGAAATGCTGAAAGCAGTTGAAGGCACAACTTAGCATTTAATAAACAAAAGCTGTTAATTCATTTTAGCTGGAAAACACAACTTCAACATCTTTTTTTGTTTCCTGTTACAATAATATGCTGGAATCAAAATGGCTTCAATAGTAAGCAAATGTGTTCTTAATTTATAGCCCCAAATTAAAATGTGGTGCCACCATTAATCAACTAAAGCAGCCTTCACCAACTTGCTGCTCTTCAGATGTTTTAGGCTAAAGCTCTTTTCATCTCTGAACATTGGCCATGCTGTGACTGGAGCTGATGGGAGCTGGAGTCTAACAGCTTTTGGCGGAGGGCACCAGGTTGGGGAAGGGGGCAGCTAAAGCTTTAGGTAGATTAATCATTCAGTAAACCAATCAAAGCTTGCAGCCCTGATTAAAACACGAGTCCTGTTTGATTTCCACAGAACTTCCCTTTAAGTCAACATGCTTAGAATGCCACGGCCCCTTTAAGTGCTTCTTTTTTTGCTATTTTTTTAAAAAATTAAACCTTCTTTATAAAATAAACTCAATGCAGCTTGCAGAAATGTTATAAACAACAACAACAGATGACTAAAATCAGTTTCATGCAGTAAAATCAAGAGAATGATAAAACAGATCAGCATAAAAGTAAGGTCCCAGAACCTACCCAAAAGCTTGGGCAGAATTAAAAGGCATTGTAGGAGTATGATCAGCAAAGCAGGCTCCAGAAATTAGTCTGGTTGCCACATTTTGCACAAGCTAAATTGGCAAACATTTTGCAGAGAAGCATGTTACAGTGATTTGTCTGGATGTGGCCAGGACTTGTGGTACTGTGACCAGGGGCTCAGCTATACAGCTGCAAATAAAACACTTTGAATGTGTTGTAAAGTGCAGTATACAATTGTGAGCTACAGCAAATTCAATGCATTTTTCAAAACGATTTTTCAAAAAAGCATTTTCACATGTGTGTAGATTCCACCTCTGTCTGCTTTATTCCAGGGAATTACCCGAAGTTGTACAAAACACTCCTTCACAGGCACCACCAGAGCATCCAGGAACATTTCCAAGTTGCAAACTTGGTCTTTCAAGGGGAGTGCAACCCTGTCCAGAACAGGACTTTTCAGTACTCCAGGTTCTGTTCTCCTGCTGACTAATGGCACATTTGTCTTGTCTGGATTAAATTTCATCTTATTAGCCCACGTAAAAAAATATGCTACTGCACTCAAACACTGGTCTAAAACTTCCACTGCTTTCTTGGCATCAAGACAATAAACTGAAAGCCGCTAAGAGGCACACCAGAACCAACAGCTCTCCCTCTAGTTCCTGGTGTAGGTCATTCACGAAGGCAGTTTTGGTTGCAAACTGGGACTGTATGCGTTTGAGATTGGGATAGTAAGTGAATTAGTGCTCCAGTTGCACCCTTTGCTTAAATAGTCCAGGTTCTTCCCAGCACTGTGGAGCAGTGCAAAAAAAGAGAACAGATATAACACCCTGTTTGCATCCTCTTTCACATCTTTTTGTCTGAAGACAAGTGGGATCTCTGCACTTAACTGGCAAAGAAAATTAAAACATTAAACTGGCCTTTTCCAGAGATGAATAAGATGTTAAAATAAGAATATAAGATGAGCCCTGCCAGGTCAGACCAACAACCTATATAGTTCAGCTTCTTGTTTCCAACAGTAGCCAACTAGATGCTTCCAGGAAGTCCATATTCAGGTCATAAAGGCAAAAGTCTCCCCCCACAGTTGCCCCCAAGCTGCTGGTTAGGAATTCATTGAACACAGAGACTTTTAGGTTGCCATAGCCAGTAGTTGCTGGTGGGTCTGTTCTTCTCCATTAATTTGTCTAATCTCATTTCAAGACCGTCTGTGTCAGCGGCTATTACCAAATCTTGTGGCAATGAATTCTATAAATAGTGCTTAATCTACGGCTCATCAATTTTGTTGAATGGTCTCGAGTTCTAGAATTATGGAAGAGGGAGAAAGGTATCTCTCCTTACACAGTAGAGAAACTGCATAATTTAATATTTGCAGGGACTGCCCATTTGCCATGATGGCTGGTGCTCATTGGTGTTGCGGCTTGATCATTTTGATCGTCCTTCTCTGCCATCTTTTCCATGTCTGGCATCTTAATGTGTTAACTGTTTTTTTATTTTACTTTACAAAGTTGGGGGAGGAAATTATCCAGTGAAATTTAAAGGCAGCAGGTTCAGGATAGAAAAAAGAAAATACTTATTCACATGATGTGTATTTGTGGAATTTGCAGTCACAAAACGTAGTGATGGTCATTGGTTTAGATGGATTTAAAATGGGATTATATAAATTGATGGAAGAAAAGGACGAGTTTATTAATGGCTGTTAGTACTAGTATTAGTATGATGCTTTAGAACTTTTAAGAGGATTATTCAGCATTGGTTTATTATTTATTTGCATCAAGCAGAATGAAATGCCTTTAGAACTCTTACAGGATGTTGATGTTTCTGCTTAAGCCATATTTGCAATGCTCTGTCTTTCAGGTATTTCATGCATGGCGTTTGCAAGGAGGGAGACAACTGCCGTTACTCCCATGATCTCTACACTAGTCAGTCTGCCATGGTGTGCAGGTATTTTCAGCGAGGATGCTGTGCTTACGGAGATCGTTGCAGGTATAGAAATGCTGCTGAATGCTTTAGCCTTGAACTAACAGCCAATTCCATTTCTTCGTGACCATTACCCTCAGTGACTTCCCTCCCTGTCTCTTATATGATTGGGGAGGTCTCAATCCAATGGATGTGATCATCCGTGGGGCACTCGCATCTTGGACACTCTCCTTTCTACAGTTGTCAAACACCGTTGTGGATGTAATAATCACCGTGCTCATGGCTCAGCAAGACTAAGTTTATCACTCCTTCTTTGCACCTCCTTCAGCAGGAGCAACGAGCCACAGTCCTTAGCTTAGCATTACGTCAGAACTAGAAATTGTGGTGTGGCTTCAGGTCATAGTTTGTTTGGGACAAAACATACCATGATCCTCAGTTCAGATGTAACACTAAGCCAAGGATTGTGGATTGTTGCTCAGACTACAGGAGCAATATACTTGTTCATGGCAAGCTATGAGCCACTTGTCCGTATGAGCTAATTGGTCTATATGTGAAAGGTGTGGGGAGGGGATCATACAAAATATTATGTTCTGTAAGGTGAATGAAATCCATACATATTGGGGCACATGTAGGTTAAAAAAACAGAGCTCTGATGCATGGAAGGTACCGTATTTTTCGCTCTGTAAGACGCACTTTTCCCCTTCTAAAAAGTAAGGGGAAATGTGTGTGCATCTTATGGAGCGAATGCAGGCAGGAGGCTCTGCTCAGCGCTCCCTTTAAAGATCCTCCTCCTAGAGGAAGGAGAAGGGCAGCCCTTCTCCCTCCTCGGGGGAAAAGCCCCCAAGAGCCACACCCACGCTCCGTGCGCTCTTTAAAGGGAGTGCGGCTCTTGGGGGAGCCTTCCTCCCACTGCCTGGGAGAGGCTGCGCGCGGCTATCCCAGAAGCCAGATCCATCTTGCTGTTCTGGCTTCTGGGATTCAGAATATTTTTTTTCTTGTTTTCCTCCTCCAAAAACTAGGTGCGTCTTATGGTCTGGTGCGTCTTATAGAGCAAAAAAATACGGTAGTTTCCTCTTCATGATTTTTATCCATTGAGGTGTCATTCAAGTTGTAGAAATACTGTGGATTGCCTAAAGAGGTGGATAGGGCTGAGACATCTTTCTTACATAGCTCATAGCTCTCTATGGTCTAGGAACATGAATTGGCTCAAATTATCAGAAAAAGGGCAATTTTCAGGAAAAATGGTAATGGCTGATGTGCAGAGCCAATTTATGAGGGGTTTTAATAGGGAATAGTGATGTAGGGAAATGGGAATGTGTGGCTGAGGCTATTGTTTAAGTTCATATAAGAATTTATATGGAGCATGATCATCAGCCAAACCCCTCCACTTCAATCTTGTAACCTGTAAATGAGCTTATTCTGCCAGCATAGTCATTCCTGATTTTTTTTCACCCTAAAAACAAACCTGCCTTTTAAGAATTTAAATACCTTAATGCATAGGGTGTGTTCTTGAACAGAAGTCTTGACATTAAAGCACAGTAACGTGTACAGGGTAGATCTGATGTCAGGGAGATGTACTGTAGTGACTGGAAGGCCAATCCTGGTACAGGGAGACCCTGGTTCATGGCTCAGGCCACAAAACTCCCTGGTTGGCCTTGGACCACTCTCCGTCGCTCAGCCTAATTTACCTCACAGGATTGTGAGGATAAAATGGGCAGGGAGTCATGGTCACTGCCTTTAACTCCTCAAAAGAAAGACAAGGTGTAAATGTAACAAATGTGTGTATATCAAGTGTAAGTTTTATCATGCGGTTAATTCTAAAAAGCTACAGGGGAAAATAACCTCAACCACCTTATGAGAACTAGCTGCATTCCTGTTCTGCATGGTGTTGGATGTCCTGCACTAAAGAACTTGAGCCGTAGTGTGTGGGATTTTAGACCAACTAGACGACAGCTATATCCTCCAGTTGACTTTGAATGCCTCGGATTGAATATTATTTTAGTGAGATTAGAGTACCGGTGTGGTGTAGCAAATAGAATGTTAGCCTTGGGCCAGGAAGACTTTGGTTCAAAAACTCCGCCCAGACCAGCTATGAAGCTGACAGGCTGCTGTGGGCAAGTTGTGAGGATAAAATGTGATGATCCCATGTTTGCCACTCTGTGCTCTTTGGCTGAACGATGGGATACACGTGTGAAAGGTGAGTTGGTCGTCAGCCATTTGATAATGAGTTACATTTGTAAGTGTGCTTAAAATGAAGCTATTGGGAACAGGGAAGCAGACAGACTTTCTGCTACCTTGTTTTTTTTTGAAAGGGACCTTGGATCTCATGCTTGTGCCAGAGGTACAAAATACTTAGCCTTCTCAAACTTAACAGATAGGCACACACTTGACAAAGATGCTGTGGGCTCTGCATGGCAAAAATTTTCAACCACAAATTCCTCATGTATAGGAATCGCTTCCCATTCCATATCGCGCTCCTGTTGCCAGCAGTTTCTTAGGAAAAGGTCCACATCTAGTGCAATGTCTATGTATGTCATTATTCTTCCTCAAGGAGGAAAGTAAAATTCTGACTTTCCTTACCAGATACGAACATACCAAGCCATTGAAAAGGGAAGAAGTGACTACTGTGAGTCCAGCTATAAAAACCTACCCTTCAGCTTCTACAGATGTGAGCCCGTCCCCTGGAACACTTGAAGTGAGCACTGGTGAAACTGAAGTTGAAGACAAAGACCTGGCAGCCGCCGGAGCTAGGGCTGAAGATTGGGTGAATGCTGTGGAGTTTGTCCCTGGGCAGCCATACTGTGGCCGTGGTAAGTGGACTTACTACAATAGTGATAAACGTCAGTCGTCAGCACTAACGCTTCATGTTCTTATTGTCTCATTAAGAGTAGTGTTTCAGTAAAGAACTATATTGATGTGAACATTGTTCTTTAATGCTAGGAACATAGGAAACTGCCTTACAGTGAGTGGAGAAGAGTCATAGTTTAGCGGTAAAGCATCTTCTTTCCTTGCAGGAGGTCTGGTTTCAATCCCTGGCATCTCCAGGCAGGGCTGGAAATGTCCCCTGTCCGAAACCCTGGAGAGGCACAGCTAGTCACCTGGGAGCAGAGTCCACTGAAGTCATTGAGGCTTACTTCCAAGTAAACATGGGTGCAATCAGGCTGAGGAAGTGTGTGATCATGCTGTAGGGAATTTATCTGGCAAAATAATAGCTGCAAGACTCTAGTAGCTATCCAGTGTCAATAAAATGGGATCATCTCAACTTCCAGGTCCATTTAGAAGACCTATGAGCCCAATGTATTGATTTATGTGGTTGTGTTTTTCTTAAGCATTCTGCAAATAACAGAGAGCTTGACAACTTCCATTGTGCTGCTACACTTTTTGCAGCAACTATCAAAGTTCTTAGCTAGGACTTTCTTTCCATCATTTGCCCTTCACTCGGTTTCTCTTCTCTTTTCTTCTCCATGGGAAATGGAGCAAAGGGGGGATGGGGTTAGAGACAAATAGATATAAAAAGGACACAGAACAATCTTTCTGTCTGGATAAGTAATTTGCTGGTTTGCATTGAAAAGTTATTTTTAAATGTCCCCGGAGATGGAAATGAAAACTGCCCATGAGTATCAGTGGGGAAATTAAAAAAAAATAACATATGTGGGATTGGGCAGCACTGTGTCAACTCCACCTCCGAGAGAAGAACCCCCAAGGCAGCAGCAAAGATAAGAGTTTTTCTAATTCAGGACTTGTTTAATTTAAAACATTTTAAAAATAGTCCTCCTAATGCAGGATCCAAAGCAAATTCAGTTTATTGTCCTCATTTGGCAGGCTGGAGGGAACTGTGGCCAGGAGAGAGTGGTTTATGATGGTTCTCAGAGTTTACAACAACTCTTTAGTCTTGTCCACAGGAATTGAACCCATTGCAGTCAGTTTGAGGGTTGCGTTGAAGCTAATATTGCTGCATGCAACTGCCCTGTAAAGCTCTCCAAAGCTGTTACTGCTACATTTCAGGTTGGGCTGGAAGGGTAATATACAACAGCCCAGATGTGCAGACTCATTTTCCTTGCCACTGGTCTGCAGATCTTGTTGAATGCCCTTTGCTCGAGTGACTCCAATCCCCATTCCATCCAAGTGCTTGATTAGTAACTGCCACTCTGTTCCCAAGTACATGATTTCCTTCTAAGAGAGTTCTGATGAAGTCAACATGTAACACGATTTTTTAAAGGGTACAGCCAGCCAGATGTGCCTAACCCAGTAAATGAAATTACCGTTCACAGTACTAAACTGTGCATGACTGTCTAGCTAAACATGAGTGTGGCCTGCACTATAGACCTGATGTGAGCCAGCAGCCATTTCTGTGCTTGTAGCTGCTGAAAGTGCTGTTGTGCAGCCCTGTTCATGCTGACCTGTTCTCACATGGCCATGGATCAACAGCCACAATCATGTGACAGAATCAGCATAGTGAAACAGCCCTTATTTTTCTAGGGATCATTGTGATCGAGGTGCCGCATGTCAGCATTTGATGGCTGGGAAGAGGTGGCTGCAACGTCTAGAATGAGCTTTGTCGGCCGGTCCACCAGTACCTGATTCTGAGTTCTGAAGATGGCCTTGCAGTGGCAGTCCCCATATTCTATAGAAGCCACCAAAATACGTCTAGCCATGGCAGTGCTCCATGTGTCAGCTGTAACTTGGCATGCCAGCTTGTGTTCATGCAACATTTGTGGCCACATGCTGGCAGACGTGGTGAGTTCCCTTACAAGGGTTTCACCTGTTGCATAGAGCAACAAAATGAGTTGTAACAAAATAAGTATAGTGGTACCTTGGCTTTCGAACGTGTCAGTTGACGAATGTTTCGAAACTCAAACGCCTTAAACCCGGAAGCAAATGCTTTGGTTTTTCAGAGCGCCTTGGAAGTCGAAACAGAAATGTGGTTTCCATATTGAGATTTCTGTTTTGAGGCTTCCATTTTGAGTTTTTGGTTTTTGAATTTTTCGGAACTCATTCTTCTAGAACGGATTATGTTTGAAAACAGAGGTGTACTTGGTTTCTGGTGGCCTTCATAGTTTTGAGTTAAGTATTTTCTGGTGCAAAATAATGGCAAGATGGTAGCAGTTTTATGTTGGGGACAAGCAGCATCAAGGCAACAGTCTTAACCATCTGCAATTGTTTTCCTTAGTTGCGCAGATGATTACATGCAAACTTTAAGAGTAGCATTCTGCATTCTGATGTTTTCCAGCTGCTCCATCCTGCACTGAAACTCCCATGCAGAGAATGGTAATTGAAGAGGAATATGAAAAACAGCACACCAACCTGGAGATGAAGAAACAATTATGTCCCTATGCCGCAGTGGGAGAATGCCGCTATGGAGAAAACTGTGTATATATCCATGGAGATGTGTGTGACATGTGTGGCTTGCAGGTCCTCCATCCCGCTGATGCCGCACAGAGATCTTTGCACATAAAGGTAAGGTGGGAAAAATGGGCAAAATAACTAGCTGACCCAACAAAAAGATCGAACTTTTAAGCCCTTGCAAGCTTGCTTGTCTCCACAAGTCCTTCAAACAAGTTGTTACAGGTCCAGACTGTTGGCTGATGGCCTGGGTGTGCTACTATATGGACCTTGTTCAGAACAGCCAAGTGGTAACAGACTTTGCCCAAGAGAATGGCTAAAATGTGCAGTTTTCAGAAACAATATATAAAGTTTAAAAAATAAATGTAGCAGAATGTACCATAATGTTAGATTAGGCTTCCTTCTGTCTTTGGGTTCTTTGTGAGTCTCCCCAAGGCAAGAAGGCAACCAGACACCTTGGCAGTTCTTACCTTCCAGCCAAGATGGAAAGTAGATCAAGGAGCACGATGTGAGTGAGGGGAGATGTATGGCACCATGGCAAGTTTTAAAGCAGGGATGGGAAGCTTGTAACCCTCCCAGTGTAGGACTGCAACTCCTGCTGTCCATGACTGTTGGCCTTGTACATAGTTGGGACTCCCACTATATCTGGAGGGCACCAGGTTCCCCATCCTTGCTTTAAGGTTCCAGTACCAGGGGCACCATTCTCTCTCCAACAGTGGAGGGAAAACTTAGCCACCAATAGCCTGTACCTTCCATGAATTTGTCCGAACCTGTTTCAAAGCCATCAGGGTTGGTGGTAGTTACAACATCTTGCAGTAGCATATTCCAGAGTTTAACTGTGTGTTGCGGGAAGAAGTAATTTTGTCTATCCTGAATCTTCCCATTTTTTGCTTCATTGAGTAGCCCTGGTTTCTAGTATTATAAGAGGGAGAAAAACTTATCTCCCATAACTTTCACACCTTGCTTAACCCCTGGAAGATCATGTATATATTATATTTTCGAGTTTTCAAGCAGAAGAGTTTGTTGCATTGAGTTCCCATTGACGGGAACAAGGCAAGGTTGGTCCTCCAAAGTTAACCTTGTATTTGGAAGACGTTGTCTGTCATTTTCTTCCTCTTTCCCTTGCAGTCTTGCATCGAGGCTCACGAGAAGGACATGGAGCTCTCCTTTGCCGTCCAGCGTAGCAAAGACATGGTGTGTGGCATCTGCATGGAGGTGGTGTATGAAAAAGCCAACCCCAGCGAGCGTCGCTTTGGGATCCTCTCCAACTGCAATCACACTTACTGTCTCAAGTGCATCCGCAAGTGGAGGAGCGCTAAACAATTTGAGAGCAAGATCATAAAGTGAGGCACTTCCCCATGTCCGTTGTGCTTTGTTTCTTGGGAAGATGTTAGTATGTTGTGTGAACTTGCAACATCGCCCCTCTTTCGTCCTAAGACTGCGTTTAATACATAAGTAACGTTATTCAGAATTGAGGGTTTTATTGGATATTCTTCTGACCTTGGTACTCGTGACTGGTCAGCAAGATCCATTTAGTTTGAATGTTAAGTCATAACTTCTTTTTGTTGAATGGTAGCAACATGCTGTCCTATTGGTTACCATACAAAATCATTTGGGTTCAGATGGTGAAAAGAGACCGATCAGTTCCAAATGTGTGTTTCCTAAGCCTTCGCTCTTCTAGTTCATTACTGAGCCAGTGACCCATCCCTCTTTAAAGTCTGCTTGGAAAAATCAAACCCAAACCAATATGGACTTCCAAGAAAGCAAAGTTACAAAAATAAATTTATTTATATCTAAAGAAAAATGAGTCTGTGTGTGAAATGTTTTTTTTTACCCCCCATTGCTCTTAAGAAATGGACAAGCTGCAAAATTTAGAACCTCAGGAAATGGTGGGGTTTGGGGGGTGGGGAGAGCTTTTAGGTTGTGAAAGAACCGTGGTGCAAAGATTCTGAGGTGCGATAGACTGCTTTTAAAAGGGGGGCATATACCATGGTATGTCTGTAGCTGGAGATAGCGCCCCTGTCATGTGGAATTTTGCAGTGCAGTCTGTTCGTTCCCCAGGTCCTGCCCAGAATGTCGGATCACATCTAACTTTGTCATTCCAAGTGAGTACTGGGTGGAGGAGAAGGAGGAGAAGCAGAAACTCATTCAGAAATACAAGGAGGCAATGAGGTATGAGCCCTGCAGCCTCGGGCCAAGTTTGACTGCAGACATTAAGGGCGTACACGGAGAAAAGCACGGTGTTACCTAAAGCCCTCATACCTCCTTCCTACCCCTTTCTGTGTGTGAAATGCATCTTTATCTAACCACTGGTAGATGCATGCAGACCACACAAGCTACTTGGTCACTCTTTTGCGCCAGACAACCTCACGTGCTCTTCCCTTGTCTACCCAACCACAACCTTGCCTTAAAATGACAGCACAGGCTAATACAGATGTTCTCCTCTGCATGCACCTACCCATGCGCACACCCTTTGAGTATGCACATCAATGTAATCCGTTGTGTACATGTGTTAATTGGTTTTAAATGGCTTTGGCGGCAAGCAATACCTCTTCTTCTTTCGTTTAAAGAAAAGAAAACAAAATCACCTGGATTATAAAGCAAATGCAGTACTGAATTCTGATTGGCTATGCTGTGAGTAAGGGTTGCGATATTTTCCTTTCCAGCAACAAGCCATGCAGGTATTTTGATGAAGGCCGTGGGAGCTGCCCATTTGGAGGGAACTGTTTTTACAAACACGCATATCCCGATGGCCGCCGAGAGGAGCCCCAGAGGCAGAAAGTGGGAACTTCAAGTAGATACAGAGTAAGTCCCACAGCTTTTGATGATTCATTTTTTAAAAAAGATGTTGAAGGATGTGTGTTAAGGTGTTCAGCAAAAGTGCAGGAAAATTAGGACATCGCCTTCTTTTCACTCAGAAAATGTTGGGGATCAAAAGGGCAAGGTTGGGGGAGGCAAGATCAAATATATGCATATGAACCTACCTGGTCCCTGAGATCATCTTCTGAGGCCCTCCTTTGTGTGCCTCCTCCTCGAGAGGTCCGGAGGGTGGCAACACGAGAACGGGCCTTCTCTGCAGTGGCTCCCCATCTGTGGAATGCTCTCCCCAGGGAAATTCGCCGGGTGCCTTCATTATACACATTTAGGTGCCAGGCAAAAAGATTCCTTTTTAACCAGGCCTTTGATCTGATAGACATCCAACACCCTTTTAGAATGTGGCTTTGGGTGGGGGGTGTTATTGGGTTACTGCTTTTTGTTTGATTTTATATGTTGTGGTCTTGTTGTGAACCACCCTGAGGCCTCTAGGTATAGGGCGATATATAAGTTGAAATAATAATAATAATAATTAATTAATGTGTGTGCACGCACAAATGCACACTAATGGATGCTGCTTTTTCCAATCTGCAACTTGGGTGCTATTTTTTAAAATTGGACTTCTTCCTGACATGATCCCAGCCAATCAGGCATCATTTAGACCACATAATGGCATCACATAGCCAATCAGACTTGGCTATTTGATAGCCCAAAGCCAAATTGGAATAAGGCCCAGTGCTTCCTGCCTCTAAATGAGCATCCATGAAAAATTGTAAAATGGGATGGCGATGAGAGTTGATGCAGTTTGCTGGGAGAGAGGTTTTTTGTGCAACTTCCTACTGCAATCTCCTTTTTAACCCTAACCAAAATACTATTTCAGATTTCCTATGCCCAGGGAGCAGCTTCAACTGAGTTATTTTAAAGCAGCGGAAAGAAAATAATGCAAAACTCCATCTGATTTGGGAAGAGAAGGGGTGTGTTGACATGGTAGTCCTACTGCCTTAAACATAATCACACTTGTATACAGATGGAGCACATCCTTCCTTCCTGAGTTGGAAATGCTGAGTTGGTTCCTCCATCAGAAATACATTATGCAGATCTGAACTACTGGTGATCCATCGAGCCAAACTGCAGCCAACCTGCTGTGTATCGTTCACTGTTTTATTGCTGCCTTTGGAGTGATGATAACATCATCATCACTATTATTATTATTATTATTATTATTATTATTATTATTATTATTATTATTAGTGTCGTCTGCTTGGTGGATCACAGGTTTTGCAGGCCTGTTGCAACTGGTGGCATTCCTGCGAAGACTTTGTCTAACTCAGTGTTTCCCAACCTTGGGTCTCCAGCTGGTTTTGGACTACAACTCCCATCATCCCTAGCTAGCAATACCATTGGTCAGGGATGATGGGAATTGTAGTCCAAAAACAGCTGGGGACCCAAGGTTGGGAAACACTGGTCTAACTGTCCACACTACTTAAACAATTTGATGTTGAAGAGGCGCAAGGAATATTGTAAAGTGCCCTTTAATCCTCAGATCAATAATTAATCAATAATAATAACATCCAATAAGAAAAGATGGTACAAAGCTGCTCAGTCAAGCTGCCTCACACTGAGCCAGATTGTGGGTCTATCTAACGCCATTATTCTCAACACCGACTGCCAGCGTCTCTCCCATGTTTCGTGCAGGCGTCTTTCCGAGCCATATCTGGAGATGCCAGGGACTGAACTTGGGAGCATTTGCAAATACAGCATGCACTCTGTCACCGAGCTATTGCCTTCCCCATGTCCCTCAGACTGCCATTGTGTGCTGGCTGGGATCAGCACAACAGTCTGCCCTCTGCGGCTTGCGGGATCAGTAGCGCTCAGTCGGCATACCAGGCACCCAAAATCTCTCTGCCTAGAGGTGCCCTGAATGTTACCAGTTTTGCCCAGTGTTTAGTAGAGGAACACGGAACATGGGAGAGAGAGAGAGATGTGCCTTTGCGCTGCCTTACAAGAAAGAGTATGGGAAATGTGAGACACCTGAGGGCAATCTCTTATGCTTCCCTTGCAGGCCCAACGGAGAAACCGGTTTTGGGAGTTCATCGAGGACAGGGAGGGCAGCGATCCCTTTGAGAACGACGAGGACGAGGTGGTGACCTTTGAGCTGGGCGAGATGCTTCTCATGCTGTTGGCAGCAGGAGGCGACGATGACCTGACAGACTCAGAGGACGAATGGGACTTGTTTCACGATGAGCTGGAAGACTATTACGACTTGGCTCTATAGCACCTCTTTGTGGAGTTTTGGACTGCCTGCTCCAGTTTTCAGGCAGTAGCTCTTTTTCCTGTGGTGTTGTGGCAGTGCCTGTGTTTTTTTCTCCTCCTAGGCAGGCCTATCCATTCCAGGTGCTGCTGTTGTAATAACTTTTTACCCAGGGTCTGTCTCCTCCTCTCCCTGAACCCCACCCCGCCCTCCTTTCTCCCGGCCTCAAAGCTCCCCCAACCCCAGGAGTGTGTGTTTTTTTCTTCTCTGTTAAACAAATGACATGTAATAAACCTTTAAAACGTTAGGGTTTTTTTTTTGTAAAAAAAAAAGGAATTTAACTGTCAGACAGTTAGATTAGACTTGTTGCTTCATATCTGTGTTCCTGTCGGGGATTCACCCAGTTCCAAGGTTCAAGTGTTTACAGGACTTCCACACTCATCTTGAAGAGCCCAGAGACAAATGTGAGAGCGGCGGTTGTGCGGCAGGGGCAGGGATGGGCAGGAGTTGGCCAATGGCCTCTTTCCATTACGGACTTCGGAAACATTTATTTTTTACTACTTCAGATTTCGGGCCAGCGGTGTCGTCTGTTCGTTCTTTTCCCTTGGCCGGCTTCAGTTCCATTCCAGACCCGACTCCCACCCCATGTACACGTGTTCATTTGTGGTTTTGGTCACTTGTTTACTTGCACATTACTATTTACTACTGTGTAACCAGAACCAGGCGCGAATGTTCCGGGTTTTTACTGTTCGGCATGAGAGGGAAATGTGGTTTTTTTGTGTGTGAAAGGAGAACTTTCTATGTATGTATATACAAATAAAATGCAGAGTTGTATCCCAAGGGCTGGGCAACTTAGTATATGTGTGTATTAAACCCTTTCGCTTCTCTCTTCTTTTCTCTTTCACCATCACCCACTTTAGACCCCACCACCACCCCTTTACTTGGCGCATGAAGTCTGAAGTCCCTGCGAGCTTTGAAGCAGTCGTGGTCTCAACCAAGTTTTTTTTTTTGGAAGTGGTCTTGAAACCAGCTCATTTAACTTGGTGATAGGCATCTCCTTAATGACACCAGCACTCTTATATCTTCCCAGCCACCTTTACACTCCTTTTGGGCTGCACAGGCACAGGGATATGGTTAGCCAAAGAGGGTTCTGACCAGCCTAATACCCAGTTAGGGCACCAGCATCTTAGAATCCCTGTATTTCCTTCCTCTTAGACATGTTTGAGATCATCATTAGCAATCACTGAAGAGTTTTATCCAGGAAAACACTTCTATCTCTTTCTCTCTCTCTCTCTGTTTAAAAGAACCCACATTACCTCTTGGCTGTTCCCATCAAACAAGCAGCCACACAATCAGGCTCCAGTTCTGCCAAGAAAAAACTCCAGATGCCCCCAGCCCCTCTACCCTTTTTCTCCCTCTTCCCACTGTCTCTTTAATGGAATTTTAACTTCCCATTTACATTTAATGCTGCTGGATTGTCCTAAAACTGTTCTGCTGCTTATGTCCTTTGGATTGCGTCTCCTTTCACTTTTAAATGGAATCGGAAACTGTTGCTGAAGTCTGTGTTACTTTGCAGCTGCCTTTTGTAAGAAGCACTTTTCCCAAATGATAATAAAAAAACAACCGAAAAGCAAATTCGTTTTCAACTTTTGGAAATCCTATATTTTAGTTACGTTCCCATGTGCTCTCGATTTTGTCGTAATAGCAGTTTTCTCAAATGTGGGCTGCAAAAAACCTGCAAAATTTAGGATGAAAATGTGTTTCCTGACCTCTGCATCCAGTTTTGAGTCACCAGTAGCAATTGGTCATCTGGATATTTCCATCCCCTTCATGCTTAATAGCAGCATATAGATTCAACTAATTGCAATGTTATAGAGAAGAGAGAAGCTTTGTATGAGAGAGACAAAAACATTTTTTTGAGTAATGGCATGAGTCCTATGCTTTAATCCTTGCCACTGAATTGGGAGTAAAATGTGTAATGTCAGGTTGTCACGTTGTAGTCAATGAGACCTAACTGCCTTAAATCAGAAAATGCTGACCTAATCTGTGTTTCAAAGGCAGGTGCTACTATCAAAATGAGTGAGATTCGTGAAGATGTCGGGTAAAATGTTTCCCCTAGGTTGAGGCATGTGTTCAGACACACAAGTATTCAGAGATAAATATGGCGGTATAAACTATTGAAATTAGTACAGTGCTATCTGTTGACATGCTGTATCCCTTTTCATAGGCATTTTGTGCCTCAGTACACCTTTCAGATTATGTGGTCATCCGTAGTAGTTGCATGAGAGTGCCTTGGAAGGATGAGAGAAACAGCCTTATTTCAGGCGTTAACCCAAAAAACACTCCCAGAACAGCATACAGATTGCTAAAAAAAGACTCGCTCTACCCTCAGGCTGAAAACAGTCAAAGTGGTTGCAATTCAGTTCACGTGTATGCACAAACTGGGTCATGAGAAGTGGTGGTGGGGTGAACAGCAATTGCCTAATTTATTTCTTTTCTCTCCCCGCCCCCATTGATGTTGGCAGCACTTTTTACAACTTATCAGCAACAGTAAAAACTAATTTTTTTGCCAGTTCACAGATTTTCATATCCACTGTAGCCCAAGCATTATGCACATGCATAAACTATAGAGGCAGAAGCATGAGCTAGCTGTCCTGTTTATTTGTGGACTTTGTTAATGTGGAAATAATTAGGTGGATACAAGTGGCTGTCACTGTTGCTGGCTAGGAGGGCCTTGAGCTACTCCAGCAATTCTGTGTGGGGCTCCCTTCACGTGTGGGATAACCAGTCTCATTCTTATTTAACCAACATGCTTAAGTCTTAAGTGATGCATGAAGGGGTTAAGACCATAGAGCAAGATATCCTGTCAGGCTTAGCCTAGGTCGTTCCCCTTCACCTTGGGAGGAGGTCTACCTGAGAAGCTCAATGTGTGAGGTCCGAACTGGTTTCTCCAGTTCAGACCGCGTGGCTCTCTCAAGCCACTCTTGAGTTCCTAAACCAATAATTATTACCAATAATAACTTTCACCACCTTGGAACTAAACTAAGAAAGGCCTGTGCAGCCTTTCTGACTGATGTATGCAAAAGCATGTGAATCTGACCTTTGGAGAGTTTGTAAGTAAACCATTTTTAACATACTAAACATGGTCTTTTCCTATGCTGGGAGAAGAGGCAGCTATTTTGGAACTCACATAGAAAGGCATATTTTAAAAGTCTTAACAGCCTATATTTCCATGCCTTATGTTGCTGCATTGCTTTGTGGTTTTAAATCTCTGCTGGGGTTCTCTCACCAATGAGCCCCAAACTTGGATCTTGCAATCCAGGAATTCTCCTTTCTATATACTTATTTATTCCTGAGCCAACATCATGCACTGATAATGGACAGAGATTTCCGTTCCTCATAAGAAGAGACCTCAAGGTCACAGCATGAAGTTGAGACTCCATTGCTTCCAGACAGACAGACAGAAAGAAAGGGAAGTACTATTTAACACGTCACTGTATAGAATCCACTGCCACAGGATGTGGTTGTGGCTCCTGTCTTAGATTTTTATCCTCCTACATTATTGCATGCAGATGCTCGGGGCATAAGGAGGACAATGGCTGCTGTATTTCAGGCCCTATGGGCAAACTTGCTTGAGGCAACTGCCTGGCAAGAGAATGTTAGACTACATCACAGGTCACCAATGTGGCTTCTGTGGAACCCACAAAGCCCTCCCCCCTTGGTCATGAGGGGCTCAGGGCGATTACCATTTTCTCCCTTAGTAAGTGCATAGGAGGAAGTTGGAAGAGTCGTGCTCTTTGCCACTTCCTATTTCAGATCTGTGGGTTTTCCATGACTCAAATTCTACTGAAACCAATTTTCACCCATATCCCACGAAAAGTGAATTGTGTGCAGATGTGCTCTCTTCCACTGGCTTTTGGTGGGGTGGGGTGGGGGGTGGGGGGAGAGAGAAACGACACCCACCGCACTCCCTAAAAACTCCAAATGTGCCACAAGGCCTAAAAAGAGGCCTATGGACCAGATGCCCCCTTAGGCTAAAACCAGGGATTTCTTTGATAAAACTTGTAGTAGATGTAAAACAATATTACACATAGTTGGAAAACTCTGGTGTAACAACTTCAGTCGATTCAAATTTCCAAAAGGGAACATCATATAAACGCTTTTTACTTTGAATTGTTTGCCATCAGTTGGAGTGAGTAAAGGAAACAGGCACACAAAAATCCCCCCTTAAAACATCTTCATAAAGGCTAGCCATTGATGGCAAGGAGAGGTGGGGAGAATCCTAAGAAAACTGACAAAAAGACCAGTCAACTGCCCTCGATTAATCAAGTTTCTGAGATTGCTACAAAAGCACTGGGCCGCTTGGTAAAGGAGGCGTCTGGGATGCAACCATTCAAAGCCATTCTTTTTAACATTTCACTACACGGGCTGCCAATGGCTGTCAATGGCACCACCAATTAGAAGCTAACATATACAAGAAGAGATTGTAGTGACTGGCAAGTAAACTCACCATTATTTTCCACAGCCATTGGTAGAAACAAACAGACACCTGACTGGGCAAAAAATAGTTAACTGTCCACTTAAGCAAATGGTTTCCAATAGACCTTCCTTCTCTTCAGCTGAAAGGTAGCACTGCCAGTCTCAGCCACTGCAACCCGTCAGAACAAAGGGTGGCCTCCGCTTCTGAAGAACGACACGAAGTCGAAGTTGCCTGGCTGAAATGTTATCAGGCTGGCAAAATGAGGCTAGCAGAGGGATTCTCATAACAAAGCAGGCCCCAGGAATCACCCCTGGTTGCTTCTTCTCCTTGAAAGCACCTCATCAACATGAGCAGTTGGACTTCTCATCATCCCAATTAGAAACCACTGGCCTGCTGTCCAGATGGATGGTATCTGAATAGGCAGCCTCGCCATGCAGCTGCAAGGTATTCCTGGCCATCAGCTCTTTAGCCATGAGGATGAAGACTTCGTCAACATTCTGGGCCTCTTTGGCGGATGTCTCCAATACAGCAAGGATGCCATGCTTCTCCGCTAGAGTGCAAGCATCTTCAAACAGGACTTGGCGCTTCTCTGCTTCATCTGACTTGTTCCCTTTGAAATGGATTAAGAAGGTTTCAGTGACATTTTGGATACATACATCAAGCAGCGTGGGTCATGGTTTATTTATGTACTTCAGTATGTTTCCGAGCACAATTCAAAGTGTTGGTGTTGACCTTTAAAGCCCTAAACGGCCTCGGCCCAGTATACCTGAAGGAGCGTCTCCACCGCCATCGTTCAGCCCGGATGCTAAGGTCCAGCGCCGAGGGCCTTCTGACAGTTCCCTCATTGCGAGAAGCAAAGCTAGAGGGAACCAGGCAGAGGGCCTTCTCGGTAGTGGCGCCCGCCCTGTGGAACGCCCTCCCATCAGATGTCAAAGAGATAAACAACTACCTGACATTCAGAAGACATCTGAAGGCAGCCCTGTTCAGGGAAGTTTTTAATGTGCGACATCTTAGTGTATTTTTGGTCTTTGTGGAAGCTGCCCAGAGTGGCTGGGGAAATCCAGCCAGATGGGCAGGGTACAAATAATAAACTATTATTATTATTATTATTATTATTATTATTATTATTATTATTAGTCAACCATTTGCGTGCCACTCAACCACAGCTGTCTCTAGGCGGCGTAAAGGAGACATGCTACAACAAGATTAAAACTGAGTTGTTTGTAGGTTTGCAAGAGGCTCTGTGAAAATAATATCAGAAATATTGTAAAAAAGGAAATAAGAGGGAGGAGGTTTTTAATAAAAGGCAATATTAGATTAAGAAATGCGGAAGAAGGACTAAAATGGAAGATTTGCAGAAGAGCTGAGGGAACTCCAAAAAATGTATTTGTGAAAAATTGTGTTATGTGTTTTTATATTTTTGTATTGTAAAATGAATAAAAAATAATTCAAAAAACCCAAACTGAGTTACGACTATCAAATCAAAGTCAGTCCCCCATTATATCCTTGTGAGGAAGCTGGTAAAATGTGAGTTGAACGAGGTAACTGTTAGGTGGATTTGTAGTGGTTTGAACCCAAATAGGACTCATTAATGATTTCTTGTCATCCTGGAAAGAAGTGACAAGTGGGGAGCTGCTGCAGGGTTCCCATTTACCTACTCGCAAGTATTATCTCCTAACTTATAACTGGATCCTTAATGCAGTCAGTTGAGTCTATTCTGACAAATGGGAAAGCCAGAAGTGATCACCGGGGCCAAATATCTCTGGTCATAAAAGATCTGCATTGGCTGCCAGGACATTTTTGAGCACAGTGATTATGCTGACCCTTAAATCCCTACATGGCCTCAGCCCTGTCTACTTGAAGGAGCATCTCCACCCTCATCGTTCAGCCTGAGGTCCAGTTCTGAGGCCCTTCTGGTGGTTCCCTCACTGCAAGAAGTAAGGTCACAGGGAACCAAGCAGAGGGCCTTTTTTGTAGTCGTGCCCGTCCTATGAAACGCCCACCCATCAGATGTCAAACAAATTAACAACTACACAACTTTCCGAAGACATCAAAAGGCAGCCCTGTATTGGGAAGTTTTTAATGTTTGACGTTTTGCTGTGTTTTTATTATGTTGGAAGCCACCCAGAGTGGCTGGGGCAACCCAGCTAGATGGGTGGGGTATAAGTAATAAATTATAGTAGTAGGTAAAGGTAAAGGACCCCTGGACGGTTAAGTCCAGTCAAAGGCAACTACGGTGTTGCGGCACTCATCTCACTTTCAGGCCGAGGGATCTGGTTTTTGTACACAGAGAGCTTTCCAGGTCATGTTGCCAGCATGGCTATAAACCACTTCTGGCGCAATGGGACACCATGACGGAAACCAGAGTGCACGGAAACACCTTTTACCTTTCTGCCGCAGTGGTACCTGTTAATCTACTTGCACTGGTGTGCTTTCAAACTGCTAGATTGGCAGAAGCTGGGACAGAGCAATGGGTGCTCACCCCATCACGGGGATTCGAACCACCAACCTTCCAATCAGCAAGCCCAAGAAGCTCAGTGGTTTAGACCACCGTGCCACCCATGTCCCTTAGTAGTATTATCCCTCTGAGCTCATCCATTTCTCTTGGTTCTCTCTTCCTAGTTCAGAAAAAAGGACTATGCATGCTTGCTTCAGCTTTAAAAATAAATTTCAAAATTAATGACCAAGAAAAAGCAGATAAGTTTAAACTCATGCTATTGGTGGTAGAATTTATCACCTACCAATCAACATCAGGACCAGGTTGGCAGCACCATATTTTTCAATCTCATGAATCCAGTGAGGAATTGACTCAAAAGTAGACCTCCTGGTCATATCGTAGGCAAGAATAGCCCCATGGGCACTGCGATAATAACTCTGGGTTATAGTCTGGAAGCGTTCTTGACCTGCTGTGTCCCACACCTGTATCTGAAAGGCAGAGTGGAGGTTGGGAAAGAGACAAGGAAATAAAATTAACTTTCTCCCAGAGACTGATCCTTCAAGTCAACCTAAGTTTACTGAACAGAAAGAGCAGTGAGTTGAAATACAGTCTCCAGACTGCAGTCATATTTATCCACAAACACATTTAGCCCACAGTCAACTTGCAAGAATTGCCATCAAAATCTCCAGTTGATCACCTCTTTAATCTATTTACACAGTGCAATCCTGTGGGTCTAATCAGAAGTAAGCCCCCTGTGCGCTCAAAAGGACTTGCTCTCAGGTAAGCAGGTAAAAAGGTAAAGGGACCCCTGACCATTAGGTCCAGTCATGGCCGACTCTGGGGTTGCGGCGCTCATCTCGCTTTACTGGCCAAGAGAGCCGGCGTACAGCTTCCGGGTCATGTGGCCAGCATGACTAAGCCGCTTCTGGTGAACCAGAGCAGCGCATGGAAACACTGTTTACCACAAGTCTATTGAGACCCACCAAGCCTCCTGTTTGGCCTGTGAGGCTATTTTGGGCAAGCCATGCCCACCTGCCCACGCCCACCAGTGGAGAAAGGAGACTGTGTCACTAACCTTCACTTTCTTGCCGTCAATCTCCAGCGAACGTACCGTGAAGTCCACTCCAATAGTGTTCTGCTGCTTTGCGTAGTATTGCCCAGACTTGAAGCGATGGACCACACACGTCTTCCCCACGTTAGAGTCTCCAATCAGAATGATCTTGAACAAGTAGTCAAAAGCCTCATCCATGTCAGAACTGGAGAAAGCCATGATCTTCTGGAGCCCTGAGCGACTTGGCCCTAGAATAGTGTGAGCAAGAATGAGTGCAAAGAACAGCCAGACTCCAAATACCATTTAACTAGTAGTAGGAGCTTATGTTCTTCCTGATCATGTTGTACCACTCAGCAGAGATACTGGGCCCAAAGAGTGTCAGTCTGCTGGCGGAAGTACTTCGCACTGCAACATTTCATCGCTGCACTCCCTCTTCCTACTATTTGCTTGGCTGTTTATGTATTTATACGCTGCACTTTCATTAAAAAATTAATAAATATCAAGGCAGTATGCAGCATATGAAAATAAAATCAACAGAAAGCCTCCATAAAAACATGAACAAATACCAATCGGTTGAAAAGGGAAAATTCATATTGCAAAGTCCTTTGGAAGTAATATATTATTCAAAAGACATCTGCAAGAAGAGAGCAATGGTTGCTGCCAAACCTCCAGTGGCAGGGAGTCCCACAGGGCCTTCCGCACTAAAGGCTCAGTCAACCAAACCAGAGGAGCGTGAGGAAGCACCTGGAGTGCCCCAACAGAGAGATCACTGATCAAGATGGAGCATAAGGAGACAGCCCTTAAAGTACTTTGGTCCCTAGTTGTTATTGTTATTTGCAGCTACTGTTAAAGACAATGGAAAAATTCGCCTAACTACTGAGTGGCAAAGGAGTGTGTGGAGTTTGCTAGAGGGCTTTAATTCTACCTCCAGCAGGTCAGGTTTTCATAATGACAGGGTTTCAAGTGGCAGCCTGGCTCTGTCCAGTTCAGCCCCATCTTGTTTAGTAATAAACTTGTATAGGCCACTGCAGCAGCGTAACAGGGAAATCATACCTTTTTAGGTTTAAAGCTAAAGCTGGCAATGTAGCCTGCAATCCTATCAGGGCTGGCCCTGCCATTAGGCAGAGGGAGGCAATCATCTCAGGCAGTAAATGCTGATGGACAGCAGAAGGCAGCCTGCCCCGCTAGCTTCATTCTGAGCCCCTCAGCCATTCCTCTTTGTCAAAATCAGAAAAAAACTTGCTTTCTCCATTGTTTCTCATTCAGACATCTTTCCATCCATGGCTGAAGACCTTAATTTCCCTAGCTCCCATGTCCCCCTCTAACCCTTAATTAATTACGCCCAACTTTTCAGCATTTCCTACCCACTTACTGAACAAAAAGCAAAACACCAGCATAACACTGGACTACACTTCAGGGTTGTCGTACACTACTCTAACTCGCCCCTGCCCTGCAACAAAGTGGGAGTAGCAGCATTGGGCAACCCACACTCTCCATTTAAAGCCCATTCAACACACATTTAAAACACATGCCTTTCCCAAAAACTACACTCCCCAAGATGCTTTGGGGGAATCCATACAGTTGATACGTGTGTTGAATGGGCTTACAAGGGATGGTGTGAATTTGCTGTTGGCCCACAGCTCCAATATGGGTATAATAATAACAACAGACATCATCTGCATTGGCAGGGTAAACTTTAATCCTGCTGCCTGTTATCTTTTGAACTGGAGGTGTTGGGTGTTCTGCATGATGTGCCCACATAAATCTGGGGCCAGGACAAAACAGAGTGATATGCAGTGGATTTGCAAGGGTTTCTGTCTCCCAGTTGTTTAGCAATGGCAATCAAAGGTCTAAAATGCCGTGTCTTTTTTTCTTTTCTTTTATATGCAGGTCATTCTAGCACAAGGATGTTAAAATGCAGCTAGTTTTCAAATTACTGGGTTGGGGTAGGCAGATGGGGGTCCCACTCTCTTAGGTACTGTGTACAAGCGGGGAATTGGGCAGAAGTTGTGGTGATCAGGGTTGAGGGTTGTGGATTTCATAAAAACCCCTCTACTTCTCCCCACCACCAAATAATTTGAGGATTGGATGCACTTGGTAGGTAGCTCATCCCCCTAAATCACTTTATACCTAGTCGCCCTAGCTGACCCCAAACCGCCATTTTGCACCCTCACAGTTGCTTCACCTCAGGGTTTTTTTATAGTAAAAACTAACAAAGATCACACAAGCCTGAGATCTACTTCTACCTATGCTGGATGAATCACCCGATCGCATGAAGCAACCTCTTTATCATGACACTCTTGAGAAAGCACGATTCATATAATCCACAGTACTAAGAGAGAGGTCAGCTTTTGCTGGGAGAAAAATTAGAACAAGTAGGCACTGTCTTGTCAGCACTACTGTCACAAAGAAGCTATTCTCTCATGGTGAGCAGATATCTTTTTACACCCAAGGACAACAGGTAGAAAGTGTGCATTTATAAGTCATTAGGACCGGTATGAGCGGCAGAGAGAAAGAGCAGTTTTTCCAGCCCACACACTCCTGTATTTTCCCTTCGTAGGTTTATCAGTAACAAAGAGAAACCTTTCTTTCCAGCGCCTGCCCCCTTGCAGAACTGCTTCCTCGTTATCACAGCAAGCGTAACATCGAAGCCACCATCAGTTCCCCTTTCCACAATTCCTCCTTCCAACTCTTGCTCCAGCAAAAATTTCCCTTCCTCAGACCACAGAAGGGACAGCCATTGCTCAATGCAGTAAAACATTAAAACCCTCCACAATATCTTAAAGCAGTAGTAAACCTCGACACCAACTTTTGTTCACCTGTTGTTCACCCTTTTCTCTTACCTGCACAGCCAGGTATAGCTCTCTTTGTATTCCCCTCCCACCTTTCCTGGGCTTGCTTGCAGCCTGATGGGAAATGTAGTCCTACAAGTTCAACGTCTTCAGGCTATTCTGTTTATAAAATAAATCTTACCCAACTCAATCCTTGAGCTTTTCTTTAACTACTTACTTGAAGCACCAACCCCCAGAGAGGCACTCCTATACAGCTGTATATGAAAGCCACTTCCTAGCTCAGTGCAAAGGAAGTGTTGTATTTCTCTGAATGGCATGAATGCTGAAAAGTGAATCATTGTCAGGCAGTCATAAAGAAACCAGCAGCAACATTCTGCGCTTGGCCACTAAGAGGTAAGTGCCACTGTTTTCCAAGGGATGGGGGAGCTTACCCCTAGGTAAGTGGATCCCGTATAGGACTGCAGCCTTGGGCATTCGCAGGATTGCACTACACAAAGAGTTTAAGTCTGCACAACTTTCTCAAACAGGATCAAAAGTGAGAAGTCACTTGTGTTGAAAGTACAGAGAAGTAAAGCACAGGCCTGATATCCTAAAAGAAAAAAACTTAACTTCCTCATTAATTTACGAGTCCAATCCTATACATGTTGAGTCAGAATTGCTATTGTAGTCAGTAGCATGTGCTTTCAGGTCCATAGAGCCTTGCTTTGGTAACGATGCTGCTTGCATTATTAAGCCTAATTTACTACTAACATCAAATATGCATCTGGTTTAGCTATACATTTCAGAATAACAATATTCCCCCTACAAACTGCACTGAGAATTTTTCTCACACAGCAGTCAAGTAACTGATACAGGTCTCTAGACTCCAGGAGAGAAGCAAGCTGTCAAATAATTAATAAGTTATCCAGAAACCATCGTTCAAATCTAGCAACAGAAAGAAACTATGATATCCACCTTTTCTTCCTGCTCTGCACATTCTGCGGGTTTTTTCTCATGCCAGCACATAAACCTATGGGCGATGCCTACTGAGGTTCTCACTATCTAAAAATGGACTGAAGCTCTGTCAGGTGGAGGCTGGAGCCATTCCTTTTGCTGCATGTCCATGTCAGGAAAAAACTGTGCTAGTTGAAATTCTGCCTTTCATATATCACTGTTAGAAGCACAGAAGCCTTGCAGGGGTGGGGGAATGGGACTGTGGTATCCCCCTAGGATGAGCTGTTTAATCTCAAAAGGTAAAATCCCTTCTAGCACAATAACTGCAGCAAGAGTAAGAGGTTTTTTTTTTGTGTGTGTTGTTTTAACAGTCCATTCACTGGCTCCATTTCCATTCCTATTGGTAAAGATTTCTGAGCAACTGGAAAGTTTGCACCTCTCAGAGATGCATAGCAGAAGGCAGGCATTCTACAGGTAGAGATGCAGAGATGGAGACAACTTACTTTAAATGTTGTGAGGATCCTATGCTCTTAAATTGGGGGGGGGGGTTATTGGGTTGTTGTTTTTATTTTAATTATGTATTTTGTGGTTTTATATTTTTATCGTATTTTGTGAACCGCCCTGAATGAAACCTCCGGGTATAGGGCGGTATATAAATTCAATAAATAATAACAATAACAACTTGGTGGATTTCTAAGTGATAGGCAGCTGTTAAAAAGCACAGGAGTTTTTAAAAGTTTGTTGGAAATATATCTCTTGTTAAATGCCTATTCTTACTCCCGGGTAAATGAGCAAGATTTGGAGAGGCGCCCTCGCCCTCCCAGCTTCTGGACAGTGGCAAAATGACGGCCCGATCCTATGCACGTTTACTCTGAAGTCAGTCCCCTTCAGTTCAACGGGGTTTGAGATGGTGGTGGTTGTTTTGTAGTTAATCGCTGCTTTGCTCCCCGAAGGAAACAGGCAAAGGCTTTTCCAGCCTCGCAGGGGCGCTGCGCGGCCCGATCCCACGACGCCACAACGCAGCCCGTCGAAAGCAACGTGGTGAGCTGCCGGCTCCGGCGACCGCAGCCTCACCGTCGCCCTCGCGAGCTGAAGAAGCGCGGGGCAGCAGGGAGGAGGAGGAGGAGGAGGAGGACTACGACTCCCAGAGTGCACCGCGAGGGCGAGGTGGGCGGGGCCGCGGCCCGAGGTGGCGAGGGAGCGGGAGAGGTGGCGCGCGAGCGGCGCCGGCTCGGAAGAGGAGGCTCTCACGTGACTTCCTGGAAGTTGCCTTGGAAATGCGGGCAGGTGAGCGGTGTTTACGTGGAGGCTCCCGGGGGCTGCGAGGAGGGAAGGGAAGGAACCCCGGCGTGGTCGGGGGACGAGGGCTGGGGAAGGCGAGGGAGGCAGGGGCGGCTCCACTGCCGCTCAAGCCCACGCTCACGGCCGGGTTTGTGAGGTTTCTTGAGTCATTGTCCTTGAATGTGATTTTTTAAAATTATTATTCTTATTCGAAAGCAAGGAGGAAAGACTCCGGCTTTCGGGTCAGGCCGGATTCAGACGTGCCCTGGGACACGCGGGTCCGCCTTGCCGTGGCTTCAGCGGGAAATGGCCCGAAGCTGCTGCTGCTTGTTGTGCTGGCCCTGGGTGCCTTTTAACAGCAGCCTGCTGCCACGTAGCTGTTTGAGCAGGTGGAGTCCTATTTCCTTGTCGGGACAAGGTTTGCAAGGCATGTTGTTAAGGTTAAGGAGGGAATGCTGCTCTGGAGGCATGTGAGTTAAAAGCCGGAGGAAAGTAAACAAGTCCGGGATTTCTGTATTTATTCTCGAATTAAACAGACAAAAGGGGGTTTTTAGTTTAAGCCTGGTCAGGTTGTAATCCCGCCAGCAATTTGCAAGTGTTTCGGTTGGTGTTGGGCATTTATTTCAAGGGAATGTTTTCTGTTATTTGGGGTGGCGAGGAAGCAAGAGTACCTCAAGGCTTTCTTGGCAAAACGGGGCAGCTAATTCTTGGGGTGTTTTAAGACATGTGCAGTCAGTCTTATCTTTGTTCCCAGATGGGACCAGGAACATTTTGGGGATATTAGCTACTTGCTGGCACCAATCTGGTTCAAGTAATAGTACATAGATTGGAGATTGGAGGTGCACCGCAGGCCTTTGTGGTTCCTTCCGGCTGCCAACTTCCCTCTTTTGTATGAATTCTTGCCTCCCTTCTTCGGCTTGCTGTAACCATAGTTTTGTTCTTTTCTTATTTTTTCATGCACAGTCACCCCTTGTCTTGTGTAGTATTTTGTCTGATGAAGAACTTGCCACCTTAAAGAAACAAAAAACTTTTTGGTAGTTTCCAATAAAGGTAATGCCACACTGTGGATTTAATAGTTAAGTTCTGCATTGGGGGCTAACTGCAGTGAAGACAACCTGAGACATTGGTTTGCAAGCTGATACCAAACCATTATTTTACTTAATGGATTGGAAGCAATCCTGTTAGCTTTAACCTCAGTTAACCTTGATGCGGCCATAACATGGAAATATGGTTACAGCAATCTCTGGAAGGGAGGAGGAAAAATGAGTTGCAGGGGAGCATCTACTGGATAAATATTTGATGTCTTAATCAAGTTAATAAGGCAGTGTGTGATGAGATGGAAGGCAAAACCTTCAAGCTCTTATGAACCCTTCCCAATTTCATGGGCTGTGGAGCAACATGCTGTAGTGGAGTCGTGCAAATGTGACTCTGTGTTTGATAATGTTTGGTGCCGTACAATTCTCAGAAAAGTATATAGTAGCTTTCCATATAAGTAATGAAGGGGATATTCTTCAGCTGTTGGTTCCTGGCAGAATTTTTGCCTCCTGCAAGCTTTGTGTGCTTGAGAAAATCCAAGCCTAACCCAGTAAGTGCTTTGTGATCGCCAGAGCCGCTGAGGCCTTCTGCGTCTTGACTGCTCTTAGCTGGTTGTTTCCAAATGCTCCTGTGTCAAATATAGCTAATTCCCGCAGCGTCCTGCTGCCAAAGTGAGTAGGAAGCAAAATGGAACTCCTTTAATCAGTCCTACCTAACTCCTTGGTATTCTTTGCTTTTACAGTTTTTCTGTCAATGTTACTGGAGTAGAACTGATTTCAGCAAGGTTCCTCTGTTGACTAGCAAGAGAAGGAACACAGGAAGCTATCGAACTCAATCAGACCATTGGCCCATCTAGCTCAGTATTGTCTACACAAACTGGCAGCAGCTCTCAGGCAGGGGTCTCTCCCAGCCCTACCTGGTGATGCCAAGAACTGAACCTGAGACCTTCTGTATGTAAGGAATATGCTTTACCACTGAGCCATAGCTCCTCTTCTAAGGACCACCCCCATCTTTTAGAGTGAAGCCAACCTTCACGTTATAATTAGTGGTGACTATCTAGCCCATGCTTCAGAAGCTGAGCCTTCTTTCTCCACCCCGATCTGTTGAGGCTCTTTCTCTCTCCTTTATGGCCCTTGGCTCAGAAGAAGGGAAGCTTAGAAGCTCTGGATTTGTCCCATGATAGCCCTAAAGAGTAGCTCAGACCTGAACAGCACATGTCACCTCAGTAATCCTTAAGAATATTGGGCAAGATGGTGAATCTTTAACAAGAGCTCTGTAAGGTAGGATGATTGTGTTATTTCCGGATTAATGATTTGAGGGGGCACAATGAGGTTGAAAGAACAGTAGTTTGCCTAAGGCAGAGGTGGCTGACCTTTGGCCTTCCAGATGTTGCTGGACTACAACCCCCATCATCTCTGACCATTAAAGGTGATATAATCCAACATCTGGAGGGCCACAGATCTAGGGGCAGTCTGTGGCTTATCTCCTCCAAGATCTCTTCCTAGCAGCTCATTTTCCTTCTCCCCCTCCCAACTTCTAGGAAAAAATAGCCAACTAAAGGACAGATAAGATAAGCCTAGACAAATAACAGTTGCCTCCTCCAGCTTTCTCCCTGTCTGTCTCTCTCTAGGAGACTCCAGCCATAGGGCAGGGGGTGGTTTTGAAGCTGCTGCGTCTCAAGCAATGAATGTAATCTGTAGTCAGAGACACAGATGTATTCCAATTTGGGAGTTCTGTTTCTGTGTACAGTACAACATACATGCAAAACAGAGAGTGGGGACAAGGGTGGATAAAAATCAATGCTTTTTTAAAAAAAAATATTAAATGGTGTTTTTTTATTTAAATCAGATTTTTTTTATTTAAATCGGATTTTTAAAATAAAATGTTTTTGGAGGAAAAATATTTCTAAAGATAGTTTTCTATTTAAGTTATATTATAGTCCAAAGCCTATTCATCAGGAAATAAGGATTTGTTTTAAGTTTTTCATGTGTGCTAAAACTCAGTCTAAGTTTTGTTTTTTTAAGTTTAACCACATCAGTTAACAAACATGGATACATGTGCTATAATGTTATTGTTTTAGTTAAATAAATTGTTTAAATTGTTATTAAAGAAATGATTATTCTTCTCCTTCCAATAAAGTACAGCAGAAAAGTTCTCCAAATATAAACAGTTAACTTATTAAACCTCACAATAATTTCATAATTATCTATGTATTTCTAATAGTATAACCAAAATTGTCTTTGAAAATTTATTATGCCAAAAATGAAACCTTCATCTGGTTGTAAATATTAAGATTATACCAGCAAAATTGAGTCTGTTTAAAAAATGATTTAAATCAAGTCTTACTGACTAGTGATTTAAATTTAAATCAAATCCACCCTGCTCTGTTGTCCTCAAGATCATGGAAGGTGTTTCTGATCGGGGGGAGCCTCCTAAACTCATGGAGATTCCCTGCATGATTTAGAGCCCTGCCTGTCCGGAGCCTCCATGAGTTCTTGAATCTTCCTGCTTCAAACCTTCAGCCTCTAAGAATTGAAATGTAATGGGGATGGCAGTGGGACAGCGCACTCATCCTTATCTGGGTTATACATTCAAGCAGAATGCCTGGACGGGCTAGTTGCATCTGCTTGCTTTTGGAAACAGAATACAGCATGTGGGCCAGTGCTCCTGTGTGCTCTGCTTCGGTATTGTGGCTGCATTTATTTCAGAGTTTTTATACTCTGTTCTTCCTATAATCAGTAATATAAACTATAAAGCAGAAGAAATTCACTCATCCAGTATAAAAACAGCAGTACAAAGCCTTTACTTTAACCAGCCCCAACATCGGATTCCAAAGGCAAATAAGTTTTCATCTCTTGTGTAGAAATAGCTAGTATCTCAAATGGGAGGGACCTCCATAAACAGAGCACAGCTACCAACCATGTCTTGTCTCATATCGCCATCTTGCATTAGGACTTTCGGGCAGATGTTGAGACTCGGGGTGGCAGGTCTTGGGAAAGACATATTACTAGTGAGTCCATTGCTTTCATACAAATATACATAAATGTATTTGGCCTCTTATAGTGGTGGGACAGGACCCTAAGTTCATTAATCTTTCAGCGTGCCTCTCCCTATATGAAACTACCCAGATTTTTAAATCTTCATTTGAGGCTGTCCTCCAGGTTCCTTTAGTTGAGATTCCTGCATTGCAGGAGATTGGGCTACATGACACTTGGGGTCCCTTCCAGCTCTACAGTTCTATGGTTCCAAGGGTTGCAGCAAGAGACAGGGCCTTTACAGTTGTGTTTCCCTGCTTGTGGAATGCTCTCCCTTGTGAGATCCATGTAGCACCATCAGTTAACATTCTCTTGGTGCCAGATGAAAACTTCTTCCAGGCATTTGATGGGTTATGATGATTTTGCTGTCTATTGCTGTTATTTTCTCTGCTATTCAATTTTATTGCATCTGTTTTATGCATGATTTTTATTGTATTCTCCAGTTTTTCATTATCCTTTATGCACTTAAAGTTTTGCAAGTTATTTGGACACACTGCTGTGTGCAAAGGGACTCATCAATGGAAAAAAAAATTTCTAAGCCAGTTTTCTCATAAGTAAATTCCACTGAGTTCTATGAAACTTTTTAATTTTATTCATAAAACAGTTTATATGACACTGCATCATAAAAAATCTCACACTGATTTACAACAAAATGGAAACATAAAACCAGACAATAAAATCACAAAAAGTTAAAAGCAAGTTAAATGCAAAAAGAAATTGGAAACAAACAGCAACAGACCATTGTGGGGAATGTATTCTTAATGGCCTGCAAAGGCCTGGCAGAACAGAAAAGTTTTCAGTAGAAATTGGCACAAAAGGCGCCCATTGAATGTCTATTGGCAGAATGGGCCGATAACACAAAAGGTTTGATTTCTCATTGTCAAACAAACCAGACCATCCAACTCTGGGAATGTCCAAAGACTCTGAGGATTGCAATAATAAAATGATTTTGATTATGTTGCCTTTGCTTACTTTTTCCTCTTTTTTATTATTAAGGGAGAAGAGAAATGACCTAATCTACGTTCTACCCTGAAAGGGCGAAAGGGGGTTGGGGAGGGGAGTTGGGGAAGCCAGAAGGAGAGCTATGCCTGGAGTTCGGAGGAGGCCGCCTGCAAACAGGACCCTCACGTCGCAGTGCACACACCATCATGTCGCCGTGTTCCTGCTCACGTTCTTCAGGTAGGTTGTTGCAACGGAGTCTGTACGATAGCCATTTTTGTGGGGTTTGTGGACGGTTGAGCAAGTTGAAGGTGGAGAGACAGTTAAGAAGCTGATTCTGGATGGAGATGCTTGCTTGATATTTGCTTGGATGTTCTTATTCTAGAACAGGTGTTCTCCTCCTTGCCTTTGGTGAGAAACTAGTGGCGCTCTAGAAGTTGCTGGGCTACAACTCCAGTCATTCTTGACCACTGACTATGCTGGCTGGGGCCAATGGGAGTAGTACTCTTAACAACAGCAGGGGGGCTACAGGTTCCCAATCCCTGCCCCAATTCATCTTCTATTCATTTTAGTTTCTGGTTTGGCTTTTGGGAGGTTCTGTTCTTCTACAGTGTGATGCAAAAAGCAGTCTTCCCGAGTTTTTAAAATCCTTCCCCACTCTAACCAATATTGCACTTGCCACTGACAAGGGCAGCACCTCTCAGGACACCAGATAGCAATTCTTGTAGGTATGAGAAAATAACCTGTGTGTGATATTCCTTCTTTCTCTCTCTGTCTCTCCCCTCTTCCCCACCCCCTTAAATTTCCCAGCTACTCTTTGCTTCATGCCTCCCGGAAGACGTTTAGCAATGTCAAGGTCAGCATATCCAACCAGTGGACCCCCTTTCCCCATAACAACACCTCCCCCAGCCTCCAGCCAAATGAGGTAAGTTAGTCATATCCATTCATTTCAATGGGTTTAGTTTGAATAGGGCTAACCTAAGATATAAAATTCATATTACAGGTCTGCAGGTTGCCCCCAAAAGGGATGCTTTTCTGTCCACCAGGGAAGGGTGGGCCCAACAGCTATTACTTGTGAAGTGGTAGGTCATCTCACAAAGTTGGTCACCTGGAAGGGGAAGCTCCCTTCTCCATTGTGGGAGCCAAAACAAATAATCTGTGCTTTCTTTGGGTAACGTCCAAGCACTACATCCTGTTGTCACAGGAGAGTGATCTATTGGAGGAAGCTTCCATGGGGCTGATTTCACTGCATTGTGTCCCACGTGACCTCTGTATAGGAGCAGTGATGTGAAAGAATGGCTCAGGGGGGGCACACCTTGCTCTCCTGCTTGTGCGAGTCCAGCCTGGTTTCTCAATAAGCAGAATGCACAAGATTTCTGACGTAGGTAATCTTGACTCCATTAAATATTGACTTTGGACAGTGTTGGATGTATTCATCCAAACCGCCAAAAGCAAGAGAAAGGGAGACTCTGTGACGTTCTCTTTTTCAGCACTGTAGGCTTTCTAAGATTTCACCCAGCTCTGTAACGTCTGGAATTTTCCTTTAATGGAAGCAAGAGAGGGAAATGACTGTCGTCCTTTAGCAGCTGCAGCAGCAATGGCTCTTAAGGAAGATCCTATAGAAATGGGTGGGACTTGCCTCCAGATAAACCTGAATAGGATAACACTATAATTTTTTTGTGCCAGCTTCTGTATTCTTGGGTTGCTCCCTTTCCCCCAGACTGTGAGTGAGACAGTGGCAGATGTGTATTTTGCTGCCCAAATGGGCTCCTTTCTCAGAAGCAGACAAGTACTGTCTTCCAATCATGGTGTCGGAGCTGTGGAGAACAAGTGCTCAGGAATAGCTGGGGTGCCACAAAACAAAATCTATAAAAGGAGGATTAACACGGTGGAATCGCTCCCTTGCTTACAAGGTGGAGGGAGACATTTTTCTCTTCCATGCACATGAAATGGTGGGGGAACATTTTTAGCATGCTTATAATAGAAGTGAGTCGGGCTGCCAAGAACCAGATCAAATTGCTCTGGGGGCCTAGATTTTACTTATGGGCCAACAGTTGGCCACACCTAACTCGACATAAAACTAAAGTTGGCTGTCTGCAAGTTGCCATAAGGCTGCGATCCTCTGCATTCTTACTCTGGAGTAAAGCAATTGCATTCAGTGATTCTTAAGAAGAAGAAGAAGAGTTTGGATTTGATATCTCGCTTTATCACTACCCGAAGGAGTTTCAAAGCGGCTAACATTCTCCTTTCCCTTCCTCCCCCACAACAAACACTCTGTGAGGTGAGTGGGGCTGAGAGACTTCAGAGACGTGCGACTAGCCCAAGGTCACCCAGCAGCTGCATGTGGAGGAGCGGGGACGCGAACCTGGTTCCCCAGATTACGAGTCTACCACTCTTAACCACTACACCACACTGGCATGCAGTAGCTCAGGTTGCCTCCCTTTCTGATTCAGGGCAAGTACACACAGCTCCACACTTAACCTATACCCTTGTCCCTTAGTCCTTTCAAAAGGCTGTGTGTGTGGTAACAATACAATCATCAGCGCTCTTGGTTCATGCCTTCAGGTAGTGTCAGAAGACTAATGTATCCCTCGCTTTTAGAGATTTGTGCTCCAGATAACCATATGGAAAATGGCTTGGCTGTTTGCAAATTGTCACTTGGAAGCAGCAATATAATCTGTCATTGCACATTGTTCTGTTTGTGATGGCACAGTAAGGGTCACAAACATGGTGCCTCTGGGCAGAGATGTGCCCACAGAGAGCTTCCTTTGTGCCTTAAAAGCTCCTTCCTCTTTCCCTGCTTAAGTTCATCTTGAAAGAAGTGCTTCCCCCCAAGCCTAATGGTTGCAGTGTATATGTGTGTCTTCCTACAGATTTCAGGTGGGGAGAAAAGCTGATCTCTCCAGTGGGACCTCTCAGCCCACACAGTAGGCCTAGGGGGGATCCCAACACCCCCCCCCATTTTAATTACTGGTATGGAGGGGGGAAGAGAGTGTGCATTGTATTGTGTACGTGCGTATGGCAGCTTTGCATGCATGGTGTCTGCAATAGCTTCTCCAGTTTACATATGTGCCCCGTGCCCCCAAAGAGTTGATGGTTACATTCAAAAAGTTGTGTTCAAAGTAAAAAGTTGCTTAACATCATGACATGGCACAGATCTGGGTCTGCCAACCAATCGACATTCAGTGGAGAACTGCACCAGAATCATGGTGTCAATGTCCCCCCAACAAAAAAAAAGTTAAGAGTAAGTGTCAAATGTGAAGCAGCCCTTTCTGGGTAATTCCGGGTGGGGTGTGTTTGTACTTTGAAAAGTAAGACAGTATAGGGCCTCTTCAGTATAGCCCTTAGGAATGAAAACATTAACATCTTTATCTAAAGTGCAAAAGGGACTGACCTCTAGTGGTTGGAGTCAGTGTTACAGTACTGGGATTGCTTCGTGCTTCTGATGAAGGCTGGGGCATTGAAGATGCGTCGTACTGGTTATTCCTGGTCATTTTTAAGTTGGTGTTAGGCTAGGTTATCCCATCAGCATATTTGAGATCCCTATTTGGGGGTAATTTTTGCTTCTCTCTGCAGCTCTGGAACAATAGCCATATATTTCCCGATACTAGGAAAGCCACACTCTTCCTTGGAACTTTGGACACCATCTTCCTGTTCTCGTACGCTGTGGTGAGTGAAACCTTTTCCCCCATCAAACTCTAAAAGCCTGTCAAGAGAGAGAGAAAGAAGATCACAACCCCCTCAGGTCTGGTGTGGGGTGTGTGTACATTTGTAGGATCTTAAGAACCTAGCCTTACCCTGAGTGACATCTTTGGTCCATCTGACTCAGTATTGCCTACATGGACTGACAGTAGACTGCCATGGTTTCAGACAGGAGTCCACCTGCCCTTCCTCAAGATGCCGGGGTTGATGCTGGGACATTCTGTGGATAAGGCTGATGCTCCACCACCCATCTACAATCCTTCCCAGTGAATTAAGCTCTGGATCCACCAAATGCTTGTGTGGCTTTGCAGAAGCCAGGGCATGGATGGATTCCTGCCTTCCCTAACTTGGTGCCCTTCAGAGGTTTGAACTCTTCTAGAATACAATATAGAAATCTAGAATACAAGATAGCCTCTTCTAGAATACAAACCACAAAGAATAGTGCGGTACCTTAAAGCCTACTGTGTTGAAAGCATTCATAGTTCAAAGACTACATCATATTGTTAAATGGTAACATTTTCCTCTCTTTTTTTAAGGGTCTTTTTATCAGCGGTATTGTTGGGGATCGCCTGAATATGCGCTGGGTCCTGTCATTCGGCATGTGTTCCTCTGCAGTAGTGGTAAGCTGGGAAATCTCAGCTCAAGTTGGGAAGAGATGTGCAGTTCCTACAATACTTGGTTTTTGACATGGAAATTTTCATTGTAGTCAGACTTATTCCTGAGGCAATGAGGAGTCTAGGATTTCCAGCATCTTTTGATTTTGTGTATGGTAAATTTGTATCCTCTGGCCAAGGGGAGCTGTTAGATTCATGAAAAAATCCTCAATACTGCACATGTTCAGATACTGCAAGGCTTCAGCTGGTTAAGCACAACCAAGCTAGTAAAGAAAAGACATGAAACCTGACTGCAGTGCATATTGTTCATGCAGGCTTTTGCAAACCCACTCTGCAGTGAGATCTTTTTTGGCCTTTCCAAATTACCGTATTTCTCGCCCTATAGGACGCACTTTTTCCCCTCCAAAAATGAAGGGGAAATCTGGGTGCGTCCTATGGGGCGAATGCAGGCTTTCGCTGAAGCTTGGAGAGTGAGAGGGGTCAGTGCGCACCGACCCCTCTCACTCTCCAGGCTTCAGGAAGACATCCGCAGCCTAGGCAGCCCTGAAGGAGGTCCCGCAGGGATGTCTAGGCTGCGGATAGCAGCCTGCTTCCCGGAGCGTCGGGCGCCCTGAAAGCAGAGCGCCCGGTGCTTCGGGAACACATCCGCAGCCTAGGCAGCCCTGCGGGAGGTCCCGCAGGGATGTCTAGGCTGCGGATAGTAGCCTGCTTCCCGGAGCGTCGGGCGCCCTGAAAGCAGAGCGCCCGGCGCTTCGGGAACACATCCGCAGCGTGGGGAGCCCTGCAGGAGTTCCCCGCAGGGCTCCCCACGCTGCGGATAGCAGCCTGCCACCTGGCGGGCGGGGCGCCCTGAATCAGAGCGCCCCTCACGCTGGGCAGACATCAGCCAGCCCCACAAGCTCGGGGGACAGCAGGGAGGCGCAGCGCCGCCATCCCGCTGTTCCTCGACCTGGTTCGGTTTCTCCGACCTGCTTTTTGGGGGGGAAATAAAGGAAAAAAATTTTTTCCTTTATTTCCCCCCCAAAAAACTAGGTGCGTCCTATGGGACGAAAAATACGGTAAGCTGGTTCAACTGGGATCTCAATTCCATTGCTTGCACATGTCTATATGCTTCAGGTCTGAGTTGGTAATTCAGTCAAGAGATTGGGAAGCACCGGGTTATTATAGCATCTAGAAATAATTGGCTGGAATTACTTGTTTTCAGCCTTAGTAATTAGGTTTACATTCCTTCTGAATGCAGCCTAGATTGATTTTGACCTACTAGGTCTGTGTGGCTCACCTGTGTGGTTCTCTTTGTCCTCGACATTCCTCCTTCCTTTTAAACTGTGGTTCATTTATTCCACCTTCCATTGTCTTTTAGCAGCCCCAAAACGTCTATTCTCTTAACCCACGGTCTTGTAAATTAGGGCCCTCTTTGCTTTGTCTCCTTATAGTGAGCGAGGATCAGTTCCTGGTGATCCTAACAGGGAAATATTTTACAGAAGTGTTGCTACTTCCTTTGTTTTAGGTCACAAGTGATAAACACAGTGGGCCAGTGAGTTTTGTAGGCTTATTTGCAAGGCTGCTTTCACCTTGCTGTTAACCTTGTCACCTTCTTTCCTCCCAGGTGTTTGTTTTTGGCACTGTCACTGAATGGCTGCATTTCTACAACGAGTGGTTCTATTGCTTCCTGTGGATTGTGAACGGCTTGCTGCAGTCGACTGGCTGGCCCTGTGTCGTAGCTGTCATGGGAAACTGGTTTGGCAAAGCTGGGTATGTTTGTTCCTCCTCAGTCACTTCCTATTCATTTGTGCCTTGTCTCTCCTCTGTGTGTGCATTTTGCAATGTACCTGTGGTGCTCTCAGATGTTCCTGAACTACAGTTCCCACCATCCTCAGCCATTGGCCATGCTGGCAAGGGCTCATGGGAGTTTGAGTCCAACAACTTGCGGGGGGGGCACAGGTTCCCATCCCTGTGATACACACTGGAGTAGATCTTCAAACTTAACAAAAACACTAATGCATAAATACACATATACATATATAAATAATATGTGTTTGTATGAGCTGCAGTCCTGAGGTAATTTCTGAATCTTCCTCAAGTTTCTGTGTAAACAGAATCATTTGTTTTGTCAGAAGCTCTCGGTCTGCCTTAGTCTTCATTGTAAGAAGAGACAAGGGTTAAATGGCAGCATTATCTCTGGTGTGCAACATTGGATGAAGTGCCCAGTTCACTGAAAGCAGACCTCTTGGGTCAGTATTTCTAGGAAGCCTGGAATCCACGAATGATTGGGTGACACACACACAGCATCACTCTGCTAGCAATGTTGGTATTCCCAATGAAGTAGACAGACCCGTGAAGGCTTAACCAAGCATGCAAGTTCTGTTAAGGGAGTGTGGAGAGGAGCATTTCACTGTGTGTGCCTTATAAATTGGACTCTGTCTTCATTTTCAGCAGTTAACCAATTTTTTCTTTCTTTCTTGGACACTCAGGAGGGGGCTTGTGTTTGGTCTCTGGAGTGCTTGTGCCTCGGTGGGCAACATCTTTGGAGCTTTCCTTGCCTCTTCAGTTCTGCAGTATGGCTACGAAGTGAGTGGAGCTGCTTGCTGTTTGCCTTCCCCATGGACTAGAGCTAGTCTTGATATGCTAGACTGAAAACCATGGGTCCCCCTACTGGAGCTCATTTTCGAGGGAGATGCTGTCTTCAGCATTGTCTTAATATCTACATGAAACCACTGGTTGGGTTGTTCATGGTGGGCAGCTGTGGCTCTGGTGATGGGAATGTCTGTTTTGCCTAGTGTTGTCCCCTCCAACCCAAAGAGAATATTCTTAATGTAGGGCTATTCCTGGGTCTGGACCTTTTCCTGGATGCCCAGATTGGAGCTGTGGCCAAGAAGGAAGTTCTGTTGCTTTTGGCTGATTTTTTAATCAATACCTTCCTGGAAAAGAAGCACCTAATATCAGGGTGCATAACCTGGTAGCCTTTAATCTGGAGTACTGCAATTCAGTCTTCACCTGCTCCAAAACATGGCAACTAAACTAGTATTTGGCATGAGCTATGCCACTGTTCTCTCTTAACTTCAGCTGCTGCAGATTTGTTCCTCATCTATATTCATACTGCTACCACTTGCTTCTAAACTCTTAATTGTCTAGGTCAAGGATATTTGAGTTCCTTCTTCCATAGGAACCTTCCTAATCACTAAGAGATGGGTATAAGTACCTTCTTGTGATCCTACAGACAGAATGGGCCTTTTTGGTGATGTCCCCTAAGCTTCAAAATCATCTTAAGAATTAGTTTTTTTGATTGTTTTTCTATTTTACTTCATGTTGATACTTGTAATTTAAGTTGTATTGTTTAAAACCTGGTAATTGTGAATCTGATAGGATTGAAAAGCGGGCTGAAAGGCAGTCTAAATAAATACATAAACACAAAACTCCATTTATTTTGTTTGTCTTTTTTTTTTTTGGCCACACCAAACTCAGTAGTTCTGTTAAAGTTTTTCCATTGTGTTTATTTGTGCCATTTTTCATGTTCTGTACATCTCTTATGTTTTGCTGTTTTTAAGGAACTTGTAAATCTGTTTTACTGGCATGAAGTGCTGAAAAACGGGGCGCTGTTTTCTTAATTTAAGACTTGACTAAAAATACATGTGTAAGAGCTCTGCATTTGTTTCCCCTCTTTCAGTATGCCTTCCTGGTGACAGCTTCAGTACAGTTTGCTGGAGGAATCATTGTCTTCTTTGGCCTGGTGATTTCCCCCAAGGAAGTAGGTGAGTATCAGTGAGGTGACCACATCCTCTGACTTTCCTACTTGCAACCAAATTTCGTTTTATTGCATGAAGTGTATAGCTTGTGGATGATAGCGGTTCAGCTCACATTCCACCAACTCTATACTGGTTACACAGCTGCCTATTCATTTCCAGATCCTACTTAAAACACTTTTTGGCCTTTAAAGCCCTTTAAAAAAAAATTGAGCCCAGGTTATCTCAGGGACAGAGTGTTAAGATCAGCCTCAGAGACCCTGCTCTACCCTGCAGGTAAGAACTGCAAGGTTCGCATCAGGAACAAGGCCTTTTCAGTGCTTGCCCCACACCTTTGGAACTCTAGCCCTGGGGAAGTCCACCTGGCTTCATTTCTGCTGCTTTTTAAATGAAACTTGAAGACACTTTTTTAAAGCTGTCCTTGAACTTGGAAAAAGTTTTAGTTGCTGCTGTTTTGTTTTTGTTTAACGGATAGCTTTGATGTAATTTGTTGCATTTATTGTTTTTTGTTACATGACGATGTCATGTGCACTAAACTGTTTGTGAACCATCATGTGAAACCATAGGGCCCTAAAAGGTGGGTTAGACATTCCTCTAATATGTTGCTAAAACTCCAAAACTTTTTCTGCATGTGCTCAGCTCCTGCTATTATTATAAACTACATCTTAGGCAGTGGCACTGAGAACCAGTGGGGTACAGGAGCTATTTATTTAAACCATTTACATACCCCATTTCTCACAAAGTCGAGTCAATTAGCCAGGCAAAAGCAGGGCAGTAGAGAGAGATGAAAACACAAATATGCAACAAAACACTAGCAGCAAACCTGTGTGAGCACAGAGGCAGGAGGCAGGTGGAGAGCTACTTTTGAGCAAGTAGCAATGGTTCAATACAAGCAGGAGGCAAGCCCTGTTTTGTTTTTATTTTTGTTTCCAATCAAACATCCGTTTGCAAAGAGTGTCTAGAACAGGGTTTCCCAGAATTGGATCCCCAGCTGTTTATGGACTGCAGTTTCCCATCATCCCTGACCACTGGCTCCTGCTAGTCCAAAAATAGACCCAAGTTTTGGAAACCCTGACCTAGGACAACTGTATGGCCCTCTGTCATGGATGCATATTTGTTGAGATTCCTGCATTGCAGGGGTAGAAACTGGTGACTCTGCAGAACACCCATCTTAGAATAGTTTCTAAGCCAAAGCATTGTTACCAGATAGAATGGCTGCTGATGGAGAAATATGAGTGAGGCTATTCTTACATTCTCCCACATTCTTGTTCCCTGAAGCTGCTAAGTCTTTCCAAGGTTAGGAGTTTCCAAGTTCAATGATGAGATTGGGGTGGGATGCCCATGTATGCACACGTATGTGTCTGCTAAGGGCAGAGGAAGTTGTAGAAGCAGGGCAGATTTGGAGACAGGTTAACATTGGATGTGTGGCAAACTAACTCAAGTAGCTCCTTAGCAAGCCTACAGCACAGAGTCTTCCTCCCTGTTCCTCCGCTAGAACTGCTGCTGCTGAGAGACTTAAAGTATCTCCTGCTTTTTGAGTACCAGCAGCACCGTCAGCAATGCAGAACTTGCACTTTGGGGACATTCAGCCGCAGCCATATAGGGAATGCACTAATTTGTTGTGTCTTCCAACTAATGGCCAGACACTCAAAGCAGAGAGAGCCGACGCCAGGATCAGACAGGATACTTTCGAGTGCTCTAGAAGACCAGGGGTAGAAACTGGCGACTCTGCAGAACACCATCTAGAAGAGTTTCTAAGCCAAAGGAGGAGGACTGAGGTATGGGAGAGCAAGCAAGCCAATCAGAAGGGAGGAGAAAATGACCCGAAAGAGCAATCGCTGGGAGAGGGGATAGTGTTGTCCTTTCTTTTTAATTTGCGGCCCCTTCTGCTCTTCCAGGCCTCCCTGACGTTGGCGAAGAGGGCGATGGTTCTGCTGAAGAAGATGTCAGTGAGCCATTGATTGGTAGCAGTGACGATGACGACGACGATCAGAATTACTCCATTCAGGCAGCTGATCTGAGCAACAGTGGCGGCAGCAGCAACGCACGCCAGCCCAAGGCTATTGGATTTTTTCAGGCTTGTTGTCTACCTGGGGTTATATTGGTAAGGGCTCCTGATGTTGTTAGGAATACGTGGCACCCTGGTCTGTGTACTCCATAAGGATCTCTGCAGCTTTCCCTGACTTGGTGCCCTCCAGATGTTGTCAAGACTCCAACCCCCATGGGCCTCGGGCCAAGGATGCAAGGCAACAACATCTGGAAGAAACCTGCTTGGAGGACAATCATCTAGTGAGGGCAACCAGCATCTTTCAATCTGGGGTCTCTGAGACTTCAAAAATTCCTTCTTTTTATTTATTTATTTATTCATTCATACATACATACATACATACATACATACATATATACATACATACCCCATCCATCTGGCTGGGTTTCCTCAGCCACTCTGGGCGGCTCCCAACAGAATATTAAAAGCACAATCAAACATTTAAAACTTCCCTAAACAGGTCTGCCTTCAGATGTCTTGTAAAAGTCCGCTTTCTTGAGGCTTCCCTTTTTGTATTCACAATAGCAAAGCCAGTTGGGCAGAGAGATGCGCGACACAAGGTAGCTCAGCTGATTAGAGCATGGTGCTGATAACACCAAGGTTGCAGGTTCTGTCCCCGTAAGGAACAGCTGCATATTCCTGCATCACAGGGGATTGAGACTGGGTGGTCGTCGGGGTCCCTTCCAACTCTGTGATTCTTTAAGACTTTACCTAAAGCCCACCCAGTGACCCTTGTGGTAGAGCTGGGCATTTGAACCCAGGCCTCCTTCCTCCATTACGGTGTGCTTGCTATGCTCACGTTGCTTCGGTTCTAACAGCTTTCCATTGGGTTGTGTTTCTTTCAGTATTCCTTGGCCTATGCCTGCTTAAAGCTAGTGAACTACTCCTTTTTCTTCTGGCTGCCTTTGTACCTCTACGACAATTTTGGATGGAAGGAGGCGGAAGCTGATGAGCTGTCGATCTGGTATGATGTCGGAGGGATTATAGGTATGCAGAACAACATGAAATTGCTCCCTCCCCCTTTTTTCTTTACCTGAGAATTGATTTGGGTGGGAGGGAAAAAGCGGGCACCATTTTTGCACCGGCTCAGTGGTTTAAATTGCTTTCCATTTGCCTGTTATTCATGATATGTTTTGCTGCATTTAGGGTATATTTATTAAGACCTAGTATGAGAGTGAACTCAGGAGGCAAAGGTCTGGGATGGGATGAGAGTCTGGAATAGGGAAGCTTTGGCCCCTCACAAGATGTTGGGTTACATCTCCCATTGACACTGCTGGCTAGGACTGGGGGGAGTTGGGAGTCCAGCAACATCTGTGGGGTGACGTGCTTCTTCCACATCTGGAATCTGGGCATGAATTCAGAGTCACGAGGAGACCCATGAAGCTGTACAGGACGGTCAGGCCTCAATGTCTAGGCCACATTGCTTTTAAACAGTGACATCCAATCCTCTGTTTGTGTTGTATTTTGCTTGTAGTAAACTCTAGCCTGCTATTGCAGTTGAATTGAAGGGACATCGGTGAGTGTCTTCTGCACTTCTACCCAGAAGGCCCCATGTCACTTTTATTTCTGCAGGTGGCACCATCCAAGGCTTCATCTCTGACAAACTGCAAAAGAGAGCCCCGGTGTTAGCCGTTAGCCTCATCTTGGCTATTGCATCTCTCTTGGGATACAGCCGTGAGTACTTCTCTTTTTTTTATAATAAATTTTTATTGGTTTTACAACATATATTAACCAACAAGAACTGACAATTCACAACATAACACGTTAACAAACAAACATATAAACACGTATAATTTCATCACCTTTTTTTCTTAAACCTTGTTTCAACGACTTCCCCATACTTCCCTTTTCTGCATCCCTGTTTTAAACTTTTTCAGCAACCCCTAATTTCAGATACTTATGATTCAATTTCTTTAATCCTTTTTCTCTAACCCAATCGTTTATCGTTGCAATTCTGTTTTACATTACCCATGACATTTTAGCACTCATTAATTTTACAACAGTTCTTAAGGTAAACTTTAAATTTCTTCCAATCTTCTTCCACCGTCTCTTTCCCTTGGTCACGGATTCTGCCAGTCATCTCGGCCAGTCCCATATAGTCAATCACCTTCGTCTGCCACTCTTCCAGCGTGGGTAGTTCTTGTGTCTTCCAATACTTTGCTAAAAGAACTCTTGCTGCTGTTGTAGCATACAGCCGTGAGTACTTCTCTGCTTGGTATGGGGTTTAATAGCGTGGGGTCATGTGTAACCTGCACGTTGTTCAACACATGGTGTGGCTTCAATGATACGTAATCAAGGAGACAGCTGAAATGTGTTATGACTGTGCTTCATTGTCTAATAAGGCAAGGGTTTGGGGGTCGCCTTGAGTTCAGATGAAGTATATCAGAAGAGCTTGCTGGATGATCAGACCCAGGGGTCCAAACAGTGGTCAGCCAAGTGCTTTGGGGAAGCCCCCAAACAAAAGTTTGGGTGAGTGAGAAAAAGGGCATACAGGGTGGCCTGCATGGATGAAACACCATTGTGTGTTGCGTCTGTACACAGGCATGTCTGCATCCATTTGTGCATTCCATGTATCATATCAACCTCCTTTAAAGTGGGGTAGGTGAGAGCTTTGTAGCCATCAGAAGTAGTTTCCACCATTGGCTCAGATCAGTGAGCAAGCCAGACTTGGAGACTTTTTTGTAGGGGTCAGGTACTGTTACCACTCTAGCTTACTGAGCTTTTCTTGCTGCATTGTTGGATCTCCCTGTAAGTTTTTCATCTGGCCAGAAAGGATTGATGCTATATACAAACAGAATTCCCACCCCCACTGATAATAATTTTTATTAGTTTTCAGTTACAATAATCCAATAATAGCCTCATTATAACAATTCCAAATTATAATACAATTACTAATACCAATCATTCAGATGCCAAGTTATATAATTTAGATGGCACTCCATGTGCTAGAATTGATGGTTTGATGATTTACTTTATTTCTGCGTTCCAAACTCTTATTAATTTCAATTGCACTCCAGTCAACCGTAACAATCCCTTATGCAACAACTGCAATATTAACGACTGCCATTCGTATTGATGCATTAAATGATTAATAAATCTACAGGTGAAGCATTCAAACCACATCCTTGTTCTTCCTGTGTGCTGCAATTATTTTGTCTGTGGTGTTTCTTCCTGTCCTTGTAAAATACCATGTTTATCTTTTCCCGGTTGTTGCTGTTCTCCATTATGCCTTGGGTGGAGCTAATATCCCATAGCTGTTTCAGAAGTTCTCCATTGCTCCTTCCCGTGCCTCATTGTTTTGCAACTTTTAACAGCAGCTGCAGAAACCACACAGATAGAATCTTCATCCTGACCCCACTCCTTTAGGATCTAGCTCAAGGACCATCTGTTGCATCTCACAAATTGCAAGACAAACTGTTTAAAATGTCTTTCGCTGCATGCAGATATTGCAGGCATAGGATTATGCAGTCTGCTCTTGTGAGTCACACCAAACTCTTTAATGGGCAGAATTCTGCACCTTAAGAGTGTTGTGTAACTGGCCATCTTCTTCTGGCAAGAGAAAGATCAGCTTTCCTCTTTCTTGCATGTTTCTCAAGTGAATGCCATGGTACCAATAAGAGCAGGTGGTGATGCATTTCAAATTTTACGCCAGCTAGATGGCAGTGAAAAGTAGCAGTATTGCTCCTGCTTACTGTGCTGAGGCAGGTATTGTGGAGCGGCTTCCTGGATTTGGGAATAATTGCTCCAGGCATGCAATGGGTGATTGTGGAAAATCTTCCATTCTCAGCCTGAGAAACTGTAATGCATTAGCAGTGGGAAACCTCCAGCCCCAGGGTTTGCAAACTTGGGTCTCCAACTTGTTGTTGCACTACAACTCCCATCATTCCTAGCTAGCAGGACCAGTGGGTCAGGGATTATGGGAACCGTCCTCCAAAAACAGCTGGAGACCCCAGTTTAGGAAACCCTGCTCCAGCCTATTAGTCCTGCAAAGGCTGTTTTAGGAGTAAAAGTCCTGCTGAATCAAGACAAAGAACCATCTAGTCCTGCATCCTGTTCTTACATGGCAAACCAGATGCCTGTGGGAAGTACAGAATTGTGTATTACGGCACTCTCTTCACCAGGGATTCCTGCAAAGTAGCATTGAGAGGCACGCTGCCTCAAGACAGTGCAGGTAGAGACTAGTAGCAGTCAGTGTTTCGTTGGAGTGAATTCCCTGGTTTAACTATGTGCTGTGTGGGAAAAGTGCTTGTTGTCCTGTATGTTCCCAGATTCAGCTTCCTTAGAGTTCTAGTATTACGAGAAAGGGAAGAAAGCTTACCTGCGATCCCTTTCTCCACAATATGCATAATTGCATGCATCTCTGTCATGCCCTCATTTACTCGCCATTTTTTCCTCCAAACTGAAAAGCCCCAGTTTTTCTTATCCCTTGATCATTTTGGTTCCCCTTAGTGAGATGAGGAGGCCAGAACTGTGCATAGTATTCAGAGTGCAGGTGCCCCATAGATTTTTATAACACTGCTATGATACTGATTGTTTTGATTTCAATTCCTTCTCTTAAAAAAATAATAATTTTTTTGCTCGTTTTCTAAATAGGCTGTGAAAAAGTAAATAAACTTACAAGATGCCAAAACATTTGTATCCTTAGAGTTATCCAAAAGAATTAAACAAAAGAAAACAGAAACATGTGCTTGTTTCAGAGTCCTTCCTAATGGTTCTGTTCTTCAGAATTCATCCAAAACAGCCAGTCGTTTGAAGTGTTTTGGGGACCCAGGTTCGCTATGGATCATTCCATATATCTGCATATCATTTTCAATCCCTTTCCTAATGATCAAAAGAACTGATGTGATTCCAGCAGTTCACTGGCCCATACAGTGGTAGCTTGGTTCTCGAACTTAATCTGTTCTGGGAGTCCGTTTGACTCCCAAAACCAAGGCGTGGCTTCCAATTGGCTGCAGGACCTTCCTGCACTCAGTCGGAAGCTGCGGAAGCTGTGTTGGACATTCAGCTTCTGAAAAACGTTTGCAAACTGGAACACTTACTTCTGGGTTTGCGGCGTTTGGGAGCCGATTTGTTTGACAACTAAGCCGTACAGGAACCACAGTGCCTTGTATTCAATGTAGTGTCCCATCGCCTTGGCCAGGTTGAGTTTTTGGTTGGTCATGAGGACATAAGAGCGCTGCTGGATCAAGCTAGTTTCCCAGATAGCCTTGGTGAAGCAGCTTTAATGATCAGCTTCTCATTCCTTCCTGATCTTTTCAGACTCGTGCCAAAGGGGTAGTTACGAACTTGAAGCATTTCTTTCTGCTCTTAATCTCAGAGTCCCATGTTGGGCAAAAGATCCCTGCATTGCAGGAGGTTGGCCCAGATGATCCTCATGGTCCCTTCCAACTCTACAATTCAGTGATTCTATGATTACTTTCTTTTTATAGGTTCACCAAATGACAAACTTATCAACGCGGTTCTCATGGCAATAACAGGTAAGGGGAAAGGGCTGTGGCCAGACACAAGGCAGATCTCATCCTGCCATCTGTATTGGAGTAAAAGTGATTTGTTAGGTTTCTAGGGCACTGCAATTCTCACCTGGCCATAGCTATAAGGGGATGGTGGATATTCTCATCTCCTTTCCTCTCATGGAGATGGACCAGATGGGCTGGAGCAGGGATAGCCAACATGGCATTCTCCAGATGTTGCTGCATCACAGCTCTCTTCATCCTTGACCATTGGCCAGGCTAGAGGACGTCACATAGGGAGACATTGCATTGGCTTACCTGTAAGCCAGCCTTTCCTGGCTGATTTGTGCATACACAAACCTGCCAACGTGGGATAACGGTTCATGCCTGCAGTGAAGGAGACTTTAATCCACGAGAGTTTATGCCGTAATAAATGCTTCATTCTTTAAGGTGCTGCAAGGTTCTTTGATTTGTGAAGGAGCCATAAAAAATAACACACAATTTTTCCATAATCTTGGAACTCCCTGCTTTTCAATTGAGTCATTTCGATTAAAGGTGCCTTCTTGGGTATTTGTAGGGTATATGGCAGGGTTAACGAGTTCAGATGAAAAACATTTTGGCTTCCTAACAGAGACTGTTAGGCCCATCCTTTGCAGTAGTCTCAATTCTTTTCTTTAATCTCTTTCGGTGGTCCTTAGGCTTTTTCATCGGAGGCCCTTCCAATATGATCAGTTCCGCCATTTCTGCAGACCTGGGGCGTCAGGAGATGGTGAAAGGAAGCAGCGAGGCTCTGGCGACTGTGACAGGGATTGTGGATGGCACTGGGAGCATTGGAGCAGCTGTGGGCCAGGTGAGATTCAGAAGGGTTCAGAAGCACCTGTTGAAATTTTACCTGAGAGGATCAAAGAGCAGAAGGCTCTGATATTCCACATTTTTAAAGGGTGGAATGAGCTGCCAGAGGGTTTTAAGATTTAGCCACCATGAAGATCTTCCTTCCGGTAACATTTCACTGCATCGATCCTGATAAAAAATATTGTACGGCTAGAAAAGCGCAGCCAAAAGGTTCAAGGGACTGGAGCTATTCCACCTACAAGGAAAAGTTACCAAGTTAGGAGGGTTTTTTTTAGTATAGGACAAATAGGTGAGTGAAAGGTGGATGTATGAGAGATGTATAAAATTATCCATGGAGAAAGTGGTTAGGGAGAATCATCATATCGTAGCATTGGGAGGGATTCTGAGAGTCAGGAAGGTTCTAATGGTGTTGCCCTCCTGAGAGACTCCTTACAATTATGTAGAAACCAGAGGCACTTGGATGTGTCTGTGATGGTGTTACTAACGCCCTGCGTAACAGGAGCAGAGAAGTGCAAGCCAAAGAGAACACAGGGCAAGCTGGGGAAACGTCCATATGGCACGAGACTGCAGCTAACATTCTGGCAAAGGTAACCATTACGGTTTCCGTAATGGAGTGCCAAGGAGCCCGCTGGGGCCGGAGTTCACGTCTTTGTTTGTAAGTAGGTTTTGAACTGGCCCCAGGGAGCATTCCAGCAACTTATCAGTAGCGCTGATCTGTGGGAGGGGGAAGGAAATTCCCTCTTGGCTTTGCGCTGTCTCTGGAGTGCCTTTCCCTTCAGAAGCGGACGCCTCTCCTCTCCGATCAAGGCAGCGTGAGGATTCTCAGATGATTCTCTTGCCTGAAGATCACAATGGCAAGCATCCTCTTTAGAATTCCAGTTCTTTAACCCCACCGCTCTCCACTTTTTGAACTTGAACCCGTTCCTGAAGGAACCGGGCAGGGGGGGATTGCTTTTTGTGTCTGATGAATCGCATCCTCCGCTTCTTTCTCTACCTGAGGTTGCCGTTATCTCTTGACAATGCATCTCCATAGCAACCAGCTGAGATTCCGCAAGCGGGGCTGTCTTCCATAGTGGGAAGCTAACAGCAGGAGTATGTCAAACATCTTGGAAAAGAGAGAGGCTTAAAGGCTGCATGTGAGGCGCATGACCTTTCCCACCCGCCCACCCCAGTGCGCGCATCCCGGCGAACGTGTCGGGGTGCACGGCGATGTAAAAGACATACTTTGGGGCAGAATCTCAGTATAAGCACTTGGTTTCATTTCTGAAGCTGCTCTACTCTGCTTCTAGGCCAAGGAAAAATGTTCTGCCCGCCTAAAACCGGAGTGAGGAACCTTTTTCAGCCTGAGGACCACATTGCCTTCCAGGGGGGCCACATGACGGTGGTGGTTGAGGCCAGAGGCAAAAGGAAGCAAAGCAACAATAGCAAATGTTGTTTTTGTAGAGTGGACGTGTCTCCACACACACTCACACCCTCTCTCCCCACTGTCCAGGCATTGCCAGTGTTGAAGGACACATTCCAGTGGGACGGGTGAGGGGTGTGACCTGGGGAGAGGAGGTGGGCCTGGAGAGGGTCCCAAGAGTCAGATAGATACAGTGGTACCTCGGGTTACAGGCGCTTCAGGTTAGATTCTGCTAACCCAGAAATAGTACCTTGGGTTAAGAACTTTGCTTCAGGATGAGAACAGAAATCACGTGGTGGTGGCGGCAGGAGGCCCCATTAGCTAAAGTGGTACCTCAGGTTGAGAACAGTTTCAGGTTAAGACCTCCAGAACGAATTAAGTTCTTGGATGGGGTGTATTTGGGCCCTGAGCCAGACACTCCTGCCCCTGCCCCGCTGTTAGCCCCTCTGAGTTCCCTTTAAGAGAAAAGCAGGATAGAAAATGTTCGAGATGAATGAATAAATATCAGGCAGCTTTATATCCTTACTAAATGGAGACTCTTAATCTCAAGGTTGTGGGTTCAAGCTCCACGTTGGGCAAAATGAAGATGTATCTGTTTGTACCACGTCAATTTTTCTGCCAGTTCTGTTAGTTGTATGTCTTTTATTATGCTGAGAAGAGGGAAGGAAAGAGTCCCTTGGTTCTTCAGGGGTTCTTCTTCCCATTTGCTACAGCCTCTGGTTAACCCTGGATTGCGGCAGTAACTCAGAAGTTAGAGCAAATTTGAAAGGTTGTATTTAGGGATTAGCATGTTGATACCTGATTTTGCTTGTTTTTCCTTCCACCCCCCCTTCCGCACAGCAAATTTGAAAGGTTCCTGGCACATTTCCACCCCTCTACATCTTGTCTGTTAGATTTTGAACCTGCAGGCGGAGACCGTGCTGTTTTTTAAAGCTCTCTGCAGCACCTACAAAATTGTAGGCACTGTATAAATGATTGATAAATAATAATGTCAACAGGCCTTTGGGGGATAGCAGCAGAGTTCGTAAGATGAAACCTGACAGCTTTGGAAGCAAGGAGTAGCCACATGAGGAGGTGCTGGGTTGTGTTTTGAATAAGGAAAAGCAAGAGGGACATAACATATGGGGAGGAGGAGAGAGTCTCTTTGTGTTCTCCACCCCTTGACAGCCTTAATAGCTCTCATATTTTCTTCCCTTTTCAGTCACTGGTATCTTTGATTCACGATAAATTGGAATGGATGTCGGTTTTCTATTTCTTCAGCCTGATGGTAAGAGCCCTGGTTGTTGTTTTTTATTTTTAATTGAAAACTGATGCAACGTGGGATTTTTAGATTAAAGATACTAAACATTTGTATTGCGCTTTCAAGTGTTCAGATACGCTTCACATAACACTTCACATATCTTCTCTGCTTCATGCACAAACTGCTATAAATTTACAGCAACCAAATGAGTTAGGTGAGCATCAGTATGAGAACAATGCATGTGGAGGTTGACAGTGTTTGGGTGGGATGGGGAAAAGGGGGCAGGTATGATGGATTGCCCCACCTGTTCTTTTTATTCATCCCATTTCATTGCTTTCCACAAAGCCACTGGAAAAAAATGCAAATTTACTTAAGACAGATTGATATCGGGAAACAACAAGCAGAGAGTCTTATGCTCATCTGAGAATGAGCATGGTGGGAGAGATTCCCACAGTCATTGTTTCAAGACTGTTCTACCAAACCACACAGTCGCCTTGCCTTAACTGATTCGCACAGGACCCTGGCAGTTAATTCTGACACATAATTTTTGCCATGGTGCAGTTCTCTCACACAGATTGTTTCGCCTCCATTTCACACGTGGAGTCATTTCTGTGAATGAGCCCCCAAGGTGAGCAGAAATGGCAACTTGACTTCATTGGCATTTAAGCCCCTCAGCTCTCAAAATGTGGTCATTGGTCAGGTTTCTTCCACCACCTCCTGCCCACATGGCACATGTTGTTTCATCCTAAACATTCCTCATGTGAAATTGGGATGCTACCTTTTTGTGTTTGAGTTGTATCCTGTGCAGCGGTAATGTAAAAATATGTCCCTCAGAAAATTGGTTGACTAGAAACCTTGGCCTGTAATCGATCTACCGCTGCCGCTATTATTTATTGCATTCGTTGGTAGCTTTCTATGCCCCCCCCCAAATATCTAAGTGACATAGCACAATAAAATACAGAGAATGTGTTTGAAGGCCTTGCTGCATGCTCAGGCTGAAATCCTCTACAGGCTTACAAGCCTCATTGAACATTGTGGGGCTGATGTCTTGAGTCCATGCACACAAAATTGTGCTGTACAAACATTTTAGAGTGTCTGGGGGAAAAGAGGGAAATGGATGAAATGCAGGTGTGACAAATACACACACCATACAAGCACACTCTCCATGGAACCATGCCTATATGAGTGTTTCACTTAAGGGGAATAGCTCAGTGGCAAAGTATATTCTTCATCTGCAAATGTCTCAGGTCCATCCCTGGCGTTGCCAGTTCAAAGGGATCACATACGCGATAGGGAAAGTCTTTGCCGAAGAGCTGCTGCCAGTCCGGAATGGCCAGCCCTGGATTTAGACGACCTGGCCCAAGGCAGTTTCCTTGTCTTCACTGCTGTGTGTGAAATGGGGAGCAAATGCCACGATGGCGTTGAACCAGTGTGCAGCCATGATAACATCTTTAACCCCTTTTCTTCTTGCAGATCGGTTTAACGGTGCTCTTCATCACGCCTTTAATAGTAAACGAAATAAAGATGCTGCGGGCAGAGAGGCGTTTGCGCAGGTTGGCTGGCTGACCTCCCCCTTCTCTGCGCCGCTCAACGGAACTGTCCCAAGGAAGGACCACTAAGCGGAAGGGAGTTTCAGGACATCAAGCAGCTAATGTTTACTTTGTCACTTACATCCACGGTTGATGGCCACAAAAGAATTTGCTGCTGCGAAGTTTGTGTCTGAATGCCCTCATACCATTTGAAGATACGCTGCAGCCGCCTGCAACCTGGAGGTGTCTGTATGTTTATAGTGGGCTTGCAGAACTGGCCAGAGAGACATTCTCCCCACCCACCCCCGTTTTACCTCTGGTTCTTGGAGCCAGTTTCGGCAATCACCAGGATCAAATCTTAAAACTCATCTCCCACTCCCCTGCTCGGACCACAACATTTTGGGCTGCAGGTGGGTGATTTCAGCTTTGAATATGCCCTCCACAAAATAAAACTTGTGGGTAGAAAATGAGCAAATCCAAGAGAGGAGTTCAAATCTGCTGTCTTCCTATTATGCTAATAGTCTCAGTGGAGGGAATTTTATCGGCGGAGGTAGGAATCATATAAATGTGCAAACCCCGCCCCCCCCACCTGCAGCCTGAGATGGAACAATCTGGGGCATGCCTCTCCACTTGATGCTGATAACTTTATAAACTGGCTCTTACCAGTCGCTTGTAAATTGCATCTGGACATCTGACAGCAGCCAGATAGCTACAACTGACACCCCCTTTTTGCGGCTTTTTTAATAGCAAAGTCAGGGGAAAGCTGTTTCATTACTTGACACTATAAATCAGGCTTGGGCCAGTCCAGTGCAGGGTTTTGGTGTGTGTGTGTATGTGTGTGTTGTAAATGCGTTGTGCCAAGCACCTGCCTCCTGGTTTCTACCTGGCCCTGTATTTACAAAATACACAGCAGGAACCTTTGGAAGCAGCCCAGATCCTTAGCCCGCTCTTGTATAAAGAATGGTTGTTGTGTTTTTATTTTGATTTACGAATGTTTGTCCTGTCCAGGTTGCCTGTGTTAATTTAACCTGTCTGTGTCTTAACAGTGCAGTTGCATTGCATACTTGATTTATTCTTCTCTTAACTGCCTGATGTGCGAGAATGAGGCTGCATCTCTGGGAGAGGTGCAAAGCCAAATAATTCACAGAGGAGGGTGATAATCAAAAGTTTTACCGGAGTCCTTAAAATTTAGGATGTTAGGAGTTTGAATGGGCTTAAGAGCAATCAAAAGGGAAGGAGTAATCATCTGATATTGTCCTTGTCCAATCAGCTGGGGTGATTTATACTTTTCAGTATCCTGTGAGAGAAGTAAAGATCTAATTTCTCATTAGGGAGTCATCCAAGTCACAACCCTGACGGAGTGATCTGAGTGATCCCTGGGCCTGCCCCAAAGGCATTACAAGGACAGAAAAGAGGGCAGACTTTCTATGTTGAGGTCTTCCCTTCTCCATAATCTAGTTCAACTAGGTTAGCATCCTGATGTTGTCACACTGAGCCTTGCTAGCAGCAACCAACACTCTGGAATGAGAGCAGGGAAGTGCTCAGTTTAGCGGTGCCGGGGCTTGAGGCAAATCGATCTAGATGTTACAGCAGGGAAGAGGAGAGCTCAGCTGGTTTTGGCATGTTCTTTTGCTTAAGGTCTAGGTCTGCCCTGGAAGTTCATGGCATGGAAGTAGAAGGCCACTAGGCTCTGGATGATACCTGTCACCAAATCCGGTGCTGCGTCTGCCTTGTTATCTGACATCAACCCAGGGCATCTGCATGTAAAAGTCAATGTACATAGGCTCGTTTCAAGCAGCGACTTCCCCAGGTTTTGTTTAGCAAAGCAGTGTGCTGTCCATTCCCATGTGTCTTAAGACTTTTGCCCAAATAAGCTCTGTTCATTATGCCCATGGGATAGTGGGCACCTATGGGATAGATCTGTGGGCTTCTCTGGTTTGATCCAGTGCACTGCTTGCTACCTTACCTGTTCTTTGATTGGATTTGGTGGCAGGCAAACGGGTCAGCCTAGATTGCAAAAAGGAGATATTATTTATTTAAATTGGATCTAAAAAATGCACCACAAAATTCTTTGGGTCACTTGGGACTGTCCAACCCTCAGCCCACCTCAGAAAACCTTACTTACTCAGTGTCTGCTGACTTGCATGTCTCCTTGCCAATGAATTTTCACCCCAGTTTTCTTTGTGTGCTGCTGAGACCGAAGGGGAAGAAACACTTAATTGTTAAGGCATGAATTTGGGGGAAGGGATTTTTTTTTCCTGTTCTTTTTCTAATAATGCCTTTATAGAAACTTAATGTACAGTGATACCTTTTTTAAAAAAGAAAAAAAATGTTTTTATTTATGAATGTCATTGTTGAATCATGTTACGGCTACCTTAAAGGCCTCTCCTTGACTTGTGTCGCTCAACTGCTCTGTACGTCTTCCCAGCAGTGTGTTGCTCAGTTCCACCATCTTCAGTATGTGGTGGCTTGATTCCTAGGCATCTCCTTAAAAAAAAGAAAAGACTTCTTTCCTCCCATCTCCCACATTTTAAAACATTATTTCCCCTTTGCCATCCTATCCATCAGAGCAGCTTTCTTCAGCCTGGTGACAGCCACACGTGTAGAAAAGATTTTATATGCCCTGAAGGGAAACCAGAGTGTACCTCCAACTGCCTAGGGCTACCGATCCCATCAGCCCCTGCCAGCGCTGTGGTGGCTGGGACTGAAGGGGGTTGTAGTCCAAAACATCTGGGTAGCTTCACGTTGGCAAAGGCTGTGTGAGAGGTAGGAAGGCCTTGCTCCTTCCCCCTCGGCTGCAGCATCGAGGCAGTCTGTGGTACTTCATGCTTCCACTTTTGCTTTTATCCCTGAGGTACTTTTTAGAAGACGCTGACGTGGCCTGATAGGAAAGCCACAAGCTCCAATGTTTGAGCCAACATGGCGCCCTGCGGACACTGCTGGATGGCGGCTGTCAGCATCATTGTCCCTTGGCCGTGCCAGCTGGAGCCAAAGGGAGTCTAGCAACATCTGCAGGGCACTGTGTTGGCACAACCTCCATTTTTTTATTTTACCTTTTCCAAGTTTCAGGATGTAACCCCCCAAAAAAAAGATATTTGGTAGCTCGATTGAGGAGATCCACAAAGAGCAGGGTCTTTGATGTAGATCCAGTACTTCAGCGGTTCTCAACCTGTGGGTCCCCAGATGTTGTTGGACTACAGGTCCCATCATCCCTGAGCTCTGGCCTTGCTAGCTAGGGGTGATGGGAGTTGTAGTTCAACAACATCTGGGGACCCACAGGTTGAGAAAGGCTGCAGTACTTCGTTCTGCTCCCTGCTTTGCACAGCGTGGCTAGGGAGGGAAAGCAGTTGTGTGAGAACCGCCTCAGAAATTCAAGATGGTCGCCCACATGGTTTTGGCTTACTAGGGGTGAAGACAGACAGCAGTGCTAACCTGTGGGGAAAGCGATTTTGACACAGGCCCTTACTTGATCCCTGTCATGTGATGGAGAAATGGGGGTGGTGCTCCTTGGCCACACTGCCTCCAGCCCCTCACTGTTGCCCCTCCCATAGCCTTCGCACGTGGTGAAGGCTGAAAATCTCTGTCGGGGAGACTGACGTGCGCATGCCAGATCCCCGCACAATTTGGAAACCCCGGAAGAGTAGAAAGGGCTCTCCTCTTCGAAAGATGCTCCTTCCAACTTGGGGAGTGCAGCAGGGTGGGTTAGGGCTGAGATAGCATGCTTGTCCTTGCATCCCTGGCTAAGGCTATATTCCAAGGAAGTAAGTGTGCTCAATCCACTTCTGCCACACTGCGAAGGTCTGCCTTGAACCCACATAGCTGTAAGTTTCAGCACAAGCAGTTGGGCTCCATGCTGCATTAGACGTCTTGCAAGGCAGTCCTTTTCAAAGACTTGATGCCTGGCTGTTCCAGGAGTGCTTCGAAATACACTGCCCTTGCTTAACTGACAACCAGTTAGACACTTTACCTCTCCGCCCCCCACGCCCCCAGCCCCAGTATTACTGTTCGTTACACTCTTGCTTTGTGTCAATTGGGGAAACGCTGTCAACTTTCCAAATCGGTTTTCACATGAATAAATTATTTTTTGGCAAATTGGAAGAAATCTGTTTGTTTACATTCTGTTTAGATTGCACCAAATTATGCAACTGTTTCAGAGGTCAGTGTTGTGACAGAATGCGATGAAGACTGTGAAGCACAGCATGTTTTTGCCGCAATCAGTTGTCCTGTACAGACTTTTTTTCTTCCACTCGCAGTGGGGAATTACATGTGAGCCTCCTCTCTCTGTGCTCCTGATGTCAAGTTGGCTATCATATTTGTAGGATTTGACTGTTGGACTAGGACCTGGGGTGGGAAGCTCAGTGGGTGACCTTGGATCAGTCACAGTCCCTCAGCCTAATCTGCCACGCAGGCTTGTGATGATAACAGGGGAGGTAGGAGAGAACCATGTACATCACCTTGAGATCTTTGGAAGAGCAAGTGGCATATAAATGTAATATAGCCCATACAAATAGCTTTATGTATGTATCAACCAGCCTTTTAAAAAAGTCCAAAGGAATTAATAAATGCAGTATATATAAGGGTTGGGGGGGGATAAAAGAAAAGAATGACATCTATCAACCAAAGTTGTAACTAAAATGACTACCAATTACAAAGGTGTTCTTAAAAGGTATAGGGCTAATTACATTTTATGGTGCACAGATGATGCAGTTTTGGACGTGTCTCTGTCTGCATCTACATGTGTACCAGAACGGGTTACTTCCGGGTTTTGGCACTCGTGCATGCACAGAAGCACCAAATTGCAACCCACGCAGACGTGGCGCTGCGGGTTGCGAACACTGCAGGTTGCGAACGTGCCTCCCACACGGATCACGTTCGCAGCCCGAGCATCCACTGTACAGCTACAAATAAAGCGCACTACCCTATTAAAATACAGATATATATTTACAATTGGGTGGATTGAGGTAGATGCCAAGAGAGTGGGTATCTAAAGGCATTGTGGTAGTTATGCCACACTGGTCACTGAATTCCAGGATAGTTGCTGCAAAATTGTGGATGGGCAACAATATGCAATCCTTTGCTGAGGCATGATATTTTTGCCATTGCTCAGCCTATAAAGTAGGAACTTGCAAAAGAGCTAAAGACCTCAGGCAAAGTGTGGGCTGTGCATCTATATTTCTGTTGCCCCCATAAAACAAACTGCACCGAGGAGAACTGGATTTTAGCCCTCATCCTCACCAGATGTTTGATCAGTGTGTTTGCGGGGTTTTTTGTTTCTTTTAACAAGAGTGGCCCACATGTCCTTGGTTTGGGAACTTTTGTCTTTTCGCCTTGATGGGAGTTGCTGTCAGGCAAAGGTTTCTGTAGAGTTTGGCTCGGATCCAAAGAGCTCTGCAGTGAGTTAGCACATTGCACCCAGGGGGACAAAGTTTCACACTTTCCTGGATAGCAGTCCTTATGTGCCAAAGGGCAGAGAGCTGCTGAAATGCAGGACACTTTGGGGAGGATGTGTGTTGCAGAGGGGAGGATTCTAGAGGTCATTCTTGGGAAGGCTGAACTGCATTCTAGATTGAGATAGCCAATATGGTTCCCTCCACAAACGGTTGGACTACAGTGTGGTGTAGTGATCAGAGTGTTAGACTAGGAACTGGGAGGTAAGGTAAAGGGACCCCTGACCATTAGGTCCAGTCGTGGCCAACTCTGGGGTTGCGGCGCTCATCTCGCTTTATTGGCTGAGGGAGCCGGCGTACAGCTTCCAGGTCATGTGGCCAGCATGACTAAGCCGCTTCTGGCGAACCAGAGCAGCGCATGGAAACACCGTTTACCTTCCCGCCAGAGCGGTACCTATTTATCTACTTGCACTTTGACGTGCTTTCGAACTGCTAGGTTGGCAGGAGCAGGGACCGAGCAACGGGAGCTCACCCCGTCATGGGGATTCGAACCGCCAACCTTCTGATCGGCAAGTCCTAGGCTCTGTGATTTAACCCACAGCGCCACCCATGTCCCAGGAACTGGGAGACTAGGGTTCAAATCCCCACTCAGCCTAATCTACCTTGCAAAGTTGTTATGAGAACAAAATGTAGAGGGGGAAGTGTGTTTGTCAGCTCGGAAACCCATGCTGGCTGAGGCTGATGGGAGCTGGTGTCTAATATCTGGAGGGCATTCCCTTTCCTAGATCATGTTCAGAATAGCCCCTTTTAAAAACAAGCACATGGAACCATCCCTCCTTTTATTGCTGTGTGCTAGATACTGCACTGTTAGCCTTTGTATTGGAACTTGCGGGATTACGGAGCACATTTTGAACTGATCATCTAGATAAGCCTTCACCTTTTCTGTTTCCCTTCCCCGTTCTCAGAGTCTGGTAGCCTTGCAACCTAGTCATTATCTTGCCGCTTGTTGATCTGGCAGATTTCCTGCTCTGTTTCATAAGTTTGCTTTACCTAAGGAACAGAGGCCGTTGTGATTAATGGTTTCTGATAAGGCAGCCAAAACACATTTGATACTCTTGCCCCGGCCCCCATGTTTATCTGAGCTTGCAAATCGCTCCACTTCTGTTTCTTCATTTGTTAAGCTATTCCTCCATGCATCCTCCAAGCATACGCCTTGGTCTCAGAAATGCGTTGCTGGAGAGCTTGCTCATCACTCTATCTATCTATGTATCTATCTATGTTTAGAATGGGAGAGAAGATTGCCTTAATTTTTTTAGAGGCAGTTAATTCATGCCCACGTGTGCTCCATTACTTAGTAAAGAAAGCTCGCCTCTCCGGTAATTCCTCTTCTCAGAAAGTAGGCATGATATATTACATCTCTTGGGGCTTGCACAGAAGCCGGAACAGCTTAGCACAGTGAACTTTCTAACATATCATTCAGGCTGTATTTACTCTTTTGTTGACAAGGCGGTGTGTTGTAGCCATGAGCATGGCTGAGGAGACCCAGGTTCAAATCTCCGCTAAGCCATGACATTCGTTGGGTAACTTAAGGCCAGGCATTGCCTCTTAGCTTAAGCTACTCTACAGGGGGGTGGGGGTTATGAGAATAAGATGTAAGGGAGCCACTTAGGTATAATACCTGTCCATAATGGCATTTGTGTTGAAAGTATTCATTTTATTTACATGATGCCTGAAGTTGCCCGCTTTTTGTCTGTTTGACTTCATTTGTGTATACACAGTGTACCTTTTTTGCATGCTTTGAAAATGATTAGCTTAAAGAAAAAAAATAGAATTACAGTACTTGGCGGGTGAAAAAGTTTGCAGCAGTGACTGAGCACCGAAGTTTTATCTCTTGGCAAAGCACGCAGTTCCCCTGCTTCTACAGAGCAGCAATGAAAGGAAGAATCGCAGGGGCTGCATCTGATCGCTTGGATTGCTTCCACACAGCAGCAACCTGGGTGGGCCAGCGTATGCTCCCAGTGCATCAGAAGACTTATTCAGAATCATTTCTATAGGCACGGAAATAAAACCCTCCATCAAGGGAAGTTAAAAACGCTGGTGGCGTGGAGTACTTCCTGTGGTTGCTTTTAATGTTCTTGTGTGTTGCCTTGAAAAGATCGTATTCCTGGGTACATGCAAAAGTACCTTTGAGAGGGGGTGGGCATTCTCTTTAGTAGAGAGAGGCCCTTTACCCAGAAGTGTTGCAACTGGCTTTTTCTGCCTCCTGCTGCCAGCCACAGGGTCAGTACATGAGGAGGGCTGCCGAAACCGGTCTTGTGTCCTCCCACTCTCCATAGATCAGCACTCACAGTCCACGGACAGCACCTGACACACTTTGCAGCTACTCTGGGCACAAGCGAGGATGAGGTGGCTGGGCCGCAAAGACTGCTGGGCTGACTCAGCCAAGAAAAAGGAAAGGAAAAAAGAAACGATTGAGGTCAAACTTCCAACTCCCATCAGCCTCAGCAAGCATGGCAAATGTCCAGGCCTGATGGGACTTGGAGTCTACTGTTATAAGAAAAGTACTGCTCCTTTTCCCTTATGGCGTATCCAAGAGTCTGTATAGAGTTGTTAAGTAGGTCCCCCGTCAAAAGGATGAAATAACAGAGGCCAACCAGAGAATATTGAGAAGCAAGGCAGCTAGTAAGCCTGATCTTTATTAACTGTTGCAACAGGGTGCTCACTCGCCACACGCAGGAGGCAGGAAGGACCCAGAACAATTGTGCGCAAGCCCTTATACAATGGTACCTCTAGTTACGTTCCGTGCTTGTTACAGACTTTCATCTTATGAACGTAGCAAACCCGGAAGTGTTTACTTCCGGGTTCGCCACGCATGCATGCGCAGAAGTGATTTGTGCACTTCGCACATGCGCAGAAGCAATCTGCGTGCTTCGCGCATGTGCAGAACCGCTCAGTCAAGCCACACACGTGTGGAAGAGGTGCTCTGTGGACTTTTCGGAGTGCGAACAGCACCCCAAAATGGATTAAGTCTGCAACTAGAGGTACCACTGTATAGACTTTTGAAATTGCCCACCCTGTAGCCAGAGACCACCCTCAAAACATACATACATACATCACAGAAAGAGGCAGTCTACAGCAGAAATCCTATCTGCCAGGATACCTGATAATGGTCACTGATTGCATTACCTGGGCAGCCCGGCCATTCTTTTGTTGATGGTAAATTAATTCCTGAATCCAGGTCACAGGCTCACCCTATTCATACACACATATGCCCCTAACACAGGTAAGAAAAAGACAATGGAGAGGCTTTCCCATTCCCTCCCTCTTTGCAGAGAAATATTTAAGGTCTGTTTGGGAGAGTCAAAATGGTTGAGGATTGCTCTCCTGTACTATTTCAGACACGTGGTTTATATACTTATGTATGTGTTTGCCTTGTAAATTTATGAACATTATATATATATGAGAGACCTTAGAATTCCTATAACACTACCAACCTTTGGAGTTTCCTGGGAAGAGGGATTGATTGCAAAACCACTCTGGAAATCATAGCTCTGTGAGGAGAATGGGATCTCCTAAAAGCTCCCAGCAACCCTAACAAGCAACAGATCCCAGGATTCCTTGGAGGAAGCCATGACTGTTTAAAGTGGTATTGTCATGTTTTAAATGTATGGTGTGGATATAGCCTGAGACTTTCCTCTTGATCTGAGCACATGGACGAAACTCATTTAGGCTGCAATCCTAGACACACTTGCCCATGAGTAAGCCCTCTTGAATGTCATAGTACTTACTTTCAGACAAAAACATCCATAGGGTTTTGCTGACCGGAACTGGAGAGTGGAGTGTAATTTAACTTGGGAAATTAACATAGAATGAAATATTATCTGTAGAGCTAATCCCTAACTAGCACTTTAACCTTTGTTCCAGCTCTTATAAATTGCTGGAAATCTCTCGTAGCAAGCCAAGGATGCAGTAATTCGACCTCGACCCAATGGCAAGCTTTAATTTCCAAAATTCTGTAACTAATAGTTAGACCCTGTGCACGTTCACTGATCGTTTGCTCATGCCATATGGTTGAGAAAGGAGTTTTGGCAAACAGGTGTTTGCAGGTGTAATGAATCTTGTGGTCACATTGACGTTACACCCTCAAATTAATTAAGGAGTCATTCCCTCGCCTCCGGGGGAACCTGGGATCTAGTTATGAAAAGGGTGTGTGGAGTAACACCTGGACTCCACCTGCACAATACATTTAAAGCAATATTTAAACATTTGCGGCTTCTGTTAAATAATACCAGGAACTATAGTCAGAGCATTAGCCATCATTCTTTTCTTTTCAACCCTGACCATTAGGTCCAGTCGTGGCCGACTCTGGGGTTGCGGCGCTCATCTCGCTTTATTGGCCGAGGGAGCCAGCGTACAGCTTCCGGGTCATGTGGCCAGCATGACTAAGCCGCTTCTGGTGAACCAGAGCAGTGCACGGAAACGCCGTTTACCTTCCCGCCAGAGCGATACCTATTTATCTACTTGCACTTTGACGTGCTTTCGAACTGCTAGGTTGGCAGGAGCAGGGACAGAGCAACGGGAGCTCACCCTGTCGAGGGGATTCGAACCACCAACCTTTTGATCAGCAAGTCCTAGGCTCTGTGGTTTAACCCACAGTGCCACCTGCGTCCCCATTAGCCATCATAGCTAGTAGCTATTGATAGCCTTCTCCAGGATTTGTCTCACTCCCTTTTCAAGCCATCTTAAGTTGCTGGCCATCACCGCCTCATGTGGGCGTGAGTTCCACAGTTCAATTAAGCGCTGTGTGAAGGACTGTTTACACCCAGTATCAGAAGCAGCATGGCTCTGGATGCTATTTGCTGGGGAACACAAGTGGAAGAGGGGTCATGTTATGCTCATGGTCTTCATGGAGATATCTGGTTAGCTACAGGATGTGAGAGTAGATAGGTCCAGCACTGCCGGCTCATCATATGCTATTACGTCAGCTTGCTCCACTTAGCCTTCATTTGCTTCTTTCTCTAGATGCTGGCCTTTCTTAATAATGCACCTGTTAGCCAGTTTCTTCTCATCTCTACTACTCTTAACTTAAAGAAAACAAAAGAGATTGTTGTGGACTTTAGGAAATGTAAATTGAATATTCAGCCACTTATTATTGAGGGGAAGTGTGTGGAACAGGTCTCAGTGTTTTGATTTGTGGGAACGGAGTTGAGAGATGACCTAACCTGGGGAGAAAACAGCAAAGATCTGATGAAGAGAGCACAGCAGAGGTTATATTTCTGAGAATCCTCCGGAAAAATAATCCCTCATAGGACCTGTTGATGGCATTTTACCATTGTACTGTTGAGAGTGTATAGTGGTACCTTGGGTTAAGTACTTAATTCGTTCTTAACCTGAAACTGTTCTTAACCTGAACCACCACTTTAGCTAATGGGGCCTCCTGCTGCTGCCACACCGCCAGAGCATGATTTCTGTTCTCATCCTGAAGCAAAGTTCTTAACCTGAGGTAGTATTTCTGGGTTAGCAGAGTCTGTAACCTGAAGCGTATGTAACCTGAAGCGTATGTAACCCGAGGTACCACTGTATTAACTTATGGTCTGTGTGTGTGGTTTGGGAGCTGCACCATCAGGGAAAAACAATGCTGTCCAGGGTTGTAAAGACTGTGGAGAGAATAATTGGGTGCACTCTTCCCACCTTAGATCAAATCTATGCTTCCAGATGTCATAAGAAAGCTGCAGAGATAGTGCAGGATATGATCTCTTTCAGCTTCTGCCTTCTGGAAGAAGGTACAGGACTAGCCACCTGAAAAACAGTTTCTATCCAAATGCGATTTTGGTTTTAAATGCAGTGTAAGGTAGTCTCTGTGGGAGTATATTGTATTCAATTATGGGGTATCAGAGTTTTTAGGGGGTTAACCAGGCTGGGATAGCTGAGATAGCAGGCTTGTGGGTTTTTGAATGTCTGGTGTAGATTTTTTCAATTTCGTTGTTCCGTATGGGACAATGACAATAAAGATTATTGTATCGTACCTTAACCTAATTGCGTTGCTTCTAAATGCCACTGAAATAAGTGATAATTGTTGTCAGGCGAGAACGGCCCACTCTGTTTCCATACAGGGTGATTTTGTCACAAATCATTTTGTGTTCCCAGTGTGTTGAATTTGCAGACATTGCAGGGGGCCATGTTGTCTGGGAAGCGGGTGGGGTTTGATTCCCCTCATCACTGCTGCCATTACCAAGTGTGGTTGACATATTTGCTGTGCGCTTGACTAAAGCACAGGCGTCAGATGGTTTGGCTGTGTCAGCGTGACCCGGGTTGCCATGGCGGCAGGAGAAACCACCCATCCTTGCCTGTTGTTGTTTGTGCCAAGGCCCTAGAGAATGCCTTAAAATGCCCAGCGGCAATGCTGGGTTTTAGGGGAGGCTACAGCTGCCAAAACACCGAAAGGAGTTTGCAGGTGGCAGAGAAAAATATGTGACATCAGACTATGCAGTGTTTTTAATTGTTGTGAAATAGAATTTGGAATCTAAGAGGTAGTTCTTCAAGCATGTTGAGATATAAGGAATTGCTTGAAAATAAAACCCCAAGGTGGTTGTCACCAATGGAAGCAAAGGCTCAGAAAAAGCTCAATATGGAGGCCAAATGGCCAAAATATTGGGAAATTTTGGAACAAGAGGGAGACAGATTAAAACTGCAGAGTTTTGAAAAATTAAAAAACAGAGTGCGAGATTGGCTTCATTATTACCAGATAATGGAGGCATATAACTTGGACAAAAAAATTGGCTTCCAGGTGGAAAAATCAAAATTGGAAACAGAACTGCTAGATCCTAAAATTAAGAACTTGTCAAGAATGTATAACTTGCTGTTGAAATGGAATACTCAGGATGAGTACTCATGGCAGACTAATCTGCCATGATTAAATGGGCACAAGATGTTGGACATAATATTATGATGGCTGACTGGGAACAGTTATGGACCACAGGTATGAAGTTTATGGCATGCAATGCCTTAAGAGAGAATATAATGAAAATGATCTATAGGTGGTATATGACACCAGTCAAGCTTGCAAAAATCTACCATTTGCCCGATAATAAATGTTGGAAATGTAAAGAGACTGAAGGTACATTCTTTCACCTTTAGTGGACATGCCCAAGGATTAAGACTTTCTGGGAGATGATCTATAATGAAATGAAAAAGGTATTTAAATATACCTTCCTGAAGAAACCAGAGGCCTTTCTCCTGGGCATGGTCGGCCAATTGGTGCTAAAGAAGGATAGAACTTTCTTTATGTATGCTACAACAGCAGCAAGAATACTTATTGCAAAGTATTGGAAGACACAAGATCTACCCACCCGGGAAGAATGGCAGATGAAGGTGATGGACTACATGGAACTGGTGGAAATGACTGGCAGAATCCGAGACCAGGGAGAAGAGTTGGTGGAGGAAGATTGGAAGAAATTTAAAGACTATTTACAGAAACATTGTAAAATTAATGAATGTTAGAAGGATGTTGGAATGATGTTATGTGGTTTTAGCAGAAATGTTCTAAAGGATTAAGAAAAACTGACTGTTAATTGGTGAAAGGAGGGAAAGTAAAGTTACATTATATTAAGATAAATTACAGGACAAAAATATGAAAAGATGGAAAGGATTTGCTGAAACAGATAATCGAACTAGAATACAAAAAAGGGAGGTGTGAGGAGGTCAAGGAAATAAGCTAATGAAAGATAAGTTATGGGAAGATTTGCTGTATTTTTCTTTTATGTTTTTTTTTAATGGATTTTTTCCCCTGTTTTTTCTTTCTTTTTCTCATTCTTGTTTTTTCCTTATTGTGATGTGTTGTATTGTTTTTGTTTAAAATGGTGTTTTTTACTTTTTCTTTCTGTAACCTTTAAAACTTTAATAAATATTATTTTAAAAAAAGTTATTCAAGCATGTTGCTCATGGGGCTTCAGGGGTGAGGTGGGCATGCAAAAACTGCTCTCTGGCAGGCGTGCTGACTTATCAGGAAGCAGCAGCAGAGCTGGGTGGCTGGGGAGTGGCCATTTAAATCTCCCACAATGCCACAGGAGCATTGTGGGAAATTAAAATGGTGGCTAGATCCAGTCATATGGTGCTGCTCAGTGTGTCAGAAAGGAGGGCCCACAGCAGGCCTCAATGGTTGGCCCTCCCAAGGTACCTACCTAGGGGCCCTGGCAGCTGTTCAGGGACGCCAGGTGCTAATGCCAGCCCTCAGCATTCAAAGCCATAGTGGAGTTGGGTCAGTGGGGAGTCATCCCCTACAGTCCCAGGTTAAGTTGTGGGTCTCCACGTGGTCTGAGGCTAGTAAGAATCAGGTCCTTATTTTTAAGACAGCTGAAAATTCAGTTGAGGCTTCACAGCCTTTAATGTAGAATCTAAGTAAGGATGGGGGAGAAATCCAATTCACTTCTCATTTCAAGGCAGACTTACCTAATTTTCCTCTTGTGAAACACAGGCATCGTTCAAAATTCACACTTTCAGAATTTGGCCGTGCAGTTCTTACGCCAAGTAACGTTTAGAAAAATGCATACACTGGGATAAAGTGCCCATAAGTGTGTGTGTGTGTGTGTGTGTGTGTGTGTGTGTGTGTGTGTGTGTAAGGTCCCTGGTTCAATCCTGGAGAGCCTCTGCCAGTCAATGTAGACAGTACAAAGCTAGATGCACCAATTGTGAGACTTTAGCAGCTTCCTGTGTTCAGTGCTAAGACAAAGAATCAGGGAGCAGCCCTAGCCAGTGGTGAGCACAGCCCATCCCTGCTTCCCCAACTCGCTGCTCCCTTCTTTTTGAAATCTTGTTCTGACTAGCTCCTCTTGGTACAGCGCCAGCGTAAGCCAAGCAAGCAATGGCATTTGATTAAGCTATTTATGCACTGTAGATACACAACCAAATATTTTATTTAGCAATGCTTTTGATTCTCTGCCAGAGCAAACGAGGAAATAAACCCTGTATGCAAATGTGGGTGTGGATTAGCAAGATAAGAAGGGAAAGGGGTGGAGGAGCTCCTTTCAGTGACTGGGAGTGTGATCATCAAAGGGCCAAATGCTCCCTCCCAAAAAGAAAGGAATAAATCTAATCCCACAAACTCTTCGGTTACTAGGGCAGATCCCAAAAGAGTAAACAACATACTATACAGTGGTACCTCGGGTTACAGACGCTTCAGGTTACAGACTCCACTAACCCAGAAATAGTACCTTGGGTTAAGAACTTTGCTTCAGGATGAGAATAGAAATCGCGTGGCGGCGGCACAGTGGCAGCAGGAGGCCCCATTAGCTAAAGTGGTACCTCAGGTTAAGAACAGTTTCAGGTTAAAAACAGACCTCCAGAATGAATTAAGTTCTTAACCCGAGGTACCACTGCACTGTGGTTCTAAATCGATTTATATGGGAGCAAACTCAGTTGGTGATGTCAATTTACTTGCAAAGGATCGTGAAGCTCACTGGGTGACGTTGGGCCACTCACTCTCTTTCAGTCTGATCCTACCATACAGGGTTGTTGTGAAGGAAATGTGGAGATAACACTGTACCTCACCCTGCTCTGTATGAATTGTCTTTTCTTGTAATGCAAGAAAACAAAACAAAACGGGAGCATTTACACAAAGAAGAAATGCAAGACAAAGGAGGAAGCAGGTTTGCATATCGTTTCACGTCTACTAATTTATATGTACAGATGCAAATTTGTGAATAGGATCTAGAAAAGTAGAATCACAGAATTGCAGAGTTGGAAGAGACCCCGAGGGTCATCTAGTCCAACCCCCTGCAATGCAGGAATCTCAGCTAAAGCATCCATGACAGATGGCCATCTAACCTCTGCTTAAAAACCTCCAAGGAAGGAGATTCTATGATTCTATAAAATGCAGCAGGTGGGGTGAGACTGGAGACCCAATCTGAAGGCTTTGCTTCCACCATCGCTGAATCAGGAAGCACCCACGACATTAGCCACACTGTGGACTCGGCTACATTGGCAAAGAAAAAGCGCTTTATAGGCGTTGTATGTGCATTATAACACTGGGGCACCAGATGGCGCTGTGGAGTTTCATTTTTCACAACCCAATTTCTCATGCAAAGCTTATGACGTGTTTAAGTGAATCGCTTATTTGATGTGTCTAGATGCAGCCAGTGTATTTATCCCATCACTTCTTCTGAAACGCTGCCCTTCCCTCCAAACCAGCTTCGATCCGAATTGAGGGAAAAAGAACAACCAGTGTTTTAAGCCAGCAGTGTGTCCACAGCCTAAGTGACTTCCCTAATGCCAATCTGCATTACGAGAGTAAATTCAATTGCCGCTGGCTCTGCGCGCAGGCCATAAAAACGTTTGGCCTCTTTGCAAATTGTGTTATGCGGGATCTGTAATTGGGGGTACAGGAAAGAGGGTGGGGGAGATGGCCAATTATGAGGGCGAACCCAGCAGCATCTAACTGAAGCACGCATGTCTGCAACTGTAGGCAACCGTTGTGTCGTTTTTTTAGGTAGACCATCAGAGAGGACATAAATGGGGATTAAACATTTATTTAGGCGCTTGGAAGGAGGTGAGGGAACAGGGCCTAATCTCCTCCATTAAAGTGGAGGCAGTTTTGGGGCAGCTCACCTTAATAGGGCCTTTGATGTCTGAAAAATACCTTTCTAGCTCCCAGGTTGGTTTCTGTCACTTCCCTATAAACCTGCCTCTTGAGGAGCCCTGGCTGAGGGGGGAGTGAGGGGTGGTTGGGGAGAGCCACTGATGCCAAGCAGACTGTTTTTATAAAGTAGGTGATAAATGTTGTCTGCTGGTCTTGGGTTTGTTTAACTTTGGGGCTTACACAAGAAGAGACAATGACAGGAAGGTTGTTTGTCTGTGGCCAGATTAGAGGCTTGGACACTGACCCCAGACCAGTCTGAAATGATAAAGACGTTTGGTGGCGTTTCATAAAAAAGATCTAGAGTTATGGGTGAGCAGTGAGCTGGTCAAGTTTGCTGACAATACTCATTTTTTCAGGGTGGTGAAAACAAATAGATATTCAGAAGGGCTCCAGAAACACCTCCCCAAACTGAGTGAATGGGTGGTAAAATACCAAATGCAATTCAATGTAGGCAAGTGTAAAGTGAGGCATGCTGGCGCAAAAAAATTAATAATCTTAATTTCACATGTGTGCTCAGGGAGTCTGAACTGGCACTGATTGACCAGGAATGAGTTATTTGGGTTGTAGCTGCATGAATAGGTCAGGGGTCAGCAACCTTTTTCAGCCGTGGGCCGGTCCACCGTCCCTCAGACCATGTGGTGGGCCAGACTATATTTTTTTTGGGGGGGGTGAACGAATTCCTATGCCCCACAAATAACCCAGAGATGCATTTTAAATAAAAGCACACATTCTACTCATGTAAAAACACCAGGCAGGCCCCACAAATAACCCAGAGATGCATTTTAAATATGTCTATAAAGGTAAAGGGACCCCTGACCATTAGGTCCAGTCGTGACCGACTCTGGGGTTGCGGCGCTCATCTCACTCTATTGGCTGAGGGAGCCAGCGTATCGCTTCCAGGTCATGTGGCCAGCATGACTAAGCCGCTTCTAGCAAACCAGAGCAGCACATGGAAACACCTTTTACCTTCCCTTGCACTGATGGGCAACTTGGACCAGACAGCCAGACCTTGAAGCAGAGCTGGTGTGCAGAACCTTTAGCCCTCCTGAGGCTGCTGAACTACAGCTCCCATCATCCCTGGCCACTGCTCATACTTGAAGGGACAGATGGGAGCTGGAGTTCTACAACATCTGGAGGACCAAATTTCCCCCCACACCTGAAAGAGAGGATGCCTTGAAATAGGGGGCTGTTTTCTGTGCCTCCTGAGTTGCAGTCTGGCATTTTTAATGCTATGCCATACTGGCTCTCAAAATGTATGGTGTTGTTTAGTCGTTTAGTCGTGTCCGACTCTTTGTGACCCCATGGACCAGAGCACGCCAGGCACTCCTGTCTTCCACTGCCTCCCGCAGTTTGGTCAAACTCATGCTGGTAGCTTTGAGAACACTATCCAACCATCTCGTCCTCTGTCGTCCCCTTCTTCTTGTGCCCTCCATCTTTCCCAACATCAGGGTCTTTTCCAGGGAGTCCTTTCTTCTCATGAGGTAGCCAAAGTATTGGAGCCTCAGCTTCAGGATCTGTCCTTCCAGTGAGCACTCAGGGCTGATTTCCTTCAGAATGGATAGGTTTGATCTTCTTGCAGTCCATAGGAGTCTCCTCCAGCACCATAATTCAAAAGCATCAATTCTTCGGCGATCAGCCTTCTTTATGGTCCAGCTCTCACTTCCATACATCACTACTGGGAAAACCATAGCTTTAACTATACGGACCTTTGTTGGCAAGGTGATGTCTCTGCTTTTTAAGATGCTGTCTAGATTTGTCATTGCTTTTCTCCCAAGAAGCAGGCATCTTTTAATTTCGTGACTGCTGTCACCATCTGCAGTGATCATGGAGCCCAAGAAAGTAAAATCTCTCACTGCCTCCATTTCTTCCCCTTCTATTTGCCAGGAGGTTAGGGGTCTCTAAAACAGCTCTCAGCACCCTTAACCAGGGAAAGCTCCCAGAATTCTTTGGGAGAAGCCATGACTGCCTAAATGGGTTCTTTGTCCCTTAAAAGCATGTTGTGAATGTGACCCTGGTCGCCGTCTTCTCCACTGTGGCAATATATATTTCTATCCAGATTACAGTCATTATTCTAAATTTGCACGTGTGCATCGATTTAGCATATGCAAACTGTTGTCCTCTTTGGGGTGATATGTTTCCTTTGTTGTTGTTGTTGTTGATGATGATGATGTATAAAGTGACTGCCTTTGAGAAGGACCCTGTATACTGCCTTGAGGAAAGGTAGGATATGAATGTAATAAATAGAGACAGAGATTCCGGTTCACCCCTCCCCCTCGCGTTTTAAGACAGCTGCGAAAAGTACAGATTGCCTCCAGCTCTCTTTTACAGAGCAGGAGAGTGCCAGGCTTACATCCTCGGAGGATTTCTCCTTCTTTCTTTCCAGAGAGATAGTTCACGGCCTTGCTTTCATACCACAGTAAGGTCTTCGCTTCCCTGAATGCTCTGTTTCTGAAGTGAGGCAACCTGTCTTAACTCAGGCGGTCTTCTTCATCATGCAGACAGATCCACCTGAGTAAAAAGAAAGAAAGAGCAAAGAGGAGTGGATGTGGCAGAATGCCTTTCTTGGCAATAAAAGCATGAGGGAGTAATACAACGCAAAGATTCCAACCTGTCCTACCTTCATTACTATCTATCTCCCTTTTTCAAAATAGTCATTACTCGCCGTCTGGCAGAGAACTTAACGGCCCCTGCAGTGAGACAAGGCCTGGGAGTTACAGACAAGGCACAAACCCAAGACGAGAGACCATTTATCTTCTGAAGTTCTGCTAAATGGATCAGGCAGACAAAGCCAAGGGAATAAAGGCCGTTACCTGTCCAATATGGGAGCAAAGCTGTACTTTAACCAACACTGAGCATTCGCTCCAGCTGTTGAATCAATGACCCTGGTTGAGAGGGGAAGGAAGGGGCTAAAGGTCACACACACATTCCAGAATGCCCAGGTGTAGCCGAATTCCCTCCAAGATAACCAGACATACACACACGGTGTTATGTACTGAGTTGAATAGGATCCAAAATGCAGCAGTCTGGTCCTAGAACAATAGGATTCAGAATGCAGCAGTCTGATTGGTCCTAGAACAATAGGATTCAGAATGCAACAGTCTGATTGGTCCCAGAACAATAGGATCCAGAATGCAGTAGTCTGATTGATCCTAGAACAATAGGATTCAGAATGCAGCAGCCTGATTGGTCCCAGAACAATAGGATCCAGAATGCAGTAGTCTGATTGGTCCTAGAACAATAGGATTCAGAATGCAGCAGTCTGATTGGTCCGTAGGAGCCACCCAATCCAACTCCAAGTGGAAGTGAATCCGCAACCTGATTGACCTACAGGAGAATCCCGGAATTAGCCAATCACGTGGGGCCCATTTTGTAAATAATGTATATAAAGCAGACATTTCGGGGGAACTGGCATTCCTCACTACTATGAGCTGAATAAAGAGCATGAAATCCACACTTGACTCTGAGTATATTTCACTGGCGATGAGGATGGGATTCTGCTGAGCTGACCGCCACACACAGCACCGCAGCAAAAAAAACCCCTACTGTTTTGGTCAAGGAAAATTGATAAAGAAGAGGAAGAGGTGCAGCCAGTTTTCTAGGACTTGGCAACTACGGTAACTGTGGAGCTTCGCTATGGAGAGCGAGGCAAGCTGAGAGCTGATGTTTGGAGAAAGGAGAGAGACAGAGGTGAGGTTGAGAGGAAAGTGGCCAAGCCCTGCCTGGTGAGCTTTGCGTTCATTCGCCATTCTATAATATTCATGAAGTTGTGCATTTTCAGTGCTATCTCTAGGTAGGCGTTTCATAGAATTGTAGAACTGGAAGAGTCTTTGTCCCACCATGGGGCTCAAACCCATGAACCTGAGATTAAGAGCTGGCTTACCAGCTGAGCCATCCAGGTTGTTGGTGAACCCACTGGTGAAGTGTCCTGTCCTGTCCTGAACCCTGGCAAGTCACTGCCAGTTGACAAGGCAATCCTGAACTGTGACGGGTCCATGGATGGAGCACTTCCTACCTTCAGAGATTCTTATCTCTATGTGGGAAAAATGTAACCAGCGAAGCAGTAAGTAGCCTCAGGATGTTTGCTTTTCCAGGTCACTGGTGGGGACGGCAACCTCTTGCTGACTCTCTTTTAAAGGCCTGGAGTGTTTAATGATCAAATTAGCGGTCTCGTTTGTCTGACACATACCGGGGCTGGTACCTTGGAGGCGTTTACTTTGTAACATGACCTGTGGCTTTGCCATTCAGAACTGTCACCCAACCCTAATCGTACACGGAAACACCCCAGGGGACACGGTTCAGCTCTCAGCAGCTTCAGTTGAAAAACAGTCAAAAGCAACTCCCATACATACATCTTAACACACACACACACTCATACACTCATACATGTAAATTGAGCATCCTGCATTTTCAGACTTGAGCCCTCAGAATGCTGATACCCCAAGGACAGATTCACACCAAACATTTAAGGGACACCCAATGCACTTTTAAAGCATTTGCATACTGCTATTCATAAAAAGAAATATTGACATAGTTTACAGCAAACGTACCTTGACATGAAGGGCAGGATCACTGTTTGCTGTTCTGCCCGTGGACCTAGATCAGGGTTTCCCAAACGTGGGTCCCCAGCTGTTGTTGGACTACAAGTCCCATTGTTATAAGAATTTTAAGGTCATATATAAAAAAATTAAATGTTCATAACTGTATATATAAACCACATGTCTGAAACCCCACAGATTAGGTCCTGAACAAATTGACCTCAAATATTTCTCTGCAAGGTCAAAGTGGAAAACCTCCCCATTGTCTCTTTCCTCACAAATCCTGTCTTAAGGGCACATTCAAGATATGAACAGGGTGTGAGCCTGTGACCTGTGACCTAGATTCAGGAATTAAGTAGTTCTAATAACAAAAGAGTGGCCAAAATCCAGATAATGCAATCAGGTAACTTGCCAGTTCAAGAATTAAGTAGTTATAATTACAAAAGAGTGGCCAAAATCCAGATAATGCAATCAGGTAACTTGCCAGTTCAAGAATTAAGTAGTTATAATTACAAAAGAGTGGCCAAAATCCAGATAATGCAATCAGGTAACTTGCCAGTTCAAGAATTAAGTAGTTATAATTACAAAAGAGTGGCCAAAATCCAGATAATGCAATCAGACAACTTGCCAGACAGGAGATAAAAAACGCACTCAGATTTCTATTGTAGACCGCCTTTTCTGTGATATACGTATGATGTATCTGGGGGGTGGTCTTGGGCTACACCCCTTCTGTGATGTATGTATGATGCTTCTGGGGGCGGTCTTGGACTCCAGGGTGGGCAATTTGAAATGTCAATATAAGGGCTTGCACTGGGTTCCTCCTCCCTCCTCTGTGTGGTGAGTGAGGACCCTGTTGCAACAGATCAATAAAGATCAGGCTTACTAGCTGCTTTGCTTCTCAATATTCTCTTGTTGGTCTCCGTTATTTTCTCCTACCAATAGAGAACCTACAGAAGGACTCTATATGGGCTCTTGGGTACCCCATAAGGGAAAAGGAGCAGGTTTTTTTTGCTTATATCACCATCATCCCTAGCTAGCAGGAGCAGTTGTCAGGGAAGATGGGTACTGTAGTCCCGTAGCAGCTGGAGACCCAAGTTTGGCAAACCCTGATCTAGAGCAACCTTCTCTAACCTAGTGCCCTCCACGGTGATTCTGTACAGCTCCTTATTGAGCCTCTTAGCGCTCCAGATCTGCTCTGCTCCTGTAGTAGGTATTGCTGATGGACACAAATGTCAGCTGGGCACTGGACTAAGCATTGCAATGACACAGTGACTTGTGATAACCCTATTCCCAGAGGGACCAAGCTCTCTGTACAAGCACAGACATAAGCAAATTCTGTTTATTAATTCTGCGGTCCCTAATAAACCAAGTACAACCATCTCTCTCTATCTCTAATATCTATCTATCTATCTATCTAGTTAATATTTTGTGAAGTCAGGTCTGCTAGAGGCAACTATAAATTCCTTAATCTTTCACTAGGCCTTGATCTCCCCCGTTCTCTTTATAAGTGCCATGCAAATCCATATCTATTCAAGTCTGCTGTAGGCCAGACAAGGGGGAGAAATGCAACATGCAAAGCTAATGAAGTGCGACTGCATTTTTGTCAACAGGTCCTGGCAGATTTTAGATATCTTCATTATTTACAGGGGAGTACAGTTTCATGCTTGAAACCACAGCCGCTTCATCAATGAAATGCTTAGAAGGAGACGCAGCTGAGTTTCTATTTAACTGCTGAGTGATTCCCTCTCAGGGACGCGGGGGGCGCTCTGGGTTAAACCACAGAGCCTAGGGCTTGCCGATCAGAAGGTTGGTGCTTCAAATCCCCACGACAGGGTGAGCTCCCGTTGTTCGGTCCCTGCGCCTGCCCACCTAGCAGTTTGAAAGCACATCAAAGTCAAGTAGATAAATAGGTACCACTCTGGCGGGAAGGTAAACGGCATTTCCGTGTGCTGCTCTGGTTCTCCAGAAGCAGCTTAATCATGCTGGCCACATGAGCCGGAAGCTGTACGCTGGCTCCCTTGGCCAGTAAAGCGAGATGAGCGCCACAACCCCAGAGTTGTCCGCGACTGGACCTAATGGTCAGGGGTCCCTTTACCTTTTTAATTCCCTCTCACAAAAGAGAAATGAAACATATTGGGAACTATTTGTTAAAGTATGAGGGTTGTACCCCACTGGCCTTCCTGTTGCATTTTCCCTGCTGCCTCCCCAGGTTGACAAGCCCCATTTGCCCCTCACTTCCCTCTCTACAGAATGTGCAGAAACCGCCTTCTTGTCCTTTGGACCCACTATTGGTCTTGTCCACTCAGTCTGCTGGAGTTGTCTGTGTTTTATTTTGAATTACGGTGTTGGAGGAGACTCTTGAGAGTCCCATGGACTGCAAGAAGATCAAACCGATCCATTCTGAAGGAAATCAGCCCTGAGTGCTCACTGGAAGGACAGATCCTGAAGCTGAGGCTCCAATACTTGGGCCACCTCATGAGAAGAGAAGGCTCCCTGGAAAAGACCCTGATGTTGGGAAAGATTGAGGGCACAAGGAGAAGGGGATGACAGAGGACAAGATGGTTGGACAGTGTTATTGAAGCTACCAGCATGAGTTTGACCAAACTGCGGGAGGCAGTGGAAGACAGGAATGCCTGGCGTGCTCTGGTCCATGGGGTCACGAAGAGTCGGACACGACTAAACGACTAAACAACAACAACAAGATACATATGCATGTTGGGTAATGTGTGAACACGGATTAAAAACACCTTGCAGAAAATGCACAGGAACATGAACACAGCCTTCATGCAGACAGTCCTAGATGGATCTCTGACTTGGTATTAGACAAGTTCCTAGTAAGCCATAGAATTATATCATTTAGAGTTTTTCTCTTGCAATTGAAAGTGGAAAAAAACAAAACCTCTATGGATTAAGTGTCCCCTGGGCTTTAAAGCTGTCGTTGTTGTTGCCCGCCTAATTGCAGGCTGGATAACTGGTGCATCGTGTGAAATATTACTAAAATTGTAGTCCTTAGTGGGCTTAAAGTCAACAAAGCTAGGGGTATTGCAAGGGCTTGATTGAACTGAATTCCAGTTTCTTGCAAATATTGGATTACAAGCCAAGTTATAGTGCCTTAGCCAGTGCATTAGGAATAATTAAGAATAATGCAAGCAGCATGCATCCTCCGACCTCTCCTCTTTGGTCAGGCAGACATTTAAAGAGTGGCTGTTTTCTTTGGTCACTACAAGAAATGCAATCATATTAAATTTGCTACTGGCTAAATGTAAGCTGAATTACTGCATTTGAAGATGGTTCTTCATATACAGTGGTACCTCAGGTTACGGATGCTTCAGGTTACGGGCGCTTCAGGTTACAGACTCCGCTAACCCAGAAATAGTACCTCAGGTTAAGAACTTTACCTCAGGATGAGAACAGAAATCATGCGGTGGCGGCACGGCAGCAGCGGGTGGCCCCATTAGCTAAAGTGGTACTTCAGGTTAAGAACAGTTTCAGGTTAAGAACGGACCTCCGGAACGAATTAAGTTCTTAACCCGAGGTACCACTGTACACACGTTGCTTAAGGATACTGGAGTTCTTTTTTTTAGTGAGAAATCTAGAAATATTAAAGTGTGAATGTGACAAACAGGCATTCAGCAGTCAGTATATCCTATAGGTATACAGCTATGCCTGTCAGGGAACTGGTGCTTGTGGGTCCAACTGGGCATGCTCCATCTAAGTGGGAAACCTGGGTGAATTGCTGCACTATGTGAGAGATTGCTCTCTAGGAAGTAGGAAGTAAAATGTCTTGTTCGACACTCCTAAAGCTAGTATGCATGAGGAGCTAATGAACTAGCCCAGGGCGGGAAATGTTCTGCAGAGGGGGGTACCGGTAATATGTGTATATGGTTGCACAACACCAGTAGCCAGTCTTTAGAGAACTGTCTGTGTATTCAGTGAATGCATGAGGGGAGAAAAGGACTCCATGCGGTAGTCATGTGTCTGTCATGTAGCCACCAGGGAGCCAGCAGGTGTGTGAGCAATGGGGGAAAGATGGTTACCAGACACAATCTCACTTTCCCCGCACTCGCACATTTGTCGACCACATGTACACCATACATTTAAAACACTATGATACCACTATAAACAGCCTTGGCTTCCCTCAGAGAATTCTGGGAGCTGCAGTTTGTTAAGGATGCTGAGAGTCCTTAGGAGACTTTAGGGGAGCTAAAATTCCCTGTGAAGGAGCATGGATTGTTAACTACCTTGGGAACGACAGCTGGATCTCCTTGGGTCAGTCACTGGCTCTCAGCCTACCTCGCAGTGTTGTTGTGAGGAGAAAAAGCTACCCGGACCCCCTCAGAGGAAAGGTAAATATAAAGGCAACAATAAATAAAATCATCACCATTTTATAAAATTTTAAACGTATCATCAGCACTTGCCAGTAATCCCAGTGCCTTTGTATTTGTTGGCCAGAAGGTGGGAAGGCAGTAGCAATGCCAGTTTGACTTAGCCATTGGATAGAACAGGTGTAATCAACATGATTCCCTCCAGATGTTGCTGGACTCCAACTCCCATCATTCCTGGCCACCTGGCCATGCTGGCTGGGATGATGGGACTTAGAGTCCTCCAACATCTGGAGAACACCATCTTGGATACCTGTTGGGATTGAATGTGGTCTGTACATGTTGCTTTATATCTCTGAATAAAAGATTAAAAGGCTATATAAATAGAAAGGGCATAGAATATTCCTCTTCCCCCTGTGGCTACAGACTGGCAAGCAAAAGTGTCAACTCCTAGGGGCCCAGCTCTTTAGGGGGCCCCAATAATTTGGGGGGGACTGGCACCCCCAATGTTAAAGACTCCTTCTCCTCCTCCTGTCACAGAAGGGAAGGAGAGGGAAGCAGCCCCTGGCCATTGGAGGTGGCAGGAGAAGGAGGCCGAACACCAGAGAGGAGGAGCCACCAGCCATTGAAGCCACGCTGCCGCCACGGTCAGCTCTGCCCCCTGGTTCCTCCTGACATTGCATTGTGATGTCACACACGCATCATTGCCCCCCCATCTTCCTCGCAAGTTGGCGCCTCTGCTGGTAAGGAGGTCTGCTACCAACCATTAAAGGAAACTGGGTCAATCTCTTTGCCCACGATAGTTATAACAAAAAGATCTGTGCTCACCAGCTTAGACACTTGGAATCTGCTGAGCGGCATGAGGACATTAATTTTTAAAGTGACATAATTCATGGTGGGGGAAAATAGGCCACTGGATGCAACAGCGTGCCTGACGCAGTGGCAACTTCCAGGCACAAAGGAAACGCTGTGCTTCCTGTCTTGACAAATCCACTCCTCTCATTCAGAAAGCCAAGCAGAGCTGACTTTTAGACAGAATGTCTCCTGCTGAAATCATAGACTGCTCCAGGCTTTAAAGGCACAAAAGCTGTTTTGTTGAGCGAGAGAAAAGAGATTCACTGATTCCTGAGCTGGATACACTTGTCAATGTAAATGACTCTCGTAGCACCCAGGCGGAAGCTGGTTCCATTTGAGAGGAGATGGGAAGTCGGCGAGAGATCAATTTACAGCACAGATAGAGGAGACGGTAAATCAAAGGTGTCCGCAGGGATCAGATTTTTCCCAGAAAATATTTCTTCTTTATTGATGAGTGTTTGACCCGTGCGATGCACACTGATAGCCTTTGCAACCCTGGCTTGGGATACTTCCGTTTGCGATTACGTTTCATGTGAACAAGCCTGTTGCATTAGCATTTTTCTTGCAAACCACTAGAGCTGCTGAAAGGATCCTCTGGGCCTAGTGTATACCATTTGTATTCAGATCCCTCTGGCTGTCTGGGTAATCTTCGACCATATCAGAGCCCATGGGCTTGGAAGTTACCCCTTCCCCTTAGTGTCTCTTCTGTTATCTCAAAAACAATGGGAATTGCAGAATACGTAGGCTTGGATCCCGACTATATTATCAGTGGGACTTTAGGGACTTAAGGAATGATGACTTATATTGTGCACTTGTTCTTGCTGTAGGTCAGCCCAGATAGCTCAATTGGTTAGAGCATGGTGCTGATAACGCCAAGGTTGCAGGTTTGATCCCCATATAGGACAGCTACATATTCCTGTACTGTCGGGGGATGGACTAGATCGGTGTTTCCCAACGTCCCCAAGCTAGCAGTACCAATTGCCAGGGATGATGGGAATTGTACTCCAAAAACTGCAGGAGATTTAAGTTTGGAAAACACTGGAGTAGATGATTCTGAGGGTCCCTTCTAACTCTATGATTCTGTGAGTTTGATTAACTTTCAGTCTATGGAATCAAGCCAGAGCTTTTTGGCTGTGTCCAGAACTGGACCAGCACAGAATGATTAAATGCACCTCTTATTCAGAAGCATCAGCTGGTGCCTGGTGCAGAAAGAGCTTCTTCTGGTTGCATGTTGAAAGGAGCCTCGTCATGGCCTTCCTGTTATCATCTTAAAAGTGAAAAAAGGTCTGAAGGAAACAGTGTCTGTAGCAACAGAACTTGTTAAGCAGTTCACTTATGGCAAAGAGGGGACACCTGTGCCCCTCCAAATGTTGTTGGACTCCATCTCCGATTAGCCCCAACCAGCAGGACCTATAGCCACGGATGATGGGAGCTGTAGTCACAGTCTAACAAGAAAGAAGGGCCACGGTTTCTTTCAGTGAGCACTAGACCATTCCCCATCCATTTCCTTTACATTAATACTGCTCCCTCCATGAAAACCATCTGCTGACCAGGATTGTACACCTGATAGTTATTCAGAACACCGGCCCTTGATAAACTGTTCTGTGTAACTTGAAAACTTGCCAAAGCATTGCCAGTAAAAAAACCAACCCAAAACCTTAGCATATTTTGTGTACAATGCAACTATCGTCCCCTCTGCCTAGATCAAGCCATGAACCTACTGTCTTAAATGGGATAGTTTGATAATGACATTTAAGCAAGTTTTAAATTGGTGTAGTGCCTGTTTTCCTTTAAGGAATCTGTTGCCAGCCTGCACTGTTTACCTGGAAATAGTTCTAGCTGCTTGCTGCACAAAGGCAGGTTGTGGGTTACAAACCAGTGGATTCTAAAATTAACAGAGGTTTTTTTGTTTGTTTGTTTTTGCAGAACAGCATTCAAGTACCTTAAAAACATCAAGAGCATTTGCATCTTAAAAACGCCAATGTAGAGGCTATCTAATTAAAAAGAGTCCATGTGTGCTTCATGCATATTTAAAAGATTTACTGGAAAATACTGGTAGCCTTTTCGTTTCCTTTTTTGTTAATGAAATGTTTCCAACAGTTTCCACTTCCAAGCCTTGCTGTGTGATCCTATCTTTCTATTGCTTCCTTTGATGACCTGTAATATAGTAAAGCCAGTCAGTTCATACAGGACATTAATCTCTGTTACAAAAGGCCCGCAACTGGCGCCCCATCAAAGCCCCTCTAACTTCCTGTGCACCAGAGTTTTAAGTACACACAGGCCAGGTACTCCTTCATGTTCACTCCACTTCCTGAACAGAAGCATTTCCTTTGGAGACTGACAGCCTCTTCCATTCATCAGCTTTCCCCCATTAATTTAAGTCCAAGTTCCTACAGCTTCCCGGCCGCTTCAAACTCAACAGGGTGATTCACATGGGTCTCAAGGAATTGGAATTCAGACTAAAAAGATCTGCTTCATGGGTGGCCTTCAAAATCTACATAAGGTACCTTATCCACTAACCCCTTCCTGTTCTGGGGTCTGTCCCCATGGACAAGCACACGGGGGCAGTTGCCTCTTCTTACCCTGATGAACCATAAGCCCTGGCTTTCTTTTAAACACATATGGTAAGTTTACTAGAACCTGATCTATATGGCAAAATAACGCTCTGTCAGCACCAGATCTCTCAGAAAAGGTAGACCTGTTCTCTGATGCCAATGTCTGCCTGTCTGCCTGTTTGTTTACTTTGCCCCACCTAACCCCCATGGAAAAATCCCTGCAGATGCTCTCCTGTCTGCATTCCACCATCACTTATTGGGTGCTCCGCTACAAATTACAGGCAGGCTGCCCAGCCCCTGCTCCTGTTTGTGAGTCTTGCGTACACACCTTCAGTTCTGGGTGAGACCAGCAAGGAAAGCAAGCTAAGGGGTATCTGGCTAGTCTCAGTTTTACTCCCAGTAGCACACTTCTAAATAAAGTTTGTTCCTTCTAACCCAGTCTCTGTGGATCATTTATAAACTTGCAAACACTTCCCACGATGGACCCTAGTTTAAAACTTGCCACTGTCATTAGCTCAGTAGTTGGTCTTCTACAATAAGTTGTTCTCTCTCTTCCTCAGCCCCTCACTGCATTACAGAGATAATAAGGGAGGCCTCCTGCCCAGTGGCGTAACATGGGTTGCCGGTACCCGGGGCCGCACAGAAGTGGGAGAGGGCGGGAGTACGCATGCACATTCAACAGCCTAACGGTGTCTACATCACCTAGGGGATCGCAGCCACAGAGATAAGAAAAGAAGAGTCGTTCTGTCTTCTGGAGAGGTTGCTTCATGGTTCGCATGGAGAAGCCGTTTTCAGTGGAGGCCAGCAATGGACGCACACAGCTGTATTGAGGCAGCATGGGGTGTTGATATTTTGCACCCCCTAACAATTTTGTGCTTGGAGCAACTGCCCTGTGCCCCCCCATGCTACACCACTGCTCCCTCCTAAAGGAACTTCTCTTTTTCAACATTTAACAAAGGCATTCCTTGTGAGAAAGGCAGTATACACACACTCACTCTCTTCCTTGTTTCTCTTTTCCAGCTGACAGCCAATGTTCTGCCTCTGTCAAACATGCTCAGTCCGCATTGGGCTGTGTGGTGTTGATGGCATTACCCCTTAGAATTTAAAAAGAAAGGAGTTTTTGTATTTTTGCAAATATTAGGGTTCCCTTGACTATGATGGTACATCTCTTAGTGGCTCTGTTATGCCACCATTTCTCTCAGGATTTTCCACCTGAGGGTTTTTTAAATAGAGGAAATAATACTGGCCTTCCTTGTAGAACTGTTGTTAGGTTTACTGAATTAATGTGTGGGAACTGCTTTGAACACTCAAGAGCCCTTTTTTGATGCTATGCAGTTTTATTAATAGTGATAATGTTTGGTATTGGTATAGGGCTCTAGTGTGTTCAGAGAGTCTTGTTACTTTATCATTATACAGCGTTAAAACAATATAGATTATACCAGTATGTTGAGAGTCAGAACTGCTCTCCTTTTGAAGTTCTCCTCAGACTATGTTCTTTGGTTTATGGCTGGAAGGTTCTCTATAACAACATGATTTGATCATTGTCAGAAATGCCAAAATAAAAATAAACCTTGTGAATTCTTTTTAAAGCACCATAACGGAAAGAGGTGTGAAAACAAGCCAACGCTATTTTGACCCCCTTTTGCTTTTGAACATGATCCTTTTTCGTGTGAACAAAATATTTAATAAAGCTAAAATTCATTATGTTTAAATTTCAATAAATGCTTGATGGCGGGGGAGTTGTGCAAAGAAGCCCTCTTTTCCATCTTGTTCTAAAAACCCTTCTCGCAGCCGCTTTGCCACAGTCTTAATATGGCAGCACAAAAGAATTAAAACAATATAATAATAGGAATCAGGGAGGATTCTTCAAACGCCTTGCAGCAAATGTAGGAGCATTTGACTTCTCCCCTCCTCCTTCCCTGCCTGGCAGTTTGCTAGTCGGTGGCCCCTTCCCCTCTGTGCTTTGTTCCCGCTGCCTTTCCACAAGACTGAAATAGAGATGCAAAACCTACATGACAAAAAAACTTCCCTTGAACCATCCTGCATTGGCAATAAAGTGTGCGAGCTGTCAAGTTACATACATAGATCACAGCCGAGCAGATATTAGCAAGGAACAAGGAGAGAGAATTGTGCTGTTTTTAGCAGCTGTGTTTTTAGAAAGGGCCCCAGCCGGTCATAAAAACATTTGACTTGATTTGCCCCACCTCCCTGTATTTGGGGTGGGCTGTTGGAACAACACCACAAATGACAATAGCTATTGTCTGCCTCTGGATCTGGGATGCTATTGCTTCTCTTGGTTTATCAAAGCAATTTGCACCTTGGCCCAGGGTCTGCCTGAACTTCTTGTCTGATAGAGATGTCTAGGTTTCCACGGCAATAAGAGAAGAAACCTGCCAATCACTGTGCGGCACAATTTATTATTATTATTATTTGGGGCAATGAATTCCCTGTTTCACAGTTCTCTGGAAAGATGTTGAGGTGGGAAGACAAGGGTTTCAAGTGCAAAAGCAACTTGCTCCCTTGTACCAAAAGTCACAAGGTACACTCTTTGCATTTTAATCATTTTTCTTTAAGAAAAAGAAAAAAATACAACCTAAATCATTTTTCTCTTGGGGTTTGTTTGTTTGTTTGTTGGCTTTCTATGCTGCCCTCAGGCTTCAGTTGCCTTTTCCCATGCTAATTGTGAAAACCAAAAAGAAAACTGAAATTCTAGATTGTGAAATAAAACTGCAAATATTTTGGGACACTTTGGAGAAGAAGTACCAAGGCAAACAAGAAGCCTTAACAAGCTTCGGGTCAGGATATCTGAAAGAGAGCCTCTTCCCTGTCAATCTGCCAGTATATTGAGATTATATTCTTGGGACTGCCAGGGGCATATTTGGTTTTTTGAGAGAGTGCCATGAACGCCACCCCGTCCGGTCACTTAGGTAATATTAATCTGAGCCTTGGGAAGTACAGAGTTGAAAGAGGAAGTGGGAACGAGTGTCACTTTTCCAACTTCCTCCTTCAGCTCCGTGTCATGACCAAGAGGGTATGAGGCAGGGTTCAGAGGCTTTGTGGGCACAGGCACCGCAAGGACAAACTCTGTCATATTCCAAGTTGTTATTGTCTGTCCTACCACCAAAATAAGTTTGGTTGGTGGTAATGCAAGACAGGGCCTTTTCTGTGGTAGTGCCCTGAAATGGAATTCCCCGTCCTTCATTACTTCTCAGCAGGCACCAAAAGCATTTATATTTTGCCTGGCTTTTATTTGCTTTTAATGTGACATTCAACGTTCTTGCATTGCTTTTTGGGGTGTGTGCATCACCGTTTTAATTCTGTTACTGTATTTACATTTCTGATTTTATTTTATTTTCTATTTTTGTAAAAAAAAAACCCACTTGGGCGCCTTCGTTAGGTCTGAAAGGCAATATTAAAACAAATAAAAATATTACGGTCGAAATTTATTTTTGGAGGCAAATAAGAATGCCGACTATAAAATGCTTCCTGGCAGATGCTTTTGAGAAAGAGGGATCTTTGGCTGTTCACTACATTGTTCTCTGCTCTGTTGTGTCTCTTTGCCCACTCCACCCTGTTATTTGTAGGCCCAGAGGGAATTGCTGGCGTTTGGAAACAAATCTGCTCTTTGATGAAGCAAGTAATGGTCTAGGATTAAAAAAAAAACTGATGCTGCAGTACACCTGATGGCCTGTAAGCTTGAGAACATAAGGCCCACTTAAGGTAAAGGGACCCCTGACCATTAGGTCCAGTCGTGGCCGACTCTGGGGTTGCGGCACTCATCTCGCTTTATTGGCCAAGGGAGCCGGCATACAGCTTCCGGGTCATGTGGCCAGCATGACTAAGCCGCTTCTGGCGAACCAGAGCAGCGCACGGAAATGTCGTTTACCTTCCCGCTGGAGCGGTACCTATTTATCTACTTGCACTTTGATGTGCTTTCGAACTGCTAGGTTGGCAGGAGCAGGGACCGAGCAACGGGAGCTCACCCCGTTGCGGGGATTCGAACCGCCGACCTTCTGATCGGCAAGTCCTAGGCTCTGTGGTTTAACCCACAGCGCCACCCGTGTCCCAAGGCCCACTTAAATCATATTAAATTCAAGAGAAACCAAGGGAGTGGCAACACTTTGCTGAGCGCCCTGGCTCCCTCCAAGTTTGGCGAAAGCCAAGGTGTGGCGACGGCACCAAAAGTGGGGCTCAGCGGCAGGGAGGGCAGGAGGTCGCCATTCTTGTTTTGCCTCAGGTGGTGAAACAAGATGGTTCACACCTGGGTGGTGGAATAGAATGGCATGGCTGCAGTTCAGAACAGGTAGCATTATATATTGCAACTCCCCACCCACCCACTGCAGTTCCCATTTGGACTTCATTATTATAGCAATGTAGAAGCAGCCACCCACTGATGATTGATTGCCAGAAGGGATATGTCATGCACAACACAGGCCATTTAACTGTTTGTTACAATCACTTCTCTGAGTTGGAATTAGACCCGCTGAAATCGGTGAGGTCCTATAGATTTCAGCGGGGTCTCCTTTAAGAATAACTAAAAACACGAGATAAGGACAACTGTGACTTCAAAGAAGAACGGGAACTTTTCACAAATTACTTAAAAAGACAACAAAATGAATTGGACTCCTTGGCAGGTTTTGAATAAACAAACACAAATTTATTGATTGACAGCATAGTAGATAGATACTGTAAGGATTCGTATAATTTTATAACGTGGAGAATAATATGTGCTGAGAAATCAGAGAGAGGAGCTGAGGGAAGTCTCTGGGGGAGGGGAGGGAGGGTTTGAGGGGGTGGGGGGAAACGGGGGGAAATAATGAATATTATATGTTTTGATATGCTGTTATGTTGAAATTGCTAATAAAAACATTTATATAAAAAAAGACTACTGGTAGCTAAAACCGCAGTCCTAACTCCACTTATATGGGAGTAAGCTTCATCAAAGTCAATGTGCTTTACTTCTGAGTAGACAGCATTTAGGACTGCACTGTAGGTTTGGATCCAATCCTCAATGTATGGAAGCAGTTGGAGGCGGGGGTGGGGGTGGGGGGAGCCAGAAATGTATGTGTTCCAGAACAACCATGTTTGAAAGTGCTTCATTGTTTTAAAAGCTGAATTAAATTGGGTGTGTACCATGGGTGAGTCGTTCTGCAGTGCTGCTGCAGCCTTTGGCATTTGACAATTGCATAATGTGGCCACGCTGCAAGCACAAATTACTTAGCTACAACTTCCGGGCCACTAAAAGTAAGGGCAAGCCACTTACGTGCAGCACAGTTTACGCATTAATCTTTCAGTAAGCGCCTGCTATTATTAGCAGAAAACGATTTATTCTGGCTATCGAGCTACCATAAGAAGAAACCTACACTGCACTTGATAAGGTAATGTTAATTAATGGGATCTTACAGCCAGAGAGAGGACAGGGGAGAAGGGAAGCAGCTATTTCCCCGCTTCCTTACAAATTCATCTGTCAGTTCTTGGCATGTTCACAAACATTCAGTGCTCAAGTTACAGGGGTGAGGCAGAGGGCCCCTGGCCTCCTCATCTTTTGGGATAGCTTCCTGGCTACTGTTCTGAGAAGGCTACGAGGGGAATGCTTGAGGTAAAACTGGGAAAAGTAAGGGATGGGGCTCATTCAGGGCCTCCTTATCCCCCCCCCCCCGCACACACACATTTGCACTGGTAGTTTACAATGTAGGTAATGCAACAGGAAAGGGAAAGGGAGGCTCATGCAAATTCAGGTACATAATATTGCAGGATGAGGTTATAAAGTAATGGAGGTGCAGAAGGTGGTTGTAAGAGGGAAGGAAGTCTTAGCTGAGCCAACAAAGGGGACTTTCTGCTGTCTCCTTTTTCTCCTTAAGGCAGCCACATGGCTGCAGATGTAAAACCTGGAAAGTGAGGAACAAAATGGCACTTGGGTTCCCAGCAAAGCCAATGGAGGAGTCTTGTGATCTTGCCTCTCCATCTGATGTAGCCAGGTGGAACGCCGCAGCTTACTCTCTTAGTAGTGTGGAGTGGAAGGCCTCAGTGTGGAAGCACCAGCGTAGGGTGAAAATAATGGACCAGTCCCTAAAGAGACATCGCAGGGGCCAAAGGATGGAATGCGTGGTGTAGTGGTTAAGAGTGGTGGACTCGTAATCTGGTGAACCGGGTTCGCTTCCCCGCTCCTCCACATGCAGCTGCTGGGTGACCTTGGGCTAGTCACACTTCTCTGAAGTCTCTCAGCCTCATTCACCTCAGAGTGTTTGTTGTAGGGGAGGAAGGGAAAGGAGATTGTTAGCCGCTTTGAGACTCCTTAAGGGAGTGAAAGGCGGGATATCAAGTCCAAACTCCTCCTCCTCCTCCTCTTCTTCTTCTTCTCGGCACTTATAACGCGAACCACATTCGCAAACCTCTGTGTTGTGGGCACTGGACATCCCTCGCCCCTGCTGCTTTGCGTGACAGCAAAATGGGGCAATCTGGGAAAGTTTTTGGACTGGCTGAATATAAAGCCCTCTTGTTCCCCTCAATAGCCCCCACCCCCAACAGGAGGCATAATACAACCAGCCCCATATGCTTATTTTCCCTCCCGCTGAGATGACTTGAAAGGAAAAATCCAAAACAACTTGGCTAGGTGAGGTGGAAAAGCAGAAAAAGACTGCCTCCGGCACTATCTTTTGCCCTGCTAGTATGAGCCCAGCGGGATTCTGAATTTGGCAGTTCCCCCAACTTGGATTCCTCCTTCCTGCCCCACACCCCTGCTTTGGTAGAAATGTTCTGCCAGGCTTCAGTGACAATTTTGGGGTTTTTCATTCTGGGTTTGCACCAATGTATTCTGCTGCAGACACACTATACATTCAAAGCACATTTTACTAGAAAATCCTGGGAACTGCAGTTTGCTAAACATGCTGGGAATTTTAGCTTTGTGAGAGAGGTAAACTACCATTTCCAGGATTCGGCAGGTGTGTGTGTGTGTGTTTCGATGCTGCCTCTCATAGATTAAGATATTGGAAGTTTTGCTCTAACTTAAGTTTTCAAATTGGGCCTCCCATTTCTTTTACAAATATGACCTCTTCTTCCTTTTAGTAAAAATGATTCTTCTTTTCTCCCCCCCGCTCGCCATTTCAATTTCTCATGCGTAATCAAAACGTTGCACTCAATGAGATGAAGTCACCGTATTTTCAAGAATGTCTCTGTGGAGGCTGCGTGTGGGAAGATAATTTCTTTCTGTACACCGAGTATTTGCTAACTGTTTGTGCAGCAAGGGGGCACGAATGTGAGGCTTACACTTTCTTCCAACGTTGTGTGGGTGAATCTTGAATCACTTCAGCTTTTTATTTTCGTAAGGGTTGTGTGGGAGGACAAGCATGAGTCAGTATTTTTCTCTATGATGTAAAGACTGCGTGGCCAGTTTTGGAAAGGCTTCTTGCTGCAATCTAAAGAATCCTTTCATCCATAGCTTTCCCTTCTTGGCACAGCGAAGCCTCCAGCTTTGGAACAGAAAATGGAATGTGCGAACACCTACATATTTACTAATAATTTCCCAAATGGCTGTAATGTCTCATTCTAAAGATGTGCGGAGTTAGTTCCAATCTGAGTTCCAATTTGATGCTGGTGGTATTATTATTACTGTTACATCACTGTATTTATTTGTCACTACAAAAATGTCTCAAAACGACAATGATAAAAGCATACATGATACAAAATTTAAAATGCATCAAAAAGATAAAAGAACGTTAACCGACTAAAAGTGCCCATTCTACAATAACTTAAACAGATGGACACCAACACAGATTTGGGTATAATCATACGCTATCAGACCCTCCAAGTGTCCCTATTTTTCAGGGACATTCCTAATTTAAGGAAGCTGTCCCAGTTTCCGATTGTCCCGCTTTTCCTTAGGATGCCCCTATTTTCACTGGAGAAATCTTGGAGGGTATGCCCTATGACCCCAACTAAGAGCCAGGAATGTCTTTGCCTGGCACCTAAACGATAATGGTGATGCCAGGCACATCTCTTCGGCAAAATCAATACGTAATCAATGAGCCACTCCTGAAAAGACCCGTTCTAGTGTTGTTACCATCCACACTTCCTTTAGAAGGGCACAAGATGATTATTGGATGATCAATGCAGGGTCCAGGTAGGTTCATGAAGGGAGAGGCAGTCCCTTAAGGTATTGGGGCCTTATGAAGCTTTTTAGGTCAAAACTGGTTGCATAGATATGATGAGATTGTTTATTTTTGGTTGCATTCTGTAATTTACTGGGGTTTTCTGCCCATCACTTGCTTGCACTTGTGAAACCTATGGGTAATGGCTTTTGAAAGCGCAGCTAAAATTACCCATTACAGGGAGATGTGCTGACATCACTGACTTGTATCTCCCCATCTAAAGGCTCTTAATCTCAGGACCGTGGGTTTGATCCCCGTGTCGGGTGAAAAGATTATTGCATTGCAGGGGGCTGGTGACCCTCATGGTCCCTTCCAGCTCTGCAATTCTATGATCTATCTGCTTCTCTTTCGTATCATGGAGTTGAAAATGAGGATATCCACTTACACATCACCAAATAAAAGGGCATGCAGCTTCAGCAGCAGCAACAAAGAAGAAAGGGGACACAGATTTGCATATGCTAATTTATATATAAAAAGGTAAAGGGACCCCTAACCATTAGGTCCACTCGTGACCGACTCTGGGGTTGGGATGCTCATCTCACTTTATTGGCTTTACAGCTTCCGGGTCATGTGGCCAGCATGACTAAGCCGCTTCTGGCAAACCAGAGCAGCGCACGGAAACGCCGTTTACCTTCCCACTGGAGCGGTACCTATTTATCTACTTGCACTTTGACATGCTTTTGAACTGCTAGATTGGCAGGAGCAGGGACCGAGCAACGGGAACTCAGCCCGTCGCGGGGATTCGAACAGCTGACCTTCTGATCGGCAAGTCCTAGGCTCTGTGGTTTAACCCATAGCGCCACCCGCGTCTCATAATTTATATATACCTAGGTGCAAATTCATAAATAAAAATAATGACCGTGTTTTAAATAGAAATGCATCTCACCATAGTGAACAGGTGTTCTGAGTGTGTTTGCAATGCTACTGCTTTTCCTCTGCAAAGTAAGACACATGACCACCCTTTTCAAAATATCATTAGTATTTCCCCAACTACAACCACTCTGCTTCAATGGTCTACCTGTGATGTGGGAGGTGATTCCTTTTCAAAGTGTAGTTTGGGTCTAAGCAAGGTTAGGCTGCCATCCTAAACACACTTACTTGGGAGTAAGCCACGCTGAACTCAATACTTCCGAGTAGGAGTGGGAGAGAAATTCAATTCCATTTGCATTTATGGGTGAACCTAACTAATTTGCCCTTTCCAAAACAATACACAATCATAACACAGCTACCCCTCCGAACTCAAACGTCTCTGAATTTCTGTAGCCAAGCAATGTGCACAAAAATGCTTATACTGGGGTAAATTGTCTATTAACATTCATAGGTGAATGAAACTAGCGTTAAAAGACCAATTACATAAAGTGCCTTTGAAAAATGTGTATATTGGGCAAAATTGTTTGCCATAATAATGTGCGTACTACTCTAGGAAAAGTTCGCACTAAAATGCTGCTGAATTTTCACGAGAACTTTAAAACAAAAATCACAAAACTGATGTGGAAAAGTGGAGAACTTAAGATTGGGAAAATAAGAAGCTGGAATTTACACGTTTGCACACCCCTGCTTCTAAGTAAATATGCCTAGGATTGTGCTGTAAAACAGCTTGAGATAGCATGGATTGTTGTTTTTCCTCCCATTCAAGGAAGTAAAGCCAAAAAATGCCAGCTGAGTGCATATCTTTGGATACTAGCCAATATGTTTAAGACCTAGAAAAGAGCCACATGACAATGAATTAAATGTGTGCAAAATATACAGTGTGAAACCCTCAACCCCACCAGCATTAATCCCTGTTCGCTAAATGCCAAATGCCAGCCCACACAGGAATTTTTTTACAATGCTTCCTGGAGATGTTCAGTCTCTATGGAAAAGGAGCTCTAGGGTTGCAGTGTAGCCAGGAATGCTTCTCTAGGCGTGCACAGTGTTGGAGCTAGAATGAGGGCAACTGCTTTGTGAAACATTATGCTGCAAAAGCAGTATTAAGGTTTTCTGAACCACCCTGGTATTACTCAGATGAATATATAAAATGAATATATGCTCAGGCGAATATGTGTGTGTGTGCATAGAAATATTGTTAAGTAGCTATAGCACTTTGCAATACAGTCTTACCTCGGCTCCCGAATGCCTTGGGAGTTGAACGTTCTGGCTCCCAAATGACTGAAAACTGGAAGTGAGTGTTCCGGTTTTCGAACGTTCTTTTGGAAGCTGAACGTCTGACGGGGCTTCTGCAGCTTCTGATTGGCTGCAGGAGCTTCCTGCAGCCAATCAGAAGCTGCGCTTTGGAAGTAAAGCGTTTCGGAAGTCGAACGGACTTCTGGAACAGATTCTGTTCAACTTCCGAGATACGACTGTAGTATGTAAAGGAAGAGGCTTTTATGTAGCATTCTTTGAATAATGGATTTGTATTTGAGAAAGTGGTACGTATGATACACTATGAGAGAGAAGGTGATAGATCTTTGTTTACTGGTTTTGTACACAAAGCAAACAGCATGGTACACTATAAGACTGGCCATAGCAACAGATCACAGGAATACATTCTCCCTTAAGTGTGAGAAGGAGCCAATGTCCCAGTGTGACCTTGGCAGCAGTCTTGGAAGGGGAAGATTCGAGGAAGCAGATGCCATTTCCTAATAATTAGGGGTTGAATTTTGAATTTTTCCTGCAAAGCTGTATCAGCTTGCAAAAATATTTTGCTGCCAAGAAGAGTCTCCTATGAGTAATCAATGCATTTAAGGACTGGAATATCAGATTTTATTATTATTAATTAAATTTATAAATTACTAAGTTGATATACTGCCCTTTATCTAAAGATCATGGGGCAGTTTACAACATAACAATACAAAATGAAAACACAAAATACATAACATATATATCCATAACTAATTAGCAGCCTTGTATCTGGCATTGCTCAGGAATTCTAACCCTCTGCCCCTGCAAAACCAGTGTTTTGAAAGGTTAAATTCACCATCTTGATTCAAAATGGCATCCAATTGTATCCCAACATAGATAAAACCAGCTCCTTGAATTGAGAAACCACCATGCAAAATTTGGTTACCCTGTTGCAGTATCATAAGGAGTGTCCAATTTCAGAGCCAAGGGACAACTTTCCAAAATATATAGTAGAAGAAAGAATAGGTTCCAGTTTATGTCCGATGCTGTTAACTGAAGCTAAAGTAGGCGTGGACCTACCTTAAGGGGTAAATTTTAGTTTTTACGTTCAAGCTGGCTGCTCAAAGACTCACGCAAGACAATGATGAAGGCAGTCATCTGAGGACACAAGGATCAGGCAAAGGCTACTAAGCAGAGTCAGAAGCAAGATGAGGAAGAAAATACAGTGTGTCAGTGGGGAAGACCACATTTGTTTTGTTCTAAATTCTAAGACTGAAGGACCATACATAGGTGCCAATCCTATGTACACACAGCAAGTGGTAAGGCCCACTGAATGTAGTGGAATTCTCTTCCGAGTAAACGTGCACAGGACCAGGCTCTTTCAAAACAACAACACTGCCTCACAAAAGGTGAAATCCAGAAAAGCGGGGAACTACCGGTATAGCAGCGGAAATGCAAACCCCCAAGCAATTTCCTCCTGGCCTAAACTGGAAGAAACTTGAGTACTTCATCTCAAAGTAAGGGGTGTGCCCTGAAAAAGGAATGGGAAAAGAGACTTACAGATCTTCATAAAGAAACAAAGCAAACCTTGTCTGTAAACATTGGTACTAAAGAAACATTAAGGACTGTGTGCTGAACCTCCACTTTAGATGCACCCTTATTTAGGACAAATCCCTAGTTCACTCATGCCAGAGCCCGAGATTGCTCAAAAGGGAACCATTTGTAAATGGCAGCCAAAGACATTTGCTCTGTCACATATTCCAGATGAAGGGAAGGGTGAGGGTGCATGTATGGCATCAAGGCATTCAAACTTAGTGTATCTGCAGCAGCTGCACTGGCAGCCGACCAGGTGCCCAACGCTATTTTTAATTACCATAAAATGGAGCAGATTGCAGCTGGCCTCGCTGAATAGCGAGGTTTGGCTTATGAGATGGAGAGCTCCTTGCAGCTGGGACTTGTCACGCTGCAAAGAGAGGACAGGTCTCAGAGGCAGCATCATGCTGTCAGTCACCATCTAAAATGTCAGGCCGCACACTGTTAGGCACCATCCTTTTTCTTCCCTGAGCCCAAACAATACTGGGAGTGCAAGAGCCACCATTTCACCGAGTAAGAAGCTAGTTCAAATGTACATAGGAAATGGGGTCCGCTGCCATCCACAGCTGCGGCCTCATCACATCGGCTCTTTTCTCCAGAGCCATGGACTGAACATACTGGTGTCCGTGAGACTCCAGATTCCCCTTCCTCTTCTTCTGCATTCTGAGTTGGGGATGGGAACATGATGTACACCTTTAAAAACAAAAGGCAAAAACTGGGTCTTTAGGAAATTCAGGGGTCAGTGTTTGTTATGGCTACACTCCGCAGGTCAAGGCACTATGTTGTTGTTGTTTAGTCGCGTCCGACTCTTTGTGACCCCATGGACCAGAGCATGCCAAGTACTCCTGTCTTCCACCACCTCCCAGTGTTTGGTCAAACTCATGCTGGTAGCTTCGAGAACACTGTCCAACCATCTCGTCCTCTGTTGTCCCCTTCTCCTTGTGCCCTCCATCTTTTCCAGGGAGTCTTCTCTTCTCATGAAGTGGCCAAAGTATTGGAGCCTCAGCTTCAGGTTCTGTCCTTCCAGTGAGCACTCAGGGCTGATTTCCTTAAGAACGGAGAGGTTTGATCTTCTTGCAGTCCATGGGACTCTCCTCCAGCAACAAGGCACTATATGCACTTCGTAAAGGCATGAGACTCAATTGGTAGAGCATGAGGCTTTTAATCTCAGGGTTGTGAGTCTGAGCCCCACGCTGGGTGAAAGATTGCTGCATTGTTGGACTGGATGATCCTCGTGGTCCCTTCCAACTCTATGATTCTATGAAGGCCCACCTGCAGAAGATAGTAGCATGGTGGGCAGGCAATTCGCCCTGCTGGGGCTAGCAAGTGAAGGTGGCAGGCAAGGGATGGCAGGTCATCAAGTGTGTCCCATGACACCAAAAGGTGCTGTCTCTTTAACCTTACCCTTCACACCTAAACCATGCATGTGGGTGCCTCTAGAAAACTCGTGTTGATAGTGTTGTTTGGCCCACAAACAGTGCCAACTTGTTTTATGTAACTTATCAACAAGCAGATTTCAAGACTGAACCAGGTCTCTGGTGCTTTTTCAGTTTCCTGAAGTTTTCAGCATTAATTGCAGCAAAGCATATAAGCTTTTCTTTACTATTAATGTTCATGTTTAATTGCATTCATTCAATGGCTGTGGGAACCTTGTGCCCTGCCCACAACATTTACTTGTTAGTCACAGTTCATGAAGTTTGTGCAGAAGAAGATTGACTCAAAAGCAAATTGAAACCTACGTGACATGCTCCCTGGGTGTGTTGAGTGTTGCAGTCCTAACTGTGCCTCCTTATTCATATAACTCTGTGGCCCTGAGGTTATCAATTGACTCTTATTCAGAAGTATAGGCAAGTTATACTGGAGTGTCATTATCCCAGAAAGTACCATGAATGATTTGCAAGGTTTGCATTTCTGCAGATCCCCATTTAACCTTCCACCCCAAACAGTCACTTGGCGAACATTTGCAAGTGATGTGTGTCTGGATCTGCGCCCACAGTGGAAAACTGAATTCAGAGTCCGCGGCAGATATTAAATATAACTGTCCTGCTGATCACTCTCGCCTCCGCATAAACATCTGCAAAACTCTGCCGATATGTTAACCGGCGCATCGCGGGAGAACGATATGCAAGATGTAGGAGGCCATTCAGAGCAAGTGTTAATAAATAACTTTTTAAAAACCGCGTGCAAAAAAAACATGCGGGTGTTTTTAATGGAAGGATGGCTGCAGCACGCCTATAACGCTGCTACCTTCCCTGCCCATAAATGCACGTGCACGTCCATCCACACGTGCGTATAAACACGCACGCATACCGGGACGCAGCGGGACTCCGTGCACATTTAATTATTCCCCGCCTGGCCTTTGCCACAGCCCCGTGGCTGTTCAAGGTTAAGGCGCTGCCACTGCCGCCGCTGTCACGGCTCCAGCCCCGCCCCGGACTCGAAGAAACAAAGTCAAGCGCTTCGGGCCAACTTCGGCCATTTCCGTGAGGTTCTGACTTCCGCCGCTCTCCTTCGGTTGCATAAGAGTGAGCGAGCGTGACGCGCGGCCGACGAGCGTTCGAGCAGGGAGGGAGGGGGAGAAGAAACAAAAAAACAAAACCACCTCCACAGTGTCCTCGCGGCACCTTCCTTCCCCAAGCACGTGACGGTGCCGGGAGGGCGGGGGAGAGTGAAAAGGGGCGGGGCCAACGTGTGCCTGTGACCTCACCCGCCCGCTGTTCTAGAGCCCCGCCTACAAAAAAGAGGGGAGGGGGTGAAAGAGAGAGAGATGTGTGCGTGAGGGGAAGAGGAGAAGGATGTGTGGCGGCACGTGCTTCTCTCTCTCTCATTGTCAATTCAGAGCGAGACCGGGAGGCGGGGCGGGCGGGCTTCCGGGCGAGGGAGAACTTTTATCCCTTTTGTGAGCGCGCGCGCGCGCACTTGACGCGTCGTGAGAGTTCCATGCCGCCTTGTTTCCTGCCGACGGTTCCGTTCTCCACCCACACATACACACCCCGCCCCTCCTGCCGCCCTTCACTTCCTCCTCTTTAGGGCGCATGCTCGGCGATGTACCTTACGTGACTGTCCCTCTCCGCCGCGCGCCCTTGCCGTTTGTCCGCTCTCTAGGGAGGGAGGGAGGGGTATCGGCCGCGCGCCCAATGTGGGAGCCTGACGCACGCGCACGCGCGCTCCTTCCCCCTCTCCCTCTAGATACGGGAGCCTAGCACGCGCGCTGTTGTTATTGGTGCTGCCGACTGACTGGCTGGCTGCTGGCTGGCTGGGCTGGCGGCGGCTGTTGGTTGGGGCTGGCGGGGTGGGGGGAGGAGGAGGCGAGGGAGGAGGAGGAGGAGGAGAGCAGGGCGGCTCAGTCAGTCAAGTCAGCCAGCCAGCCAGCCGGGCGAGAGAGAGAGTGAGCGAGAGAGCGAGTTCTTTAAAGATGGCCGGGGCGGCGGCGGCTACGGCAACAACGGCAGCAGCAACAACAACAACAACGGCGGCGGCGACCCCCGTGTACTGCGTGTGCCGGGAGCCTTACGATGTGAGCCGCTTCATGATCGAGTGCGACATATGCAAGGACTGGTTCCATGGCAGGTAAAACACGCGAGGGGGCAGCGAGGAGGAGGGGGGCCGGGTCTCCTCACGGGTCTCCTCACGGGAAAACAACAACAAAACAGTGAAGTGTGTGAGGGGGGGCATTATTCAGAGGGGGGGGGGAGACCCTGAGGGCCGTGAGGGAAGGGGGCGGCCGGGGGAGCGAAACAAACAGAAGGACAATGAGGCGGGGGGAGAGAGAGAGGCGGTGTGTGCGCGCCGCGATGCGTGTCTGCGGGAGAGCTGTGTGAACGGGGCTTTTCGGCGTACCAGGAAGCGGCGTCGGGCAGCCGCCGGCGCTCCTCGGTTCCCTTCTCTCTCTCTCTCCCCACCCCCTTCTCCAAACAGTGTTATATAAGGGACTCCTTGGCCGAGCTTGAGGGGCTCTTCTGAGGAGTTTGGCGGGACGAGAGGTGCCCGGAAAGTTGAGTTGCTTTTATTATTACTCGCATTGTTCGAAGCGCGTCGCGGCTGAGGTGCCTTTTTGTGTGCGCGCGCGTGTTTTTATGCGTGTTCATCTCGCCGTCCCGTCCGCTTCCTGGGCTCGTGCTTCCCCCGGCCAGAGAGTTGCGTGCGCCTCGCGGACGCTTTTCTGACGTTGCGCTCGCGTGAGTGTCCGGGTTGGTGTTTTCCCCCTTCCTCCTTTTTCCCTTTGCACAGGGAGGTTGGGTCAGTTATGCTGGGAAAGTGCGAGCTCCGAGGAGGAGGCCACGCCGGCGCCGCGGCACTAGCTGCAGCCTCCCCTCGGCTGCGAAGGGAGGAGGTGGGGTGGCTGGGTGGGTATCCATGGGCATTTAAACAAAGGAGCAAGTTTCGGGGCTGCCGCGGCGGCGCGAGTGGCTCTCTTTCGGCCGCCCTTTGATCTCCCAGCTGGCCGGAGGCTGGATGGCGGCTGAAGTTCGGAGGAAGGGGCATCGATCTGGGAGAATATTTGTCCGAGCTTCCCCTGCTGCCGCGGCTGCGGAGGGGAAGTGCGCTTGATTGACAACAGGACATTTAAATACCCCCCATTTAACAAAAACAGAGTCACGATGGAGGTGGCGAGACAGCCTCATCTCCCTCTGCTGGCTTCCGAAGGGAAGCTAATTTAAAGGGACATGGTTCATGCTTCAGATCGTGCCCGGATCAGAGAGACATATACTCCCTCTCTGGTTTGTTTGGGTTTTTTTTAATCTCTCTTGTTTTTAAAGGAGACAGATAACACAGAGGGAAGGTCTGTAACTGTCCTCGAGGGTCGAGCCGCACGCGCGGTGATTATTGCGAATACATTGTTCACATTTAGAAGCTAGGCTGGCTCGCCGTCTACAAAGTGCACCTGCCTGCCATTGCAGGTGCACATGTGGTTCTGTATTCGTCTCTGAATAGATTCCGTGTGTTCCGTGACAGTGGGGCTATTATAGATTTAAGTGTTTTACGGAGGAGCCTGACAATATCCTGGTGCATTGCTGCAAATGTAAGCATCGGTGTTTTAATTCAGAAAACTGCAAAACCAAAAAAGGAAATAAGCTTCTATTGTTGCTAAATTTCTGTGAGTATATTGAACAAAGCATTTATTTTTTTTCTGAATTACTTCCAAATTCCTAAGCCTACAGCAGTGAAATAGTTATGTAATCAGTCTTTTGGCTGTGTTAAAGAGAACATTGCTGGAATAGTCTGTAGAAGTCCTATTAAACAGTAGGAGAATTTGAACTGATATTTGAAGTTGTGATTTTAAAAAAATTCCTTTGAAATCTGTTACAAAATATTGATCCATGCTTTTAAAAGTTAGGTGAGCTTAAAGTGGCAAAAAGGCAGGGGAATGGGTTGGGCAGTAGCAAACTAATGCATTAGGACAGAAAAAATGGGTTTGATAAGGTGGATGTAGAAGTGTACTATATGGTAGCATTCTAATTTATTTTATTTATAAGTGTGCAACCAGCTAAAAGTTATTCCTAAGAAAATGCTTTCTTGTGGAAAAGAGGGAAAACGAAGATCTAGTCTCTAATGTTTATCTAGGTAAGTCCCATTGAACTCTGTGACTTACTTCTGAGTAGGTATTCATAGGATTGTGCTGTCAAATAATTGTGCTTCTGCATATGGCTTGGCTCCTGAAATCCAAATTACTTGGCAACTGAACTATAAACAAATTTGCTATTGCTATAGCGCCCGGCAGTATCCCACAAGGAAGATAATAAACAAAACATCACAATTTTGCTAAATATAGACTGTCATAGATACATTATTGCTGGCTGTTTGATCCTTTTCCTGATAATTTATCTTAATTTTTAAAATAACCCCCTGAATTGTCACTTCTGCAGTGCAATACTTTAAAGTTTACTCTGAAGTAACTCCAGTTGGGGCTTATTTACAAGAGTGTTCAGCATTGTGGCCTGTTTCTGGCCTCAAGATCTGTCTCCTAATTTACAGTTCAGAAAATGTTAGTCTATGTGTAGTTGAATTATGTGTTCAGTTGCTATTTTCTTAATACTTTTTTTCTAATTTGAAAGGAGCTGCAGTATTTCATTTTGCTTTGGATTTTAGTGTTCAGATGTTTTGTACTTGAGAGAGCTGGACACCTCAGCTTGTTTGCTTATGTTGTTGGATCAGTGAATATGTTTTTAAAGCATTGGCTCTAGTGGTTCTTACAAGATCCTGGACTGTTTTGAATCTTTTGTATGAGTTGTCCACTTGCATGGACCCTTTGTTTTCTGTCTTTTATAATGCAATACATCCAATAGAGATCAGAAGGCATCTTACAATCCTTAGCCTTTCTTAGGAGCTTCCTGTGAGTGGAATTTTAAATTCTTCTTGAAATCCATATGTACTGTATTCTTTAGAATACCACTTCGCATGTATGGAATTTACATTAGGTTTGGCGCTTTCACATGATTTCTTTTAAAATCTGAGGTTTGATTTCTACTTGTAGCCATGCCCTATAGCAGGGACGGTTAACTCCTGAGACTGCAATCTACTCACAGAATAAACTGGCAGGTTGGCGGTTCAGGTCGAAGCTGTTGAGTGAGCTTTTTTAAGGGAGGAAAGTGCCGTTTTTTAGGTGTTCAGGTCAAAGTTGTTGACTTTGGGGGGGGAGGAATGTCCCTTTTTTAGGGGTTCATGGCAAAGTTGTTGAGCTATTTTAGGGAGAAAGGGGGAAAGTGGCTCACCATAAGATTGCTAAGGAAACAATCAACATCACTATTATAACTCAGTCTGTCATTCTGGAGATCGTGCAACAATGGAGGGTGGGTCCAGGGGGCAGGGCCGGATTTTACCACCACTAAGGAAAGGGAGCCAAAAACCTCCCGGGGATATGCCAGTAGATAGCGATCAACCTGTTGGACATCCCTGCCCTATAGAATTTTAGCTGGTTGCACAAACCAGATGAATTGTCACTGAGTGACTTGTCCTATAGTTAGTTCTTTAAAGAGTTTACTGTAGTCATCTCCAGTTCCTGAATCTAAATCTGTTTTTAAACTTTAACACGTTAATTATCTCTTTGAATGCCAGGTTAAGGACAGTACCTTTTATATAACTTGGCTATACAGTGGTACCTCTGGTTAAGTACTTAATTCGTTCTGGAGGTCAGTTCTTAACCTGAAACTGTTCTTAACCTGAAGCACCACTTTAGCTAATGGGGCCTCCTGCTGCCGCTGCGCTGCCAGAGCACGATTTCTGAAGCAAAGTTCTTAACCTGAAGCACTATTTCTGGGTTAGCAGAGTCTGTAACCTGAAGCGTATGTAACCTGAGGTACCACTGTAATACTTTTGCCCCATACAATACTTTTTTTAGAAGCCAGAGGAGAATTAGACTTGTTTTAAATGTGACACTGGTAAATAACAATAACTTAAATATGCACTATTCTATATACCAGCTGGTGTATAGAACGCAGGTGGCACTGTGGGTTAAACCACAGAGCCTAGGACTTGCTGATCAGAAGGTCGGCGGTTCGAATCCCAGCGACGGGGTGAGCTCCCATTGCTCAGTCCCTGCTCCTGCCAACAAGTGTGGTTCCACAGGGTTCTGTCATGGGCCCTTTTTTCAACATTTTTATAAACGACTTGGATGCAGGAATTGAGGGGATGCTCATAAAATTTGCAGATGGCACCAAGTTGGGAGGAGTACCTAATGCTGCAGAAGACAGAATTAGGATCAAGATGACCATAACAGATTGGAGAACTGGGCCCAAGCTTACAAAATGAATTTCAGTAGGGACAAATAAAAGGTTCTGCACTTAAGCAGGAAGAACCAGCTGCACAAATATAGGGTGTGGGATCACTTGGCTTGCCAGTAGTTTGTAGGGATCTGACCAGGATTTAATGAGGATGAGCAGGGGTTAAATCCTGCTGCTTTGGCCAGCAAGAGAAGTGGCACATGTGGCTAAACTGAGCAGGATTTAACTACCGCATGAGCCAATATTGCTTAGTTTAGCTGCTGGGAGCAGCCACACAGGTCAGTGCAGAATTAAATCCCAACCTTCCCATTGGCCAACAACTGACATCATCAGCCCATCAGAGTGATATAAGCTGATTGGTTAGTGGGCATGTTTTTGGACTTTATAGGCCAGACTGGACCCTCTAAAGGGCCAGTATTGGCCCACAGGCCACTATAAGACAAACAGCAGGTTTTCTCTCTCTCTAATGGTCTAGTCACTGTCTTCTCAATTCTGTGACAGTTTTAGTTTTTTCCCTTTAAATAATTTTGAAATTTTCCATTTGTGTCAGATCACTGATAAAATCATGTAGCAGTTACTGGTTTTGTTACTGGCAAGAAAAGAGAAATATGTTTCTTTCATTCTTTAGCGTAGTCACATTGGTTATTCCCTACCCTGTACTGGCTAAGAGGCAGCACAGGTAAAAATGACAGGCAGAGTCACTTGATTAATGAAAAGGCTCTGGCTGACTCTGGTCTGCAGGGCTTGTTTGCAGATTAGTGGCTGTGAGGCTAATTTATGCAGTCTTGCTATTTCGACCCAATTTTGCATGCCAGCTCTTCGGGAACATGTGTCTATGTATATGCATTCACATCTGCACATGTGTACAGTCAACTGCTGCTCCATGTATATCTAACTGCACATGCGGTGGTAGAAAAATACATGCCTCTAAACTGAGGACACTGAGCAGTTTTTCTGTCTCTCCTGGGTTCATATCTTCCAGTTGTGCAGCAGGCCAATAGCATAAAATTCTGGCTTACCCTAGTGCTTGAAACAGATACTTGTATTTACCTGCTTGTCTGGTAGGTCAGGTAGGTGACAAGGAATTCCATACTGATGAATGAGTGGCCCAGCAGAAAAGGAATGACTCTCTCAACCTTTCTCCACCAATCAACTTGGTTTTCATTCTGGCCATTGAGGAAGGGAAGCACATTCATTCTCTGCTGGCCTGCTTGGTAAAAAGCATTTTAAAAAACTAGTCACTGTTAGTAGTCCTCTGTTCTATGCTGTCATGGAAAATAGGGTTCTACTCCTCTGTAATGAATGTGGAAATACAGGCTACTAGCCTCTTAGCAGACAAGTAAAAAAAGTAGGCTAGTAATTCTTGTAGGCCTATTTACAAGGCAATCATGTCACTTTGTGACAGTTTTATGTAAAAAGTTTCCAAGGAATAAAATAATTAAATGCAGTTTCATTAGCAAAGTGTTATGTCAGTTAACGATTAAGCCTTATCAGTTTTGCAACTACATCATTTGCATATTACTCTGAAGTAAGTTTCACTAAGTATGAAGGTGTTTACTTCCAAGTAAGTGCTTAGTATTGCAGCCTTAGAAGCTAATTTTGAACAGTGTGGATATCCTAGGCCAGTTTCACAGAGATAGAAGTGTAATGACAGTTCTATTTCTAATTAATGTACATTAGCATTGTGTTGATTGTCATGTTGTTGATTGTTGTCCAGTACATCTACATCAGTACTGGAAACAATTTTTAAATGTCAAGAGAAGGTAGCAAATACTCTGAATTTTTAATAAACACTGGTTCTCTTTCTGGCATATTAAAACCAAGTTTATTTATGTTCTGTAAATAAATAGGACTGAATCCAGAGTAAAGGGTACCAACGCAGTTTCAGTTTAAATGTGCAAGTGCAGTAGAGCAAGTAATGCATAGCATTTTAAAAGATTACCTGGAAATAAGTTACGGTCTTGTTGTCTTGGATAATAGTTCTGTACTTGCATATTTACATTTCACATTTGCCTTTAACTGATAGGAGTTTCAGTTCTGTATCTTGCCAAGTGGTGGGGGGGAATACTTGCCTTGTGTATGTTAAGCAACATGAAGTGGCTGTTACATAATTACAACTCTGGATAGTTGAATTGGTAGGGGGAGCTGTGTATATTATTGAAACTTGCTATGTTATTAAAACATGTGAGTAGTGTTTCTGTGGCAGTAAAGCAGGATTATTTTAAACGATAAAGCACTCTAATTTCCAACCTTCCCATCGTTTTAACGGTATTTAATGTATTGTTTAAAATATGCTTATGGAGTATTATATTTGAGAAATTCAGCTTTGGTTTTTGATTGCAGAAAATATTTGATAGTACTAATGCAAAAGAAAAAAATATAGCCTAAATGTTCAGCATGATACAGTGAGGGGGGAAAGTATTTGATCCCCTGCTAAATTTGCCCATTAGCCCTCTGACAAAGAAATGACCAGTCCATAATTTTAATGGTAGGTTTATTATAGCTGTGAGAGACAGAATAACAACAGGAAAACCTCCAGAAACCAAGAAGACAAACGTCAGAGATTGATGTGCATTATAATGAGTGAAATAACTATTTGATCCCCTATAAACCAGCCAGATGTCAGGCTACCTGGTATCTTCACTGTATGTAACGAGCCGAGATTAGAAGCACCTGCTGTAAGGGAGAGGTCTTACCTGTAATCCCAGCTCATTACAGTACCTGTACAAAAGACACCTGTCGACAGAAGCAATCAATCCTGCAGATTCCAAAGTAGCCACCATGACCAAGACCAAAGAGCTGTCCAAGGATGTCAGGGACAAGATTGTAGACCTGCACAAGGCTGGACTGGGCTACAAGACTATTGCCAAGCAGCTTGACAATGACCCAAAACACACGGCCAAGGCAACAAAGGAGTGGCTTAAGAAGAAGCACTTTAAGGTCTTGGAGTGGCCTAGCCAGCCTCCAGATCTTAATCCCATCGGAAATCTGTGGAGGGAGCTGAAGGTTCGAGTAGCTACACATCAGCCTCAAAATCTTACTGACTTGGAGAGGATCTGCAAAGAGGAGTGGGACAAAATACCTCCTGAGATATGTGCAAACCTGGTGGCCACCTACAAGAAACATCTGACCTCTGTAATTGCCAACAAGGGTTTTGCCACCAAGTACTAAGTCATGTTTTGCAAAGGAATCAAATACTTATTTCACTCATTATAATGCACATCAATCTTTGACTTTTGTCTTCTGGGTTTCTGGGGGTTTCCCTATTGTTATTCTGTCTCTCACAACTACAATATACCTACCATTAAAATTATGGAATGGTCATTTCTTCGTCAGAGGGCAAATGGGCAAATTTAGCAGGGGATCAAGTACTTTCCCTCCTTACTGTAGTATCTTGTAAAAGTGCTTTGTGGAGAGTGTTACAGAAATATATCATTGTATAAATAAATCCCTGTGTAGCACTGATTTGTTTAATACAGTGTTTATTTCAAAAGTGAATTAGTTCTGCTCAAGTTCATCTTGTCCAAAAAGGAGATAGTTCGGTTAAAGTTCACACTTTTACAAACTATCTTTTAAATACCTAGCCATGCACCTGCATACCATGATTTTGGCACTATATGAAGAAGCCTCTGGTTTTTTCTTCCTTCTGTATTGTCATTCCCTCATGGCCTCCATGGTTTGTGGCAAAACATAGGTTCCCCTTCCATTCAAATCAGCGAGCCATGCTTTGGAGCAGGAAGTTGGGGAGAAAAATGCAGTATACATGGGAGGAAGGGAGCCCAACTGTGGCTCATTCTGTGATGATTTATTTAGTGCAGGGGTCGGCAAGGTTTACCTCGCCTGGGCCGGTTCACTCTAGCAGCCTGTGGGCTGGATCGCAGATGCGCATGAGCGCACCTGCCTGCAATTTCCAGCGTCTGTGTCTGTGCAGACGCGATTTCTGGCAACATGGAAGCGAGTCCCTGTGCCACGTTGCGCCGGTTTAGCGCAGTGCGTGGGGACTCGCCGAGTGGGTGGCTCGGTTCGGGGGCGGCTCGTGGGCCAGTTAAACGACCCGTGTGGGCCGCTTGTGGTTGCCTTAGGTTGCCGACCCCTGGTTTAGCGCCAAACCATGGTTTGGTATTACATTTTGATGAAACCAGAATGTGGAGGCAAGAGATGCAGATCTTCAAATGCACGGTCATGGCCCAGTGCAGCATTCTTGGCTTACATTTGCTGTATGTAAAAGATATATATTCCCTTTGTTATGCATTACATTTCTCCTCTAGGGGACAAATATAAGCACAACTACTGCTGCAAAATAAAATTCCTTAGTGTAGTCTGCAGCATCTCATGTAACTCTTGAAAGTGTGCCTTCATTTCTTGGCAAAACTAGAGCAGGTACATCACTCTTCTGACAGTTTAGTACTGTCCAGGCTGATTCTTGAGGTTGTTAGTGTTACATCATACAGGTGACCACCATTGGTGTTGCATGATGTAGTTACCGTATATTACAGTGAAATGTCAGCAGGACTGAATCCTTGTTGGCATGGTGTGACTGTGTGGCATTTTTCAACCCCTCCCTTCTATATTCACATACAGCACATTTTTTATTTACATGGTCTTGTGGCAATCATTCTTTTATTGAATTATTTTTCTTGAATTAATATTGGATCATGATATGGAAGTGTTAGAATCCTTTTTGAGCATTTGTGGTCAACATAGCCTGGCAGAAATCTGTTGTCTAAATCTGGCAGCGTATTGTGCAGTTTAGATAAAATCTTATTTGGGGTATGTGTGACTAGCATGGAAATTGTTTCCAATTACCAAGTTAAGCAGACCCACATGTATACTCAACTTCTTTAGAAACTTTAATATGCTGAATGCAAAACTATGGAAAATGTAGTTACGCATTTTTATATGAAATTGTTTTAATTGTTAGATCGGTTTAAGATTTTACAGGAAATGATTAATAAATGGAATGAAAATAAATAACGGTAGTGAAAACTATGGTTTAATTAGTAAAGTGTGTTGTTGTTGCAGATAAACTGCCCATGTGTGTGTGTTGATGGCGGTCATAGGAAATGTAGATGTGACAAAGGACATTGATCTCTTGCTCCCACCATTTCCTATAATAAGCCCACGTATTTAAAGCCCAGGATGCCTACCTGGAAAATGAGACATACCTGAGCTACAGGCCACTTCCTCCAAGGATTGGGGAGAGAGCTTTTAAAAACTGGGCTGTCATTGCAGCTTTGTCCCTCCCAACATGGGGGGGGGGCAGGTCAGATCTTCCTGTGCACTGCTCAGAGAAGTTGGCCACGAGCTCTGCCAACTTGTAAGTAGACAGACAGCATTAGTAAGTAGAATAGAAGTAATCAGAATTTGGGATCATCGGGCTACTTTTGCTTTGATTATTTTTACTGGATCTTAAAGAAGTTTCACAATCAAACTAGTGGAGTCTTTGTGGGTTTTCCAGTCTCAGGATTCAGGAATCATCATATGCCTAGATCACTTTGGGTTTCATGGTACTATTGGAGCTCTAAGACCAAAGAGTTGGTAAAGTTAGGATTCTGCTCTATTCTCAGGGAGGTGCTGAGGACTGGAGCACTGGCTTTACGTTCTGCATAAATTGCTAGGAATTGGCTGGAGGTGCCAGGGTCTAGGATTCCCAAGTCTCATTGTTAATTGGACATACCTTGTTTTCTCTTTTTCTGGGGCTGTAAGTTACCTTCAAAAGTGGGTGGTGCCAGAAACTACTGGATAGGAAAGCACTGTAGAGCTGTCAGATGGGCAGTATATAAGTAATAAATTGTTTTTTTTCCTTCCAGTAGCACCTTAAAGACCAACTAAGTTAGTTCTTGGTATGAGCTTTCGTGTGCATGCACACTTCTTCAGATACACTGAAACAGAAGTTGCCAGATCCTTCTATATAGTGAGAAGGTGGGGAGAGCTCATACCAAGCTCATACACGAAAGCTCATACCAAGAACTAACTTAGTTGGTCTTTAAGGTGCTACTGGAAGGAAAAAATTTTTTTGTTTTGACTATGGCAGACCAACACGGCTACCTATCTGTAATAAATTGTTATTATTGTACAGCAGTGGGTACAGTAGGGGGACTGAAAAGGCTTATCTACAGTATTTACTGTGAACCCAATTTTGTGTCACAAAGTCTGTTTAAGAGGCAGACATTGCTGGAATTTGCAGTATTAGGACTTGCTCTCGAGTTTGAGGCTTATCAGTTATTTTACAGTTATTGCTTTATTGCAATGGCTTACAGGTCTCCGTTGAGAACTAGCTCTGTTTTAGACCAAATGTAGTTTCCAGAGCACCTGGTGGGTGACCACATGACTCAACTTGAAAGAGACCACTAGAATCCAGAAACCAGCACACCCCCTGTAATAATCAGTTTAACAGATTTTATTTTTGATCTACATAGAAAACATAGATGTAATGGGAATCGTTTTAATGGTGTTCTGTGTGGTTCCTTATTGTTGTTCTAATTTGCAGAGACTGCAAGCTAGGAAATTACAACACACTATTTAGACTTCACTGGTATCACTGATTATGTTAAAGTGTCTTCATTTATAATTTCTAATACAGTGGTACCTCTGGTTAAGTACTTAATTCGTTCTGGAGGTCTGTTCTTAACCTGAAACTGTTCTTAACCTGAAGCACCACTTCAGCTAATGGGGCCTCCTGCTGTTGCCGTGCCGCCAGAGCATGATTTCTGTTCTCATCCTGAAGCAAAGTTCTTAACCTGAAGCACTATTTCTGGGTTAGTGGAGTCTGTAACCAGAAGCATATGTAACCTGAGGTACCACTGTATTTTCTGACTACTTATATTATTGCCCTTATTGTTACTTAATATGCTTCATAGAGTCCTCTAATTTATGCAGCAGTAATGAGATGCATTACATATAAAACATGTCTTACAATCTTATGATGTGTATATATTGTTGACCAGCATTTAGATTATATTTCACATCAAAATTTTGAAAATAGTTTTTAATATAGAAAACTAGTATGAATAATTACCAATTGTTATGTAGGTTAAATCCGTTCATATTTTAAAACGTGAGCATCTGTTGAAAAATTGAGGAAAATGCTGTTCTAGTTTGTCTCCACCCCCTCAATTTTAACTTTTTAAATAAATCTTAAGTATTAAAGGACTTGACCTTGTGATATACTTGGGCTATGTTCATGAGATTAGTCAGCATTAGAAATCTAGAATACTTTTAGCTGCTCCCTATCAGAACCTTTGATGAAATGAATGAATGAGAAGTTTTATTTGTTTTATTTATTGATAAACAACAAATTCCAACAAATGTGTGAAACTAAGGAGTTAATGCTTCATGCATCAGAAGTGAGGCTAGTTCTCTAAAGCTCATGCCCCGATTTTTAAAAACTTTTTAACGTGCCACAGCGCTCTTTTGGCTCTCTTTGATAAACTAACATTTATATATACCAAGGCTCCATTTGAGAGAGCTTTTACACACTTGTAGCTGGAATATTATAGTAACTTCTAGCTTAGAATTCCCTGTCTGTGAAAATACTGATGTACAAATTGAAAATTAGATTGCAACAAAACTTTTTGCATAGTAGTTTAATAGATTTAATTAAATTGAAATATAATTTATCATACTAATATATTTTAGGCACTTCTTGATTTAATCTGAATGCCTCAATGCTTACATTTCAAGAGGTTAAAATTTATTGTATTGGTCCTGGCTTTTAAAGTTTTTTTATTTTATTTTAAATCAGTCAGGCTGAGAAAAATCTCTTTATCACAGGCTGTATGCCTACAAACGCAGTGAACCTCTGAAACTACAACCTGGCTTGAAGGCAAGCTCTGTTACCTGGTATGTTGCATGGTTGCGGTAACTGTTCCATGCTTACTGCTCCTTGCATTGTCCTTATGGTCAAAGTAGATGTTTTATATCAGTGTTAGCACAGCTTGTGCATCTCCCCATCAGGGGACATTAAACAGTGAGGTGAAACTGGAAACATGAGGCATAAGTCAGAATAAATTGAAACTAACTCATTTGAGTACATTAATATCAGTTATGACTGCTGACATCAAAATATGCCAAACGAATGTTTCATTATTTAGAAAATTTGTGTCTTCAGGTCTGCCTCATACTGGTACCAGTGGTTCTAAATAGATAGTGCTAGTTTTCCAGGTCATGAATGCTTTGAATGGAATTAATATTTAATCTCCATTAGTCTGGCATTAAGTAAAGTAGGCCTTTAAATTGGTGATTCTTGCGGAAAATGTTGAGTTCATTCTTGTTCAGCAGGGTATAATGCTGATGTTGCCACTAAAGCAAAAAGCTTCTACATGAAATCACTTCTACATTATTTTTAAAAGGCAACTAGAGTAGGAAAGTGTTATGAATTTTTAATACATTGTGGTATAAAATCTATTTATTTTCATCTAAAGCTGTTGGGTGACATACTGCAAGGAGGTTGCTAAGCTCACTTCATATACTTCATTCTTTTTACATGTTTTATTCACTTTTAAGGCTGTATAGAGAAGTGGGGAAGGGAAAGGATGTCATTCTGTGAACAAAAAATATATATCAAAGATTGGGACTGCTCCTGGCCTAGGTTGGTCATAAACACAACACTTAATTTATATACAGAACTGTATTCTTCAGTTTATTAATGAATGTTTATGTATTTCTGGTGAAGCACCTTGCTCTCTCCACCACTGTCAGGGGCTTAACCCTCTTTCCTCATGGAATCTGAACCTCTAAAGCAGGGGCAGGGAACCTGTGGTCCTCCAGATTATGCTGAAGTACAGCTTCCATCATCCCTGACCTCTGGTAATGCTGGCTGGGGTTAATGAGAGTTGGAGTGAAATAATGCACAGGTTTCCCACCCCTCCTAAAAGGTAGTAGAAAGTATGCTGGTACAGTGGTACCTCAGGTTAAGTACTTAATTTGTTCTGGAGGTCCGTTCTTAACCTGAAACTGTTCTTAACCTGAAGCACCACATTAGCTAATGGGGCCTCCCACTGCCGCCGTGCCGCCGGAGCACAATTTCTGTTCTCATCCTAAGCAAAGTTCTTCAGGTTAAGAAGCACTATTTCTGGGTTAGCTGAGTCTGTAACCTGAAGCTTATGTAACCTGAAGCGTATGTAACCCAAGGTACCACTGTAGTTGGGTTAGAGAGAGGGTTGTATAAGGGAAGAAGGTGTAAAAAAGCAGTGTGGTGGAAGGAAAGTGAACATATGTTGCTGGTTTTTGTTACTACAGTGGAACCTCGGATGTTGAATGTCTCTGTTGACGCATGTTTTGGCTTTCAAATGCCGAAAACCCAGAAGTAACTGCTTCGGTTTTCGAATGATTTTTGGAAGCTGAATGTGCCTCATGGCTTCCTTTTTGAGTTTCCCTATTGTATTGAGGCTTCCACTTTCAGCTTTCAAATGTTTAGGAAGCCGAACGGTCTTCTGGAATGGATTACGTTCAAAAACTGAGGTTCCATTGTATATACCATACCTTTGACAGAGACAGAAAATAAGTGCTCATTAGTTGTTTTATAAGTGTTGCTAACTATATTTCATTCTTTCTGCCCTTGTGAAATGATCACATCAACCCATTTGTGGTGGTTTGCAGCAGAAAGTAGAAAGGATGTAACTTCTGTAGTCGTGAGTTTCCAGGCGAAAGGTAGTAAGAGCACTTCTGTGCTTTTACTGGGAAGTAGTTTTAGTAATTTTCATACAACACCTCCCAAGCTGAAAAGAACTTGGAATCCTCTCCAAGTGTAATGATTCCTTCCTTTCATTGCCACCAACTGATTAGCCAATTGGTGTTCTGTTGTTGCCAAGCCAGGAAGAAGGCACTTTACCATTTCCTTTTCTTCAGGCACAAGGCCTGCTTGTGGCAGTCGCCTGTGCTATTTGGTACAGGGAGGAGGGTTTCTGTCTTGTGCTAGCCTTCCACTTTGAGAAGAGTATACTTTATCTAAAGGAGGATAAACTGGGGAGGGTGGGCAGAGAGAAGTACTAATGTGCTTAATTAATTTGGTTAAGATAATATTGCCAATTAGCATAAGGAAAGCATCCAATAGTGTGTGATATGTCTTCAGTTAATTGGCACTATCCAGTCACACTATTTGCTTCTTAGTTACAGAAGTCTGAAGCTTTTTTTTAACACACACACACACTCTCTCCCCCTCTCTCTCAATAGTTCCTTCTGTTTTAAAACTTGGCTTAATATACTCTTGCTTTGACCTCTAGTAATACTTACTGTCAACATAAAAACATAAAGAGCTAAGGAAGAAAGAAAGGCAATGTTTGTTTGCAGTTTTACAATCTAATGGAAAAACAGCTTGCTATGGAATACAATATACCTGTTTAATGGTGGTGTTCAGATTTGTTGAATAACGGGCTGCATTTTCTGCAATATTATCAAATTAAACTTTGCCACATGATTCTGTTATCTAGTCCTTATGATAATTTACCTACCTCTCAATTTATGCCCTTGCACTTTGATAAGTGAAAGATTTACGAGTTCTCTACAGTTTACTGACTATATAATTAAATTATAGGCATACAGGTCACTTGCAATTTACATCTGGTTCGCCAGAAGTGGCTTAGTTATGCTGGCCACATGACCCAGAAGCTGTCTGCGGACAAACGCCGGCTCCCTCGGCCTATAGAGCGAGATGAGCACGCAACCCCAGAGTCATCCGCGACTGGACCTAATGGTCAGGTGTACCTTTACATTGTGGGGATGGTGTGTATTCACAAAACTGCATATAGTTGAGCCCCCCCCCCCCCCCGCCAACAATCCTTACCTTCTGGAGGTAGCATGCGATACAGGTCTTAACCCACAAGCAAGGTAGAAAAGGTTTTGACTCTCTGCCTTGCTTACTGGGTTCTGGGAGGCTCAAGAGGGAACAAGCTCAAGTTCTTTATTTAGTAGATGTATACCTTGTCCACCAGACTTTAGCCCCGCCGAAAGTCTAACAATAACATGCAGCACCACATAAAATAACATGGTTTGCTCTGTTTCATAATTGGATTTCATCTGTCACTTGCCTGCAGCCATTCCTTAAGGCTGCAGCAGAGAAGACAAGACAAAGGATACAGGGTGCCCCCACTTGTGCAGCTGAGGCAGCAACTTTTGGTGTTTCCTTTCCTTGAACTTTTGCACCCCAGCTGGTGATGAGAAGAACTTGTAACTTGTCCTAATGTTATATATGTAACTTCTGATAATTTTCCTTAAAAGGTGCAGTTGCAACTTAAGAGTTCCTGAAGATTTTTTTTCTTCTTCTTTTAGTTGTGTCAGAGTAGAAGAGCACCATGCTGTTGACATTGATCTGTACCACTGTCCCAATTGTGCAGTTCTTCATGGACCCTCCTTGAGTAAGTAATGATTTATAAGCAGTGATGCATGTTGTTGTTGTTTTTTAAAATAATAATAATTTAAACCTCACCTTTCAATTCTTAAAAAGGCCCTTTTGGGGGCTTGCACGTATGAAAAACACCGATATAAAAGCAAAGCCATTAATTACACAGGGCAGAAAGAAGCTTAGAATAGGCCAAATACCGGTGAAATAGAGTGCCCAAAAACCATAAGAGGAGGCCAACTGAGGAGAGAGTTCCCTAAGAAGGAAGTTCCACATCTTTAGGTGCCATGGCCAAAAAGATTATTCCCCATGTCCCATGTAACCGTACTTCTGAAGCTTAACAGGGCATGGAACTATGTGTAAGATAACATTTGCAGTTTTGTGTGGGTGGAGATAGTACTGCAGAAATCCTGATTGCAAGTCATTTAGGTCTTTTATATATAACTACTGTATATAAGCAAACCAAAAGCCAGTGCAGATTAAACAAAACTGGAGTAATATTGTCGTACCTTGGATCTCAAATGCCTTGCAACTCGAACATTTTGGCTCCCAAACACAGCAAACCCAGAAGTGAGTGTTCCTGTTTGCGAACATTCTTTGGAACTCGAACGTCTGACGTTGCTTTCGCGGCTTCCAGTTGAGTGCAGGAAGCTCCTGCAGCCAATCGGAAGCTGCGCCTTGGTTGTCGAACATTTTTGGAAGTCGAATGGACTTCCAAAACGGATTCTATTCGACAACCAAGGTACAACTGTATGCTAAAAAAATAAAAATAATTTTCAGCCATTCTGATTGCATTTTGTATTGGGAGCAGCATGAGTGCTTTTCAAGGGTATTGTAGAATGCATTGCAATCCAGATATAACGAAGGGAGGTGTGACAGTGGCCATATTTGTTTTATTGAGAAAAGACTGCTGGCGTAGCAGCCTGACCTGTCCAAATAAACTGCATTATGTGGGTTCGCCATGGTGCAGCATTCCATACGCACCAGTATTCTTACACCTTTTAGCTCCAAACTGTGGTTTGCAACTATGATTAAGAATTTTGCAAACTGTGATTTATAGTTACCTGCAGTTTGTGAAAGTTGACATAATGCTGCATCATGGTCAGCTCTGAACATGAAAGGGAAGTGGAGGAGTATGTGAGCATGTGGGGTCCTTCTGATCTCCTGTGTTGGCAAAGCTGGTTTCTTGACATGGAAACATGCATCATAGATCATAGAATCATGGAGTTGGAAGGGACCACTTGGGTTCCACCCCCTGAAATGCAGGATTTTTTTGCCCAAGGTGGGGCTTGAACCCACGACACTGAGACGAAGTCTTGTGCTCTACCAACTCAACATGTGTTTCTATAGAAACAGAAGAAGCATCTTTTTAGTCTGATGTTCACAGATTACATATAATACATTCTTATTCTAAACAAATAATGAGTTTACTGTCCCCAGCAATAGCTCACACAGTGAAACCCTTTCATCATCTGGTTCTAGAATGCCAAGTGCACTCTTAAAATGTGCAGTACTAGATCATGTTTTCTTTACTGTCTGTTCAGAATGAGCTATAGCTCTAAATAGTGAGCTTTCATTCAGGAGAGTTTTACTTACTAGATCTTAGCAATGCTATCCATTTCAGAATTTCCCAAAGGTTTGGTGGTTTTTTGCTTTTTACACATTCTGTAAAATGTGTCTGATCAGTAGTCCTCAGAATACCATCATTTCCAGTATGAAATTAACTATGCTATTCCTTGCTGAATCTTGATTGGAGTATCAGTTAAGCTCCCAGCCTCTTGGCCTGTTGTTCCAAATCTTCCTGGTGAGCTTGGTGTCCCTTTCAAGGCCCTGAAATAGGTTCCAGAATACTGGAGCCATTTAGCAGATGGCTGTTAAGATTTGGTGCTCTCTAGCATGCACATATAGGGCCTATTGTGGTTGTTAGGAAACAGTCACACCCAACAAAGAACAGAGGATTCCTTTACCATGCAAGAAGGCCAAGCAGACCAATCAGCAGATCACTGGACTTTCTATGGCACTGTGTTAGAGGGTGATTGACAGGCCAATCTGATTGTGCCTGATGAAGGTACAGGGTGAAACTCTCTGTTCAGGACTGAAAGTCTTAGCCTGCTTTGTGATTGTATTGTGATAAGAAATAGATCCATCCTGAATAAATAGATCATCCTGATTTCACGTATCTTGATCTGCCCAAAAAGCTGTAGTTGTGTAGTATCCTAAGAATCTCAATTTAGTTTTTGTCACTAATGGTAAAGCAAAAGAATCTGTTAGCTCCTTTCAAATATCATTGAGGAATTGCATTTGGAAAGCTGCAGGGAAGCTTCTAAGACAGGCAGATGTGCTTAAGTTACCTTCTGGCCTTCCTTCTCAATCTAGGAAAGTTGAGGAGTCGGGTGGGTGTGCCTAGGACCCCCTCCCCAGTTTAAGCCTCAAATAATTCCCTTTGAGAGATTAACAGTTGGAAGATGAAGCTTAGGAACAAACTGAAATTAATGCTTCATCGACTTTTATCTATGATTTATTCCTGAATATTATTTGAACCCCCATTAAACATTAAGCAATGTTCAACATTGCTTCTCAGGGTAGGTTACGATGTTTGTCTGTTTGAAAATGTGTTTTCTTAAGTGTCCTTTAGAAGGTGCAGTATAAAATTCATAGCTCGGGCTAATAAATAATTTTAGGGTAATTGCTTATAATATATTATACCACCTTGAACTTACAGATAAATGAGATGTTTGCCTTTCTGAAAGTTATTGCAAAGGTACACTGGACTCTAATAGATTTCTTGTTTTAATCTTTTCATATGTGTGATACTGTTGAATTGCTGTTTTGTTTTTATTTCTCTTATTGAAGCTAGCCTAATATTTGTTAGAATAAATATTGAAAACTTTAACTACAGTAATCTTTACCTTTTTTAAAAAATGCAATTTATAACTACTGGCAAGTAATACTAGCCTGTTAATTCACATACCAATTTGTTCTATAGAGAAGTTCAGTTACATCAGAGGCTTTGTCTTGTGTCTTTTGTAGTGCAGCTGCCCACCTTAATAACTGTCAGATAACATTGGCTGCTTTCCAAAGTGGTCACTGAGCTTGAAGAAACAGTTGTGTACACATGGAAAGAATGATATGCATCATTCCGCACAGAAATATGCACACCCAAGGCACACACGAAAAGACTGCCACATGGAAGTCTCCTTTAAGTGGTTGCCTATGGCAGCTGCCTTGCTACAGCAAGCTGTTTTCGTGTATAATCCAGGCTCTTAATATTTGCTATACAGAAAATGTACCAAGTCTTTGTGATGAGCTGCCACATAAAATGGTTTGGAGTATGAAGCCAGTTTTTGGTTTTGTTTTTTAAAAAGAGCTGTTGAAAGTGGTTTCTGTGTATCGGCCATCCTGTGTGCACTGAACCTTCTCTAGACTGTGATCCAGGCAAAGCATAAACTTTGTTGCCAGGCCCATTGAAACCCTTTTTATCATGAAGTAGGACACAAGCTGTTTGATTACTGTGCAGTTTCGCTTGTGGTGTATGCTTCAGTTCTGCGTGACATGTTTTCCCACTTAAGTTTCAGGTATCATACTACTTCTGAGTAGTAAACTGCAACTTGCAGTTGTGTTGAGAGAGATGGATGACAGTCAAGCATATATTGTAGTAATGCCCTTCTGCTCCTTTGATTAGTTGGAGTAATACAATCCATTGGTTTTGAAACAATGAAAGCTTAATGAGTTCAGAATGCCTAGATGAAATTACTAATACTCTGTCAGCGGCTCAATGTGGAGAATTAAATTTATTTTTTTATTTTAAAAAACCCATAAAGAACAGTAGCTTCAGTGGACACAAGATTTCATAAATACAATTAGTAGTAAACTCTTTCAGATGTTCAAAATAATACATGCTTTGAAGCATGTTCATCTAGGCATGGTTGGAACCCCCCCCCAATACCTTTCAGACCTTCCTACGCAACATGGAAAGGTTGGGCTGGAGTGGTGCGCCTGTATCATTCTTCACACATTATTTTTGAATGCATGAAGTGTGCTGTCATGGTTGACAGTTGGAAGGTGAAAGATAGGAATAAGATACTAGGTGGAATTCAGTGTTGCACTCTTCCAATCGTTCCACCTGTGCATGCATTTCAACTTACCAAATAGAACAACCCTCTTCTCCTCCCACAATGTGCTATTCTGAGGGTTCTTCTGATCTTCCACTTGAACCAATTTTGGGGGGTGCAGGTGGAAGAGGAGGGAAAACTCTCTTATGCAAGTGGAAGCCCTTGCATAGGTCTTCCACTGACAGAGCTGGTTTAGTGAATTCTGTCCCCTGAATGTAATGCTTGAATTAAGAATGGCTAGGGAAATGATATAAATTCTAAATTTAGGGATTTTAATCAACATCTTTCTTTTACGGATATATCCACCACCTAAAATGATTAAATCAGTATACCTTTTTAGTGTGAGAGAGAATTTAAATAAGAAGCTTGCCCCAGATGGAAAATTGTGAACCCCATATAAACCATGCTGAGATCCTAGAGTAAAGAAGGGACTGCAAATTGTTATAAATGCTTGTAGAGCAGGAGTAGCCAATGTGGTGCTCTCCAGATGTTGTTGGACTACAGCTCCCATCAGCTCCAGGAATGATGAGAGTTGTAGTGCAAGGGCTACTTTGGTTCTCCCTTTTGAGAGTACAGTATGGCCTGGTTCCAAGCATGTTTTTCTGAAATGGAGAACAAACCCTGGAGCTGAGCACCTCTCTTCTAGCACTGCTCCCTTCAGTACTTTATTTCTTGCTTGTATTAAGCCAGAGTTTCTCTTCTGTCTCAACCATGGCTTTATGGCAGTTTACAGACCAGAAATATAAGCTAGAAGTCATAAGCCAGAAATGATGCAGCAAGAGGGGGAGGGAATACTCTGCCCAATGTTTGTTCCTGTTACTATTAAACTATGGTTTATGAAGCCTGGAACTATTATCCAGCTGTAACTTTAAGAAAATGTTACGAATTGTAATATTTGGCTTGTAATAGATTTTTCATGCAAATGAGTTCTATTGCTTCAGTTCTGAGTGTAAATGTAGTCTAGACTTTATATTAGTTTCTTTAATGATGCCATCACCCAGCTCATTTATAAATGGTTTTTTTTTTTCAATTCAGGGCAGAGGATGATTTATTCACTAATTAATAGCAGGCAGCTTGTCAGAAACTGTCTGAGATCCAGTCTGGTGATGTGATACTTGGACTTGGAGACCTGGGATCAAATCTTTGATTAGTTGTGAAGCTTCTCTAGGGTTAATCCACACTATTTAAAGTACATGGCTTCCCCTAAAGGATCTATTGAACTGTAACTTGTTAAGAGTGCTGAGAACTGTAGCTTTTGGAGAAAGCAAGTACTTCAGTTGTATGATGTGCATATGTGACCTTGGACCCAACCATGCATGTTTAAGCATATCTTTCCTTATGGGATTTTTAAAAGAGAAAACTGGATAGTTCTCTTAAATGTCTTGAGGAAAGGGCCAGGTACAAATGTGGTAGTTGCAATTAATTTTAGAAGCTAATGTTTTAATCCTTACTATCTAGTGAAGAAGAGAAGGAACTGGCACAGACATGACTATACAGAATTTGATGATGGTTCCAAGCCAGTACAAGCTGGAACAAGAACATTTGTTAAACAGCTACGTGCTCGCTCCTTCCCAAGGTAAGATAAGTTGCATTAGAACATATATAAGAGCAGGTGCAGAAAGTCTTGTCATTTTTTCTAGCTCCTTCAAACAACAGTTTTGTCTTCAAGCCATAAACTTTAACACACTAAAAATAATGGGCAGCTGAATGTCTTTTTGGCTAAGACATCTAATGGTGATGGTGATATTAATTACTATTACTATTATTCATACAATTTGAAGTATTTATAATTAAAATTATTATTAATACATTTATTTATATCCTACCCTTTTCTCTGAAGGGACTCAGTATTTATAACCTGCCCTTCATTGAATGCTTTCAATCCCAGAATGGGGAACAATCAAATAAAGTAATAAAAATATGCAAAGAAGTAGTATACAAGAATTACAAAATCCATAAAAACAGGGCTATTAAATAACAAACAAATTAATAGCTCCAACATAATGCAAACAAAGCTAAACTACGAGAGCAACAATTCAGATTTCCAGCTGACACTGGAGATACCAGTACTGCAAGAATTCTATTGACTTCAGTTGTTGCAGTGCTGATTTACAATGGTAGTAGTAAATGAAGCTACTATAAACACCCAGCTTAAGTATCTATATGCTATAACTGTTAGGGAGAATGAAAGCCTTAAATTTCAGAAATTGCATTGAAATTACTTGCTGCTCTTCTGGATTAGGTGTGATTAAATACTCAGGTTTTACTGTCATTTAGTTTTCAAATGTTAAAAAGTATTGTTGTTTTTTGTAGTGCTGATGACATCATTTTGAAAATGCATGGCAGCCAGTTGACACAAAGATACCTGGAGAAGCATGGGTTTGATGTTCCCATTATGGTTCCTAAATTAGATGGCCTAGGTCTCAGGCTTCCTCCCTCTACTTTCTCTGTTCTGGATGTGGAACGATACGTAGGTATGGTCTGTTATGAAGAACGGTAAAAACATGTGTAGTAATTAAAATGGTAATAAAACCACGTTTACTGTAATTAGAAATGGGACTACCTAAACTGATGTATGCAGTCACTAATGGAGTTTAGCCTTTGTCACTCTGCTCTGTGAATGTGGTATGCAGAGTACTAACATGTCAACTCTTAGTGCAATGCAAGCAACTTTGTGGACAACTTGTGTGTAGCTTTAGGGCCCCTTCAAATTAGAACAAAAAAGCGAAAGCAGCCTTTTGGAAGGATGAATATTCACACCTGGAAGTTTAGACATTACATTTCTTTGCCTGCATCTTTACTGTGATAAGGTTTGAGAACATTTCTCTACACTTTACAATTTCAAAGATGAAAGCTTTTAAATGTGTGATCCAGTGTTGTGCAAGCAGGTTTCTCTTTGCTTCTGTCTTGCTTCCTTCAAATTGTTCCAGAAGGGTTCCCTGTTGTCAGGGGCAGGTTTTGGGGGATTCAGATAGGAAATGAGAGCCCCCTTGTGTACTGAGGCCCATTCTGCTCATGCACAGACATCATTAGATGACACCCTCTATATTTAGACTACACATCAGATTTAGTGAGATTACTCCAACAGTAAAAGTGTGATATCTACATTATCACTATCTCTGAAATTGTAGTTCTAGGTTGCTGGTAAGACTGATCACTTTGTTGGGTAGTGAGGGATAACCTTCAGGTTTCTATGAATTTCCTCAGTGCTTCACAGTTACTCCTTTTACCTTAAGAGAGCATTACAATATAATAAAAGATGCCTTGTTCTATATAACTTAATTGTTGCTTATTTTTTAGATTACTAACTACTCCTTTTTAAGAACACTAGAAATGTTATAGAAAGCAATATTTTGCCAAAATCCCTAGATGTGACTTTCAGTTATGTTTATTGGTGATCCTTGTTTTCTTTTTTACAGGTGGTGATAAAGTGATAGATGTTATTGATGTGGCAAGACAAGCAGACAGTAAAATGAAGCTCCATAATTATGTTAAGTATTTCACAAATCCTGACAGACCAAAAGTATTAAATGTGATCAGCCTTGAATTTTCAGACACAAAGTGAGTATATGGTTTTTACACATTTGTTTTGAAATCCTATATCAGGAAGTGGATTACAATATAATTCCCTGGCTTCTTAAAGGCTTGCTCTAATTAAGTAGGAAAATCAGTCTCGGAGGCTGGCATTTGGCAATATGGAGATTGGCAAATGAAAGTACAGTGGCACCTCAGGTTACATACGCTTCAGGTTACATGCGCTTCAGGTTACAGACTCTGTTAACACAGAAATATTGCTTCAGGTTAAGAACTTTGCTTCAGGATGAGAACAGAAATCGTGTTCCAGTGGTGCGGCAGCAGCAGAAGGCCCCATTAGCTAAAGTGGTGCTTCAGGTTAAGAACAGTTTCAGGTTAAGTACGGACCTCCGGAACGAATTAAGTACTTAACCCGAGGTACCACTATAAATATAATTGGCCTGCTTCTCATGTCATATTCAACCATACTTTACAACTATGGTTGATTGTAAACTAGCAGCATAAAGGTCCACCTTGCTTAAAATTCCCCAGGGTCCTACTGCTTCTGCTATGCTGCAGGTGAAGCAAGCCCAAGTCTGGCTTCTTGTGTCATCCAAACCTGCAGTTTGGAGGAAATGAGCAATGGTTTTATCTTGTGGTTTAATGTGATATGTAAAGTAGGTCACAGTAATTTGATTATGATACCTTTGTCTAAAACTTAGCAGGAATCACCCTAAAATAACTTTGTTTGAAGGAATGAATGAGTACCATTTGATCTTTTAAGGGCAGCATCTGAGAATATGCTAAATATTAATTGGTTATATGAACCGCCACCCCCACTTTTGACTTCTGTAGAGCTACTGTACTTAATTGGTGCAGATAAAAACGTCGTAGACACTGGTTGTATCTGTGTACCTTCACTAAAATTCATTCACTGTGTTCTTATCTATTATTGTATGTGTTTCTTCTTTTAAGGATGTCTGAATTAGTGGAAGTCCCTGAAATCGCCAGAAAACTTTCTTGGGTTGAAAACTACTGGCCAGATGATTCAGTCTTTCCTAAGCCTTTTGTTCAGAAGTACTGCTTAATGGGAGTTCAAGATAGCTACACAGATTTCCATATTGATTTTGGGGGCACCTCTGTCTGGTATCATGTTCTCTGGGTAAGATAACACTGCTGATTTCTAAATATAGAATGTACAGTATTCATAATGGGTTTAAAAATAATAATCTTGAAGGGTTCTTGCATGCACCAGCCTGGTTCCAACATAACACTAAACTAAACTACAGCTTAGCCCAAATGAGGAAATGTGAGATGAGATTGTGTCTGCTTTGCTCCTTCCCAGTCATTTTGCTGCTTTAATGTGCTGAGTTGTGGTTTGGCTTAATGTTGTGTGCACTCTTTCCAGTCAAAAGTGAGCTGTAACCAAGGTTTGTCCTGTGTCTTACAGTTTGCCTGGGAGAGCTAAACCATGAGCCCAGGTTTGGACATCACACTAAGCCAAACCACAGTTTTATATAGCACAATGCAACAGCACAATGATTGGGTAGGAGCTAAATGGCTCGTGTTTGCTCATTATTATTATTATTATTATTATTATTATTATTATTATTAATTGAATTTACATATTGCCCTATACCCGAAGGTCTCAGGGTGGTTATGAATGACACTGTTGAAACTGTTAGTTCAATTAAGGTTTTAAGTTTAACCACACTGGGCATTTTGTGACTATTGGGCTGAGAGTTTTAAAATTGTTATTCTGAACACTAATGGGTGTGATAGTTGGAAAAGCTAATAAAAACTGATCTCTTCCAACTTCATTCTATTGAGTTGTCTGTTTTGCTATGCCCAGAACATTATTTCTAGGCCTATCATGTTCAGTTGGGAAGGAACCTAAGCATTTTTATTCCTATACCCCATTCCCAACTTACCAAACCTGATGCACTCAAAATGATGTTGGGCTGCAAAAGGGTTGATTGGAGTTGCTGTCCAACAACATCTCGGGGCCACCAGTTTGGGAAAGCCTGCTTGATCCCATAATCTTCTACCTCTCCTTAATTGCTACTATCACAGTTTTATTGTGTAGCAGAGACAAATTTAACCTCATTCAATATTTTTTATGTATAGGGTGAAAAGATATTCTACTTGATCAAACCGACTGATGAAAATTTGGCAATCTACGAATCTTGGAGTTCATCTGTCACCCAGAGTGAAGTGTATTTTGGAGATAAAGTTGACAAGTGTTACAAGTGTGTAGTGAAGCAAGGACATACTTTATTTGTTCCCACAGGTAAAATGCTTTCCTCAAGGAATAATCATGCTCATATCTGTTGAGTTTGGTGGCTGGTGTTCAGAGGACTCTTTAAAATTCAATTAAAAAAAATATGCTAATGTGTTTAGCAATTCTGACCCAATTTAGGATAAGGAAGTTGAGACATTATTAAAAGTTCCCACTCAGAGGCTGCCTGCTGTGTCTGAAAGATTCGCTGTTCTGGACTTGTCTCCATCCAGTCAGCCTCTGCTGGGTGCCTGAATCTGAATGGGTGTGGCTGAAACATTGAATCTCTCATGACACAGTGGAACAACTTGTCCTTAGAATTGTTAAGAGTGTCTGCATGAATCGCTGCTCTGGGATTTCTCCTTCAGGTGAGGATGCCTGTTCAGATCATTGACTCACACAGACATACAAGGTCTAGACTCCTCTGAGTGTGAGTAACTTCTTTTTCTCACACTCGAGTCTACTTTGAATGTAAAAATAAAGGGTTTCTAAGATTTTTAACTAGGAAACTAAGTATGCCTTAGGTAGTTCTATTTGAAAAGCAACATTTTAAAGCAAAATAATTTAATGTGCAGTGTGTTACGGCAACGACTATGTAACCCTAGTCAACAAAAAAAAATATATCTCTGATACTGGGATTTATCCTTTGGGAGAGAGCAGTGTGAAATAGTCACCAAGAATATCTCATTATGTCTTTTTCAAACTTGCCTTATTGATGCCAGTACCATGAGGTCACTTATGGTCATGCTTGACTTGTGACAATTCTTTTAGTATGTAAGGTCACATTTATGAGGGATTTATAGGTTGCTACAACCACCACCTTGAAGTGTGCCTGAAAAACTGCCAAACACAGTACAGATCTTATTACTGGTAAAATGTCCTTCCTAATGTGAAAGAGGGAACCACATTCTTCAGCCAAGAGCTCAGCACAGATGGTATTGTAGAAGTCTAGTCATGGTGTTATGAGAACATAATGGACTCCAGGGCTCCAGAGAAAAAAAATCCAGAGAAGCAATGACCATCCCTCCACTTCTGTGCTGTCTTTTAGAATTTCTGACTGCATTAACTCAAAATAGGAGCATATATATTGGATATTCTCTTCCATGTACCACTTAATGATTACACATGGGGTGGTTTTTAAATACTGTGCAAGAAACTAACACAAGAAAAATAATAAATTGCAATTATATGAGCTAAGGAGGTTTCTGATACTAGGGTTAAACTCTTTAGACAGTGTTTCCATTCAGTGTGCCATAGACTTCCGTTTCAAGATTGAATTAGATAAAATAAACACTTTTGACTTTTATCCTGGTACTTCAGTTTGTTCCCAGCTGGAGCTGGAAGAGGCTTGGATTTTGGGATTCTCCATTTTCACACACTTTCTTCACAAAACTGCTACACTTAGACAGTTTAATAGGATGTGCATGTCTTTCACCCAGTGTGATTAGTGATGCCAGTATTGTTACAAAACATTATATTGGAGGTCTTCAAAGTATCAGTCCTATCCTGTGTTTTGTTGAAGTCCAACATGTAGGGCATGTGAAATATTTTGTAGCAGGGATACTCAGGTTCTACTTACCTGTCATTTCAGGCTGGATTCATGCTGTGCTCACTTCTCAGGACTGTATGGCTTTTGGAGGAAACTTTTTGCACAACCTCAATATTGGCATGCAGCTCAGGTTTGTACTGGAGCTTTCTCTTTTTATTATGTATCTTCTCCCATAAGCTTGAAAATATTTTTGTCATTCAGTTGATACATAATTGATTAAATGAGATTAAATGGCACAAGACACTAATAAAAGAGACAATGCTGCTATTCTGCCAGGGGTGGACTGAATATTACAAGAATTATTTCCAGATAGAAATGAATAGTTTGTTCTGTTCCACTTGCCTTTGAAATTAAACAAGATAACATGGAAGATTACATCAGAACAAACTGAAATTTGGCAAGCAAAACTCAGGAACTGGAAAATAAATTCTAATTCCTGCATTACTTGAGAGTAAACTTTTTGTTCTAAGCATACCATAATGGCATAAGTTGCTTGAATTCTGTCTGTTTAAAGTTGGGTTTATGTATTAGTATTATGAAGTCCAACGTCGCAGCTCAATATGCAGCAGAGCTTCAAAAGAGATAAATCCAGAGCTTAGAAAAGTTCTGCCCAATTTTGTCAAGTTTGATCTTACTACTATTGACTATTAATCTTGATGTATCTTGTTTGTCATGGACTGCTTCATTTTGCAGCACACCATATAATTTAGGTGAACACAGTTACAGTGATCAATATTCACACAAAATAATCCTTCTAAATTGTTTATTTAGGTGTTATGAAATGGAGAAAAGGCTAAAAACCCCAGATCTTTTCAAATTCCCTTTCTTTGAAGCCATCTGTTGGTTTGTGGCCAAAAACTTACTGGAAACTTTGAAAGGTAACTCATTTCATGTTTTAAGAAGAACGTGAGGCTAGACTTTTTTCTACCATTTGCGGGAAGACCCATGTCTAATGTACATCAGTCAAACAAGACATAAGTTACTCATAGTTTATAACTGGAAAATGTAAGTGTAGCTACTTTGTTCAGTTTTGATATGACAGAAGCTTTATGGATTAAAAGCATTTGTAGTAAATGATACACATATGATTCATGTGCAGCGGAGTACAAAGGCTTTGACAAAGAAGGCATATGAACCTTTTTCTTTAGAGTGTCCTATGTATCTTTAAATATGTGTCAACTGCAGTTATTTATGTGGAAGTGAAAATATATTTGTTTCAGGACCACATTCATGCACAGCCCTCTAAAGTTACACTTGTCACCTCACTCAAATTATTAACTTGTACGCTGCTTCCCTTAGTCTCTATTAGTCAATACTCTATGCACCTCCATTTAGATTCTCTGCCAGTCTCCCCCAAAATAGCTTTTTTCTTAGTAATAAGACTCACATTTATAAAGTAAATGTAGTTCAAATAGCTGAACTGGGAACTAATAGAAGTTCAAGAAACTGAGGAAAGCAACTGAAGCTGACAAGTAACTAGACTGTTAGCCAACTGCACAACAGGAGGCTGAACATAAAGCTTAAAAAGTCCACCTCTAACCCCAAAACTGTTCTGATAATACGATGTGGGAAGGATATGCTTTTGTGAGTATGCACATGTATAAGAAATGTCCATGGCCACCGCCTTAGCACTGAACCCAGGCAGTCAAGTCTTCTTTTTTAATCTGATTGAAAAATCATTTCACTTAGCCACCACCCTGTCAAGGGAGCTTCTACCCAAAGGAATGCACACAGCAGAGAGTTCACTCTATATTGTCAAAGATAACATTTACAGTTGCTTCTGTGGCTCCAGATACCTACACACCAGTCTAGTGTCTAGGCAGCTACTCCCAGGTCCACTCTCTATGGAGCAGTTGCAGCAACTGGCGATCACTCTCCCCTCCACCATTTTATGTACCTTCCCATGATAGGCTGTTTGCCCATAACCAGAGACTACACCTGCATAGAAGCTTCCTCTGCTCTTTGCACTTCATTCCTCTGCTGGTTCTGGGAGACTGTGGTGCAGTAGAGGGTGGGGAGGCACCTTGCCCTTCACTTGCCTGGCCTTCCTCTTCCTCCAACTCTGTAACTTCCCCTTCCTCTGATTCTTGTTTCCTGGCTGGTACAGGACCTTTGGTGCTTCTCATTGGCTTTCCTTTGGAAGCTAAAGGGCTGCCCCTAAGTTTAAAGAAAGCTTAGTGAACATGCACCTCAGTAGGTTTCTAGTTTTACTTCATGCTCTCCCCTGCTGATAACAAAGTTTGGAAAATTACTTTCTACTGAGGCTGAGACTGACTAAAGTCCATGAGATTTTTTCATGTGTAGCTTGGTTACTGAATCCCATAGATCCATTTGCTCTGAAGATCCATTGGCATGTGGCTTGGCAAACCACTGTTTGGTTTATGTAGGCAATCCTGTAAAATCTGGGGTGTGGGGAAATTCTCCTTTGGGGCAGGGGTTGACCATGATGGCTTTCAACCCCTTTTCTTTCCTAGAAGTTAACGAATTAAACGATTAATTTACATTACAAAACAATTACTGTAGGAATGTACAGTTGTGTGGCATGCTGTAACTGCTAATTAATGACCAGACATATTGTAGTAATTTATAAAAGTTTGTTTTTTAAAAAAGGCTCTTTTTGAACTTTGTAAGTGTTGATGCTATAAACCCACAGTTTACTCTTCATTGTAGTTTTGAATGCATGAGTAACTTTTTACAGGTTTAAAGGTTGAGAGAGATGTAAATACTCATTTGACATTTATATTAATCTAATGTGCAGTGTTTGTCTTTATTTCCAGAACTGAAAGAGGATGGTTTTTACCCTCAAACTTTCTTAGTACAAGGAGTGAAAGCTTTACTTACTGCTTTAAAGTTATGGATGAAAAAAGATGTAAGTTGAAATGTGTAGTCATAATTTTTAGTGGGTTTCTTTCTTTAAAAGAAAAGCCTTTAAAATGCAATACAGCTTCATAAAAATTCTGTATATAAATATGCTGCTGATTTGTATTTGGGGGAACTTAACTGCTTATTTTCCTGTTTTACTTAACAGCTGGTAACAGAACATGCCTTTGAAATTCCAGACAATATAAGGCCTGGACAGCTAATTAAAGAACTATCTAAAGTGATTCGTTCTGTAGAGGTAAGAATAAAATACATTGAATATGATTGCAAAATTTGGATAATCACATATGATTACTTTCAGCTTTTGGAGATGCTCTCCTTTAGTTGTGCTCCTCTCTCTTCAAAAATAACTGCTAGTTTGCTGAAATAATCACTTCCAAACTTTTATTACTCATGGTTGGCAAACTGTTTAGGTGCTTATGATTATAAGATACTTATCAAGTATAACCCACCCTATGGTTCTATCTTAGAATTCAAAGTTTAAGTAACCATATTATGGGGGAATTATAAAGGCAGTTTAGAGTGAATAATGAAATTTGAATAAAATCTTTAGCTGGAGCATAACATTCTCTTTCTCTTATATTTCAGTAGTGGACAGAGTCCCTTAGGGTGCTGTTGTAATAGACAATACAGGAAGAGGATGGAATAATCTAGTTGAAAGTCTTATACTGCTACTTGAAAGTGAAACCTTCTTTCACTTTAAATTGTGTGGAATTGTCAGTATGGGCTGCTCTAAATAACTTTCTTTTATTTAAAGGAGGAGAACAGCAAACCAGTTAAAACTCAGGGAATTATTGGTGTGTGCCAAGTTTCGCGTTCATCAAATGAATCAGCCTCCGCCCATCATTCCAGACGAAAAGCAAGGAAGCTACGGGACCATGCCATCAAAACTCCATCTAATTTGGACATCTTGGAGCTCCACACAAGAGAAGTTCTCAAAAGACTAGAGATGTCCCCGTGGGAAGAGGCAAGTGCAGAATTGCATATTGGAGCAAAGTAAAGCACAACTAGAACATTTAATGTGCAGGGCAGAGGGCACACATAAAAATGGGAAGTTGTTGCATTTTTAAAACAAAGACTGTGGGAGGTATAATCATATCATCACTGGTTAATGTTCAATGAAAATATTATTCTCACTTTTCCACATCATTGAATACCACTGGTTTGGTGAGGAAATAGAGTTGTTGCACTACCCAGGCACATATATATATATTGTACTGGACACCACAGGTAGGGAGGAGCGACCTCAAAATGCACTTTCCATTTTGGGTGTATGTGAATAGATGAATTTTGAATTAGCAAATATAGATGTAGGGTGGCAATAAAGGTATACGGTATGGCTACAGTAAAAGAATGCTAAGCCTGGAATCAGACCTTTCAAATACTTCTCCATTTTACCCAAAAAAATCCAGGACAGACCATATTTTGGAAGTTGCCTCTACATACTCTCCTGTGATCTAAAAAGTATTTGGTACCGGAGCTGTTTTAAGAAGAAAAATTAGAAGGGTTTTGCGGTAATGGTGGTCTTTCCCACTGGTATCACTTTTCCTTTAAAACATCTCATCCAAATCTCCAATTACCTCCCATTTCTGGAACCTTAAGTATATAATTCTGCTTGTTCCCAGTGTATAGTTTCTGGGATAGGTTTTTATAGGTGAGGATATATTAATTGCAGTTTATCCCTCCCGGTGCCCACGTTTGTGGGTTGAACAGTGTTTTAAAATCCTACCCCTAGCAGCAAAATTAAAAGCATAGGTGTTAGGTTGTAAAACCTTGTTTTGAACAAGTCCGGCTATGAAGTAAGCTGGCTCCTCTTTCTTAACCCACTTAAAATAGAATTAAGCAACATACAGTGGTACCTCAGGTTACATATGCTTCAGGTTACATACGCTTCAGGTTACGGACTCCACTAACCCAGAAATATTGCTTCAGGTTAAGAACTTTGCTTCAGGATGAGAACAGAAATCCTGCTCCGGCGTCGCAGCAGCTGCGGGAGGCCCCATTAGCTAAAGTGGTGCTTCAGGTTAAGAACAGTTTCAGGTTAAGAATGGACCTCTGGAACGAATTAAGTACTTAACCTGAGGTACCACTGTACTGGAAAGTAAGCTTAAAAATATAATTTACTTGATAATTGGTTCACAGCAAAAGCAGAAGTTAAAAATGCAGGCAAAATACTTAACATTTACAGTATAACCTGCTTCAGGCATGTGCTGAAGGTGGAGGAATCAGAGGCATGTCTGCATCCATTGCTGGTGAGAGAGAGAGAGAGAGAGAGAGAGGAGTTACTAAGTGTTCCTTCCTGTTCAGGAGAGAAGGGGAAATGACATCATACAGAGTCCTCTCTACCAGTTATATTTCTATGGTCTGAGTATCTTCCTGTTAGCAATACAGCTCTGTGCACTTAATAATATATGTGCTGATACATTGTAAAAATTCATCTGTAAAGTTACTATGGCTGTCTTGTGTCTTAAATTATTTCTCAGGGGAAGTACCATCCGCCCATACTTGCAAAGTAGAATAGTTTAGACATGATAATAGTGAATATGTGCACTAAGCACCAACAATCCAGAGAATGGGAGAGAATTGAGTGTTGTGCAGGAGGAAGGAGTTGCTGCAACTTGGGCCATGTGCGTGAAAGACAATTGTACACATGAAACAGACTTCTCTCTCTGCCGTAATGGCTATTAATAATGCAGGATTTCTTCGTTTGCTGGCTGTCAGTGTTTTAACTGTGGCTTGGCAGTGCACCACCGCTGATGTGGATTACAAAGAGAAATAGCTTATTAAAGTACCATTAACTGTAGGTGAAATCTTTTGTCCCCTTGCTTTAGGACACGGCCAATGGTAAACTGAATGGAAGGTTTAACAAGCCTCTTCAGCCATCTTCTACTGTTCCTGAATGGAGAACGAAGGACAATGATTTACGGCTTTTGCTGTCAAATGGAAGAATAATTAGGTATAAAAACATCAGCATGCAGCTTGCTACATGTAGTTTACTTTAGGCATTTTTGAAAATCCAGCTTGTAGTTAATTGACAGATCTGGGCTGAAAAAGGGATACAGCAAGAAACATCTGTAACCAAACATAGGAATTAAATGTTTGGAGGAACAAAGGGGCACATTTTGCAGGACTGTCTCCAACTTGAGGCAGTTCTGGATAGAGTGCTGCCATAATGGACTTACCTTGTGTGGTGGGGCAGCAGCATTTGAAACCCTGCCAGACGGCTCTTATGTCACCTCCACCTCAATTTCTCCCAGTGCCCTCAGGAAGCACCATTTGTGGCATTGTGAGCAAATTTAAATGTAGACTAGGTCCAGCTAACTTGCGCTGCTGGAGCTCTGACTCAGAAAAACTTCAGGCATCAGTGATTGGGCCCCACTGAGCTCCAGTCCTGCTAATATAGATGGTTTTAAACCTGGTTTCAGGTCTGGAGTCAGATGCAGGTCAGCATGAAGAAGCAGTCTCAGTTGTCAGTGAAGTTAACTCTTTATTCAAGGAAAAGGCATACAACTCAACAACACTTACCAGCAGGTTTTGCCCTCATAGAGCAGTTGGCGGGACTGAAGATCCCTGCCTCCCCCGCCCTTCTAAGGTTCCCCTCCCCCAGATGTTTCCCAAGCAGTCTCAAGCTGCACCTGCACAATTCTGGCCTCTGTTCCTCTCTCCTCGTTATTCAGCACATTCTTGGAGACGGGGTGGGCGGGGAGAGCTGGTCGCAGCAGGAGAGGAAAACTCCCTGGATTCTTCTGTAGTCTCTTGACCCTGCTGCTATGTTGCAGCCTCGCAGTCTGAACAGCTCCTTGTCACATGCTCTTCCTGCTCACTATACCCTGTTGACCCTTCAGCATTCAGTACTTCCTTCCATTCTTCTCCCTCTGACAGAAGTCAGAGGGTCCCATCACCAATCCGCTGGCTCTGAGCCTTTCTTCTCTGGGGTTTCTCTTGGGGTGTGGGTTTCCCGGCTGGTTTTTCCCACCTCTCCGCTTCGTCCAGCCAGTCTCTGACACCTGGGGCGGAGAACCTTTTTCAGACTAAGGGCATTACTCATTCACGGGGAAACATTCTGGAGACCATATGCCAGCGGTGGTCTGGGTCAAAGGCAAATGTGGGCAAAGCAATGGGTGTGACTCTTACATTTGTACAGTAGGATACATTCCACCCATGCAAAAGTCAGGTGTTTCTGCTCCCCACATCTCTTCATCCCCCACATATCCCTTCAGTAGCACGCACCCCTCCTCCAGCAAGCAAGAGGCATTATCCTACTTCAAGAACACATTGAAGGATTGTTCAAAGCAGAGTGGTGGTAATGTGGCCTTTGGCGAAGGCATGACCTGCAGAGAGTCTTGAGGGCCAACTTGAGAGGCTTGGAAGGTCAAGTTTGGCTTCCTGGCCTGAGGTTTTCCACTCCTGTTTCAAATAATTGAAAATGATTTAAACCTTCTGTTAAAGAGAATAACAGCCAACAATTCTGCACAGACTTGGGAAAAATTCTTCAGTAGATGAGAAATGGTACTGTAAAAGTTCTAGGAAGCAGTGAAAATCGGTTATTACTTCTAAAAAGATGGGGCAAGGCCCCAATGGATCTTTTTTTGATTTGGTAACAGGTTATTTTATTACAGAGATGAGAGGCAACCTTTCAGAGATCGAAGTCTTTACACTGCGGACAGTGAAGATGAGGATGAGAGAGCAGAGTCCGAGAAGGAAATAACAGTTAAGGCAGAAGAACAGATCTCCCAGGAAGCAGATGGCAGTGTAGATGCTCAGAAACCACTGAACAGTAAGTATGTTTTCCTTGAACTAGAAATCCACGGCTATTGTATCTGTACCGTCCTTCATTGTTGCTTTGTACTGCTGATCAATGTGGCATCATTCATCAGGGTAGTTAAGCTTCCACTGACAATTGCTGTATTTAGACATAATGATAAATCATGTCTTAGCACTATGCGATTGAGCCTTCCTCTGCTCAGACTTGTGTGCTGTCCCCATTTTCTCCTTTTCCTGCATGACTGGAAGGAGGATTATGGAAGTTTTTACTTTTGATTTCAGTTAAACCAGACCTTCCTCTTTCTTCTGAACCAGAGTTCATGACTAACACTAACTATACTTAGTTTAAACAAGCCAGCTTCAAAAACCATGAGTTGAAGCTGACTTGTTTTTGAAACTGACCTTAGTCTTGAAGTCCATTCCCTGGTTCAGATTGAAGCAGGGTTTTGGCTGGTTAAAACCCCAAATAAAAAAAATGGAATCCTCATCTTGGCCACATGGGAGGAACACACAAGCTCAGGAGAAGGCCAAGCTCTTTTATACAGCACTATGCCATGGTTTAGTGTCACTTCAGATGCAGCCAATATTTAAAAAAAGGCTAAAGGTGGGTTATGAGTGTTTGTTAAATTCAGATATGGCTGTGTTCATAGACGTAGGTCAATGTCTTTGGTTAATTAGGAAATACATAGCTAGGAATATCTATGACTCATGAGCTGGATATGTTGGGGACCTTAGTATAATGAGTTCAAGCAGTATGTTATCCCCATATAAATAAATTATTGTGACTGTCTATGATCACAGGGAAAAAGTCCAATTTGATCAAAGTAGAGTTTCTATTGAGAATTCCCTATATATGGAATATATAGTATTTTCTCACAATTACAGTGGCTTTCTGAGGCCAGAAATTAAATTCCTAAGAACTGGGAAGTAACAAATTACTTATTAATTGCAAACTTTCATTCCCATACTGCTTAACAGTGGGCATTAAATTCTGTTTTTGGAGTGTGGATATGTGTACTAAGAGTTTCATTGTCTTCAAAGCAATGTACAGTCACAGGATGAAAGATTCAGTTGGTAGCAGGAACTATAGGGAAGTATGTCCAAATAATATATGGCAAATCTAAAATCCCTCTCTTTTTCTCCTCCAGTGTTCTTTGAAAGTGTGAAATCAGAACTCAGGAATGGAAACTCAGAATACTCTGATATTTCTGATTCAGAAGAATCTGAGCCTGATTGCACTAACCAGGTAAAATACAAGAGTGCCACAGGTGGTGGTTAAATGAAGTATTAAACATTAGAATTCAAAGGACATCTAGCTCTGAATAGTATTAATGACAAAAATGGGCAAGAACAGTTTGTGCATGAGGGGCGGAGTTAGATGAAAGGTCAGCTAGTATAGATATAAACTGTTTTTTAGGCTGACCCTGCTACAAAACTATTTTCTTTTTAAATTTTATATATCTGCATCTAAAGTACACCAAGCATACATTTATGTAAAATTTTATTGCCTAAGACATGGCTTCCAAATAGAATCCCATCTCATCCTCATAACCCAACATCTCCTCTAGGAATATATATTTAATCATCCTAACCTTAAGAATTAAACCACAGAGCCTAGCGCTTGCCGATCAGAAGGTCGGTGGTTCGAATCCCCACGATGGGGTGAGCTCCCATTGTTTGGTCCCAGCTCCTGCCCACCTAGCAGTTTAAAACCACGTCAAAGTGCAAGTAGATAAATAGGCACCGCTCCGGCGGGAAGGTAAATGGCGTTTCTGTGCACTGCTCTGGTTTCACCAGAAGCGGCTTAGTCATGCTGGCCACATGACTCGGAAGATGTCTGCGGACAAACGCTGGCTCCCTCGGCCTATAGAGCGAGATGGGCGTGCAACCCCAGAGTCGTCCGCGACTGGACCTAACTGTCGAGTACCTTTACCTTTAACCTTAAGAATTAACTAAGATTAAAATATGAAGTAGAAATTAGTGTAGAAGTTAATGGTATTCATTGTGTTGAAAGTTTTGTTTTCCTCCCACCAGCAAAAAGATTTCTCTCTTGAGGAGTCAGAAAGCTCAGGTGATGAGAAACAGGAAGTAACTTCAAATTTTAGAGAGGAATCTAAAATAACAAATGACCTCTTTCAAACCATGCAGAAGCCATCTAGACATCTAGAAATGACAATTAAAAGGTGAGTAAAGAAAGGGTGGTGGTGAACCATTAAAAAATTAATGGAGGTGCTTGAAGCAAATTATATTAATTGCTTTCTGTTAAATAGGAAAATGAAACATTTTAGTCCTGTGATACAGCTTTCTTCTTTCCTCTTATTTTTTAGGGAATGTCCTACCTCGACCAGTACGGAGGAAGAAGCTATTCAGGGCATGCTTTCTATGGCAGGATTGCACTATACCACTTGTTTACCAAGTCATATGCAGAGCACAGACTGCACTGATAGAAGAAGCTCTCTTCAGGAACACAGAAGCTATCCCAAAAGTAGGCATAAAGACAAGCTGTCTTCCCAGAGTCATAAAGCAGAATATGGTATGTTCTCTTGTAGATGTATATTATGCCAAAACTAAAATATGCCTAAGCTATAGATTGCAAAAGTAGGCTGCATGGCTGGATTAGCTTGAAAGTTGCAGTCCCCTTCAGGGAATCAAGATCCATGGAATATCTGTAGTGGGGTTTTTTGGTCAGATTTAGATTTTCTAGCTTTCTAAGACAGCAGATGGCTCATGTACTGCCTGTAGAAAAAAATAGATCCATCTGACTTCAGCTACTAGTGCACATGCCAGGCTAAAAAGGTCTGTGTAGTTGGGCAGACAGTTTCTAGTAAAAGCAAGTGACTAGACTGCTGGAAACATGCAAAGCCTACATTTCTCCATTACAACTTGAAGCTGGAAAGCATGTGCTTCAAATGCCCTTGTTTCTCTTTCTGATATTAAGTGCTTAAGATACTAACAAAAGAAATCTGTTGTGGTTGAATTGATTAATTTATAATTGGGGGCATTGTGCAGAGATTTCAGCAGGTAACCGACAGATGCAGTGACTCATGCATTCTTGCATTAACAGATGGATTTATTTTTCCAGCTAGAGAGGTAATAAAACTCTAAGCATTCGTATTCTCAAATTACTCGATATGAGATTAGGAGTGTAAAAAACTAAAAACTAAAAACCTTACAGGGGCCTGCTTATGGGATTAAAGACACCTGTGTGTTAACACTGTGTTTACTAATTCTACCACAGTAGGGTTCTTTAACGTCGTAAATACAACAATTTATATAGATTTTAATGATTGTGAATGAAATTTCATTGGAAGTATAAAATCCAATTTAATGCGATGTTCATTTAAAGTTGATAGAAAATACAGGAAAATATCACTAATCCAAGTAGTAGTAGTAGTAGTAGTAGCAGCAGTAGGGTTTTTTACATTGAATTTTCCGAGACCATTATTTAGGCTTAAAATGAATTTTTTTAAATATAAAATTGAGACAATGGCCACATTCAGATGTAATGCTAAGCCACGAGGTCTCCCACATATTTCACTTCCACTTTAGTCAAGCAGAGAAACAAACCATGGAATGGCTTACTTTGTGTCATGCCAGAACTGGTGCTTGTAGTTTGTTTCTCTCCATGTGAACCATGACCGGAAGCCCAGTCTTGTTCTTTGCTTCCTGATTGGATTTGTTTGGGAGAAACCAAGAGGCATGGTGGTTCACACATGATGTTAATCTGGGTTGTTCCTCTGCTTCAATAAGTCTAGGTGCAAAAGTGCACAGCTTATACACAGGATAACTTGCTTAATCCATAAGTCATAGCTTAGTACTGTGTCTAAACACAGCCATTACCAAAATGTAGCAAAATCAAAATGTAACAGCAGAAGAATGAGGGGGTGGGGAAGCATAAAAATATGATTTCAGTAGTAGCTTGTTAATTTGCTGATTCTGGTTTTCTTAAATTAATTTTAGTTAATAAATGATAGCCTTTTGTCGGAGGTAAGAAAATCATAGCGTGGTTTGTTTTATATATAAAAGAATCAACAATGATGTGTTGGTCAGAATTGCCAGTACTTTGCCCCAATAACTTGTTTCACCAGTTTAGGGCAATAGCAAGATGTTTGCTTTTAGCAAAACCCAGAAAGCGTAGTAACTTGACAGCTGTGACAGCAGATGTTGTCTCAACTATAATCTGTTTGATGCTTTTCCACCCATCTCTATATCTATGGTTACGAAGAGATGCAGATGGCAAAGGCAAACAGTTTTGATCCAAAATGCTTCAGTTTTTCTGGTTTTGTATTGGGGAAGATCTAATGCTGTCTGAAGTATGAAAGGCGTGTACAAGTGGCACAAATGCTACAAGGATCTGATAAGTGTAATATGTTGGTGATCTTTCACCGTGAGCCATTACAGTCACCACTGCAGATTGGAGCTAATCTAGTTTCCATTGTAGATTTATTTACCAGTAGATTTTAATACTTTTGTGTACAAGCTAGTCCGTCCTATAACATTTTGGGCTGTGGGGTTCCGTGTTAGCATTCTCTTGCCCAAAGAAAACTGCAGACCTATGACTAGGCAATAAGCTATTGCATTATTCTAGTAGGAAATTTGCCTCAGTGTAAAATTTGTTTTGTTGAACTTCTCTTGGGTTACTCTGGTAGTACACTGGGTGGAATCTGTAGGGGGGAATGAATAACATATAACTATACTAAGAACTTCAAATTTCTGTTCAGGTAAGCACATAAAAGAAGAAAAAGATGTGGGAGCTTCAACATTTGCTTCACAATTACATGCAGTTTCTAAAGTAAATCCTCAGGTAAGATTATATTATGTGTCTAATAAAGCAGCTTGCTGTGTACTGTACACATTAAATCAGGAGTGGGAACTGGATTTGGCCAATTTGCTCTTGGCAGACTGCTTTTGACACGTGGGTGGGGATGCTGTGCCAATCATTGGGCATCCTATACCATTATGTGATTCAACTTCAAAGGAAGAATTAAAATTTAAGGCCAATTGCAAGCCCGCTTTCTGCAGGGGTCAGCTAGGGGTCAGAAAGGTAAGGGACCAGCTGCTTAGCACAGCGAAGGTGGAAAAATGCCGCCTTTGCTGTAGCTGCAACCTGCACCTCCATAAAGAGGGAGGCGACTCCTGACAGAAGGCGCAGGCACAAATTGAGCCCCCGCAAGAGATGGGAGCTGGCCCCCCAACCCCATGTCATCCCGACCCAGCCAGAGGACCTCTGTCTTCGAAGGATGTAACTTCAACTGGCTTCCACACAGCCATGCAGCCACAGCTTCCAAGCATCTGGTTAGTGTGTCTGGGGCCGAGTCAGGATGGTCGTCCATCAACGGATAAAAGCTGGGTGTCATCAGCATATTGATGACAGCCCAGCCCAAAATTCTGGGCAAGGGGGCACATAAAAATGTTAAAAAGCACTGGGGAGAATATTGCGCCCTGCGGCACTCCACACACCAAGGGGTGCTGTGACAACTCCTCCCCTAGTGCCACCCTCCTCCCCTAGTGCCACCCTCTGTCCCCGACCTGGAAGCAAAGAGCGCAGCCATTGTAAGACTGTGCCCTGAATCCCCACGTCGGCAAGGCGGTAGTCCAAAAATTTGTGGTTGACCATGTCGAAAGCTGCTGCCAAATCTAAAAGTGGGATGGCAGGGGGAGAGATGCCAAAGTGTGGCATGCAAGGCTGCAGTGGTGTAGGTTACACAAAGAAAGGAAAAGTAGTCAAGTTCACCTCTTCTATGGGTGCAGTCTACCCACATTTAAGTTCTTTGTTGTATTCTGAACATAGTGTTGATGTTTTCATATGTTTGTAGGTGTCTCCCATTCATTCAGAATGTAGTTATTGGCTTCCTAGAACAAACTGTTTAAAGTTACAAAAACTGTCTTTCCGGCGGTGTATTTGTTGCATTCCAGAATCAAACTGTTTTTCTCCCTCCATAGGATACAAGTAAAGCTCAGAAATACTTCAAGAAGGAAGGTGCTTCTGAGACCGGTTATAAAATTCCAGAAAACAGGATCCATTTACAAAACAATGCTTTGAACTTCCCCCACGGCAAGTGCATCCAGGACTCGAGCTTGATTGAAGGGGAGTGCAGGCTAAGTGATGGCAGCCTCAGTCCTGACAGGCCATATGGTGAAACATCGTTGTCTGTACCTCTTCATCCAACTAAGCGGCCAGCATCAAATCCACCCCCTATCAACAATCAGGCAACAAAAGGTGGTGTAATCATCTGTGTTTATTTCTCTTTGCCAGAAATCACTGACAGTTACTTTTTGCAAAACAAGCTGTAGTGCATGGTTTAAACGATGTGCCCATTCAGAAAATGGGTTCCTACCCAGTCTGCAGTGCCACACAATCAGTCCTTTTTAGATGTTGAATTCCATAATATTTCACATGAGGGGTTATGTTGTGCACATTTCTTTTTTTTAGCCTTACACACACAGTTTTGTGTGGCACAAAATACATAATAACAACAATAATGACATCCCTTACAAGCCTGTAGTTCAGAACGCTCCATATACATTGAAATGCATTATATAAATAAGGACTGGTGGTGGTTAGTATTGCAACCTCAAATTTGTACATTTGCCCTTCAGGTGGTTGGTATCGCACAACTATCTAATTGGAGTAGTAGTCAGTATACCGGAAGAGTCAGAACAGAATATAGCTAGTTCCTGACAAGCTTCTGTTGCCTCATATTCCTGTCTAGGAAATTCCATGTTCTGCCAACATGGGGCTGATTTTACTGAGCTATGGAAGTACAAGCGTGAATGGTGGTTAGCAGTACCAACTTTTTCTTTCTTTTTCAGGAAAGCGTCCAAAGAAAGGAATGGCAACTGCCAAGCAGCGCCTAGGGAAGATTCTAAAGCTGAACCGAAATGGCCATGCACGCTTCTTTGTTTGATGCAGTAGCTGCTACCATTGCTGCTGCTGTCCTTTTTATGCACGGACCAGTACTGAGGGGGAACAGTGCCTGGAGCTTCTGTTTTATTCCTCTGCTTGAAGCAGAATGCATGTACCTTATTAGAACACTGCCTAATGAACAAAAACTCAATGCTGCATTTTCACTGTGCCACACCTGCTCAGCAATAACCATTTGGGAAACAGGGGAATATTCAGAGAGACTATGGACTTGGGAGACGGTCTTTCTTCAGGGCTCAATCATTTTGTTGTTTCTGGTAGCGTCTGAGCTAATTCATGAACAGAAGAGTGTGATGAAGGTGGTTATCAATAATTTATTTGACAGATTTTTTTTTTGCAACTATTGAATTCATTTTAAAACTATTTATTTGGAAAACTCTTTGTGGGAATTATGATTTTTATTTTAGATGTTGAGAATGTGAAGGTTTTTGTTTGTCCTTAATGTCTGTCTGTCTTCCGTCTGTCTCCAGTGGAGAGCCACATGAATGATTTACTCTGCATTCAAACAATTGATAACAGGTATAGTCTTAAACATGGATGTGATGCATTAAGTTAAGGCACATGGAATCACATGTTAATTTCCGCTCTTTATATAAGCTCTTGACTGGCTTTTGTACTGACTTCTAAAGTACGTATTCTTTGCCAGTTAACCTTTCCCTTCTTGCTCCTCCCTCTTCCTCCTCTCATGTTTTGCCATTTGTTCTGGATGATAAATTGGCATAACGTTACTAAGAGCTCTTTTCACACACGTGTGCTTCCTCCTCCTGTTATTTGTTTCCATATCATGGAGAACGATTCATGCTAAGCATGGGTAGCTGTAAACCAAGGGTAGCACTACAGCTATTATTGATTTAAGTGTAGACACTTAAAATGCTTTTTTTCTTTTTTGGGAGGAAGGCTATTGCGGCAGAGTATCGCTCGTCTACACATGCCAGCCAATGAAAGGTCTTAAGTTTTTGTATATATGTAAATATGTTTCATAGCTTGCTAAAACTCAGAATGACTATTTTGCGTCATGCTTTGCAAATATCCAGTAGTAAATGCCAATTCTGAAATACGTGTAAATAACTTAGATGATAAATTTGTATTTTTGTAATATAAAATTGAATATTTAAGCTGTTTTTGGAGGAAAAGGGGAGGCACCTGTACTACTACTTTGGTAAGAGGGCTATTCAGTACTAAAGTGGGAATACTAGGGATACCGCTTTGGATTTCTTCTTCTGTTGATAAAGAGTTAAAGCATGGCCAAAGCTACTCAGTTGCTTGACTTCTTTTAACTTCAATAAAAAACTTCCAAGCCTTCAGGTTATATCAAAAATAAAATATCTTAAAAGTCCCCAAATAGGACTTTTCTGTGCTTAAACAATTTTATATATTCAGTATTTGCTGCATCTATGTGTGTGTATCTGTATTAAACTAGACATAATGACCTTTGTCATCTATCAGAATAGATATTAGTCAGACGTCCTTGGCTACTGCAGTTACTAAGACTTTGCCAAAATTCTCAGTGGAGACATTTCAAGGCTGCAGTCCTTGACAGAGTTCCTAACACTTCCCATTTAACTGAATAGGAATTAACCGCATAGCTACATGCAGGATGGTAGCCAAAATAACCAAGGTAGCAATCTTAACTTGGAAATAAGCCCCATTGTAATCATTGGGACTGACCTCTGAGTAAATATGGTTAGTTGTGGAGTGTAAATGCATAAAAATAGGATAATGGGATTGTGGTGTGTCCTAGATTTTGAAAGTTACCACACATTTGTTCTTCACTCTTCTTTCTTCATCAAATTACAGTTTTTCCCCCAGCACTTGTGTGTCCACATTATGTAACTAAAACCAAACTGGATAAGCTGAATGTTGTCAGCATTATAAACAGAACCAGTTACAGAAAGAGAATTTAATACTAGCTTTTGGAAACACGGAAATTTACTGGTTAATCTGAAATTGCACACTTTTCAGTATTGATAAGAGAAAATGTTTTTTCCCCAGCAGTCCATATATCTTTTAACTGAGCCAGAGATCACTTAAGTTCTCAATTCCCCCTTAAAGTAAAATTACCTGTCCTTTTGTTTTAGATGGAAAAAGCAATTCTAAAGTGAATTTCGAAGCATTTGCATTTCTTCAGTTCTTACTTTAAAATATTCCAGTGAATCCATAGTAGCTAGCAGATCTTATAACCGATCCACTTTCTCTAAACATATCTTGATTACTAAAATATAGCTATGGCCTTATTGGGTGATGGTGGTGGTAGAAGAGAAGAGGGTTTTTTTAATGGCTGTTTCCAGTTACTTTTCTCATTCCTCCACCCCCGCCACCCCCACGACTCACTTCCATTGTCATGAGCATGCAAACATATTTTCATAGACTAAGAGAAATACTTCGTAGTTTCTTCTGACCTTTTGTCTTTTCAAATACAAATCGAGGGAAATATCCCCTATTACCACTTTAGTAAGACTTTTACCAAAATGAAGCTTTGGATTAGGCATTAAGATTAATTTTGAGGAAGGTAGAGTACATCAATTGTGTGCACCAAAATAAATTGCTCTGAAGCAATCATTATTTTGGTGGCTTGATCGAGACAAGTCTTGTTTGTGTGTTAATAACTTGCTTGATAGAAACCCTTGCTGCACCAGACTTTTATGTGTAATAGATTGTCTGAATTGGGTGCTATAGTCCTGACTTCATCATTTCACTTCCTTGAGGGACAAGAAGCAGTGCTTAAAGCCATATCTGGCAGAAGGTTAGTGAACCTTATTTTCAAAGAGAAGATATTTTTAAATAACTGAAACAAGAGCTTCAGCTGTAGGGTGGAATTACAATAGACCTATTCTCTCTTGGAGTCGTAAGGTGATAGGAATATGTGAAATGTAATGTTTGGGCTTTGCCCAAACGAGAGAGAGAGAATCGAAAAGGGCATTGGTATACTGGTGTTTAGTGACATCCCCAGCCACATTTCACTTTATCCAATACTTACTGATAAAGCCAGCCTACAAACTAGCCTCAGTTGACTTCTGTGGTAAGATTTACCTATGCAATCAGTAACAATGACATACAATCATTTTCAAAACCATCTCAGAGGGGTAGAACAAGAAGAGCTGCCTTTCTGGCCACAATCTGAAATGCTTACATAATGTTCTTCAGCCGAAGAGTACAATGTCATGGTCAGATCAAATAAACTTTACTTCGCCTAAGCTTTTAACATGCCGTAGACTGCCTTCATTTGCCAGGATGTGTAGTCATTAAAAAAACACAAAAAACTTTGTAGAATTTGAGTCATGACTTGACACTTTTGCTTACTCTGTAACTGGTAGCTTGGAAGAAACTCAATGAGACCCAATGCTATAAATGACCAGAGAATCCCCTGCATAATGCCTCTCCTTGCCCACAAGTCCTGTGCCACCAAAAATCTCAAGTCATCTTTTTGTGAGGAGAAGAAGAAGAAGAAGAACTTGCATTATTCATACTTCCAGACCATTAAAAACTGTTCATGGCCTTGGGCCTAAGTGAATCCAGGGCAACTTTATTTTGTGTAGTAAATATGAACTGAATTTAAGGGCCTTACCGTTTTGTAGTTTAAACTGGGTTCAGAGCTGCAACATCTGTTTTTTTCCCAAAAAGGCAAAGATCTGTCTACAAAACGAACGAATCATGCAACACTGGATGAGAATGAGATGAGCACTGATTAGGAAATGTAGCTGCCGCTGAAGCTGCGTTTCTAACTAGAAAAGGACTTTGAATATAAATTTTAAGCCATAATAGTTTCTTGCTGTGGGAAGGGAATGAAAAATCACTTTAAGAGATTATATTAATATGAATTATCACAGTTTTAACCTTGCCTGTGCTTTGGCATTTTTAAAATATTCATTGCATTTGAAAAAAAGGGGTTAGGTCTTGGCTATATTTACTAGTTTTGTAGTAGTGTTTTTGCTGATGTGACTTCCCCCCCACACCCTTTTTCTACTGTCAGTCTGATTTCTAACTTTGTTGAATGTTTGTGAAATAGCTGTCTTTCTGCATAGGGGGTTGTGTGTCCTCTGCTCCTTTTTACAGAAACACACTACTGTGTCGAGTGTTTTGGCTGGGAAATGGGATGCTGCAGCTTTAAGAGCATTTTTTTCAATTTATAACAGTGTTTCCCATCCCATTTTTGCCTGCAGGCAGGGAAAGTGTATGTACAGTATTTATTTTGTTTCAATTTTACTTTAATATTTGTAAGTTTATATAAGTAGCTTATTGATTTCTTGTTTGGAAGGACAAGTGGCTTGTTTAAATTTGTATTTGACCATAGTTTCCACTTCCTGTACTTCAAAAATACTGAAATTAAAATCTGTATTGCTTATGTTTTTGATTTCAGCATTCAAGTGTTTAATTTCAGCACACTCATTCAGTGTAAATATTGGATGTGATACAGAATGTCTTGCGGGGAAAAACCAAACTTAATTCCACTGCTATTTCTGATTTTCTATCACTCTTGGTTTTTGAACAAAGCTTGAGTTCAGAATCTATTCCCAGAATAGCAATACTAGCTTCACTTATTTCAAAATACTTTTATAGCTTTAGGGTTTTTTCCCACCCTGTCAGTGCTTTCTGGTAACCATGCCAGCAGACTGGCACTATCAAATTTCACCTATGACCAGTTACCTCCCTTTGCAGAGCCTTCCCTAACATCACAGCTTCTAGATGATTTGGACTACAGTACTTTCCGTCCCAGCCAGCATGGTTGATAGGAGCTGTAGTCCAACTGAAGATCATCTGGTTGGGAAAAAGTGCCTTAGGACATACGGACCTTGTTGGTTTCCTTAAGCATGTGAATTGGGCTTCTGACTAGAGGCTTGTCTGGTCTTTGACTTTAACGCTATAGAGTCATAATTCACAGCAGAATGCAAAGATGCAGCTACATCCTTTTTTTCTTAAGGGGTTTGTTACGTACTCACTTCATTTAGGCGTATGAAGTGACATGGCAAAACGATGCCTCCTAGAAAGGAACTTCTGCTAACTAATTATGGGAATCCAGCATCCACAGGGTTAACTGAATAGAGTTGTTTCCAATATAGGTTTTTAGGTAGAAAATAGTGTGGTGACAATGAGAAATTGTCTGGTCCTTCCTCATGTGGTTGGCACACATTTCAACAAGAAACACAGTGCCGGTGTGTGTTGAGAGCACCCATAACTGGGGTATTTAAAGGATTAGGCTACTCACCTTATACCAAAGATTCAGGAGATATCCAAGGGCCTTACTGTTCTTCCTGTTTCACTATGAAATCTCCCAAGGGTTTCTGTCGTCTGGGGTAGTACGCGGGCATGATTCTGGGTACATGAAGAAGTGGACCCTGAGAACTGGACTACTAGACTGTTTAAGCAACTATTCCTGATGGATTGTTGCACTGGAGCTGGGAAGTTCCATGCAGCATTGGTCGCATTCTTCTGTGTGCCATTGCATCAGCAGAGATTGCTGCAAGGAATATAAACTGGGCATCTTGCATTTACAAAGAAGCCTTCCTATCACTTTGGAAATGTGTATTTCTGAGAGTAGGTGATTTGTCTCCAGTTTAAATCCTGAATAAATCAGTGTGCTCCAGGAATAAAACAATTGGGAAACACACCATAGGCTCATGTATTTCGTCACCAAAAACTGAGGATGAGAGGCAAGGATTAAGGGTGCACAAGTATTTTGTACACAATATATGACACAACCCTTACAGCTGGAAAACAGCACAGTGAGAATGTTTTATTTCCATTCCTAAAACAATTTAAAATTATAATAACAAATTTAACACAACAAATATGTAGATCATTACAATCCTGTAATCCAAAATACATATAAACTTTCCTGCACCATATCTCTGTACTATTAATTTAGGAGCAGCCCAGATATGAAGCGCCTTTGACTAATAAAAAATGAAGGTTCATATCATTAATGCAGGGTGTAATTTGTGCTTTAGGCTGCAATCCTAACCATGTCTACTCAGAAGTAAGTTCCATTAAGTTCAATTCGACTCACAGGTACATGGTCTTAGAATTGCAGCCTATTATTTTAGTTCTCTGTATGCATTCCACGGTAGAAGGAATTCTTCAGTATGAGTAAGACTCACTAATTTGATATGAGAGCTTATCCAGGAGGAGCAAATTCCTCACTTTCTGTGGCCATTGAGTCATTGGTGAAATTGCAAGTATTTGGGACTAGACACAAATGTTTATTTGTGTGTGTTTTTAGTTTCACATGCTGCAAGTGTTGAATTAGGCAGCTCCACCAAATGTCATTTTGGCAACAGCTCTTTTACCGTAGATAAGCTACCACTTGACTTAGCTCCTGGAAGGTTAAATGTATTTTAAGTACAGTCCACCAATCTTAGAATGGCACCTTAACATATCTACCAAGTGAAGTCGCTTGTTCTTGAATATACTGTGTTTCCGTCATTCTCCTGGTAACCAGGGCTACCCTTAAATGAATAACCCATTATCTGTTCCACCCACCCCAGGAAAGTATCCACTGTATAAAGATTACCTTGAAAATCCAGTAATCCGTTCTTAAGCAACTTTAATTTTGCTATGTCTCTAGCAAGGTGAGATCATACTGAATTTTCCATTTTCACTGGTTTTCTACACGTAGATATGCAAGCTTCCTCAGCCGGGCACCAGCTTTTTATATACTATAAAGTCTGGTATCCACTCTGTTGGTGGTTCCCAAATTCTTTGCTCCATGGATCACTTGAAAATGGCCGAGGGTCTTGGCAGACTGCTTCCCCCGCCCCCCGCCTATTGTAGCAAGTGTAATGTAGATGCTGTATTCTTTTCCATTGTTTTAACAGAACAACTGCAGACGACCTGAACAAAGCTCACAGACCCTTGGTGGTCTGTGGACCACAGTTTAACAACCCCTGGACTAGATTTACCATTGGTCTGTTCCAATTTTTTTGCTCTACTAGCCTATATACTGAGATTGAAATACTGGCCTAACATTCCAACCATGCAAAAGTCGGAGATTTCTTCACAGTTTCACACCTCTATCCAGACAAGTAGGAGGCATGACCGTAGTTCAAGGGCAAAAGCCCTCTGGGAGGATGCAGAGAGCAAGGCTGATGAGAGATGTGGTCTAGAAAGAGTCTTAAGGCCTGACAGAGAGACTTGAGGCTTCCCACTCCTGATCTAAGCAGAACTGGGTTATGTTTTTTGCCCAAAACAAGACCACCCTTTAATTTTCTGATATCCAAATGCTCTGGCTAATCGCTGGTAAGGAAAGAATGGCTTGTCACAGTTTTCTCCCTTGTTTAAAAGTGGACTTGGAGGCGTATCCCACACGGTTGGAGTGTGAGGAGCTCCCAAAGAACAGATTTGAAAGGTCCTAGGGATGTACATTCTTCAGTATGTTAGGACATCCTGGGGCACCACTTTCATCAGGATCTGCAATTTTACTGTGATGGAATCTAGACAAATGCAACAAGGAAATCAGAGGAAAAGTTTAGTTTGGGAGAGGCATCATTTGGTGTTCTTCAGCGAAAACTCTGGCTGCTTCACACATCAGATATATCGTGGTCCACATTGTGAACCTGCTATTCCCTATGAAGTGTGAATGAAGCTATCTGGTTTCACTTCCTGTTTACATGCAATTAAATTTATTAGCATATCTCTTGGTAGTTAACAGGGCAGAGCCATACACTATACAGAGAGGTATATACTTGCTAACATTTGTGAAGTAGTCTTGAGGAACGCCTTCCTGAAGATTTCTCCAGTCTCTACCAAGTTCAAACTAGACATATTCTTAACTTTTCTTGTGGTTGAGCTCTAAGCAGTATTATATGCATTGATTTATCTTCTTCGGGTCTTTACCAAAACTTCATAAGGTAAGTACAGTGCTTTTTGGGTCCTTATATGTGTGACAAGGGGAAATCGTCCATCACAGCCAATGCAGCAGGCCCAGTTTACTGTGGAGGACCGTGCATATTATCACAATTATTTATTAAATTTATATACCATCCTGCATCCAAAGATCTCAGGGCGGTTTGTTGTTATGGTGTGTATTTTTGTGGTTTTTATACTGTAAACCACCCTGTGATCTTTGGCTGAAGGGTGGTATAAAAATTTAATAAATAATAATAATCAGAGTATTAGCTTAATTTCAGGGAGACGTTTCATATATGATTGCTGTCCGTCCTAAACTGAGCTTAGTTTGTTGGCATTTGCAGATCTATAGTCTATAAAAGGACAGAGGGAGCTTCGTCCCCAACTCTTTGGAGATGCAGAACTCCTCTTGACAGCTTGTGAGCCACAAACAATATCATGTGCCACATGTGAAATTGGGCCTCATTTACACTAATTTTGAAGCTTCCCTTTCACAGTTCTGAGCTACCATAGCTGATGCCATACTTACTGAACATGGATGTGAAGCAGCCTGGGATCCTAGCCTTCTGTACCACCAGATAGTAGACGGGCAAGCCAGACAGAGTCACAGCACAGCCAATGCTGGTGTTCACAGGATCTGAATACAGGGATGTCCCCACGATGCAGAAACAGGCTATTGTGAACACTAGTGGGAAAAACAAAGGCACCTAAAGGAAAAAGGGTCAAATCGGAAAATAAAGTTCTGCATGAAGCATAAATGCAAAAAAGAAACATGTTTTGAACATGGAGAAGAGTAGTATATTTAATCTGAGAGATGGAAAGGACCGTAACTCATGCCTATACAAAGCACTTAAAAACAACAACAACACCTCTCTTAACAATGTTTCCATCCTCTAGTTTTAATAAAGTGCAGGAAAAGGAGCTGGTTTAGGGTTTCTTTATAGCTTCTTCCCAAATACTAGCATGTTATGGTGGCATTTTTCTCCCCTTCTCCTATTTTTGACTTCTAATAGATCCGTGATTCCCTTTTGTTCTTGTTCAGTTAGTAGCCTGTGAGCAAGGTCACACTTTGCTTCTGCTTATGTAATACAATATTTACAGAATATAGCCGTCCAGCAGTGAAATTCCCCTAAGCAGCTTATAAAATAATGGCTTCAGACATACTTCATTGTGACTTGCTTTCCTTAACCATGGTTAAGCATTACACTTGACCATATAAGAGGTAGTTAAAGATTAGCTGCAAATGGATATCAAAACATAGGCACCCCATCTTCATTAAGCAAATTGTGGTTAAGGCAGTTTCCCCATCTCTCTGCTTACAAGATGAAAAATGGGTCCTGTATCAGGTAATCCTCCCTGGGGTCAAGGCTTAGTCTGGCAGATAAAACCATGGTTTCAGTATACATTTGAGATCTTACAGGGTGAGAGCAACAAACCACATGACCTTTATGTCTGAGCTGGGCCAATATGTTTGGATTTTTGTGCTCTTTAGCTAGGTAAAAGATAGAAGCACAGATTTACCCTTCCCTGTATCCACTATCTTTAGTCTTCTTACCTTAAAGGGTCTTGGCAGTTCTGGATGCCGATAACGATGTATCATGAGCCCCAGGGTGGCAAGTCCTATGAAGAACCAGCGTGAAAAGCTATAGAAGTTCAACAGCCCATAGAGGTCACCAATGGACACCATCAAGTAGATCAATGGCAACTGCAGATGGAGAAAAATGGCAGTGTTGGAAATATGTCAGTAGAATACAAAACCATTTTTCCATGCTCCTTTTAGGTTTTCCTTGTGACTAATTACTGTATAACACTTCCAGTAGCACCTTAAAGACCAACTAAGTTAGTTCTTGGTATGAGCTTTCGTGTGCATGCACACTTCTTCAGATGCCACTTCTTCAGAAGTGTGCATGCACACGAAAGCTCATACCAAGAACTAACTTAGTTGGTCTTTAAGGTGCTACTGGAAGGAAAAAATTTTTTTTGTTTTGACTATGGCAGACCAACACGGCTACCTATCTGTAACTGTATAACACTTGTCCATTATTACTGAGCACAATTATGGGAACGTTTTCAGTTGATGAGACCTGATGGTGGACTTGGCCCTGAAACTCCCAACTAGTACAAAATTGCTGATGGGGGCAGATGGCCAGCAGCATGTAACATGTCTGTTGAAACATCCACACCAGCTGCCCAGATGCTACCAGCCTAGGTTCAAGGGTCTTGTGTTAATATACAAAACCCTAAACCCCAGATACCTTAAGGCAGTGCTTCTCTAAATAGTTAAAACAAAAGCAACAACACAATAACCCCCTCCTCCCACAAACACGTTTAAAAGTATCAATCAGTCCTATGAAACAAAAAGATACAAATACAAAATACAAATAGACTAGGCTTGCCACATGTCAGGAAAATTCCTGACATGTCCTGGTTTTCCAGGCGTAACAATGGCGTCGGGGGGCGTCGGGATTTTGTCAGTGAAAACCCGGATGTATGGCAATGGAATGGAAGTAGCAGCTGAAATAGCTCAAAAAGCTCAAAATCAGTATTTGGGGGTCAGCCTTCCCAAAAAAAGCTCTTCAATTTTGGGTGGTTTCCTAAAAGCTCAACAACTTTGCAGGTATCAGGAATTTTACTTTTTGAAATATGGAAACCCTAAAATAGACATGTAACACTTAAGAACAATATAAAACGACCCCAGCTAAACTCAGCCATTCTTATCTAAAATATAGTGACAATTCATTTATCCACCTGTCTTCTTTCAGTAGCTAACAAGCTAACTGTTTAAGTACGCCAAGGATGCAACAAAGTGTTACCTGCCCAAAGATGGAGGCTAAAACCAGGGTCTTAATGTGGTATGGCCAATTTGTTTCAAACATGGAAACCGAGAACATTCTACCTTTATAGAGTTTGTGTACATGCAGTGCCTGACACTGCCTATCGTTTAAGAAACATGCCTAATACATTTAGTTCTCCCCATTTTCAAATTACACATCATCAGCCTTCCAGGGGCAAAATCCCCCCCCCCAGGCCCACACACTGCATTTTATGTCCAACCGCACACTAAAGCAAACCTTGAAGCTCTTACCATTAGTATCAAGGCTGGAAGAGGAGTGTGTCTTTCAAGGTGTATCATTGAAAAGAGAGCTGGCCACTGTCCCTCCCGGGCAGCAGCAAACAGCATCCTGTGGAACAAAACCAGCTGATCACACATTGAATTCCACTTCCTTTTTTTGCTATGCTTACTGGAGGTTTGTGAAACACGCCTTTTGGTAAAATAAAACATTTATCCGCCCCCCCCCTTAGAAATCATAAAGTGTTAGGGATATCACATACTCTAGGAAAAGAGAACCCCACAACAGCATCATTGCACCTGGTAAATTTGGAGAAGACTTCGCTTTTATTTATATTCCTATCACTGAAATGTAAGCGTTATTCAAAGTTGTTCTCTAGCTTCCACCACTCGCTGTCCACTGACCGTTTTTTTAAGAAAAGTTCTTTGTGAAATATCAGCTCGCAAAAAATGGCTGTCGTTATTGAAGTGAATTGTGCTGAGTTCAATATGTCAAGTCGGGGAGCAAACGCTCTTTAAACTATACCAATGCACTTGACTTTTTTCCCCTTTCTATATAGGCATTATCCCTAAGGTGTGTGGAAAAATATTTTTCTTATAGCCTAGGTTTGTGCTGTGTGTCTTTAGCCACAACTTCCCAGCATTTGAAAGTTATTTCTACATAGGTTTGTGAAATGGGGATAAGAACTGGAATTTCTGTACAAAAGGCACATTTGGGGGGAAATGGCTGCTTTCTGTATTATTCCCTAAATTAGCATTTTGGTAGAAGGGAGACACTGACAAGATAAGGAACTGTGAACAGTTTCTTGTAACAAGGACATTTGCTTTGAAATGGGCAAGCTCTTACCTTGAAGCAGCAAAGATTCCTCCATTCAAAGCACCAAAACACGAGAGAGCTACAAGTACTGGAATCACAGAGGAAATGCTCTTGAAAGCTTTATCAGCAAAACTCTGGAAGAAAACCAAGAGAGCCTTATCAGTAAGGCCAACCAACAGTATCATAGGGTACCATTCTTTGAGTTCTGTAGAACTTTCCATTATGTCATACAGTAAACGAAGGCAGTGTAGTGTAGTGGTTAGAATGTCTGACTAGAGCCTGGGAAACTACGGTTCAAATTCCCAGTGAGCCATGTGAGCCAGTCGCTGCCTCTCACCCTAATCTACCTCACAGGGTTGTTGTGGGGTTTAAACAAGGAGCTGGAGAACAATCTAGGTCACTTGAGCTTCTGGAAGGAAAAGGAGAGATATTGGCTGGCAATATCAACCCTGCTGTGTGGGAATCCCTTGCAGACGACTGCAGTGCCTGGAGACAGACAGGTTGTGTATCCGCAGTAGTGACCAGAGGATGAATGACCGCTGGAAGGAGCACAGAGAGAACACGCACCATGGTGCATCTGTAGCAGCACAACTGGATGCCTTCACCTGCCCCTGCTGCAACAAAACATGTCTCTCCCATATCAGTCTCTGCAGCCGCAGACGGCACTTTAACTCTGCAACAGTTTGACACTCCCAAAGGTACACTCCTCCATTGTCTCGGGAGACTTACAGATGTCAACAACAACTGCAAATAAATAAAAAAGCAAAAACTGGGCCAGCCCAGGGTGGGGGAGGGAAATATATATTTGGCCTCAAGTGACAAAAGTCGTTCTCGGAGAGCCAGGCACTCATTGCATTGAGTACACAACTTCTGTCCAACAGTAAGATAGTTGTGCATGTCACAAGACAGTGCAAAACATTTGAAAGCTGCCACAGCCCTGCTGCCAGCAGAGACCACCTGTGAAATAAGTCAAAACTAAAAGAGGTCAGCACATCAGCCGAAAAGGCCTATCCAAATTTGTGTCCAGACAGTTGAAGGACAATACATAAATTGCTGCTTTATGCTGAATAAAGGTATATTGATCTGGAGAGAACCAAAAATCTAGGAGTACTCTGTATTCTGTCTGGTTTTGCTCATTTATAGGTGCAAAATTTAAAGATTCTTCCTCGAACAAATGTTGTTTAGAAAAGCATGTATGTTTCCTCTTCGCTGCCCATGGAAACAGATGTCTGCCCTAGGAATTTACAATCTGTTACTTAAATTTATGTCCAATAGGCCTTCTAGACCATCTCCCTTCTCCTCTGGTAATATTGGTCTAAAAATACAGATAGCATGCAAATTGCCACACTCACCACAGCTACTGCGTCAGAGTTGAGAATCTCATGTGGTGTCAGGACTGCGTAGTAAGACACATTGGTAAGGATGTAACACCCTGTAACAATGGCCAAGGACACTATTACAGCAAGTGGGATATTCCTGAAGAAGAAAAGCAGCCTCTCTTATACACGGTTCCACTTTAGAGACAGATATCCCTTGACCCTGTGGCCACCCTCCTTCAATAACGTAGAAGGCATTTGCAAAAATAGGAAAATAAAGACAGTCGGGAATTTTATTTGGTCCACATTTCAAGGTGCCTTCTCTCTTCCCACCCTACATTTCCTATCTTGTAAGCTAGCGCCAAATATGACAAGACCTGCCAAAGGTGTAGAGATGAAAACAGGGACACTTGAATATCTCTTCTCAAAGAACAGGCTACTTTGGGGAGCCTGATGACCTCCCTGACCCCGTATTATATGCTGGATGGCTATGTGTTGCTTGCATTATATTTCTTTACGTAACTGTATGTATAAATATGTCTTTTTCAAGATAGCGATAGCTTAGCTACTGTGATTCATGCACTGTGGGTCACTCTGTCCTTGAGGTTAGTTTGTAAGACGCAGGGAGTGCCTCACTACTACTACTACTACTACTACTAATTATTATTATTATTATTATTATTATTATTATTATTATTATTATTACTCCTACTCTCTAATGAGAACCAACTTCATTCTTTCCCCATTCAAATGAGTAGGAGTTCTCTTTCATGTTTGCTCCTACCTCTGAGTTTATCATATATATTTTCAAAAACCTTTTTTTTACTACCTGGATTTCCCCAGCCACTCTGGGCAGCTTCCAGCACATATAAAAACATAATAAAGAAAATAACAAACCCTAATAAGCCCCTTCCCTTCTTTTTATCCACACTGCCTCATGTACTGAACACCGCTGTTGAAGGAACTGCACTGACTGTTAACCAGTGAGCCACTTTTAAGGTGTTGCTAATGTATAAAGCTGGAGCAACTCAGGGCTGGCTGACCATTTCCCTCTGTACAGACTCAGGAGATCACTGAGATCTACTGCAGAGATTTTGCCGATACCGACACAACCTGCATTGTGTCATCTGAAAGCCGGACGGAAGTGGGGCTCTCACTGTCTGCGATTCAGAAGGCACCGAATGGTGGATGCTTCTGATGTTTACTGAAAACTCACCTGCTTGCTAAGGCTTTCCCTGACCTTTAGCTTTAGCTGAATGGATGGGTGTTGTAGCTGACACCTGTACTACTGCTTCTTTTTAATGGACAGGAACATCGGAAGCTGCCTTATACTGAGCCAGACTATTGACCCCTCTAGCTGAGTATCGGCTACATGGACTGGCAGCAACTTTCCAGGATTTCAGACAGGAGATTCCCCATTGGCATCTGGTTAGTTGCTGTGAGAACATGAGGCTGAACTAGATGGGGTTTTGGCCTGATTCAGCAAGATCTTCTCATGCCAATTTACTCAGTCTTTTTTTAACTCTTCCTGAGGTCAACTCTGAGGGGATTGTTATGTACTGAAGTTCTCACCCTGGGCCAGCAGGGGGATACTGTAGATAGTTATGCAAATAAGGGATTGAAAGTGACGTTCAGTGATTGGATAGTTTTAGAAAGTTGATACAGTTACGTTGTACTGGAGCTCTATATAAGCAGGCTGACTGAACCCTTCAGTTCAGTTCTGTCCTGGCCTGTGAATAAACAAGAGCTGTTTGAAGAATCGCTGTGTCGTCTGATATGTTCACCCACAACTTAACAGGGATTCTCCTCTTTGGGGCATTGCTGAAGAGACTCTGCCTCCTAACATTTGCTCTGTTGGTCTGTTTCTCCCTCAGATGCTCTCAATTATTTGGGAAACACATGTTTCATACACCGGAAAAGAATGGAACCCCACCCCACCCCCCCGTTTGCTCACCGTTTAGGATTTACAATTTCCTCTGTTACAAAGCTGATATAGAACCTGAAATAAGAAATCAAGAGTCACAAGGTCAACATATGTGTGTTTTCTTTTTTAAACCTCCCCGACCCCAGTAATAACGAATCCTGCTATATTAACTTCACTTTGCGAAAGTATTCTCCTTTCCATGTATACATATATTGTATGTCTGTAATAAAAATAGATAGATGAAAATGCACACCAGACTTTTTGAAAACAGCTATGGAATCTTACAAAAGAGCATCAAAATTACCAAAGGGAATGAGCTGTGAAGCACGATCACCTCAGTAATTCACAAAAGAAATGAACAAAGGAAGATGACACTGTGAGTTATATCCCAACCCTACAACAGATATTTGGTGCAGACTAGATAGATAAATATTATCTGCAATCCAGGATTGTGTCAGCTCTGGAGTAAAGTACAGATTTATTTATTTATTGCTTAATTTGCAATTTCTTTCTGACATTTGAGCAAACAATAGAAAGCTCAATTAGAATTTTAAAAGACTTACCAGCCTCCATAGGCAAACATCCCAGAATAAAAAGCAAGAGGCAGCTTGTCGAGTGTCAGCGAAGTTGTGTTAAAGCTGTCCTGGAAATTTTCATAGTGGCCTGAAAAACAATGAGAACAGGTATATACATCAGCAGACACCATCCTGGGTCAGAAGCATTTTCCATTGTGCCCAGCCAGATAAGAGCATAAGGAGAACTGGCTGGATCAGGCCATGTATCATTGCTTCTGTTTCTGCAAAACATGCAGAAGTTCAACAGGTGCAGACTCCCCCAGCATGGAGCTGTAGTGGGGGAGAAATAGTACCCAAGGTATCTACAGATGCCGTGGATGCATCTTCTCTGCCTTAGGGCTTCAACTGGCTACTATGGGTGAACTGTTGGGAACCAAGACCTGGAACACGCCTGGACATTGTTTGATTAGCAGAGTAGAAGAAGTTTGGCAGGTGCATGGATTCAAAAAATAAAATAAAATACACAGACAGCAGGAAAAATTTATTTAAGGAGAGATTTAAAGGGTAAAGGGACCCCTGACCATTAGGCCCAGTCGCGAGGACTCTGGGGTTGCGGCGCTCATATCGCTTTACTGGCCAAGGGAGCCAGCGTACAGCTTCCGGGTCATGTGGACAGCATGACTAAGCCGCTTCTGGCGAACCAGAGCAGCGCACGGAAACACCATTTACCTTCCCGCCAGAGTGGTAACTATTTGTCTACTTGCACTTTGATGTGCTTTCAAACTGCTAGGTTGGCAGGAGCAGGGACCGAGCAACAGGAGCTCACCCCGTTGCGGGGATTCGAACAGCCGACCTTCTGATCGGCAAGCCCTAGGCTCTGTGGTTTAAACCACAGCACCACCTGTGTCCCTTCTAAGGAGAGATTTACTAAGCCATAAATTGTGCAGTTTGTTGCTAGCTCCCTAGCAGGGCAAAGCTCAGCTCATTTAGAGCAAAACCAGTTTCAGCAGAAAAATTACACCACACGAATATAAAATGCAAAATGAATTTAAAGCATAGAAGTCATAAGATGACAATGAAGAAACTGCGCACTGAATGGCCTTGGAACTAATCTAAGACACACAGCATGAAAAACAACAGCTGTGCTTCAAGCACTTCGAAAAGTTGAAGACCCGCTGGAATGTTCTAGCAGAGAGGTTTTCAACCTTTTTGAGTCTACAGTTCCACTGACCAACTGCATTCTTTCTGCGGCACCCCAGTGGGGCACAGGAGCCCAGTTATGTCACCCCTTGCCTGCAGAGCTGGCAGCCTCTCATCCTTTTTCGAACACCCTCCCTTGTGCAGCCTCCTCTCCTTGGGAGTCCTCTGGGCAGCCGCAGCTGCTGCCCCTGGTCTTTGAGCTGCCCACCCTGCCCCAAAGAGAGGTGCCTCCTCACACTGCCCCACAGGGGCTTAGAAAGCACCCTCTGGCCAGCCCCAGAGACACTGGGGAGTTTGTGGTCAGAGCTGCTGCAACAAACATCTGTGCAAGCCTATGGGAGGCAGAGACAGGAGAGGGCCTCAGAGGAGGGAGGAAAGGAAAGAGGGACAGAGGCCAGTGTTGCCTGTGGCACCCCTGACCATCATTCAAGCCACCTCAGGGTGCCACAGCACACTGGTTGAAAACCACTGTTCTAGTGTATTCTAGCTTTTACTGGCAGTTCTGCACACATAAAACGTCACACCTTGACATGAACAAGGAGCCCTTTTTCAGCTTAAAGGTTACTTTCCCTTATGGGGACTTTTCCAGGGGCCACAGGCCTGGGGTGCCTGGGGCCAGAGGCAAAAGGGAGTGGGGAAATGGATGTGAAGTTCATTCTTCTACAGTATAAATCAGAGGCGCAGGCACACAACTCACCAGCCAGGCCTGTGAGAGGCACCGTCTGAATGATGCACCCCAAGCAGCCAAGGGCATGGCCTAGGGAATGTTGCTCAATAGGCAGGTGGGTTACCCCACCTGTCAAAGTTGGCTTGCGGAGTTAAAACGATTCCCCACCCTTGGCCTAGGAAGAGTCCCAGGGGCTTGCTAGAGATGCCTGAAAGACCACATTTGCTCCGCCCCCTAGGCCTGAGATCCCTCACTTCTGTATCCTGGGGTGAGAAAGGGAGCAGAGTGCCTACTTTGTAGGCTGCATGTAGGGCTTGGCCCTCAGTAGAACCATGGATGCATAAAAGCTACCTGGGGCTCAAGTGGGATAGCTCAGTTGGTAGAGCATGAGACTCTTCATCTCAGGGTGGTGGGTTTGAGCCCCACATTGGGCAAAATTCCTGCATTGCAGGGGGTTGAACTAGAGCTGGTCCCTTCCAACTCTACAATTCTATGAGTCTAGAAAAGTACCCCACACAGAAATAAAGGTAAAGGACCCCTGGACTGTTCCATGCAGTCAAAGGTGACTATGGGGTTGCGGTGCTCATCTCACTTTTCAGGCCAAGGGAGCTGGCGTTTGTCCACAGACAGCTTTCCAGGTCATGTGGAAAGCATGACTAAAGCGCTTCCAGTGCACTGGGATGGAAACCAGAGTGCACGGAAACGCCGTTTACCTTCCTGCTGCAGCGGTACCTATTTATCTGCTTGCACTGGTGTGCTTTCAAACTGCTAGGTTGGCAGAAGCTGAGACAGAGCAATGGGAGCTCACCCAGTCTTGGGGATTCGAACCACCAACCTTCTGATAGGCAAAAGGCTCAGTGGTTTAGACCACAGTGCTACCCATGTCCCTACCCCACACAGAATTCTGTTATCAAACCTACTGTTGTTTCCTGGCAAGTCTCTCTCACCACCCCCATCTTTCCTATTTCTTTGCCACTGCTGGTTTCTGCCCCTTCTGATGCCCCTTTCTCATTTCACGCCACATAGGAGGGTTCTGGCCAGTCTTACCATTTCCCAGAGCCATCATCCCAGGAACGATGATCAGACCAACCGTGACCATCTTGAGGGCTGTGAGGAATATCTGTATGTTGGCAGACCAGCTCACACTCCAGCAGTTGAGGACTATGACTAGGGCTGGAAAGGAGGAGAGAGATGTGACGTGTGAATAGAAAAATGGAAAACGCATAAATATTTTTTAGGAAAAAGAAAGAAAGAAAAAGGAGGAGAGAGAAATCACCATGAATGGCTGCGACTGCGATGCTTGTGCTTTTGGAACAGCTAGCGAGTGTTGACTTTTTGCTGACATTAAAAAAACAGAACCAGAAATGCTTCTGTGTCATAACAGCCCATGGAGATGGAAATACTGCTTCTCCAGCAAGCTTACTTACTAAAAGTGCTGATCATTAGAAAAAACCCCACAAGCTTGATGGGGTTTTCTGATAGGACTCCAGCATGACTGACAGAAATGTCAATAAATCCCTGTTGCCGGATCTCTGCAGCAGGTGCCTTCTGTGCCAACTTTTAAATGCCTGCTGAAAACTCTTAAATTCTGCCAGACCTGTGCAGGCAATTAAGAATACATCTTTCCACAATGACTAATCAATGTCTGTTTTCAACAACACACACACAGACACACACACACACACACACACACAGAGAGAGAGAGAGAGAGAGAGAGAGAGAGAGAGAGAGAGAGTTTTTACTGTATGGTTTTGGGTATTTTTGTTTTAAACTGCTCTGACATTTTAAAAAATGAGACAGCAGCCTCTCAATATTTTGAAAAAATAAAGCAAAGCTGCACCTGCATTTCTGCTGGTCACGTAGCTTAAAGGCCGAGGAGCCCTATAAGGAAGGAGTTTACAACTGTTTGCGTGAAGCTTTCAAACATGCAAGAGCGCTGCTGTTTCTAAATATTGCCAGTGAGTGGTGTTTTGTTTTGTTTTGTTTTTTAACTAGCTGGCTTTTAAATAGCTTTTAACTGTGGTTTTGAAAAGCCCTTTCCTTTGCCAACTGGCTGACAGCATCAAACAAAAAGAAAACCAGCTTCTGTTCATTTACAAACTGCCTTGGATATATCTAGCAAACTTTTTAAAGACACCAGGAACAAATATCTCAGCATTTCATGGATGGCCTGTGAGAACTAAGGCTGCCATCCTAAGCCCACTTACCTGAGTTTAAGCCCCACTAAATCCAGCAGGAATGACGTCTGAGTAGACAAGGCTAGGATTGTGAATTGAGGAGAACTCATACGGTTATCATACGGCACCTCTTTTCTCAGTATAGGACAGGAGTAGCAGATTTGGTGCCCTCCAAATGTTCTGGATCCCGATTGCCAGCCACCCTAATCAGCATGGCTAATGGGAATGGATGATGGGATCTGTAGTCCAACAACATATGGACTACTAAGAGTGAACTGAGATGCAGCTATTGGGAATGAAAGGCAGTTTCTCAATGAGGCTAAGCAAGAGATTAAAGTGGGGGCAGCCAGCTGATGTGGTGCCTTCCAGAAGTTTGATAGACTACAACTCCCATCATCCCTGAGTATTGGCCATGCTGGCAGGGGTTGATGGGAGTCCAGTGGCATCTGGAGGGCACTGTGTTGGCTACTGCTGGGTTAAAGCAATCAGGCTCTGAGAATGCACCAACCATAGTGCATGAAGGTTTTAAAGTCTGATGTTTCGTTGTGTTTTTTTATATTCTGTTGGAAACAGCCCAGAGTAGCTGGGGCTACCAAGTGATGGGCAGGGTACAATCAATCAAATTATTATTATTATTGGTACTGGCCTCAGCAGAACAGTCTGATAAACACCAATTGTGCAAAAGTGGGGTATTAAAAATATATCTCCTTATCAGTACAAACATTTAGAGAAGGGTTCTTGACTCATAATAAAAACAGGTATTATGAGCTATGAAGATTTGCTTTATTTGTGAACTTTCTCAGCATATTTATGATATTTTGCTGTGGAAATATCTGCAGATGTACAAGAGGCAGTGAGAAATGTATTAATATTTGGAGGTACATTTAGGATTAACTTGCAACCTTAGATATTTAGTTCTCTTTGGTACTCACTGATTCCTGTGGTGGTGATCAGTTTCACAGCCAAAGGAGGGACATCACACGGGGCAAAGAAAGGCTCGATTAAGTACCGACCAAATGCCAAGGACACCACAGCCATATTTGCAGGTCTGGAAAATGAAACAAAGGCAAAAACATTTCTTTTATTTTGGTCTTTTCTCTGGCAACTTTATCTCCCTCTCATCTATGTTTTCTGTCTGCTCCTGTTGATGTCTGCTCTTCTAAAACAACCACAAATGAAGACATTCAGACACTCTTCCAAAGCATGGATTGAGGACTGGGAAGAACTTTTTGGCAAACTTTCTGACGTTAAGAGCTGTCTGATAGGAGAATGGACTACAGTGGTACCCCAGGATAAGAACTTAATTCATTCTGGAGGTCCATTCTTAACCTGAAACTGTACTTAACCTGAGGTATGACTTCATCTAATGGGGCTTCCTGCTGCCACCACACAATTTCTGTTCTCATCCTGAGGTAAAGTTCTTAACCTGAGGTACTATTTCTGGGTTAGCGGAGTCTGTAACCTGAAGCGTCTGTAACCCAAGGTACCACTGTACCTCAGAATGTGGTGGACTCTCCTTCATTGAAGGAGGTTGGATAGTCATCTGTCAGGGATTGTTTCGCTGTGATTCCTGCATTGCAGGAGGATGACCATTGGTCCCTCTCCAACTCTCCAATTCCAGGATCCAAATGAGAAGCTGTGAGACTCCCTTCCTGCCAAGTGCAAGGGCAGGCAATTACAGTCTTCCATTTCTAAACTGCAGGAAACAAAAATAATAATAATGCAATCTTATCCAAATCAGACAGGCCACAGGTTGCCCTCAGGCCAGGACCCCAGCCATGGTTAGGGATTCTGACCACAGACCCAAACCATTTTATTTCAATAGCCCACCACCATTTCATTTGAACTGTTGAACTAATGTTGCTTTGGACACCAGGGGAGAGAATGGTGGCCCAACCACCAAAATAAGAACCCAGGTTTTTCCTCAATATGCCCGAGATGCCCCATGGTATTATGGGAAAAGCAAAAGGCTGGTGAGGCTGATGAAAGAATGCCCTGGTACTGCTGCCCCCCATAGGGGAAAAAAAATATACTTGTTGCCTTTGTTGATGGTGTGCTGTCCCCAATCCTGACAGTGGATTTTGCACTGCTCTGAAAAGTGACAGGAAAGGAAGCCCCACTCCAAGTTGGGTTTCATTTCTCTGTTCTACATTTGGCCCATAGTATTCATTGGGGAGCTTTCAGCTCGGTTCTTCATACAGTCTTGGGTAGACAGGGGAAATGCATGGGATGGAGCAAAAGGCCTTGAAATGTGGCCATCAGAGCCTCACCAACATCCCAACAGGATTATTTTCAAAGCCTTTTGATGGCCATTGGTTAGTCTTTTACAATAGGCTCCATCAACTCCCCCTCTGGTGTGAGGTGGAATGATTTCCCCAGCTCCCAACCTCCTCTAAATTCTGCACCATTTGTGACAACACATGCAAAACAAACACAAAAGGGAACAAGCTTTGAACGGATGGGCCTGACCTTGGTGGGGTGGTCGATGCGAGAGAGAGAGAGAGAGAGAGAGAGAGAGAGAGAGAGAGAGTATTCTTGTATTTGCACTGAAATAGAGTAGTGGGCCCATGTGTTTGCACTGCTCTGTCCTGGTGCTGCAAGCGGTGAGATCCCTCTCCTGGGGGAAAGCAGCTCCCAGATGTTCTGTGGCAGACGGCTCTGTTTATCTAGTAGCTATCTGGTATTGGTGGAGGGGCAGATCATATATCAAACTGATTTCTATAGAACAAGACCTTTTGTTGTGGCTGCTGCAAAAAAGTACAGTGGTGGTCTTCTTATTGGAAGAAAATATTCATCTATCTCATGTCGTGACTGAAAGAAAGGCTGTGTGCGCGTGTTTGTGTGTGTGTTGTTTTTATTCTCCCATAGGGCTTTCTCTATTATTTCATTCATTCTCTCCCCCCCCATCTCTTTCTTAGATTCCTTTCCCTCTCCCCTCCCTCTCAAAGTCTTTGCAGCCATTTGTTAGATCTCAGTGGTGCTGCATCCACCAGCTGGCTGCTTTTAAAAACACAGCTGGAACAGTGCCCCTGTTGAGAGATTTAAAGAGACACAAAACTCCCAGTAAAACCCCCTCCGTGTCTCTGGAGAACCTCCCCCTTCTCACACAACAATGGGAAGTTGAAGCTGCCCTTACCGGATCATAACAAATTCCGCCCATAATCTTAGAAAAGCAGGCAGTGGCCCAAGTGTCTCTAGCAGGTAAATGTAATGACCGCCGGACTTGGTGATGCACGTTCCAAGATCTGCATAGGACAGGGCTCCTAGAAAGAAAACATTTAAAATGTAAACCCTGTGTGCATTTCTTATCATCACCATCACCCTTATCTGATGAGTAATATCACTAATTCTAAGTACATTGATATGAAATTCAGTTGCACTAAAATAAGTTGGACTGGTACCAATGGAAGGATATTTAGAACTGAGATGCATAATCATCATCAGTAGTAGTGGTAATTTCCGGGGGGCCACTAGGTGGCGCATCGGAAGATGGCTGACAATAACATCTCTCCGACCCACACGAGGTAATTTGGAGGCTATGATGGGGGTAATTAGCCTCCTTAACCCCCCCGGATTGTGGGGGGGACGGCCCTTGCCTGCTGTGCCCTATACCACCCCCGAATTTGTGGGGGTGGGGGCACTAGGCACAAAGCCCTCCTGTGGGATTCCGGCACTCCTGGACGCCGTCCCTGATTCGCGCCGCTAGTTGCAAGCATCTTCAAAAGAAACAATTTGGACGAGATAAATTGCACATGCTTCAAGGAAAAAGGGGAGTAAAGACTGCTGACAGAAGAGATCTCTGATAACAAGACAATAATAAAATATGAGAAGATACGTCAAGATACGGTATGACTGAGGGGGGAGGGGGGAAAAACCTGCCTTCCTTTTTCTTATGTGATTTAACAAGAATCCCCTCCCCTAATGAGTCAGAAACTAAGGACTTAAGCTGTGGATTTAAGGCTGTGTGGAGATAAACTTTCGAACCAAAGCAATGTTTCAAGATGAAGCTGGAAAGCTAAGAGTTTTGGAATGACGCAGTTAAAAATGCCGTCGCCATTTTGGGAGGCATTGTTGGAGCTCTTGGGTCTGGGAGGAGAAAGAGAGAAATAGAGTTGTTTACATATCGTGGATCAACTTCTCGGTGGGACTTAAGAGCGACAAATGCCAAATTTATGATGGAAAGAGGGATGTTATCTACGAAGGAGATATATGGAAACCATCTGGACTTAGTGGAGGAACGGGAAATCCACACAGGATTATTATTTTGCTTATCGGCTTAAGGAGACTAACAGAAGAGATCGTAAAGGAAAAATAGAAATTATATGAACAAGATATGATGTGGAAACACCAAGATAAGACTGGATAGAATTATGAATTTTGTTTGGACTGATTGGGACTGATTTGGACATTAACGCAGTAATAAGAAGATGATCTGAATCCCCCTTTGGATCTTGAAGTATGGGTTCCCCCAACAAAATTTAAAAATTTGGCTTTGTAATTTGGAATTTATGTGATGTGATTTAATTTGATGTGATTGGCCAGTTAATAAAAAATTATTTAAAAAAAAAAGTAGTGGTAATTTCCATTCTTTTGTCCAGTTTTAATTCAAAGGAGCTCCCACTTTTTATCTTCACAATAATCCTGGGAGGTAGGTTGGGCTGATAGATGATGAATGTCCCACTGTCACCCAGTGGGCTGCATGGCCAAATTGGGATTCAAACCCCCCAGATGGCAATGGAGAGTCTCAAATTTCAGCAGCGTCCTGGACAACACCAATATTGAGCATCCCCCACTTTTCTATAGGGCCCCCCGAGGTTCTGCATGCAGTACGACTGAACCAGTTGCACTCCCCTAAATCTGCCTCTGCACATGGGCCTCTCTCTAATAAATTTCTAGCCCACATTTCTGTTAAAAGAAAGAAAACATGTTTTTTAGCAACATAAAAGCAGTATAATGATTATAAAATATAACTAACCAACCCCCATAAAAATATAATGAGAACAAAAAGATTAATACGAAAAGGCAAACCGGGTAAAAGAGTTCTAGTGTGTAACTTGGATGTAGTTAGTTTGTAGAATTTCTGAATCGCTTCCCACAACAGACAGTTCTAAACCAATTGCAAGAATAAAATACAGTAGAAAATACATGAACATATTAAAAATATAATCAACGTAAACACATCCAATCATTGGTGCTACCCAAATGCCCGGGAAAATCAACATCTTTGCTTGGTACCAAAATGTTGACAAAGTTCATTCATACCAGTCGGGCCTCTCATGGGAGAGAGTTGCGTAGATGGGGAGCTACTCAGAAGCTCGTTCTCTTCTTCAGACTCAGAGAAGAGCCTCAGATGATAATCTCAGGGTTCGGTTCCTATGCGGACAGGTGGTCCTTTAGAGGTCCCAAGCCATATAAAGCTTTCAAAGTCAAAACCAGCACTTTGAACTGAACCCAGTACAAATTGGCAGCCTTTGTGATCAGGCCAGATCCGATGTTATATGTTCATGCCATCCTGAGCCAGTTAACAATTGAGCTTCTGCATTTTGCACTAGTTGTAGTTTCTGAACCATCTTCAAAGGCAGCCCCCCACACAACACATTGCAGTAGCCTAACCTGGAGGTTGCCAGAGCATTGACAACTGAAACCAGGCTATCCTCCACCCAGACATTTAATAGTAATAAAAGTAATAGTAATAGCAATAATGCAATTCTCCAGTCAAGTAATGCGTACAAAAAATACATATACTCGGGTAAAGTGTGCACAAAAATGGATATATTTGTGAAAATAGCATACAAAAGTGCATTGTATTAGGGGAAATATACATAATAAAATATGCTTCGCCCAAAAAATATGTGAATTGCACAACACTGCATACAGAATTGTGTATATTAAGGGAAAATTCACACTAAAATGTGGATAAAATTTCATGAGGACTATTTTAAAAAATAAATAAATCACAAACTGATGTGGAAATGTGGAGAACTGAATTTAATATTGGTGTGTGTGTGTGTGTGTGTGTGTGTGTATGAATGATTCTCCCACTGTCCTCCACAGAAGCCCATTTGAGGTTCCATCATCCCCAAGAGGACACACCCTAAGTTGTTATACCGCAATTGCCACACGCTGGGGTGGGAGAGGACGCTTTCCCCCTTTATGATTGTTAGAATTCCTGCTCCATGATTGCAGTCATGGGATTTTTGTCTATCACATGACGCTGTATGTGAAAAAAGGAAATTAAACCACCAAGCAGCCAAACAACTCACCAAATAGTGATAGGATCCCACAAGCCAGCCACACCAGTAAGGAGACCCCCACGTTGCCTGAGTTTTGCAAGACTCCTTTGGGGGAAATGAAGATGCCGCTGCCCACCATGGTGCCCACCCCCAAGGAGATGACGCGGATGAGGGTGATCTTCCTCCTGAGGAAAACAGCCTCCTTCACCTCTGCCGGTGCTTTGCTTCTCCTGCAAACTCCCATGCCTTCTTCAGTGTCCCCGCTGAACCACAGGAAGTCCCTGTATGAAGCACAACTTGAGTTCCTTTCCGGACCCCTGCGTCGCGGCTCAGTTCTCCTCTCAGTCAGTCTCTCGCTCTCTCTTTGCTTAGCAGGCAGAGTACAATTTGTCTGGGAAGACTTTGGAATAACAGGAGCATGAAGTAAACAAATATTTAAACAAAAATATCAGGTGGGAGGGGAAACGGGGGCCTAAATCCCACGAAACGGAAGTCTGCTGCAGGGCTTTGTCCACAGCTAGTGATACGTGGCGTGGTGCAAGTCCAATTCCTGGCTTTTCACACAAACAGTTTGTTTTTGATCAGGATGTGCTCCACTTGGTTTTACAGTATGTACAAGCTCCAGTCCTAACCATGGATATTGTCTCCATGTCTGGTGGATGACGTGAGCTTTTTAAGGAAGAAATGTCAACCAATGGTGGGCCCAATGGCCAAAAAGGTGGTTTCTGCATATGCTGCAGAGGGAAGCGAGGGGCTGATGGGGTTTGTCCATCTCGGGAGCCCATCTAGGAGAAAGAAAACTGTGATCCTAAACCACCTCTGCCTTCCAGGATATCTTGGGGAGAAGGCTAAGTAGTAAACCCTACACAAATCCAGAGCGGAGTCCCTAAGATGGTTGGATGGCGCCTTGTAGGCCTCCTGGCAACTCCTGCAGCTAAGCTGGTGTCAAACACATTACTCTGCTTTCCTTTGGACCACATCAGCAGGGCTGAGAGGGGGATCTTTTCATCTGGGCAACCCAGGACTTCCATACACACTGCCCAGGCTTGTGCCCCCAGGAAATCACTTCAGTGCTGTTAACACTGTGGTTTGACTTCACCCCTGGAAGTGCACTCCATTGTATCTTGAGGCAGATGGATGCCAACAATATACAAATACATGCCCTCCAACATTTCTCCGATGAAAATAGGGACGTCCCATTCCATAACGATAATTTTACTATTTATACTCCACACATCTTACTGGGTTGCCCCAGCCACCCTGGGCAGCTTCCAACATATATAAAAACATAATAAAACATTTTAAAAAACTTCCCTATACAGGATTGCCTTCAGATGGCTCGGCAGTCAAATAACTCCATACCCTCCACCATTTCTCCAATGAAAATAGGGACGTCCTAAGGAAAAGTGGGATCAAAGTCCCTGGAAAATAGGGACACTTGGAGGGTCTGCAAATACATACTTAAGTGATGCCTTCATGCATCTGATAAAGGTGGGCAGCTCTGACTCCTGAAAGTCAATGCCCAGTATATTTGTTAGTCTTTGTTGGTTTTACGATGAAATTAACACAACGCCCTGACTCCCGCCATGAGTTTGAACAGTCTGTAAAAAATTGTGAGAGGGTAGCAAGGTAACTCTACCTATTCAATGATTATTGCAGTGATGACTGGCGGGGGGAGGCTCTGGAAAAGTGGGGAAGCAAATAGTGTTTTCTCCATATGTCGGAAAACATTATTCACCCCAAAGGAGTGGGATTTTGCAAGGCTGACCTGTCCTATTGTGCTAAGTGATGGAGAAAGGAAGGGGATGTTTATCGGCTGCCCTCCCGGAGATCATATTAGTTCCTGCGGCACGCAATGCGAGGACTTTTCTCTTAGCATGCGTAGCCGCTAATGGGGTTATTGGTCCTCAAGCAATTTAATCCTTTATTAAACCCAATTAGCATCAGTGGCCTCCTGTGGCAGCAAATTCCACCGTCTGCATATCATGCAGGTTTCATGCCTGCGCCGTGTGCTCCTCTACTTACACCCTTTCCCTTTTTGTTTGCTCTAAGGGCATCTGTCGGTGATGATAACAAACAAAAAGCAACAAAGAAGGCTCGAAGTCCAGAGGCGGAGAAGGAGTCCCAAAATAAATACAGAGAGAGAAAGGGGCCTGCTGGGAATATGGATGTCTAAGCCCATCAGAGAAATGGGACACAGTTATTCTAGTTGCCAAGAGAGTGTTTACTCTCCCAAAGTTGACTCCTGAAACACGGCAAAGGCAGACAAAATGTCTGTCTCGTCCATTGCCTCAGTGATAAAATGCAGGCCTTATGTACAAAGCAAGACAATAAAACAAAAACCCATCAAGTCTAATAGGGCAGCGTTCATAGACCTTTTAGATGACTGGAGTTAAACGGGCCGCCCCTATCATTAGGCAGAGTGAGATGGTCAGATCAAGTGGCTGGCTCTGGGTGACATGAAAGAGGCAGAAAAGCATTAGCTTTTCAATTTGTTATCACATGGTTAAAACTAGTTGTACTCAGAGTAGACACACTGAAATGAATGAAGGTAAGCAACCACTCCTGTTCTTACTGCCAGAAATTCAGAGAGGTACTTGCGAAATGCTCTGATTCAGGTACCAAAATAACACTATAATTATTCTTATATTATGAATTTTATATCGAGTAGAAAAAGACAAAATATCAAAATATTCCTGCATTGCAGGGAGTTGGTGACTTGATGACTGGGGTCCCTTCCAATTCCACGATTCTATGATAATAAAAAACCTTCTTGTTGCCTCCTATGCCAACCAGGTGAATGCAGGCAATTCAGAATACAGCCTTCTACAATGGTTAATTAACCACAATGGCTAACTGATGTCCGTTTTTAAGTTTATAATGGGTTTTATTGTATGGTTTTAAAGATTTATTGCTGTAAACCTCTTCGCTATGACACAGTGGTATGCAATTTTTTAAATATAAATAAATATACACAAATAATAGTTTGAAAGATAGACAAGTAAACATGCAAAAGGTTCCAGACTGGTGCATAAAAAGCCATTACGTATATACCCCGGCATGTGAGCATCACTGCTGATGTAAGGCAGTATGTACCACATACTACATGTATGTACCACATACCACATACAGAGGCAGTATGTACCACATACCACATACAGAGCACCATGCCTTTGGGTGTGGGAAATGCATTTGTTCTGCCTCAGGCAGGGAAAGGGCTGTAGCCCAGTGGCAGAATGCCAAGATCCAAATTTGGGGCAGGTACTCTTAGGTGAGAAAATCCCAGCAAAATGTTTAAAATCACAAGATAGGTAGCAAAGCAAAGCAAAGCGTGGAAATAACAGCTGCTATACCTTTAAAAATGCCCTTCCAAGTTCCAAGACCACATGTTTGGCAAGTTAAAAATGGTTTACTTACAAACTCTCCAAAGGTCATATTCATGTGCTTTGCCATGCAGCATTCAGAAAAAGTTGCACAGTTGCACTTAACTTAGTTCCTAGATTATTGGTATAGGAGCTCCAGAGTTGCTGGCAAGACCCATGCAGTTGAGCTGAAGTTTCTCGGGTAGATTGGAGGGAACCATGGGCTTGATTACCTATTTCCTCCCAAGGTAAGGGAAGTGACATAGCTAAGCCTGGCAGGATAGTTTACTCTATTGTATTAACCCCTTCATGCATGAATTAGACTGCTTTATCCCTCAATTACTTTCCTCCTTTACCTTCTGTCTTTGTTTGTATCAGATTTCTTAATATAACAAACAGTTGGGACCATGTGAATTAGAGACAGAAAAAAATCTGGTTAATCAAATAATGATTTTTTTCAGGCAATGAAACGGGGAGAATATTGTTAAGAACATAAAAAGAGCACTGCTGGATCAGACCAAAGGCCAGCATTTTGTTCCCACAGTGGTGAACCAGATGCCTATGGGAAGCCCACAAGAAGCAGATGAGGCTGTTGAGTATAATTGGCTTAATTGACACTGAAATGAAAATGCATGTGTCTTGATGAAGGTTTAAAATGGAAAATGGCTAAATGTGTATTGCTAACATTGGTAGTTTTTCACAGCAGGTTTCTAAAGGACTCTGAGCTGTACCTAGTTAATGATTAGCTGGTTATTGTTTCCCTACTCTATGCTGAGAGTGAACCTTAGATCAGGTGACAAAGGTACTGAGTTGCAAACTCGCCATCTTGAAAGCTGTGGTGTTTTTAAGTCTTCCTGGCCACAGGGAACAGAAAACGTAAACATAGCTTTCAAGGAAAAGATCTCTAGAAAAATGGATGTAGTTGAAGAGAGAGAGAGACCTTTGCTTATCGGTCTGTTTGGATTATTTCGTATTTTCTAAGATGCCAAGCCTGTTCTGGACAGCACAATACATTTTGGTTTTATCTTTGATGCTTATGTTCTGTTTTTAAAGAGTTCTGCAAGTAAAAGTCTGACTAATATTTTTATGGGCCCAAACAATGGTTTCTTCCAAAAGGAGTCAGTTCTTATGCTTCCAGTCGCTTCAAACTGTGCAATACTGATATCTGCAACATGGGCCAATACAGTTGTTGCTTTCCGGCAACTGATATTCAGAGCCATACCACCTCCAATACCAGAAGCAAGATTATAGAACAAACATTGAAATGTTTTCAGTTCATTTCATGCTGTTCTGTATTATATAAGATGTTTCTGCTTTGCAGATTTTATAACCCTCAGGGTGAAGGATTTGAGAAGAGGCCAGGGTTGAAATCTAAATAGAAAGGTTTTTTTTTTAAAAAAAGACCTTCTGACCATGATCTGGTTATCTGGGGGAAGGTTGTTTCCAGAATGGGAAAGACAACTCTTGCATTCTTTAAACAAAATTTAACTGAAAAGACCTTTCACATTTGCACACAAATACCCCAAATAGATGTGTTATTGATTTCCCCCTCCCCTCTTCTCGGTCCATGTCCCAAAGGCCTGAAACTTTGTTTGCCTTTTGGTAAAGAATCTGGACTTCCCCCAGAGAGTTTATTGGCAAATTATAAATCTGTCAGGTTCTTCTGCTCCAAATAATAATTTTAAAAGGAATTGAGTCCAACTACATATTGCAGAGTTATGTGTGTCTTACCCCCATTTTAAAAAACTGAAAAGCAGCCTATTAGGCTACCATGGGGAGGGAGAAGGATTTTTAAAAAACAAAAACAAAAAACCATTGCCTTTTCTGCCATTTGTTTGCTTAAAATCAGCCCCCCCCCCCCCGCCCCACCCTCACAAACTGCTTTCCCACATGTGTGGAAGTTACGGGTTTCTCTGTATCTTTTTCCCTCACAAAGAGAAAAACTGTTGGGTGGTGGAAACACAGACAAACAAACGGTAGGAAGGGAAGGGGTTAAGCAGGACCTCACTTCCTGCTATTTTCCTTTCCGAAGCAGCCTCAGAGGCGGCTTTTAAATTTATTTATTTAAAAAAAAAACACATACAACAGAAACTTACAAAATTGTGTGTAGCAAGAAATAGCCATGGCATATATGTATACTGGCAAATCCTGCAACAAGAATTCCACCATGAAATTCCCTCCCTCTCCTATCCCCCAATTGCATAATGCATATAACAACAGTGTCTCATACAGAATGTAAACATGAATTGAAAGTGGAGACACCGTATGTACTTTTATGTGTTTGTTTGTTACACAAGGAAGCCTTTAATAAAAACTACGGTAATTAAAGTTTGGCATCCGTGTACCACCCTTCATCCGTAGATCTCAGGGCAGTTCAAAGCACCTTGACCACTGGCCAGGGACGTGTTTACCCGGGGATGCAGGGGGTCCTGTGAACTCTGGGGGGCGGCAAATGCATACTGGTCCCTCTTGATCTGTAGCCCCTCTCTGTTGCTCTCGATTCCCCCTCCCCAAAAAAGCTCAACAACTCCCCCCCCCCCGTCAGAAAAGGGAGCGCTGAGTGGATCTTTGCTAAAGACAGCTCTGCCACTGACCTAAGCAAAGATATCAAAACGGTGCACCTTACATGAGCTATTCCTCACAAATAAAAGCATGCACAGTGAGAGAAAAGAACATTGCTGTACATGCTGTCCTAAGAAGTCAAAGCAACAGGTACTAAGAGCCATAATCATTGCAGAGTCCAGCAAGGCAGGGCCAGACAGAGCTGAGGAGAGCAATCAAATGGGCATTAATTTGACAAGCAACTGACTTTCAGCCCAGCCACTACCGAAGCCAGGGCTGGAGAGCCTCCAGCCTGTGGGCCATATTTAGCCTGCCAAGACTCTCCATTTGGCCTCCCAAATGGAACCTCAACATGTGCCGTTCACAATAGCTGACCTTTGGTGATGAATGAATACAGCCCTCATACTGATCTGGTCTTCAGTTTTCTAGGTATTTTCTTCAGAAAATTAAAGAGATCGTTGTTTTCTTTTGAGAAGAGATTGAGGCAGGGGGAAAAAAGTTAAGTCATTGTAGCAAGGTGACAGCAGAGGGAAATGGTAAGTGCTAGAGGAGAATTATTCTAGACCCACGTAGCTGGCAAGGCTGCTGCATGTTGCTAACTAATTTCATGGCTCTTTGCCTCAATTTCATCACCTATCAATCAGACGAGAAAATAGTATTTATCTATCCTTCACAAAGCTCCGTTCGTTAATGTTTGTGAAGTTCTCTGAAGGATGAATGCTCCGCAGTGCAGGGCAGAAAAGCGATAGTTTTCTTGGAAACAACGGGGACAAAGAACTTCATTAGTTTAAAAAACGAAGTGTGTGTGGGAAAAACTGGTGTTTTGGTTGTAACCTGGTGGTGTCAGGTAAGTGGAGGTGTTTTCAGTCTTCCTTCCTTTGGGGTTTCTCTTCCCATTGCTGTGAATAATACGGCATGGACGCAGTTAGAGATAGTGTAACAGTGCATAGTTAAACTATGGAACTCATTTCCTTAGGAGGAAGCAATAGCCATCAACTTCGGTGAGACAAAGTCAGGAACGATGAGGCTGCCAATGGCTATTAGCCATGATGGCTGTGCTCTACTTCTGAATAATAATAATAATAATAATAATAATAATAATAATAATAATAATAATTTATTATTTATACCCTGCCCATCTGGCTGGGTTTCCCCAGCCACTCTGGGCAGCTTCCAACAAAATATTAAAATACTGTAGTCTGTTAAACATTAAAAGCTTCAGTAAACAGGGCTGCCTTCAGATGGCTTCTAAAAATCTGGTAATTGTTTTTCTCTTTGACATCTGGTGGGAGGGCGTTCCACAGGGTGGGTGCCACTACCGAGAAGGCCCTCTGCCTGGTTCCCTGTAACTTCACTTCTCACTGTGAGGGAACCACCAGAAGGCCTTCGGTGCTGGACCTCAGTGTCCGGGCAGAATGATGGGGGTGGAGGCGCTCCTTCAGATATACTGGACCGAGGCCGTTTAGGGCTTTAAAGGTCAGCGCCAACACTTTGAATTGTGCTCGGACACGTACTGGAATACTAAATACCAGTTGCTGGAAACCACAGGAGGGGAAGGGTTCTCTTGTGATCAAATCCTTCTCCCTGGTTTCCCACAGGCATCTGGTGGGCCATTGTGAAAACAGGCTGCTGGACTAGATGAGATGTGGGTCTGATCTGGCAGGCTTTTCTTATTTTCCTGTGTTCCCAGAACATGGCAATCAGAGATAGACTGCCTCTGAATATGGAGGCTGTATTTAGCTGTCACAGTTTAACCACCATTTATAGAGCTATCCTTTGTAAATTTTTCCAGTTCTCTCTTTTAAAAAAGGAAGGTAATTTATGTGAATGGACATCACACCTCTTGTAGGCATATGAATTCCTTGTGGCAAGCGTGATGTTTGAAGTAGGATGTCCTTTAAAAAAACCACAATTGTTATAGAAACTGCTTTTAGTAAAAACTGAATAAATGAAAGGACTTTGCAAACAACCTTTTAGCTCCTTGGAAAAGGAAAAGCATCTTTGCACATTGTACAGTACTCCGTGCTCAAAGTGACTCCATGCTCAGTGCGCCTAAATTGCCTTATCCACAAAGCAAAAATGCATCAATGCTACTTCTGCTAGTTTAAGGTTTTCTGATTTGAGGCCATGCCTTTGGTGAAGAGAAATGGCAGCAAGCTGATCAAAGCTGGGCATCGCATAACAACAGTCAGGGAGCTGCTAAAATAAATAAAAAATTGTGATAATAATTGTTACATAACTTTTCAGACGGTCACAAAAGAAAATGTGTTCTCTCAACCGTAATCTGTGCTTACAGCTTTATATAAAAAATAAAAAATGAATAGCAGCTGAGCTGAGAGACCAACAGCAGAAAGGCACCCAGTAGTGATCTCTTCAGAGGAGGAGTTTTGCTCTGAGGGAGAATTAAGGGACTGAGCCAAGAGAGTTAGTGCCTCTGCACTGGATGTTACTCATAGACACCTACCTTGGAGCTGGGTCTGCAACAATATGTGAGTGGTTTAAAATATCTCTGAGATTACTGAATAAATTACCTTCAGGTCCAAAGCAGTTAAGGGGAGCCACTATGCTGGAGTTGACAGACAGCTGGAAAGAGGCCAGGGCCAGGGTTGCCAACTTTTCCTCACTGGCTCTTGCTCCTCCACCTTTAATTTACCACACAATAAATGTTTATATTCATACCACGAAGAGCTCCACATGCTGATTTCTGAAAATCAAGCTGCTGTAAAAAAACAACAACAACAGAACAGGTTTTTCAACATGCATTTAATTGCCTTATTATTAAATTTGGAATGGGGGGGGAAGCTGAGGAGCAAACTACTTTTTCCCCTCCTGGTCAGCTGGCAATCCTAGCCAGGAGTGTCATTCATCAGCACACATTTTCACAAGCGATGTTACAAATGTACACTTGTAATTCAGCCTCTCTGTACTCAGTAGAGTTTTTACTTTTGAGTAAACATGCATGAGATCAGAATGTATGGAATTTTGCTTAGTTTCAAATATATCCTCTCAAAACATTGCAAATGCTGTCTAGGAAGCTGAAGAGTTTTTTGGTTGTTTTTTTAAAGAAACATTGTTTTTAGTCAATATAGATTTCTCATTTGCTTTACAGATGTGGGAAAAGCAAAAGCCGTTGAACTATTTGTGAAGACTTCATGCAAGTCGCTGCAGACAGAACATTCCAGGGCAAGCAAGAAATCAAGTGAATGAAATACAGTATTTAAAAGAAAGCAAGGTCAAGACAAAGTAAGTCGAGTTCTTATCCGTTATCAAGTTAATAATAATAATAATAATAATAATAATAATAAATGACAATATATTTAAATGGTGACTTGTCCCTTCGTTTGAGGAGTCTCATGTAATAATGGCACCAAATATTATGGTTGATCAGTATTTCCACATCTTTCACAATCGAAGAATGAGTTAATAGGACAAATGTTAAAAATGACAAGAAATTTTATTTATTTACTCATTTATTGAATTTGTATACCGCCCTATACCCGGAGGTCTCAGGGCAGTTCACAGAACAGAATCAAATTGTAAAACCACAAAATATATAATAAAAATAAAAACAACAACCCAATAACACACACACCGGTAAAGAAATGCACTTTAAAGGGAAAGGTAGACAGCCGGTGAAGTGCGCAGAGCTTGCATGTCTAGATGACAGGGTGAAAATGAAGACTGCAAAATACTCATTGTTCGCAAATCCTTTACAAACTTGGCCTTGAAGGTGGCTGGCAGGGAGCTCACATGACTTCCTTTAGAGTAACTCCACACCCAGCAATTGCTTTCATACAGACAGCATGCTTGCACCAAAGATTCATTGCTGCCACACTTGTGTTTTCTGCAACAAACACCCCCATTGTGAATGGCAGATACGTGACCTGTGTGCTCATCCCTGGGAGCTCAGGGGGATCACAGCTCCCCGAAATAGCCACAGAGGGGTGTTTTAGGGGTTGCCTTTGCGGAGTCCAGGGAAGCATGGGCGCAGCTAGGGGGGGCAATCCTGCCCATGCAGGATTCACCAGAGCTGAAATGGTTAAAGGGACAAGAATTTCTGGGAAAGCTGTTGCCTGCTCAAACTTTGGAACCCTGCAGGGGGACGCTTTGCTTTATTTTTGTTTTCTCCGATCCAGCTAAAAAAACAGTTTGTGCGATGAGGCAAAGTCTCTCGTTTTGACCCCACGGCTTGTCCTAGCGAGTGAAAAGAACTCGCTCCCCACCCTCACCAGGTCACCAACAAAGAGGAAGGTCATGAGGTTCATCAGGGAAAGGCGCAGCTCTTCTGGAACATCTGGAACATCTGTTCATAGCTTATTGAAGAAGCGACGGTGCTAAGCTAGCAGAATGCCCAAGTTTTGCAGACTTCCGCAAACTGCAAGGAGTGACTGTCAGATATTTGGAGTATGAAGGCCAGGAGCTTGGGATTCCACAGTACCTTGAGTTAGGCTGCTTTCTTCCTAGAAAGAGGGAGCAGGTTGCTACAATGCAGAGCTTTAGTAACCTCTTTGAGCCTTCTGGTTCCATAATGCTGGTAGAAACCCTGTATGGCAAGGGTAGCCAATGTGGTGCCCTCTAGATGTTGTTGGACTAGAACTCACATCATGCCTGACCATTGGTCATGTGTTGGCTGAAATGGATGGGGGGTTGGGTTCAACCACATCTGGAAAGCGCCATTTTGGTTACTCTTGCTGTAGGGAGACTGATGGTATGGGCAAAATATTCACATTACAAACCCCTCTCCCCAAGGAGAGTTGGGGCATGGCAGTGTATCTCCTTGATCATTATGGTTGTCCTTTTCTGAACTGTGGCGATCACACACAGGGCCCCCGGACGTTTGACGGTCTTTTGACCCTGTGCTGCCACTGCGATTGCTTTTTCCGCTGCCACCACCCCGTATCTCACGGGGACACACGGAGTCCAGTCAGTTGTTAACATAAACAAATAATCAAGTTTATTTTTAAATGGAGGAACAAGCTTATGGTTTCAGTTAATTTTTCTCTTGTCAGTTTCTTATTCTTAGTTCCTAAAAACTCCAAACTGATTATTCCAACTATCTCTCTGACTCCACCTAACAATTCCTCTCACTCTCTCACAATACAACTCTACCAACCCACACCTAAACCTCCCTTTTCCTTCTTCAACTCCCAAACCTCAACCGACTCCCAAAACTCAACTGACTTTCAAAACCTCCCACTCTAACTTTTATTCCCCCCTTGCATTCTCACTGGCCAATCACATCACACCTATTTTAACCCTTTCCTTATGACCCATCCTAGGAGTCAAACGCCACATGAACCTTTTCCAACTCCTTTTTGAAGCGAGGCGACCAGAGTTCTACACAATATTCCAAATGCATGCAAGGCAGATACTCTACCACTGAGTTCTGGCCTTTCTTCTGTACTTATATGAGGGATCCCAGCGGTCACTCTCTTTTCTAGACCTCACAGTATGTTTCCTGAGAGGCTTTCTTCTTTGTCTTTAAGGAACACTTGTCCACCATTAATTATAATCTGAATTGAGGAACTCCAGATAATCTTCAAGATAACCCCAAACAGAGAAACCACTGCACTATCCAGCTAGTCACAGAACTGTAGAGTTGGCAGGGACCACAAGGATCATCTAGTCAAACCTGCTGCAAATGCAGGAATCTTTTTGCCCAACGTGGGACTCGAACGCCCAACCCTGAGATCTCATGCTCTACCAACTGAGCTGCTCAATTATTGTTAGTGCGTCTGCTCTCAGCTACTCTTAATGTTCAGCAGCTCTGAAATCCGACTTATCTGCAGGACCTAAAGCTCTTGCATTCCTCACTTGCTTTTCTCGGAGAGTTTTTTTTAATTTCCATTCGGTTCCTCGCTAAGTTTAAAGAAGGGTCAACTGCAACTTAGTGTTCTGCCTACCGGTATTTTCACCAACAGGCATTTGGTCTAAACAAGAAGATATTTTCAGTATCATTCCATGGGACCAATCCTGCTGCATCAACACATTATTATGGGGCTCCTTTAACTTTGGGGTAAGTTTCTTCTCATATTTATGCACGGTTGCCTGTGGGTGCTGTGAGGGGCTCAAGCCATACTATGTATTTTGCACTGGGACATAGATCTCTTGCCTTTTCCTCTCCCCTTAAAAAAACAACAACGAAGAACTTTCTCAAAGCTTTTCACAGCCAGCTGGGTCTGCTGCAAAGCACAGAGCTGGTAAGATTCCAGCCACCCGCCATCTTGATTTGTGGAGGCCCAATCCAGATACAGTAGAGAGCCAAAGTCCCTCACCCCCGTCCCTCTGAAAGCCACCTAAAATTCACATAAAGCACGCTATGTAAACTTTATGTAGATTTGTGTCTCAGGCCTATGCCCTGAGTTTTTTAAGTACATATCATTGCTCCTGGCTGTTGCCATGTTTGGCAAGTGTTTGACACAAATAGTAGATGTTTGTGAGGTGTCAATGAACCATTAGAAGCCTCTTTTGTATGGCTGACAGATATCAGATCACAATATCTGTGGAACGGGCACTTTTACACAGGGCTTTTTTACCCCAGCAGAACTCACTGGAACTCTGTTCTGGCACCTCTCAGGTGGACACCATTCCCATTCTAAGAAAACAAGGGAGGGGGCCATGGTGAGTTCTGGCACCTCTATTTCTAGAAAAATAGCACTGATTTCACAAGTGCCACATAACATTCATTCAGCACTTGTGAGAAATTGACGTTTCAGTGCAGCACTACCAAATCTCTGGAACTCCCTGCCTATTGATATCAGGCAGACGCCTTTGTTGTACTGCCTTTTGATGCCTGCTAAAACCTGTTTGGTCTCGGCAAGCCTACCCAGACCTGTATTTTTATTGCAGATATTTGTTTTTGAAGCTGTTAACAGCTATTTCCTTTCCCGAGGGCCCCTCCTCACCTGGAGCTGGCCCTGCCTGTGACTGCGTGTGTATTTAATGGCTCTGTTCACAGAGGTCAAAACTGACATATTTTCAGTTCCATTTATGTCAGTGACCTAGAGTTCTATCAAATTCTGCCTTTTTGCTTATGCTTCAGACTTCTGCTTGGGCAGTGGAACGTCTCCTCCTTCTCCCCTACAACTCCCTCCCCCACTCTCAAAATGTGCTCCAGGGGGCTGGGGGTCCCTTTGGATCAGGTTTGGGGGGCAGGATAGGGGGAGCCCCATTGCATGAGCTGATCACCCTTTGCTCAGTGTTGGATATAACTTCTAGTAAAGCCTGCGCTTAATCTTTCCCATTGCATACCCTCCAACATTTCTCCAATGAAAATAGGGGTGCCCTATTCAGTAATAATATAATTATAATTATATGCCGTTCATCTGACAGGGTTGCCCCAGCCACTGTAAGTGGCTGTCTTTAGATGTCTTCTAAAGGTTGTATAGTTACTTACCTCCTTGGCTTGGGGGTCACATAACTCTATACCCTCCAACATTTCTCTGATGAAAATAGGGACGTCCTAAGGAAAAGTGGGACATTCCAGGATCAAATCAGAAACCAGGACAGCTTCTGTAAATCTGGGACTGTCCCTGGAAAATAGGGACATTTGGAGGGTCTGCCATTAACATAAATTGTATCATTTTGGCTGGATTGTGGTGACTTCTTCTTCTTCTTCTTCTTCTTCTTCTTCTTCTTCTTCTTCTTCTTCTTCTTCTTCTGTTTGAGTTTGATACACTCTCTGTTTCTGTCCCATGCACTATCAGGATCCACTGCATAAAGATGGATACCACCCCCTTTTTTTGTTCTGTAAAATGCTCAGAAACAGGAATGATGTGTCGTGTAAGATTTCTTCATAACATATCTTTTTTGCCAGTTAAAATTCCATCTGACTCTTCAACAAAAAGGGCAATTTCGTAGAACGAAAGATATCTGAGTCAACAGTCAACACAGTGTAGGAAACAAAAACGAGCTTTGTAAATATTTCCTTTATTCCAAGCACATGCAGAGTGCAGCTGCGAGGATTAACATACTTGCACTTTAATCTGTTACGTAGAGCAACTCAGCTTCAAAGCCAAGATGCTTTACCTTCCCAGTGGACCGTGCTGTGACTAGAGGAGAGGTAATATTTTCCCCTAAGACACAAGACTGTTTCGCACAACATGGTACGATTCCTTAGCATTCATACAGTCTTGCTGAACCATAGTTCCGCTTACTGTGTTGTGCGGCTGGTCCGAGTCATTTTGCTGCCTGGGCCAAAGGGCAAGATCCACAGACTGAGGAGCACACAGTTAGGACAGGCTGGGAGTGCCCCTCTGCCAAGATCTACACAAGCCTGGGGCTGACGTGGTTCTTCCAATGATGGAATTAGTGTCAACAACAAAGCTCAACAACTTTCCTTTAAAAAGTACTTTTTGTGTCTGGATTTTTAATTCTTGGAATATGGCGACCCTACATCAGAGCCCATATAGAACTGGAGTCAGAAGACTCTTCTTCTTGGCTCAGGGAACCATGTGCCTTCCTCCTATTATGAGTATGATTAGCCTAATGTTCATGAAACTAGCAATAAGCGTTGAGGGGTCACTAGTATCAATTATTATTTTCTTCCTCCAGGGGGTTGGACTAGATGACCCCTGGGTTCCCTCCCAAATCTACAATGCCATGATTATTTCATTTTGTTTTATTGCTGTAACAGTTGCAAGCATTAGGAAACTGAGTGAAATACAGTGGTCCTAACCCAGCACAGAGCTGATTTCTACGGGCTTCAGTGTGCTGGACTGTGTCTCCAGAAATGGCACTCATCAATTTATTGACTACAGCTATCATGCCTAATCTTACAAGTTACTTCATTATAAATGAAGGGGAGCAGAAAATCAACTTTTTTAAAAAAAGATAAATGGGCTTCCTTTATTACTTTCCGGAGTTCTATATACAGAGAGACTGAAAGAGGAAGCAATACTTCTTATTAACTGTGACATCCATTCAGCTTTGATGAATGGATGTATTGGCTGCGTCCTTTCCTATTCATAGTGGTACATAATGAGAATGAATTACTGGCTGATAATTTGATGTATAAATATTGCATTTAAATGTGTTAATGTCTTGGGTTGGGTTATTTTTAAAGAATTAGCACACACAAGATGTGAGCTGTAACATTTTAACCAACAAAAAGCTACAAACAAATACTTTATGTGTGCAGTGGTTCCCCAGCCACCTGGTGCTCGGGTACTTTACAAAGCACCATAAAAATGTTTGCGGTGCTTAATGTGCAGTAATTTTAAAAGCATATGCATGTGCTTAAACACATGTTTAAAGGGAAATGGGGCAGGGTGGGGAAGGAACACTAATGTTTAAAACACCTGGAGGATACAATTTGTTTGCAGGTGAGGAACAAAGACGGATAACTGGAGGGGAAGGGCTAGGACAGTCCCATGCCTGAGAGCCCGGAGAGCTGTTGCCAGTTAATGTAGACAATACTGAGCTAGGGAGGCTCATCATCCACACATTTTTAGAACTGGGTTGGGGAAAGGGTTAAGCATCCTCTGTGGCAGATAATCCCCCTGAAAGTGGTGCTCTGCTCCCACATTAATGCAAATATAGGTTTGAGAGCTGTGTGCTTGCTTCATAACATCCCGTCCCAACCTCTAAGGGTCTCTTTGAAAATGCTCTTCTTTCTTTTTAAAGCTAGGCTGATTTGAGAGATCACTTCCACACCACAAACCTTTGACACCTGAAGGCTCTTCCAGAGGACCACAAAGGCCATGGGGAAATCGAAGAACGAGGAGGCTGTCTTTCTGAGGAAGAAGATCACCCTCTTGAGAGCTTTCTCGCTCCTCATAGGGAGCATGGTAGGCAGCGGAATATTCATCTCTCCCCAAGGGGTGCTGAAGAACTCCGGCAACGTGGGCCTCTCCTTAGTCGTCTGGTTTGCCTGTGGGATCCTCTCTATGTTTGGTGCGTGGTGAGTTTCTTTCCTCTCCTTTCTCAGCTCTCGGAGAATGAGAAACCGTATTGGGACTGTGTTTCACCCCATCACTTAACAAATTGGTAGCTGCAGTAATGAAATCTGTATTGGCCCAGGATCCAGAACTGAGACAGTATTCTGACTCAACGTTGTTTTTTTTAATATACAGTGGTACCTTGGGCTACAGAAGCTTCAGGTTACAGACGCTTCAGGTTACAGACTCCACTAACCCAGAAATAGTACCTCGGGTTAAGAACTTTGCTTCAGGATGAGCACAGAAATCGCACGGCAGCGGCATGTACGCGGCGGGGGGGAGGCCCCATTAGCTAAAGTGGTGCTTCAGGTTAAGAACAGTTTCAGGTTAAGAACAGACCTCCAGAACGAATTAAGTTCTTAACCCGAGGTACCACTGTATATATAAAAAAGAATTTCCGTTATAGAAAATAAAGGAGCAAAAGAAAAAGAGAGAGAAAGTGCAAAAATATAATAAAAAGATATAGTATAGTTATATATAATCAGTAACATTTCCATACATTATTATACAGTGGAACCTTGGTTCCCAAACTTAATCTTTTTGGGGAGTCTGTTCGATTCCCGAAACAGTTCAGGAACCAAGGCACAGCTTGTGATTGGCTGCATCAACTTCCTGCAGCCAATCAGAATCCACGTCGGGTGTTCAGTTTCCAAAGAACGTTCGAAAACTGGAACAATTACTTCTGGTTTTCATTCGTTCGGGAGCCAGAACGTTCTGCTCCCAAGGCGTTTGGAAGCCGAGGTTCCACTGTATATGTAATATAAATAATAATAATGTCATATACATATATGATTATCAGTAAAAGACTATATACTGTATAAGCTTATTCCAAATGCCAATATTATTTGTCCAAACAAGGTCTGCATCTATAAGCAATTCGTTCATTTGCGAGTGTTGTCTTGTCATCAGCCCATTGATTAAAGGGGACCATATCTTTACTCTTCCAGTTCAGTGTTTCTCAAACTGGGGTCTCCAGCTCTTTTTGAACTACAACTCCCATCATCCCTAGCCAGCAAGAACAGTGGTCAGGGATGATGGGAGCTGTAGTCCAAAAAAACAGTCCAGAGACCCAAGTTTGGGAAGTTCTGTTCCAGTTCATCAGCACCAGTCTCTTGCCCATAGAATCCACTTTTGTTGCCCAGTTGCATCCTGACTCGTGGTTAAAGGAGGAGAGACAATAACACAAGAAGCTGCCTCATACTGAGCGAGACCACTAGTCCATCCAGGGACTGCCTGGGACTGAACCTGGGACCTTCTGTTGGCAAGGCAATTGCTCTGCCCCTGAGCTGTGCCCTTTTCTGTACACACTCCAATCCTGCCAAATCTGTTTTCTGAGATGTACTTGGGCACCTGATGCAACTGAACAGCCCCTGGTCCCGTGACACCTCCATTGCACCTGCGATGCTGCGAGCCTTGGTTTCTGCCTTGAACTTGGAGCAGGAGCTCCCAAAGCCACATGGAGTTAATGTGTAACTAATCCGAATTAGGATCTTATCAGAAGAACCCTGTGAAAGAGGCACCCCACCCCCATTGCATGATGAAACTGGGAAGGCCATTTCAAAGCCCTTGACCCATAAGATTCCCAAACAGCAGCCTTCCTAACAGGCTCTTGTATCTCAGCCTCCTACATCCTGGATAGCTCAGTCGGTAGAGCATGAGACTCTTCATCTCAGGTTTGTGGGTTTGAGCCCCATGTTGGGCAAAAGATTCCTGCATTGCAGGAGGTTGGACTAGATGAGCCTTGTGGACCCTTCCGACTCTACAGTTCTATGGTTCTATGAATCTTACGTATTTCAGTGTAACTCTCCCACCTGGGAAGTCTAAGAGGGGCATGTACCCTCTCCACCTGCAAGTCTGTTATGTACTGAGTTGAATAGGATCCAAACTGCAGCAGTCTGATTGGTCCTAGAACAATAGGATCCAAAAGGCAGCAGTCTGATTGGTCCTAGAACAATAGGATTCAGAATGCAGCAGTCTGATTGGTCCTAGAACAATGCAGCAGTATGATTGGTTGGCAGGAACCACCCAATCATGCTCCAGATAAAAGTGAATCCACAACCTGATTGGCTTACAGTAGAATTCCGGAATTAGCCAATCATGTGCAGCCCATTGTGTAAATAATGTATATAAAGGAGATACTTTGAGGGGACATTGATTCATTCCTCCTCACCACTATGAGCTGAATAAAGAGCATGAAATCACTTTGCGACTCTGAGTATATTTCAAAGTCCCAGAACCCATGTGATACTTTCACAGCAAGGGGGAGGAAACTGTGACTCTCCAGCTATTGCCCGACAACAACTCCCATCAGCTCTGGACCTTTGGCCATGCTGGCTGGGCTGAGAGGAGTTTTAGTCCCACAACAACTGGAGGGCCATGGGCCCCCCATTTCTTCTACAGAGCAATGTCGTTTCTGTGGGATCTTTTAATTACATAACCACACCAGTCAGCTCAAATGCCCCTAGTATCTGCCACCTTAACTGAAGATGCCAAGGACTGAACATAGGACCTCTGTCTTCAGAATGCGTGCCTGTGTACATACCATATGTTTAAAGCGTATTTAAATCACATGGCTTCCCCCCTCCCCCGAATCATGGGAACTTTCGTTCTGTGAGGGGATAAACAACAGTTCTGAGGATTTCTGTGGGGGGAGGGGATTGATGTCCTTTGAATGTGCTTTAAATACAGTGGTACCTCAGGTTAAGTACTTAATTCGTTCCAGAGGTCCGTTCTTAACCTGAAACTGTTCTTAACCTGAAGCATCACTTTAGCTAATGAGGCCTCCTGCTGTCGCCGCGCCGCCGGAGCACGATTTCTGTTCTCATCCTAAAGCAGAGTTCTTAACCTGAGGTACTATTTTTGGGTTAGCAGAGTATGTAACCTGAAGCGTATGTAACCCTAGGTACCACTGTATATGATTTGTACACAGCCATGGCCCCTCTCATAGCATTTCCCTTTTCTTGTAAGGAATCCTATTCAGAATAAGGGAATTTCCCTTAAAAAAGGGAAACGTTGACAGCTATGGCCACTCCTCTGCAAAAGGGAATATAAATGGCCTTGGTCCTGTATACCTGAAGGAGCATCTCCACCCCCATCATCCAGCTTGGACACTGAGGTCCAGCGCCAAGGGCCTTCTGGCAGTTCCCTCCCTGGGAGAAGCGAGGTTACAGGGAACCAGGCACAGGGCCTTCTCAGTAGTGGCGCCTGCCCTGTGGAACGCACTCCCATCAGATGTCAAGGAAATAAACAACTATTTTCCTTTAAAAAGACAACTGAAGGCAGCCCTGCTTAGGGAAATTTTTAATGTCTGATGCTGTATTGTTTTTAATATTCAGTTGGAAGCCGCCCAGAGTGGCTGGGGAAACCCAGCCAGATGGGTGGGGTATTAATAATAAATTATTATTATAAATTATTATTATTATAACATATTTATTTTACATTTTCACCCAACTCTTCCCAAATAACATATGCATCCTGCCCATTCGATCCTCACACCAATTCTGTGAGGTAATTTGACCTGAGACAGAGAGTGATTGGACCAAGTCACCCAGCAAAACTCCGGTAAAGCCAGTTCTAGTCCAACACACTAACCACGGCATCACACACAACCTGTGTGGAAAATTGCCCACAAAAAAAGAGTAGATAGATTGCTAGTTATGCTGGTGTTTTGCAAAAACAAACAAACAAACAAAAACACCCTACCCAGTGGTTTTTTAACAGCACTTTTTCATCAAAGAGAACTGAGAGTAAACCATGACAGCCAAAATGGAGCCCTCCTCCCATCTGCCCCACAAGAAATTGGAAGCGAAGGCTACAATCATATACTTAATTTCCAGGGTCTCAATGGGGCTTACTTTTCAATAGACATGTATAGAATTACCCTGTAAAAAAAACCCCAAAACAATCAACTTTCAATGGAAGTGTTCTCCAATGATAAATACAGGGCGTTGTGATTCTATCTGAATGGCCTCAAAACATGAAAGTTTGCCAGCTGAAGTTTAGGATAAAAATAACCCAGGCTAAAATCTAAGAAAGCTGTTTTTTGACCATATGGTTCCATTGTGGGTGCACATATGGAGTCGTCATGGATTTTTCACAGCCTCCAGGTTCAAGTTCAGGTTGTCAATATGGATCATTCCTAATGTCATAATTTCCATGGGTGGGTGAAATGGTTGCACAAACACTTCATGCAGATATGGGTCATTCTGGTTTCCCTAGTTTCAGTAGCTCTCTGACACTCTGAAGGCTGCAATCCTTAGCCGATGTACTAGGGAGCAAAAATGCCAAAGAGTCTTGTGGCACCTTGAAGACGAACGGGTTTTTATGATTGCCTTAGCCAACTAATAATAATAATAATTTTATTATTACGGTCAAAGACCAGTTCAAAAAGCACAACTGAGACTACTTTCACAAAAGTGAAATAGACATTTAAAATAGTATACAATAATAGCTTATAGATTAAAATTGAAATAGTTGCATGTACATGAAAAGACCTAAGATTAGACTAACATGCAGATTGACGCTGGGACACCCAGGAGGCCGGCTACGGCAGTTTTCCGGGGGGTATACTGCACCGACAAATCTGCGTGCAAAATCTGGCGACCATCCGGATCGTCTTGTGGTTTTTGCCTAAGAGGAGAAAATTGAGTTTTGGCTTGTCCAGAAGGTCAGCAAACCTTACGAGGTGGGGGTCGATGTTATCTCTACGTGCCTCATTGTAAAAAGGACATCTAAAAATAAGTGTTCAGGGCTTCCTATTTCCCCTAATGGGCAGGAACAAAGTCTCTGGGCGTACGGGACTTTTCCAAAAGATGCTTCCAGAACCAGCAAGGGCAGAGCCAAACATGGATCATCATCATCATCATCATTTTCTAATTTATATACAGTCATACCTCAGGTTACAGACGCTTTGGGTTGCGCAATTTTGGGTTGCACACTGCACTGAACCCGGAAGTACCAGAATGGGTTACTTCCGGGTTTTGGTGCTTGTGCATGCACAGAAGCGCTAAATCACGCTTTGCACATGCGCAGAAGCGCAAAATCGTGCATGCACAGATGCGCCGCTGTGGATTGCGAACGCGCTTCCCACATGGATCACGTTCGCTACCCGAGTGGCCACTGTACTGCCCTATACCTGCAGGCCTCAGAGCTGTTCACAAGATAATATCACAATATAAAAACTAAAAATACACAATCAAAATAAAAACAAAAGCAACCCAATAACACCCTCAACACATTTTAAAAGACTAGACTAGAGCCTGCTTCATCAGATGCATGAAGCGTGATCCCCAATGGTCAAGTATATGCATGTGCAGGAGTGACAACAAGGGCAGGGGAATGGAAAGGTTGGTGTTAAATGGCAATGGAAGACCCCCCCCACCCCCCAAAAAACCCGGTCTGTGGCCATTCTGCAAATGTATGAGGAATGACTCTTCACCACTGCAGTAATTAGGGATGACTAGGGAGCAAGGTCCTTTGAACTCAACAGAACTTACGTCTGAATAAAAAGGTTTCAGGGGCACTTGAAGTGAAACCTCAGAATGACAGCTCTCTCTGTGCATCTTCTACTGATACACAGAGATAGTGGTGGGAACATAGGAAGCGGTCTTAAACTGCGTCAGACCATTGGCCCATCTCGGAGCTGGATTAAGCATTAAGCAAAATAAGTCTGTGCTTAGGGCATCAAGGGAAGGGCTCACCACAGAAATCTTCCATTTGCTGGATTTTAAACATTTACGGTCACAAATGAAGCAGGGACTTGAACCCCTGTTTAAAATCTAGTGCCTTATCCTCTACAGAAGGCTTTGCAATCTGGGTAACTTTTAAGTGAGGATTTTCACGAGGGTCCTATTTTTCTCTGTCATGGACACAACATCACTGGATACCAATAGCCCATCAATGTGTGAAGTGAAGGAAAACTCTTTAGGATGATTTGCTTACGCTCTTTCCTACCTGAACACTTCCAGGTGCTCTGTGTTATGCTGAACTTGGCACCCGGATCACAAAGTCTGGAGCCCATTACATCTATATCTTGGAGACCCTGGGCCCTCTGCCAGGGTTCTTGTTCCTATGGGCAGAATACTTTGCTATAAGGTAAGCTTTTCCATCTGCAACCTGCTATAAACTTAAAGGTGAGGTCGGAATGCTATGAACCATGTGGCGCAGTTGTGTATATAATCTATGCCTTTAAATGTCAGTGAGAGAAACTGCGCGTGTAAGAAGCAGATATTAAAGGCAGTCCAGGCAAATGGCCGTCTAATATTTCTGGGTGAATGGCAGCTGTTCATAACTAACTGAAGTTTGTGCCCTGCCATTCTCTGAGTTGTGTCAGCTTCGCCCATCAGGAATAGCAGCCCAGATGAACTAGGCCAGGGGCAGATAACTCTTTTCAGTCCTAGAGACATATTCCCTCCTGAGCGATTTCCAGGGGACCTGAAAACAGTTTAAATAAGCCGACTGCCCAGTTTCCTTGACTTTGCAGGAATGTGGCATCTTTGCATGGAAAAAATAAGAGTTTTGTTGAGGTGAGGTCTTGTTACAGAATGCATTCGCCAGTTTTTCCTTCCAGGCCAGCCAACAGTGCAGTTGTTGCTCTGGCATTTGGACGCTACATCCTGGACCCCTTTTTCGCACCCTGTGGCGCTCCACTTCTGGCTGTGAAACTTGTTGCTCTTCTTGGCTACTGTAAGTACGAAGCAGGAACTGTGGCCCCATTTATTTGCTTGGGATGTGATTCAGTCAAATCAATGGGAGTCTTATTATTAATTTCGTATTCTGAATTCATCAGCTGAACTAGATAGTTCTAGCGTGCAGATCAAATGCCTTTTTTTACCCTCTCCAATCCAGACATTGTCCTAATCCTGAACTCTTGGAGTGTCAGCTGGAGTGCCAGGCTTCTGACCTTCTTGTCCATCGTCAAGTTGGTAGCTCTCACTCTCATCATCGTCCCAGGAATGATACTTTTAGCTCAAGGTAATGCATTATTCTCATTATTATTAGCTATAAAACATCACCACCATCAAAATGCAAGGACTTGCCTCTAGAAAATATTATAGCCTCCATATATTCTGCCCTGAGAGCTGCCTCCCCACACACTTGAGTGACAACAGTGGTCAGAGTCTGAAGTTGGGTGGGTGGGTATAAGAAACAGGTCCTTTCCATTTGTGGCACCTGCTTTGCAGAATGTCATCCCTAAGAAAGTCTGCTAAGAGCTCAGGCAGAATGTTTCCTGCCCCCTATTACATTCTAACCGATCTTTTAAAGTGGAAATGGCATGGGTTGAACTTGGAGACTTTTCTGCATCCAAAGTATATGCTGTAATCCTGAACCATATCTCAAAGATGTATATGGTAAAATGAAGCCTGTTTATATGCTCATCTTTCTTAGGAACGTGTCTATTTTTATCATACTTTGCTCTCTAACTGTATGGTTTTCTTTAGGCCATACAGAAAATTTCCAGGATGCTTTCAATGCTCAGACCCTTGCTTTGGACAAGCTCCCTTTGGCTTTTTATGCAGGGATGTTTGCCTATTCAGGATGGTATGCATAAATGACATACATTTTAAAGATATTCACTTATAAACTGTCAGGGCCACTGAAATCTGTTCCTTTCTCTCCCACAATGCAGGTTTCAAACTAGTTTTGTGCGAGAAGAACTAGTGAAGCCAGAGCGGTGAGTCAAAAGACCAGTTAAAAAATATCTGTATTTGACCCTGCTTAATGTATTTCTGAAGCTGTTTTGAACAGGGATGGATTATTCCATAGGCTAACAAGGCACAGGCTTCATATATATATATATATATATATATATATATATATATATATATATAACAATACAATGACATTTTGCATGTACATGGGAACAGTTGTACTGACTATTCTTTTCTCTCCCCCTCCCCATTTTGTTTGTAGAAATATCCCTCTGGCAGTGATTGTGTCTGTGATCACTGTAATTGTGGGTTATATGCTTACTAATGTTTCCTATTACACGGTACTGACAGCAGCAGATGTTCTGGCCTCCCAGGCAGTAGCTGTGGTGAGTCGAAAGCCAATATTGTAGTTAATATCAGATTAATTCCCCTTCTTCCCCGAGAGGGTTCAGTTTTCAGTAGATGGAGGGGAGAGGACTGGAATGTAAGACAGTGGCAATTAAACTCAGCCCCTGCAGAATGAGGAGTTGTTTGGTTATTGAGACGTCTCAGAAGAGCAAACCACTGTATGTGCGCCACCCCAGTCTCTGAGCAGTGCAAGATTTCAGGGGTTCCAGGGTTCAATTTCCTTAGAATGAGGGTCAGCAGAGACTGTGGTGTCTTTATGATATAGAGTTTATTTACACATATAGACAACCTGAGACTATGATGGAGCGGCTCACAGCATTAACAGCCCAACATACAAACAGGCATTATTTTAGGGGGAATTGCTTTGCAGAAATGTATATATTAGGCAAAACTGTGAGGAACACATCTATTAGGAGAAATTTGCATTAAAATGCTGGTGAATTTCCAGGAGGACTTCTATATATATCTATAAAAGAATTCTCAAAGGAATGTGGAGAGCTGAATAAGACTGAAAATTTGAGAAACTGGAATGGACCAATTCACCCATCCCTAGTTCAGTCCTTCATAAGCTGGGAGAAAGGAATATGTGGCCCTTCAGATGTTGTTGGACTTCAGCTCCCAGCAGCCTTGCCTATGGGTGGTGCTGATGCAAGTCCCCTCACAGATCTACAGTTCCCTGAGAGATTTAAGAGTCAACCCCTCTTCCCAGGGAGCTCTGGGAATTGTAGCTCTGTGAATGGAATTAGGCTCTCCTATCAACTTTCATTGCCCTTTACAAACTACAGTTCCCAGGACTCTTTGGGGGAAGCCATGACTATTTAAAGTGGCACGGTGATGCTTTAAATGTATGTCTCCAGCTGTTTTGGGACTACAGTTTCCATCATCCCTGACCGCTGGTATGATGGAAGCTGGAGTCCGAAAGCTGCTGGAGATCCAAGTTTGGGAAACCCATCGTGCTGATAGGGCCTTGTAATAATGTCTCTAAACCTTTTGTAAAATGAGTAAGACAAGCGAAAATCAGGGATTTGGGAGGTATGGAGAACAACAAGTAAATATGAAATCAGAATGAAACAGAGCTCTGAGCATATCACGCCTGCTTTCACTGAAGGCCACTCAGTGGTTTTCCTTCACCAATAATTATAAACCTCACATTTCTGAACACAAACATGCCTTTTCTTCCAGAGCTTTGCACACAAAGCTTGCCGGAGTGTTATCTCAATGGTGCCTGTCCTGGTTTCCTTATCTTGCTTTGGGACGATGAATGGAGGAATCTTCACATTTTCAAGGTCAGTGTCCTCTTTTTTTAATCTTGTTGAGGGATGAACTACATGCTACATATCAGGGGGACATGTGACCTTCCAGTTGGTGCTGGACTATAGCTCCCATCCCCCCCCCCGACCATTTGCTGTTCTGGCTGGGGCTGATAGGAGTTGTAGTCCAATAACATCTGGAGGGCCAAAGCATGAAGCTGAGGAAGAGAACCCCAGCACTGAGCATCTCTCCTAGAGGTTCCCCACCCCTGCATACCAATTCATTGCGTTCTTTCACTGCTTATTTATTTTCTCCTTCTAGGACCTTGTTTGTGGCTTCACGAGAAGGGCAATGGCCTCCCCTCTTCTCCATGATCCATATTCAAAGACATACACCCCTACCAGCAGTCATGTTGATGGTAAGAATATGGGTTGACTCCATCCTAGTCATTCTTAGAGTAGACCCACTGAAATGTTTAAGATACCCATGAGTAATTTAAGGACTGTCGGTCTCAATGGGCCTACTCTAAAAAGTTGTGTACACATTACTGGCTTAAAATGCAGCTAGGTCATTCTTTTTCTCAATTCAGATTGAGGCTGAACAGTATTTCCTAAGAAACTACAGGATATGGATTCTGGCTAATGTTTTGTGCACACTGCTTCCCACACCAGGAGTGGAAGCGCACTGGGTACACAGAAAATGGGAGTGTGCACACAAACTTGCAGTCCAGCAACATCTGAAAGGCCACAAGTTTCCCATCCCTGTTCTAGGTTTTCAGCTACGTCTGTGTGTTCAATCTGAGATGGTGGTTTACTAAATCTATTTCACCTCCTTCTACACCCCTCAGTTCCCTTTGGTCACAGCCATGATCTGTGTGGGAGATATCTACCACCTGCTGAACTTCTTTAGCTTCTCCCGGTGGCTCTTCATAGGATTAGCCACCCTTGGGCTGATAGTTCATCGCTGCCGTCATCCTGAGATAACAAGCCCATTCAAGGTAAGGGTCTGCTGGCCTGTTTTCTCCGATGATTCTCCATCTGTTGCTCTTTATTTTAGACCAGGTATGTACTTAGACCCATCTCTCTGTGCTAATAAGTAAGAGTAAGTAGTTAAGAGCTGGAGCTGTGAGCCAAGTGGTTCAGATCCCACCTCAAAGTATGCCCAACAAATATCACACCCATCAACAGCTGATCAGAAACAGTGTTAAGTGGTTAAGGGTGTTGGTCTATGACCCTGAATACCTATGTTCAGCCCCCCATTCAGACATTTTAAAAGGTAATTCATATAGCGCTCCATATTTCAAAGAAACCTCTGAGCAGTTTAGAGCATCACACGGCATCTCTGAGCTGTTTACAGCATCTTGTGATCTCAAACCAGGCACACTCCCTCACAGCCTGACTGGGGGTCGTTGTGAGGATAAAATGGGGGGGCAGAGTAGGGATGGAAGAATCTGCCAATTTTGCGCCTCTCAGTTTCTCATTTATCCATTATTAAATTTTGTTTTCTGTGTTCTGCAGTAATTTGCATTTTTTAAAAAAACCCTCATAAAAATTCTGAGCATTTTAGGGCAATTTTCTCCTAAGAAGCCCATTTTTAGATGCACTTTTGCCTAATGCACACATTGTTGCAAGCTATTTCCCATAATATAATGGATTTTTGTATGTCATTTCCCCCAATGTCTTCATTTAATGTGCACACTCCCCCAATACAGTATGTCCATTTTTGTACACATTGTTTGGAGAAAGTGTGAATTTGACTGATTCTGCTTTAAATGCATATCGAACTGCATTTCTCCTCTGCCCCTAGGGAGGAGAGCTATGTATGCTGCCCTGTGTTCCTTGAAGGAAGGGTTGTAGGATACAAATAAACAACAAACATGAATTGCTTGTTTGCTTAGAGAAGAAATATTTGCCCTACTTCCAAGGTGTCCCAGGGTGGATTTTCATTATCATTCTTTGGGTGGCCAGATGTGAAAAGAGGACTCCTGTACCTTTAATAGCTTTATAGAAAAAGAAATGTCAGCAGGTGTCGCTTGCTAGAGAATCCACACCAGCTGAAGTTCCATCTTCTACGTCACTATTAAAGGTGCAAGAGCCCAGGATTCCTTTTTTCACCCTTATTTTCCATATTCAGGAATAACATGCTCTTGGTATGTCTTCATAGCCACTACCAAAAGCACTTCGAAAATGCGGGGTAATGCTTTGCTGTTTTTTTAGCCACTCACAAAACTTGGAAGGAAAAAAACACCAAGAAGAAACCATACAAACTGAATTCGAGAAGACCAGCGGTTATAATATGTACATCTACTGCCGCCTTGTGGATATAAGCCAGAACCCTTATTTCCACACCTTTTAAAGCAAAAGAATGTTTGCATGTCTCATTCATACGGAGCTTCTCTTCTCAAGACTTGGGCGCACAGATTAAGTACATGCAGCTCCTGTGCCCACCTGGAAATAATAATAATCCTTATGTGGATTATTATTAGGATTCATGGCAGAGGAGAGGAATTGTAAGCTTAAACCCCCAATTACCTTGTTTACCTCTCAAGGATATCCCTGTAGAACTTGGGACTTGGACCACACAGTGTGTAGGGAAAGCTCTCATTCATGTGTTAGATTTTTCCCCACCCACCCAAATAAACATTTTAATTAGAGTTCTAACCATTACATTCAGTCCTTTGTCATGGGTCAAAGGCCTTTTATTTGCGTTGCAAATACCTCCAGGTATATGCGTCTTTCTCTAGGAGCTTTCATTTTCCTCCAGTCCTCCTTTTGCTTCTCAAATGTTTTGAAGTGAGATCCACCTGCAAACTTCCTCAGCCTTTCAGGGCCCACTTGTAAAATAACTCCACTTTTGGAACTCTTTTCTCCTATCCAGGTTCCTCTCTTCGTTCCTGTGTCCTTTACAATCATTTGCCTTTTCACTGTGGCGATGTCTTTCTACTCGGACCCAATAAATATCAGCATTGGCTGTGCCATGGTTTTAAGTGGGTTTCCCGTTTACTATTTGTTCATCAACAGGTCAATGCCAAAGTGTTGCAGCAACACATTCTGTGAGTAGAAACTGCTGGGTAATTTTGAATGATCATTTTCAGTACGGTATTCTTTAAAGATCGCTGCATAGCCAGAACTTGATCTGGCTGTCGAGAGCTGTATTCCCTCAGGAATCAGGGGGAAATTTATTATTGATTGATTATCGATGCTTCGTGATTGTGTGTGTTGGGGAGGAACCCGCAAAGCAGCATACAGAAAAGACTGAAACTATGAAAAACAGTTACAGACAGATATTTATAACATTCAAAAATAATTAAAAACAATGATAAGCTAAAAGCAGATTAAAAGACACATCAACGTTCTATGTCTGGGTCTTGTCTAAAAAAAAAATGTCATTTGGCAGGGGGTTCCAGTGTGTGGGTACTGACACACTGAAAGATGTGTCCTTACAAATGCAAAATGAGTATTATGGAGTACACCTAACAGCTCCAGTTGTGTTTCCAATTGCTTATAATGGAATGGAAAAACCCAATACTTTAAAAAATGCCAGTGGGGAAGGCATGGCTGCCGTGGTGTGTTTAATTTGCAGCTTCATTAATTATATTTTTGAGCGTTTTCAAATTACCTAAGAAAATGCTCTCCTTTTGGGGGGGTTGTTTTTTTGTTTGGTTTTTACAATGAAATCAGTATTTTGAGTTCCTTTGATCAAACGGGAATTGCAATAAGCCCAAAGGGAAATGTTACTTGGGAGGGGGGATGAGGAAAACCAAAGAAGAGCACCCTGTAAAAGCAATTGAGATTCAAGCTACAAGCCCTGTGGCTACTTCTAGAGAGGGAGAAATAGAATTGCAAACTTACCGCCCAATATTATGGGGGCATTTCCAAGTAGCCTTGTTTTGAGCAATCAAATAATTATATTAATAATGATGCTAAGCATCCATAAAGTACTTCTGAGAGTTTAACACGCTTACATGTATTATGTCCTTGTGATCCTTACAATAACTTCTTAAGATAAGTCAGTATTAATATCCACATGTTGCAGATAGGGGGCTGAGGAAGGGATTCAAATCTGTCCATATTTAATTTGTGCCATTTTTGCTTCTTCTTTTTTTGTAACCCTAGTTCCATCCCATTCTGTTTCCACATTAATTTTTCCAATTTTGGAAGAAACATAATTTGTACCTTAGGAACACCAGAACACAAAATACTCTTGCCCTTATACATCTAACCCCTTACTGTTACAGATTCTCTTACACTGAAGCTTCAGATCCTCTTGAAGGTCGTGCAACAAGAAATCAGGACTTACTGAGAAGCAAAACGAGAGCTGGAGGGGTGAACCAGAAGCCTGAACTTCAAAGCTCTGATTTTGTGGTGACTTCTCCTAGCTTATATTTAACACCACCCTCACAACTCGGAGCATGCCTGGATCGGAGCATCTTCTGCTTCCAGTTTGGTGTTTTCATACCAGATGGAGAGTTCCTGAAAAATCAAAGGCACAGGAAACCCTGTGCAGATGAGTCACACCTTTGACTGTGCAAGCAACAGCCCATGTGCATCCTAATATTGTCCTCATCTGCCATGCAGATGGGCACGAGAGCATCCGGTCCTTGAAGAAAGACTCCTAGAGATGCGTCTGTCTGAATGCATACACAATCCCTAAATGCTGGCTGTGTAGAGGCAATAGCTACCGGTATTTGTAGATATTGAAGTGGTACTGCAGAGCTGTTAGTCATCAAGGTACACAGGCTCATTTTTTAAAAAGTTTGATTTGAGCAGTGTACCTTGACCAATGATAGTTTTTGATGTACTCCAAGATGGACTCTAGAAAACTGAAATAAGCCTTGCTGAAAAAGACGTGTATGTGATTATAACGGGCATCTTTAGAATGGTAAAGAAGCCCTCCCCAAATCTGAAACTTCTGATTTTGTTTTGGGTATACACACACACACATGCACACACGTTATTACTGTTATTATTAATAGTGTGTAAAAGGACGGACACATATAATTCCAAGTGGTCATATAGCCTGTTGCAAAGTGGGAGGGAGGAAATTTCCTTTTTGTGAAATTGACTAAACCAGATGCAGCTTTCAAGCAGCCAATTTCACACCTCTTTTGAAGTTCATAGTACTGGTAGAATTAAGAATATGGATATGATTACCATATATTCTCACAGGTGATGCTTACTGCCTTCAGTTATCCTTGCTAATGTTTGATCAAGTCTGGTGCCATCGCACCAGTTAGGGGGCATTACCCCCCAATGATCCTGAGAAATAATCATTTGTGTATGGTGCATGGCTTTGCAAGATGGACTGAGAGCACGCTGTAAATGACACATGCTTGTGTATTAACTAGTAATGATAACATTAGTTTTGCAACACAGAATGCAACTTGAGAGGGTCACAAACCAAAACCCTGGATTCAGCACCTGCAAGCATGAAAAATCAAAATCAGGTCAGATATAACACAGTCTGTACATAGATCCATGTAAAAGTGTGGGGAGGGAGGCTAAATAATGTATGTTTCAATTCATGTGATGCCATATACGCCTATTTTATTGTCTTTAACATCCTTATCTCTTCTGCAACAATCCTGCCAAAATTTGCTCCTCTTTAGGCTTGCTATCAGCCATAGAAGGAAAGCCTTCACTGGCACCAATGGGAGCTAGCTTTCTTTCTAGCTTTCCTTCTTTCTGAAATATACTCGGAGTCGAGAGTGGATTTCATGCTCTTTATTCAGCTCATAGTGGTGAGGAGGAATGGAAGTCCCCCCAGAATATCTGCTTTATATACATTATTTACACAATGGGCCCCAAGTGATTGACTAATTCCGGGATTCACCTGTAGGCCAATCAGGTTGTGGATTCACTTCCACTTGGAACTGCATTGGGTGGCTCCTGTGGACCAATCAGACTGCTGCATTCTGGACCCTATTGTTCTAGGACCAATCAGACTGCTGCCTTTTGGAGCCTATTCAACTCAGTACATAACTCTTTCTTTCTTTCTTTCTTTCTTTCTTTCTTTCTTTCTTAGGAAGTCTCCAGAACTTTTGAAGCAGATTTGAGGGTGCCCCGGGGTGGGTGGGTGAGATTGTGGGAGGGAAAGGAAGATGCAATCCCATTGCACTAGTGGAGGCCTCTTCTGTTTGTGCACTGGATACAGTCCAGGTCACTTCCAGATGACCTTTTCATTGGGCATTTTATCCTTATTTGTTTGCACAAAGTTTGCAGGGAGATCAGACAGTGTTGGCTATTCATTGCGCATTCATTGTGATTTGCGTGTGGGGAAGTTAGACGACACTGAGCCAAGCAAATGTTATCCATAGTTCATTTCCCCATCACATTCCTTATTGCAAAAAGTCCGATTTTGGGTGGGTTGGGGAGTGAGTTTGAGGCCCAAGAGCACCAAATAAGTTCTAACTGTGCAACCTGAATTAGCTGGTAGTGATGGAATCCCACCTGGAAAATGTTTCATACAAATATGAAAATCTGACTGAGAGTGTTCCCAATGTGTATGATTGGCTGGTTTGAATGATTTAGCATCATGTAGCCAAATAAGCAAGCAACTTTGAACTACTTTCTTATTTGTGGTTTTCTAAACTGTGTCTAGTAAGCTTCTTTCTATCAGTACTGAAGACCTTAGCAGATAGTGATTACGTAAACACTGACTCTGTACAGTCGTTATTGAGATATAACATTTTGTATAAAATGGTAGACAATCACAGGAAATGTTGAACTTCCCATTTTAGTTTGCTAAAAGATGTGAAACGTTTTCTATGTTTTTGAGGGTAAAATTCCAACCTCATCCAAGTTCACAATGGAAACTTTCATATTAAAGTGACATTAGGTCCAAAATCTAAGCAGCATTTCTAAGCTTTTTATACACTCAGTAAACACCTAATTAAATGGTTTGAAATAAGGCACAGTTTTCAGAAGTTATTAATTTTTTTTCCTGGCCATCTTGCATATGTTATCATGCTAATGGAAGAGTTGAAGCGTTGGGTCAAAGCTGCTACCTTATGCATTATAACCAGATTTTAGGTGAAAGCACTTGTAAATTGGAGGTGGACGTAGTTTGTACACCATCACTGTTGTCCAAACACACATACTTTTCTTTCTTGTGAAAATTCAGGGCGGTGTGGGGAAGGGTTCTGCAAATATTTGATGTCATTCCAATTAGACTGAAGAAACCTAACTATTGGCTAATAATGTGACATCATTAGCACATAATAATAATAATAATAATAATAATAATAATAATAATATATTTATTTATACTCAGCCCATCTGGCTGGGTTTCCCCAGCCACTCTGGACGGCTCCCAATCGAATATTAAAAAACAATACAGCATTAAACATTAAAAACTTCCCTAAACATAACTCTGGGTTCGGCTGAGTCGAAAGTTCTGAACCAAATTGGGGAAAACTGGGTGTATAGGCTCCCTCGGCCTATAGCGCGAGATGAGCGCTGCAACCCCAGAGTTGTCCACGACTGGACTTAACTGTCAGGGGTCCTTTACCTTTACCTGGACCCCTGGTCTCTCTCCCCTAGCTGGAGAGAGGACCACAGCTGTAGAAATAGTAAAGGGTGCTTGACCCACTGCAACTCCAGACCACTACACCACAAACCTTCCCATTGGGAACTACAATTCCCTGGGAGAGGGGATGCCTGTTAGCCTAGTTTAAGTCTAGGCAAGTAGATCAAACCTATCCATTCTTAAGGAAAACAGCCCTGAGTGCTCACTGGAAGGACAGATCCTGAAGCTGAGACTCCAATACTTTGGCCACCTCATGAGAAGAGAAGACTCCCTGGAAAAAAGGCCCTGATGTTGGGAAAGATGGAGGGCACAAGGAGAAGGGGACGACAGAGGACGAGATGGTTGGACAGTGTTCTCAAAGCTACCAGCATGAGTTTGACTAAACTGCAGGAGGCAGTGGAAGACAGGAGTGCCTGGCGTGCTCTGGTCCATGGGGTCATGAAGAGTCGGACACGACTAAATGACTAAACAACAACAACAGCCCTTCAAAACTAGCCACCCTAGCAGACAGCCCTGTTTGCATGAGCCACATTTCTCAATGGCAGAAAGGCATTGGAAAGAGTTAACTGAGCCTTTGACTCAGAGACAGGTGATCCAGTTAATTATCTAGCCAGGAAAGCCAAGAGGCTGGAGGGTGGGGCTTGCAAGGCTGGGCTGATTAGAGGGCAGTTGAGTTGGAAGGAGATCCATGGGAAGTCAAGGCTAGAAGGTTCTCCTGATTGAGATTTCTGTTGTTGTTCTCCTTTGTAGCTTTTTTTATTATTGCTCTTTTTAAAAAATATTACTCTGCTTTGAATCCTACCTGACTTGGTCTCCTGTTGAATTGGCTTTGGACTATAAATATGACTCGATAGTAACAGGATTGTTTTCACACAAAAGGGGCAAGGAGAACAAGTCTCCCCCCCCCCCCCGCTGGTTTTCCTGTGAGATGCGCTACAGAACTTCTCTGGCAAAGAGTGAAAAAGGTAAGTGGACAGAGGAGGGCTGCCTCTTTTTCTGAAGGGCTCTCAAAGCAGCAATGGGAATCTCTGGCCCCATGGACTGCTGAGCCTATCGGCACCAGCTTGTGTACGCAAAGGTTGGGTATGGTGGAAGCTGTGCTCCAACAATTAATAATAATAATAGTAGTAGTAGTAGTAGTATTTATTTATACCCCGCCCATCTGGCTGGGCTTCCCCAGCCACCCTGGACAGCTTCCAAAGTATTAAAATACAGTGGTCTGTTAAACATTCTAAAAGTCTGGTAGTTGTTCTTCTCTTTGACATCTGGTGGGAGGGCGTTCCACAGGGTGGGTGCCACCACCGAGAAGGCCCTCTGCCTGGTTCCCTGTAACTTGGCTTCTCGCAGTGAGGGAACTGCCAGAAGGCCCTCGGTGCTGGACCTCAGTGTCTGGGCTGAACGATGGGGGTGGAGACGCTCCTTCAGGTATACTGGGCCGAGGCCATTAAGGGCTTTAAAGGTCAGCACCAACACTCTGAATTGTGCTCGGAAATGTACTGTCGGGCCACAGGTTACCCATCCCTGTCTAAAAAAGAACATGTTTTAAAGAATCATTTGTTTACCTCTGGGTATAGACTCATAGACTTGTAGAGTTGGAAGGGGACACTGAGGGTCACATAGTCCAAATTCCTGCAATGCAAGAATCTCAGCTAAAGCATCCGTGACACATGGCCACCCAACCTCTGCTTAAAATCCTCCAAGGAAGGAGAGTCCACAACCTCCTGAGGGAGACCAGTCCACTGTCAAACAGCTCTTCTTGTCCAAAAGTTCTTCCTGATGTTCACTTAGAATCTCCTTTCTTGCAATGTGATGTGTATACCTCTAAGAAGTTTGGTGCAGTAAAAGTATATCCAGCTGGAAGGATTGTCAAATGCTCTTTTACTCCCAAGGTTACTGCTGAGTAAGCTTGTAAGCACAGAGATGGCAGGAGGACACTCACAGCCTGGCCATTGGGAATAGAGAGAGCAATCTAGGCATTAAAAAATGGGGGAGGTAGACAAACCTCTGCAGTGTTAACTGCTGATTTGGTAGTCTTGAATTTTCTGTTGCAATGGGGAAAAAGCAGAACTCAAAATATGGTGTTAGTTTTGCAAGTGGGCCCTGAGGCGCTTTGGAAGTTTACAAGTCAGTCCCACTTCAAAACATTTGAGTGACGCTGCTGTAAGCAAAGGCCAGGTGGAAACCGAAAGCTGCTTGAGGAAGAGGCAAAGTCTGAACGCATTTGCAACAAAAATAAAAGGCCTTTAACCTCTGGCGGTACTGGATAAGACAGGCATATTTTCCAGGAGTAGTTTGCGCTTGTTATAACTCTGGTTACTTTAAGGGGAATGTAACACACCAGAAAGCAAACTTTAAGCAACCATTAGGCTCAATTTACAAACCAACATATGGCTAGATGGGTCTTCCAATGGGGTGGCCCTTGCTAAAAAAGAGAGCATAACATGTAACATTTGCATATGCTAATTTATATGTATAGCTGTAAATTTAGAAATGGCTATAATTTGACACTGCGGGAAAGACTGTAACCTGGGTGTGCCTGCTACCCAAGGGCTCAGGGTTGCTGGGCAATGTGAAGGTGCCTTTTCTCTCTCCTTGAGGTTCTTTAGCCTGGATCCGGACTGGCTAGCCCTCCCAATAGACGATGCCTTCCAATGGAGAACTGTCCTTTGACACCTCTTAAAAAAGAGGACAGCCATCCTTAAAGTAGGACACATGGCCACCCTAGTTTCTGGTCGATGTCTCATGACTGTGGTCAGTTCAGTTTGAGTGTAGCAAACCCTCTGTGCTCATAGTCATCCTACCTCGATCTACTAGGGCTAGTTCTCCTTATCTGTGGCATCTCTCCTCTCCTAAAGTGCTTTATTGCCTCCTGATGCTCTAAAAAAAATCCTTCTGGGGAGGGACCATCATTCAGTGGGATGTCCTTATGCATGTGATGAGTACATGCTTTGCATGTACTTGGTACATGCAATTAAAAAGGGAGCAGGTGATGGATGGGTAACTTCTGCTGGAGACCCTGGATAGCTGCTGCCGGTCAGAATAGGGCAGGGATGGGCAACCTATAGACATCCAGATGTTGTTGGCTGACAACTCCCATCATGCCTGACCTTGGGCCGTACTGCCTAGGGCAGATGGATTTGGACTGACAACAATGGCCTAGAATGAGTTGGCATAAGGTAGATTCCTGTATAAAGGCGTTGGCTAATCTCCTTGACACGATGCTAATGAATGTCTTAACTTTACGTTTCAGGTTAAAGCTTGGAATCATTGTTCCCTAGCTGGTCCTTCTCTTTCCCATGATTGTTGAAGTGGGGGAGGTCTTTCAAAGAGGACTAGCGTCAGATGAAACAACAGACCCATCCCTGAACACTCTTAGACTCCATTGTCATGCTCTTAAACTCCATTGTCAGAATAGAATTCATCTGGTATTGGTTGGATGAAGCTGACAGGTGGATTGAGTATGGGAAAAAGGTGAGGTACCCTTCTTCTCCTGCTGAGCCAAATCTTAATGACTCTCACTGAGTGGTGTCTTTTACTGCCCTTCGTAATAGCACAGCTACCCACCTCCCAGCCAGCAATAGTCCTGCTACTACTTTCACGGCCTTCTCCTCTGGGGGAGTCCAACAACACCTGGAGGGGAAGACTGGCCTAGGGGCTGACAAAGACAAGTCACAGGAATTATGGGAGTTGTAGTCCAAAACAATTTGGAGGGCATCTGATTGGGGAAGGCCAATTTCAAAGTTTGCTGAAGACTCTTGAAAATCAAAAAGCTCAGAGCCAATGGATACTCTGCTATCTCCCTTTCCAACACCTCTCTGTAGCATTTGGAGCACTGTGCTGCCACAATATCATCGGAAGAATTGGAGGCTGCTTACCAGGCGGACCACAAAGGTGTTGTCTTCTTCCATGCTGGTACTCAGCTGTACGAAGTAAATTTTCAAGGTAGTGTATCATCCTCATTAAGCTAGGGGGTGGCGTAATGCCCTTCCAATCTCTACATTCACAAAACTTGTTGCTGTTTTTGGTATTTCCGCGTTCTACCCATCCCAACACAAAAGCTTTGCTAGTTATGAGGCAGCAAGTGGTTTCAAGAGAAGAGGAAATGATGTTCTCCTGCGTATACCTTGTACTTGCAAAGCTGAAACGCAGTGTTTTTGCTTTCAGTATCTAGCAAGGTCTTGCTGGTGCTCTGAGGCCCAAGCACTGCCAGGCGCACAAAGGACAGAGTAAAGGGAGGAGGCGACTGCAACAAATAGGAAGGCCAACTCTTAAACAGAGGAACTGCCCACAACCAAATAAATAATGTTTTAAATTGTGCAGGATGATTCAGAACAGCAGCCTTTAGCAGGAGAGATTCCTCTGACATAACTCTTGACTCCCTCTCTTTTTACCACACTGAAGATGTTCCATGTAGATACCTTGCCATACAAAAATGGTGCTAGTTTCTGAGAAATTTAACATGTGCTAATGTAACAAATGACTCAGTCCTTGGTCCCATTGTTCATAGTAACGATTTCTAAAGTTCGAGAACAAGCTGTTTCTTTACAATGTCTTCCTCTACATACCCTTTGTTGAGTGAGGGCAAGGACAACCAGATTTTTGAATGTGGGCCTGCTGTAATGCATTGGCTCGATGCAAACCTGGTGAAGCCCACAGAGGACTCTATTGCTGTTCTGCACATAGGGATTTGCATTTGGCTGGATGTGCTTCCAGGCAGTCATTATTCTGTAGGAGAGATTCAAATGCATACTGGAAACTTAGGTTTGTACTATTAAAGTGGATTAAATGCACTGCCAAAATAGCACAACAGATCCACTTCAACCAACCAACCAACCAACCAACTAACCTGGACTTTCTATAGTTAGGAAAATGATGGGAATGTGCACTGACAAGTGGGGTGAACAAATGATTAACAGGAAGATGTATAAAAGATGATGCAAGCAAATCAGGGTTAGTGTTCATTGTTGTATAAATACCCTGCAAAAAAATGGGTGGGGTGGGAACAAATGCTCAGTAAAGACCTTTTCACAGGTTTTGTGCAAACAAATGGGGATGAATGGTCACTCAACCGGTCCTTTGGAGTAGTCCTGGTTTTTCTGAAGGTGCACGAACAAAGTGAGAGGAGCTGTATTGTGATCATATCTTAGGGGGAAAGCAGGACCCTATACTGTTCAGTAGTTCTCTGTAATTAAATTAATTCTAAGCTGCTGGTGGACATGAGATTTTTAACATTGACCACTACCGTTTCCCTCAAGAGATGGTCCAGAGAAACCTGTACTACCGAACCCGGAGAAGAGTCTGCAGGTGGCCCAAGCTTGTGCTCTTTGGAGGAGGACGTGACAATGAGATGGGGTATTGGATATGTTTTCATTCTCAGCCTAGCTTGGCCAATGTCACTAAACTGTGTATACTTGAGGGGGGCAAGATATATTTGTTTGATATTTGACTATGTGACTTGGATTGGGCGTAGATTGCCTCAAATGTCTCCTAGAGGTGGGATAGAAATGTTTCAGATAAACACCGAACCTAAATCAATGCATGCAAAGGATATGTGCAAAATAGGCATAGAATCCCTTTGGCTGAACCATGGCTGCAAGCAGCAGATGAGCAAGGTGAGCTTGCTTCTCTTGTGTTCCAATTTTTAGATGATGGGGGGTGGGGTATGGTTTGCAAGGTGGGTTGCCAAAAAGAAAACCAGGGCAAGGCCTCCAGTAGCTTCTAATAGAAGGGGCTGCAGTTGCTGCAGCTTGACATGGCAAACTGCACATTTCAGAAATTATGCATCCATGCAAGTGATAGAGCAATGCCCCTGTGCCTTTTATTTCTTCATCCTACATCTAGTTAAGAGATCAAACATAATCCAAAAGGTGCTTAATTGTATTGAAACTTGAGTTAGCTGCTGAGCAAGGCTGGGGACATATCTGTTGAATATTAGGGGGAAAGTCTTGATCCTCCAACAATGGAATGAATTGCCTAGTAGTTCAACAATGGAACCAATTGCTACTTCCTCTTCTCCTGGCTATTAGATGATTGTTTTGTCTCTTGTCTGCAGCAGTCGTTTTGAGTCTTCTCTTCCCACCCCCCTGTTTCCTTCAAGCTGGGACCAATCAGCATTGCCTAACGTAGGCTATAAGGTATTCAATTTTCCCCTTACTGCTACACAGCTGACCAAAGGCCTATATTGGTCCATCTAGCTTGGTTCTGGAGAGCTAGCAGTGGCTCTCCGGGTTTTCAGATGGGGGACATCCCCTGCCCTACCTGGAGATTCCAGGAATTGAACCTAGAGGCTCTGGCATGCAAGCTGATGTTCTGCCACTGAGCTATGGTGCTTCTCAGCTGTTTCCTCTGAATGAAAAGGAGAGCAGCCCACTAGCACAAGGAGAGTAAGAAATGGGTGGCAGTGTTGGAGCTGAGAGGAGCTGAGTTAAGTACCTGCTCAAGTGAATGCATTGCCAGGTGGCAGACAGAATATAGAGACTCAAGTACCATGGGCTAGTGGTAAAGTTAACATTCTAAAGAAACAAATTTTTTAAAGAAAACCATGAAACATGAAAATGAACAATTTCAACCGGTGTGAAGCAGTGTTAAACACAAAACAGGGTTTGTGTTGTTTCAGAAGAGTGATGTATAAATGTATTTATAGGCTGAAAACAAATATAGAATGGTTCATTTCACAATGATTTGTGCCTTAGCTGGTGGAGATCTCTGATTCTGCTGAAGAATACAATGAAATTAAGGAACTCTTTCAGAAGACCATGGAGGGTTATGTTATCCACCGACTCCAAAGGATTCAGAACCCGTCTCTTTGGCAAGTCTTCCAGTGGTTCGTATTTGATTTCCTTCTCCTCCAAGGGATGGGAACTCATGGTATGAGAGTCTAGAAATGGTTTCCTTTGTCTCTTTTTGTGGTGAAGGGGGGGGGATACTACTATAATTGGCTATGACTCCTTACTTGACTGCTATTCCTCTATCATTTGGTGCGAATTCCAATCTTGCGGCCTGATGTCACAAATATGTAACTGGCCATGGATTATATTTTGAGGGAAGCACATTGATATTTCTTTGTCATGTTTCAGTCAAACAGATGTTGACTTGCCCCTACTGCATCCACCTGGGCATTCAATGCAGCATCAGCACAGACTGGAGGATTATGGGGTACCATTATCCAAAGGGATTCTATCTCACTCACCAGGATACCCATCCATACCAGCGTTGGGATTAGTGTTTGGGACACGGTGGCCACCCAACCTGCTGCCTAGTAGCATCCCTACATGGGTTGGCGGTGGTGATCTCAGGTGTTGGAGAACTCCCAGACAATTGTTCTGGAGGATTTATTTAAATATGTGACTAGTATCACATGTAGGTTGCCTCTGAAGTACTGTAATCTCTTACAGAATCTGACCACCATTCTTTCCAGTAATCCCAGCAAACAGCAGCCTTCCTCAACCTCCAGATGTTTGAGTCTACAGCTCCCATCTTCCCTGACCATTGGCCGTGTTGACTGGGGCTGATGGAAGCTGTAATCCAAAATGTTTGGAGGGCACTAGGGTGGGGGAGTTTGCACTAATTGGTCCAACAGAAATTGGCCGGGGGCTCCCTAGTGACCATAATCTCTACCACCACCCAGTTCAGCTATAGGAGATAGAATGAGAAGTGTAAGTTGTACTCCAAAGGTGAGACTGTGCAATCTTGGCAAAGCCTTCAGTCCACAGCAGTCTGATGATTCCCTTGTCTAGTGGAGGTGCCCATAATAAATTATTATTATTAGCCCACCCATATGTCTGGGTTTCCCCAGCCACTCTAGGCGGCTTCCAACAGAACACTAACAACAGAATAAAACTTCAAGCATTTAAAACTTTCCTAAACAGGGCTGCCTTCAGATGTCTTTTAAAAGTCTGATAGTTGTTTATTTCTTTGACATCTGATGGGAGGGCATTCCATAGGGTGGGTGCCACTACCGAAGAAGGCCCTCTGCCTGGGTCCCAGTAACTTCATTTCTCATAGTGAGGGAACTGCCAGAAGGCCCTCGGTGCTGGACCTCAGTGTCTGGGCTGAACGATGGGGGTGGAGACGCTCCTTCAGGTATACTGGGCCAAGGCCGTTTAGGGCTTTAAAGGTCAGCACCAACACTTTGAATTATGCCCAGAAATGTACTGGGAACCAATGTAGGTCTTTCAGGACTGGTGTTATGTGGTCTTGGTGGCCACTCCCAGTCACCAGTCTAGCTGCCGCATTCAGGATTAGTTGTAGTTTCTGGGTCACTTTCAAAGGTAGCCCAACGTAGAGCGCATTGCAGTAGTCCAAGCGGGAGAGAGTCCAAAATGACTTCCAGGCTGCACACCTGGTCCTTCAGGGGGCAGTTACCCATTCAGAACCAGAGAGTCCTCCACACCCACCCGCCCCCTGTCCCCCAGAAACAGTACTTCTGTCTTCTCAGGATTCAACCTCAATCTGTTAGCCACCATCCATCCTCCAACCGCCTCCAGATATAAAGGTTTGCTTGGTGTAGAATTTGGATTTTAATGTAGAGTATACATAGTTACAATATAGTAAGCTAGTAGATCTTGGGAAAGTAATTATCTGACTGCTAGAAAAAAAGTGTATAAAATTATGCTGGCAAATGTGTAAACAGACTTGCTGATCCTTTCATTGCATTGCCTGAGGGCTGGTTCAAGGAAAGGAGTTTTAATTCTTGCGTGCATTGAGTTTGACTCGGGGTGTGTGTTTATTTTTTTATAAAGCAGATGCTTCTGTTTCTAGGCAGAAAGAGCAGATGAAGAAGATGAATGGGGGGGACAAGGTAGACGAAAGGTTATTGTTCCATGGCACCAACAAACACCATTTGCATGACATCTGTGGGCAGAACTTTGACTGGAGAATCTGTGGGACCCATGGCACTCTCTATGGAAAAGGTACCAATTCAGAGCAGGCAGGAAATGTGCGTAGCTGTGCATGTATGTGCATGTTTTCTCCATCTAGTGTGCAATGAACCTGAGAGGAACACACACACAAATTGCAAGGACCATACCGTACCATCACCTGTCTATAGTCTGATATTAAGTCCTCAGCAATCCAACACCAATCAAGTACAAAAAAGTGTGTTTGTTGAAAGTCCGCAGCAACGTGGAAGGCTTAGGGGACCTTGGTGATTCTTCTTTTGCCAGCTGAATATCTGTGATTGAATGATCTCCTATATCCACTTGCTTCCCTGCCCCTCCTCTTCAGAAGTCTACCCTCCACACCTTTGTGGTTGCCCTGTGCAAGTCACCAAATGGGCTGGTATTGGAGGTAGGCAGACAATGCAGCTGTGTGAGCACAAAGGCAAGAGAATTTCACAGTGAGCAAAACACACAACCCTCCACCCAGCACAGCCTCAATGGGCTATTTTGGAGGGTTCTCCCCACACCAAGGTTTTCCACGATCCTGTTGATACTCCCTGTTGGGTGTGGATGATGCTATATTGGCTACGTGAGCAATGGCACTTGCAATGGAAGATCGAAAAGGAAGGGAGTGGTCTAAAATGTTCAAGATGATTATTTGTGCAGCAGCAAACTTGCATTGGCTTGCTTGGTTCTTACAGACATCTCTTCTTTCAGGAAGTTATTTTGCCAGAGACGCCAGTTATTCACATGCATATTGCCAGTCGGATACCCACATCAGGAGCATGTTTGTAGCTAAAGTTCTGGTTGGAGATTACGTTCAAGGAAATCCTGTTTACCTCCGCCCTCCATCGAGATCTAACCAATCGAACAACTTTTATGATAGCTGTGTGGACAACGTTCTTGATCCTTCTATTTTTGTCATCTTTGAGAAGTATCAGATTTACCCAGCATACATATTTGAGTATCAGCCAGTGTCCCATTGTGTGGTCATGTAAAGGGCAGCAATCTTCCTCCTCCTCCTCCTCCTCTTCTAAACATGGACTTGAAATCCTTTTTTATATATCTAAAACTTTAACGACTTCTTATTTAAAAGGCTACTGTGACTTATTTTACTTCTGCATATTAAAAACGTTACATGTTACAAGTGAACAACCCATATTCTTAGCTGGATTGTTGGCATTGCTTAAAGGTTACTGGAGCTGAAAGGTTTTTGAGGGCCCCTTGCTGACCACACCCATCTGGCACCACCCCTGACCGCTTGTATAATTGACCACTGCCTTCACTCTAAAGCAGGAGTGGGAAAATTGTGGCCCTTCAAATGTCATTGGGACAATTCCCATCAGCTCCAGACTTCATAACTGAGTTTCCCAAACTTGGGTCTTCAGCTGTTTTTGGACTACAACTCCTATCATCCCTAGCTAGCAGGACCAGTGGTCAAGAATGATGGGAGTGACTGGAGGCCCATTGGTCCCCCAGCCCTGCTCTAAAGTGTAGCCAAAGGTGGCTTTGGTCCATAAGTCCTTTTATATTCACATAAGATGGGCACAAGTGCCAAAAAAACATACAATGAAGGAACATTCTGATCTAGAAGATTACTTTTTTTATAAGTAAGCTACTCCAGATTTCACATCCAGTTTTGCTTTGAATGATTGCCACCATCATACTATGTTTCCTAACCTAGCATCCAACTGTTTAAGTTCATCAGAGATTTAATCGGAAATGTTCTTTAATGTTTGTTACACAAGGCAAAAATTTGAGACAGCAAGTCAAAGAGAGATCCTCCGTCTTATACGAAACAAAAACCACAACACCTTGGCTCTCCTCCATCACAATAATAGTGGCAGTTGAACACTGACTTGAAACTACTCTTCTGAGTGGGCCTGGTTATCCACATTTGTTTTGGACAAATTGTGGAGGGTTAGCATAGGAGAAATCTAGGGACTTGCAGAAAGATTACAATGATGCTGTTACTAAATTCAAAGCTAAAAGATAACAAGGAACAAAGATCACTAAAACCAAGCACACGGTAGTGGATGCACCATTTTCAGTATTCATCGTGGAAAGGATACTCTGGATGGTCCTGCCACCTGAAACAAATTGAAGTCACAGTTAACAGTGGCAGCTAACACCATAAATAACCACAACAGCAACATCCCTCCACCTTGACCTCAGGCTTGCTATTGGTATGATCTACTGAAGGGGTAATCGATGACCTTTTCAGATTTTTTGAGTGGCAACTCCCATCAGTCACAGCTGTGGTCTGTGGTAGAGTACTATGGGAGCTGTCGTCCAAAACATCTGAAGTGATCATATTTTATGTACAGTGGTACCTCGGGTTAAGAACTTAATTTGTTCCGGAGGTCCGTTCTTAACCTGAGCTAATGGGGCCTCCCGCTGCCGCGCGATTTCTGTTCTCATCCTGAAGCAAAGTTCTTAACCTGAGGTACTATTTCTGGGTTAGCAGAGTCTGTAACCTGAAGTGTCTGTAACCTGAGGTACCACTGTATTTCAAGGGTTATTTCTTCAAGTATTGCAAGTAGGGCTGCCACCTGTCCTTTATAATAAGGGGTGGTTCCTTATTTTAAGGGAAAGTGTGGGACTTGTCCCTTATTTTGGCTGACCAAAGGTGGCAACCCTAATTGCAAGCGGCCCAGAATGTTTTCTTTTAACTGGAAGGCAGGTGGAAACATTTTCAAATCCCTAGAGTATGGCAATTTGTTGCCTCTAGAAAGAAGTCCCCACACAGAACTAAATACACCATTTTGAACAGAAGAGGTGATTTGTATGCTTTAAAACTTGGTACAAACAGGCCTCCTACAATATGAAGGATCCATTAGAGTAAGTATTCATATGTAAAAATATGATTTTACTTATCAAGACACAATCTTTGAATCTGAGTAGGCTTTTTAAGGACAAGTGTTTGGCTTTTGGAGAAAACATGGGTCAGTTTGGGTTATTAAGATTAAACATCTGATTTTCACTAATGATTCCCTGACTATATGTGGTACAAAGTGTAGCCAAACCCTGCATGTATCCCAACTCCTTTAAGGATAAACTTATCTGGCTCTCATTTCTGTTGCCTCTTTCTCCCTCTTCCACTATGAACTGGCAGGCAGCCCATCCAAACCTGGCTGCACCCTCTAATTGAACTGCTGGGACTCAAACCTGGATGAGTTTGGTTTGGTTATGTAAGGGGACATTAATGTCCTGACTGGCTTCCAGGAGTCTTGGGAGCGATGATGTTAAAGCTGGCATCTACTGGTGCATTTGTTTTGCCAAGGCTGTTTCGCTGCAGACTTCAGTCGTGCAAGTCCTTGGGCAAGAGCTAGCCAAATGTAATACAATACCATGGGCTCCTAAAGCTGCATTGCAAGTGACCAACTTTCCACATTTCCTAGAACACATGGAGGATGTTCTCAAGTTTCAGGATCAACAGAATGGCCATGTTAGGAACCTGCCAGCAAACTGGAGCATAGCTGTGATCCTCAGCTTACTTAAGGCAAGGAAGCACATCGTCTTGTGCAGGAGGACAATACTTTGACTTAAGAGCTCCCAATCCATGTAATGAAGAAGACAGATCAGCTGCAGCTAGTCTGGACAGACCTAAGAGCATAAAGGAGCTGAGCTACCAGTACTGTCTGGTGAATGGTTTATGGCAGGGTGGGGAACCTAAGTCCTACCAGATGTTGCTGGACTACAACTCCCATCATCCCGCAATGGGCCATGTTGAATAGGGCTGATGACAATTGGGAGTCCAAGACACCTGGAAGGTAGCAGGTTCCCCATCCCTGGGTTATAGGGAACACATTCCTGTAAGAATCCAAAGCAATTGGTTGATGTTTCTAGGGCCAGGGACCTTTGCCTTATGCAATGCAAAATCCTTCATTCTGCAGAATGTTTTGGCACCGCCTGTAGTGCAGCACCCTAAAACCACCTTTGCAGGGACTGAGAGAGAGAGTGGAAGTCATGGAAGTGTGAGAAGCAGCCTATCAAAGAGAAAATCTTATCCAAAGCCGAAAAGGCCCTCCCTCCTTCCGTAGAGTGGATTTTTGGGTCCTGCACTGAAAACACCAGGAAAGGCCCCAGCTCACATTTAAGCTGTGGTTATCACATCAGTACAACTCATGCTTCTACATGCTGCATATCTAGATTTATACTTACATCAACATCTCCACGTAGCGGATATTTTTGTTCAGCGCTTCAATCTCTTTCATTTCTTTGTCAGTAAGGGAAAAATCAAAGATCTTGGCAAAAGAGAGAGAGAGAGAAACCACCCATTATCCTACATTTATGCAACTGATGACTAAGCCTGTGTCTTAAGTGTGGGCTTGTCCACACTGACCTTTTGTCCTGCTTGTTCCGGACTTTAGCGCTCCATGTCTGTCAATTTGGGTTTTCTGTAGATTGACGTTTGCTCTGATTGAGCTTTAGAGAGTGTGTTTTTGTGGAGCAAAACAAAGGGTGCTCAGACCCGGGGCTTTAAATTGAGAGCTGTGCCCTTAGCCTCTCCTCTGGCCTAAAAGGAAATGGATGCTGGACAGCAGGCACACCCTCATTCTCGCAGCCCCTGCAAAAGGATCAAATGAGCAGCACATGATAGTATGTGGTGGAATGAGAGCAGCCATAAGGGCCATAGCTCAGTGGCAGAGCATCTGCTTTGCGTGCAGAAGGTTCCTGGTTCAATCCCCAGCATCTCCAGGTATGGCTGGGAATGCCTTAAATCCTGGAGAGGCGCTTCCAGTCAGTGCAGACAATACTGATTCAGGTGAGCCAATGGTCTGATTCAGTATAAGGTAAATTGCTTAAATAACCAGAATGGAGGACAAATTCACACATGGGCACTCAATATTTGATGACTTGCATGAGGATCATCTAGTCCAGTTCACAAGTACCCTGCAAGGTAGGTTAGACTGCGAGTTTGTGACTGACCTGATTTCAGCTAGTGAGCTTCAATCCCAATAAAAGATCTGAATCTACAGCAAGCCAACCACTCTGTTCCCTATGCCAGAGTGGTGGGCTTGCTGTAGATTCAGATCCTCAGATCCTTATTATTTTGGAATAAAGGCAGGTACAACTCCACCAAGGGCCGCAGCATGTGGAGGAAGGCATTATGGAGTTCCCCAGGACAGAGGAGAAAAGGAGAGAAGCCGTCTGTGGTCCCTCCAGTGTTCACTGGTCTTCAAGAAGTGGGCTAAGATCCACTGCTGGGTTGCATCCTGGGCCAAGATTAAATGCCAACGGCAATACTATCATCACATAAATATAAGGTTAAAAAAAAAATGGAAGTGGGTCCCAAGCACATGGCGGGTCCCTGGTTTGAAAAAGTTGAAGATGACGGAAGCTGACAATTAATGCACTGTATTTTTCGCTCCATAAGACGCACCTGGCCATAAAACGCACCTAGTTTTTAGAGGGGGAATGCAAGGGGGGGGATTCTTTAAAGGCAGCTCTGAGCAGAGCCTGTATGCATCCCAGGCTCTGCTCAGCACTCCCTTTAAAGAGCCGCGTGAAGCATGTTTGCAGCTCTTGGGGACTTTTCCCCAAGGAGGGAGAAGGGACTGACGGGCTGCCCTTCTCCCTCCTCGGGGATAAGCCCCCAAGAGCCGCACACATGCTCCACATGGCTCTTTAAAGGGAGCGCTGAGCAGAGCCTCCCGCCTGCATTCACTCCATAAGACGCACACACATTTCCCTTTACTTTTTAGGAGGGGAAAAGTGTGTCTTATGGAGTGAAAAATATGGTATTGGTTTTGTTTTTATAACGGTGGAAGTTGTTTTTTAAAAATTGGGGGGGGGGGATTGAACAGGTTGAAGACTGCAGACGTGGAGTGCTATCTCTGCCTTGCTGTCAAAGACCCTTTTGGAGGTTGCAAGGCTAGTGGGCTTTGCTACCTTCTAGTGAGGTGGGGAGAAAGAACAGCAGGTGCTTTGCCACACAGAGCAGGCTTTTTTGAAAGCTTACCTGGAAGTTCTCTCTAATGCGCTCTGCGGTGAAGCTCTTAGGGATGACCACCACCCCTCGCTGGATATTGAAGCGGAGAGCCACTTGAGCCGCCGTCTTGTTGTATTTTTCTCCAATGGCCTTTAACACAGGGTCCTCCAGCAGTGGAGGGGAAGACACATTCACCCTTGTTGTAGAAAGGGAAAGGAAATCAGCCTAGATTTGCCTTACATGGCAGTCCGGTGGCAGAAGAAGAACTAATGGGGGTGTGAAGGGACTGAAGCAAGACCAAATCAAGTTGTTATCCGGTTTTGAAAACCGCCCTGCTGAAGGCATCCGCAAGCAATATGGGTGCAATACAGCTGATTTTTAAACTGGGTGCCTTGCCTATGCAGGTAGTGTGAGAGTAGCATACCGGTGATCTTTGGACCAGGTGAGGACCATGCTAACAGATTTCAAACCAATTTAGCAACAGATGGAGCAGCAATAGAACAATGTGGACCCTGCAGCAGAGGAAAGAGGGTGAAGTTGTCTCCAGCAACAATTCCCATCATCCCTGACCACCGATCATGGTGGCCGGGTCTGATGGGAGTTAGAGTCCAACCACATCTGGAGGTCTACAAGTCCCTCACCCCTGCTCTAATATTCCTAAACACAACATCTCACTCACCAGCTTTCATCTCTTGATGTTCCTAGAGGGCTGTATCCGACAAGGACAATGTCATGTTGTTTGCAAAATTCCAAAAGTTTGGGCTGGGTGAAATACGGGTGGCATTCAATCTGCAGAGACAGAATGCAGAAGGCTGGGTTAATGACAAAGTGGCCCAACAAGAAACCTTGTTCACAAAGTCAACATGTAATTGCCTGTAATTTCCCCCTAGGGAATGATTTTCAGTGGAAAAACTGCTGGAGGGGAAACACTTAGGTCCTTCTCCCCTCATTTTCACACAACCATTTCAACCTGCTTGGATAACTAAACTCTTGACTAGAGCTCACCATGGTGTATGATGAAGCCATCCTGCTATAGCAAGGACGGGGAACCTCTGGCCCTCCAGGTGTTGTGGGGCTACAACTCCCATCATCCCCGATCAACGGTCATAATGGCCAACAAGCATGACCACCGGTCAGGGATGATGGGAGTTGTAGTCCCACAACATCTGGAGGGTCAGAGGTCCCCAATCCCTGCTCTATATATTTGCCACAAATACAGTCCCATTATAAAGCTGTGAAAGGTTTGGGGATAAAATTCTAAGAAAGGAAGGAGAAAACTGGCTTCTCTCAGGGTTCTGCAAACTTTTGTTGACCCTGGGAACCATCTGCATGGGCCAATGCTTCATAGATTTAAAAGTATCTATTCCATGGAGCAGTCCCAATTTATCCCAGGACTGATTTATTGTTTGTGAAGTTTATTGCAAGGCTGGTCCCAGTAAAGCATGCCTTCTAGCCCATGCAAATCCTCCTTTGCTCAAACTGGAGCCTCTGGAAGTGGGGATGAGAAAAGACTTCAATAAGGCTAGCTTATTCAACTGTAAGCTTATGTTGGTGGAACACACTGACCTCATCCAGTTGCCAAGAAAACTGTGTTCCAGCCCTCTCTCTCATTCTCTCAGTGGGTTTTGTCAAAAAAGTGCAGAGTGCTCAGAAATCCATTGTCTCCTAGATTATTCTTTTATAATCGGACCCACAATCTGCTTTTTTTGATGACACAGCTTTTGTAGCTCCAGAATATCTCGTGTACAGTTCTTATTCAACAAGAAATGGAGCCAAATGTACAAAGGAGTGGGCTGCAATGATTTACAGTCCTCCATTTTAAGGTGTCTTCTACTTAGAGGGCTCTCCAATTCAAGTCCAGTTTAAAGAAAAAGATCACTAAGATGGGAGAACAGGATGGGCCTGGAAGTTGCCCATCCATAGGGAGCACCTCAGAGGCAAACTGAGCAGGTCACCTGGTCACAGTGACTCTCGGTACGTTGGCTGGGTGAGTTTGTATACACAGTGGTAAACGTGTGGTTGGGGAAGTCCATCCATGATTGGCTATGACCACTGTTGACATGTGGCACTTGGTCGATTGACCAACCTTGAGTGCAGCCCTCAGGTTAGCCACCCCTGTCCTAGAGACCGGCTGATTGACACATAGCCCTGTTGCTGCCTGCAGTCTTCACTCTTATGCCAGCCAGTTCAGGTCTTTTAGCTCTCATTTCCGCCATATCTTCTCCCTTCATGCAGTTACCAAGTAGTTGCTCTTCCCACTTCTTTCTCCCACATAAAGATATTGTGTTCTTGTGCTTGAAACAGACAGGTTAGGCTAAGCGTCATTTAGGATTGCCTCACTGCAATTTATGAGTCCATGGAAAATGAACTGAGATTTAAAAATTATGATCATCCTTCTAGCCTCTTTCCTTCCTCCGATCTTTTCGAAAGAGCTGATGGCAATTCACAAGATCAGTGATCATGTTATCCTTATTGTTGTAATGGCATATCAAATATTTTCATTGATGAATATAGGGACAAGTTGGAGAATACCTGGTTTGTGGGGAAGGGGGACAGAGAGGACTGGAGGTGCATGATTTGTGTGATATGGATTTGGTGTGAAATGAGTGGGGGTGGGGAGAGAAAAATAAGTAAGGGTGTCTGAATGAATGAAGATCTACCGTGCCACAAGTGGGAATCAAAGGTGGGCTGAAGGCTGCCAAATTCAGATCCTATTTGTGAGCTTCCCATAGGGATCTGATTGTGAGAACAAGATGCTATACAGTGGTACCTCTGGATGCGAACGGGATCTGTTCCAGACCCCGATTTGCATCCTGAAGTGAATGCAACCCGCATCCGCGGGTCGTGATTTGCTGCTTCTGCGCATGCGCGTGATGTCATTTTGAGCGTCTGCGCCTGTGCTCCGTACTCCGTTACTTCCGGGTTGCCATGGAGCGCAACCCGAAAAGCCTTAACCTGAAGTCAGTGGCGTAGCGTGGGGGGTGCAGGGGGGCCAGCCGCACCGGGCGCAACATCTGGGGTTAGGGCAAATCCATGGGTTAGGGGGCGCAAATCCACGGGTTAGGGGGCGCAAATTACTTGCCTTGCCCCGGGTGCTGACAACCCACGCTACGCCACTGCCTGAAGTGACTTCAACCCGAGGTATGACTGTACTAGGTGGGCTTTCATAGAGTCATATAATTGTAGAATTGGAAAAGACATGCAACATATTTAGGTATAGAAAGATGAGTGGAAGGGAATGGAAGAGACATGAGTGCATTTGTGAGAGAGGGGGAAGAATCTTGGGTAAGATTTTAGGGTATTTTAGATTTTTTTGGTGGGGGGATATGATTATAGGAGGAAGGAGAAGTGCTGAACGTGAGCCCAATGCTACTCTTGTTGCCCAAAGGGCCCCACAACAATCTGATACTGGCCTTGCATCTTTATGATCTGAAGTGGGGCAGGTTTAAGATCATTATGTCCCATGTCTGAAACTACTTAACCACTCATACACTCAGCCATCTGAAGCCATGAATACGCTCACCACTGGGTAGTTCCCTCAGCATAAGACCATACAAAGAGCCTGGCCCATCTGGTCCAGCCTCCTGTTCTCACAATGCCCAACCAGATGCCTGTGGGAAACCCGCAAGCAGGACCTGAGCATAAGAGCGCACTCTCCTCCTGTGGTTTGCAGTGGCTGGTATTCAGGAGCGTTACTGCCTCTGACTGTGGAAGCAGAGCACAGCCATCATGGCACAGCTGCAAGATCGTAAGAATGGTCCATACAAGATGCTTTGGTACTCTGATACGTCACCCAAGTACCAAAAGCATACAGTGCATGTCAGATGATGTGAAAACAACAAGATGCTTGCTCATGTCACTGTATCACTTTGCATATCTCCATTACCTGGTTGCTGACAGGCTTGTGCTTGAGTCCTGGTTTGTTGAGGATCATCTCCAGCTGCCTACGGTTGAAGTTGGACACCCCAATGGACTTCATTAGGCCTGCGTCTTTACATGCTTCCAAAGCCTGTCGGAATAAAGCAGGCAAAATAGTGGGAAGGCAGCCGAGTAGAAGATTTATAGCAATTCCCCAAGGAGGGAGGGGACTTAGTAGCAACTAAGTGAGGAAAGAGCCAATATGTAGAGGGGAACAGGAGAAGGCTAAGAAGCTTCTGCAGGGAGCAGACTTTGCTGACGAAATAGCCTTTGATCAAGAACTTAAATAAGGAAAGACAAGGAAGTGATTTATCTCCACAGCAGAAAGGGAAAAGGGGGAAAGGAAGAAGGAAAAAACTAATAGGCAGAACAGTGAGATAGAGTGTTGATGGGAAGGTCAAATGAGAGGGGGAAAATAAGGCCCTATCTGGGGTAGTCTTCATGGAGCCACAATTCTCCAAAGCAAAGCTAGCTTGGGAGCACTGTGAGGAAGTAGAGCAGTGTAAAAATCCAGACCTACTTCACATTGTTCAGCAGCCTCAGGCCAGAAAAATGAAGATAAAGGTAACCAGGTAAGCTGGCCAGGATCTCTGACAGAGGAAGGGGCATGAAGTTTGCCCACACCTGCCTTAGGAGATGCAAAGATGATGGTTCCACAGAAGCTTCAGATCTACTCACCTCCCAAGTGGCACATAGGTCTGTCTCATGGTACATCCATTTCCCATTTTCATCCCTTGGGTAGATGCGCTCTCCAGGCTGAGGGGAAAAACACACACAAAAATATGTTTGTGGAAGAGAAATCCACAATGCATAAGTATTCTGTTTTTTTACTTTCCAGGGGAGAGGCAGTGGGTACCTTGGGACTTCTTGGAGAGACAGAAAAGTATGTGTAGAAGCAGGTGGTAAGTGATTAAATTGGAAAGAAAGCACATATAAGAAGAAATGTGTACTTAGGTTAACAGAAAATGGACATGGAGGTTGAACTTTGTCATCTGAAGCTGAAATGTACCTCCATTGCTTGAACACATGTACCAAATTTCATTCTGAAATTCCAGTGGTCTTCAGAGATCTCACATTACAAAACAAACTGCCTTTTGCAAGTTTGCTTCCTTGATTCCCAAGAAGTGGCTTGGGTTTCAAGTGACGTCTGATTTATTTTAACAAGTTACACTCTGCCTTTTGATCAAAATTATATCCAAAGCAATTTACAATACAATACATTAAAACAACACACACACAAAATAACAATAACAGCAGCAACATCCTTTTTCTGGCCAGCAGCCGATGCCTGCATGCCTTTCCCTCTATGCTCATTCACACATTACTCTGAACCCATGTACAAGCATGCTGGTTTCTCTGTTATCCCACCTACACACATACACCTGGCTATGTGTCCCCATAGGTACTGTTTACTACATAGCAGCCAGAGAGTTGTTTTTCAGCAGGAAACCAACACACACACACACACACACACACACACACACCCTGATCTGCACTGGGTGGATGGCATTGAACTGGGATTTTCCATGAAAAGAAAAGTGTCAGCATGAAGCCTGCTTTTTAAAAAGAGTGAATTTAGTAATGTGTAGCTCGGCCCTTAGAAATGACTGTTGGAGCGTTGTGGGATTAGCAGGAGGAGAGGAAAAGGACTGAAAAAAATTCCATGGAGTTGTCAAGATCTGAGCGTACAAACATCAAAGAATCATCTGCCTAAAGGAATTCCTGTTTGCCTCCCCTCATACCCTGCTTGTATGTTTGCAAGGAATGCATATTCTACACAGAAGCTGTATGTTCTCCAGTCCTTGCTTGCCAACACTACAGACAGAATGTTGAACGAACAAATCATTAAACCAAAGGTCTCGCTTTGCTTGGCCAATTAAAAAATTCATGGCAAATTTATGTTTTTATAAATTAGTGTGTGCAACTTACCCTATATGCAAATCTGCCTCCGTGTGTGTGTGTGTGTGTGTGTGTGTGTGTGACAGAGATAGAGAGAGAGAAAGAGAGAGAGAGAGAGAGAGAGAGAGAGAGATGCATTTTGGGTGGTGAGTCAGTGGCCTCTCTACCTGTAAATGTGAAGTTTACTCCAGGTATTCTTCCTAGTTCAGACTGGAACACACTAATACACTAGGAGGAGCTCTAACACAACTTTTCTCTTTACCTTAAAAGCCATTGGCAGCTCAATAATGTAGAGATCAACGTAGTCAAGCTGCAAGATCTTCAATGTCTTCTCCAGAGTTGGACGCACCAGCTCTGGTGGGTGGCATGTGTTCCACAGCTTGAGGGAGAAGAGGAAGAAAACATAAATAAATGTGATAGAACCTTCACCGCAAGCTAAATGCTGAAACGAAGAAAATATGGCATTTCAAGGGCATGCTGACTGAAGTTAACCACAGGCAGCTACACTTGGAGAACCACTATAAATAACAAGGTTGCAACAAAAACTGTTCTTTCAGAGGGTATGGAATTTTCCATGAACAATAATTGCAACAGCAGTAAGGAGTGCTTGATGTCAGATGATCCATTTTTCCTTTGCTTGAGCTCAGGATCCCTGCTGAAAGATGGCTTAATGTCATGGTGACTTCCTGCTCTTGGCAAGGATTGGCTGCACTTGGGAGTTCCCAATTGGAGACCACACGTTAAGTATCCTGATTGTGCCTTTGAACCCATGACTTTATCTGCGTGATCTCATATATGAAGGGACAGCTCTGGAGATAATTGCCTCACAGCCAAAATTAGACCTGCTGGGCCAAACTAAACCCCAACACTGATGTATCTAACAAAAGGAATTTTAGGTCACAAAAGTGTTTGCCATAATAAATTGTTAGCCTTTATGGGGCCACAAAACTCTTTGTTCTTCTTTCATGGCAGTCCAGAAATAGCCACTTCAACAGAAGTAAACTGTAATGCTGCAATCCTACACCCAGTTACCTGAGAGTAAATCCCATCTAACTAAATGAGGCTTACTTCTGAGGATTTAGGTATACGGTTCTGCTGCAGGAATAGGACCCAGTTCTTGGCTTCATTTGATCATTTTCAAAGTGTGCATGAATAGCAGCTCCAGGAAACAAAAACAAAAACCCTTTCTAGGAAAGGCTATGAACGCTGGGTTATTCTTTGCATTGTAAATATTAGCTTCGTGTTTCACAATGGGTCTTCTCTCTTCCAAACTCTTTTTTTCCTATTTGTGTTCAAGAGGATCTTCTCAGTGCACATAGCAGTCCTGTGTCAATAAGTGAGAGCACCAGGTAGCTGCCAAATTATTCTTTTGTCCCAGGACATCACTTTCTCTGCAAACACTGCTTTCAACTTAATGAAATAGAAGAACTATTGGGATGGGGGTGGGGAGGAGCAGCCAAACAACCAAAATTTCTGGCAGTGTAGGAAAATCGGGGGTGAGGTGGGGGTTGGACCTTCAAGTTCTTTGCATGCAATAAAATAAAATAAAATAAAACAAAATAATGCTTTGCTTTGAGAACTGTGCCAGAATACAGATGCTGCTGCTTTCAGTCAGCAAATAATTTTTGATTGTGAACAATTATCCTGGCACTTGCGAGTTTGGAATAATTTCTGATGAGTCAGTTGACAAACTTCAGCTCAACCTTCTCCAAGTTGGTACACTGCAGATGTTGTTGGACTACAACTCCCTTCATCCTCAGCCACTGGCCCAATTAAGTGAGGGTGATGGGACCTGGAGTCCAAACCTTCTGGAGGGCAAGGCATTGTCGAAAGCTCCTTTAGAACTTGTACAGATTTCAGAGATCTAGCTGTTTTGAGTAAAGATAGTTAGAACTGGATTATTAAAGTGTCCTTTGTACTGCTTATCGTCAAAACCTAATAATTTTAGACAAAACGCTTCCATAAATAGATGGTAACAATCGTAATTATGCAGAAGGAAAAGGAACAATCATATTATCTAGAAATATTCCAACAAACCAACACACTTGTCACTTATAATAGATTGTACAGTGGAACCTTGGTTCTCGAATGGCTCAGTTGACAAACAAATCGGCTCCCAAATGCCAAAAACCTGGAAGTAAGTGATCCGGTTTTCAAACATTTTCTGGAAGCCGAACATCTGATGCAGCTGTCGGCTATTGTTTCCAGGGTGCCTGCACTAATCAGAAGCTGTGCCTTGGATTTCTAACGTTTCGGGAGTCGAACAGATTAAGTTTGAGAACCAAGGTATTAGACCAATAATCAGCAACTTAATATATCCCTTTCCACATCCACACAATGCATTTAAAGCACTCTTATGCCACTTTCTGACTTAACAAACTATAGAGCGCTGACCTCACAGAGCTAAAATTTCCAGCACCTTTAACAAAGTTCAGTTCCCAGGATTCTCCATGAATGCTGAGATGATATAAGGTGGGGTTTTTTAATGTATCTTGTGGGCGTAGCCAATGGTATCGCAAGGAAAATTCCCCACAGTATCTATGGAGCAGAATGAAAGCAAATTTTCATCAAGAACTGTGCCTCATGGGTTACGGCCCAATGTATTTCTTTAGGGCAGAAATCTCTCTGTGTGTCTAGATTTTGGAATCTGGCAAGCAGAATGGTCTGCAACAGGCATAGGCAAACTTGGCCCTCCAGATGTTTTGGGACTACAACTCCCATCACCCCTAGCTAACAGGACCAGTGGCCAGGGATGATGGGAATTGTAGTCTCAAAACATCTGGAGGGCCGAGTTTGCCTATGCCTGGTCTGCAGGGTCTCAGATGAACTAAGGCAATGTTACCAGTGTGAAGAATATGCAAGATTTGTTGCTCCAAGCTGGCTAGCAGCATTAGGTGAACCCAGTGGTCGATCCGGATGCCCTATTTGAATGTCATGCTTATTATCATCTATTTATTGTTATTTATTATGACATTTCTATCCCACCTTTCCTCTAAGGAGCTCAAGGCTGCATACACTGTTCTTCTCTGCTTCCGATTTTAATCGCACAACAACCCTTTGAGGTAGGCTCAGAGACAGTGACTAGCAAGTGACAAGGAGTGACAAGGTCATTCCTGCGTGCTTCATGGCTGAGCGGAGATTTGAACCCTGGTCTCCTAGTCCAGCTCTCTGACCATTACAACCACACGGTCATATAAAAATGTAGCCACATTCTGACTTGGACAGTTTTTGGCCATTTTCTCATATTAGGAATTCTATAGCTCTCTCTTTCTCATTAGGCACCTACCAGCCACCCAGGATTTGTGAAATAACACTTCATCGGTGGCTTTGAGACCAACTTCTCCATCATTCAAGAGGTTTACTTGACTGGAGATTAATGCTTAAAGATTGCTGTCTAGATTTCAGCGGCCTCCTCTTCCTTTTCAAAAATATAAAAATCAAGACTTAGACACAAGAAATTAGCCATTTCCTGCAGTCTGACACAGATCAATTAGCAGCTTCAGAGATGCAGCCTCAGCCTAAGGGATTCTGGCTTTTATTTTCAGCCCTTCCCTCCCTGAAAGCCAGTTGCTTAATGTGGCAGTCTCAAGGGTAATTGGAACCACATTTATACCAACCATTCTTCCCTTTCAGAAGGCCTTGGGATTCTTAGGGAGTCTCCCCACCCCACTTTTCCTACTCTGTAGCTCGCCTCCCAAACTGCATTGTCATGGCTCTGAATTTAAAAAATAAAAAGTAGCATGAAACAGGAACAGCTGGAATATGCCCTTTAGGTTAGTAAACAGCAGTGGAGATAATAGAGACAAGGCTTTAGCAATGCTCTTAACCAGTGGTTTTCAACCAGCGTGCCGTGGAAGCCTGGGGTACCTTGAATGATGGCCAGGGGTACCACAGGCAACACTGGCCTCTGTCCCTTTTTCCTCCCATCCAGTTGTTTGTTGCTTCCCATCCAGATGGATGCTTGGGCACAACCTGGTGCATAACTAATGGTGAACTTGTAAGAGAGAGCCAGGAAACATTCAAAAACATTGCTGGGTTAGGCAAAGGGGTGAGGGAAGGACAGATGTGCAACAGAAGAAATGGCACTATTGCAACATCTTTGTTTATGATACACTGGCAAGAATACAGAAAACCAAACAGTTCTATTTAGACAGCAGTAGGCTTGTAGGAGAGCCAGTGTGGTGTAGTGGTTAAGAGCGGTGGACTCGTAATCTGGTGAACCGGGTTCGCGTCTCCGCTCCTCCACATGCAGCTGCTGGGTGACCTTGGGCTAGTCACACTTCTCTGAAGCCTCTCAGCCCCACTCACCTCACAGAGTGTTTGTTGTGGGGGAGGAAGGGAAAAGAGAATGTTAGCCGCTTTGAGACTCCTTCGGGTAGTGATAAAGCGGGATATCAAATCCAAAACTCTTCTCCTCTTCTCTTCTTCTTGTGTCTCTGCCTCCCAAAGGCTTGTACAGCTGTTTATTGCAGCATCCCTGACTATAAGCTCCACAGGTGAATAGTCCTCTGAGAGGTACCTCTCTTTGGGGCAGAGGGGTCAGCTCAGAGACTGGGGGTGGCAGCAGTAGCTGCCTGGAGGACTCCCAATGAGAGGGAAGAGGAGAGGAGGCTGAGGGAACACTACACAAGGGAGGGTGTTTAAAAAAGGGTGAGAGGCTGCCAGCTCTGCAGGCAAGGGGTGACATAACTCGGCTCCTGAGCCCCACAGGGGTGCCACAGAAAGAATGTAGTTGGTCAAGGGAACTGTGGACTCAAAAAGGTTGAAAACCTCTGCCCTTCACTGTTCAGCCACACAGGGTCTTTTTGCTAGAGGACCTTGTGGAGTTGGCCTTAAATAAGAAGTTGAAAATGCTAGGCTTGGGGTCCAAATGTAGCCCTCCATGCCTCTCTCTCTGGGCCTGGGGGCTGTTCTCATGCCATGCTCCTCACTGCCCCTGTTCTGTGCCCTGTTGTTTTTGTTGTTGTTTAGTCGTGTCCGACTCTTCGTGACCCCATGGACCAGAACACGCCAGGCACTCCTGTCTTCCACTGCCTCCCGCAGTTTAGTCAAACTCATGCTGGTAGCTTTGAGAACACTGTCCAACCATCTCGTCCTCTGTCGTCCCCTTCTCCTTGTGCCCTCCATCTTTCCCAACATCAGGGTCTTTTCCAGAGAGTCTTCTCTTCTCATGAGGTGGCCAAAGTATTGGAGCCTCAGCTTCAGGATCTGTCCTTCCAGTGAGCACTCAGGGCTGATTTCCTTAAGAATGCATAGGTTTGATCTTCTTGCAGTCCATGGGACTCTCAAGAGTCTCCTCCAGCACCATAATTCAAAGGATAAATTCTTCGGCGATCAGCCTTCTTTATGGTCCAGCTCTCACTTCCATACATCACTACTGGGAAAACCATAGCTTTAACTATACGGACCTTTGTTGGCAAGGTGATGTCTCTGCTTTTTAAGATGCTGTCTAGGTTTGTCATTGCTTTTCTCCCAAGAAGCAGGCATCTTTTAATTTTGTGATTGCTGTCACCATCTGCAGTGATCATGGAGCCCAAGAATGTAAAATCTCTCACTGCCTCCATTTCTTCCCCTTCTTCTGTGCCCTACCTGAGTGCATTTGCCTGGCTGGAATATGTCATTGAACTGTGATCATGCCTCTTGCTTACCTAGATGCTTACATTTTTTGTCTTTTTTATACTGTAATTTTTTTGTTGTGAACCACTGTGAAATCTATGGATGAAGGGCAGTATACAAATTTAATAATAATAAAAAAATAGATGGAGGATGAAAGTGTGTGCATATGTTGAAGCCTCTAAGTTACGTGTGTACAAAACTATAAATGATATACTCTCAACATCCCCCCACAGTGAGCAAGTCTCACAGGTTAGCATGCTACACCTTGTCTTTAAAAACTTGGCAGATGGGGTGTGTCAAGTTATTGGGACATCTCTGTTGCTTCTGTCCAGTTCTGAACCTCTTGCCCTGCTCTTGAATTCTTGAATCATGACTTCTAAGCCTTTTGCCTGCCCCTGAATCTGTATCCTTGTTTGCCCTAAGAAATATCTCTATCTTACTTACAAGTAAGAGCCTCTGCTTGCATGTTTTGGGGGCAGGAGCTGGGACATCCCAATGGCTTAACAGGTATCCATGCCGTTTCTGACTGTGGAGATAGAATAGTCTTATCCTCCATGAATTTGTCTAATCTCATCATCTGTACATGTTATTTGAACCATAACATTATTTGCTGAAATGCTTCTTCTATGATGTGCTGAGGCAAAGGTACTTGGGAAATACCGTATTTCTTGCTCCATAGGATGCACTTTTTTTACTCTTAAAAAGTAAGGGGAAATGTCTGTGCGTCCTATGGAGCGAATGTGTGGTCCCTGGAGCCAAATTGCCGGAGTGCGGCACACTCTTGGACTGCTCTTGGGTGGTGGTGGTGGAGCCGCGCTCGTCTGCCGGCAGCCTCGTCTTCCCCCTGCAGCCCCGGGAAGCTTTGGAGCAACGGGAAGGCTGTGCGCCCATGCCCCGCACTCCTGGGCTGCTGAATGGGGGTGGGGGGTGCCACTCTGCCAGCAGCCTGCCCTTCCCCTCAAGGTTTGGAGCAGTGGGCAGGCTGTTAACTAATTAACCAACTCTTCCAAACAAGAACTTAGTATTTTTATTAGGAAATGTGTACTCTTCTGTGACCTACGGAACAGCTCTGTGTGCTTTAACAGCAAGGAAATTCTGTGTAGCAAAAAAAGAGGAAAGGATTAGTGTAGTGAGACCAGGAGATTCTTTAAAATCCTAAGTGGGTCTATTATCTTTGATTGCACTGGGATTTTTTATTATTATTACGTATATTGTTTTATATTATTGTAATTTTCAATATGGAATTTTTACGAGGAAACTTGCCAAGGCCAATGGCAAAGGCGTTAAGTTGCTGAAGAGCAGAATCTGAAGAAAGGCTTCTCATATCATTACAATATCTTTCTTGAGGGGTGGAGACAGTAAATTTATATATATATATTCTTTTTAAAGCTACATATAAAGCATTTGTGAGAAATGACCCTTGACACCAGTCCATCAGCCAAGCCAATAATTAATGATGGCACAGAGAGCAAGGAGAGGTTTTCTTAGGAGATCAGGACTGTCCGTGACACCGTGAGAAGCCGGGATGGCTAAAGGATTTTCGGGACTATCCCAGGAATTTCGGGATGGTTGGAGAGTGTGGCTTGTAGCTCCTTCCAATGCTGCTTGCACCGCACACAATTTTCCTTTGATTCCTTACCTGCCAAAACCTCCCACATTTCACCTTTGACTTGAAGAAAACAAAATGCAGGTTAAGGCCAACAACATGTGTTCCTGACACTCCCCACCCTCACCAATAATTAGGATTTCTCACCTTGCCACAATAAAAGATGTCTTCACGCTTGACCTTTCCTTCAGAGATCTTCTCCCGGATGGCCTGTCCCACTTCATGTTCGTTGTAATACACAAAAGCACCGTCAATGTGGCGGTAACCTGCATCAATGGCGGTTTTCACAGATTCGGCACAAGTGCCTTTGGGGGTCTGCCAATCAGGAGAGAGAAGGGGGGGGAGCTTTATTTTTGTATGTATACCTCCTTTCAACCTCCGCAGCTGCCCACCCCCTGCAAAAGAACAGCTAAAGCCACAAAAGAAACAAGTCACGGAAATGAACTTAGGATACCAATCAAGCCACATTTAAATGCAAGCCTGCTAAAAACAAAAAGAGAGAGCATATTGAAATATAGCTCCAGAGGCTTTACAGAACAGAACCAGGGATGTTCCTAGGGGACCAGATTTATCGGACCATACCAGCCCCCTACCTTGCAGAAATCCACTATGTTGAATACCGCAGACTTCTTACAGCGGCTAGATTAAATGTCCTTGACTCTGCGATATTGTGGGGAAGGTACAGGGGAGTACCATACACCCAGAGAACGTGTCATTGTGCCATGGGTGTGGTTGAGTCCACCGAACACATTCTCTTGACTTGCCCTTCTTATGCAGAGCTTAGACAAAATTTTATAGACCCACACCTATGTCAATTTAGCTTCCTACCCGGAGAAAACCAGGTTTTACACTTGCTGAATAATGTCACTAGAGCTATACCTTCCTTGGTGGCCAAATTTCTTTTTTTAGCTTTTAAGCGTCGCAAGACTATAATTGACTGTATTGATATGGGGCTATCTGTTTAGCCCATTTTAGTGTTGGCTAAGTTCTAAAATCTTCCTGGATGTTTTAATTGTGTATTGACAAATGTACTTTTTTCTGACTGACGGTCGAATAAAAGGTTGATGATGAACAGAAGTTTGGAGAACTTATATCTGGCCTATACATTTATTACTTTACTGTATATCCTACTTTTCCTCCAAGGAACTCAAGCGGGTGTAGATGGTGTTTCTCTTCCTCATTTCACGCTCACCACAACTCTGCAAGATAGTTTAGGTCGAGAGAGGGTGACCAGCCTGAAGTGTATGTAGGTGGGTTCCCACGAGGCAAAACACAGTGATAACAGCATGAACCTTTATTGAACTACATAACTGGGAAACAGAAGCAAAGCAACTACGTATCCCACAATTGGCAGTATAGTGGTACCGTGGAAGCCGAATGGAATCTGTTCCAGAAGTTCGTTTGACTTCCAAAACATTCAGAAAGCAAGGCACGGCTTCTGATTGGCTACATGAAGCTCCTGCAGCCAATCGGAAGCCACACCGCATGTTCGGGTACCAAAAGAACGTTCACAAACTGGAACACTCGATTCCGGGTTTGCGGCGTTTGGGAGTCAAAATGTCCGAGTGACAAAGTGTTCAGCTTCCAAGGTACGACTGTAGTTGGGGCTGGGTTGGTTGGTTGGTTTGTTTTGTTTTGTTTATTTGATTGTCCTGTGAAAGGGAAAATCCAAATTAAAGAGCGTGGGGGGAAATGTATTGCCATTTTGATGCCAACAATCCAGCATTCACCTTAAGAATGTTTCAATCTGCAGACATCCTGTGTCTATCATCATCTCATTTTCCCTTAACATTCTAGCCTGATTAACAGCTCTGGAGAAACTCAAAGGCTTGCTCACTATTTTGTGACATTTTCACTGGAATCCTGCACACCACAACCAGCAGGAAGCACTATAGCTATTACAATGAAATCCTATAATGTCTCCTCCTTAACGTGTTACTTGGAAATTATTATTATCAATAACTATTATTATTATTCCACCACATTTATAAATGAAGTTTATAGAAGGTGAACTTTCATTATTCTTAATTATAATAATGACAATTGATTAATGAATGGTTTTAAAGTGTGCCTTTACAGTAGGCTACACCACCTCAATAAAATACAGACATTAAAATCCAAGATATAAAATAGCAATAAGCACACTTAACGTTCAAATGCATCAGTAGAGAAGACAGTTCTCAAACACCATCATAAAACCCAAATGCAGACTGGAATAAATAAATGGGCAAACCACTTAACACCAGAACCAAAATCTGAGGAGTATAAGAGCAGGTCACAGAAAGTGCCTAAAGCGTTTTGAGGTGTTACAGACGAGGCAGCTCAGGTATTATTTTTTAGCAGAACTCTGCAGATGCAAGTTACACGAGGGAGCATTCCCAGAATTTCCATCTGGCAAAAGGTGAGATGTTGTATTTCATAGAAAACACCAAAGCACCAGAACACACCCAGCTTTTAAGAAGAGGGAGGGAATAATAATGCTGGCAGCCTTCCTTAAGTAATGTAGGCGTCAAGAAACGAGCAAAAATAAATCTAAGGAAAGAAGGAACTCAGAAACAGCAGATAAAAGAGAAGTGGTAACTGGGGTGATGAGTATATGATATAAACCATCTATCTAGGACACACATTGCTGTGCCTTCCAAGATGGCGTCTTCCTTCAGAGCTAGGATGCAGCCCAGTGGTGCCCCTTAAGGTAGGAAACATATGAACCTGGATTATATTGAGTTTATTACATTGATACACTGTTCTCCTTCCAAGGTGACTGAGGCATTGTCCATGGTTCTCTTCCTGCCCCAATGTAACCCTCACAACCGCCTTGTGAGGTAGCTTAGGTGGAGATATAATGTCTGGACCAAGGTCACACAGCAAGCTTCATGGCTGAGTGGGGATTTGAACCCGCTTCCGCCCACTCTCACTGCTCCACTGCAATGGCTTCACAGTTTTCTGAGACTGACCATTGGTCGGCCAGGCATAGCGGCTGACTTGCTCTGATTGGCTGTGGCTCTCCAGGGTCTCAAGAGAGAACTTTGCTAAGTATCTGCTGACTCTTGAACTTTCCATATGCAATGTTCCCATGCTATGGCCCCTCCTGTTGGGAAGGGGCCACGTCACCCCAAAATTAAAAGTGGTACTCAGGGGAAGAGTTCTCTGGGTCAAAGGTCAATCTAGGTAGGGGTGGTCCAGGAGGGTCTATGAGTGGAGCTCAGAGCAAATGCTATCTGTTCATACCAGAGATGGGGAATCTTTGGTGAAGCTGGTGATCCACAGCTTGCATCATCTGACTATTGGGCTCTGCTGCCTTGGGCTGATGGGAGTTGGCATCCAAAAACAGCCTTTAGGAGAAGTGACATAGCTCCACGGAAGAGCATCCGCTTTGCACACAGAAGGTCCCAGGTTAAAATCTGTGAATCTCGAGGAAAGGCCGGGAAAGACCCCCATCTGAAATCCTGAGAGCAAGTATAGACCAGTGTTTCCCAAATTTGGGTCTCCAGTTGTTTTTGGACTACAACTCCCATCACCCCTAGCTAACAGGTCAGGGATTATGGGAACTGTAGTCCAAAAACAGCTGGAGACCCAAGTTTAGGAACTCCTGGGGTGCCAAATTAGATGGCCCAGTGGTCTGATTGAGTATATGGCAACTTCCTTCCTAACCTTGCCTTTCTGATCCGAAACCAGAAACAAAAGAAGAAACCCAGACAGGCCTTTATAGCTTTAAAAACTAACCATAGGAAAAGAACACAATGCATCTCGTCTTCTGTCCAGCGCTGTGATTGGGTGAACAGAGAAAAGGGCTGTTTCCTTTGGTGAATGAGCAGCACCAGCATGTAGATTTTGAACCATGTGCACCTTGATTATTCCCATAATATCAACTTAGTTTGCATAACCAAAGATATAGTGCCATCCAGTTATGTGGCTTTGTAGAATTTGGCTAAGGCAAAGTAAGCCTTTGGCTGTTGTTGTTGGCTAAGTGCGACATGGCTATTTCCCTGAGACTCGTACAAAATTGCAGGGTCGGCGGTTCCAAGGACTGTCTGTAACTTTTCAGAAAAGATATACCAATTTAAAAGAGAGATACCGTGTTTTTTGCTCCATAAGAAGCACTTTTTTCTTCCTAAAAAGTAAGGGGAAATGTCTGTGCATCTTATGGTGCGAATGTGTGGTCCCTGGAGCCAAATTGCCTAGGGGCAAAAAGCAGATCATGCTCTTCTTTTCTTTTCTTTTCTTTTCTTTTCTTTTCTTTTCTTTTCTTTTCTTTTCTTTTCTTGAAAGAGGGAAGTGAGTGTTGAAACAAAGCTGCTGATCGTTTGCGGGGAGAGAGATAAGGGACTCTAGAGATAAAGGAGGTTGCCTGGGAGGGGGGGAGGTAAAGATAGCAAACTTGCCAAGGGGGCGAAACAGGAAGACTAAAGCAATAAGGAGAGAAATTAGAAGAAAAGGAGGAGCAAAAAACTGCTCCAGCTAAGGAAAAGACACTAAGGCAAACAAGAGGGAAGGGAGTGGTGGGATCCGAAGAGAGATAAGGGACGCTAGCGGAGGCGGCCTGGGAGAGGGAGGTAAAAGCCCATGGATCCTCAGGATTTTTACATTGCGTCACCCCAAATTCACCATCAGATCACATAGCATGTCCATGGCTACAGCCTGCACCAAAAAAATCACGCATCCACTGTTTCCTGGGGCTGCAATGGTGCAAAAATGTGGTTACAAAGCACGGATCCACATGGATCCTCAGGATTTTTGCACTGGGTCACCCCAAATTCACCATCAGATCCTCCTCCAAAAACTAGGTGTGTCTTATGGAGCTAAAAATACGGTATACTGATTTAAACTCCAACCCCATCACATGCAGCCTTCCTTTTGAAGGTCTGCAGGTTACTGCTGCAAAACCCAGTCTTCTAGAGAGAAAATTAAGGGGGGAAAGGACACTTCTCGTTTTGTACTTCAAAGACTTGCTGACAGCTTGGATGTACAGAGCACTCTAAATCTGAAACATTTTGGCGCCTGTATGTGTCCAAATTGATTAAAAGCAAACAAAAACTGGAAATATTTCTGGATGTCATTTTTCTATTGTTTTCTATAACTGAGTGGCAGACCATCTGCTTTGTACGCAGGAGGTTCCCACTTCAAACCTCAGCACCTCCCGGTAGGGCTTGGAGAGTCTCTCATCATCTGAAACCCTGGAGAGCTGCTGCCTGTCAAAGTGCACAGTCAGTTTTGCACAGTCAGTTTTGGGTTTGGGAAACCCATTCCTTCATTAGCAGGCAATATTGAGCTAGATGGAGCAAAGGCCTGATTTGGTGTTAGGCAACTTCCTAGTTTCCGATGCTTCTTTGGATCCAGTAGCTCTCTTCCTAAGTTTTCGTGCCATAACTGTGGCAGCTACACCATGTCGCAATTGTACATGGAAAAGGTCATTCCGTCCTGCTTAAGGTCAGAACAACTAATGTGCTTAAAGACAAGGGAATGCGCACACGTGACAATGACACCAATTATCCGTTGTACACATGGGTTTAATTGTTTGGTTACTTCATGGCACCAATTAGCCAGTTTAAAATTGACCATTTTAAGCTGTAGATCTGAAGGTTGTGGCCTTCTCTGGGAAACATTCGCTTAAAAGTGTGACTCCTTAAGTAGAAGGGAAACTGTGGTTTTGCAACATTTTCCCACTCTATAATCCTGTTCTTTCCAACCTCACAGTTTATAGCTTATTACCAACATTTCTTTCATGAAAGAAGTTGCCTTTGCCTTTTTTATTCTTCTAATACCCCACCTGAAGCCATAAGCCTTTGACTTTGAGGCCTAACAGCTGGGGCTGATTAGCACAAAATGATGCCCAGATCCCTGAAAACCTCCTGAGATTCCAAGTTAGACTTTCATCCCCCTTCATTTCTTACAGTTATAAATGCTTTGATCTCCTTCCTGAGCAAATACCAGAGGACTGGTGGGTTTTGTTTTGTTTTGTTAGCAGTTCTGCGAGTATATCTGGTGAAGTAGGGTGGAAATGTGGACGAAAGAAAATGCCCAACCCTTGGAACGGGTGCCTCTTTTCAGATGATGGGGAGGAAGTGAAGGCAAGAGAGAGTCTCCAAGCATCTGCTGTTGGATAGTTTCCAGCATTTGTTTTTAAAGTGCAAACAGTGCATTTCAGTGCAAACACACACTTTAAAATACATGGAACACAGGAAATACAGAAGCAATAAATCGGTATATACAGCAAATGAATTGGCCAGTTATAATAAGCCCCTTCCAGTAGAGATGGGTGAATATGGCAATTTCAGTTTCTCAGTTTTACATTCTTAAATTTGGTTTCCACATTTCCACATCAGTTTCGGGTTTTTTAAGCCATTGGTATTTTAGTGCACATTTCTCCTAACATATATATGTTTGTATGCAATTGCAGAAGAAGAGGAGGAGAAGGAGGAGGAGTTTGGATTTGATATCCCGCTTTATCACTACCCGAAGGAGTCTCAAAGCGGCTAACAATCTCCTTTCCCCTCCTCCCTCACAACAAACGCTCTATGAGGTAAGTGAGGCTGAGAGACTTCAGAGAAGTGTGACTAGCCCAAGGTCACCCAGCAGCTGCATGTGGAGGAGCGGGGAATCAAACCCGGTTCACCAGATTACGAGTCCCCCGCTCTTAACCACTACACCACACTGGCAAAGCACTTTCCCCTAATATAATGCATTTTTCCATGTTGTGTATTTGTGTATATGTATTTTTATGCACACTTTATCCCAGCATATGGATTTGTGTACACACTACTTGGCTGAAAAACTGTCTTGGAAAATTCAGAGAACTGTACATTTTAAAGGACCTAACTTTGCATCTAAAACACACGTATACTACTTTAAAACAGGCATGGCTTGCCCCAAAAGAATTCTGGGAACTGTAGATTTTTTAAAGTGTGCTGAGAGTTGCTAGGAGACTCTCATAGTCCCCTGCACCCTTAACAAACTAGTTGACGTGACCAATCTTTCAGAGTTTGTCCCGAAAGAGAAGAAGTCAGAGAGGAGGTGAGTGGGCAGGATGTCAAAAGCCTCCTGAAATTTTCTCTGAAGTAATTGAATCAATAATCCCTTTTTTATAAAATAAAATAAAAATGTATTTAATGTTTAATGAGAGTGCTGTAGTGCTCAGGAGGCCTCACTTCAAATATGGCAAATTTCCTCCCCCCCCCCCCTTGAAAATATTGAGTATCTCAGTCTTCAATACCACATTGCAAATCTCATTAAAAACAGTTGCATGGTCTTTGAACCTGAACGAGGCAGGAATTTTAATTTCAGAAATAAGTTTTCGCCATGTGCAGTTGTGCCAAAGACCACAATTCACTTGCCAGGGAGAACTATTGCAGATACAACATAGCTAGGGGCTTAACTATGGATTGCACACTTTCATCCGACCTCCCAGTTCTGAACCAGAATTCTAGCCCCGCCCCCTGCGCCCAAAAAACCAACAACCTGTGCTTAGTTGGCTTGACTGATAACCATACTGAAATTAACCTCTGTTAGGGACATCCTCTTAAAAATCTGAATTTTCAACTATTCCATGAAGATTAGTTCTCAAAAAAGAAGTCTATTTTCACAGCCAGGTCTTAATTCTGTGTATTTGGAATTAAGTCCCATTGATTTCACCCAGATTTACCTCCTAAGCAAGCATGCTTCAAACTGAGTCTTATTGTAAGGTATGAAAATGCAATGGTGGAATCACAGTGGGGAACACATAGGAATTGAGTCCTGAAGCATCTCTTGCAAAGGTGGAACAAATGCAAGCATGTCTTGTTCCCTCTGAGCTAAATAGAGCTGCCTTGATTAGGAGACCTTACGATTAAGCCTTGCTCCCTTGCAATGTCAATCACAGCCATGAAAATGGGATCGATGTCTTCTAAGTCAGGGGTCACCAACATGGTGCTCAGGGGTGTTTTTTAAACAAAATCCTCCAACATTCAAAAGTTGCAGAAAGTAGAAATGGGTTCAATACTATGAAGACATTCCTAAATGCCATACTTGGTGCTTGTTTAAACAAATAGTTTTAAGGTAGATGGGGGGAAATCAATTTTAGCTTTTGAAGAGGTGGGTAGATAAACATCTGTCAAGAATGATTAATCTATAATAATAAAGTCCTCCTCAGTTCAGGGGGCTGGTTTAGACTATTCTAAGATCTTTCCCAGGTTCCAGTGCTTTGATTCTATTATTCCTGTTCGTATGCAAAAAAGCAGGCTTAACTTTCCATTAGGCATTCTTGTGTGACATTTCCAGTATAAGGAGGACAAGAAACATTCTTCAAAACAGTTCCCTTTCCTCCGATTTCACGTCTTGGTCTCTTCTTTTCCCAATAATGATTGCTAGAAGAAAAATTCCCCTTCTCGAACTCGGGTTCCTAATGAAAACCACTACCCAACTCTCTCCAATCCATGGTCAAGGTGACCGATCAATATCTCATGGCACACATTTTTGTTACTTTCAGATTGGAATTGTGTTTATTGCAGCGTGATCTACATGTGGCAAGCAAATGGAAAATCTGATTGGTCCAGAACCAGGCAGCAAGAATGCGAGTGCTAGCTTACCCATGGGTGAGCATATTATACCCAGTTTGCAACAGCTGCATTGACTGCAAGTTCATTTCTGTGCAAGCATTCAAAAGTGTTGGTGATCCCATTTAAATAGTCAGGATACTCAAGGGACCACCTATACCCATCTGTACCCACCTGAGCCTTAAAATTTGCAACAAACGGCCTATAATTTGGTGAGAGCTATTGGGTTAGTGAGTTCCAGGGCCTTCTCCTTGGTGGCTCCTCACCTGTGTCCGTTCCAAATATATATGTATCTCTGGAATATATGTATCTCTTAGTTGGCTTTCAGAAGAGCCCTAAATACTTTGTTTCATTCTAGTCGGCTTATGTTTTAATAATAGTTTTCTCTACTGCCGTTATATTAATGCTACTTAATATTGCTGTTGGTTTTGCTTTATGGTTTCAAAAGCTAACTAAATAACAAAATAAATAAAATCTTTGTTTCACTGGTTGCTTTTTGTGTCACCTTTGGAGGCTACAAAGCCTAGAAGATGAAATAAACAAAAATATATTCAATCACAATAAAAGTAAGTGAAGCTGCCCACAGTGGGGGCTGGGGCCCATTAGGGCTGGGAGGTGGAAGGAACAGAAGTCAAGAGCAGATGGAGTCAAGAATCAATGACGGGCACGGCCAACTTACTCTAGTTTTGTCCCTATAAACAGCAGCAATGCAGAGATTAAGGCAGAAGAAACTGACAGCCAGGGCCCACCCCCCTGGACTGGGTGTAAGCAATAATAAGGCAAGGCAAGGGAGGGTTGGCCAAGGTTGGTGGGGCAGCACCGTTTGCCCTAATGAACTGCCACCCACGGCCCATCTCCTCCCCACAATATCTGCTGTGAAGACTCCTCTTTGTGTCTTGACAGTGCCTGAGGCAGGACTGGCTGGGCCGTGGGAAAGGGCCTTCTCTCTGTGGCTAGGCCTAGATGGTGGAATGCCTTGCCTCACAGAGACCACCACAGAAATTTCTATTGCGCCCACATTCTTTAAGGCCACTCCCTTTTTTTAAGATAAGGGCAGCAGACAAATGCCTAAAATTGTTGCTGGCTGTTTGAATTTTATTAGCCCCCACCCTGCCTCCCCCAAAAAACCTTGCTGTAATCCACTCTAGACACTGCAAACAGAGGCATGCCTAGGGGTTGGTGAAACCAGTTCCTGCCAGCGGCACAAACCCAGGGTTTTGTTTTTGCAAAAATCGCCTATTACACTATGAGGTGTATGAAGTATACGTGTGGGGCAACAAAGCCACCACTGTTGTGGCAAGATAAAATGTCGGAGAGGTTTCCCAATCTTCCCACACAAAGGCATGCATTATTTTATGTTTTTTGCTCTTCATTCTTACCCTGGGCACTTCAAGTACAGTGGTACCTCGGGTTAAGTACTTAATTCATTCCGGAGGTCCATTCTTAACCTGAAACTGATCTTAACCTGAAGCACCACTTTAGCTAATGGGGCCTCCTGCTGCCACCGCACCACCCGAGCAGGATTTCTGTTCTCATCCTGAAGCAAAGTTCTTAACCCGAGGTACTATTTCTGTGTTAGCGGAGTCTGTAACCTGAAGCATCTGTAACCTGAAGCATATGTAACCCGAGGTACCACAGTACTTGGGACACATAAAATGTAGTAATTTCTAATATGGCTATTGTGGCAAAGTAATTGTTTCGGGTGGAGCGGCAATACAGCTCCTTGCCAAGGGCGCAATGGGCCCTAATGATGCATCTGACTATTTAAAGCAGAGGTAGAGTGGGATGGAAATATTTATTACTGATAATAATGGAGGAACAAGTGAACTTGATCTGAAGACACACCCACACACCCTTTTAAAGCTGCCAACCTTCCACCTTCTTATAACAGTTGTGGTTGGTGTCTCTTGGGGCAGGTCAGGACTCCTATGTAGGAACTGGAGCCAAAGGCAGGCACAGCCTCTGCTTCGAGTTCTTTCCCGATAACCTCCCTCACAAGGTCATGTTCTTATATAGCTTCATTGTTTTATACTTTCTGGTTGTCCTGCAATCACATTATAAAGCAGTTGTTCTATGTTATAAATCAAGAATGGCTAGGAGTTGCTTCTTTTTGTTTTCCAATGTAGTTCTTACCAATAGAAAAAAATCAGTGGAATGCAAAAAAAAATAATCTCAAAGTGTGGTCCAGAGAAAAAAAAGTTTGAGAGCCATGGCTGTAGGTGGAGTGTTTCCCGCTGAGGTTGGGTGAGTGGTAACCCAGCTAGGATCACCCCCCCCCTGCCCCTTGTCCCCCAGTTCAGCTTCCAAGATATGTATTCCAATGACCTTTTTGCCTTTGATCTTACTTACTGAGCCATTGTTTCAGAACACACACGTTATTGCTGGCATAGAGGACAGTGATTTTTCACTCGGAGTATCCCTGGTTCATATATAAGGATCAGGCATTTAAATTGGCCTTACCCTGCCACTGCCCCCAGGCTTTAAGTCTGAAGCTCAATATTGTGGGTACCCCCCCTCACTTTGGTCTTGCCTGTTTTGCCAAGAGATTGCGATAGGTTATAATAAAATGAATTTCAATAGGGGCAAATGTAAGGTTCTTTACTTAGGCAGGAAGAACCAGATGCACATATAAGATGGGGAACACCTGGCTTACTAGTAGGACATATGAAAAGGATCTAGGGGTCTTAGTGGATCACAAGCTCAACATGAGCCAAGAGTGTGATGCAGCAGCAAAAAAAGTGAAAGCTGTTCTAGGCTGCATCAACAGACGTATAGTGTCCAGATCAAGGGAAGTCATAGTACCACTCTATTCTGTCTTAGTTAGACCATACCTGGAGTACTGTGTTTGGTTCTGGGCATCACAATTTAAGAAGGATGTTGACAAGCTGGAACATGTGCAGAGGAGGGCAACCAAGATGATCAAGGGTCTGGAAACCAAGCCTTATGGTGAGCACTTGAAGGAGCTGGGTATGTATAACCTGGAAAAGTGGAGACTAAGAGGAGATATCATAGCCATCTTCAAAAATCTCAAGGGCTGTCATATGGAAGAGGGAACAAGCTTGTAGGACTCGAACCAATGGCTTCAAGTTACAAGAAAAGAGATTCTAAATATCAGGAACAACTTTCTGACAGGAAGAGCTGTTCAACAATGGAATGGTCTCCCTCGGGAGATTGTGGACTCCCTTCCTTGGAGGTTTAAAGCAGAAACTGGATGGTCATCTCTCATGGATGCTTTAGCTGAGATCCCTGCATTGCAGGTGGTTGAGTTAGAAGACCCTGGGTGTCCCTTCCAACTCTACAATTCTATGATTTTATATATAAACAAGAAATGCAAGTTGATGGGGTAACTTGCTGATTCACACCATTACAGAAATAGAGCTACAATGGTCTGCAAGTTTAACTTGCCCACAGACCCCAAGAACAGATTATTTATGACGTGTTTACTGCAAACACTGAACAACTGATAAGGGTAGCCAGCGGTGTGGAAAACATGTCCTATGAAGATCAAGTGAAGGAACTGGCTATGTTTAGCCTGAGGAAGCAGGCACAGGGAGAGGGGTGGCTTGGGGAGACTTTTGAGGGCCAGATAGAGAGGCCCAGGGGGCCATGTTTGGCCCCAGGGCCAGAGTTTCCCCACCACTGATGTAGTACCATCAGAGTGCATAATATCTTAGGAAAACGCTGCTGGGCAAGCCCCAGGGCCAAGGAGCTTCGCGGTCCAAACTGCAACATGAAAAGTCACAAGGGAAAGGGTTTGCATGGGGAGAATATGCATTCATTTCAGGCACATGAAGGGGCAGCATCTCCCGTCCAGGTGGTGCTAGACTCCAGTTCCCATCATCCCTGACTGTTGGCCATGCTGATGGGATTTGGAGTCCAACAACCTCTGGAGCGTGCCCAGTTTTTGGGGGGGGAGCTGCGCAACATTACTGGGACAAAATATCATGCAAAATATGGCATCACCCAGATGTTCTGCAAACCTGAAGCATTTCTGAAGACTCCCTTTCATTTTTTTTTTAAAAAAGAGTCTCCCGAAAATAGAAAACAAGAATAATAGTCAAACAGATGTTGGTTTGTCATTATCCACAGGAAGGTTTTAATGCATAAAATAGGAGAGCATTCAGAAAATTAGTAGCCAAGAGTAGTACAGACTATCCTATCCACTCTCCTCCCTCGCCCTCCCGCCACAGTATGGCCCACCTTAAGCAAACATGGGCTGAAAGAATCAGCTTGTGAGCATCAGGTATGCTTTGGTAGATATTAAGGCTGTCCAAAGATGGAAGATAAATTCTAATGCCCAGTGCACCACATCAAGGGGCACACGCAGATGCCTTGGCGTCTTCTGACAGTTGGTTTTGGCATTCAGTTTGAGGAGCCCCAGCAATTGGGGTGATGGAATCTGGGCTTTTGTTCCAGGGGCATTCCTTTGAATGCAGCAGAGCCAGCTGCGAGAGGCTCCGGCACATTTCTTCATCTTTTATATTTGTTCAGTGCAGCAAGATTGGCAGGCAGCAAACCTTAGAAAGCACTTCTAGGGCTAGCGAGTCTCACAATCCCATTCGGTTCCCACTGAGTTCACTTTGTGACCTCGGGTGAGCGAGGGTGTCCTTGGGCTGGCGTGCCAATCAAGGCAATTTCCACACCTATTTCTCTTACCAATGGAATTCTCAGCCATCCTTATTCACTTATCTTTCTCACATTTACCACTTAAAGAGTTTTAAACTATGAAGCTGTTTATAAATGCTTTTTTTGAGGGGGGATGACAAAGAAATAAATACATTTTGTAGGGATTATCTACATCGTTCTCCCCCTCTCCATTTTTATCTTCACAACAACCCTGTCATCAAATTCCGCATGAGTAGTCAAGGGATAAGAAAAGTACCGGACTGTACTAAGAGAGATGAGCTGGCCTTCAAAAATATTTAAAAATAAAAAGTTTTTAACCATGCAGAACTGAATCACCTTATTGTCTGGACACGTAGAAGCCCTTCATCTGACAAAGCTCCTTCTCTCAAGTTGTATTGCACATGCATGATGGAACACCAGCCGGCAAACAAAAGGATTCCCTTTCCCTCCTTTGGATAAAAATTCCAAGGCTGAACAAACATGTGCCGCCTGATCCTTCATATATTTACTCAGAATTAAGCTTTGCTTCTTGCCATGGGACTTGCTTTCATGCATATATGGAATTTATTTAGCTATTTGGAAGAGTTAGACCCCCACCTTGCAATCAAATCATTGTCAAGGCTGTGATAATATGCACATCAGCAGGCCTCTGGCTTTGTTCCTCCAGATGTTGGTGAACTGCAAGTCAGCATAGCCAGTGGCCAGGGATGTGGGGAAGTTGTACTCCAGCTCTTGGAGGGAACCATATTGGCTCCCCTTGCAATCAGGGGCTGGGTTCAAGACATTCTGGCACCCGAGGCGGAAAACAAAATGGCGCCCCCCTTCCCACCAGGGAAGAAGGGGTGAGTGAAGATCTACATCAGGAATGGCTGGCTGGGTGGAAGAAAGATCTACACCGGGATTGGCTGTCCCTGTGGATCCTTGCTGCCTGAGCTGGTCATCTCACCTTGCCTTGTGCCTGAATGCAGGCTTCCTTTAGATTCTGGAGTCCTAGGAAAGGCACCCCCAACCTGAGGCCCTCCAGATGTTTTGGACTACAATTCCCATAATCCCTGACCACTGGTCCTGTTAGCTAGGGATCTTGGGAGTTGTAGGCCAAAACATCTGGAGGGCCGCAGGTTGGGGATGCCTGTCCTAGGACATCTAGCAGTAGAAACAGAGCGTTCCTTCCTTATTTCATTGATGTACTTCATTACATTTATGTGCCCCCCCTTTTCTGCAAGAAGCTCAAGGGTGGCATACATGGTTCTTCTCCTCCCCATTCTTTGCAGGTAGGCTCGGCTGAAAGACTGTAAGTGGCCCAGGGTCAGCTGCATATTCCTGCATTACAGGGGGGTTGGACCAGGTGGTCCTGGGGGTCCCTTCCAACTCTGCAATTCTATGATTCTTTGAATTGCCTCGACATGCAGAAAAAACTGGTCCACCAGGACCATCAGCAATTTTCAAGTGGTCTATGGTAGGACTGGGAGGGAGGTTGCATTAGGACTGGGAGGGAGGTTGCGTTGGAGGAAAGTATTGGGAACTACTGGTCTATGCTGGCTGGCAGGGGCTCTCTGGGGTTCAGGCAACCTCCCTGGAGACACCAGGAATTGAACCTGCGACCTTCTGCATACATAGCAACTGCTCTTGCATTGCCCTTCCCTTAAATAAGTCTGCAAGGAAAACCAGGTGGGGACTTTCGAGGGAGTGCAGGTCAGTCCTAGTAACTGGGGGCAGGTGGGGAGGGAAGCTCCTGGGCTCAGCCCCTACTTATACGCACCCTGCTCTTTAATTCTATCTGTGTGTGTGTGTGTTGTATCTGGCTCCAACATACAGCTCTTGAGTTTCAAGTTTTTATCAAGCTAAAATCTGCCTACCCCGATCTACAGCAGAAGTGAATGGGTGGAATTTGTTGGGAGGCAAGAATACAAGGAGAATGGATGCTTTTGAATTATGGTGCTGGAGGAGACTCTTGAGAGTCCCATGGACTGCAAGAAGATCAAACCTATCCATTCTGAAGGAAATCAGCCCTGAGTGCTCACTGGAAGGACAGATCCTGAAGCTGAGGCTCCAATACTTTGGCCACTTCATGAGAAGACTCCCTGGAAAAGACCCTGATGTTGGGAAAGATGGAGGGCACAAGGAGAAGGGGACGACAGAGAACGAGATGGTTGGATAGTGTTCTCGAAGCTACCAGCATGACTTTGACCAAACTGCGGGAGGCAGTGGAAGACAGGAGTGCCTGGCATGCTCTGGTCCACGGGGTCACGAAGAGTCAGACACAACTAAACGACTAAACAACAAGAATACAAGGAGAGTCCCTGGATCAGTCCAGTGGCTGATCTAGTCCAGCATCCTGTTGTCTCGCAGTAACCACCCAGATGCCTGTGGGAAGCTTGCAAGCAGGACCAGAGCACTAGCAGAAAGGGGGGGAAATCACTCTCCCCTTCTGCAGTTTCCAAGAATCGGAATGGTATGCATCTAACAATGGAAGCAGAATGCAGCCATTGGAGGTTAGCAGTGGCCACAGAGTGTCTTCTCCCCCATAGATTTGCCCCCTCCTTTTAAAAAGCCATCTAGGTGTGTGTGATTGGTAGCAGAGTCTTGCTAGAAACACCTAAGAGAGGCTGCTGAGAGCTATCCCACCCCCAGTCTTTTGTGTGAGCTCTGTTCAGTTCTGGCGATGGAAACAAAGCCCTGAGCTCAGCATGGGCTGGGGGCGGGGGGCCCAGGGCTTTCGTGCTAACTGTATGTATGTCTTTCACCCCAAGCTATGAGTGCTGGATCTTGGGGTCCCAGTGAGAGACAGAGTCGATCCTACAAGTCTGAAGCCAGCCCACCCCCTGCTCTGCCATCTATCAGCACAATGGATCCAACCAACATTGAGCACTTATCCATCGCCCTGATTTATGTAGGTGAGAGATGAGTACTTTCCTTAACTCACAATTCTTTATCAACGACACTTGAGCAGAGCGCGACTCTATAAACGGGCTTGCTGCCAAATCTCTTGCACATTTAAACTCAGAAGAAAAGTCCCACTATCAGCGTCCAATCCTAGGCACGTTTACTCAGAAGTAAACCCCACTGGGTGACATCTGATTAAATCACACTCGCTGAAATCACTGGGTTTAGAATCTAGGACTAATTTCTTTCAGTGGGAGTGTGGCTGAGTTAGATATCACCCGCAAAGCTTTCACTGGGGTTTATTCCCAGGTAAGTGAGCATTTAGCATTGCCGCCTCAGGGTGCTTAACCCTCAAGTCTGCACGTGTAAGAATGTAGCCTGAAGAGTCACTTGAATTACATCAGAGTCAACAACAAACACCCACAACCAAGTTTAAATACACATGATGTTCTGGCTTGTTTGATTTGTGCTGAATGAATTTTGCAAAAGAGGCCCCAGAGATTGGCTTAAAGGCTGATCACATCTCTGCAAGATAAATTTTAACGAGTTCAGGGGGGTTGGAAGCATGCAGGGGGTTGAAATGCGAGGGGAGAATCTAAAGTCCAAACAAGTTTCAAAAGCTAAGAAGCTGGGGAGAAGAAGACGCTTCCTTTCAAAAAAGAGAACCCTAACAATGAACCGCTGTGGTGAGTTCATATTCATGCGAGGGGGAGAAAAGTAATCAATGCTCTTACCGTTTTAGGGTCGGAGTATGTCCCAAGTCCAATCACAGGGATGCTGTTCCCATCACTCAGCATCAAACGGTGGTTTTTGGCGGTGAGATTAGTCGTCATGATGCAAAATAAAAACTTCGATTTTTAATTTTTTTAATTTTTTTTTTTTTTATTAAAGAGACCACCAAGAATTCGGATGCACGAGACTCTTCGGAGGGAATCCTGCCTTTTGTGTGCTTCGGGGTGCTTTGGGCTGCAGCCCAGTCCTAGCGGCAGAGGGCGCAAGAGAGCAGCGAAGAGAGCCGGCCACCATCTGCTGCTCGACCTGCACTGGGGCCCGCGATCAACTCGCCATCTGTTAAATACTAGCCGGCGGCGCGCGGGCTGCGGGATTTTGTGGGAGGAAGGCCTTGGCAGCTGCTCTCCGGGAGATCTGGATCCCCGAGCTGCTGGAAAGGGCTTCTGGCCGGCTGGTTGGTTGGATCTGAGGACTGGAGATCCTTTGCTCCTGAGTCCGTCCCTCCCCCGCCCCGTGCGCAATCGAAACAGTGGCGGCGGAGTGGGGTGAGGAGGGTGCCCCATGGCAAACCCAGGAAACACAAAGCAACCTTTGTACCGCTGCCCTGCGGCTCTTTGCAAGCTCTTATTGCCCCGCGTCATTGCTTTACAAGGCAACCCTAAGCGCTCGGGCGAGGTCAAGCCCTAAGTGCAAGGAGAAAGGCTTCTTGGGACGCGTTCACACGTGACGCTGAGGAATCCTTGTTGGGGGCTCTGAACCCTCGCCTAAACGCCAGCAGCCGGGCGGCCAGCTGCAAAGCGGATCGGGGCACCTCTGCCTTTCCAGCACGGCCATAGGAGAGGAAAGGGGGCCAGCTAGGAGTCCAGCTGCACCTGCCGAACTCCTGGCTGCTGCTGCTGCTACTGCTACACGCCTATCATAGGCGTGGAGGCTCTCGTTTGAGATTTTGGCACGCTGGTCGCTCTACCTAGGCTACTAAGCTCTGTGGTGAATGGTGGAAGTTCAACTGGTACAGCTCTCTCTCTCTCACATACCCACACACACACACCCCAGAGACAGACTGGTGAGGGTTGCTCATGCTCCCCACTATAGGGTTGTACTGCCGTGTTTCTTCTTGTCATAGAGGTGGGGGAGATACAGGGAGCGCAGTTAGCAAATCACCTGCTTTTCAAGAGGAAAATCCCTGGTTTAATTCCCAGTTTAAAGAGTGACAGATCAGAGGACGGGAAAGGCCTTTGAGAGCTGGTCGCTCTTGATGTCATTGCAAAGCCGCCTCGGCCCAAGCGGATGTGTTCTTTCGTAGCCTCGTCCCTGCTTATGGGATGCTCTGCCTTCCATGCGCTGGTGCCCTCAAGTAATGAAACTGGCAATTGGAATAAAGCCAATTATGTGTACCGGTAATTTATTTAATGCATTTACTGTACAGTGGTACCTCGGGTTACAGACGCTTCAAGTTACAGACTTGGTTAACCCAGAAATAGTACCTCGGGTTAAGAACTTTGCTTCAGGATGAGAACAGAAATCATGTGGCGGCAGCAGGAGGCCCCATTAGCTAAAGTGGTGCTTCAGGTTAAGAACAGTTTCAGGTTAAGAATGGACCTCTGGAACGAATTAAGTTCTTAACCCGAGGTACCACTGTATAGGCCACCTCTTTCTCCATGGATCTCAAAGTGGTATATATGGTTTTCCCCCTCATTTAATCCCCACAGCCACCCTGCCAGGGAGGTTAGGTTGAGAGGCAGCGGCTGGCTCAAGTTCACCCAGTGAGCTTCGTGGTTGAGTGGGTATTTGAACCCTGGTCTCCCAAATCCTAATCTGATGTTGGAACCCACTACACCACATAATAAGTTTACATGTTAAAAGTTACATACCTGTGTAGGCTTACTGGTAAAATAATATTTTTTAGAATGCACCAAATGCAGTACAGTGAAGGCACCTTCCAAATATGAATGGGCAGGGAGGGTCAGTGCTGCCACACTGCAGCATCGTTTTTGCACTTTTCACAGTGTTATAAGAAAAAAAACCTGCTCCTTTTTCCCTTATGGGGTATCCAAGAGCCAATATAGAGTCCTTATGTAGGTTCTCTATTGGTAGGAGAAAATAACAGAGGCCAACCAAAGAGTATTGAGAAGGAAAGCAGCTAGTAAAGTAAGTATGATCTTTATTAACCTATTGCAACAGGGTCCCCCACTCCTGCCACACAGGGAGGGAGGAGAGGAACCCAGAACATTGCTGTGCAAGCACTTGTATAGACTTTTGAAATTGCCTACGCGGGTGGCACTGTGGGTTAAACCACAGAGCCTAGGACTTGCCAATCAGAAGGTCGGCGGTTTGAATCCCCATGACGGGGTGAGCTCCCGTTGCTCGGTCCCTGCTTCTGCCAACCTAGCAGTTCAAAAGCACGTCAAAGTGCAAGTAGATAAATAGGTACCGCTCCGGTGGGAAGGTAAACGGCGTTTCTGTGCGCTGCTCTGGTTCGCCAGAAGCGGCTTAGTCATGCTGGCTCCATGACCCGGAAGGTGTACGCCGGCTCCCTTGGCCAGTAAAACGAGATGAGCGCCGCAACCCCAGAGTTGGTCACGACTGGACCTAATGGCCAGGGGTCCCTTTACCTTTACCTTTACCCTGTAGCTCAAGACCACCCCCCAAAACATCATACATACATCACAGCAAGAGGTGTTCCCAGCAGAAATTTGAGTATGTTGCTTCTCTCCTGTCTGCCAGGATACCTGATAATGCCTTATTTGATTGCCTTTTCTGAGTAGCCTGGCCATTCCTTTGAGATGGTAAATACTTATTTCCTGAATCTCTTATGCATATTGATAGTGTGCTCAGCTTAACAGATACTTGCCAGACTGTATTTACAAGGACTGTGTCTATGGCAAGTTCTTAAAGAAATGGGAGTGCCTGATCACCTCATCTGTCTCCTGAGAAATCTCTATGTGGGACAAGAAGCTACAATTAGAACTGGATATGGAACAACTGATTGGTTCAAAATTGAGAAAGGTTGCCAACAAGGCTGTATATTGTCTCCCTGCTTATTTAAGTTATATGCAGAATTCATCATGCGAAAGGCTGGACTGGATGAATCCCAAACCGGAATTAAGATTGCCGAAAGAAATATCAACAACCTCAGATATGCAGATGACACAAGATTCATGGCAGAAAGTGAGGAGGAATTAAAGAACCTTTTAATGAGGGTGAAAGAGGAGAGCGCAAAATATGGCCTAAAGCTCAACATCAAAAAACGAAGATCATGGCCACTGGTTCCATCACCTCCTGGCAAATAGAAGGGGAAGAAATGGCGGCAGTAAGAGATTTTACTTTCTTGGATTCCATGATCACTGCAGATGGTGACAGCAGTCATAAAATTAAAAGACTCCTGCTCCTTGGGAGAAAGGCGATGACAAACCTAGACAGCATCTTAAAAAGTAGAGACATCACCTTGCCAACAAAGGTCCGTATAGTTAAAGCTTTGTTTTTCCCAGTAGTGATGTATGGAAGTGAGAGCTGGACCATAAAGAAGGCTGATCGCCGAAGAATTGATGCTTTTGAATTATGGTGCTGGAAGAGAGTCTTGAGAGTCCCATGGACTGCAAGAAGATCAAACCTATCCATTCTGAAGGAAATCAGCCCTGAGTGCTCACTGGAAGGACAGATCCTGAAACTGAGCAATACTTTGGCTACTTCATGAGAAGAGAAGACTCCCTGGAAAAGACCCTGATGTTGGGGAAGATTGAGGGCACAAGGAGAAGGGGACGACAGAGAACGAGATGGTTGAACAGTGTTCTCGAAGCTACAAACATAAGTTTGACTAAACTGTGGGAGGCAGTGGAAGACAGGAGTGCCTGGCGTGCTCTGGTCCATGGGGTCACGAAGAGTCGGACATGACTAAACAACTAAACAACAACAAGAAGCCCTACAGCCCAAAGACAATTGGAAAGCTTTTCCCATTTCCTTCTTCCTTGCAGAGAAATATTTGAGGTCAATTTGGGAGAGTCAAAATGGCTTCAGGGTTGCTCTCCTGTACTGTTTCAGACACTATACTTATGCATGTGTGTTTGCCTTGTACATTTATGAACATTTATTTTATCTATATAAGACCTTAGAATTCCTATAACAATAGGAATGTGATCTGTGGAAATCAGCAAGTGAAGCCTTTTGCAGCTCATTTTCACCTGCTATTGTTTGCAGAGCAAGCTGGTGTTAAAGGTACAGCTGCCAGGGCTGAAAAGCTTAGTAAAAAGATCAAGCTTTCCCTTGCCTTCTGTTTCTTCCTAACAACCTGGTAAGGAATGATACCTATTTAACCAAGGCTACAAATGCATTTCACATTTTTAGGAGCAAACCTGATGCAATGCTGAGCTGGGGGGTGGGGACGAAAAGAAGCTTATATATCCAATTCTTAAGTGCCCACACATCAAAACCCCCGAGGTATATGGGAGGACGGTCAATTAGGGTGTGGTGGAAAAAACTCTCTTTCACAGATAAAGTTGCTGCTGGAGGGGTGTGGATCATTTATTGCTGAACAGTGATCTCTCCCAAGTCATCATCATCAACTCTCGGCCACAGGACCGAAGGTGCCTCCTTCATAGGGTACTGGGAGAAGGCTTCTGTCAATCAAGTGCCCTTTGTTCAAGCATTTAAATGTATGCACATTTTAAATTGCCCTTTGTCTGCCAGGAGAGGGAGCTAAAGAAGCCCAGCTGTGCAGCAAGTAAAAATGTCAAGCTGATTTAAAGAGAGCCTGATGACACAGTCCTTGCATCCCACGGGACTGTGGTATTGCACATTAAGGGACTAAAGTCTCGTGCGAGGGTGGTGTGTCCTTCTTTTGCCCCCCCCCCCCCCCGTTCCTCATCGCCATCCCTCCTTGTTTTGTGTCCTCTTCTTTTCTGGAACAAATGAGCTTGCACTGCAAGGCTGACCCCAGTTATCAGGGAGTAAACCCTGCTGAATTCAGTTAGTCATGAGGGCTATGCCCTGCTACTCCACAGCTGGAGGCAACAGTGCTTCTGAATACCACTTGCTGGAAACCACAGGAAGGGAGTGGGCTCTTGGGCTCAAATCCTGCTTGCAGGTTTCCCATAGGCAGATCTGGTTGGCCACTGTGAGAGCAGGATGTTGGACTAAATGGGCCATTGGCCTGATCCAGCAGGCTCTTCTTATGTTCTTGTTGTTCTTGTTTAGTTGTTTAGTCATGTCTGACTCTTTGTGACCCCATGGACCAGAGCACGCCAGGCACTTCTGCCTTCCACTGCCTCCCGCAGTTTAGTCAAACTTATGTTCGTAGCTTCAAGAACACTGTCCAACCATCTCGTCCTCTGTCGTCCCCTTCTCCTTGTGCCCTCCATCTTTCCCAACATCAGGGTCTTTTCCAGGGAGTCTTCTCTTCTCATGAGGTGGCCAAAGTATTGGGGCCTCAGCCCCAATCACAGCTTCAGTGATAAAGCGGGATATCAAATCCAAACTACTACTACTACTACTAGTACTACTACTCTTCTTCTTCTTCTTCTTCTTCTTCTTCTTCTTCTTCTTCTTCTTCTTCTTCCTTCTTCTTCTCCTCCTTCTTCTTCTTCTTCTTCTTCTTCTTCTTCTTCTTCTTCTTCCTTCTTCTTCTCCTTCTTCTTCTTCTTCTTCTACTTCTTCTTCTTCTTCTTCTATTAGGCCCTTCATGATACTGCTTCCCATCCCTTCTGGGTCAAATCTGGCCTGTTCATTCTTTCCGGCCCACATCTTGGAGCATTTATGTCTCTACATGCTCAGACAACATAACACCCACCACTAAAAACAGGAGAATATGAACCCATACACTCAAAAGCAGCATTTGCTGGTTAGTAGCTGGACTTGGTGTTCATTACTAATCTCTAGGTCACAATCATGCAAATGATGTGATCATCATTAAGACGTATACACCATACCTTTAAAGCGTGCGCACGCACACATACACACAATATATTGGGAACTCTAGTTTACCTCCACAGAGCACCGTTCCCATCAACCTTAAACTACAGTTCTCAAAATTCTTTTTTGGGGGGAGAGGGGCTTTGGATGTCCTTTAAAGGCATGGTTTGTACACAGACTTAACCTTACAGGCCTCCTTCTCATGGCTGCAGGTAGGTGCAGCATTTCCTCTCCGTTCCATTATTCTTTATTTGTCTAATGCATGTTATAATAAACCGTGTGCAGAAAAGTCATGCTGCAGGAGTTGTGAAGAAAGGGCCTGAGCTGCCCACCATTTCTCTAAGTGAGGCTGTCCTGTATCTCCCACCAGTCCTCCTAAAATGCAAAAAAGCTCAGTGTGTCGTACAAGCAAGTTTCTTAGGATCTCTCCCTGGAACCAGAAAGAGGAAAGTTAATGAACTGTATTAAGGACTTTTTTTAAAAAAAGAAGACTGGGATTGCTTTCTTGCTTGCTTGTTAAAGAGCAGCGGTGTATTATGTCACATTTATCTGCAACTATTTTAAGACTGTTCTGCGGCAAAGCTTTGAAACTCATTATTGTGGTGGAGAGCTGACTCATTTCTATGCAACACAAGGTCCAGATTAGGGATTCCGTTTGCAACAACTGTAACCCAAAGTACCCCTGCTGTTACATTGCTGGGTGCTTGCACTCTGCGTGCACAAATAAATGATACAGACTTATGAGCAGGCTTCCTCAACCTCGACCCTCCAGATGTTTTGAGACTACAATTCCCATCATCCCTGACCACTGGTCCTGCTAGCTAGGGATCGTGGGAGTTGTAGGCCAAAAACATTTGGAGAGCCGAGGTTGAGGAAGCCTGGTCGTGAGTGAGCAGTGGTGTGGTGTTTGAGGAGAGCACCACACATCCACCCCAGGCCCATTAACCTGGCCAATTTCAGTGGAGAGCAGCAGCGTTGAGGTAAGATTCACCTGCCATTCTGCTCAGCATATGTACAAGGAAGGCAGTAGCATGTCCTCTGCCTGAGGCAGAAAACTCTACAGTGGTACCTTGGGTTAAGTACTTAATTCGTTCCGGAGGTCCGTTCTTAACCTGAAGCACCACTTTAGCTAATGGGGCCTCCTGCTGCTGCCGCGCCACCGGAGCACGATTTCTGTTCTCATCCTGAAGCAAAGTTCTTAACCTGAAGCAGTATTTCTGAGTTAGCGGAGTCTGTAACCTGAAGCGTATGTAACCCGAGGTACCACTGTATTTTGTGGAACCTCCAGGTAGTCAGTACACATTTTGAAGGAGGGATTCAAACACAGAGGAAATTTAGGTTTTCAAAATTAAAGTGAACTCAGCCACTCTGTAGCACAACAAATCCACATCAAAAACAAAGGAAACACGCTTTTTACAGATTAGGAAAGTGTTTAAGGGAAAGATGTGTAAGCACCACATACACTCAAATCAAGATGAATCCAGGACAAATGCTCGTTCTCTGACTGACCAATCCGAATTAATGCTTAATAAAGATAGGGAACAGTCTAACCTCTGCAGGAGCTTTGTGCAAGCAAATCAGGATGAATGCTCAATGAACAGGCCCTCTTGTAGGAGATCTTCAGGGTTTCCTTGGTAGATGCTGGCCATGAAGTTTAAGAACAATGTCCTATATGATCATTGAGCCTTGATGCTGGCTAAATTGCTCAGAACAAGCTCTCTGAGAGGATCAGTTTACCCACGATTCCCTGGGTCAGCTAGAGAAGGTTGCTCAAAGCAACAGGAGTCTGCTGTAGATGCCAAGGGGAGCTGCCAGCTGCAACCACGCGCTTGTCATTACCTAGCTCACAATCACAGGCTCCTGCAATATGCTTTAAATTACTGTGCTCAATTCCCCCACCATACCAGTATCATTTAGAGTGTTATTAAAAAATAAATAAATCTCAGGGTAAATGCACTCTAGAACTTCACCCCTTTGAAAGCTTCGCATTCTTTGTGTATTATTTTATGGGCTATAAATATTGTCACGACGTGTGTGTTTTTTTAAAGTCATGTTGTGTAAGGGCAATGGTCAACTGAGCAATACATTGTTCCTCCAGTAGCAATTATACAGCCCATTCCAAGTGTTCGAAGACCTTTAAATACTATATCTCAGGGCCAAATGAGATGTGATGTTTGTCATGTGGTTTGAGCTGGGATTTTTTTTTAAAAAAGCAATCATTATTTTTATTTAATTTTCTATAAACAAATAGGAACGTACACATATTTGTATCTGAAAGAAAACAATAAAATCTGGGGGTGGGAATCAATGACTACCCTGTCAAGGAAACAATATGCAGTTGTCTCAATTAAAACTATTTTTAATTTTTGCAAGCTGTCTAGGACCCAAAATACCACAACTAAACACCAGTGTTTGCTGGCAGTTATCAATCATTCCAAATGCTGGTATATGTATCTTGCTGAAATAGTCTGAATATTATTAGCATTGTTTATATATTTAAAACAAAACAAAAACAAAAAAACCTTTGCAAAACATTTTGGGCCCTAAAACAGACCAGAAGAATGGATGGACGCAGTATGTTTTCAAGCCCTCTAGGATATGAGCAGTCAATACAATTGTGGGAATGAATGCCATATGAAGTGGCATGATGAAAAGAAGTTACCTTTTAGGGTTTCCAGTGTGGTGCAATGGTTAAAGTATCAAGACTAGGACCAGGGAGACCTGGATTCAGGTCTGCTATGATACTGACTGTCATTGTCCAGGGAGTTTTCTTGGCAGGGATACTGGAGTGGCTTGCCGGTTCCTGCTCCAGGTGGATCACGTTTGGTCAAAACTCTCCACTATGACCTGTCCATCTTGGGTGGCCCTGCACGGCATAGCTCATAGCTTCTCTGAGTTATTCAAGCCCCTTCGCCATGGCAAGGCAGTGATCCAAGAAGGGGGAGACAGTCAGTATGCTATGATACTGACTCAAGATGGTTGGACAGTGTTCTCGAAGCTACCAACATGAGTCTGACCAAACTGCAGGAGGCAGTGGAAGACAGGAGTGCCTGGCGTGCTCTGGTCCATGGGGTCACAAAGAGTCGGACACGACTAAATGACTAAACAACAACAACAACATGATACTGACTACAGATAGGTAGCCGTGTTGGTCTGCCATAGTCAAAACAAAAAAATTTTTTTCCTTCCAGTAGCACCTTAGTAGCACATTACCAAACTTAAAACCATGGAGAGACCTGGTCTGAACAAAGACATTGGATTCTTATCTCATTATACATGACAAAGCCATTTTTCACCTTCTCACCCCTTGCTTTTTCCTGTAAGACCTATTGCAGTCATTAAGAGTCGTCAACAGGCTCATCACAGCTATCTGCCAACCACCCATTCCCACCACCCTTCTGAGTAATACCCCTCCCCACCTTCTCACTATATAGAAGGATCTGGCAACTTCTGTTTCAGTGTATCTGAAGAAGTGTGCATGCACACGAAAGCTCATACCAAGAACTAACTTAGTTGGTCTTTAAGGTGCTACTGGAAGGAAAAAAATTTTTTTGTTTTGATGATACTGACTGTTACACTCTCTCTAGATTTTGGGATACGATGGGATCTCTTTTACCAAAGGTATTTAAGCAACAACTGGACAACAATCTGAGCGATGCTTGCCGCAGCTGCAAGTTTGCTATTGTTCCCCTAGAGCTCTTCCGACTCTTACCCTTCTGTGATCTGTAAAATCATACCCCTACCAAATCTGCTACTAGTCTGGCTGGGAGTGAAAAGGGGAGGCATGTTTCAGATGCTGTGTCTTCCTGCCCCCAGCCCAGGGGAGCTAAGAACAGCTTTAGGGAGGTGGTTCTGAGTGAGAAAACAGTGAAAAGAGAAAGGAATTAAACCCAGGGGATTTCCATTTTTGGGTGGGATTCAATCACATACTAGCCAATTCAGGTTGTGCGACGGTAGTTGAATGGGAAGTCTTCTTGTGCAACAAACCCGCTTCACCAAAGATCGGACTTTTTGAGATAAGGAAAGTGACTCCAAGTTTCCTGGAGAGTGTGAGGTGAGACTGACTGTACTTTGATTTCACACCACATAATCTCCCTGCAAATAAACCAGAAGGAGTGCTCACTAAAATAGCCCATTTTGTCTGCTCTCCCGGGTGCCCAAACTTTTTTCAAAGAGGGCCAGATTTGATGATGAAGTGAACATGCGTCAGGGCGACCACAGTTGTTGAGCTCTTTTTTAGGAATGGAGTTGCTGACGGGGGCCAGATTAAATTGGATTAGGCCCCTGGAACAGATTTTGGACATGTCTGCAAACAATCAACAATCAGCAGGCTACCTGAAAGCATCCCCTGTCTCCCCAGCCCAGGTGATGTGATCTAATCTCCACCACCACTGGGCTGTTGTTTGAAAACATTGCAAGATCAGTGGACCCCTGTGAGGTCTCCTATTCTCTGCGGTTCTGAGAGTGATTCCCTTCTCCCCCTTTCTTTCTAGAGAGAAAACACACCTCCAAACTGTCTGTTCACCTTGGACTGCTAACCCTGAACTAACAGTGTTATCAGGCAATAAACGAAACTATCAAAGGGAAAAGTTCATGTACTCTGAAGGGGCTGAATATGCAACACAATCTGTTATCTATTTATTTTTTGGGCATGAGCTTGGGAGCATCTTGTGTGTTAGGGTGGTGGGATTGCAGTAGAGGAAAGTAGCAAGTGGAGAAAGGGGTATTCATTTAAGTATTTTGTGCTTTTTTATTCTTTAGTTTGGGCAGTTTATATGGATTGGGGATGCACATTTACAATCAAAGGCAATGGATGAAATCCCACACAGCATGGGTGGAATTCTGCTCAGGCAGTTGGATTTCCCTTGCTCTCCTGCAATCCCCAATGCTCCCCCAAATCTTAGTGGTCTTTTAGGGCAAATAGCACACTGCACCAATGACCTCGTTCTGCTCTCAGTCAGCCCCCCCCCCTTGCCTTCTTACTTACCCCCTCTGTAGGAGTGGCACTGCCTGTCAGCTTCCCCCTCCTTAATCTCAGTATTCTCCTTGCAGAATTCAGCAGTCAGGAGAATGGGGACAAAGGTAGAACTAGTAGGTTCTGCCTATAGTTGGCTCTGGCTCCATCTAGTGTTGGTCTCCCGTCTTTCCACCCTACCAGCCCCACTGTTCACGAGCCACCACTGCCAAATCTGTTTTGGAGGGTTCTTGCCAAATGAGAACAAAAAGGAACACTTAACTCTGGCAAAAGAAATGCAAGCAGACAATGAGGGTTGCTAAAAAAGAATTTGAGGACTGTTTATAAGGTCTAAGATATAAAATAAATGTACCAAGTAAACACATGAATGAATGAACCGCATGTCTGAAACAGTACAGGAAAAAGTCCTGAAACCATTTTGTCTCTCCCAAATTGACCTCAAAGGTTTCTCTGCAAGGAGAGAAGAAATGAGAAAAACTTCCCCATTGTCTCTTTGCTCACAAATCCTGCCTTAAGGGCACATTTAAGATATGAATAGGGGGAGCCTGTGACCTGGACTCAGGAATTAAGTATTTATCATAACAAAAGAATAGCCAGGCTGTCCAGGCAAACCCATTAACAGCCAGGTAAACCAATCAACAAGCACTGCTAATAACAAGGCCAGTGGAAGTGATGATATTCCAGCTGAACTATTAAAAATTTTAAAAGTTGATGCTGTTAAGGTGCTACACTCAATATGCCAGCAAGTTTGGAAAACTCAGCAGTGGCCAAAGGATTGGAGAAGATCAGTCTACATCCCAATCCCAAAGAAGGGCAGTGCCAAAGAATGCTCCAACTACCGCACAATTGCACTCATTTCACACGCTAGCAAGGTTATGCTTAAAATTCTACAAGATAGGCTTAAGCAGTATGTTGACCGAGAACTCCCAGATGTGCAAGCTGGATTTCGAAGGGGCAGAGGAACTAGAGACCAAATTGCAAACATGCGCTGGATTACGGAGAAAGCTAGAGAGTTCCAGAAAAAACATCTACTTCTGCTTCATTGACTATGCAAAAGCCTTTGACTGTGTCGACCACAGCAAACTATGGCAAGTTCTATGTCTGATCACCTCATCTGTCTCCTGAGAAATCTCTATGTGGGACAAGAAGCTACAGTTAGAACTGGATATGGAACAACTGATTGGTTCAAAATTGGGAAAGGAGTATGACAAGGCTGTATATTGTCTCCCTGCTTATTTAACTGGGTTATTTGTGGGGCATAGGAATTCATTCATCCCCCCCCAAAAAAAGTATAGTCTGGCCCCCCCACAAGGTCTGAGGGACAGTGAACCGGCCCTCTGCTGAAAAAGTTTGCTGACTCCTGAATATGATGTCTTGGGGGGTGGTCTTGGGCTCCAGGGTGGGCAATTTCAAATGTCTATACAATATAAGGGCTTGCACACCATTGTTTGGGGTCACTCCTGCCTCCTGCGTGTGGTTGTGAGCACCCTGTTGCAACAGTTAACAAAGATCAGGCTTACTAGCTGCTTTGTTTCTCAATACTCTCTGGTTAGCCTCTGTTATTTCCCCCTACCGATAGAGAACCTACAAAAGGACTCTATATGGACTCTTGGGTACCCCATAAGGGAAAAGGAGCAGTTTTTTCTTATAACAAGGACCTCCACCAACAAATTATTTAAATACATTAGTAGGAGGAGACCAACTAGGGAAACAATTGGGCCTTCGGAAGACAAGGGAGTCAAAAGTGTGCTAAAGGATAAGGAGATTGCAGAGAAACTGAATGACTTACCTGCATCTGTCTTCAAATGACAGAGGGCAGATCTCTGCGCCTGAACTTACTTTTGGAGGAAAGGAGTCTGAGGAGCTAAGGTTAACAGGGGTGATGTGAGATGAAGTTCAGGGCAAAATAAAAATTGACAAATTGCCAGACCCAGATGCTATCCACCCAAGAGTTCTCAAAGAACACAAATGTGAATTTGCTGATCTTCCAACAAAAATATGTAGCTTATCCCTCAGATCAGCCTCTATACCTGAGGACTGGAACCAACCTAACACCAATTTGTAAAAAGGGACCAAAGGGGGAACCCTGGACATTACAGCCTGTTCTGGGAAAACTGGTGGAAAGTACTGTTAAAGAAAAAATAATCAAGTATATAGAAGAACAAGCATCGCTTCTGCAAGAGCAAGTCCTGTCCCACTAACCTATTAGAGTTCTCTTTTCTTAATTTGTCCTTGGTTGTTTTGTGGTTTTATTTTATGATTTTAATGTAAATTGTTTTTGTTTTAATTGCAATATTTTTGTAACTCACCTTGCAGAAGGGTAGGTAAATAAATGCAGTATAACATTTCTGTTATGTATTTGGGAAAGTTATTTGTCTCTTTGTTCTCTATGCATTTCGACACCTCTTGAGAGATCGTAACCAATTTTTGCATGATGGTTTCTGAGATCAAGGAGCATGTTTTGTCTTTCTTTGGCTACAATCAGATGGCATTTTGAGTCAAACTGGTAGACCGAGCCTTTCAAAACTGCACCGATTTAAGTTACTGGTTTCAAAACTGCACTAAGTTGGTTTCTCAGAGTTCCTGAACAATGCTGGGCAATTTCTGCTGGTAAGTAAGTAAATGATACAGTGACAATATCTACACAATGTGCAAAGAATTGCAGTCACAGTTTTTGGAGAAGGAGCTAGGCTAAAAAAAGGCACGGTGAAGCCAATTTCTGCAAGGAGCTTCAGGAGTTTTCCCAGAGACCACTCTAGCCTTCCTCCCTGAGCTTCCTCGATTGTGGAAGCAGTAGCATTTCACCTTCCTAAAGTATGTTTGCAGTCAGCTAGTCTGGATTCTTTGACTAATACAGTTGAATAAGCAAAGGGGGCTGTGCGTGCCTGTAGCTCCCTGGAGATTTCTCTTTTCATGCTCCCTAACCTTAGATACCCCTGAGCAACATGCTACAACAGTTCATTATCCTTAGACATAGGAGACCAAATGAAGTGTTGCAAAAGCCCAGAGGCAAAGTGTGTCCTTACTTACTCCTATGTTCACCTACCTTGCATCAACAATGACATTTCTTGGGAAAGCTTTATTTCTGCTTCTCTTTGCACTTCCCCAATACAAGGCTAGAAGATTTAAAAACAACCACCACCATCACAAACACGTAATATAGTCTCCACTTGTGGCTCCTCATGTACTGTAGATCTTTAACAATGGCAGGCTTGGGTACCAGGGCACCCTGTGTGAGGCCAAAATTAGGCACCCCCGCAGTCTTTGAGCTGCCTTCCCAAATGTCCCAAAGTTACATATCAGTAACCTCTTTATGATATTTCCGGGTCACTTCTGAGTTCGGCGCTGTGCGTGTAGGCACGATCGTGCACATATTTTGTTGTTATTTAGTCGTTTAGTCGTGTCCGACTCTTCGTGACCCCATGGACCAGAGCACACCAGGCACTCCTGTCTTCCACTGCCTCCTGCAGTTTGGTCAAACTCATGCTGGTAGCTTCGAGAACACTGTCCAACCATTTCGTCCTCTGTCGCCCCCTTCTCCTTGTGCCCTCCATTTTTCCCAACATCAGGGGCTTCTCCAGGGAGTCTTCTCTTCTCATGAGGTGGCCAAAGTACTGGAGCCTCAGCTTCACTATCTGTCCTTCCAGTGAGCACTCAGGGCTGATTTCCTTAAGAATGGAGAGGTTTGTTCTTCTTGCAGTCCATGGGACTCTTAAAAGTCTCCTCCAGCACCATAATTCAAAAGCATCAATTCTTCGGCGATCAGCCTTCTTTATGGTCCAGCTCTCACTTCCGTGCACATATTGGTCGCTCCTAAAACTGGAGTTGCCTGAATTCCCTTCATATCTCTCACATAATCAAAATCCTACTGTTTATTAATTTCTAGGTTTTAGTGGGGCCCTACCCCAAAACCTGTAACAAAATGAATGGACATGGCTAATGTAGGCTCAGTAATTTCAATGGGTCTTCTCAGTGTGGAATTTAGTTTGATATAAACCCAATACCGAGCTCGGTGTTCTTCTACAGAACTGTGTCCTCTTTGAGAGTGGAGGTGTGTGCAATGTATAAGTGACCACTTTCCCCAGAAGCATATGTTGTCAGTTTGCATTTCTTGGTGCAGAAAGTATTGGTCTGATGTTTCCTATTCTAATTAATTCAAGAGGGTTCTGGAAGCTTCTCTGTGTGAAAGGAACAAGCAGATGGTTCCTGATGTTTGGGTTATTCCTTCAGAGAAGCTGAGTAAACTGGCTTAAACTGGTTCTGTTATCTCTTCTTCAAGAGGAGAGCCTGAGTTTCACTTTCTCTTTCTATCTCTTTTCCCTCTGGTGTGGTGTTCTGTAAATAGTATGCTTAGTCTAGTGTTAAGATTTTAGAATTATTATAAATTATTGTAAGTTTAAGTTAAATCTGCTGCAACTGGATTTCTTATGGACGTTGCCAATCCTGAATGTATTGGATTTGTGACCATTATGCTCATTTGCCTTCAGTAGCAGTAAAGCTCTGCTGGATGAAATATTAATTGCCTCTGGTCTATTTTTTGGGAATCCTGCAATGTGTTTACTCTGCTAACTATACATTGGAGTTCTACTCTGGATCGATATTGAGTAGAATTCCATGACATGCCTTACCTTCACCTTGTGGTAAGATCCCTACCTCAGTCATAAGGAGAGGGAAGCTCACTCTGGTGCCAACAGGAGTTATTTACTATTAGTTATTTGCTATTAGGGGAGCGGGTGGCGCTGTGGTCTAAACCACTGAGCCTCTTGGGCTTGCCGATCGAAAGGTGGGCGGTTCAAATCCCCAAGACGGAGTGAGCTCCCGTTGCTCTCTCCCAGCTCCTGCCAACCTAGTACAGTCATACCTCGGGTTGAAGTAGCTTCAGGATAAGTATTTTTGGGTTGCGCACTGCGGCGACCCGGAAGTAACGGAGCACGTTACTTCCGGGTTTCGCCGCTCGTGCATGTGCAGACGGTCAGAATGACGTCACGCTCATGCGCAGAAGCGGCGAATCATGACCCGCGCACACACAGACGTGGGTTGCATTCACTTCTGAATGCGAACAGGGCTCCGGAACGGATCCCGTTCGCATCCAGAGGTACCACTGTAGTTCAAAGCATACCATTGCCAGTGATAAATAGGTACGGCTGTGGCAGGAAAGTGTAACCGGAGTTTCGGTCGCTCTGGTTTCTGTCACGGTGTTCCGTTGTGCCATAAGCAGTTTAGTCATGCTGGCCACATGACCTGGAAAGCTGTCTGTGGACAAAGACCGTCTCCCTTGGCCTGAAGTGAGATGAGTGCTGCAACCCTATAGTCACCTTGACTGGACTTAACCGTCCAGGGGTCCTTTACCTTTTACCTTCCTTCATTGCAAAAAGCAAGGGTATGTGGTGGGGCAGGGAGGGGAGATGCGACCTCTAATCGCATCCGCTGTAGGGCAAAGGGCTACGACTCCCTTTCACAAACATGCCATGCTTCAATTGAGCTCATACAAACAACTCCACTGCCAAGCTGGCTATTCATTAAAGAAGAATCGTTTGTGTAGCACTAGATGCCAAATGTCTAATCTGACCCATACAGTTTCATGTATGGGGTAGAAGCCAGGTGCTGTGCTTGGAGGGAGGGGGTGAAAGGTGGGATGAAGGGGCCAGAAATGTCATTTACGGACCCTGCTGGTGAGCAGATTTCTCTTCAATGTCTCTATTAGTGAAGAACAGGGTTTGGGGTTGATGTTTTTTACTGGTACAGTGGTACCTCGGGTTACAAACACTTCGGGTTAGACTCCGCTAATCCGGAAGTAGTACCTCGGGTTAAGAACTTTACCTCAGGATGAGAACAGAAATTGTGTGGCGGCAGCGGGAGGCCCCATTAGCCAAAGTGGTAACTCAGGTTAAGAATGGTTTCAGGTTAAGAATGGACCTCCAGAACGAATTAAGTTCGTAACCAGAGGTACCATTGTATAACTAACCAGCAATATATTCCAAATCATGATGAGGTCAGTAAACTCTTTGTCTGGGGGAGACCTTCACCCTTTTGATGTTTAGAATGGAAAGCTCTGGTCAAACGTATGGGTATTGAGAAACAGTAATAGGTGAGTGACGGGTGAGGACTTTATCCTAATATTTCTTTGGAGGGGGCAGGAACTTGAAAAAAACATCAAGGACAATTTGTTTAAATGAACAAATAAGGGAGAGAGAAAATGAAAATTCAAAGGTAATGTTGATTTTCTTATCTAAAGATAACTAGTATCATATCTGGAAACAGTACTGAAGGTTATTATTATTTTTTATTGTGAAACGCCCTGAGACCTGCGGGCGTAGGGCAATACACAAATTTAATAAATAATGGTTGAGAAAAATAAAAAAATTAAAAAATTGTCCAGTAGCACCTTAGAGACCAACTAAGTTTGTTCTGGGTATAAGCTTCCGTGTGCCTGCACACTTCTTCAGATACACTGAAACAGAAGTCACCAGACCCTTATATATGGTGGGAGGGTGGGGTGGGGGTTTTCTCAGAAGGTGTAGTAGGAGATGGTTGATTGACTCAATGGGTATGGTAAACCTGTTGACGACTCAAAATTTAAAAAATCCTTCCAGTAGCACCTTAGAGACCAACTAAGCTCATACAGTGGTACCTCAGGTTACAGATGCTTCAGGTTACAGACTCTGCAAACCCAGAAATAGTACCTCGAGTTAAGAACTTTGCTTTAGGATGAGAACAGAAATCGTGCTCCAGCGGCACAGCAGCAGCAGCAGGAGGCCCCATTAGCGAAAGTGGTACCTCAGGTTAAGAACAGTTTCAGGTTAAGAACAGACCTCCAGAATGAATTAAGTTCTTAACCAAGGTACCACTGTACCAATAGCAAACTTAGTTGTTCTCTAAGGTGCTACTGGAAGGAATATTTTTATTTTGTTTGGACTATGGCAGACCAACATGGCTACCTACCTGTATCTGTTAACAACTATTAATGACTGCAATTGGTCCTACAGGAAAAAGCAAGGGATAGTATGCAGATGAACAAAAATAGCTTTAGCATATGTAATGAGACAAGTATCTAATATCTATTCAGACCAGGTCTCTCCATAGTTTTCAGTTTAGTAATAAGTTGTAACTCAGCAACATCTCTTTCAAGTCTATTTCTGAAATAGTAATAATAAATAAATAAATAAATATTCTGAAATAGTAATAATAAATAAATAACAAAGAATAGTGATAAATTTAATAAATAAATAATAGTAATAATTTTTTATTTTATGCCACTGAGAGTCTTGGGTAAAGCTGCTATGTGGCTGGAGGCAGATTTGAGTTTTCACAGAGAGTTGAACGTATCAAACTGCTTTATTCTTTATCAAGCCATTGTAGCGCAATCCTAAATATGCCTACGAAGAGGTAACTCCTGGTGAATTTAATGGGGCTTATTCACAAGGAAGTATGCACAGAACCGAAGCCTTATTTGTGCAGTTCCATGTGTCTTTATTCAGAGTGCGCTGTAAAAAGGCTGTATTAAGTACATAAAAAGAGCCTGCTGGATCAGGCCAATGGCCCATCTAGTCCAGCATCCTGTTCTCACAGTGGCCGACCAGATGCCCATCGGAAGCCTACAAGCAGGACCTGGGCACAAAAAGCATTCTCCCCTGTTGTGGTTTCCAGCAACTGGTATTCAGAACCATTACTGTCTCCAACAGTGGAGGCAGAGTGTAGCCATCATGGCTAATAGCCATTGTTCTCAATGAATTTGTCCAATCTTCCTTTGAAGCCATCCAAATTGGTGGTCATCCCTGCCTCCTGTGGGAGTGAGCTCCACAGTTTAACTGGGTACTGGGTGAAGAAGTACTTTCTTTTGTCTGCCCTGAACCTTCTGTGATGGGCTCAGACTCGGAACCAGAGGAGACTCAGTCTGCACCGGATCCTTTGCCTCAGGCATCATCTGAACCAAGTCTGGGGCCTGATCCTGAAGAGTCCCAGTCTGCACAGGTTCCCCTGCAACAAACACCAGCTGGGCCGAGTCAGGGGCCTGAGCCTGCCCTGGCTCCAGATGTGGGAATTACCTCGTTGCCTTCAGCTGGGCAATCACTTACAGCTGCTCCACTACCAGTTTGGTCAGGGGAGGCTGAGGTGGGCCCTGGGTCTAGTAACCCACCAGTGTCTCCCTAGCTGCAGAGACTAAGGTCTGAGAGAAGGAGAGACCTGAGTACTCGCAGGAGTGCTCGCCTTTGGGCGAAACAGGGAGGTGAGTCGCCGGGGGATCAAGACCGGTCACTACCCTGACAAAGATAAAAGGCTGTCGGACCCCGTCCCAGGTTGCTGGAGCAACATTACTGTATGCTAGATCCTGCCTAATATCTTGTACCTGTCCTTGCCTGGTTTCCTGCCTTGTGTCCTTCCTTGGCCCTGTCAGACTGGCTCCCAGCAGAACCTTCGGATTCTGGACCGGACCTGGACTGCATTTCATGGGTTACCCCCAGGCCCAGCACACCTTCTAACATTCATGGTAGTTCATGAGCTCTAGTGTTCTGAAGGGGGGACGGACTTTTCTCTATCCACTTTCTCAGTGCCATGCACACCTCATATTCACCTTATCTCTAAATGGAAAAGTCCCAAACGCTTTCCTAACTCTATGATGCCCTTGCACTGTGACTGGAACAGCACACACTCTGTTTAGCTCAGTCATGCAGCTACTCCAGCATGCAGCTGCTCTCAAGCTTCAAGCTAAGACCTTCCTCTATCCTGCTAGCCAGGACCCTTTTAACTGGAAATCATAGAATTGCAGAGTTGGAAGGGACCAGCGGGGTCATTTAGCCTGACCCCTTGTACTGCAGGAATCTCAACTGGTTTGTACATGGTAAGTGGCCATCCAACCTGTGCTTAAAAACCTCCGAGGAAGGAGAGCCCACCACCTCTTCAGTTGAAATGCTGGCAACTGAACCTGGGACTGTTTTTTTACATGCACAGTATCACTAAACTAGGGGTAGGCTGAAACGCCCATTATCCCTGAACTTTTTGGCCTTGCTGGCTGAGGCTGATGAGGGCCATAGTCCAACAGCATACTAGGAGGCACCATGTTGGCTGGGTCATTGATTTGCTTTAGAAATTCTTTTCCCACTAACGTTTCCCCTCAAAAAGCCTTTATGTGCTTCTATAAATCTGAGGTTCCCCTGAGCCTGCTGACACCTCCCTCTTGTGCATGAGCATTGCTATTTTGGTCACATAAGCCAAAGGCATTTTGGTTCTTGAGATGAGCAATTTATTATTATTATTATTATTATTATTATTATTATTATTATTATTTATACCCCACCCATCTGGCTGGGCTTCCCCAGCCACTCTGGGCGGCTTCCAGCAAAATATTAAAATACAGTAATGCATCAAACATTAAAAGCTTCCCTAAACAGGGCTGCCTTCAGATGTCTTCTAAAAGTCTAGTAGTTGTTGTTCTCTTTGACAACTGGTGGGAGGGTGTTCCACAGGGCAGGTGCCACTACCGAGAAGGCCGTCTGCCTGGCAAGATGGTACCTCTGGTTACTAACTTAATTCGTGCCGGAGGTCCGTTCTTAACGTGAAACTATTCTTAACCTGAGGTACCTCTTTAGCTAATGGAGCCTCCCACTGCCGTCACCACGCAATTTCTGTTCTCATCCTGAGGTAAAGTTCTTAACCTGAGGTACAACTTCCGGGTTAGCGGAGTCTGTAACCTGAAGTGTTTGTAACCCAAGGTGTTTGTAACCCGAGGTACCACTGTATTCCATTCGCAGTAGCCAAAAAACTGGCTTACTTTAACACTGGAGACGGGGCAGTATCCTCTACTACATCTTATGGCAACAGACCAGTTTAGGGAACACAGAGCAGGCAATGTGGCAGACACAGCTGTTGCCTAACATCTCACTGCTGCTCCTTGCCTAATGGTAGAGCTGGTCCTGTTGGTTACTGTGTCAGTCTGAACCCAGAAGTCAAGATGCAACAGGCAAACACTCCTGATCCCTTGAGAGTTCTTCTGTTTGAAGGCTGACTTTCTTTGAGATTCAGCTTTTGAATATCTAAAGAAATCTGAGGGTGAAAAATGAGCTAAGGAACTAATCCCGGGAGAAGCAATTGTGTTAGATCAGCAAGAGGTCAACCCAGGTTGACCAACAAAGAGTGCTGCTGAAGATGGATTCACATGGAAGAGTCCTAGTGAAACATGTGGATTGGTATAAAGGGAATATTATAGTCATGGGGCACAAGTTCACGATGAAAAGAAACTCCAGTTTTGAGTGGTGAAATGCCTGCCTAGTTTGGAGCTGATAATGAACTTGGGAGTCTGTGGAGTGGGGAATTTGCTGAGCTGCTTGGCACCCTAATGGGAAGCTAACCCTTTTACAAGAACATAAGGTACTAAATCATCAATTAGCACAGTAAGATAAAGGGTGTCATCGGACATCCACCAAAGGATGTTCTTCCGGAATGCTCATTTACCAAACCTGGCACCAAACAGCCCCTCTTGATTCTTCTCATTTTGTGAATACATCTCACAAATGAAAATCCTTTATTATTTCTGGATCCCTTTCTTGCCAATAGATTGCAGTGGGACGGTCCTGGGAGTGGATCATTGATGGATCATTAGGGGTATAGATGGCTGGGTTTGTGGCAGGTGTGCAGATCTGCCTGGCGCAAAGACTGTGTATGTCACATGCCGCGATCCTATACGCGTTTACCTGGAATAAAGCCCCACTGAACTTACTTCTGATTAGAAATGTATAGGTTTTCACAGTAAATCCTCTGAAATTAAGTTCGTTGGGAGCCTCAAACTTTGAAATCTCAAGCTGTGCACACACCATACATTTGAGGTGCATTTAAAGTACACAGAGAGAAAGAAAGAGAATTGTGAGAACTGTAGTTTGCCCCTCACAGAGCTACAATTCCAATACCCTTAAGAAGCTACATTTCCCAGGATTCATAGGGATGGGGGTGCTTTAAATGGGCTGTAAAGTGTCCACTCAGCCTTAGTTTCTTCTAGAGTCTATGCTTTAACTATTGGTGGCTAGAGTGAAATCTACTGAAATGAGCCTTGGCATTTCTGCAACCTCATATGTAAGAAAATTAAAAACAACCACTAGATGGCTCTTCAAAACCAACTAATAAAAATGTCACAAGCCACTTAGAAATTTCCCCCAACATATTCTTTAATATACAATATTTGACTAAATATAACCAATATTGATAACAGACTAAAGGTAGTTGCAATCAAGGAGTTGACTGTTCCTTAGATTATTTTCTTGAGCATTTGGAGAATTATATATCTCTGTGTTCATTGTGGTGTTGTGCAGGGGGGAGAATTTAGGGTTTCATAATTGATTATTGTGGATGAACCCCTTTAGAGTGGCTATTCTTAAATGACATACAGTGGTACCTTGGTTCTTGAACGTAATCCATTCTCGAAGTCCGTTCGACTTCCAAAAACGTTCGAAAAGCAAGGCATGGCTTCTGATTGGCACAGGCGCCCCAGAAACAATAGCCGACAACCACATCAGGTGTTCGGCTTCCAAAAAACTTTCGCAAACCGGAACACTTACTTCCGGGTTTGCAGCGTTCGGGTTCCAATTTGTTCGTCAGCTAAGCTGTTTGAGAACCCAAGTTCCACTGTACAATGTTAGTGTGTATATTTGTTTTTTACAACTGTTGGATTTTATCTATACGTATGTATTTTGAACTTTTTATTATGTTTTCTTACTGTTTTTAAAGTTTGTTTGGTCACTTTAAAAAAATTTAATACCTTATGCTATTTTATGTAAACCACTTTAGAGATTTTTTGAATGCACTATATAAAACTTGCTAAATAAATATTTGTATTACTCTTCCCCCCCCCCTTTTTTAAGCTGTTTCAGTAGATGTTTTTGTAGAAAGTGGCTGAGTGATACAACTGAGAGATATTAAAAGATTTAAAAGAAAGTTAAATAAAACAGGAGAAACATTTTTTTTAAGAAATGAAAAGAATTAAAGTGAAAAAAATTAAAATAAAATAACTTGATTATTGTAATATGCTCTTGCAGTGTGCTCTATATGGAGCTACCGTTGAACTGGCCAGAAGTTCTGGCCAGTGCAAAATGCTGTAGCCAGTGTTCCTCAAACTTGGGACGCCAATTGTCAGGGGCAGGTGCCAGGAGCAGGTCCGTGATAACTCACACCACATCAGTGAAATTCACTCTTTATTCAAAGAAACATATAGCGCAGGAGGCCTACTGACCATGGCAACTCGTCTCAGTATATCTTGCCCCAATGAGGCAGTTGTGAGGATTGAAGGTTCCCATTTTCCCACAGTTTCCCTAAGCCTCCTCCTCCCTCAGCTGCTTTCCAAGACACCTGAGACTCGGTCAACACGTCTGTCTCTGCTCTGCCCTCTTCATACCTCTTCTGGTTCTGGAAGACCAGGGAGAAGGGAAGCTGGTCATGGGGGGGGCAGTCTCCCTAGCTTCTTCAGCCGTCTGCCTCATCTCTGTCTCTTGGCCCTTCTTCCTCTGCTTCTGTACTGCCATCTGCCACAGCCTCTTCCTGCTCACTAAACCCTGTTACATCTTCAGCTTCTGACACCTCCTCTTCCCAGTCTGCCCCTCTTCACCCTCTGAACACTCATTGTCATCCCATCACCAATCCCTGGGCTCTGAGCCTTCTTCCCTTGGGGGGTTCCCAGGCGGGTGCCTCCCCCCCACCCCTCTTCACCCTCTGAACACTCATTGTCATCCCATCACCAATCCCTGGGCTCTGAGCCTTCTTCCCTTGGGGGGTTCCCAGGCGGGTGCCTCCCCCCCACTCCTCTGCATCCAACCAGTCCATGGTGCCAGCTGTTGTGGGACTACAACTCCCATCATCCCTCACCACTGGTCCTGCTAGCTAGGGTTGATGGAAGTTGTAGTCCAACAACAGTTTGAGAAACACTGAATGGGGACAGGCTACCACCAGGACATCACTTCACTGCTTAAAACTTTGTACTGGCTGCCCATAAGTTACCAGGAAGGTTCTTGTATTAATTTACAAGGCCCTTGACTCCAGGATAACGATAACAACAACAACAATTTATTTATACCCTACCATCTGGCTGGGTTTCCCCAGCCACTCTGGGCGGCTTCCAACAAAATATTAAAATACTGTACAATAGTCCATCAAACATTAAAAGCTTCCCTAAACAGGGCTGCCTTCAGATGTCTTTTAAAAGTCTGGTAGTTGTTTTTCTCTTTGACATCTGGATATTTTAAGGACCGTCTGATCCTTGTCCAATTGTTATGTAGGCCTCCTATAGGCAGATTTACACATTCCCAAAATTTGAATTAATCTTAGTGCCTACCAGTGCTTTTTTCTGGGGGAACGCATACCCCTAAACATTTTGTGAATCTAAGTTTGGCCTCATTGAGGGGCAGTATTTCAATATGAGTAGGAAAATGAGAGTACCCCTAAACATTTTTTTTTTTTAGAAATAAAGCACTGGTGCCCACAGTAGTCCTTTTTAGCTGAGAACGTTGCCCTATGAACTGTTGTTATTATATGTGTATGCTGTGCTTGTGAAACCTATATTCACCTTAAGATTTATGACCCTATTAATCTCCTTCACTGCCCTCAACCCCCCCCCATTACTTGATGCCTGATTAATGAGGATATCAAAGTAACGCTCCACTGATGTTCATTATTCAACAGGCCATTCCACACAATTTTATTCCTCACCGGGTAAACAGTTCTGGTGGTAGCAAATGAATTTATTTGCCCAGTGTTTGCTGTGCATCTGTGTATCCCACTTATAATTAATAGCAGTAGTGCCTCATGAAGATAGCGGAGAAATACAATTCAGTTCACATTTAAAAGCGAACCCACCTGATTTGCATTTTCCAAAAGAATCTGGGGACTGAAACACAGCCTGTGAAATTTGCACTTTCCACATTTTGCAGTTCTCCAACCAAGTAATGTGTGCAAAAATGGATATACGTGCATGTACAAAAATGCAAGTGTAATGCGTACATACAAATGCAAATCTTCGTGAAAATAGCATGCAGATCATTTTATATTTGGGGAAATTGCTTGTCAAATTTGTCTGTATTAGGCAAAGCTGTGTAGAAAAATGTGTATATTAGGAGAAATTTGTATTAAAATGCTGGTGACGTTTCATGAGGACTTTTTTATTTAAAAAAATCACAACCTGATATGGAAATGTGGAGAACTGAAGACTGGGAAAATGAGAAACTGAAACGGACAGATTCACCAATCCCTACCACATCACCAGCAACCACTCTAGCTAATAGATGAAATACAATGGTGAGGAAATTGCTTGCCGATGGGCTTCATTTCTGGCAGGTTAGAACACACAATCCATTTGAGAGATAACTTGCATATCTCTAGGCAGAATATGTGTCTGCTTACAACAAGTTACTGGGCAACATATATTTGTCAGTTTGCATTTCTTAGTACAGAAAGTATTGATCTGATGTGTAGAGATCTTTCCTATTCTGATTAGTTCAGGAGGGTGCTGGAAGCTTCTCTGTGCGAAAGAAGCAAGCAAGATGGTTCATGAGTTGTTTGGGTTATACCTTCTGGGAAGCTGAGTACAGCTGGTTTAAACTGGTTCTGTTATCTTTCTGTCAAAGTCATAGAGACTATAGCAAGAGGCAAGAGCCTGGGTTTCACTCACTTGTTTTCCTTTTCTATCTCTTTTCCTTCTGGTGTGGTGTTCTGTACATAGTATGCTTAGTGTTAAGGTTTAGTATTATTGTATTTTAAGTTAGTTAAGTCTGCTGCAACTGGATTCTTATGGACTGTGCCAATCCTGAATGTATTGGATTTGTGACCATTCTGCTCATTTGCCTTCAGTAGCAGTAAAGCACTGCTGGATAAAATACAATTGCCTCTGGTCTACTTTTTGGGAGCTCTGCAACGTGTTTCAGTTTTTCCTCCACATGTATGATGCATGTGACGCTGGAAACTACAAGAATCTACGAGAGTTTTTTGTTCTCCATGTGCATGTTTAACATAAATTACTGTGAACCCCAAAGCAGGGGTTGACAGGTCAGAGGAAGGGCTTTAACTCAGTAGTAGATCAAGTGCTCTGCATGTGGAATGTTCCAGGCTGAATTCCTGGCGTCTCCTGCGAGACCTGGAAATGTCCCCTGTCTGATAATACTGAGCTAGATGGTTCTATGGGGCAGACTTTGGTCTTTCAGATTTCACTGATGTCCTGTACTAGGCTAACATTCGCTGCACGCCTTGCTTCTTGCCTTCTGTCCTGCTCGGTTCACTATTTATTTACTCAAGTCTAATGCACCACCAAATTTACCACTGTATTTACTCAAGTCTAATGCACCACCGAATTTAAGGCACACCTCAGTTTTCAGAACCTTGAAACCAAAAACGTATTTGCTGGAGAATGTAAATGTGCCATTGAATCTAATGCACACCTTAATTTTTGCAACATTATTTGGCCAAAAAAGGTGAGCGTTAGATTTGAGTAAATATGGTAGTTATGATGACCTGCAGCACCTCCTAGGCTAGCCATCCAGTGTGGCAGAACTGGTTGAGCTACCCTAAATAACAACAACAGCAGCAGCAACAACAACAACTATTATTATTATTATTATTTAGGGCAGCTCAACCAGTTCTGCCACACTGGATGGTATTACTAATATTACTACTGTTGCTGTTGTTGTTGTTGTTGTTATTGTTATTCTTATACCCCATCCATCTGACTGGGTTTAATAAAATATCAAGCATTAAAAACTTCCCTGTACAGGGATGACTTCAGTTGTCTTCTAAAAGTTGACTAGGTTGACATCTGATGGGAGGATGTTCCACAGGGCAGGTGCCACTACTGAGAAGGCCCTCCGCCTGGTTCCCTGTAACTTCACTTCTCGCAGTGAGGGATCCACCAGAAGGCAGAGCTGGACTTCATTATCTGGGCTGATTCGCCTCTGCTCAGGAAAAGGCAGCTTCCCATGGAACTTACTAAAGCTTTTGCACATCAAGAGGAAAGGTGTGGCAAGTTTGGCATGTCAGAAGGCGGAGCCTGTAGGTTTTGGCACAACAGGAAGCAGCCTGGTTGATCAGAATATGGTGTCAACAGAAAGAGGACTCTAACCACTGCCACCTCCAGTTCGAAACAGCTGGCTTATTCAATGAAATACTGGATACTAGTGGTATTAAAAGGCTAGCCGTTTTATACATTCATTTGAAGTCTTCCCGCACACCCCCTGCCCCTGCCAAAAGTAATTCAAATGGTGTGAATTTGATATGAAAACTAGCAGTGGATGAAAAAGAGAAACCTAACCAGCATACACATTTACTTTTGGCCCTTTAACACAGAAAACACTTTCTTCGCTGAGAAACCCATGGCCACACACTAATTATAAATGCATTGAAGTGCATGTTCAAGACACATCTGTGGTGGATTTCCCATTCTTTCAAGTGTGAATGAATTCTCCCCTTCCCCTTCCAGTATCTTGCAAAAAGAAGAAGAAGAAGAAGAAGAAGAAAGGGGGATTCATTGTATTTTGATTAATCCATGCTCGGTCCACCTCAAATGTTTCCATGGAGACCAGATTCCTCTCCCCTCCCCCCTTGAAGGCAGCTGTTAGCTTCAGGAAGGTTAGCTCAGTCCTTTACACAAGCTCACTTGAGCTCCTAAAGAACCCCTTATTTGAGCTCTTGTGTGCATCAACAAAACTCCCAAATTCCTCTGAGTATCATTGGTGTCAATGCTAATAGAGCAGTGTTTGCTTAATGACTTTTCAGTTCAGTGGTGAATCGGAGAATAATCTCACCATTCAAAATAACTATTTCCACTGAGCAAGGAAAGAGAACCCATAACGTGAGCAAATTGTTAAGGAACTGGAAATAAATCTCAATATATTTTTTTTATATTAAGAGACTGACCAAACCACTCAGTTACCAGTACAGATCTAAGAGATGACTCAGTAATAGAATGCTAACATTATAAACTGAAATTCAAATTATTCTCCATCTCAAAAAAAAAAGTGGTGGACGCCTATTCCAAATAGGAGGTGGCCCTGATGCCCTCCACCACTACCGAGGCCGTCATCCGGGTGCTGCGAGGCCTGTTTGCGACGCATGGGTGTCCTGATGTCCTTGTCTCCGACAACGGACCGCAGTTCACGTCAGGCACTTTTGAGCGGTATCTTTTGGGACTGGGCATCCGCCATGCCCTAATGGCACCCTTTCATCCATCCAGCAACGGGCAAGCGGAGAGAATGGTGTGCTCGGCAAAAGAGGCACTGGCGTGCCTGGACCGGGGAGACTGGCACGAGCGGGTCGCCGAATACTTGTTCGTGCAACACATCACCCCTCATGCGGCCACAGGGCGGAGTCCTGCTGAACTGCTTATGAGCCACCGCCTCAGGTCACCGCTCGACCGGCTGCACCTGGACTTTGCCGTGGCCGAACCCCCAGGCTGTGCCAACGCGCCACGGTCATTTGTTCCAGGAAACCAGGTCTTTGCCCGGAACTATGTGGGGGACATTCCTTGGGTGCCAGCCACAGTAGTGGGAGTCACTGGACCTCGCTCGTATCAGGTGGCACTCGAAGACGGACGCTTGTGGCACCGGCACATAGACCAGCTTAGGCGCAGGGTTGGGGACTTGGACACTACCGTGGTGCCCCCAGCTGCGCTTGTGGCTCCAGAAGAGACACTTACAGATGGTGAGGCTCCACCTACACCTCCCTCGCAACCTGCCAGCGTGGAGCCGAACCAAGCCACTTCAGAGGGTCTGCCAGACTTACCACAGACTCAGACCACTCCACTTGCGGAGGCTCCACCCACAGCAGCGGATCCAGGGGATTTGGTTTCAACGCCACCTAGGGTCGCACCACAGCCTCAGCAAGAATTTTGTGGCCCCCCGGACTTGGCTACCAGTTCCCGGCGGTCTGGCAGAGTTTCCAAGCGCCCAATTTATTTAAAGGACTATGTTGTTGGACATGTATCACTGTTGGTCTAAGTATGGGAAATGTAACCGATATGCTTTTGTGCCTAATTGAACCATTACGTGTAGTGCTGTATATAAGGAAACCATTACGATTGTAACTAACGCCTTATCTCGGTGGGGAGGGGTGTTATGTACTGAAGTTCTCACCCTGGGCCAGCAGGGGGATACTGTAGATAGTTTTCACTCAGGTCCACATCAGTTATTTTAGGCGGGAAACCCTGGGTTGTTGTTGCTACAATGTTGACAGCCGGCTGCCTATAAAAGCAGGCCGGCTGAGCTGTTTGCTGTTCAGTTCTGTCCAGCTTACAAATAAAGAGCTGCTCTGGAGAAATCGCTGTGTCGTCTGCTATGTTCGCCCACTACTTAACAACCAGGTTGGTTGTGGCTGCAGCATCTTACTGTTTCACCTCAGGTGGCAAAACAGAATGGGCCTCCCCTGACCGTGTGAATGAGGTCATGATCGCTATGAGAAATTAAGCATTGAGTATACAATGAGGAATGTTCTCCTGATGGAAATCTGCCAAGCCTCCTCGTTTCTTATTTTCAGAAGCCTTTTGAAGCCTTTCCTGCATCAATAGGCCTTTTTATTTGGATGAATGATACGTGTTTGGCCAAGTTCCTTGTGATGTTTTCTCCTTTTATATTTTTCTCACATTCTGATTTAATATTTGTTGTATACCGCTTAGATGTTTTCTATATGAGTTAACATTGTAGAAAGATTTTTTTTAAAAAAAAGTAAGTATTTTTAGCAAGCAAGTACAAAAGAACAGCTAAATAAATAATTCCTTATCCACCCCTGGTTTTTAACTTCCTTTCTAATAGCTTGATTTAAGTAGCTTTATGGTTACCATCTGGGGTTAAATGCAACAATAATTCTTGTTTGTCAAGGATGTTAAAATATATTCATGCAAGGGAACAGTTCCATTTCCTGTCAGTCAGAGGCACATATTGTTAGAACTTCCTTTCAGACTTCCTCCTATTTGTGCAAATACATAATAAATTAGCTTACACCTAAAGCTGATATGCACTATGCACAAATATTTTCCCCTGCAAAAATGAGACGAAATCACAGAAGCCTCTGCATTGCATGTTTTATTAGTAATCTATGGACGGAAAATGAAATGGTTGATTACAGTTAGGATTTATTAATTAATTCTTTGGCCCCAAAGAAATATATGAAGTGAATGAAGGCAAAAAGGCATCAAGGAACAATCTGAACGTAAAAGAAATATTTTTGTGGCCATGGTGAATTTTAAGATCAATCATCAGTTTTTTTCTGAAGCAAAGATTAGTGGATCATAGAATCCTAGAATCCTAGAACATAGGGCTGGAAGGGACTCTGAGAGCCAGCTAATCCAAATCCCTGATATAATAAAATTATTAGTACAGTGATACCTTGGTTTACAAACTTAATCCATTCTGGAAGTCCATTCTTAAACCAAAGCGTTCTTAAACCAAGGTGTTCTTTCCCATAGCAGCGGGGGACTCAATTTACAAATGGAACACACTCAACAGGAAGCAGAACAGGGTCTTTTCCAGGGAGTCTTCCCTTCTCATGAGGTGGCCAAATTATTGGAGCCTCAGCTTCAGGATCTGTCCTTCCAGTGAGCACTCAGGGCTGATTTCCTTAAGAATGGAGAGGTCTGATCTTCTTGCAGTCCATGGGACTCTCAAGAGTCTCCTCCAGCACCATAATTCAAAAGCATCAACTCTTTGGCAATCAGCCTTCTTTATGGTCCAGCTTTCACTTCCATACATCACTACTGGGAAAACCATAGCTTTTACTATACGGACGTTTGTTGGCAAGGTGATGTCTCTACTTTTTAAGATGCTGTCTAGGTTTCTCATTGCTTTTCTCCCAAGAAGCAGGCGTCTTTTAATTTCGTGGCTGCTGTCACCATCTGCAGTGATCATGGAGCCCAAGAAAGTAAAATCTCTCACTGCCTCCATTTCTTCCCCTTCTATTTGCCAGGAGGTGATGGGCCCAGTGGCCATGATCTTCGTTTTTTTGATGTTGAGCTTCAGACCATATTTTGCGCTCTCCTCTTTCACCCTCAATAAAAGGTTATTTAATTCCTCCTCACTTTCTGCCATCAAGGTTGTGTCATCTGCATATCTGAGGTTGTTGATATTTCTTCCGGCAATCTTAATTCCGGCTAGGGATTCATCCAGCCCAGACTTTCACATGATGAATTTTGCATATAAGTTAAATAAGCAGGGAGACAATATACAGCCTTGTCGTACTCCTTTCCCAATTTTGAACCAATCAGTTGTTCCATATCCAGTTCTAACTGTAGCTTCTTGTCCCACATAGAGATTTCTCAGGAGACAGATGAGGTGATCAGGCACTCCCATTTCTGGTGATAGTATCTTGTCTCTAATGCCTGTGTGTGTCAACACAGTAAATATTAAGGTGCCATTCCATCTGTTGCTTTACATGCTGGTTAGGCTTGTTTTGAACTGTTGAGAACATATTGTAGTTATGTTTTTCTAGCAACAAATATTCACTTTCTTTGCCTTTAAAGTGATGGGAGGAGTAAATGAAATGAGTGGAGGATTCAGCTGGAGGAGAAGGGTCTTTATAACCATGTGTAGTGGATTGCAATCCTTGGGATGACCATAGGCAAGGCTTTTCCTAGTTTCATATTTAAAGGTGTTGGAAGGTATGTCATCACAGTGAGCTACTGGGATGTCACTGGCCCCAAGAAATGTCACACGGTTTATGTCAATTATATGAAAGTTGTAAGAGCAAGAAAGCAAGCGCAGATAAAAGGGGTGCAAAACCAAGAAGCAAAGGAAAAAGAATAGTTTCTTGATCACGTTGTTTGATCTGCTTGTGTTGTCGGCAGTTGAGATCTCTTCTATTTCTGTATGCAGAAAGACATACAGTTCAGTATTCCTTCAATGCAGAGTAAAGTATAAATAAAGCACGATACTATAAAAGGATACAGCTGAATATTAATGCTTCTTCTTCCTTTGGGAAATCAGATAGCAAAACTATTGAATTGTCTGGAGCTGAGGAAGACAGCAGTAGGCTAGCCACTGGAATTTCTCTCTTCCCAAAAGGGTTTTGATTAAAACAATCCATGCTGAGCTTTGTTCAATGGAGATTTCCATTACTACGCCACACCAGAGCCACTTATTCCCTGAGGCAAATAAAACAAAGAAGTGTTAGGAGGAGAACTATAATGATACCATATTTCCCAGAAGTCAACCATTTGCCAATATTTAACTTTTTGTAAGACTCCAGGCCCGCAATGCTAATTATTTGATAACATCCCAAAATTATACCACCTTATTTAAAGGGGGGGTATCCCTTTAAGTTTGCAGTCCAATTAATACTTATCTGTAAGAAAAGCCCAAAGATGTTAGTGGGAATCCCTTTTGAGTAATCTTGCATAGCATAGGATTGCAATATATCTGTTATATATCACTATCATCTTCAAGGTTTAGATGTTAAATTGCTGTGTTAATTTCTGTTAGTAACCTTGGGGGTCCTAAGACCAAAAGGTAAGATACAAATATTTTTAATAAAAATGAACTAAAATTTGAACTGGAACAATAATTCAAATAGGAGCATTTGGTAGTTCAGGAGGAAAAATATAGGTATAAAATGAGAATTCCTGAACGCCAAGAGCCAAGTTTGGGGCAAGTTCCCTTTGGTGAAAGGGCGGAGATTTTTAAATCACAAAATATGCAGCAAAGTAAAGCATGGAAATAAAGGCTCTTAGACCTTTAAAATATACCCTTGTGAGTTCCAAAACTTCCCTCTTCCCCAGTGTAGACCACATGTCTGGTAAGTTAAAAACAGGTTTACTTACAAACACTTCAAAGGTCAGATTTATGTGCTTTTCCATGCATCAGTCAGAAAATTTGCACAGGCAGTAAAACTTGGCTTAGTTGCAAAGTGGTGAAAGTTCCTAAGTTATTAGTATAGGAATTCAAGAGAGCCTTGTTAGAACCATGTGACTTAGCTGGAACAATCAATTTAGGGGAACAAATCTTCATTACCTAGCCTCTCCCAAAGTGAGCTAAACCTGGCAGGACAGCTTACTCTATGGTTTTAACCCCTTCGTGCATTAATTAGACTTAAGCATGCTGGTTATATGAGGCTGCTTTTCCCATAGCATTAACAGAATAAGCCTATACAAGTCAACTTGGAAAAAGCCTCACTGACTTAAATGGGACTTAATTGCAGGTATAGAAGACATGCTTGTTCTGACAGACTTTCCCACCTGGATCATTGTGTCTTTACCATGAGTGTTAACTTGTTAAGGTTTTAGTTACGTTTTAAATGTGTTTCTTGTGTTTTCCACTGTTTTTAATTGCCATCTATGTAAATTGCCTTGAGATGGTGGTTTAGAAGGGGAATAATAATATGATTTATGGCCTATGAAGTACAGTGCTGTCTCCCAACTATAGAGAGGGGTATGAAAACGCATGTGTTTTTGTTCATATAAATAGGCCTGCTATATGGGATGAGGTCTCTGTGAGGAAAGATGCTCTCAGATCTGCTGCTCAAGTGTGCTGTTTGTGCTGGTGGTCACAGAAGCAGTGCTAAGTACTTTGAAATTGAGTACGGGATTTCACCATTTAACTTTAAAACCAAACTGTAAATTTTCAAGGGGTATGAGTGTGTTTTAAACTTGATATTGAAAATGGAGTTCATTGAACTATAAACCTAAAAATGGGGGTGGGAATATTGTTCCGTCCCAATTTAAGTCCTCAGCTCTCACCTGTAAAAATGAGACCTGACACTCCTGAGTCCCACAGAACAGCAGGCCAGGTTGCAGATGAGAGGCATTAATAAGCCCTCTGATCACCGAGTGTATTTTTTTTAAGTGGTTCTATCCTACTGTGCAAAATGGTAATGAAGCAATCAATTTAATTCAGGGCATGAGAGAGCGAGAGACTGAGAAAGACTCTCTGGAGGACTTGCTTTCTTTTTGAACTGCTGTCCCCTTCCCAGCCCTGCAGCTTCTGTCAGTGTCTCAAGAAAGAATGGCTTCTCCAGTTTCCACTTCTGCTGACCCTCTGGCAACATGGCCACATTTTGTGCGGTGGCCTTGATAATATGTGTGGTATAGTGGGAAAGATGGGTGGCAGACACAGCTCTTTTAAGCAACAGCTCTTTATTACAGCAGTTAGCACTGCTTTAAGTCTCTCTGAACAACAGCAAAGCTGGCTGCCTTATATAATGCTCAATAACTTATAACAGTAACAAATTCCAACTAACTACCCAATCGGTGAAAACAACTCTCAATACTTAATTTGCATACTGGTGGCCCAGAGTGAGAACTGCAGCCAGTCTGAATACATAACACCCCTCTCCACCTAGATAGGGTGTTAGGTCCCAATCCATAATAGTTACAACCATGCACCATAATTGAATGTTGCATCTCTCTGAAACTCTGATTTGTATGTGCATCTGAGGGAGCATTCATTGAAAACAATGCAGGTAGACCGTTTGCCCTGAGATGCACATTGAATGAGCATACTAATCCTCCTGTATCTCTTGTCAGGAGGAGTTGGATTATGAGGTCACAAATCTTGTGGCAGCTTAAAAGACTAACAATTTTATCGATGCATAAGCTTTTAGGTGCATGAAGTATTATCCTGAGTTGCACATACATGGTTGGGGTAGAATTGCAAACAGTGACGTCAGAAGGAAATGAAGGGCAGGGAAGTACAGTCAGTAATATTGTACACCTGTTGTGTATGTTGGAATATTCCAGAAGAAACGTGAAAAATGGTCTTGAACAAGTTGCTAGGCAACAGAAAATTCCCCCAGCAACAGGTGCCTTTATTAAGGGCATGTGGCCAATAAAGGTCAGTCAGTATGTAAATGAACAGAGTCAGCAATTGAGTCTCAGAGCTAGAGGAGAAGGAATTATGTTTTATTTGACCAGTGTAAATTTTTGTGTATAATATTCTCTGTAAAAAGAAACTCTGCTGCAAGCCTGAAAAAGAATACAACTCAAGAGTAGATGCTCACGTGTCAACAGTGTATATATGTAGATAGATGCGTATACTGTATATGTGTTCAAATTTCTGAAGAATGCCAGTGGGTTTGTAGCTACCTATACTAGTTTGAAACTGAGGCACAGAATGCTTGACAAAAAGCCTGACAGAAGATTATAATCGTGATGATCTTCTGATTCCCCAAACTGAATCCATTGCAAGTGGCGTGTTGAGAACAGTCATTTTGGGACTGGTAAGCCAATTAGCACGTGTAGCGCAATAAACATTCACTGTATCAAATCGGTCCATAAATTAGAGAGCAGCGAACCCTTTGCTGAACTGTAATTTGGTGGTTTCGTGTTGAAGTCTGCCTTTGAGGTATCTCTCTTTCAATACAGCCACCTTGGAAGATGAGCACTGCAGGCCAGTGGGCTGGTAATTCCTTACCTCTGGATGGGCTGGCTCTTGGATGGGCTGTTTTGATTGGCTATAACCCCGACCAGGAGAAAAAAATATCTTATAAAAAGCAGCCTTAAAAAGAAAGTTCAGGTAAGAAAAGCGTTCATTTCTCTACTCCTATATATGTTGAGCTTTAGAGCTCACACACAGAAACATTCTCCATCACTTTATAGGGATTTAGTAAGATCCAATATATATCATGGCACAGCTTCGGTTGTTTGCAACTACCTTAGTAATATAAAGGTAAAGGGACCCCTGACCATTAGGTCCAGTTGCAGACGACTCTGGGGTTGCTGCGCTCATCTCGCTTTATTGGCCGAGGGAGCTGGTGTACAGCTTCTGGGTCATGTGGCCAGCATGACTAAGCTGCTTCTGGCGAACCAGAGCAGTGCATGGAAACGCCGTTTACCTTCCTGCTGGAGCGGTACCTATTTATCTACTTGCACTTGACGTGATTTCAAACTGCTAGGTGGGCAGGAGCAGGGACTGAGCAATGGGAGCTTACCCCGTTGCGGGGATTCAAACTACCAACCTTCTGATCGGCAAGCCCTAGGCTCTGTGGTTTAACCCACTGCGCCACCCATGTACCTTAGTTATATAATCAGTCTTAAAAGGGGAAATGAATCTCTTGTGTATGTAGTTCATGCTATATGCTTCTGGATACCAGTTGCTGGGATCATCACACAGGACCTAATTAGAGAGAACCAAGAAGAAATGAGAGACAGGAAGGGAAAGCCAGGCTTCTGGCCTGTTCTTATAGTCAGCATAACCGAGAGAGAGAGAGAGAGAGAGAGAGAGAGAGAGAGAGAGAGAGAGAGATAACAGGACCAGATTGAACTAGATTAACTCTGATTCTCTGAAGGAATAACCCAAACATCAGGAACCTTCGAATCGTTTCCAGGCAGAATGGAAACTTGTCAGATAGAAACATCCAGCTTGCTCCAGCTTGTATCACACAGAGAAAGTTCCAGAACCTTATTGAATCAAATAGAATAGATCTCTACACTTTAAACCAATACTTTCTGTACTCAAAAATGCAAGCCATGATATATACTGTGGTAGCTCATGAGGATATAAAATTAATTTTAGCAAATCTGAATTATTAAGTCCAGTTTCATACACTTTAGTCTGTCCCAAAAAAATGCCCTTTAAGAGAGAGAGAGGGGCTGGTAATGGTGAAGACAAATGCAGCGTTTTAAAGCATGATGGAAATGGTTTGAACACGTATTTGCTGCATTCTATGCTATGAAATTGTCGGCGCAGAATTGTCAAACCACTTCCACTACACTTAGAGATATGTCTGTCTTTGCCCTAAGATACAGATCCAACAAGATGTTCATAAGCTTATACAGTATAATCAAAAGAAATTATATAAAGAAGTCACAGAAGATCTTTCTAGGAAGATTGCTCTAAATATTTAACAGATGTGAATGTCTGCTATTATAGCCAATAAATGTTCCCAAATCTTGTTTTTATGCTCTAATACTTGCCTACCTAACACTTTCCTATCCCTGTCCAGATAGGCCACCAGCCTGTATAACTTGCTGTTGAAATGGAACACTCAGGATGAAACGGTGAAATCTGTTATGATTAAATGGGCACAAGATGTTGGACACAACATTATGCTGGCTTACTGGGAACAGTTATGGACCACAGGTATGAAGTTCATGGCATGTAATGCCTTAAGAGAGAATATAATGAAAATGATATACAGGTGGTACATGACACCAGTCAAGCTTACGAAAATCTATCATTTGCCTGATAATAAATGCTGGAAATGTAAAGAGACTGAAGGTACATTCTTTCACCTTTGGTGGACATGCCCAAGGATCAAGGCTTTCTGGGAGATGATCTATAACGAAATGAAAAAGGTATTTAAATATACCTTTCTGAAGAAACCAGAGGCCTTTCTCCTGGGCATGGTCGGCCAATTGGTGCTAAAGAAGGACAGAACTTTCTTTATGTATGCTACAACAGCAGCAAGAATACTTATTGCAAAGTATTGGAAGACACAAGATTTACCCACTCTGGAAGAATGGCAGATGAAGGTGATGGACTATATGGAATTGGCGGAAATGACTGGCAGAATCCGAGACCAGGGAGAAGAGTCGGTGGAGGAAGATTGGAAGAAATTCAAAGATTATTTACAGAAGCATTGTAAGATTAATGAATGTCAGAATGATGTCGGAATGAATTTATGTGATTTTAGCAGAAATGTTACAAAGATTTAGAAAAAACAGACTGTTAATTGGTGAAAGGAGGGAAAGTAAACTTATATTAATATCAAGATAAATTTACAGGACAAAAATTTGAAAAGAGGGAAAGGATTTGCTGAAATGGATAACTAACTTAGAATACAAAAAAGGGAGGTGTGAGGAGGTCAAGGAAATAAGCTAATGAAAGAAAACAAATGGGAAGATTTGCTGTATTTCTTCTTGATTTTTCTTTTTGTTTAAGGGATTTTAATTCTTTGTTCTTTCTTTTTGATCTTTCTTTTTTCTTTTTTGTATTACATCTTTTTTTTGTTTAAAATGATGTTTTTCTTGATTTTTCTTTTTGTACCTTTAAAAACTTTAATAAATATTTTATTAAAAAAAAAAAGATAGGCCACCAGCCAAAGGTGATGGAAGGCACTCTGTGCCGCTGAGGCCACCTGGGCCTCAAGCAACAGCAATTGACCCAGAAATACCCGCTCCTTCAGAGGGAATGTTACCCATTCAAGAGCAGGCCACCTCCCATCCATCTGGTCTAGGGAACTGCCCACCAACAGTGCCTCTGTTTTATCTGGACTGAGTTTCAGTTTAATGGTAAGACAGTTTACTGAGGCAAGACAGTGATCCAAAACATCCACTGCCACTCATTGGTCTGTTGGGCCATATAGTTTTTTAAGGCTACAAACCAATACATTTCTACTCAGCTCTATTAATATGGCTTACTCCCAGGTAACTATATATATGATTGCAGTCTAAAACATTTATAAACTGGAGCATGACAAATGATGGAGATGTAACTTATGAACAGCAGCAGTTCATACATTGTGGAGCTGACAAAAATATGCTGTATTAATCCTCAGTTTTTCAATGTATTGAATAAATGATGGGTTATAATATACATGAAGAACCCCTACATCCTTTAACTGAATGGTTACCTGAAACAGAAGAAATTAAGGACTTAGAAAAGATATCCACTTTTGACTGCTGTCAGAAGGGTTGTGACATAAGCCTGGAGGGTGGTAAAATAACTATCCTTCAATAACAGGTTGATTGTAAAAAAATAAATAATACAGATAATTGTCCCAATAATAAAATAATTGAGTGTGAGAGAAGCCAAATTAATAATCAACTTGTTAAGAAAAAGGTTTCATTTGCAAGGTTTTGGAATGGCAAGTTTCATGATGATATGCAGCCACACATTGTTGTTTCAGTTAATATAATCTTCTAATAGTTCTTTTTGTTCATAAGATGGTTACTAGGAAAGAAAAAAATATTTTCAGTTCATCAGTAGTCAAATTTTCCTTTCACAAAGGCATCTGCGCCTTAATTCCCCCCCCCATAATATAGCAGAAATGTAGGATTTTCTCAACCTCATTTGTATAGATTTGACCTGTTTCATTAAACAGAAGGCCCACAGAGACAAATTCTTTCTTTCTCTTATTAATTTTAACATTAAATATGCCATTCATGCATTTGAGATAATGTGGTCCAAGCCATAAACCATGGGATTTCAAGCCAAAAGACCTACGAACAAAACACATTGTTCACTGTGAATTTGCTAGTTCATTATCATTGTTGAAACCGTGAATACTTAAAAATGGAATATTTGAACTTAAAGCTGGGGAATTCCCATAGGGATAAAGGCAAACAGCATACTAATCATGCACATCACAGCACAGTTTTTCCCCCTGCAGATACTGCAACCATCCACCTTTATCTCCCATATTCCACTAGCTCTGTAACAAAGGCCCAGCTCCTGGGTATTTGAAGATATCGTCCCCGTCTGCAGCCACAATTAATATTATATGACAGAAGACTGGCTAAACCCATCCACCAAGCCCTGCAGCCATCTGTGACAGGTCATAAATATTCAGCCCACAGATTTGGAGCCCTGAGACTGTATTGTACATCTCATATTGCTTTTCCTCTTGCGGAGGCACAAAATAGGTGTGTGTTGTGATGGTGCAGCAGCAGAATAATACCGAAAACCAAGCCTATCCCCCATTTTCCACAGTACTAGAGGCTTTAGTGAGAAGCAATACAGGGTTTGGTTTCCTTTGGATGAGAGACCACTGGAAGCTTACAATGTCTTCATTGATTATCTGTGTTATTTGCAGATGAGTGTGTGTGTAGAAACCAGCCTACTCTGCAAAGGTGAAATTTACATGCACTGCTTGACTCACTGCCCTCTATTGACAAGTGGCCTCCAGAAGATTGGCCAGATAGGAAGGTGGCCCCCCACACCTGACTTCAATGGAATTTTGCCTTCATATATCTTTAGGATCATAGCATCAAGTATTCTTCCACATTTTATCATAAAACTAGTAGTAGGCTGTGGTTGACTTAGTTGAAATACCAAAGCCGTAGAAGTATACTGTAATATTTTATGTGGCCATATAATATTTATTCGGAAGTAGAAAATGCTTCCCAAAGACTGGCTCTTTTCTCTTTCACCCATCAGAGCCTTTCTTTACCGCTTAAAGGACGTGATTGAATTTAGCTGTATTAATGAGAACCCGCCAGTTGCACATATCATTCCCATTAATCTAAATGGCATGTGAAATCAAACACAGAGTCCACAAATAATGGGGCCTTCCCTCTCTCTCTCTCTCTCTTGCTGCATAATGAGTTCGGGGAAGATCTGCCACCCAATAAGGAAGAGAATGGATGTCTGAGAATGCAGGGAGAAATGAAAGAGTTTAAAGTGTCCTACATAAAAGGCTGTGTAAGGCATTCTTTGGAAATGAATGCAGGCTTCGACAAAAGATGAGAGAAAAGGGGGTGCAGGGAGAACCTAGGACTTCATGCAGAGATGTGTCATGCATACAAAAAAAAGGTTGCTAAGGTAATATATAAGGCCACCATCTAAAGGGGAATGAACTGTAGGTAATGGAATGCAGGCAATAATACAGTTTGACGGTGGCCAGACAGGATATTTTAAGGTCTGGCCAAGCTCTTGGAGATGAGGCATGAAGACATCTATATAAAAAGAGGGCAGGACTGAGGAAAAACAATGACACCACTTTACAGTGTGTGTTTTTTTTGTTTTGTTTTGTTTTAAGACTGCTATTGGAGTTTTATGTTCAGGTATATTATATTCAACAATTTAAAAGAGTCATTATCAAAAATAAAAAATCAAGCATGTATTTGTGCATTTTCAATGGCTCAATTCCATGCAACCTCCCACCGCAACCTCCCACCCACTTTCCCACTGCAAGCTATGCAGTTTCTCAGTGTTTTCCTGTGTGTCAGATCATAATTCTCTAAGATGTCTGTACTGATCTGATTAGACATCTCTAGGTGATGATTCCTTTGAAATGTAGGACAGCGATTGCCATTGATCAAATGCAAATAATCTCAGAATCATTAAAAGAATAAGGCAACACAGAAAATGACTGGATGACTTTACTCTTGCTGGTAGACCCTGGTAGACACACATCTAATATATCAGAGAGATCTTTAGAATTAAAAGGGACAAACATACCCTCCAACATTTCTCCAATGAAAATAGGGATGTCCTATTCCATAATGGGGACGTGGATGGCGCTGTGGGTTAAACCACAGAGCCTAGGACTTGCCGATCAGAAGGTCGGCGGTTTGAATCCCCGTGACGAGGTGAGCTCCCGTTGCTCGGTCCCTGCTTCTGCCAACCTAGCAGTTCGAAAGCACGTCAAAGTGCAAGTAGATAAATAGGTACCGTTCCGACGGGAAGGTAAATGGCGTTTCCATGTGCTGCTCTGGTTCGCCAGAAGCGGCTTAGTCATGCTGGCCACATGACCCGAAAAAACTGTCTGCGGACAAACGTCGGCTCCCTCGGCCAATAAAGCGAGATGAGTGCCGCAACCCCAGAGTTGGTCACGACTGGACCTAATGGTCAGGGGTCCCTTTACCTTTACCTATTCCATAATGATAATTTTACTATTTATACCCCCCACATCTTACTGGGTTGCTCCAGCCACTCTGGGCAGCTTCCAACATACTATATATAAAAATATAATGAAACATTAAACATTAAAATAAACTTCCTTATACAGTACAGGATTGCCTTCAGACGGCTCATCTATGGTGGGAATACCCACATCTTGCTTTCTTCTGGAATAAGATTTATCATGAGATATAAAAGATGATTAAAGCACATATTCAATTTTCTCCTCGTTCTCACAACTAAATGTGGGGACAGATGCTATGAAGACATTTTGCCAAAATAAACTTCTGACACAGATGCTGGCAAATCGTTGAAAAAAATCTGACTATATCCTTATGGTATAAAAATCTCTGGAATTTAGATATTTCAGATAAAATAATACATAAGTGACAGGTCTCTAACAGACAGGAAGATCCTGATAATTTCTATTCAGTATAATGGGACTTTATTTAATATACTTTTGTTTCAGACTTACAGACATCGCTCTCCATGCCATCTAGAGAAATATGGTTGCCATGATTTTGAATTGGGTGTAGTTATTTAATGTTTAAGTTTTGTTTGGCCTACCTTTGGTTGGATGTATTATTGAACTTTTATTATTGTTTACTTGTCTTTGTGGTTCCATAATTATTTGAAAACAATAAAAAAATTGGGGTTTTTTAAATGGACAAAAGAGATTTGTAGGAATTAAGGTCAGTGTGAGATATAGTTATCAAACGAAACAGAAAAATCTCCCGTAGAAGTTTGCTCTTTTTTAGGGGTGGGGGGTGGGGAAAGGTGCTGGCACTCAGCATTAAGTTGTTATAGTAAGTGCCACACTTTTAACATTTGAAAAAGAAAAGGGTACGGCATCCCCTTGAGTATACCCCCCCCCAAAAAAAGCAGTGTAGAAGGAGCAGCTCATATTGAAGAAACTTGGATAAATGAGAGTTAACATAATATACTTTGTCTGGAAATGTTTTCTCCAAATGAAGATGAAAGAAAGCATTTCTTAAAAATAAATAAATTGATGGCTCTATGGAAAATATACAGATCAAAATTAAACTTTAGAAGAAATGATGCTCCATGCTTCTCTTTCCTTCTCATAATACGTAGTATGACATTGTTTATTTATTTATTTATCATCATCACCTAAAATTGCTAGATACTATACAAACATTACAACACATGGCATTCTTTGGTTCCTCACCCTGATGTCAACTCACATCACCAGCTGTTGTCATGAGAGATGGCATATGACTCAGTGATGCTAGACTATATAACTAAACATGGTTGAGAAGGGAGAGATCAGGCTCATGTCTCCTATAAGTTCTAGTTCCATTCATGTTGTCCCTTCCCTCCTGTGCTGAGACAGCAGCTCAAAGAACCTGATGTCTGGATCTAGACCAGGGATGAGAAACCTTTCTGTCTGCATTCTCTTCTGGTCAACCTTCTGAAGTCTCACCAGTAGTGGGCAGGGCCAAAGTGGATGGAGCAACAGACAAAAGTTTACCTTTGTATAGCAAGCTAGTTTCCACACGCACACGCACACATACACACACAAATATACACACCCTCTCTGCCCACCATCTTGACCAGGGTTTCCCTAACTTGGGCCTCCAGCTGTGTTTGGACTACAAATCCCATCATCCCTGACTGCTGGTCCTGTTAAGAGAAGAAGAAGAGTTTGGATTTGATATCCCGCTTTATCACTACCCTAAGGAGTTTCAAAGCGGTTAACAATCTCCTTTCCCTTCCTCCCCCACAACAAACTCTCTGTGAGGTGAGTGGGGCTGAGAGACTTCAGAGAAGTGTGACTAGCCCAAGGTTGCATGTGGAGGAGCGGAGACACGAACCCGGTTCACCAGATTACGAGTCTATCGCTCTTAACCACTACACCACACTGGCTCTCTAGGGATGATGGGAAGTGTGGTCCAAAATGAGCTGCAGACCCAAGTTTGGGAAACCCTGATCTTGAGCAATGAGTTATCATCAGAGTTCAAGTGCAGTCAGGTGCTTGGATGTGCAGCAGGGCCAGTGAAGTGTCTGGGCAGGAGAAGAGGTGTGTAGCTTTGGGAGAGGTCCAAGTGTGAGACAGATTCCTAGAGGGCCACATTTGGCTCCTGGACCTAAGGTTCCCCACCCCTGATCTAAACCCATTCCTTCTTCCATGTTGTGGACACCTCAACCCAGCCATTGGCATGATCAACCCCCTTTCCCTGAACATGGCTGTGCCACCCTAGGTTCTTATTCTGGACTGGGAAAGGTCAGTTAGATGGCAGGATGGGGGACAATGAGAGATCCATCTTGTCCATCTTACAAGGTAGTCTTTCTCAGAAGCCAAAATTAGCAGTGGCTTGCAATTAGGGCAGAACAGAAGGCATCCAAACCACTTCTCAGGTAACTACTATTTGCAACACTGTACCGTCAGTCCCTAGCTGCAAACTGCCTGTTCAGTTATGTCTGAAAGCATGAATTAATTAATTAGTATGATGAATGAGTCGATGCACTCATCACAGATTAGAAATATGGATTGCCCATTGAACTTCAGTTAATCAGAGCTGATCCTCTGCAAAAAGTGTTGTGGCTGATGGCATTGCAATATGGACAATGAATGCAAAATGCAGGCAATGTGCTTAAGATGAATTTTCCAAAGAATAAATTGTGTGCATTACTTAAGCAAGAAAGACCTGGATATCTTCAAAATATCTTCTTCAAGGTACGGCAATTTATACTCTTTTAACATTAATCTATAAACAAACCAGTTAATTTATAGCCAAGGCGGGTGAATGATGGCAAGAAGGAGGAATAATTTTAAGTAAATTGGCTGTTGCTGGTGAATATAATGGAATTTCTTATTTAAATAACAATGCTTGGAGCCAGAGTTTTGTGTGCACTCTGACATGCATATGGAACTGCCGCTCATGCAAGATTGCACTATTGCTGAGCAAAAAGTTATCTGAAGAGAACTTTCAGCTGGAATATTCAGCCTGGGGTGAATGATGGGGACTTACTTATGGGGGAATTTATGTAGGTTTTGGGGGTGGGGTGGTTTACAAGCAGCAACAGATTTCCTTTTGGTGGCAGACTCACAATGGCGGCTACTGAACTTTGAGAAAGCATACAGACCATACATTTAAAGGCACTCCCCAAAGAATCCTGGGAACCGTAGCTTTTTAAGGGTGCTGGGAATTGTAGTTTTGTGAGGGGCATACCAGTTTGCAGGATTATTGAGGGCATGTGTAGCTGGGGTGTAAGAATTCATACAAAGCCCACCCAAGGATGGGAAGAGAGGTGAAGACATCCAGGGTTGGAACACAAACATGCAGATCAGATTGGACGCCTGTGAACCTTTCAGAGCATTGTTCTTCATAAAATACCAATGCTTCCAGGAACTGATTAATGCAAACTTGTTGATACGTGCAGAAAGCACCACACTTTCTAGGTGCTCCAAGAAGCTATAAAAGTTTTTGTTTTTTTAAATGAACCAGAAAGCCCTTGGACCATGTCATTAAAGAAAAAGTAAATGGGGACAAACAGTACTTGGAAAGAGTTCATAGACTTGAGATCTAATACACATGCCTGTGTTCCAGTCTGAGCATGATCTGTTGAATGTGGACTGGGAAGGTTTCACTCCAAGTTGTGGAGTGAACCAACCCCCCTCCTTATAGACATTCAGTGAGATTAGCTTACCAGTCTACTCATATGCAAGAGATACAAACTGGATTGATACCATTCTATCTATTCCTAGAAGATGAAAGCATTTTATTAAGAAGCTGTACACGTGTCACTACAAGAATGGGGGTGGGGAGAGAGCTTGACCCTTTTCAAAGGTCATCATCACTATGCAGCACGATTGCTTCCTTGTTTCTGCCTTTCTAGGCAAAAGTAGGGTATAGGGAGATCTTCCAGCAGCAATACATTCCGAGGAGACAGGTGCCAGAAGCATTGAAAATCTTCTTTCAAGAAAGGTATTTCTGCCAGATTTCTGGATACCCTGGTTTTGTTATACATGTACAAAGGCAGAACAAAGAGCTATGTTTGGCAGTAATCTCAACTGTTGATAGGAATCTTCACATCTCCATTGGGAATGACCACAATCTCATTGAATAATTTAGTTTCTGATCTTTCAGAATGGTTAAACATTGTTCATACTTGCATAACCAAGTCTGCAATTAGTGTTCTTTCTGGCTGGCTCTTTGCCAAGCTACACAATAAGGTTTTAAAAAGCACAGCCTTACCTCCCCCCCCCCCGAATTTGTGAACCCCCCCCCCAAAAAAATCCACCTGGAGGGGTAGGAATTAGCTCCTGATCAGACTACTTTGCCTTTTTAATTTATTCCAGTAACAAGGCTATTTATAACTGAAGCACACCACAACTCCAACCATAGCTTTTTAAAATTTACATCTACGGTGATCTTCTCCAAAATCAAATAAAGCTGGTATAACTATCACTTCTTTTCTATCCAGGTGATGTTATACTTGGGGATCTGTTGGCTGAAGAGAATCATCCCACCGTATTCAGTGCAGAAGTGTGATGAGACTGACAGTGAGGTTGTTTCCAGTCTACCCGTTGGCTGAGCAAGCCATTCTGAATGGTTTACACAGTTTGTGAGGAAGTTATACAGTGGAAGCTATTTATTTAACAGCCATTCCATTTTGTTAGCAGGGAGGTTATTCTGCACTTTCCGGTGCACTCTCCATTATTATTTTTTACTGCAAAAAGGGGCTTTTGTTTGTTTTGAATCCCATACCCGCAAACTAGTGAAAGTGTCCCAAAAGCAGTGCAGGAAAATATTGATGGGTTTGAAAACTCAATCACTTGCCAAATTTCTCCGGCCTCTGCACTACTTTTGGCAATGAAGGCTTGGGAGCTCCTATTTGCTGGAGGAGTGGGGCATCCTACACTTTGGCAACCCTTGCTGGCAGAAACACTTCATATGCCATTTGACTTTTAACTTTTTTTGTTATACCATGCTGAGTGTTCTGATGTTATCGTTATTGCTATTTATTAATTGCGGTATTTTCTGATTTTATTCAGTGCTTTTTCCTGGCGGTTCTCAAACGTATGCAGTACCAGCACCTTTCCCCCACCCAATGTTAAAAGTGTGGCAGTTACTGTAACTACTTCATGGTTAGTACTAGAACTGTAAAAAACAACAACGGGTATATTATATATTTTTTATATTATATTATATTATATTATATTATATTATATTATATTATATTATGTTACATTATATTATATTAGGCTGCTCAAGTTGGCTCTAAAAGGCAGTTTATAAATATTTTGAATACTAAAACAAACTAATATGTACATTGATGCATCTGTACTTCTAAGAACTTGCTGAATGAGCATGGAAGTATTATATAGAAATTGTATGTATATTTAATTAAATATATTCATGCATGTGAACAATCTAAAAAGAATGTTTTTTGCTTGAGAAATACTGTTTCATTTATTTATGACATTTGTTCGCTGATCATCTAAAAAATACTCTTGGGACATACAAAGCAAGAACATATTAAAATTGTTCCATATAGTAGAGATAAGTATAGCATTTATAGCTCAGATTGAAACCAACATTAAACCACAACAGCTTCAGTGAAAGGTGTCTACCTGGAGCTGAAATTGCCATGAAGTACCAGGCAAGCTTCTCTAGGGAGGTAAGGTAAAGGTAAAGGGACCCCTGACCATTAGGTCTAGTCGTGACCAACTCTGGGGTTGCGGCGCTCATCTCACTTTATTGGCCGAGGGAGCCCAGCGTACAGCTTCCGGGTCATGTGGCCAGAATGACTAAGCCGCTTCTGGCAAAGCAGAGCAGCACACGGAAACACCGTTTACCTTCCCGCCGGAGCGGTACCTATTTATCTACTTGCACTTTGACATGCTTTCGAACTGCTAGGTGGGCAGGAGCAGGGACCGAGCAATGGGAGTTCACCCCGTCACGGGGATTCGAACCACCGACCTTCTGATCGGCAAGTCCTAGGCTCTGTGGTTTTACCCACAGTGCCACCCTTCTCTAGGGAGGTACTACCACGTAAAAGGCTCTCTCCTCAGTAGCCTGTTGCTTCACCTGACTTGGAAGGAGCACACAGCCCGGGGGCCTCTGAAGAGGATAAAGATCTCATGGTTCAGGTAGGCATCTGTGAAAGGAGGAAATATTTCGGGTGATTTGTTCCCAAGCTGTTTAGGGATTGATAGGTTTAAAGTAGCACTTTAAATTGGGAAACTTACCAGGAACCAGTACGGATGGCAAAGTATTGGCAAAATATAATCAAAACACCCAGATCTAGTTAATAGACCTGCAGTTTCATCAAGGCAGTTTTAAAAGGGAGCCCTACTTGCAATGCATGATGCGAGGTCACCACAGCATGGATAACTGTGGCTAAGCTATCTTCATTCAGAGATGATCACAGCTGGTGTATCAGCTGCAGCTGATAAAAGGCAATTGGAGCCGCAGAAGCTACTTAAGCTTTTAATGATAATGTTGGGCAACGTGTGGCCTTCCAGATGTTGCTGGATTCCAGGCTCCCATCAGTGCCAGCCAACATGGCCAATAGTCAGAAATAATGGGAGTTATAGTCCAGCAACATCTGAAACAGCACAGGTTGCCCATTCCTGCTTTTGATGGAGCATAATCTTTTCTAGAACAAGTTGAATACCATTTACCTGGGTGAGGAAACACTCACCAACACTCTATATTTGCATTTTGAGTCTGTTTTTTCAGCCTTTCTCCAATTCAGGATGTACACTGCCTCACCGGTGCCTGATGGAAATGAGAGAAGACTTTGGTGTCATCTGCATACAGGATTTTACCCATATGCATGTTTATTTGATATGTGGGAAGAGACCGATTAATTATATGAGTTTTATTCAATTAAAAATTATTTAAGCAGGATTCAGCGCAATGCATTTGTAATAATAAATTAATAATCATTTGCAGATTTTAAAAGTCAATTTTATTAAACCGCAGCAGCAGCAACAACAACAACAAACAACAACAACAACAATAATAATAGGGAAGCAAAAAGGTGTAGACACAGGACACTACACCTATACAGTATAAGACAATACACAAAATTAAGTTTTTGTTTTTAAGAAAATGGACAATCAATTGCAGCAGATTTATTTCATGTGAATTTTGAGGATGAAAATCGCTCAGTGCAAGATTCAGTTCTAATTCAGTTCTATAAGCTCTTACCAAAAAGGTATCAAGTGGGAAAATCAGCAACCTAAACATGTCTGAGATGTTATCTTGGCTTTATTTTTATTAGTCAATATGAGAAGAACACAATGGCTCCAGCTTTGTAATATCAAAGATACATGAGGGAACATCTGCCATTATGACAGAATCATAAATCACAACACTGAAATCCTGACACATTTTCTCTGCAGTGAGAACATTCTCTAGATGAAACAACTGACAAATTGCCTAGATAGGAATATATTTTGCAAAAATATTATCTTTAGACATGACAGAGTCTCCAAATTTTCTACATCTGCTTCAAATGGTTATTTTTAAATGTTATTGGTGAGTAGTATTTTTCATGTGAGATCTATTCTAAAAGCCATGATATGAACAGTTAGCCTAAGGTATCAGTTTTGATTCTCAAGCACTTAGTCAGTGCACACAGCATTAATTTCAACAGGGCAAACATTAGCAGAAGCTGTGTCTTCAGTCTACAAACGCACTTGTCACATTTGATTTAGTATCATTTTTCTTAGTAGGCTGCAATAATCACATGTTCCTCAGACTCACATGCTCCTGCATGCTGAAATTATAGGCTTACACTGCAATCTAAATCCTGGCCAAGCAGCAGCAGGGCTTAATGGAGTGGTGGAGCTACCATCACATTTGCAGCCTTGGTGCTCATGCCACTTGGGAAATGGGGCATAATTCATTGGGCCTAGATCCATCAAGTGAGAGCATGAGGTAAGCTCTGCTCCTTTTCCTGCCCATTGCCCTCAAAATACCCAATTTTGAGGCTTTCCACAGTTGGCTATCAGTAGGCATCCCACTAGCAGAACTTCTGCCCAACTGAACATTCTCTTACATGCATTTTCTACCCTTAAGATTTTTTGGGTCTTTAAGCTTAAAGACCGTAATTGTTGAAAAATCAATTCACATTCTACTCTTTTAAAATATATTTTACCCTTCAGCCAGCTCCTTGTAACATTCTGGATGCTGGGAAAAAATGGTTGAGACACATTTGGAGGAACTTAAATTGAACTGTGATTTGAACACAAACTGTTCATTTTGTAAAGGGATAAACATGAACTAGAATGTGAAAACACAAATAGAACTTTTGGGGCGTGTTGCACTTGAACTATAAGTAGTTCCTTTTTAAGATAAGCTTTCCAAGCTCTGATATTATCACACTGAATGCTGGCAAATGGCAGCCAGTGAGGTGGAGCAGGTGTGAGAATAATCTCAGCATGGTGGTATCACACAATGCATTTTGTTTTGGTAGATGTTCCAGGGGGCAAGAGAGGGAGATGTGGAACTACTGCTTTCAGCAGAAGCCATTCATTCTCTGTAGCCTTTGTCAAGCAGGTACCCTCCAGCTACTTTGGCCTACAACTCTCATCTGTCCCAACTGTGATGGGAGATGTAGTCTAAAACAGCTGAAGGGCATCAGGTTGGAGAAGGCTAATGTACTGCATTGTTTAGTCCTGCCCTGACAAGCCTTTCATAGTGTCACAATGTTCTTTCCCCTCTTCTCTGGTTCAAAAGGGCTTCCTTCAAGAGAAACTACAGAACATCACAATAGCTACAAACACCACTTGCTCAAACTTTTTAGCTTTTAATTCACAAGCTATTGCAAGAGATTTCATAAGCAACTGGTGGGGGGGGCAGTTTTGAAACAAGCTGCAGAGAAATTGTTTCCTGTAACCAACTGTGATTATGAAGGTGTGTGAGCTCTTCATCCTGCAGCTAATTTGACCATATTTCTTGAAACCTTGTGCATATCTTCTGCAAATCTGTCCAGCTCATGTAAATAGGTGCAGTCACTGTTTGTCTAAATGCAAATATGCCTGTTTTTCCTATGCAGCAAATAGATTACATTGAATGACTCCAGGTTTGATTTCATGGCGCTAAGCCAGGGGTCAGCAATTTTTTTTCAGCAGGGGGCCGGTCCACTGTCCCTCAGACCTTGTGGGGGACCGGACTATATTTTGAAAAAAATAATAAATGAACGAATTCCTATGTCCCACAAGTAACCCAGAGATGCATTTTAATTAAAAGGACACATTCTACTCGTGTAAAAACACGCTGATTCCTGGACCATGTGCAGGCCAGATTTAGAAGGTGATTGAGCCGGATCCAGCCCCCAGGCCTTAGTTTGCCTACCCATGTGCTAGGCCCATTTTTCAGTTCCTCAAACGGAAAGACTTTAAACTTTGAGGAACTAAAAGGAATGAGGAATTCAAGGCCACATCTTTCAATTTTGCTGTCTGCTTACTTCCTCATTATAAAGGGCAGGCCAAGCAGCATGAAATCAAGATATTCCATCATGCATGCTCCAGATTTCTTTTGTAATGGAAAAGCTACATCCACTATGCATCGGGGAGAAGAGGGACTTGTGGAAGAAGGTCTTCACTTTTTACACAATCCCAAGGCATGATATGAAGGCATATGATAAAGTGACTTCACTGAAGACAAGGTAGATCAGTGCCTCCAGGAATATCCATGTATAGTGGATTGAGTTCTGTGAGGGAAGAAAGGTGGGATAGGAAAATATTAACTAAACAATATGCTCATTTACATGAAATGCTATGGTATAGAGAAGGAAAAACATATTGGGGGGGTGACGATGGCACTTTTCCCTCTCATGCCTCGGGCCCGCTCCCACTTAGATAAATTGCCCCCACCTCACTGAACAACCCTTTACCCGAAGGTTTCTTTTCCTTTCCTCTTTAAATTCTAACCCAGAGTATCCTGTGAGGGGAATTCTAGTAAGCTGGAGTCTCAGACAGATTTTCTTTAAATAAACAATAAAGATTTATTTAAGGCATGATAGTATTTAACACAAATGGTTACTTCAGTGATACAGTGCAATTTCACTTTAATGCTGTCCTCAGTTGTTTTTGCCTTATCAGTTTGGTTCCTTTATACGGTGATACTTTCTTTCAGTTATTCACCCCCTTCCACAATCCAGCTCCTGAGGTACCTAAAGCAATAGACCCAAGGATTCTCCACAGCCCCTCCCTTCCCTGGGTTTGGGAGTTTCTTTTCTTTAGAAGAATCTCTCCCCTACAGACTAGATTTGAGTCCCAAGTAGGCTGTACCTTTCCAGCTCCTACTTCTCCTGGCTCAACCTCTGCCTCCCAGTAAAATTCAGGTCTGTTCCTCCAACAGGACACCACACTCTTTTTGTGGTTTTGTTTTCCAGAACCAACTCTTTCTTGCTTTCACTCCTTCTGAAGGAATGGGTTTCTGTGCAGTCACTTTGAAACTGACCCATAATCCCCATTTTTCCTCCTCCAAGGGAGCATTTCTAAAATGCTCTAACTTGAGCTCTTGAGCCAAAACCCAGCTGTATAAACAAGTGTTCAAAGCTCTCTCCTTTATCAGTCCGTGACGGCAATGAGTGACCTTGCCAGTTCCAGTAGAGCAGGGATGACGCGTCTGGATCTTATCTTACATCCTGACCACAAAAGACACACAGACCTTGTCAAGTCTGACAAGAGACCCGGGAACGGTGCCAGGAGTTGGTGACCTCCTGCCCCAAGATAAGAGTATAGGAACAGGAACAACCTTTTATGGTCAAGAGTGCCGGAACAGGAATAACTGTTTATGGTCATGGATGTCAACTTACGTGTATAAGCTGACGTGCTTGAATTCCTGGGGAAGCGGGGAGAGGGTTCATGGAGGATATATATACTGCATGAAATTTCTCATTTCTTTGGACTTGCTGTGAGCTGACCGCGCAAGTGCCTTCTGCTATCCGGAGAGCAGAATAAACTCTTTCTCTGAACCAACCCTCGGTGTCATTTGACTTCCTTCCTCCCGTCCAGGAGCAACGCTCACCCTACCAATTGGTAAAGTCCAATAAGGCTACACTTCTACCTCAACCTGTCTCCTAACCTGTCTCCCTACCTATCTCTTGACCTCTCCAACCTCTATTCCAACCCACTTCAACCAACCCTCTCCAGACAGAGGGCCTTCTCGGTAGTGGCACCTGCCCTGTGGAAGGCCCTCCCAGCAGATGTGAAGGCAATAAACAACTATTTTACTTTCAAAAGACAACTTCCCTCTTTAGGGAAGTTTTTAATGTCTGATGCTGTATTGTTTTTAATATTCAGTTGGAAGCCACCCAGAGTGGCTGGGGAGACCCAGCCAGATGGGCGGGGTATAAATAAATAAATTATTATTATTATTATTATTATTATTATTATTATTATTATTATTCCTCTCTCAAATCCCCTCCTTTTAAACTCTCTCTCCTGGAACTACAGCCAATCTGAGGCTGCCATTCATTAACCATTTGCTGGCAGGGAAAGCAAGAAAAAAACAAACACATTTTGATCCAGCTGGTCCAGCAAAACCAACTTTTTCATCACAGGGGGTGTTTACTGCAGGAGTGATTATGCTGGGTGCTGGAACGTTATTTGCCAATATTATAAGCCTGGGGTGTTGTAGGACAGGTCTGACAGTGATCCCTTTGTTTGACAGGGCTAGACTGACCCAAGATCACCCAATGGGTTTCAAGTTAGTGTGATGCATAGTGGACCACAATTGCTTGTGTTAAATTGACCCTGTCCGGTTCATTTCTGGTAGGAAATTCAATAAGAAATGCAACCAAGGATTCCAGCAAGACAATACCCTTTATTAACTTTATTGCAGTAAAGGACAGTCCCATAAGTACTGTACTGATCACAGGTTTCACGCAGCCTTTTATACTCTTTTACATACAGCTTACATAACTAGTTCCATCTTGTCCATTCCACATCAGCCATGACAACATCTCCATATCGGAACATCCTACAAGTCATACTAGTACAATAAACTAACCTTTGATCAATAACAACAAACAAAAGCAGATCACACAATGGTTAATCGTTAACCTAATCAAACATAGATCTTGGATCTATGCAGTTTTATGCTATAACCATGTTCAAGCTAACTAATACTTTCCAAATATGAATATATGTATTCCTATATGCATTGAATTACCTTACTAACATTCTTAATGTCTTTTATTGCTATATTAAGTGTTATTTACCTTTCACTACCATGCCAGGGCTGGTGCAAAATCCAGTCACCAACCTGGCTCCATGCCTGGGTAAGCACTTCCAGTGCATGCACATGAAAAGTTAAGAAAAAGAGTGCCCACACATGTGCAGTAGGACAAGAAATTCAGTGCTGTGCCCAAACAGAAACACATGCAGGCAGCAAAGCTCACCAGTAATAATTTACTGAGGTTCAACAGCTTAAGAACATAGTTACAACATCACTGGATCCCCTGTGATGGTGAAAAACTTCATAACTGAAGACCGATGAAAGACAAATGAAGAACTCCAGCTTAGAGGTCCAGATATATCTCGGATCTGTGACCCTGGCTCTTTACAGACTCAGCAGAGTTAATTCACAAACAGGTGCACATCTGCCATAACAAAGATAAAATGTAGCTGACTACTCAGAAACTGTATGTCTACACCCATTAAAAAAACCACCCTGACATATGATGTCTCAGCAATAAGCAGAACTATACCAAATTATTCAACTTTTGATATTAATTCTTGCCAACATTAGTTCTTGCGAACTATAATTACACACAAAGCACAGTGTTCATATTTGGGAACACAGGTCATTCATATTTGAGTACAGGTTAAGCTGACAAGTCAACAGCCTTTGGTCAATACAGTCAGCGTTCCCTGATACATTAATTAGTATTTAACATCCAGATAAACAATAAAACTTTCCATTATTTCTGTTTTCACATTTATACTAGTCTAGAAGTTGGCATCACCTTGCCAATAAAGGTCTGTATAGTTAAAGCTATGGTTTTGAGAGCTGGACCATAAAGAAGGCTGATCGCCAAAGAATTTATGCTTTTGAATTATGGTGCTGGAGGAGACTCTTGAGAGTCCCATGGACTGCAAGAAGATCAAACCTATTCATTGTTAAGGAAATCAGCCCTGAGTGCTCACTGGAAGGACAGATCCTGAAGCTGAGGCTCCAATACTTTGGCCACCTCATGAGAAGAGAAGACTCCCTGGAAAAGGCCCTGATGTTGGGAAAGATGGAGGGCACAAGGAGAAGGAGACGACAGAGGACAAGATGGTTGGACACTGTTCTCGAAGCTACAAACATGAGTTTGACCAAACTGTGGGAGGCAGTGGAAGACAGGAGTGCCTGGCATGCTCTGGTCCATGGGGTCACAAAGAGTCGGACACGACTAAACAACAACAAGAAGAAGTTCTAAACAGGCATACAAACTCAATCCTCCAGAGCAGATGGAGAAATTATTTGTCATTTTCAAGTTGGATAGCTAGTGCCAAATGGCAGTATCTCTTCCACTACTGCACCTTTTAGAGTGTATTTATGGACCATCGGCTTTGAGCATCTCAGCATCACCTATATTTTTAGAGGAAATCATTTTATCTTTGCAGACATCTAGACTTAAAATACAAAAGTTGTTTATAAATGTTTATTGGAAAGGTGCAAGTTGTTCAGCATTTTACTGATGACTGGAATAGGGTGTGTTCCATTCGTCTCAATAAATGGGAGAGCTGCTTTAGCATCTGTATCTAGTGTTTCTTCAGATTTAAAGCAAATACTGATTAAACAGAAATTGAGGTTCTGAGTATAATGGGCTCTCCGGCATCTTGATAGAAGGGAAATGCCTAGTTCAGATATATACTGATGACAAAATACAGATATGCTTTTTGAGGCATATGACGTGAGAATGTCCTGTAGTGTTCTCTTTCTGTTAATAAATGATTGCTCATATTAACTTTAGGGAAAACCTTTGACACTTGCAGATATTCACACTTTTAAATGATATTCCTGTGGTGTCGGGATTATATAGTTGTTAAGAGACTTATACTTCAAGGCTGGATGGATAAACACCCACATTCCACTATTTGGACATATATTAATAGGTATGTTTAAATCAGGATTACTGTTTCTGTTAATGTGAGTTTTATTTCCTTTTTGTTGTATTTGCAAAATAAAAAACTATTAAAAATGATATTGACATGAACTTAGTCAATTTCAAGTAGCTGAGCAAAGGCTGTATGCTCCCCAATTATTTCCTCCATATAATTTTTTTCAACAAGCATTTGAAGCAGAGATTCTTACTCCAGTGTATCTGTATTGCATTTGAAATGGTTACTACTGATGTCTTTATTGTTAATAGCTTTGAGGTGTTTCATGTGAGGTGATTCATAAATGAACAAAATAAATGAGACAATTTCTCCCCCTGCCCTGTCACACCTAGTTAATGGACCACTATGATTTTGCCCATTTAGTATTCTATTAAGAGTCTTTGTCAAAATGCAGAGACACATTGGTAAATGATTGTCTCCTCCCTGCTTAATTCAGGTTTCCTATGATCAGCAAGATGACCAGTTTCCATTTATTTCAACTTTTATCTTTTACTACTCCAAAGGGAACAAAATGTTCAGGTATTTCAGCATCAAAGAGATTTGTTCTTTTTTTTTTTAGTGACCTGACCGAAAGGGAAATTAGGCATTTCCGGACTTCCGGGGTGGCGCCATCGGCAATGGCGGACTCCCTCTGAACCGGAGGGACCAGCTCCGCGCGAAACGGGTCTCTTCCGCTACAGCGAAGCGGGGACCCTTTAAAAAATCACAGGTGGATGAAGCCTGTGACCATGGGACTCGGCAGGCACCTTTAGCGCCCCCCCCCAACCCGCAAAGGAACCCATAAACGGGCTCCGAAGCGAAGAGGGGGGTGTGGCGCGGTGCTGTGAGTCTACTGCTTTTTCCGTGGAGTGAAGCCGCATAGCCGTTGCCGGAGAGCGCTGCCTTTTTCCTGGGACAATTTGGTATCTAAAGAATCACCCGTGAGTACTTAAAACTCGAACAATTGGACTTCAAATAAGGATTGGCCAGTAGAGAGGAATTGGACTTAAAATTTACTTCAATTTGGTACTGAAACGGGAAGGTCTAAACAGGAAGTCAGCCTTCCGTTTCTTTGTAGTCAGAATAAAGCAAAGATAACGTAACTAGAGCATAGAAATTCACCTTTAAAGGACTGGCTTTCATCATTTAAAATCGTGGAACCCCCCTTCGGTAGCAGGAGAAGAAGGGGGACCTCTTTTTGGATTGTCTAAACCTGCAGAAGTGAGTTTAAAGTAAAGTAACTTTCCACCGTCCTGATCCTGGAGCGGAGTGTCAGGACTGATGTTTGAAGCTCATTGACCAGAGACAAATGTTTCTGACAGATAGTTAAAAGAAAAGTAACATAGTGACTCCATTGTTTCCTTTCGCATTTCAAAGGAACAAATATTGACTGAATATTTTAAAAAAGAAACTTTGTTGCTATTGTTCTTAAAAGAAAGAATAAACAAGTTGTCCCCCTAGAGGGAGACTGTGAAATTGTAACCAACTTCAGGAGCTTGCAGCTGTTACAGATTACAATTGTGGGAAAGGACTTGTGACCTTGCAGGACAATGTTTTCAGAAGCTCTGTTGGGTGCTTTCTGTAAAATAAATGCCCTATTGGATCAGCTAAACCAGAAGACGGACTTGATGACTAATGCGACCAGAAATTTTGAACAGGCAGTAGGAAACTACATGGAGCCTACCCAGGAACTAAAACAGGAGTGTGCTATGACAGCACAGATGAGAGAAGAGGATACTGCTGAATCCTGGGTGTCAGAAATGGAGGGAGCTGCGGCCCTGCAGGATCATGAGCCTTTGGATTTGATAAATGAATTTGGAAAAAACCAGGCTTGGAAAGATAAAGTTAGGTTTGGTTTGGAAATGGGGGGTTGGAATGACCCTCCCATGCCGGGATGTTTGGACTTTCTGAGTCTGGTAATGGGCCGTCAGATGTTTGGAGCTGTAGGGCTTTTAATTTTGGAGGGAATCTGAAACAGGTGTTTAAATATCACATGGAGTTTAGTCTGGACTATGGAAATGGGGCTGATCTGTTGAAAAGGGTCAAAAATATTACTAAGCTGGAGTTCCTACGAGTGGAAGGAAAATATGAAGAAGAGGGCATGGAAGGGACATGGAAGAGACTTGAGGGCCTCGGATATAAGGACACCAGGTTAATGCGCTAGATAAATGGGACAAAAAGGACTGACAAAATCCGGAACCAGGAGGAAGGGACGCTGGATGAAGATTGGATTGTTTTACTTGTTTTTCTTTTATCATTAGGACTGCTTTAAAATAATTGATGAATGCTAGAAAAATGTTGAAACGGAACTACTTGGTTCTAGTAAAAATGTTTAAAGAATTAGGTTAATGGTATGGTTATGAGAAGTCGGTAAAAATAAGATTTAAGTTTTAAGTTTCAAGGTTTGCTATAAGACAAGATGAAAAATAGATTAAGATAATGTAAGGACAAAATATTATGAATTATGGATTGGATTTGCTGTGATAATTATTAACCAGGATACAAGAAAGGGGAGGAGGAGGAGGTCAAAGAAAGAAGGTAACGAAAGTTAAAAACTTGAGAATGATGGATGTATTTTTTCTTTTTCTGTTTTGTCTTTTTTCTGTTTTTTCTTTTTTATAATTTTAAAAAATCTTTAATAAATATTATTTTTTTTAAAAAAAGGAAATTAGGCATTTCCTGTGAGCTGTGGTTATACATGCTTTTATTTATAAATAGCTTGTTCAAGATAAAAACAGAATTCTGAACAGTGGATTTTACTTGCTACCCCTTCACTTCAAGATTCTTTCCACCAAATTGTTTGTTGTGAAACTAGCTTTTTGCAATTTGTTAATGGCAGTGTTACTGCCCTCAGAGACATGAACTTAAGGACTGGGAGAGTTGTGGTCTGTTAAGCTTCAATTACATATTCAGACTGGTACCAGTAATGTAGTAGGTTTTTAAAAATAGGATTATATACAGCTCCATGGCAATGCTTTAAACACAGGTCTGCTACAGTGTTTTTGCTAAACCAGCACACCCCTGCAATGCTAGGAGTTCGTCCCAGCAACTGTCCATCTTTCCACTGCAAATTTATATTGGGTAGTGGATACAGTCTCTTTCAGAGCAGGCCTGTATAGTAACAAGTTTCACTTGTTTCTCAGATAAATGTGGTATTCTCCTTAACGCTTTTAGAACATATGTTAGTCTGTCTGTATGGTCCAAACGGCTACATTCCTGTATGTGTTTTTATTACTTCTGCATAAGGAAGCCTCTTGCGTTCTCTGCTGCTTCTTGGCCTTTGGGCAGACAGTTCAAGCGATCAACTCACACAGCAAGTAATACTCCTCCATACCCATGTAAACAGAAAGCAAAACATTATAGGAGTGGTCACCAACCACTCAATTGTGGTACAGCCAAACAAACACTCATCCCTACTATTCCAACTAACTCCCTACGAATTGTGCACTTTTCCCAGTAGCATGCCTCAACGGAAGATGAGAAGCCCGGCTTGTTCCATCAGCTGTGCTGGAAAAGCTGCTCTTTCTTGAGGAGGCAAGCTGTCCTCTGGAGAAAAACAAGGGTGGGTGGTCTTTGGCATCTCCTCCCATCTCTCTCCTGGTTCAGGAGCCACTTTGCTCACTGACATTTCTGGGAGAGCACAGCAGATATTCCTTCTAACTCAAGGAAGCTCAGTTCAGGACATGTTCCGGTTTTCCTTTGGACCATTTCTGGCTTTAGTCTTCTCAAGGGTGGGGTGTGAGGAGAGAAGATCCTGTTTTTTCTTAAGCGTCACCTCTGGTGGAGTTGGCAATGAAGTGCTGGCCAGTTTGCAGACCTGGGGAGGAGGTTGGTCACCAGGGTTCTCCCTTTCACCAGTTGCCCTGCTGAACTCCTTGGAGGGAGCTCAGTATCCCTCAGGGGTGTAGCTCCATAAAGGAAAGAATTAATACCTTCACTCTCCCCGCCCCCACCCGCCCATTTGCTTCGATGGTGCTTACCTGCTCTTTCTGAGGGGCTTGCAAAGCACTAGGGCGGAGGGGGTCGTGGAAACAGTCTCACTTCACTAGTACTTTACTCAGCCCCATCGCTGGTTCCTAGGAGCAAACCAAACTGACCCACAACCACCTACCACAAGCCGTCCCCGTCCTCCTCCTCTAGGCGTCTTTCGTCCTCCTTAAGCCGCCAGCCTGCTATTTCTCTCCCGTGGCCCGAAATGAACCCCCCGCCCCGAATTCGACCAAGCCCAGAACAGCCTGCCAATCCCGCCGTTTATACAAACGTATTAGCAGCTGGAATCCAGACGGTCGCCAGGCACCTGAGGAGGAAAATGACGCTCTGAAGCGGCTACGGCGAGAACCCCGAGGAGAAAGGGGCGGAGCTTAGACGGGGTCGATAGTGGGGGCGTGGCGTGAAGCGGCGGTTCTGTCACCGGAGGGGGCGTGAAGGGGGCGGGGCATCGGTAGCCGTTGCCCGCGCGCGGCTGTGCGCGCTGGCGACCTCCTCTCCGGGTTCGGTCAAGGAACAACCGACGTCGCTGCTCCCAGCGGCCGTTGAGGGGCGGGCGCTCCGCTCGTAAGAAGGCGGGGGGGGGCGTGAGAGCAGAAGCGGCCGTTGGGAGAGAGGCGTTTCGCGCCTGAAGTGGCCGCCGCCGCCGCCGCCGAACAATGGACGAGCCTATGGCGGGAGCAGGGCCCACCCCGGCCGGTCCTGTCGCCATGGGTGGGGAAAACGAGGCTGAAAGTCGGCAAGGCCCCGCGGACCGGGCCGACGGAGAGTCGCGGCTCAACCTGTTGGACACTTGCGGGGTGTGCGGTCAGAACATCCAGAGCCGGCGGCCCAAGCTGCTGCCGTGCCTCCACTCGTTCTGCGTGCGCTGCCTACCCCCGCCGCATCGCTACCTCATGCTGCCGCCTCCCGCCGCGCCTTCGCCGGGAGCCGGCGGCCCCAAAGACCCGCCGCTGCCTCCGCCGCCGCCTTTGCTTCAGCCTTCCCCGGCCCCCTCGTCGCCCGTCGCCACGCCGCCCTCGCCGCTGCACTGCAACCCGGGTAAGGAAGCCGGCGCGGCGGCCGTGTCACGACGGCGGGTGAGGAGGAGGAGGAGAAGAGCTCGTAGTTACCTCAGAGCAAGGCGGGCGGGAGAGGGCGGTTGTCGCGATTCCTCTCAGCACTTGATACCGGAAGACAAGACAAACCGAGGCAGGGTTCAGTTGGCGAAAAGTGGCGCTGAGGTTGGAATAGCGCTCTTTGTCATGGAAATCCTTTCCCCCCAACTCCAGAGGCAGGAGAAGTGGGCAAGTGAGGGCGGGGGGGGGGAGCATTCTTCTCCACGTACGTTTCAAAGAGGAGTCCCGGGGTTTACAAAATGGGCTCCTGGGCCGAGTCTTACCTCAAGTTGAGCCTGGTTCCGTAGCGGCATGAGCTGTGGTAGTCAAGTCGGGAGCCTGCTTCGTCGGGTGCGTAAATATGCAGAGGCTGAGAGGCAGCCGTCGAGAGACTTGAAGGCAAGCAGGCGTACGAAGGACCCAGTATCCCGGGAGCTGGCATGCGAAAAGCAAACAATAGTGGGGGGGGGGGGGAATGTGGTCATTTTCAGGTTGTGGAGGCAAGAGCTATGAAGACACAGGCTCTCTGCCTCTCCACAGAGCTCTGGGATTTATGCTGCTGTGCAGGAAACTTGTGGGATTTTAAACGTGGGGCGCCGAGATCCGATGTAAAACGCCACCTTTGGGAAGGGAAACCATAATGGGCTGCAACTTCCCATTGTTTATACACTGCATCCTGTGCTAGCATAGATGCGAGCCAAGAACTCCCCATTCAGGGGCTGGGCTCCTTATTATCCTTGCTGAAGCAGATATTTGTGCTTAACAGCATAGTCCAGAAGGCAACTGTCTACTCTATTTCGTTCCTCTACTGAAGATGTTGGGGCTGATAAGCACTTCAAAAGTAAAGCTTTAGAGCTGTAGCATCAGTCCTCATTTTGCTCAACAAAGATGACAGGGTAGTAACAATTTGTTATTTCTTTGTACTTCAGTAAGGTACAGCAGGCTAAGGCTTTTCTTGGTAGTTGTTTTTTTTCCTGTTTTTTTTTTTTGGAAGGAGAGTTTCTTGTCCCTCTCTGGAGTTCAGTTCCTTCAGAAAGTGCATTTTTTTTGCTGAAAAAAGAGCTTTTTGTGTGCATATTTTGTCTGGATGACAGATATAGCTAACACTTGTCACTAACCCTTGGCTCATAGTAAGTATGTTGTGTGCTTGAGGGAGATGGCTTGTATTAATAGTGATGAGTGTGTTTGAGGATAGTCATCTATGCATGTTATATATTTATCTCTCTTTTAAAAAATTTCCATGAGCCTCCTATATTGTCAGGATTTCCTATACGTTACATAATTTCAAGCATAATATGCCTTTTTCTTACTTTAAGAACTATATACAATTATTCCAGTGACATGTTTTTTACTCTCTTATGTCTGTTGTAAAGGTAATTCAGCTTTTGACCTGTCCAATAATTTTTCGTCCATAGCAGAATTATTATATTGCATGGTAAGGAGTGAAAGCTCTTTTTTCCATTGTTCCACTTCCCAGACTACAAATACTGTATACCAGTTTGGAATTTTTGTTCTAAAAGTTCCTATCCGTGTTATGAGTTTGGGAGCTGCTAGGGTGTATACCTGAGCCCCCCTTCTAATTCCTAGATCCAGTGTAGATTCAACTATTGTAATAGCCAGACCTGCCTGGTTATGGCCTTTTGGTATGAGTGAGTAGGGGAGCAAAACAAGTGGTTCTGTGCTAGATGACAAATGAGTGGGCTTTCTCCCTCAACTGTCTGTTAGTTAGAAAGACAAAAGGCCAGAATAGAGTTTGAGTGCTGTTAGCTAGAAGCTGGGTGCAAAAGCTGCAGACTAGAAAGGCAGAGACAGCCATAGCTTATTTCTGCTGGAATTCAAGGAGGACCTGTGAGTGAGGTGTGGAGATTGTAAAGCAGAGGTTGGTGGGTCATCTGCCACTGATGCTTTAATTGAGATTTCTTCATTATAGGGGGTTGGACTTGAACAGTGTTTTGAAAAGGACTTTTGGAGATCCAACAATCAGCTGATCATAAGCCCTCTTTCACTGACAAGTTCTGCATACCCCCACCTGATTGTCATGTGACAAAGGTCTTTGAGAGCAGAAGCAGTAAAGTGTAGAAAGTGTTGGAAAATGCTGAAAAGTGCTGACTCACTCTCACTCATCCTCTAGATGACTCATTCCTTGTGCAAATATTGTATCAATTACAGCACAGGTAGGCAAACTAAGGCCCGGAGGCCGGATCCGGCCCAATCACCTTCTAAATCCGGCCGTGGACGGTCTGGGAATCAGTGTGTTTTTACATTAGTAGAATGTGTCCTTTTATTTAAAATGCATCTCTGGGTTATTTGTGGGGCATAGGAATTCATTCATTTCCCCCTAAAAATATATTCCGGACCCACACAAGGTTTGAGGGACAGTGGACCCGCCCCCTGCTGAAAAAGTTTGCTGACCCCTGAATTACAGGAAGACACTCAGAGCCAGGAAAGATAAATACAATGGCCTCAGTGTGCTCTCTAGCCTTGTCTAATCTTCTTCTGTTTTACTTTGCTCTTCTCCATTATATGTTTGTAATGTTACGGTAAAAATCTGGGTGCGAGGCTGCTCTGCCACCCAGCTCGTCGGACTAAGTCCGCGGGTCCCTGCGGAGGAAAGTGAGCTCAGCCAGAGACAGGAGCAAGCTGCAGAAGATCCACGTTTATTGCGCAACAGGTTCAAGGCGAGATTGAACAGCGAGAAAGGGGTGACATAAACTTTTGAAACCTCCCTCCATGTCCCAGAATACAGTGCAAAATACATCCCAGTTACATCATGAATACATTAAAGAGAGGTTGGGTTACACAGATTACATCATGAATACATTAAGAAGAGGTTGGGTTACACAGGATTAACATATGGAGGAGGGAGGGGGGAATATGCAGAGCTGGAGATATGCGCAGATAAGCACATCCTGATGAGAAGACAATGGTCCATGTACTGGCATTTCCTGGAGGAAAGGCTTGGCAGAGTGATTTGACAGGATTAGGGTCTTGACACCTTGCTTGAGGGATTATGGAGGACAGGGGAGGTGTGATGGAGTCCTAGAGAAATTGAGCAAATTGGCATGTTGATTTTCTATGAATTTTATAGATTTTAGTCCCTTTTGACATTGACAATTGGAAATAAATTGATATATTGTAGCGAAGAAGAAGGTGAAGAAGACATGCCCCCCCTTCCGTATCAGTAAAGAAGTATGATTGCCTCCGTAAAGTTTTATTCATTTACTGTGAAGACTCTGCGTTTTTGACTTTGCTGCGTGACGCTGATATACAGTCGTACCTTGGGTTACATAGCTTCAGGTTACAGACTCCGCTAACCCTGAAATAGTACCTCAGGTTAAGAACTTTGCTTCAGGATGAGAACAGAAATTGTGCAGTGGCAGCAGCAGCAGGAGGCCCCATTAGCTAAAGTGGTGCTTCAGGTTAAGAACAGTTTCAGGTTAAGAACAGACCTCCGGAACAAATTAAGTACGTAACCAGAGGTACCACTGTAATGCCAGGTGTAGGGCAGGTAGGTGTGTGTTGACTGAAATGGCAGTCCCAAGAGGAGGCCAGGTGAGACTAATTCAGTTTGTGGGCTGGGACCCGCCACCCCTATTCTAAAATGTGCTGTGGCTTTTACATACTTTGGTCACATGTTATTTTAATGAACATAATTCATTCTGCAATAGCTCTTTTAGCATTCCATTTTTGTGACTTTCAATCTTCTGCAGCTACTTTTTTCATTTTTTACTATTGTTACTATCCTGACATCACTATACATGGCTCAAGAGTTTACAGAAGTCAGTGAACAAAAATTGTACAGGTTCTTCTCCTCCAAGAAGCATACAATGTAAAATGTACAAGAACAGGGTATGCAAGAGACTTGGATAGAAAAAGAATGCGAGCAAATTGCAGTTACACATCTGTATTGTACAGCTGAGAAAATTGTTTGTAAAGTGAGACTAGAGGTTACTATTTATTTAAAATATTTTAGGGCATCTTTCAGTGCAAGTTCGGCTCGGGGTTGCGTATAACACTTATCAATAATAAAACCACAGTTTCAGAAATGCCAGGGATATGCTGAAAAGGAAAAGGTATGAGAAAAATCTGGATTAGGGGAGGGGAAAGTGTGAGAAGGCAGTGATTAGGAGAACATCATATAGACAACAGATAATTAATGGAAGTACAAGATGCTTACTATCCACATTAAACAACTATGAATGAGTCCCTAGTGTTTGCCTCATTGATCTTAATGACACGTGCACGTAGCAGTGTTTCATACTTTCCAGCCCAAGATATAAGAAGATTGCATGGGGTGCCTGTACAGTATATTGTATTCTTTATATATGTAACCCTATGCCAGCATTTAGACTTTTTACTTTAAACTACATATTTTGTGCAGGGATTTCCTCATGGACTATTTTGTTATTTGCCTCTTAGCTTCAGTGTATTCCTGTGTACTTTCAAGAACTTCACAAATCCATAGCCCCCAACACTGTTATTGGGGTGTATGAGGTGTTAGGGGGGAGTACTGCCTCTGGTGGGAGACACGTTGTACTCATCCTGGGGTAGTTTGTCCACCTTTGGTCTCTACGCTGCTCTCAGCTCTCACCTGTGGCTCCTAGAAGCATGTGACAGTGGCCACACCACAGAAAATGGCTTTGACTGGTTTGCTAAACCAGGTGAGGGTAGCCATTGGGTCTCAAACCCTCAGCGAGTTAGGAACTTCCCCTGCATGTGAAGACAGGCCGTGACAGATTGAGCGGGCAGAACCAATAGAGTGGTACCTTGTTTCTCAAACTTAATCCGTTCCAAAACCAAGGCACACTTTCCCATAGAAAGTAATGCAAAACGGATAAATCCCTTCCAGACTTTTAAAAACAACCCCTAAAACAGCAATTTAACATGAATTTTACTATCTAATGAGACCATTGGTCCATAAAATGAAAGCAATAATCAGTGTAAAAAAGGTAAAGGGACCCCTGACTGTTAGGTCCAGTCGCAGACGACTCTGGCGTTGCGGCGCTCATCTCGCTTTATTGGCCGAGGGAGCGGCGTACAGCTTCCGGGTCATGTGGCCAGAATGACTAAGCCGCTTCTGGCGAACCAGAGCAGCACACAGAAACGCCGTTTACCTTCCCGCTGGAGCGGTACCTATTTATCTAGGTTGGCAGGAGCAGGGACCGAGCAACGGGAGCTCACCCCGTCACAGGGATTCGAACTGCCAACCTTCTGATCAGCAAGCCCTAGGCTCTGGTTTAGACCACAGTGCCACCCGCGTCCCTAATAAAACAGTATCGTAGATGATAAAAATTAAAATGATTTTTTTTCTTACCTGCACTGATGATAGTCATTGTTTGGATGGATGGCTTTTATCCATTTCCGCAGTCACACAATCAATCAATCAATCATAAAATGAAAAACAAGCCACAGACACAAAAATGAAATGGCAGCAAAAACAAAAGCACCAAATATCACGTCAGAACACTGCAATCAGAAACAGAAGGCTTTAATTACGATGGGAGGGACAACTTAAATTTGCTGCTTAAGGGTAAAAACGGGAGGGGGAAAGCCTTAATTATGATGTGGAGGGGACGACTCAACTCCGCAACAGTGAAAACTGAAGCTCAGGAGCACCTACATCCAGGTTTGCAGCGTTCGGGTTCCAAGTTCGGGAAGTAAGCTGTTCAAAAACTGAAGTACCACTGTAGTGTGACCAATGGTCAAGAAGGTGGTTGCTGCTGGGGCCCATCAACCTGGGAAAGTAGCCCTAGGAGAAGAAAAGCTGATCCTATACTTCCGCTGTCTTGTGGATATACTCATTCGCAAGAAAGACTTCGGGAGTAAGCCCTGAGGAAAATTCCGTACTGTGTCTTGTGGGACATCTTCAGGAGAAGAAAAGGCTAAGGAGTAAACCCTACACAAATCTTGAGTGCAGTCCCTAATATGGTTAGATGTGTCTTGTACGACTCCTGTAGCCAAGTGCAGTGGTACCTCAGGTTACAAACACCTCGGGTTACAAACACTTCGAGTTACAGACTCCGCTAACCTGGAAGTAGTACCTCGGGTTAAGAACTTTGCCCCAGGATGAGAACAGAAATCGTGTGCAGGTGGTGCGGTGGCAGCGGACAGCCCCATTGGCTAAAGTGGTACTTCAGGTTAAGAGCGGTTTCAGGTTAAGAACGGACCTCTGGAATGAATTGAGTTTGTAACCAGAGGTACCAGTGTAATGCCAAATGTGGAAAGCAGCAGTTACGAGTTAACAGTCTCTGAAGCCACAGCAGTTGCTGTGATTCTTCACCGGTTTGACTTCACCCCGAGAGGCACACTTCATTGACAGATTGATGTCAGCAACAACAATCACTGCTATTCAGCATGTGGTGCTATCATGCTGACTCAATTGAGATCTGTGTGACAGAATTTTAAGAACAGTTAGAAAATTTCATCCACAACTTTGATGCTCTGCTGAACTAAAATGCAATGAAGGAATGGAAGAGATTGATCTGCATGGCTATAATTCTGTTCCTTAACCAAAACAGTCTTACAGGTCAAATAGGAATGCTTGGTGGACTAGCTTTGGGGCTGCTGGCTAGAGGTTCTTGACATAACAACACCAATGCAAACAGTACATTCCAAGTTAGTTTACTCATTTATCTGTTAGAAATTGAATGGTTTATATGCACATAGCTCATAATTATGCCAGTAAGCTCACCTGAGCCATGCAAGAAATCATTGCTTGGTGAAGAGCAGGAAACCAGCTTCTTCCTGTAGCATATGCATCTTGGTCTGTGCTATCTAACATCTGTTGCAATGCACACACAGCCGAAACCTATTACTTATGTTGTTCTTTGATTAAATTGTTAAGGAATGATTTTAATTCCATCTGCCTTTCTTCACTCATAACATAGTTATGGTAGATAAAAGTAGGAGCTGTAGAAAGTCTGTATGGTTTGTTGATTTGCCCTCCACTGTTCTAGAGCAGTAACTACCAAACATTCCCCCCCCCCCCCGCCCCCAGATCACTTGAAAATTGCTCATGGTTTTTCCAGGTCACTTACTGATGTTTCTGACTGTTGCAGTAATTGTAATGTTCTGTGCTACATGCAATATGATATGTAATCCCCCACTTTTATTTCTTGTATTGTCAGAGCTACCACTTGAGCTACCAAACTCTTGCAACAAACGGGGAAGATATATTATTTTAGCCTATTTTAGGACTTATCCAAACTTACCTGGTGCGCCATGCTTTCTGGGCACAGGTCCTCACTTTTCCTGTCCATACATTTGTTTTTGTTTTGTTTTGTTGTTGTGTGTGTGTTTGGCCCTGGTGCTTTCCCTAGGAAAATCTGGTCTTTTATCACTGAATCAGAGCAAACATCAGTTTCATAGTTTGCCATTTACTTCAATTGTGGTAAAGAGTGGGTTTGTGTGGGGAAAGCACCAGGGGTAAAAGAAAGTTCTTGAACAAAAACCTGGAAAGCCCGGACCTGTGCCTAGAAATGTGGAGCAGAATTAAGTATGGATGACTTATGAGCCATAGAAGAAGTGGTAAGATGCTGGGTTTACCATTTTCTATCAGAAAGAACACCTGGTTGCTCCAGCTGCAAGCAGCCATGGGACTACAGAGCCACAGAGAAGCAAAGTATGACCTTTGCCATCTGCCAGAAGACTATGTTCTGCTGTGTTGAGCAAGCTCAGTTAGCTAGGGATGTTGGGAGCTGTAGCCCAACTAGTGATGTTAAATTCTCGAGAATAATTTTCTGGAGAATATTATTGAGAATATTCTTAATTAATGAGAATATTAGAGAATTTTCATTTAAAATAGGAGAATATTCATTTTAATGCATTGAAAAACTCTTATTGGTTAGCAGGTCAGCACTGTTGACATATAGGGAAACTTGTTGTTTAGTAAAGTACCACAGTGAAAATATATAAGCACAAGCCTACTTGTCACTTGCAAGTATCAAGTTAAAAAGTAAAACATGTTTTATAGTTAAAGTTAAAGCATTCTAAGGTGATAGCACCAGTAATTGTCGTGTAAAGGTTTGGTATAAGGAAACTCAGTAGTTAAATCATATTTTATTATTCCATTAGAACATATGCATGTTATAGGACAAGTCAAAAAATACAATTGGCATGTTAAGGTTTGATACAAGTAAATTCAGTAATAGGCTATCTTGTGCTGCTAATAGCTCTAACACTTAATAACAGTTTTGGTGACTAAAACACAGCTTGAAAAATAAAACTATATTCATACATATAAAAAAGAAGCCATTAACATTAAATATATTATATGATAATATATTTCAGTATGTCAGTCTCTGGTAAATGGCACCTTGTACCATTGAATGGCACTGCAAAAACCAGTTAAATGTATATTCAGAAGGACACCCATGTGTGTCAGGGATAGGAAACATTTTTGGCTCCACAGGCCAGAACCTTATCAATCACATGTCGTTAAGATGTCATACGATTGATAGGTAGGTGGCTCTAGCCAGCGCCGTCCAGTGCCGAGGGCCTTCTGGCGGTTCCCTCATTGTGAGAAACAAAGCTACAGGGAACCAGGCAGAGGGCCTTCTCAGTAGTGGCGCCCGCCCTGTGGAACGCCCTTCCAGCAGATGTCAAAGCGATAAACAACTACCTGACATTCAGAAGACATCTTAAGTTCAGGGAAGTTTTTAACGTGTGATATTTTACTGTATTTTTTGTTTCTATGGAAGCCGCCCAGAGTGGCTGGGGAGGCCCAGCCAGATGGGCGGGGTATAAATAATAAATTATTATTATTATTATTATTATTATTATTATTATTATTATTATTATTATTAAGTCCCTTTTACTCCTGTGTTAAAGCGAGGAGTGAAGTCTTACAAAAGCCTTTGTGAGCTTCCCCCACCCCCTTTAAAGTTAGAGCAAGACTGGAGACTTAAAAGTAAAAGGGGGAAACCTACAAAGGGTCCCACTTGAAAGGGACTGATGAGTGAAGATTTAAATTCTGCTGTCTTGGCTGCACAGTTGTGTTCCCTACTGGGAGCGCATGCAGCCAATGCAGAATTAAATCCTGTCTTCCCACCTATTAGCTGAGATCACTATTCAGCTGATAGGTAAATGGCACTTTTTGCAGAAAATGGCTTCACTGGCCATATTGGCCCACAGGGCAGAGATTCTTCTGCGTATGCAGAAATACATCCATGATGTCTATAAATAAAATGAAAACCGATAGCATGTCATATAATGAGTGGTATTTGGTTGGGCTACCTTTTAAACAAATCATCAGACAAGAAATAGTAAGTTTGAAAACAATGGGTGAATTGACAAGCAATATTGCCTGGCAGAAATGCAAATGTTTGTTATGGATGTTGTTACATTTGTCTCATTCTGATATTAACATTCAGTAGATAATATAATCAAGAGATGCAGTGGAGCCAGGTTATGACTGATGCAAAGAAACAGTATAAGTTCAAGGACACAACCATTTTTAAATTAGAGCAAAAATTATTGTCCTTCAAAAGCAATTCTGAGTTAAGAAACATTGTAAATGGTTTAGCCAGAAATATTGATAAGCAAAAGAAGTTAAACTCAAATTCTTACCTTTTAGTATTATTTTTAAGAAAAAACCTCAATCTGCACAAATGTCAGCTAAAGAAGTGCTACGTGGTAAATAACAGGCAAATCTTGGTGTAGGTGCCTAACCTGGAAGTAGCCCCCAAACATCAAAACTCGTCATGGAAAGGGACTGGGCAGGACAGAGGGGACTTAAGCATGCTCCACCGATGCGTGTGAGGCTCCAGAGTAGAACCCCTGCACAAATTGAGGATTGCCTTTACATAGGGCTGGATTCAGTGATTTGTTACATAACTGACTGCATACTTCCCGGAAGGAAGATTCACATTCAGTCAAGTGCCAGGAAACACTGACCTCTACATAATTCAGAATTCTGTGGAATTCTGAGTGTTCTGTCTAGTGATGCTGGTTTTCAGAAAAATACTCATATAAATTAGGATAATTTGCACCAGAAAATTTTCAGTTTATATTGGATAATTCTTTGATGTCCTAGGGATATAATTTTACACGTTCATTTTACTTTTATGTAGTACACAAAGCTGAAAAAGTTGCCAGTTATCTTTTTGACCTAATACTTCTCAAATATTTGACCTGAAATATCATGGGAAAAGATTATTGCACTTAATATGGTTTAAATATTACTTGGTTAAATTTTGTTGGGTGGCGCTGATAAGAGTTCGAAGCCAGCAATATTTGGAGGGCACCATATTGGCTACCCTTACCTACTACAATATATATTACTAAATGTAAATTTCATCATTCCCTTAAATGCTGGGAGCTGCCTGTAAAATCTGGCCATGAGAAGAATTTTCCACCTGCTACTAGCTCTCAAATTAGCAGAGGAGATAAGGAGATGCCTGTGGGTCTTTCACAAAGCAAACAAGGAGACCTTACGAACTTTTTAAAACTCCAGAAGATGAAGAACACATGTTAACCGAGATTTAAATAGGCTGATGATAACATGGCGCCTCCCCCGCCAGAGGGAGTTTGAGAAAGGAATTTGCTCAACAACATGAGGCATTAAAAGAACTAATTAAAGTGACATGGAACCACACACAGCAAGAGAGGCACTATCTGAATGCAGGTGCCCATCAGGAAGATTAGTCATAACATAGAGAACAGTCTTGGCTCATTGTTGCAGGTGTAGAGGCTGAGGCTTGTAAAAGGGAGGTGGACAAGGCCATCTTCACCAACAGTCTGGGCTGGCCCCATCCTGGACACCTGCAACCTTGAGGGTCTCTTCAGGCACTAGGAGCAGCAGCATGAGGACCTGGCCACTTTCTAATGAAGGGCCAAGTTCAGCCTCCTTAGCCAATGCAACATCGCCTTGAACCAGGCGCTGTCTGAGGATCCCTTGCACAAAGAACTGCAAGACAAGCTGGCCATGTATCCAGAGGTGCAGGGAAAAGTGTGCCAGTTTTAATGGAGTTGTTTAGAAATTGTGAAATTGCTGTGTGTGAACTTTTTATTAATTTAGTTTTGCACCAAGGCAATCAAAATTCCATTCACTGTGTATATTATGTAAATTTCATGATTTGTATTTTGCAAAATTCTGTTTTTCCAGAGATAGTGTGTCAAGGAGTGATGCGGTATACTGAATCTCTGCCCCAGTTATTTAAAATCTTATTCCATTATCCCTCTGTCTCATGAGTTTTCATCAAACATTGCTCACACATTTTCAAACATTAAGGCTAGAAGCTGGCTGAAAAGTAAAATGGTTGAGATGCTTTGGAAGTTGAAATTTTCTGAAATAGCACCTTCTGCACTTTTTTTCTGTGGAATTGCGCACACAGAGCCATGGGTTTTGGAACTGTCTTCTGGAACTCTTGTACATAGAGGTAGTTGTTTGCCAAACCTTATAGTCAAATTTTACTTGTGTTAAAAAAGGGTATACAGGGAACGGCCATTTTGTGCATGTTCAAAGTACACGTGTGCCGGTAAGCCAACCTTGGATTGTAATCTTGCAGTAATCCAACCTTGATGTTTACCGGTGCATGGGCAACTGTGGTCAAGCTATACTAATCCAGGAACTGCTAGAGCTGTCTTATGAAGCCAGAGGTGGTAAAAAGCACTCCTTGTCACCTACGACACCTATTTCTTCAGTGGCAGAACTGGATCTAGGAACATTCCTAGACTATATACCTCCTCCTTCAAGAAGAGTGCAATCACATGCAAATAAATTTAGCTGACCAACTTCCCAGACTTGAGAATCATTCATCCAAAAAGCCTCTATCTTGCCAGGATTCAGACTGAGTTGATTAGCCCTCATTCAACCCACCACTCCACTACATCCATGTACTGGTCCAGGGCATTCTCAGTTATTCCTGATTCAGATGTTATAGAGGAATATTGGTATCATCAGCATACTGACAGCTGCTCCCAACTGCTTCATATAGATATTAAATAATAGAGGTCACAATATAATGCTGTGCAGCACTGTATAGCTCAAGAGCCAAGGAGTTGGGAAACACCTATTGCCATCTTCTGGATCATCCCTGGAGACAAATATAATATAAATATTAAAATATTGATATAATATGATATAAATATGGGGTCTTAACATGTATGAATTGTTAATTGCTTGGTTTCATCATAAGTTCACAACAAACATTTCTTTCACTGTACAGTATTATGGAAACTTTTCAGCTATTCTATTTTTCTGTGGCTTTTAAAATATTATGTTTCCTAGTTCACAGAAGTGAAAGAAATAAGTATATAAGACATGGAGATATTAGTTAAGTTTAAACAGTCCACTTTCGGTTTTCCTCAGCCTTAAGTTTAGTTTGCTGAATTTCAAGGTCTTCCTGTTGGCCCTTAATTGAAGACTGGTGTGGTTATTTGTTGCTTCTCTTTTATGAGTCAATACCTGCAACACAATAAAGCTGGTCAAGGAGCATGAAGAATTAAAACATAAAAGTTGTTTGAAAAAATTGCCTTCCTACATCATATAAATGGACATCATATAAATAGCCTGCACAAAAACAAAAAGAAAAATCGTACTGAACTTGTAGATTAAGAAATGTAATGAAAAATCCACCTGAAAAGGGGTTATAAAAAGGGGGAAATACCAGACCGTAAGTTCCTTTTTTATTTCTAAACTTATTAATTCATGTCATTTTTTTCTTTCTCCCTAGTTGGTGTTGTTCGTTGCCCAATTTGTGGCCAGGAATGTGCAGAAAGACACATCATCGATAACATATTTGTGAAGGATACTACTGAGGTTCCTAGTAGTACGGTGGAGAAGTCAAATCAGGTGAGTGTCTGGTGCTTTTCAAATTCCCTAAGCTGTCAACTCGCCAGTCTTCTCTGCATGCCTTATACTTAAAATGAAAATGTTATTGTAGTCATATTTTAAATACTAGTTGTCATCTAGGAAATGAAGTATAGGAGAAGGAGTAAAATATTTGTGTTGTTTGACATTTTATGTGTAAGATTTGCATCTTACAGAGAGAATCTAGTTATCAAAGGGTAATAGTGAATATTGCAATGTGGGAAGGCACAAGGTTTGGAATGGAGGAGAACTTTCTTCATCCCAATATCTACATTCACTCATGAATAACCTTCTAGTGGTAGGCAGGATCAGAGGCAAATCTGAGCAGAGCAATGGATGTGATTCTTACCTTTGTAGAGTAGGCTACATTCCAGCCAAAAGTCAGTGGTTTTTAGCATCGCAGTGTTACAGAAGCCTACAAAATAAGTATATGTGTAGGTGAGAAATCTGATTTCTGTTCCTCACCTGATTTCCATTCCTACTAGTAATACCACTGAAAGCAAATATGCTGATTTGTTTCAATAGGCATACTTTTTATTTCTACTTAAACCAGGTTTGTACAAGCTGTGAAGACAATGCAGAAGCCAATGGTTTTTGTGTGGAGTGTGTTGAATGGTTATGTAAGACCTGCATACGAGCTCATCAAAGGGTGAAATTCACGAAGGATCATACAGTCAGACAGAAAGAGGAAGTATCTCCAGGTAAAAGTTCTTTTACTTAATGCTCAGTTCTATCTAATGCATTTTTTACACATTCTCTTCTATGTATAGTTTTGTTCGTTTTCATTATTTCAGTATACTTCAGGGTTAACATCCGTACCAGTCTTCAGATATTCTACACAAATGTTTTCAGGGAAATATCTGCTGATCAAGGCTATTTTGGGGGCCAGGGATATCCATTGTTTTAAACTACAATTTAATGTGACGTGTGAATGAGGCTATTCAGCTTCGGGATTCACAGAATACTGTGTGAGATAGTAAGTCTGGAGGCTTGAGTTTGCTAGCTGATGCAACCAGCCTGCAATACTTTCTACGGAAGTGCTGGGTCGGAAAGACTCAGCAGTAATGTGCTGTCAGTTGATTGGAGGCCATCGGTTTAAAAGGGAAACCTGTCCAGCAGTAATTGCTGGTGTAAAAGAGTGTTGTCAGAGAGAGAAAAATAGAAAGAAAGGTCTTCCTATTTGCCCTAAGGTGCAGCTGGGTACTCTGTTTGACTATATGAACTGCTTGTGTATTATAGCCTGTAGATACTTGTATATATAAGGTAAAGTAAAGGGACCCCTGACCATTAGGTCCAGTCGTGACCAACTCTGGGGTTGCGGTGCTCATCTTGCTTTATTGGCCGAGGCAGCCAGCGTTTGTCTGCAGACAGCTTCCGGGTCGTGTGGCCAGCATGACTAAGCTGCTTCTGGCAAACCAGAGCAGCGCACGGAAACGCCGTTTACCTTCCCGCCAGAACGGTACCTATTTATCTACTTGCACTTTGATGTGCTTTCAAACTGCTAGGTTGGCAGGAGCAGGGACCGAGCAACGGGAGCTCATCCCGTCGTGGGGATTCGAACTGCCGACCTTCTGATCGGCAAGTCCTAGGCTCTGTGGTTTAACCCACAGCACCACCCGCCTCCCTTCCAGTAATATATGTGGGGTTAATTGTAGTAATAAATTGCCCCTTCTAATCCTAGCAGTAACAAGAAAAGTTGATTCCCCCGTTTAATTTTGCAGAAGCTGTTGGTGTAACTAGTCAGCGACCTGTGTTCTGTCCTTATCACAAGAAGGAGCAGCTAAAGCTTTATTGTGAAACTTGTGACAAGCTGACATGTCGGGATTGCCAGTTGCTGGAACACAAAGAACACAGGTATTACAATTGCATGTAACCAAATTGAAGATGAAACTGGAAGTTAGAGGCAGATTTCAATTTATTCCAAAAATATAAATATCCTATAACCTCTGTGGTAATTCAGGTTGTAGTCTGAACCGTGAGAGAGAAGAGAGGCAAGCAAATCAGCCAAACCTACCATTCCTCCTTGTTAACTTAACCATTGCTGTCAAGGTGGTAACTTTATTTTTCTCTGACCACCTCCACTAAACAGGCCATTAACCTTCTGGACTTTAAGTGGCCCAACTTTCTTTCTATACTGGATAGAGTAGTGTGGCCCTTGGGCATGGAATGAGTAAGAAGACCTTGCACCAATTTTCCCCCAAGCAGATGGGGAGCACACCTAATTTTTCAGTTTGGGTAGCTACACATAAGAGCAGTTTAAATTAAATGCACCCAGCTATACCTGTTCTAGACTGTTTCCCGAATGGTTCAGCTTTCTGGCTTCCTTCATTGCGCTCTCTAACACATTCCAGTGTTCCTGTTCTCTTAAAGCAGTCTAGGTCCTTTTCTTTCTTGCAGCTCTTCAACTCTCAGTCCTTCGAGTTTCTGACTCCATAACTAGCTGTTTTCTAGCTTGACTAATATACAATATTTCACCCCCACTTCCAACCTTTTAGCTAATCAGGATAAGAATGTATTAGTTCAGTTTCTATTTCCCCTTAATTGCCAGATTCCTAGCATGAAGCTTTGACCTTCCCATGTAAAATATCATCTTGACTCTCGGATGAACAACCTGAGCAAAATATGGCCTTGCTCTTTTAACCTTCCTGTAAACTTTTGACCTTCCTATGCATAAGAGCCTTTACACCAAAACTCAACCATTCAACAACCTAGGTTTTACAACCAAAAGCCCAATACAAAATGGCTAAAAAGACATCCATATGTTGAATTTTTAAGGGGCACATTACCTGATAAAGAACAGCATTAAACCACTGCACTTTCTCAGAATAATCGGATCTTTTTCAGGTTCAACAAAAATTATAAATATTTGACATAACTTGCTATGAGACTATTGTAGTTATATCAGTACAATTTTGGTTTTCCTCTTCTGCAGAAAAAGGGGCGGTAAATTTTGGCATGACTAGTCTAAATGTCAAAAGTACTTAGAGGTTTTACAATATAATCTTGGACAATGTTTATGGCCACAGGTCATACAATTTTGGCAATCAAATGCTTTATTGATCATTATTTTATTGGCCTCCCATGACCTATGAAAATAAAATGATTTCATATGAAAAATTGTTGTCACATAATTTGTCTTACCTTTTAGCCTTTTAGTAAGGCAAGATGGGGAATATTTTGCTATGTGCATGGTGTGTTATTTTTCTTTTACTGCAGGTACCAGTTTATAGAAGAAGCCTTTCAGAATCAAAAGGTTATAATTGACACATTAGTTACGAAGCTGATGGAGAAAAGCAAATATATAAAATATACAGGGGAGCAGATTCAAAATAGGTACTTGTTTTATAATAATAAAATATCATGTTTATACGACATATATTCTAGGCTAAATTTAATTTATATCTATTTCTCATGTTGTGGGTTTCAGGTGATATTTTCCCTTGAGAAGTATTTCTGTAATTGGTTTCCATGACCACTGGAATTGTACTATACAATATAACAGTTTAACGTGCACAAAACATTTATCAGAATCACTGTAAAGAGGCTTGATGAACTATATCTAATGTGACTGCATTTGCATTACTATTACTATGGATTATTGTTGTTGTTTTGTTCCTAAAAATATACTGCTTTACAAAAGAATAATAGAATTGTAGAGTTGGAAGGGACCACAAGGGTCATCTAGTCTAACCCCCTGCAATGCAGGAATCTCAACTAGGTCATACACTACTGCTCTCTTCTTAAAAACTTCCAAGGAAGGAGAGTCCACCACCTCTCATGGGAGTCTTTCCCACTGTCAAACAGGTTTTACTGTCAGAAGGTTCTTCCTGATATTCAGTTGGAATCTCTTTTATTATAACTTTATTTCATTGGTTTGGGTCCTACCCTCCAGAGCAGGGGAAAACAAGCTTGCACTACCCTCTATTTGATGGCCAGCCCTTTAGGTATTTGAAGATGGCTATCATATCTTCTCTCAGTCTCCTCTTTACTCAGCTAAACATACCCAATTCCCTCAACCGTTCCTCATAAATCTTGGTTTCCAGACACTTTATCATCTTGGTTGCCCTCTCTGCACACATTCCAACTTGTCAATATCCTTCATAAATTGTGGTGCCCAGAAGTGGACACAGTACTCCAGGTGTGGTCCAACCAAGGCAGGACACTGAACTTCTGTTGATGCAGCCTAGAATATAACATTGCTTTTTTGTGCTGCCACATCACTGCTGACTCATGTTAAGCTTGTCATCTGCTAAGACCCCTATATCCTTTTCACATGTACTACTGGCAATCCAGGAGTCCTCCATATTATATTTGTGCAGCTGGTATTGCTGCCTAAGTGTAGAACTTAACATCTGTCCCTATTGAAAATCATTTTGTTAGTTTGGGCCCAGTTCTCCAATCTGTTAAGGTCACCTTGAAATCCCTATTCTGTCTTCAGCGGCATTGGCTACCCCTCCCAGTTTGGTGTCATCTGCAAATTTGATGAGCATTGCCTCAGTACCTTCATCCAAGGCACTTACAAAGGATACAAATGAGAACTCTCTGCCCTGAGGCAAGCTGTCAAAAAATGGGAGTATGACAGAGTGGGAGATGGAACAGGAAAAGCAAATAATGGTGTAGTCAAAATTATTTTGATAAAAACACACATTACAATATTATATTGCTTATAATTAATCATTAAAAAACAAACATTAGTCATTCAAAAAATTAAATTATGTGGGAAGGGAAGGAGATTGATTTTGAGGTGTTCACTTACATAGAGGAATAGTGGCATGTATGTTTTGAGAGAAAATCCCTGACAGAGAGGAATAAAAAGGACAGGGAAAAGAACAGTGCCTTTATATTCTTTACCTTTCTGGTAGATAGTGATGTGGGTTATCCAGAAAATTTTGAATGGAAAAACTGCAGAAAATGTTCCTTTGCAAATTAGCGTAATTTAAATAAGAACATTTTCTGATGGCCTAAAGAGGACTTCTTTTACTTGTTTTTAGTAAACAAGGCTAAAAACTTGGAAACTATCAAGCTTGCCTAACATTGCACTTGCAGTTCACAGCTGTTCATTTCTACTAATAAAAATATGAAACAGAACATTTTCTGCAGAAAAATAAAGCACTGGAAAATTTCATTGAAAATTGTCCACTACACATCACTGCTGGTAACACAATATGTGAAAGAAGCATTTTTTTTTGTATTTCTCTTTTATCCATAAGGCTGAGGGTCTTAATGTTCACTTTGCTTCCAGTTTACCATTAAAGTTCAAACATTCAAGATTCATAGAACCATAGAATTGTTATAGTAAGAAGGGACAATTCAAAGGTTTCCCCAAAGGCTCATGAAGTTGATTGGACATAATCCAGCAAATGCTAGTCGCAACAAAAATCCAGTTGAAATAAGTGGATCTTGAGTTCGTGGCTGTTTCATTCCATTTATTTCCTAGGGCTTAGTTAGGACCAAGTTTACTAGTATCCAAAGATTTCAGAATAAGTTATTTTGCACATTTCCCATGTTGAGCATATTAAAGAGCATTTCTGTTTTCCACCTTTTTAGGATTCATGAAGTGAATCGGAATCAAAAGCTGGTGGAACAGGACATTAAAGTTGCTATTTTCACATTGATGGTAGAAATAAACAAAAAGGGGAAAGCTCTACTCCATCAGCTTGAGGTAAATTATTCTTTACTGAGGGGCAACATTAAGACCCCACTCTGACATACTGCACATTTTTTAATCACTTTGCAGTAATATGTACTGCTAAATAGATCTGAATGTATTTATCATGCTTTATTAAATGCATTTGTTATACTTTATTAAATTCTTTTCAGAAGAACAATTTGAAAGATTTCAAAATTTTCTTTTTCTGCATAGGAGGGATTCCATATTGATAGACAATCCTGTAATTTTTAAAAACTCCATTGTATGTCTTTGAATACTACCCATGCAAACACAATCAGATATTGAGTATTCCCTTTCATACTAGGGATGTGATTACTTTGAATAATTTATATTTATATTGAAAACAAATTGTTGCAGTGTGGAGTACTCCTGCTTATTTGTTTTTTACAGAAATGTGTGTAGAGTGTATTTAAGCCTTTAGCCTTTCCACATTATAAAATACATCGGAAATCACCAAACAAATATTCATAAAAAGTAGGAAAAACGGCAACTTTAAAGCATAACAGAGACATTTCATTAAGTTAGCATAACACATCTTAAAACAGCTCAGCAATTTCAAAACCAACAGCAGTTAAAACAGAACAAATGAATCCAGTTTTAAAGACTTGTACAGAAAGACTTGCACAATTATGGAGAGAAATGCATAAAGCTTTGGGCAGAGTGGTCACCACCAAAAAGCCCTCTAATTCTTACCAACCCAATTGACCTCAGCAATGACCCTGTGAGCAGGGCCTCTGAGGTACTCTTTATGTACATACAGCACGTCATGTGAGTAAGGTTGGTCATGATCTTTACCTAGTTACTCCATTTCCATCTCTGCCCCCTGTCACCTGCATTCTGTGGCCATTGAGCATGTTAGATGCTTCTGACTGTTTTGGGATTTTCTCCCCTTGTATTCTTTGTGTATCTGTGGGTTCATTTTGGCTGCATGAGGTTCAAATAACATATTTGCTATTTGTATATTTGACATTTGGCATTGGAATGCTGGGCCATTGTAACTACACTTTGGGCTAACATCTTCCCTCGGCTGCCCACATCACTGCAGGTAAAATGCAGTGAGAGAAGCAGGATATCTTCTCTTGTGTTTGAACAAGATGTAATACCAAACAAAATGCATAACTACTTTCTTTCCCCATGGAGGGATACTCATTTTCAAGGCCCACTACTGATCATTTCCCAGGAATAAATCAAAGGATCAAAACAGCATTTGAAGAGGCTCATTGTATTCCATTATCAGCAGAGATTATCTTGAGCTGTGTTAGGCTTTAGATTTATCTGTTTTGCAGCAACATGCTTCAATTTATATACATGTATTAGCAATAGGCTTATGCAAGCATAAAGAAACATGTATAAAATGGCCATAAGAGCTTCTTTAGGGTTGTTTTCAGTATTAGACCTCTGTATTATACACTCGAAGCTACTAACATGAGTTTGACCAATCTGCAGTGGAAGACAGGAGTGCCTGGCGTGCTCTGGTCCATGGGTTCACGAAGAGTCAGACATGACTAAACAACAACAAATTATACACTCTAGTTCAGGAAGCCTGACATAAGGCAGGTAAATGTCTGGTTACTGAAACAGAGGTACAAAGATACCAAATGAAAGTACCGTATTTTTCTGTGCATAAGATGCCCCAATGTATAAGACACCCCTACTTTTCAGACCCCAAATTTAGAAAATGGGCATATGCACTATCTCTGTATAAGATGCCCCCAGATTTTTAACCATACAGTGGTACCTTGGGTTAAGAACTTAATTCGTTCTTGAGGTCCATTCTAAACCTGAAACTGTTCTTAACCTGAGGTACCACTTTAGCTTATGGAGCCTCCCGTTGTTGTTGCTGCTGCTGCTGCGCCGCCGCCATGTGATTTCTGTTCTCATCCTGAAGCAAAGTTCTTAACCCGAGGTACTATTTCTGGGTTAGCGGAGTCTGTAACCTGAAGCGTCTGTAACCCGAGGTAAAACAGCCTAGTCTTATACCTGGAAAAGTATGGTACATTCTGTGGTTAAAAACAGGTGCAAAGAATGATTGAGAGAACAGTATGGTTAAAAAGGTGTCTGTTTCCATGAGCTTGTGTTCAAGTAGTCACTGAAAACAGGATATAGCATTTAGAACCTTGAGCACTATTTAGAAAACAAACACTTTATTGTCATTTTAAGGATGGAAATGTTATTTAACTTAAATAGGCTTCTCATATAAATTTATAGTCATACAGTAAGAGGTTATAAAAAGCAGAACTTGGTCTTTGTTTACCACCATTTCTTGGACAATCAAGGTAGACACTGTTGCTATGATCTGGGCAGGTATGGTCCTTCATCGATAAAGATCATTGCTTTTCTGCTTTGTTTCTAAGTTCGTGAGTTTTACATTTTTGCAGTGGAAGGATGTGAATGTTTACTTGTCTATTTTCTTCTGTTAAATAAAAGCACTCTGTTGGGCATTATCTGCCTGTGTGTTAATCAAGTGTGATCTAGTATTGCCTAGATTCCGGGAGCCTACATATTGGGACAGATAGCTAGGAACTTGGGGTCTGTGCCTCTCTGTCAGCCCCTGGATTTTTCACAACCTTCTTAGCACTTACAACTTCTCTTTCAGAGTGCGCTCATCATTCAAATGATCACTTCTAGCACATCACTCTTCTAGCATAGCACTTTGAGTCAAAGGGTTGCTAACAAAGGCTAGAAATCAAAGGGTTTTAATAGTAATAAGATGTAAAAGACAAGGCTTATTTGTGTTTGATCACTTGAAGAGATGGAGATAATAAACACACACAACTAGAGTAATGTGTTAGTGGCAGTTAACACTTTTTATGAACACAGCTGCTCCTGTATCTTCTCTGAAAAATTCAACTGTTTGATTTGGCAAAAGAACCGATGAGTGTCTGGGTTTGTCCCTTGCAGTGTCTAGCTAAAGAACACCGAATGAAGCTTGTACAGCAACAACAGGAAGTGGCAGGTCTTTCTAAGCAACTGGAACACGTCATGGACTTTTCTAAATGGGCTGTCGCCAGTGGTAGCAGCACCGCATTACTGTACAGCAAACGCCTAGTAAGTGTTGGAAGTTGGGGTGCAACTTGCTTGCAGAGAAGAGTTTGCATGGGACTAAAATAGAGTAAGAGAGCTTCAGTTTCCTTCACTGTCTCTGTCCCTTTGATCTCGATGCTGAACTATCCTTTGATCTTGTCTGATATTTTCAGGTTGCCTTCTCTCCAATTTACGCCTCTCCAAGACACAAAGGTGCAAGCACGGCCACCTTTGTTTTCTCCAACTTAGAATAGATTTTCTAATTCTAAATTAAACTATCCATGTTATGTATTTCTTATAATAAATGATTTGTTATTTTTCCTCAATAAGTGTCTCCACATGTGTGATTGCAGCAGGCAAACTTAGTATCTAACCAGATTCACAAGCTAGCCCCCACACTCTGTGCATACATTTCAAGAGTAAGAATAGAGAGCTACTGGACTTTTGTCTAGGAAAGCCATAGTCATGGCAAGTTGATTACAAAGACAATGTGCTCTTAGCAGGATATGGGAAAGCAAGAGTCTGCTGAACAGTTATTTATAAACGTGCTACTGTTGTTCCTATTTCTACTATGAAAGCATGCTAAAAACTAGAAAGAGTGCTTAAAAATAAACTGGGCAAGCAGGGATTAAAAATGTAATGCATCAGTTTAATAGTCATATTTTTAGATGCATGTATTAATGAGCTGGGATTGACCAGGCGAGCATGCACCTGATGGTGATGGCTACCATGGGTTTACCACTGCAAGGGATGAAGCAGTCCACTCAGCAGCAGTGTGGGGAGAGGGGAAGTCACAGCAGCATCTTTGTGGTGGCAGTGCTAAAGCTGTGTGCACACCTGTTTAGCTGCCCGCAACCCAAAGCTCCCTTGATCTTGCTGCCTTCTTGCCCTTGTCTTGGCAAGTGTAGCACCTTTACATGAGAAAAAACCCTTTGTCTCAAATAAATCCACAAGTGAAAGCATTGAACCTTTGATGCAGGTCAGCAGTTTCACATTGCCCCTTTGAAGTCCCCCTTTGAAGTTGCTTTGTTCCAGCAAAGCCACATAAAGGGCAGTTGTTCAATCCAGAAAGAAACAAGAAACTGATTATTATATTTTTTTAAAAAAAACCACAATAACCAGGTTTTTTAAAAAAGTGTAGCACCATTATCCCTGGGAGGGCACAGCTGCCACTTCACCTCCATCATGCACCACTGCTGAATCTAAGTTAAATAAATTCAGTCAAAGTATCTCCTCTCTCAGTTGTTACATCAACTTATAGCCAAAGCTTCCTGTGTTAGACATTTTTGTCTTTCATTTTTATTATTAGCTGTTTATTATTACAATACTATATTATGTATTTATGTCTGTTTATTATTAGCTAGTGTAAGTTGTATCTTATCTGTCATGCTAGTGCACAGTTTTGAAAGAGTTCCTGTTTCATTGCCAGGAGTGATGCTGTGTATTCTAATTTAAATAATAGTATTTTTTTAAAACCAATACTATTTGTGTCATGGGAATTCATGAAATATAATATTATTGTTAATAAAACTTTGCTAGCAGAATGTGAGAAACATGCTATATATTTTTTATGAATTTTAGGGGGGTATCATGGGGAAAAACAGCCTTTATGTGGAACACTTTCCCCAGATAACAGCAGAAAAAGTTGAACTTTTTCATACATCATTCCTGATTTATTCTAGATTACATATCGATTAAGATACCTCCTTAGAGCAAGGTGTGATGCCTTACCAGTGTCTAACACCACCACCGTGTTTCACTGTGATCCTAGCTTCTGGGCCCAAAATATCTTCAATTTAGGTATGGTACATTTCCATGTACATCTTTGTTAGTCTCTTTGTCAGAAACTGTTGATGTTACTAAACATGTTTACTCTCTGAAATAACTGTTGGCATTGATTTCTTTTAAGCAGTGTCTTAAAAGAAAACATAGTATAATGAGGTAACTCAGAAACAAAGCATTACAGAAATCAGACCAATCAAATAGTTGAGGAACCTTTCTTCATTACCTGGGTGCAAGCTGTGAGTCTCAGAAAGAGAGGTCTGAAGAGAATCTCAAAGGAGGACTGTTTATACTAAATTCCCCCGTGAAGAACAAAAATTTGATACTTTTATAAAACTGACACAGTTTGGGATGGGGGAAACTATTCTAAGTTATATCAAAATTTCAGTTCCATAAGGTATTTAGGCTATATATGCGAAAGGAGTAGGATAAATTCCAGATTCAAATTCCATATCTTTAACTCAAACAAGATTCTTTTAGACATGGAAAAATATGTGGTGTGCATCTCAGCATATTAAAAGTTATCAATTAGAGATTCTACTGCAACTTGCTATATCTGTGAAAACAATATTCCTGGCTAATTGGGTCCAATTAGTAATTTGTTGTTTTGTGACACATGCAATAGAGGTTTGTCAGTTCAAGGTTTTATGGATTTACAGTAGGGAACTGCTTAAAGTTTCATTATTTTATGGCAGGGCAAAAGTTACATTGTTTTAAGATAAGAAAAGGAAACCATAGGATTGATATGTGAGCACAGCTTGTCTCACCAATTATGATGCTCTGTAAAATGTTCAGGACATCACAAAGATACAAAGAATGCCTTCATTCTCAGTGTAACAAGCTGAATTGTACTTCATTAGGTTGAAGGACATTACTTATCTTGAGTATCAGCTATGAGGTCCAATCCATTGAGCAATGTCATCCAAGGCAGGATGTGCAGAAGTGGAGTTACTTGCCACAGATCAGTAGGCCAATTATCTTTTTTTCTATACAAAGTCCCTAGGATGGACAGCAAATCGTCACCCTCTACCACTTTCAGGGGCATTAATGCCAACTTTTTCAACTTGCACAGCAAGTTTCTAGCACTTCCAGGCAACTATTACATGTAAAGAGAGAGAAAATGTTTAAACTTGGCCCTATGGTAACCTTGTAAATATTTTTAATGTCTTTTTAAATGTAATTCATTCTGATTTTTTGAAAGAAAAAGATCTACACATTAAATGCTAAAGTGGGAAGGAGCAGGCTTTGTTGTGATCAAATAAGAAAAGGACACAGACTGAATTTAGGCTGATCCTTTAATCCCTACATGGAAGTGACATCCTGTAGGAAATTTGCCATGATGAAGTGGCCATCAGTGTCTTGGAATGAGTTATAGAATTGTTGAGTTGGAAGGGACCCTGAGGGTTATGTAGTCCAACCCCCTGCATTGCTAGGTTAAGAGGATAACCGATAAGTACATACTTACAGCTCGTAAATATCTGACCATTATCTGACTACGTTTGTGTTGGTCTAGGCAGCTAAATAAAAGTGTATGTGCACAACTTAGCTCCAGAGTTAACAGAAGGGTTTTTAGTTTAGATATTTGGCAATGACACATGCCAGAAAGGTTAATGCGGCAGAGGACATTGCCTAATGGTAGACAGTAAATCCTTAACTTGTAAATATAATTATTTTTATCCAGGTTCTCTGGTAATTGAAGATAATGAGACCCCACCACACATGCCTAAAAGCCCTGTGATGGAACCAAACATACAGCCACAAAGTGGCTTACCTTCAAATCAACTATCCAAGTTCCCAACACAGATCAGTTTAGCTCAACTGCGACTTCAGCACATGCAGCAGCAGGTCCTCGCTCAGAGGCAGCAGGCTCAACGGAGGGCAGGTCCTGTGGGGCTCCCAAATCCTAGAATTGCAGGGCCCATGTACCAGACTCCACCACCACCACCTCCTCAGGTAAATTAGGGCAAGTCCAGAGTAGAAGACCCTTAGCCATTTGTATTTTGTTCAAAAGGAAAACTGAAGTCAGCAGGGCAACCTCTAAAGACAGTTAATATGATCTTTATGCATTTCACAGAATTATAGTAACACCGTATTGTATGACCACCAGTGTATGTTTTATCTGTCCAAGAGTTCAGTCCTCTCTGTAGATTTCCTAGATGCTTACAGACATCTTAAGGAGATCTCTTGTCATATTGCTGTGTATCTTTCCCTGTTCAAGCAGATTATGAAACTGTTAGTTATCAGGCTACATAGCTTTATGTTGAGGGTGAATCCCACAGTACTCTAAACTGTTACTGCTCGTTTTTTTGTGAAAATCTGAGAATGCATTTCTCTTAACTTACAGAAAATTAAGAACATTGTTTTATCTTCCCAGCAGCCAACTTAGACAACTAAGAACATTGTTTTATCTTTCCAGCAGCCACCTCCACGTTTGGTTAACTTTCAGAATCACAGCCTCAAACCCAATGGCTCTGTTCCCCCAGCTCAGCCAATGAGGTTTCCTCAAAATCAGAATATACCACAGTCAGCTGTACGGCCCAATCCACTGCAGATGGCATTTTTGGCACAGCAAGCTATTAAACAGGTAAAGCGTTTTTATTGTTGAACACCCTGCCTCCAAAAGACTTAACTGGAGCACAATAACTTAAAAGGAGCAATGAAGCGGTTATGAGAGAACCCTAGAAAGGATATATTGACCACATGGAGTCCTGCTGTAACAAGTATTCTAAGTATTTTGCAGACAAAATTGTTCATATCCACTCTGATCTTGACACCACTGTTGAAGAAGTTCCTGTGAAGGCATCTGAAGCACCTTTTAGTCTAGTTACTTGGAATGATTTTCAGTTGTTGCAGCCTCATAAAATCATAGAATTGTAGAGCTGGAAGGGACCATGGTGTAGACAAGGTTTTCGTCCCTTTCACTTCTTGGGTAATTATGTTTAGCCCAAAGGGTATTGACAAGATCAGTCCGGAAGGTGATAAATGCATCTTTGAATGAGCGAATTATGTGAACTGCCTTCAAGCAGGAGACAGTGTTGTGACCACTCTTTAAGAAACCTTGTATTGCGATCTAGAGCATGTGCGTGTCTTGCTTTGGGCAATCAGGACCTATTAGGGATACTGCTGGATTACTGCCTGCCTCACTCCCTACTCCACAGTCTCTCTGCCTGAGCTAGGAAGTTGAAGAAACACACTCACATGCTAGGTTGTTGGTGTTGGGGGACATGCTGAGGCCACTCATTCTGAGGTGGCTTGGAACTTTGTGGCCTCCATGACAACTGTGGGGCTGTCCCAACATGTCATCAGACCAACACTTGTGGCTGACCACAATCTGACTCTGGTCTTCTCAACCGGAGAAGGGTGATCTTAAGGTGGATAATATTAATGCCAGTTCCTTGTAATGGTCAAATCATTTCCTGCTGAGATTTAGACTTTTAGCAGCTTCTCCCCTCCACAAAGATGGGGGACCTATTAGAATAGCTTGCCTTTGGAGGCTGGTGGAACCAATTGGCTTCCAAAAGACTGGGAGATTTTGCTATTGATATGACTGGCACTCCTCTTGAAGCCATGGCTGATCTGTGCAATATGCAGGTTTTAGAAGTAAGTAAATAAGAGCTACTTTGCTGTCCATAACAATCTCTGAGCGAAAAACACTTCCAACTGTGTCTAATGTATCTGTTTTAACTACAGAGCAGAGCAGGGAGAGATTAGGGCTCCTCAAAAAAAAAGAGGTGTTATTGGAAAGGAGACACACTTTTAATAATGCTATTTAACTTTTCATGTAAAAGTAAAAACTGTAGAGAATACACATTGCAATGACATGTTGTCTCCCAACTTACAATTGAATGGCAGCACCCACTGTCATGGGACTATTGACCACTACTGTAACTCTGTGCTAAGCACAGTTCTACAACTTTAGTCTGTCAACAAGATATTTGTATCTGTTCTCCTTTTCAAAGGTTAACATAGTTGGAGAGAAGTTGGTGCCTGAGTGTAAACCACAGTTAACTAAAACCTGAGTGTTCACTGTAACTTGGCAACCAACAATTTCATTCAACTGAAAGCAGCTTGGAAGATTTTTTTCTATTAACACCAAATTTTGCAAAATCACCTCACACCACCAAGGTACTACAAATAGTACAGCAAAGTGATATAAAGCAGATTAACCCAGTGCACTGCAGTTTTATTATTGGTGTATGTGATAAACTATTATTTTCTTAATACAGTTGTTGTTCTTTGTAGTGGCAAATCAACAGTGGGCATGCTTCTGCTACTCCCTCAAATGCCAGCAGTACAACATCCACTCCCTCCAGTCCTACCATTAATAGTGCTGCTGGATATGATGGGAAAACACCTGTTCCACCTATGATTGATCTGTCCTCAACAATGGGTGGCTCCTATACACTGCCTTCTCTTCCTGATGTAAGATGGATATTGTGCTATGTTTTGTATCTCGACTTCTTGAAAGCTTTATTACTTTCATGTGTTGAATTGGCAGATGGGGAATGTGACAGCTTACACAGAAAACAGTCTAGTCCACAAATCAATAGTATGTCATATTCCACCAGTTTATATAGCAGTAACTGGGGCTTATGTTAGTATGATTTTACCTGTTTGCTCTTATTTTCTTTTGGTGCTAAGAGCAGAGCTAAGATCCTATATTTTATGTGGTTATAGTCTAGACCTTGTCATATGTACAAACACTCAAAAAAGAATTCTGTGGGAAATTCTAACATTAAGCCACTTTGTAGTTACTTCTTCATCTGATAGATATATTAAAGAAAAGCCCTGATAATACTGTCTTTCCTAACTCCATAAAATTGGTTCTTGCCTAGAGTTATTCCCTTAGCAGAACATGCACCCCTCTGCCAAGTTATCCATGGGCTGTCCATACATGTTCCCTCCCAATAGAGCTATGGGGCTAGCCAGCTTGCCTGGATGATTTGTAGGCTGAGCACTTGTAAAGGTCTGGCAGTGGTTGTGAAATCAAACAGCTCTATTCAGTGTTGAGCACTGTATGTAGCCTAGTTAAGAAGCCTATTTATAATATATATATGCAGGTCCTGATGGAGATGGATTGAGGATTAAATCTGTAAATTAAAATTTAAACCTTCTGTCCCACGTGTGTGGGAGAAATATGAGAGGAAACAGGCCCTGAAGCTCTTTTTTAGCAGTTAAAAAACACTTGGAGGAGGCATTAATTAGTACTGAAGGATGTGTCTTTCCTCCAATCCTAATGAACTACTCAGAAAAGACATTTTGAGATGCAAAGAGGACAGAGCTCTTAACAGGTTAAAGTATTGGTGGGGAACTTGTGGTCCCTGGTCGAATTTCTTGCAGCAGATTTCCCCAAGGGAATGCATCTCTCAACAGCAAAATAGGATTTCTTTCCCCAGCTTAAAGCAAATGGTGGGGGCAAGCATCCTTTGAGCCTAATTCCCCCCAACCCACTGCTCCCAATGGCCTTTCAACAGAGGCAAGATTTGCACCTACACAGCTCTTTGTGTCTTCTCATATTTTGAAGATTTTTCCCCTTAAAAAATTAAACCAATACTTTTCTGCATTCCTAGTTTTCCCCAGGTATGCAAACACCCTTGCTGGTCAGCAAAGGGCCACCCCCTTTACTCTTGGAGGGAATTTTAGTTGGATTATATGTATGCTGCATTTGTTTGTTTTACCTGTTGCAGTCTTGAAATGAGTGAGTAATGAAAAGTGGTGGCATTGAGTCTCTCTGGCCTAACTATCTCTTAATTGTTTTAAGATTGACTGTGCAGGAAGCATTTCACTGGAAAGCATTGGGAGGAGAGAGGGAATTGTTGAGCAGAGCCAACCCAAACCTCCTTCACGCAAAACTGTCCAGTCCCCAAATTCATCAGTGCCATCTCCAGGCCTTTCAGGTATGGCTATTATTTATTATTAAACTCCTAATATTCTGATAAAATGGATTACTGTTGGTGGGTTATTCTCTTGCCCCAAAATTGATTAATCACCGGCTCTGGATAGATTTGTATTTGTATTTCCCCTAAAGGAGCAGGTATGTAGGCTGGCAGTGCCCTTGATCCAGTGCTATCACTATGGCTCACCACTATGGCTGGCTCACCAGTTAGTCTTTCCTAGATTAAGAGAGCCTGACAAGAGTCATTCACTCTCTGATAACTATTGGTGTTTAGAGTTAACACTCTTGGAAGCTGAGCAGAACACTGGATCCCTGTTGAAAGAGCACGTTTCAGCCTGGATGTAGTCACACTGACTCCTTGAATTGAGGAAAATATGAAAGCTACATTTCTTGCAAGAAGTACGTGCTTGATAGGAAAGATCCTAGTTCTAATTAACTAAGGTGGAGATGCAATGAATCACGCTTGCTCTTTCATCCCACAAGCCATGAATGTGGCCTTGAGATAAAATATTTCTCATCCCTATTCAGGGATGTCCCCATGCACCTCCTTATCTGTAGCACAGGGGGCTCTGGGCACTTATTTTTGCTGTTCATAATTTATTTCCCTTGATTTCTTCTGCAGTATTGGGGCAGTGGAGTGGAAATCAAAATAATGCTTAACTACATCTTAAGATCATGTGATCAACCTAACGGAAGTTTTTAATTCTATATAAAATAAGTTTTTTGACAAGATTTTTGTAAAAATTCAGGTGCGGTTGTCCATCCTCCAATTCGTTCACCCAGTGCCTCTAGTGTTGGAAGTCGAGGCAGGTAAGCAAAAATAATAGGTTCTGAAAAAACTGTCAGTGTGAATTGTCCAATTAAGATGTTTTTATCTGGCAATACAGAAATCTAAGAAACTGAAGATGGGTGCTGGTTATCATTTATTTCTTGCATCTTGCAGATGAATGTTAGTTCCATCCCTTTTTTAGTTGAACTTGATGGAGAAGAATATTTTTGCTTTTTTTAATGTAACTATCCACTTAAAGCACTTGATTTTTTGTGTTGTCATGGCTGAAACACAAACTTTGAATGATCAAATGTGGAAAAAATACCACAGACTGGTTCATACAATGATGATGTACCCTCTTCAAATTATCTAGAACATGTCACAATAGTCTTGTTTTAGTCTTGCTTGATCTTTTATCCTCTTCCCCACTACTTCTTCCTTTTACAGCTCTGGCTCTTCTAGCAGACCATCAGGTGCAGATTCAACCCAGCGAGTCCCTGTGGTCATGTTGGAGCCTATCAGAATAAAACAAGAGTCTGGTGTGCCAAGTGAACACTATGATTTCCCTGTTGTAATAGTGAAGCAAGAAACAGATGAAGAATCCCGGAAGCAAAATGTAATCAAAGTTATAAAAATAGTCTCTAAATTTGGGAGGGTAATTATTAAGTTGGCTGAGTTGTTGCTGTTCTACTCAGGATTTATATTATGCTAGAATACAAAAGAAAACTTCTACGTTCTTCATGCTGATCTGGGAAATCATAGTCACTCATGCTGTCTACTCTTCCGCACTCAAGAACTAAATGTTCAGGGGTTTTTTAAAATGCTGGAAGCTCTTTCTAAAGCCATAAATTTATCCAGCTATAGTAGTTGATGCAATTAGCTAGACCCTTACTGCAGAAGAGGCATGACTGTGTGCATTTTTATACACACATGTATGTAACAATTTTACATTCTTTTCAGGCTGCATACTTTTTTCTTCTTCCCTACAGACTAGGTTTCCAGGAAATTTACTTACCTCAATGTTGTTGAATAACAATCGCAATCGCTCATCTGAAGCAACCGTCTTGAGAACAGAAGCACCAGACAGTACAGGTGACCAACCATCCAATGGCAAGGCAGCATGGATAGGGACACCTCATGTTGGAGAAAGCAGGAAAGATGATGACCCCAATGAGGACTGGTGTGCAGTGTGTCAGAACGGAGGAGAGCTTTTGTGTTGTGATAAATGTCCTAAAGTGTTCCACCTTTCTTGTCATGTTCCCACACTCAGGAATTTTCCAAGGTAAAATCAGCTAGACCATAAAATATTACCTCAGACCTTCATTCTTTTTTATATATACAGTCATTTTCTAATTTTAAAGCTAAACAGGAGCCATCAGTAGTTCATATTGTGGATGTGTGAAACGACATACCCATTACAGTTGTGGTGCCACCGTTTTGGATTGTGATTCCTAAAAAAGTGCTCCATTGTATTCTTGTTCGTATTTATTTAGTCTGAGGAGTGCTGTTGGTGTTCTAATACTGCATTTGTTCTTTGTTATTGTTTGTCATGTTTGAAATATTTTTTATGGTATGTTATACAACTTCACCTATTTTAATAGAAACATTATTTTGAAAATGTAAACATGAGATATATCTATCTATCTTATCTATCTATTAAATTTGTATACCACCCTTCATCCGAAGATCTCAGAGCGACTTCTGGGCCCAAATAGCCTCTCCTACAATTGCATATGCAAACACACAGAATTTGCAGTTGAAATGAAATGCACATCTTCTTCTGATATAGTACCATTGCAAGATGATTTTACCTAGTTAAGAAGCAGAAAGGAGCACTCCTTCCTGTTTTCTAAGCTGTTAAGATCCTTCAAAGGAGAAAGATGTGTTTTTCTATGGTAAATAGAGGCAAAATTATGTTTTTCAGGAGCGCTGTTGTAGGAGAAAAGTTGTCTGAATATAGACATGTACGTGTGTCTGCTTCTCTGTGCATACATATATGTGTTACCACCTGTGGCATGCTAACTCAGATCAAAATAAGTTAGTCACCCAGTTACAGAGTATAATTTATCCAAATAAGAAAGGCTGAGGGAGACATTTTGCACACTGAGAAAATGCTTTTGGAGAGAAATTTCTGTTTTCTCTAGTGGTTGTGATCTGCCCAATGCTTCTAATTGTAGGGGTCTCTTCCGTTTTGCTGTTAATCAAGAACAGCACAATATTAAGGGCAGTGCTTAACCTTCCCCATTTACTTCCCTGTTTTTAAACCACAATATGCCTGTGATTTGTAATGCATAATAGACTTTCTATTGCTTCCTTTGACAATGGCAGCAGTTTTGGTACTTACTGGCAGCTAACATTTCATCCACGCTTTTCCTAAGGAACTGATGAGAAGACAGTTTTAGCAAGGGCCACTTTGTTGAAGCCTGTGGGGAATGGCAAGCCACATTCCTTCGATCTTCAGAGAGGCCTCCCAGCAAGTTCCTCCCACCAATGTAGCACTTTGCTTTTGGTGAGAAGGGAGAACAATAGATTGAAGAGAATGTTGCATAGCCGTGGCCTGCATGCTTATAATTCTGAGAAGAAGGAAGCAAGTCTAACTGAGAGGAGAGAAATAGGAGGCACCGTGAAGACAATAATTTTAATATAGCAAGCCTCACACATCCTTCTAAGTCCCTTAAGTGTTCATATGTACCCTTAGATTTTCTTTCTGATAATCAGATGACAAATGGTGCTTGGGTGAAGAAATTCAAAAATTGCAGAAGGCAAGGTCTATCTTTTATCAGTTGACTTCATCTCAGCCTCAGTATTTTCTAAAACTCATTATAGATAGCAGATAAGAGTTTGCTTAGAAACATTCAGAACATGGATTGATGCCTGTTTGTCTTCTCTTTGTTTAGTGGAGAATGGATTTGTACATTCTGCCGTGATTTGTTCAAGCCAGAAATGGAATATGATTGTGATGGCCCAAGTCATGTGACTGAAGAAAAAAGAAAACTGGAAGGCAATATGGGATTGCCACCTATGGATCAGAGGGTGAGAGTATAGTCATTGAAGTGCATTGTGAATACACCTTGAAAAATGGCATGGTAGTAATAAAATTATTATACCCCTGTAATTTCTTAGTAAGTAGTGAGAACTTGAGAATATGTCCTAAATACATCTTACACCTGGGTTCTGCTCTAGTCATGGCCTTTTCGATACCAGAAGTTTGTAGTATCTCACTGAACACATATTAACATTTCACTCTTGCAAACACGAATGTGTGAACAAATGAGACCCATGATGCTTCTTTTTGAGTTTAAACCTCACTTGAAATCAGAGCAGTTTGATCCTCAAGCAGGTTTTTACTCCTGAGTTTCCTTTACTTTGAAAGTGGTTTGAAGATCAAGTAAATGTGTGTCAGGTGTGGAGTATTTGAGTTGCCATGCCCACATTTTCTTTGTAATTTTAGGAAATTTACTAAAAATTAGCAGAACTATTCTTTGAGGTATATGTAGTAGCGTGAACAAATAGCCTCACTAAGCATGAACAGATGAGCCTGCATGTATTCAGAGGAAAAATCACAGCCCTCCTGTCCTGTTCCTGCTATACTATGCAGTGCTAAGAGATGGTTTGACTTAATGTACCAACCCAAAGCTCATATCTTACCTCCCCTAGGGACAAATCATGAGCTGTAGCCAAGTTTGTTCTTGGCTTTCCACTTGTGGTTTCTCTGTGGAAGACAAACCATGATCCTGTTTTTCAGACATAATGCTAAGTCAAACCATGGATTCAGTCTGGATAACACAGCAGCAACAGGACCAGGGGAAGAGTGAAGCCGCCACAGTTTTTCCTCTTGAGTTCCTGCAAACTGTGTCTGCAGTCCATTTTGTCAATACAGTGGTGCCTCAGGTTAAGTACTTTAATTCGTTCCGGAGGTCCATACTTAACCTGAAACTGTTCTTAACCTGAAGCACCACTTTAGCTAATGGGGCCTCCTGCTGCTGCCGCACCGCCAGAGCTCGATTTCTGTTCTCATCCTGAAGCAAAGTTCTTAACCTGAAGCACTATTTCTGGGTTAGCGGAGTCTGTAATCTGAAGTGTATGTAACCTGAGGTACCACTGTACATCTTGAAAATTATGTACTGGTGGCAAAAAAGGCCACTGAAGGAAAAGTTGACTAGGAGGGTGGGAGTGGATCTCACAGTGTCTGAATTTCAACACTGTCTTCTGTAGCCTCAGAAAAATGCAGTTTCTACTGTGTTGCTGTTCTAACTCTTCAAGGTGGTACTCTGTGTAACTGAAATCATTTATCTTTTCTATTGTGCAGAAGTGTGAAAGATTACTACTGTACCTTTACTGCCACGAAATGAGCCTTGCTTTTCAAGATCCAGTTCCTCCCACGGTATGATGGTCATTTTATTTGCCACTAACATTCTGTGAGGATTGTGTTGGCATTCATTACTAATCAGATATTATATTCATGCTTCAATGCAGTGTATAATTTCAACAGAGAGAGATAAAATGCTGATGTAAAAGCAGCATGCCATTTGAGTCTCATATTTGAGTACAGTTGTTAACTGGCAATTTTTATTGAAGTACATTTATTAATGCCGTAGTTCAGTTTCTGATCTTCTTGCGGCTTTTTATTAGTTACTGCATGTCATTGAAGTAAATGCTACCAAGAGCCATCCATTATGTGTTTTACTATGCAGTGTGTTTAGAGATACATAACTTTGCATAAGCAGTGTAATAAAAGGGAAAAGAGAGCACCCCTTTCCAAAAATGTAGGGTGGAACCTTTTCTAGACTTTATTTTTCTGCAGAAAAATTTCCATTTCAAAAGTTAATTAGTAACAATGAATGAATGCCATCTGTAAATACTGTGGGTTGTATCTAATGCTAATCATGAGCGTAATTGCATTTACACATCATAACTTTCACCCTCCTCCCGAAAAAAGTTTCCCAAAACTATGCTCCAGAAGGTCTCCCAATCCTCCGCATCTGATTTTGAGGGTATGCCAGGAGCTTGAGGGGAATAGGAGAGGGAGACAAAATTCTGTTGCATGCACAGATGTGTGTGTGGAGCTCCAGCATTTGTAACAGCCCAGTAGTAGGCGGGCGTGGCAGTTTCAGAATGTTTAGGTTGGTTTACACAATAAAAACGAAACACTCCATAGACACCTTCCACTTGCTTTGAAGTTCCTATTCAATATGAACTAGAGCAGGTTGTCCTTTGTAAATAGGAGCCACTATCTGTCATTGGCTCAGTTGCAACGGTTGCTGTCATTGGCTCAGTTGCAACAGCAAATTGATCAAAAGATAAACCACCTTGTTCTGAGGCAGGTATTAGGAGTGTGCTAGAGCAATACATAGCATTGTACATCCTGTCCTGGGCCTAAAATAGAGATAATAAAAGATTGAGATCCAGCTCTCTGACATTTCTCCTGGTATAGGGGATGTGTTTGTGTTTTGCTGTGATTTTACAGAGATAGCCTGCAATGTGCTGCTAAATTTCAGTTTCTGTGGAAACTTATTTTCAGTTAGCTTATCTAGATTTTCATTATGACACTGTCTTAAATAACAATTTGACTCTTAAGAATTTGTGTATGTTAGATGAATAATATGCCTTTTAGAGACATTGCAATAACTGCTGTTTACAGTATATATATTCCTTCCAATTATTTTCAATAAGATAAAGATTGCTCTCTCCATTCATAGCAGGAGTCGTTTGCTTAAGATCTGCACAGTAGATGTTCACTTTCCCAGATAATGCCACAAGAGGTATGCTAATGTATTACTGAGAAGATTCATCTATTCCTTTCTAGGTGCCTGACTACTACAAAATAATTAAGAAGCCAATGGACTTGTCAACCATCAAAAATAGATTGCAACTGCATCATCCACTGTACACAAAACCAGAAGATGTTGTAGCTGATTTCAGACTGATCTTTCAAAACTGTGCTGAATTTAATGAGGTCAGAAAAGACTGTAGAGTGTGTGTGTGTGTGTATTTCTAAGAAGGTACGATTGTTACCAGAGTCAAACTGTGGATGCTATAATAGTTTGCAGAGTCACATAGCTGGTAATTTATATGCAGAATATAATTATAGGTCCCTTTCTTTAGCAGTGTCTGGCCTGCATTGGAGTTGAGATATGATATTAGGTGACAGTTGAATCATATAAATTTCCTTACACATTGAACAGTACAGAATATTTGCATGGGGGAGAGAAATGAGGACTACTCAGCAGAAGTAATATTGTACTCTGAGATAAGGTTGTTAGATCTCTCTTCTACTGCTGTAAGTCACTGTGTGTGAACAAACTCTCTCTTAGCCAAGAAGTGACAGAAAGTACCAAAGCGCTAACTAAGGTGCTAACATATTGTTGCATACTAGTTTTATACTACAAATACTACTGTCAACTGTATCACAGTCACATCGTATTTTGATTTGTTGAAGTGTTGATTGAGTCCTTGAATTTTAGTTTGAGTAAGATGAATTTTATTCAACTAAAATTATTAGTAATGTTCGTGTGTTCAAGTTGATTTACTATGGTGTTTGACTTACCCATTTTTTTTATATGGGACTGCAAATATAAAACCTATGATATGTTGAATTTCCCCAACAGCCTGATTCAGAAGTGGCTGATGCTGGCATGAAACTGGAAGCTTATTTTGAGGAACTGCTGAAGAACCTTTTTCCAGAAAGAAAATTCCCTGCCCAGCCTTATTGCCGTGCTGATAGAGATAGTCCCAACTCAACAGATGACTCTGATGACGACTTTGTACAGCCACGGAAAAAACGTCTCAAATGGGAAGAACGCCAGTTTGTAAAATGAACTGGATATAGGCACTGCTAAAGATTTTTTCCCCATAAATATTTATCAACATTCATTTTTGGGAGGGCATTTTATGAGCACGTTGACATCTACAGATATGGACATTCACTGGGAGTCCTACCTTGGTACAAATTTGCCAAGAAGTGAGGCATGTAGGAGACATTAGAAAAATTCTATAAAATTTACCCTTGGTTTTTAGAATTCATTCTGCCACCACTCTAAAGTGACAATGGTTCAAATCTTTTATTTAGAAAGGATTTGTAAAAATTATACTAAAGTTAGAAACAAATTTAATGTGTAGATTTCAGGAAAATGTGATCTTACCAGAAATTAATTTACCAACGACATGTGGCTGGCCATAATTTCAGTTCTTTGTACTGTACATAACTGTTAGCCTCTGAGAAGAGAAAAGCACATGCTCAGATATTGGCCTAGGATACAATGGAATTGTCGTTGCCTGCAGAGAGCTACTTGTGCTCTGAAATGTAAGGAGTGGGGAGATGAATTAAAGTACTTTGAAAATGGACTTTTGAGTGTCTTGCTGTGCTCATATGGAGAGAAATTTTATACAATTGGTTGTAATTTCCTGCTGGCCAACATTGCATGTATTTCTAAACTTTAGTCTAGCAATGGAAGTATTAAGGTTGACTTTCATCTTTATAGTTTATCCTATTTTACACCTACCAAGAGAGCTAGAAGGAAACCTCCCTCTGCTGCTTTTATTAGAATGTGTGGTCTGCTGCCATAAGCTGGTTTGGAATTTTTCATTAGAAACACACTGATTTACTCATTAACGTATACTGTGTGATGCTTTCCTGAATGATTACAAAGAGGAAGATCATGTTTTTAAATTTATCCTCACTTCAAATTTTGAGTGTGCCATCAACATTGAAATGGGAACTTTTCATGTGAACTAATAAGTGTAAACTGCACTTGCACAATATGAAATTACTTTTAAATGTCATGAGGAAATTCCATGGAATAATTTTTATTCTAGACAAAACTTGCCCCTATTCCTGATAACAGGGATGACAGCATCTAGTTTAGCTTCCACCACAATTCCCTTCATTCATCCTTTTAACTTAATTTGGCCTAAATAAGTGAATGACCACTATTCACTTCAGAGGTCAGGGGAGTAAACTCACCCATTTGACACTACTGGAGGTGCCAAGCTCTCATGAGAGGGAACCTGTGGAGGAATTCAGTGTGTGGCAGTGTAGTAAAATTCTTCCCTCCACATCAGTTCCCCAACTGCTAAAGAAGGATAAGATTACAGATAATTTAAATGAATTATTTGCATTTGTCTTCACAACGGAAGATACAGAGCAGATCTCAGTGCCTGAACTAATCTTTGCAGGAGGCGAGTATGAGCAACAGAAGGTTGCTGGTGATACTAAATTGTTCATTGTTGTTAAAACAAAATATATTATGAAGAGCTCTTAAAAGGATCTCTCCAAGCTGAGTGAACAGGCGGTAAAATGGCAAATGCAGTTGTTCAATGTAAACAAGTGCAAAGTGATGCATGTTGGGGCAAAAATTTCTTAATTTCACATATATGTTCATGGGGTCTGAACTGGTGGCAATTAGCCAGAAACAAGACCTTGGGGGTGCAGTAGACAGTTCAGTGGAGTTTTGTCCCACTATGAGGCAGCTGTGAAAAAAGTAAAATGCCATGAGAGGATCACTAGGAGAGGAATTGAAAACTGTTGATATAATGCCATTCTACAAATCTCTTACGTGGCTACATTTGGAATGCTGTGTACAATTCTGGTTGCCTCACCTCACAAAGGATGTACTGTGGAGTTGGAAAAGGTTCAGAAAAGGGCAATCAAAATGATCAAAGGAATGGAAAAATTCCCCGATGTAATACGTTGGATATTTTAGTTTAAAGAAAAGGCAAGTAAGAGGTGACACAATAGAAATTTATAAAATCATGCATGGCATGGAGAAACAGGAGAAGTTTTTCTCCCTCTCTCAAAACACCAGGACTCATGAATGTCCAGTGAAGCTGAACATTTGAAGATTGAAGACAGATAAAAGGTAGTATTCCTTCATGCTGTGCATAAACTCTGGGACTCACTTCCTACAGGAGGTAGTGACGGCTACCAACATCTGCATACATAGAGTGCCAACACCTACCTGAGGAACAGAAAAATTATTTTAATGTGTTTACGTATCTGCCATCAGTGGGCTTATACAGCATGTTCTGCCATGTGCATATAGTGACTTGAATGAATGGGGGACAAGACATTTGCACACATTACAGAGCCTTCTCAAGCCTGGATATAGCGTGATGCTGGGCACATTAAAAAAAACAACAACTTACCACATGGGGTACAGTTCCATTTATTTGTGTAGAAGTTTATTAAAATGTAAAGACAAGAAACACCTTTTTTTGGAAATGCGGGTGGAGAAAATCTCAGTAGTTCTTCTGAGAAATAGGCTCAAATGCATGAAATGTAACAGAGCCCTCTTGGGTTTTTCCTCTTTCTATTGGTCACCTTCATTTCCTTTGCTAAAAAGATAAAAACAGGTGTTAAGAATAACAGGTCTCCATGACTTACCTATGCAAGAATTAAGTGGTGTCAGCTTTGCAATCAGGATTAAATGCTTCTAATTCTTTTAGTCCAGTGCCCACTCAGCCACCATGTAGCAGCAGATACATCTATCTTAACTTGCTTCCTTGGACAAATGTCCCAATGCAGCAACCACTGACCTACAGGAGCTTGGCACCCAGGTTCCCTCCAGCCTTTTTGTTTGTTTGTTTGAAGGATTTTTTCCATTCCACTGCAATCTACATACACAGAAACATTCCCATTGGGTGGTATTGGCTGCCTTAAATGGTTGCCTGTAGCAAGTGTTCCATGTGATACAGCCCCTCCAAACTATATGTTGGTTCCACAGTTGTTAAATCACATTGCCGTTTCATGAAGTCTTTCTCGATGAATGATTACATATGTGTAAGCCACCCTTGGAGCCTTTTTCTGCCAAAGAGCAAGGAAGAAATGCCATAAAATAATTATACTGTTGCTAAGGCATCTCTCTTGTTTACAACCTAAGTAGCATTTTTTTTGTATATAAAAGAAGCAACATATATTTCTGTGTATCTGTTGTGACGTGGGCTGTTTTAATTTTGTAGAAGGAAACATAACAAGACAATAGCTTTCCTGAAGCCACCCATTCAGTTAATGAATCAATGCAAATTACACAAGATCTTCGGTTGAACCCATTGGCTTCTAATGCCACACCTCTCTCCCAGGTGTAAAGAGCTGGTGTTTCAAAGTGGATAAGCTGGAGACAGCTAGCCAGAAATTGATCCAACTACAGTGGTACCTTGGTTTTCTAACAATCCATTATGGAAGTCCGAGTTCTGAAATGTTCAAAAACTGAAAACAGGAGCCTCAATACGGAAAACTCAAAACGGAAGCCGCGTTTCCTGTTCGACTTCTCCGAGGCGTGTTCAAAACTGAGGCATTTACTTCCGGGTTTTTGGGATTTGAGTTCCAAAATGTTCGACTGCGAAGGTGTTCGAAAACCAAGGTACCACTGTACATGGATAATGGCCTCTCTTTTCTGCTGAGATTCTGCCTCTGTATTTATTAGCTTAGGTGCACATCTGCTTTGAAATGCGGCTTGCCCAGGTCTGTAGAACCTGGTGGTTCTACAACCACCAAACAATCTCCAAATATTGTTTAATAGTTTATTAAATGTTCTTTTCTCTTCATTGCTGCTGCATACCAAGCCAATTGCAGATGAATTAAAGCTTCGAAGGTTGTGCAAGAGACAATTTGCTGCTGGTAACAGAGGGTAGCATGTAGAGGCCTAAATGAGATCTAAGTGGTACGTAAGGAATGAATTACCCTAATTGAAGCGTGGTTTTTATTTGCAGTGTTAAGTTATTATAAATTGGTGGGAGGTGTTTTCTGGGTCACTGGGTTAATTATATGTCATTCCTTCTTATAACAAATAAGAAGACACTAAGCCTGTCAGCTTAGTGTAATAGCTACCCACAAACAAGGTAGGGCTTTTTTGTGTACCTGTTGGACTCCTTATGATATATATATATATTTAAGGGCATGATTTTTTTATTAAGAAAAAGCATGTGAAGAATATGAAAAGAAACTGCACACACAACCCAAAGCTATCCAAGGATGTCAGTGACTTCAACAGCCTACACAGTGTTGGGGGGGGGGGCAGGAGAAGAAAAGGGAAACAATAAGAAGAAATTTGTCAGTTGAGTGCCTAAGAACTTATATGGTGTCCTGGACACAGAATGAGGCACAAGATGATACTCACTTATAGGGCTAAAAAATCCCTCCCCTGCACTGTACTGAGGTTTTGGAAGAGAGGAGAGGAAAAGAGAGACCTTTTCCCATTGCCAACCTCCAGAAACCTTGATGTGGCAACAATACGCTTGAATTTGAGGTTGGCAGGCATCTCCAAAGCCAAGATTCAGGAAAGGGTGAAAGGTGTCTTTCTTTGTCTCTTCCAGGCTGGCTTGAGCTCTCGACAGGAGCATTCTTGTCAGAAACTGGGGATACTGTATACTACATATCATTTTGCTGCAGGCCCCACTCAATGATTTTAATTTTCCCAATAACTCAGATAGTTTGCTGGTAATTATTATTAATTATAAACATACAGAATATTTCTAGACTGTCTTTCATTACTGTTTCAGTAAACAATTACAGGGCAGTATACAGCAAGTATACAGTCTTTAAATATGAGAAGGCATGTTATGCTACAGAGACAAACAATCAGTCACCAATACTCCTAAATATCATAAATAGCTTCACTGCCTTGGTTCCTCCCAAAGGCCTGAATTATTATTCTTGAATGACACAAATTGGAGCTCATCAGGCTTGCAAGCTGTAATTTGGAAATCCCACTGGTCCCAGTCTGAATTGGGGCAAGTTAATGGTGTGCACCTACGTCAATATATCCAAGCAGTTAGTCTCTTAACTAGCTCCCTTTGCAAATAGATTAGACTGAGTCAGTTGTAATTATACAACCCAAGCCCCCTTTGACTTACGATACAAATAATCACTCCTATTTTGGGGCCTTCAAGTTCCTTCAGGTAGGCATATGGATGGCATAAAGGTTATCATTTGCGACAGTGGACTGGAGGACATTCAGTTAACAGGACGTGGGAGGAGTCATTCTGCTAAGCAAACGTCCTCCAGTCCACTCTTCAAACAGAAATTCACGGTATGACCAATTTCCATTGCTCCTGATGTGGAGAGGCCTCCTATGAGATTTGTTTGTTTTTCATAATGGGGTGAAGTTCAAAGGAAGCTGCCGCGGTGGCCTTCGGCAGTGCAGGAGCCTGCTTCTGACCTTACACTACAGAAGATGGGTTTACCAACCTGAAGCGCTCTCCCTTTGGTCTCAATGGGCAGAGTGAAAGCAGAGACAGCACACACGATACAAACAGAAGCGAAAAGGCAAAGTGCTCCCAAGAAAGAAGCATTGATGAGCACCTGCAAAGAAACAATGTATTAGTGCAACGCTGCCATGCAACTTGGTCAAACGCTTTTTTTTTTTTAAGCCCATAGGATTTCCTTTCTAGCTTTCTCAAAGTTCAAAGTTTAGCATGTTGGCCAACAATTCAGTGCACAAGCCTTTAAGAAGAGCCATGAAGCCTATCCCGTCCATCATCCACGTCTCACACTGGCCAGCCAGATTCCTGCAGGAAGCCCACAAACAGCACTTGGCTGCAACAGTACTCTTCCCATTTGAAATTTTCAGCAACTGGTACCTGGAGGCATACCTTTTCAGGCTTTAATCTAGGATTATTTTAACATAGATGGTGATAGATGGTGTTGCGACATGTAGTTGTTGGGAATACAATAGTTGGGAATACAATAGTACTACTCTAGCTTAGGGCCCCTCTAGACATAATTTTTTAATTGCATATCCATGATGATTTGGGCTTGTGAAGCTATCAGGGGGGTCATACATGATTCCTCTTTAAATACTGTTTGTGTGGCAAAGGTTTCAGGGCGGCTATACTACTTCATTTGCAATCAATGCACATCTCGTTACTTGTAACTTTTTATATTAAGAGTGTTCTGGTTTGTTTTCTGCCCCACTTTTGTTGCACCATAGCCCTTTCCAGGCAGGGTAGCATTGGAAAAGCATCACAGAACAACTAATAATGCAGGATAAACACACTGCTATTGCATCAAGAACTTATTGGGGAATACACCTGCACTAAAACAGCAGTCTGGAGGTGCCCTTTGAAGATCCTCCAAAAGCACGAATAGCTTGACAAAGGTCAACATTAGCTTTGGTATCATCCTCTGATTTAAAAATGTGGATGAGAATACACATGAATTCGGGTCAGAAACCAAAGAATCGAAACAATATATTTAAGTAACTTTATTGAAAGTCATCTTACCTGGGCTATAAAAGGTGCCACCATAGCACCAATACGACATACAGAACCACTAGTGCCAAGGCCAACAGCTCTCATGATAGTTGGATAAACCTATAATACAGTAATATATAATTCAAGATCAGATCTATAGTATAGACTGAAGGAAAGGGAAACTGGGAAACTGTCAACCGAGCATCTATTGTGGGTTCCAGAGTTTAGGTGGCCAGAGATGGTATCTGCAGAGATGGTATCTGCAGAAGATTCTAGTGACAATCTTGTAAAAGATACTGCTTTAAAAAATGTTATTTGGCAGAATCCAGTCAAAAATAAGGCTTTTTTTTTTTAAAAAAAAGCCCCATTAATTTAAATGTGAAAATACAATACGCTTAATTTTTGTGCCCATTTAGTTTACAAAGGCTAATAATGAAAGCAATGAAAGCAAAACATTGCTGTTTGGAAATATAAAAATGTTGAATTTTACTTGGTTATTGTTTTGTTACTCGGACATTTCAACTATTTTTTTGGACAGCAAAAAATGATAAAATGTCCAACTTCAGGTTTCCAGACGTTGAAAGAGGTTTTTTTTGCCTTAAAACCCCCCACAAAAAACTAATGTCAAAATCAGCCTCAGCTATTCACTTCTGGACTTCAGATATACATGAGAACAGGTGACTCAAAGTGGAGGATTATAAATTATTCCATACTTCTCTAACACAGATTTTCTTATGTCAGCCTGTGAAGAGCAGAGTAGCATTTACTACCGAGCAAGAGTTGGTCTGAGGTGGTTCTTCTGTGGCACACCAACTTTTATGAGCTGCTAAATCATTTAGGTTTGTTCATGTATGCAATATAAGCATACAGTGCTCTGTTAAATCACAAAAAGGAGTGGTACTGTAGGTATGTGTGGATAATACTATCCTTCATTGGTAAGCATGGCGCTGTTTGTTCAAGCACCACCGCCTTTACTCATTAAGAGAGGAAGTATCATTTAGTCAGGTCCTGCTCAGGCATATCGGCACCATCCAAATCCCAAAAATTGAACAGAAATATTTTTAGCTGTGCACTGCCTGCTTGCTCCTTCCAGCTACCCAGCTAAGGCTTCAACCCCATACTCACTTAGCGTGGGAGTCTCATTGGATTAAATGATACTTACTTCTGAGTAAATATGCACTGAGCTGAATTGTCAATCTACATTTCCCATTTATTATGGAAAGCTATGATGAGAGACATCAGTTGTGTGTTCCTCCCCTTCCACAATTCACGGGTTCAAAAGCATCTCACCTCCGCTGTGTAAATGTAGATGGTGTTGAAATTTGCAGAGACCAAGGCACGCAACATGAAGAGAAAACCAATGAGGCCCGAGCTGGTTAGAAAAGGAAGAAAGAGGATGCATGGGGAAATTCACATCATTATCCAGCATTTGATTTGAGGTCCTTGATTGTACGTCATACCAAGAATTCCATAAAGGGGGATTTTATATGAATAACTTCAAAAGTGGTGACCCTTTTCAAAGACAGCACACAGGAGAGGATGGATGCTTGGAGCAACTGTGTGCGGGCACCCTTAAAAGAAGCAGAGCCACTTAGACTCTCCCACGGCAAGTAATGGTAGTTGTGGTGCCCAGAAAGTCTGTTTGTGCCTGGATGAGAGCTGGGAAGGAACGGAGAGAGAATGGGAAGGATCCCTCTGAAATGCTTTAAAAAGATTGGAAGCCTTTTTGTGGTTCTAGACTGCTCCAAGGGAACCCTGACATTTCCTGTTGCTTTTTATGCGTTTTCAGATTCAGAGATGAATTCAGGGATGAAAAACCTACAGCTCTCTCGATGTCGCTGGAGCTGAAATTACATCAGTCTCAGCATGGCTGATTATCAGGGATGATGGGAGTTGTAGTCCAACAGCACCTGGAGAGGCCCCACAACTTCTCTGTTTTAATATGATCTAAGCTGCCTGTGGCGCTTTTAAATGGAAGGTTGGGAGATAAATAGTTTATATCAGGCTTCCTCAAACTCTGCCCTCCAGATGTTTTAAGACTACAATTCCCATCATACCTGACCACTGGTCCTGCTAGCCAGGGATCATGGGAGTTGTAGGCCAAAAACATCTGGAGGGCCAAGTTTGAGGAAGCCTGGTTTAAATAAATAAATGCGTAGTAGCTTGCAGTCTTATCACAAGCCAATCACACACATCCCAGGCCATATACTACTAGAATGTGTGATCAAGGGTCTCGACAAAATAACTGCTCAAAAAGATGCCTTATAATGAGTCAGAACTTTTGTCTATCACTCGGTATTGCCTACACAAAGCTCTACTACAGGGACTGGCAATGGCAGTCCAAGTTTTGAGACAGGATCCTCTCCCAGCTCTACCTAGGGATTCTGGGAATTGAACCAGGAACCTACAGCATGCAAAGCGGATGTTCTGCTCTGAGCTATGGCCTTTTACCCTATCAACATAAATGTGGCATCTTCCCGGGAGTTTCCAGAAGATACATTCTGTCCTCACCTAGAGTTTATTGTTCTTTTTACAAAAATGTTAAAACAAAAATAATACGCGAAATCCTGCTGTAAAAGCGGCAAGAGCTATATCTAACAATGCTACCCTGAAAAATCCTGGTTACATAAAAAAAACAAAAAACAAACAAACCTTGGAAAGGGCTTCCTAAAAGAACAAACGCTTGGCACCACCCCAATTTCCCGGTGGAGTGCATTCCAATGTGCTCACCGTGTGCCTAAACTCTAGAACAAAGACCTGGATGTTCCAAGCACCAATGCAATCCGACTGGTTTGAATGAGCCAAGTCACAAGAGACACATACATTTGCAGAGAGCGCATAAAACAAAACAAAAAAAGATATTCTAGCAGATGGCCATTTGCTGCTGCCCTGGACCCTCCACCAAATATGACCTATCCTGTAACCCAAATCATCCCCAGAACTCCTAGTATATAATGTATGGGGTGTTAGGGGAGGGATAGTAGATACTGCATGGGCTGAAGAGTTTCAGGGCAGTAAAGCTTTGATGTCAGCTATGGTTTTCCCAGTAGTGATATATGGAAGTGAGAGCTGGACTATAAGGAAGGCTGATCGCCAAAGAATTGATGCTTTTGAATGATGGTGCTGGAGGAGACTCTTGAGAGTCCCATGGACTGCAAGAAGATAAAACCTATCCATTCTGAAAGAAATCAGCCCTGAGTGCTCACTGGAAGGACAGATCCTGAAGCTAAGGCCCCAATACTTTGGCCACCTCATGAGAAGAGAAGACTCCCTGGAAAAGACCCTGATGTTGGGAATGATGGAGGGCACAAGGAGAAGGGGACGATGGAGGACGAGATGGTTGGACAGTGTTCTCGAAGCTACCAGCATGAGTTTGACCAAACTGCGGGAGGCTGTGGAAGACAGGAGTGCCTGGAGTGCTCTGGTCCATGGGGTCACAAAGAGTCGGACACGACTAAACAACAACAACAAAAGCTTTGATGCCCAATGCAATTACTCAACCCTCTCCTTAGAAGAAGCAGAAAACCAGTATATAGCTATATATCTCCAGCTCTAGCTCTGCATATATATAGATATAGATACCTGACTCATCTGCACCACTGAAGCAACATAATTCATTTTTGTGTGTGACATATTCTCTCTCTCTCTCTCTTCTCCCTCTCATAATAACACGGAGGTTTATTGCAAGCTTATGTATGTCAAGCAATTAACCAAGATTAAAGTCTTGGTATTAATCAGCTGGTACACTTTGTTCACCCTGGCATCCTCAAACATCCTCTACTGGTACAAACACCATTCATTGCCAGGAGCTGTATGCTGAAGCAAAACTGGTTTGAAGTTCACGCTGCTTCGTCACATATAATTTTTACATTAGAGTGGCCATTTTGTCTCAGCCCATTGTTTAGGCATGCTGCCTAGAGTAAAGAGAGAAACTATAAGCTTCCTAGACACTGCATGGAAAGGTACCCCTGACCATTAGGTCCAGTCGCAGACAACTCTGGGGTTGCACGCTCATCTTGCTCTATAGGCCGAGGGAGCCAGCGTACAGCTTCCGGGTCATGTGGCCAGCATGACTAAGCCGCTTCTGGTGAACCAGAGCAGTGCACGGAAACGCCGTTTACATTCCCGCTGGAGTGGTACCTATTTATCTACTTGCACTAGACGTGCTTTCGAACTGCTAGGTTGGCAGGAGCAGGGACTGAGCAACAGGAGCTCACCCCGTCGCGGGGATTCGAACCACCGACCTTCTGATCAGCAAGCCCTAGGCTCTGTGGTTTAGACCAAAACGCCACCCGCGTCCCCCCACCTTTGCTGTAGGAAACTGTAATGTACAGTGGCGTAGCGTGGGGGTGCAAGGGGGGCCGGCCGCAGCGGGCGCAACATCGGGGGGGGCGCGCTCGCACTCGCAGCTCTCTGCCCCTACTAAAATCCACGGGTTAGGGGGCGCAAATTACTTGCCTTGCCCCGGGTGCTGACAACCCACGCCACGCCACTGGTAATATATATTTATTAGAAGGCAAAACTGGACGTTATCTGGCAAATGAAAGTTTCCAAACCATCTTTTGTTGAGCTAATGAAGGTGCAAGAGGTCCTAACTATAAAGGCTTGCCCACTTTTGAGCATTATTTGAACATGACCGGAGGTGTCCACACCTGCACCCATTTGTATATACATGTCAACTTTGGTCTTTTCTGGTCATACCACCAGGCCTTCTCCCTACCTTAGTTTCTTCCCCACAGGTAAGGAAGGAGAAATTCAGTGGAAGAGAAGGAGAAATGTGATGTCAATCAAGTAATGTGCACAAATATGTGTTTATTGGGATAAAATGTGCTTTAAAGTGCATATATTTGGTGAAAACAACAGAAAAAGTGCTTGCAAAGCTGTGTCTGTTGGGAGAAAGGTGCACTCAAAAGCTGATGAATTTTCATGAGCAGTTGTTTTTAATCACAATCCGATGTGGAGATGTGCAGAGAACCAAACTGAAGAAAAAATGAGAAGCTGAGAGAAACAAAGATTGACAGATAGGCCCATTGCTAGTTATAGGGAAAGGCTGTGGGAAGGAGGGGTTCTTAACCTCTTCCAAATGTGCTGGTTTTCCTAAGCAAATGTCCCCCAAGGTCATTCCATGCCCCTGTCTAGGCTTACTTCTGGTTTCAGACGTTAACTGGGGAGAAAATTAACTAAAAACAACTGAGGGGTTGCTGTGCAGGGGAGAATTGGCAGGACCGCAAGGGCTAAGCACTCTCTCCTGCCTGCTGAATCTCCTCTGCAAATCCTCTCCTACATTAGCATTGAGAACCCTGAGTTTCCCCCATGAATTATAGCTCTGTCACATTTGTAGGTGCACCAACTCCAGGATTCCCCCTGTTTGGTGACCTCCTGCAACCCTCAAGATGCCAGTTACAGTCAGCTGGAGTCTGCTAAAGTTCTAGATCAGCTTTTGCCAAACTGATGCCCTCTGGGTCTGATGAGCGCTGCAGTCAAATACATCTGCAGGGCATCAGGTTCTGGATCAAGCTCTCTGCGGCATGCTATGTTGGTAAGGAAGCACATTGCTGAGTTTCTGCAGGTGCCGGAAGCATCCGCCCTGCAGATAGCTCTTGCCATCTTTAACCCTCACCAACTAGGAAGAGTGTAGTTCCTGAAACAGGAATGGCCATTCTGGTAGAGAGGGATGAAAGTGAGTTGCATTTTCAGAATTAACCGACTAGCACACAGAGTGTAGACATCACCGGTGCAGGAAAGGTGTGAGGTGCAGTGCAAACAGGACTGTTTCAATCTTACTTTGCCCACACACACGCCACCTGAAAACACTTACGTTGAAGTGCATATATTGAGCAGGAGGAAGAACACGGCAGTGCATCCCATGGTGATTGTCAGGCTGAGACGCCTTCCCAGAAAATTGATGCCCAGAATGTTTAGAGGATTTACTGGAAAAGAAGAAAGGGGAGAATGTCAGGCTGTAGAATCAGATGACCCGACTGAGCTATTACGCTGTGTTTATACCTGCCCCACTCCAGCCTCAGGGGAGACACTTTCAACAGCTACTTGCTTTATTACTTCTCTGTGATTACTGGGAATGTTTTGGACACATTACCGGAGTTAATGCGGGGAAAGGAAAAGTGGCAAAAGGGCCACAGATTTATTTTCTTGAGAGCGCATTGAGAAGGGAAACGGAGACATGGTCCCAGTCACAGTGTCTCTGGCCTAAGAATGTGTGAGGTGGGACAGTACAAACTTAAACCAACAATGCTCTGGATTAAAAATGGCCACAACTTTATCACACAGCCAGCCTTTTAAGCATTGCAATGATTATAACTAGTGAAAATGAAAAGTAAATTATCCCTCCCCATACACTTCCTAAGATTCCTTTGTGTGGGTCTGTAGCTCCTGTTCTGTGACCTTTAGAACAGAGGTGGGGAAGATGTAGCCCTCCAGATACTGTTGGACCACAACTCCCATCGTTCCTGACCTCTGGCCATTCTGGCTGGGGCTGATGGGAGCTGGAGTCCGGTATTATCTGGAGGGCCACAGCTTCCCTGCCTCTGCTTTAGAGATTTACCCACACCCTGTTTTTAAACAGATAGAGCAGGAGAAGTTACATGCGATCTCTCCAATTGTGCTGATGATCATGATCTGGTAATCGGAAGGGGCGAAGTGATGACAGAGGCACGGGCTGTGGGTCTCCTCGGAATAATCTCCCAACTCATCCCCTTTGCTGGTTCCTCCTCCCCCTGTGGCACAAACCAGATTCTTCTCCAGCAACTCTGCGCTGGCCAGGATGATACCATAATAAGCAAAAGATATCCCAAGCCTATGAAAAAGAGGGGGAAATGTTAGAAAGGAGAGCAATTGAGGGCATTGCGACAGCATTTCAGCCAGTTAATAACACGCAGAGCTTAACTACTGTGGGACCTGAAAATAATTGCAATTCATAAAACAGCTCTGTGCTACAATATGGAAACAAGGCCTGCTATTAAATTACACCTCTGGAGCACTTTTAAACAATTACAAATAAATCCTAGTTTCACTGAAGTAGATGCCGAAATGTTAAATTCTTCAACGTAGTGAATATCTCACGGATGTTCAATATCACCACCTGAATGAAGTATTTTAAAAGGATATGAAGCGGGGATTTGGGGAACAAACATCACAACTAGAAAGAGACCTGTTAAAGTGATGTCTAAAATGTATAATATGTGATTGGAATGGGAGACAAAGGATGAACAAGTGAAATCTTCAATGATACACTGGGCAATAAATATTGGTCATAATAGAAATGGAAGAATGGGAATGTTTATGGAACGTGGATATAAAATTTACAGCATGTTATAGTTTAAGAGAAAACTATTTGAAAATGTTTTATAGATGGTAGCTAACACCTAGTAGATTGGCAAAAAATGTATAAATCCAAATCAAATATGTGCTGGAAATGTAAAGAGAAAGAATATGTGGTGGTCTTGTAATAAGGTTAAAGCTTACTGGGAAATGATATATAATGAACTGAAAAAGATGTTTAAGATAACATTTATTTAAAAAACCCCAGAAGCTTTTCTTTTGGGAATTATGGGATCAGAACTACCTAAACAGTATAGAAATTTATTTATGTATGCAACCACTGCTGCAAGAATGTTATTTGTCCAAAAATGGAAGGAAGAAGAGGTCCCAATGAGAGAAGAACAGATACAGACGTTAATGGACTACGCAGAAATGGTGAAACTAACCGGGAAAATAATCTGAACATCTGAAGAAGTGTGCATGCACACAAGAGCTTATACCCAGAACAAACTTAGTTGGTCTCTAAGGCGCTACTGGACAATTTTTTATTTTTTAAAATTTATATCGAGAGAATAAGAAATCAAGATAACATTTATTTATTTTTAGAAAGGAATAAAAATGGTTTATTGAGTATTTGCAAACCAATTGTAAACGGATTAAGACATTGGCAGGATTAATGAAAAAACCTGCAGTTTCAAAAGGAGGGGAAAGCAACATCCAAACACCCAGAAACATGTTGCCCTTCCCTGCTCCTTGCTTGCACAAGGCTTTGAATGTGCTAGCGGCCTGAAGGCAGTGATGGGCTGGATGAGACAGACATACTCTGGGTGGCTGGTTCTCCAGCCCAGGAATCAGGAGGGCAACCTGTTGCACTCCCCTAGAGAAACCTATGGCCTAAAGGAACAGATATGTAGCCTGAGAATGCTCCTCAGGTAAAATCTGTCAGTAGAGGACCAAGTGTTTTGGGTGTCAGGAAGTGCTTACATCCATCTCCAGCCGGTTTAGCTGGCTATGGCCATTCCTGGACAGCCTCGTGTCATGTTCTGGTGACGTCCCACTTGAAGCACTGCCATATACTCTGTGTGGGCCTGCCCGCAAACATAATCTGGAAGCTACAGATGGTGCAAAATACAGCTGCTGAGTGGGGCAGCAGGTTGGGACCATGCGCTACCAATCTTAAAAACATTGCTCTGACTATTCATGAGCTACCAGGTGCAATTCAAGATGTACAAATGCTTTGGGGCCAAAGCCCTTTGAAAATTGCCTCCCCCAATATCAACTAGCTCTGGCCTTAAGATCCATGTGGGGAGGGGGAGTCTTGCTGGTGGTTCTGCTGATGGGTGTGGTCCAGGGGACAGGGCCCACAGCAGGGCCTTCTCTGTGGCAGCTCCCCATTTATTACAATTCTATGGTTCTATGAAATTCCCTCCTGCGTAAAGGTGAAATGTTACATGCAATGTCTGTGTATGTGAATCTATCTATGCATGGACATATAACTCTCTTACAGGTTTACACTTCTACATGAAGACTGTATAACACATCAGCGCTAATGTCTTGATCATTAGACATTGAATAGTCTATTAGAGCAGAATTTTGAACATATGGCCAGATTGGCAAAAGTTCTGTTCACATGCCAGCATGTACTGGCGATTCTACCAAGACTAAGTCCCTCTTCTAGTTCCCTCCACCCTGAACCCATGAGCCACGTTTTAAACAGATGAGCAAAAAACCCCAACTTGAGCAATGAAGGGACTGGGAGTCCGATGACAGGTTGCAACACTGCAAGAGAAAGCAAGCTCATTATGCCCCAAATGCATGGACAGGTTTGCTGTGTACGTACCACTATGTCTCGCAGCTATAACAATGCGTTTAGCAGAATTCAGAGTGTGTGGGCATGTGGGCATGTTTAAACAGCTAAATGACATGTCCAACAGAGTAAGATCATGGACTGAATTTCTGGCAAGCAGCGGTTGCACTGTAATTCTATACAATAGCACCACTTCAATGGATCTAGCCATTTACAAGTGCTTCTCATACAGTCTTATAATCTGTTTTGTATTCATCTTTTATCCACATTTACTTTCCCAAATTATAAAAGAGAGAGGGAGCAATAGATTTTAAGCGGAATGTCATTAGCTGCAGTTCTGGTCCCTCTGCCTGCAGCACAGAGGCAGCTGGCAGAATATAGTCCTTTTCATGAAATGGGGGAAAAGGGGGAATTGTGAGTTCAATTACCATAACCAATTTTCTCCCATTCTGACTGACTAGTTTCTGAATAATAGCTTTGATCCTTAGGATGCATCTGAGCCTACTCCCTTGACCGATTCCATCGATTTCAATTTGCTTATGCATTGTCATCTGAAAGAAGCAAATCAAACACATTTACCATATAATCCATATTTGCAAAGTTGTCCGTAAGTACTTGGGATCCATTAGGTCTTTGAACCTACCCCTTCTTTCCTGAAAAGAATGGAAAAGGAACAGCATGAAACACATTGGGAATGTGTGGCTGAAGCCCTGAAGTCTGCAATTCTGAAGCCCCAAGCTTGGAGGCAGTTTCAGGAGTAGAGTCCATGTCATCTAGCAAAGTGGAAAGGTTCGTGGAGGATGGATCTGTTAACAGCAATTAGCCATGACAACAAAATATACAGAGGTAGCATACTTTTGTATACCAGGTGCTGGAGACAAATGGCAGGGTGTCAGGGAATGGCAGGGCTGTGAAGAGTTTGTGGTGGAGGCAGGAGACCCAGGCAAGGGGACCAGTGATTTATGGGATGTGCAAGGCAGGAGCCAGAGGAGAAGGGAGAGTCAGGGCAGTTCGAGTAAGGCACACAGGACATGATGGAGGAAGAAGGGATGGTTCAGGAGAGAGACAGGTCCCACCATCTCCTAGAACTAGAAGGGGCTTGAAAAGGGAAGAACAGCAATGACTCTCAGAGGAGAGCATGTAAGCCAGAAGAGGGGAAGGGCCCTACTGTTGCTGCAACTGCTCCGTAGGGCTCAGACCTGTGGGCCGCTGCCTAAAGGCTAGAAGTAGTAGTAGAAGAAGGGTTTGGATTTGGTATCCCGCTTTCTCACTACCCGAAGGAGTAAAGTGGCTAACAATCTCTTTTTCCCTTCCTCCCTCACAACAAACGCTCTGTGAGGTGAGTGGGGCTGAGAGACTTCAGAGAAGTGTGACTAGCCCAAGGTCACCCAGCAGCTGCATGTGGAGGAGCGGGGAAGCGAACCCGGTTCACCAGATTACGAGTCCACCACTCTTAACCACTACACCACACTGGCTCTGTAGAAGCGTATGCGTGTTTGTGGAGCACCAGGGAAGCTGCTGTGTTTCTCTTGTGCTTCTTCCTCAACTGGGACTGGCCCTGATACAGGGGAAGGACATCATCTCTGTGTCCTGTCTGTGAGCACCCGGAATAAAGCTAAACAAAACTAAGAACCAATGAAATTGCCCTAAATCAGCGGTAGGAACCTTTCCCGCCCCTCCCAAAGAATGCCACCGATTTAAGTGAGAAGTCCATTGTGTGCTGCAGCCAATGGTTAGTGGCAAGCCAGGCTAGAGCCAAAAGTGTGCGAAGCCAGAACCAAAGGCCACGAGTTTGCAGGATTCTCTCCCCCCCCCCGCCTTCCCATTTCCCTTTCCCATACGCTTGGATACGCCATCTCTGTGGGCCACATGAAATTATGGTGTGGCCAGCATGCAGCTTGTGGGTCAATTTCCCCAATCTATTTTCAAAAACAAAAACAGACCACATCTTTCAGTGGGTGGACAATGAGGACTAGCACGGTCCAGTCACACATTTAGCATAGCCTTCACTCCAGATGCTTTGAACTACAACTCACAGCAGCTCTGCCCACTCTGGTTGGGGCTGATGGGAGTTGTAGCCCAGAGTCTGGAGGGCATCAGGTTGCCAAAAGCTGGCTTAGAGGATATGTGAAGCTGCTGACATTCCATGTTTTTCCTTCCCTCACCCTCTTCCTTGTAAACATATAGATTGCTTCTGTGTGTCCACATTTGGAACAGGAGCTGGCATGCATTGCTGGTTTTTCCACCCTCAGATAGCCATATCCGATACTGCAAAGTAGGTTAACTGTGTTAAGGAGGAGGAGTTTGGATTTGATATCCTGCCTTTCACTCCCTTTAAGGAGTCTCAAAGTGGCTAACATTCTCCTTTCCCTTCCTCCCCCACAACAAACACTCTGTGAGGTGAGTGGGGCTGAGAGACTTCAAAGAAGTCTGACTAGCCCAAGGTCACCCAGCAACTGCATGTGGAGGAGTGGGGAAGCGAACCCGGTTCCCCAGATTACGAGTCTACCACTCTTAACCACTACACCACACTGGCTCTCCTATACAAAGGAAGGAAGGAGGACGTAAAAGGGTTGAGGACTGAGAGGAGCTCCTTGTTTTTGTCATCTGATCAGTCTGTACAATGTCAGTATTCTGAATCTTACATCAATGGGTTCTACCAACTTTCCTTCAGGCATAACAGATCGGTTCATCTTAGCAATCCACTGCAGCGTTGCAAGAGCAGCTTTGTCATTCCCGCAAGACACATTATAGCGAGCAGACTCGGGGATAAACTGCAAAGGCAAACAGGTTAGAAAAGTTAAGTGGCAGAGCTTCTAGCATCACCTGGCATGTTACTGCCTTCTTGCCAAGTTCTTACTAACATAAAGAGCAGATTTTACTCAGCATCTCTTGCAAGCTTATAGAACTCACAGCAACATTAATACAAAGACACTGTGTTGGTCAATTCACACCACACTTTTTCCGTCCACGTGAGCGGCAGGTGCACATGGGGACGAGGGTGGACCACACTCAATTAGTCAGAAGACGTCCTGGGAAATGTGCTGCTATGATCATGGAAATTGCCGCTATCTATATCCACAATTGCCAGACCACATAGGTTTGTCTGACTGGACACGGCCAAAGACTGATCAGATCAGCAAGCATGTTCAGGCATTTTACATGACTTAGCCCACAGCAGAATGTAACTGTGTATACTAGTAACTTGGTTGTAAGTCTTCCAAACCTTAAATGCTAGGAGGAGAACAATGCCCGGCAGAGAGGCAATTCGTATTAGCCACCGCCACCCAATGGTTGGGTTAACCACTGACGCCAGTCCAATAATTAATAAGGAGCCTGCCAACCAAAACACCTGTCAAATGGGGGGAAAACAGAGGTTAAAACACAAGGTGATGGGATTTTCTTCTCATTATTTGTTTTAGCAGCCGTTCCTCTCCACACAGTCACATCAGCATTCATGATTTCCTTCAAGCTGCTGTTGCCACATAAAATATTATTAAGCAAAGAGATTTAGTTATGCGCTCTGGCTTCCGACTGGGAAACTGTCAATACGGATTTTGATAAAGTAAGCAATGTACTCATCAACTTGGCCCTGGAAGGTTGAATGTCAGCTGCCAGACTTTCTCAGAATGTGATATATGGAGCATCCAATTTATTGGAGAATAAATTTATTCCCTGGATAAAGGTGCACACATTTCATGATGCAAAGGGTAGCAACACAGATAGACGATGGAGATATTTCACAGACAGAAGTAGGAAATTGTGCAATTCTGGGGCATTTGGAAGCCTTATAGAAAACACAGAAAATCCTGAGGTGTTTTTTTTCATATTGAGTCTTTCAAATTTGAGCTGGTGCGTATGTTCAGAAACCGGCCTCATGTGACACACCTGAAGACAACCATAGATGCAAATATACCTGCATCTAGGCTATATCTAGGCTCAACCAGACAGCACAGCTATAAGCCAGACTGAGCCAAAACAAACTTGCAGCAATTTCCACATTTTGTTTTTCAGTGAGCGTAACTTCTAGCTTACCTGCGATAACGGTAACATATAGCCTCGGTATTTTGTTGGCAGAAATTCTGTTTTTATTATAAGCCTAAAGAAGAAGAAGAAGAAGAAGAAAGCAAAAAAAAAAAGTTATAGAGAGGCAAAGAAATATATAAGCCATATACAAGTTTATTTGCATAGTTCCAGCTGGCCCAAGTTGTGATTCTGTGACTGGCAGTGCTTGTTCCTGCATTCTGCTCACTTGGTACGCAATCGCTAGATATGTATAGGAAGATAGCCAGCATCACTCCAGGCGTTCTTGGGCAGCTGACTTGGCCTGCTGCTGATGTCTGCTCCCTGGACCCTCACCCACTTAAAAAAAAATAATTGACCCAGCACTCCGAGCAGTGCCTGGTAGCTCAACCTAGCCCTCCTTTCAATTTACCCCCAGCCTAATATCTTACTGCATCTACAGTGCCCCTATCAGTCTGGGGCGTTGTGCAAATTTAAAGATGGCTAGACCTACTCAAGCCCTGTCGTTAGAGCTTCCAGTATAGCCAGAAAGTCCATCACGGCCAGGAATGGACCTCAGGGTCTCAAATTTCAGTGGCACCCTGTGCAACGCCAAAATTTGGTGCCCCCACCTCTTGCATTCCATTCGACATCATAGCTGCAGCATCCCTGATGCCCTGCACCCAATGTAACCAAACCAGAGGTGCTCCCCTAAATCCATCTCTGTTACAGTACACCAGAGGACACTTTGCCCAGGGCAAACCTGTATATGAATTACCGAATGCACCAAAAATTCACAGAGAGATGATATGGGGGAAGAGCCATAGCTCAGTGGTAGAGATCTGCCTTGCATGCAGAAGGTTCCCCATTCTATCCCACGCATCTCTGAAACCCTGGAGAGCTGCTGCCAGTCAGTGTAGGCAATACTAACCCTAACCCTATCACTTGTCCTGTGTCCAGAAGGCATGGGTCTGCATGGTTTTCCCTTTGCCCCGCTCCTTTCCCAAGAAAAACCCGCTCTTTAGTTTAAATCGGAACAAATGGCAATCCACAGAAAACCCAATTGCCATTGCTCCGATTGAGCACTAAAGAGCAGTTTTCCCTGGGAGAAAGCAGCAGGATGAGAGGAAGTGTGGATAAGCCCTCAGTACAAGGTAGCTTGTGCCTCACTGCAACCTGAGTTTCCCAGAGCAGCTGCAGAACCAGAAGCACCTCCCTAACCACAAAACTGAATGATCAGCAAGTGCGTATTGATATGGATTATCTGTCTTCCTGATGTGGCGTTCTCAGCTGTCATCTGCTGATGCTCCTACTCCCATGCTGTTTGCAACACAACATTACCCTTGAGCATGGCCAGAGACTCCGCATCCCACCATGGTCCGGAGGAAGACGAACCAGATGTATGAAGGGGAAAACGATGTCAGCAAGGAGAAATAGGCTCCCCAAATGAAAGAGATGAACAAAATCTGAAAGGGCAGACAGAGAAAGGAGGTCAGCTGACACCCAAGCAAAACTCCACACTGGCTGCTGAGACAGTATTGAACTGTGTTGATTTAATGTTGCCTAGGGCCACCCATCCATTGTTCAACATTTCCAGTTCTACAATACCCATGGGGCTATTTAGAAAACATCGGAAGGCAGCCCTGTGTAGGGAAGTTTTTTTTAAAACGTTTAAGGTTTTATTATGTTCCAATATATATACTGGAAGCCGTCCAGAGTGGCTGGTGCAACCCAGTCAGATGAGCTCAGTACAAATAATAAAATTATTAATTATTATTATTATTGGTGTGTGTGGAAAGAACTGATCATACTTGCAGCAAATTATGTGGGTGCTGTATTTCCTTATACTATTCCCTCACTACGAGAAGTGAGGTTACAGGGAACCAGGCAGAGGGCCTTCTCGGTGGTGGCGCCCACCCTGTGGAACACCCTCCCATCAGATGTCAAGAAAATAAACAGCTATCTGACTTTTAGAAGACATCTGAAGGCAGCCCTGTTTAGAGAAGTTTTTAATGTTTGATGTTTTATCGTGTTTTTAATATTCTGTTGGGAGCCCCCCAGAGTGGCTGGGGAGGCCTAGCCAGATGGGTGGGGTGTAAGTAATACATTTACTACTACTACTATTACTACTACTACTACTACTACTACTACTACTACTATTACATCACATGTTTTGGCTGCAGAAGGCTCCAAGTGCAATCCCTGGGATCCCCAGTTATAGTGATCCTAGACAGCATAGCATGAAAAAAATCTTGGTCTGATATGGTGTAAAAAAGGATTGCAAAATAAATAACTTACTTCCTATGTTGGTTGGGAGAAACGTATCCTGCTACATCCCTACATGTCAGGCTGGTGTTAAAAACACAGAAGCAATAAAAGGTAGTGGCAACTTTGCCTAGCTTTAAATTGGAGACCCAACCAAGACAGAGCATCACTTACTTTCCAGCGGCCGTATCGATCAGCTAGAACTCCAAAGATGACACTGGATATCATATAGCCAAAAAACACCATCTGAAGAGATTGGAAATAAATGAATTTTGTTAAATTATTGGGCATTCAGACAAACGGGAGAGTGCCATCTAGGATGGGTTTTCTGTCTCAAGCATATTGTTAGAAATCTTAACTCTGAACTTATACAGTTGTACCTTGGATCCTGAACGCCCTGGAACTCGGACGTTTTGGCTCCCAAATGCCGCAAACCCAGAAATGAGTGTTCTGGTTTGCGAACGTTCTTTTGGAACCCGAATGTCCACGAGGCTTCCATGGCTTCCGATTGGCTGCAGGAGCTTCCTGCAGCCGATCAGAAGCTGTGATTTGGTTTTCGAATGTTTTGGAAGTTGAATGGACTTCCAGAACGGATTCCGTTCGACTTCCAAGGTACGACTGTATTTGCAAGTACTTCAGTGTTATGACTGCTGGTTTTTAATGCTGTTCCTGTTCTTCTTTTCTTTAATGCTGCATCTTTACTTTAACACTCTCTATCCACCCAGCATCTGCCATCTAACCAGCTTGTTCTTTTTTGCATGTCTTGAGTTCATCTTAGATCCCCTTTCAGCGCCAGTTTTGCAACCCTCATCTATTTCTAAGAACCCCCTGAATATTGCCTCCAACCAACCAAATCACCCCCTTCTCTTTCTTCCAGAACTCCTCTCAGCTTCAAATTCATCTGTCTTAATTGTAAATGTATCAATTCAGCCTTTGCCTGTAATTTACTAACATCACGTCTGCGTAGGTGTTGTTCAATAGCAATCTCTCAACCAGTTATTGCATCCTAATCAATCACTTCCTTAATTTTCTCCCTGCTTCCTCTTGTGTCTGAACCTCTTTCTGAGCCTCTTGAACTTTTTATCATCGCTTTTAATTGCTTCTGATACTTCATTAATTTTTCCATTAATCTTGAATCTCTTTCATGAAATAGCTCCTTAATGCTCTCCTCTCCTTGCTTAGATTTCTCAGCTTCTCTAGCTTATTTTCTCTTAAAATTCTTTTCCCTCTCTCCAGTCTTCATAGTTTTTCATTCATTGGAGAAAATGTCATTTATATCCTCCATTGCCACCTGTATATTCTCATACTCTCCTCTATCCAACTTTTAATCTTTTTTCTGTCGCATTGTAAGAAAGTCAGATTTCCCCTTTGTATTCAAATCCATATAATTAAACTTCCCAGCAAATTCTTCCATATTCTACTAAACCATAATGCACATACTGAACACTCATTTAATCAGTTAATCAAATTTCCAATCACATAATCACTTAATCAATTTTCCAATTAGTATATGTAAATTGTCCAGTGTATTGCATAACCAAAAGAATTAATTGTGACTACAATTCCTTTTGTAAAACGTTATCGTGAAGGTTTATTAGCATTTTGGCGCTATTTTCTCCTAATACAAACATTTCTGCAAACAATTTTCCCTAATACAATGCACTCTGTATTAGGGAAAAACTGTGTGCAAAATGTTCTGTAGTAGGGAAAATTGTTTGCAGAAATGTTACACACACACACCATAACTATTATATGCATTTTTCTACACATTACTTGCTTGGAGAATTAAATTGCAATATTTGGAGAAGTGCAAAGGATGACTGCATTTCAGTTTGCATATTGCTTCAGGAACTGTGAACTGAAATATTTTTTTCTCTCCCTCCCTAGAGCATAATGTGAGAATTGGACCAGAAAGGATGTTATTATTGACATATCAAAATACACAGGGGCAGGGAAGAGACAACACAAACGTTCCTAGCTAGATGGTTAAAAATATGATGGCTGTTCAGTGGAGGGAAATGCTTTTTCTACAGCTTCTTTCCCCACCTTTATCAACCTAGAAGAAAAGTAAGAAACTCTACTCACTGTTGTCACTAAAGCCACTTGCCAGTTTCCAAGTTGCCACTCGCAGCGGATGACAGGACCCACCACAGCGATCAACATTATCTCCATGGCCTCAGCCACCTTTAGGGATAAGCACATGCAGTTACTGTATTTTTTCGTATATAAGACGCCCCCATGTATAAGAAGCCCCCTATTTGGGGGGACTCAAATTTAAGAATTTAAGAGATGGCTCAGAGTTGTTGAGCATTTTTTGGAGGGGGGTTGCCAAAAATCGCTCACCCGCACGCAGCGCAAAACCTGCCTCTCATCTGTCCCCTCACCGGCAGAAGCTGCCAATTGCCAGCCCAATTGTCGCAGTGTCAGCCAATCAGCACCAGACCTTGATGCAGCAACCAATAACACGCCCAAGAGCCGCTGATAGCCACAGAAGCAACCAATCAAGCGTCCACTATCCATTCATAAGATGACCCACACTTTTTAGCATAATTTTTACATAAAAAACCATAGTCTTATACACGGAAAAGTACGGTACATAGGCAAACCTTCCACCATTTCACAGACAATAAAAACAAGGACTTGCTTATCATCCCCCAAGTTCTCATACTGCCATGGGCCAAAAGTCAACTTCACTTGAAGGAGAAGGCAAAGTGACTCCACCTGCTACTGATCAGCCTTCTTGTTCCTGATGAGAACCAGCTGGCTCCAGCTTTCTTCAGCAGGGTTTCCGCCTTACTCAGTTGCTGGAAACAAGATTTGTCCTTCCTGACCAGACCTTGCTGCTTCTTGCTTCTCGTGACCTTGGACCCTCGGCTTTCTTGACCCCCGGATCATTTGACTATGTGAGCTGAGATCCTCCTGACCTTAGAACTGGACTGAATCTTGTATACGGACTCTGCCTTCAGGCAAGTAAACCCCTGAGACTCAGCTAGTTGGCTGGTTTCTCCCTCCACTGAGCTCTGCCCTGGCTGGCAGCACAGGACTGTGGCACACACTAAGATGCTCTGCCTGAGACCATCCCCTATCACAGCCTTCCCAAAGCTGGTGCTCTTCATTTCTTGTTGGACTCCAAATTTCATCAGTCTCAAGGAGCATGGCCAATGGTCAGGGATGATGGGAGTTGCAGTCCGACAACATCCAAGAGAAGGCAGCAGGTTGGAGAACACTGCAATTGTCACATGGCATGGAGGGCTATACTCGGCTTCTGTAGGTTGGGTTAATTGACTCTGCAACTGTTTGTTTTCCTGTAATTCAAAAGTTAGGGTTGTTTGTTCTTTTAGATATATGTTGATCAGATGAGATCTAGTGGGGTGGGGGGAAACAAATGATCTGTGCTGATCTAGCCACTGAAAAGAAACCTCAGTGTGTAAATTGTGGGGATTTGCAGTCAAAATCTAAAAATGCATGTTTGCTAAATAAGGATATGAAGGGGTTAAGACTCAGAGTTCCTGATTACTAGAGAAGGCACTGTGTGACGTCACTTCCCTTGAATTCTGGGGAAAAGGCAAAAGGGTTTAATCCTTTCTACTTCCCCTTGTCTCAAAACTCAGCCCCTTTCCCACCATGATTCTGAGGCAGATGGAAATCTCTCTGGTCCCCACTCAAGTAGAGACTCTATTTTTGAACTCAACTATGTATTTTATAATCTAGAAGTAGAATTTGTCTGCATTGTTTCTGTTTCTGTTACTGCTGGAATCCTCAGGCTGGATAATTTGCAATAAAGCTGCATAGCCTAGTCCCAAAGTTTCCACTTTAATGCCAGGCACAGGGCCTTCTCAGTAGCGGCACCCTCCCATGGAACATCCTCCCTTCAGATGTCAAGGAGATTAAGACCTGCACAACTTTTAGAAGACATACAAGGCAGCCCTGTATCTGGAAGTTAATGTTTCATTATATTTTTTTAATATGCTGTAAGCTGCCCAGAGTGGATGAGGCAAACCAGTCAGATGGGCAGGTTATAAATAAAATGATGGTGATGTTGTTGATGATGCAAGGGATGGCATTTTGAACTTGGCTAACTAATTGTATTAAGTTTAAATGTTCTGCTCACACACATGAGTAATGTTCTTAAAGGTAAGTGGTCAAAAACCACCTCTCAAATCCGTATGCTTTATAAAACTGTTCTTTCAAAATGTTACACATAGATGAATATTTTCAGAATCAGAAACTTACACCAGTGCTGCCCATGATCAAAAAGAGTGCAATGTGAAACCTCCCAAAGCCAATCGTTTCTACAGCGTCTTCCACCGTAAACGTTTTCTGCTCTAAAATGTTAAGAAAGAGAGGCAGTGTTAGTAGTAGTAGGCACTGTTGTGGAAGGCTTACGGAACACCCAAGCCAAGAGGGTAAACAAGAACTTTATTGTCTCTTTCCAGCAAGAACGGAACAGCAACAGGAAATTCCTGGCTCCACCCCTGTACAGCTGAGTCTAGTGCCACCTAGTGATTAATCTATATATGGACACTATCCACACAGAGTCTACAGCCTTACAAAAGAGAACTGGCTTGCTATCAAGCTGCTGTGTGAAACGATCAGGAAAGCTCGGGGAGTTTTCAAGAGCACAAAACGTTCTGCTAGCTTAAATGGAATTAGATCTTTTAGCTGCCAGAATCTTTGAAGATTAGGGAGGAGGAGAAATCAGCAGAATCGCCCTGGGGGCAGAAAATAGAGCTGAAATGAAATTGGAAAGGGGGAAGGATTCTGAGGCAAATTCTAACTCCATTTGCTTGCAAAATTTGAAATGTGTATTTCCCCACAACTGGTTCTCTCTCTCCACCCACCACCTCAGTTCTCAGTTATGGACACTTTTATGTAGGGATGCTTGAGCAATTTAGCCTTTGCAAATTGTTTGATGAAATGACCAGATTTGTACTTCTTGAATTAATATGCAAGCCAAGATTCAGCTGTCTACTGGATTTTGCTCCTTTCTCAAAGTTGCAATGCTGGTATTGATAACTTAAATATATCAAATTACATATTTACATATACAATTTGGGGGGATCTTTAATTATACATTTATTTATTTTTACAGAAATGGAACAAAAGTATGGGTTAAACATGGGGAAAATGGCCCAGAATAGAAAGAAACAGATCTACCAATTCCTATTTTTGAATTTAGTAATTTTAAGTACTGAATTTGGCCAGTTAGTTGATAACATTATTCCCTTGGTCTTATTTGTGCAAAATGTCATTTCAGATTTAGAATGAAGCATGGACAACTCCACACTACAGAGGCAAAAATAAACATAGGGGAACTCAGACCACCAGAGGAGTGACTGAAGCTACCAGTGGGCTTGAGAATCAGGCGTGATTTAGTCAACAACATCCTTCCTCAATGGTTCCTTCCAGATGTTTCGGACTACCACTTCCACCAACCCCAGCAGATCAACACACTTGGCACACCTCTTTGGGAAACAATAGAAGCACAACTCTAGAAGGTCCTCAGCTGCGGTTGTCTATCAGAACTTGGATGGAAGGTTAGTCAAAAACTCCAGGCCTATTATGGGTACAGAAAGAAAAGAATGCCCAGAACTAGATTACCTATCTTTGGCTCCTGTTTCTGAGTTCCCATTTCCTCCAGGGCAATGTCACCCGCTCCTTCTTTCTCCTTGTCATCCATCTTCAAATTATATTAGTATATTGAGGTTTTGGCTGGATAAAGTATTTACGGCTAAAAAGGAAGAAGAGGATGATGGTAAACCAACATTTCACGAACTGAATTTGTGGCATTAGTGCTTTAAATGTTCATAGACTGCTGATATTTATTGAATATTAAGTGCATTAAGGTCCCAAGATTCAGCCCAGGTTAGCTCATGAAGAGACGTATACTTAGATATAAGGCATATGTTGGGGTGAAAGGATGTCCCCCCCCCTCGGTCCTTGGCAGTTGGTGATATATTTTATGTCCCAGGTTAATCTCTTTAGGATACCGCAGGCATAGGGAAGTGTGGCAAGATTTGTGTCTTGGCAGTCACTAATCATATAACAAGTATCTGTATTATTAGTAGTAGTAGTATTTATTAAATTTGTGTATGTATCTGTATAAGCACACTTGACCTCTGAGCAGTGCGAGATTCTAGGCGTTTACCCATGGTTCGGTTTCCTCAGAATGTGCAACTGCGGAGACTGTGGTGTCATTAGGATATATGGTTTATTTACACATATATACATCCTGAGCCTACAGTAGAGGGGTGCACAGCATTAACACCCCAAAAGGGTCTTGCTTCCCCCATAGCCGCAGCTTTCGATCCCAGCAGAAATCAGGCATGGTTCTGATTCTCGGCTGCCCAGCCTGCAGCCTGCTTCTATCTTCTAGCTCACAAACATCAACTCCGTCTTTTGTCTTTTTAATAGGCAGTTGAGGGAGGGAGAAGGCCCGACCCATTTGCTTTCTGGCACAGAGCCACTTCTTTTTTTTAACCTTAGTGACCCAAACTTAGAGGGTCATGGCCAAGAAGCTGGTCTGGCTGTTCCAGCAATTGAATCCACTCTGGAATTAGAAGGGACTCGGCCATACTGCTTTCCATTTCACCAAACTCACAACAACAACAATCCTATTGCAAAGAGCAAAACCGCTTTCCACAGCTATTGCAGCTGTGCACGACACAAGGCAAGGGGGGCACAGTTTATTCATCCTTGCCTCTAGTGACAGGAATAAAAGAAATCTCCTCTTACCCTGGGTGCAGGGATGAGCAACTGTAGATCCTCGACCCCTTCAGACTGGTGCGAGGGGTGTTTTGGAACATGCCATTGATAAAATAATAGTACATTAGTGGTGCATGTATACTGGACAGTCCACACATAATTCTGCTTTATTAGTTGTTCTGTAATGCTTCTCCAGCATGGTCGCCATCTGGATTGGGTACTCTTTTGCAAAAAAACATCTAATGCATTAAGCACAGTTTAAAAATCCAAATGAAGTCATCATCTCCCCTCCCTCCTTCTGCCTTGGGCAAGAACAATAGCAAGTTTCTTATGATAACTCCATGCATGTTGGTATAATTTGAAAACCTTTCAGTAACTGAAGAGACAGAAAATTACAGCAGGAAAGTGGGAGTGCGGCAATGTTTAGCAGAGGTTTTATGATTAAGGATGCAATCCTGCACCCAGTTTCCTGGGAGTAGAGCTCATAGAGCTCAATGTGATTTAGTTCTGAGTAAATATGCACAGGATTGCTGACGGCCAATCAATGCTTAGTTTGTGACATTTTTAAAAAAGGAACAGAGGGAGATCTTCATGGTTCGCTCATCCTGTTTAATATTCTCCCAACAGCCTTGAGAGGTAGGCTGGGCAGACAGATAGCATGTCTGGCTCAAACTTCACAGCTGAGTGTTGCTTTGAATCTCTCCAACACGCTAACCAGTCTGCCACACGAGTTTATTAGTTAATACTAAGTCCTCATTTGTTAATTGAACAACTGTTCAAGCACCTGACTTGTTCTGCTTCCGCAGTAAAAGTTTCTTACCTTTCAGTTACCAAATGGAGAAGTTTTGTTCCCCTCTTCTTTTCAAATACACACCTTTTTGTGGGTTGATTGCGCTTGCTGCAGCTTTGTGGCGGCTTTCTTCGTAGCCTGAAGTACTCTGTGCTTTAAAATCTCTGCCTCTTGTCTTGTAGGAGATTTCAGGTTTAAGATTCTTCAGAGCAATTATTTCCTTGCCTTTTTTGAGAGAGCAAGCGAGCAAGCAGGTGGCTATTACACCTGCAGTATCTGAACGAGGGTATAATCATAGGCTATGTTTATCAATTCAAGGAAACACACTTCACCAGCCACCCCACCCCCCAATCATCATCACCACCTCTTGAAAAGGGCAGTGCTCACTATTGTTGACCGAAGGAAACCAGAGAAGGGACTACAGTACAATTGCAAAAGTACAAACTCCTTAGCCATCCGAATTTCCTGTTCGTGCAGCTGCTCTGGGCAGCCTGCTAAAGAAAACTGGTGGGTTAGTCCTGGTGAACTGTCGAGAAGGCCAAGCCAGCCTTAGCCTAGGGCAGCAATGGGCAACTTGTAGTCATCCATTTCTTATTGGTCCCCAGTTACCATCAGCCCCGGTCGGCCTGGTGAATAGTCAAGGATGATGGGAGCTGTAGTCATAGAATTGTAGAGATGGAAGGGAGCATGAGGGTCATGTGCAATGCAGGAATCTTTTGCCCAATGTGGGGCTTGAACCCATGACCTGAGATTAAAAGTCTTATGCTGTACCCACTGAGCTACCCCAGCTTGACCAATGCAGCAATAAACTGAAGAGCCACAGGTTTGCTGTCCCTGCCCTATGGCAGACTGTCAGCTGGTAAGGGCAGTGATTTTTGCTGCAGTGAAATGTTTCCCCATGTGTGCAAGCTAGTGAGGTGGGAAGTGTGGCAATTTCAATATGTGCCCCTAGACTTTGTTGCTTGCTTCTGTCCTATTTAATGTTGTACTCGGCCAGGATTTTGATGAATCCGCAACCATCACTTGAGAACATGCTCACCTTTAATGGTGCCTTGCAGACACTGTGGGACTCCAACTCCCATCAGCCCCAGACACCATGAGATGACGGTCATTGTCAACAGCATGTGAATGACACCAGGATGGGAAAAGCTACTCCATGTTGTAGGACTTCCATGCATTTGAAATGTTAGGGTTTTGGGGAGATTAAACAAACTTTGTAGCAGGCCCTGGTCTTCACACACATATTCAATTCCATCCAGCTTTCCCCCAACTTAAAGTCCAATCCTTTGGAAAGAAACCATTGCAACAAAACCTTGCAATGCCAATAAAAAGGGGGGAAAGGGGGGGATGTGCTGTCTGGTAGCATTGTTGGTAGTGTTGTTGTTGTTGTTTAGTCGTTTAGTCATGTCCGACTCTTCGTGACCCCATGGACCAGAGCATGCCAGGCACTTCTGTCTTCCACTGTCTCCCGCAGTTTGGTCAGACTCATGTTTGTAGCTTCGAGAACACTGTCCAACCATCTCGTCCTCTGTCGTCCCCTTCTCCTTGTGCCCTCCATCTTTCCCAAGATCAGGGTCTTTTCCAAGGAGTCTTCTCTTCTCATGAGGTGGCCAAAGTATTGGAGCCTCAGCTTCAGGATCTGTCCTTCCAGTGAGCACTCAGGGCTAATTTCCTTAAGAATGGATGCGTTTGATCTTCTTGCAGTCCATGGGACTCTCAAGAGTCTCCTCCAGCACCATAATTCAAAAGCATCAATTCTTCGGCGATCAGCCTTCTTTATGGTCCAGCTCTCACTTCCATACATCACTACTGGGAAAACCATGGCTTTAACCATACGGACCTTTGTTGGCAAGGTGATGTCTCTGCTTTTTAAGATGCTGTCTAGGTTTGCCATCGCCTTTCTCCCAAGGAGCAGGCGTCTTTTAATTTCGTGACTGCTGTCACCATCTGCAGTGATCATGGAGCCCAAGAAAGTAAAATCTCTCACTGCCTCCATTTCTTCCCCTTCTATTTGCCAGGAGGTGATGGGCCCAGTGGCCATGATCTTCGTTTTTTTGATGTTGAGCTTCAGACCATATTTTGCGCTCTCCTCTTTCACCCTCATTAAAAGGTTCTTTAATTCCTCCTCACTTTCTGCCATCAAGGTTGTGTCATCTGCATATCTGAGGTTGTTGATATTTCTTCCGGCAATCTTAATTCCAGCTTGGGATTCATCCAGCCCAGCCTTTCGCATGACGAATTCTGCATATAAGTTAAATAAGCAGGGAGACAATATACAGCCTTGCCGTACTCCTTTCCCAATTTTGAACCAATCAGTTGTTCCATATCCAGTTCTAACTGTAGCTTCTTGTCCCACATAGTGATTTCTCAGGAGACAGATGAGGTGATCAGGCACTCCCATTTCTTTAAGAACTTGCCACAGTTTGCTGTGGTCGACACAGTCAAAGGCTTTTGCATAGTCAATGAAGCAGAAGTAGATGTCTTTCTGGAACTCTCTAGCTTTCTCCATAATCCAGCGCATGTTTGCAATTTGGTCTCTGGTTCCTCTGCCCCTTCGAAATCCAGCTTGCACTTCTGGGAGTTCTTGGTCCACATACTGCTTGAGCCTACCTTGTAGAATTTTAAGCATAACCTTGCTAGCGTGTGAAATGAGTGCAATTGTGCGGTAGTTGGAGCATTCTTTGGCACTGCCCTTCTTTGGGATTGGGATGTAGACTGATCTTCTCCAATCCTCTGGCCACTGCTGAGTTTTCCAAACTTGCTGGCATATTGAGTGTAGCACCTTAGCAGCAGCATCTTTTAAAAATTTAAGTAGTTCAGCTGGAATACCATCACTTCCACTGGCCTTGTTATTTGCAGTGCTTTCTAAGGCCCATTTGACTTCACTCTCCAGGATGTCTGGCTCAAGGTCAGCAACTACACTACCTGGGGTGTACGAGCCATCCATATCTTTCTGGTATAATTCCTTTGTGTATTCTTGCCACCTATTCTTGATGTCTTCTGCTTCTGTTAGGTCCTTACCACTTTTGTCCTTTATAATGGTAATTGAGAGTAGCTGCGTCTAAAGTCTTGGGCTGTGTACACATTAGGTAAAGGTAAAGGACCCCTGACAGTTAAGTCCAGTCGCACTCATCTCGCTTTACTGGCCAAAGGAGCCTGTGTTTGTCCACAGACAGTTTTTCCAGGTCATGTGGCCAGCATGACTAAGCCACTTCAGGCGCAACAGGACACCGAAACCAGAGCAGCACATGGAAACTCCCTTCCTGCCAGAGTGGTACCTATTTATCTACTTGCACTTTTGGCGTGCTTTCAAACTGCTAGGTTGGCAGGAGCTGGGACTGGGCAATGGGAGCTCACCCTATTGCAGGGATTTGAACTGCTGACCTTCTGATCGGCAAGCCCAAGAGGCTCAGTGGTTTAGACCACAGCACCATCTGTGTCCCTGTGTACACATTACTGGCTTAAAATGCTGCTAGCTTTTTGTTTTGCTCAATTTGGATCAAAGCTGCTTTGGGGGGCGGGTGGAATGCACATCAAAACACAGTATTCCCTAAGAAACTACAGGGCAGATACAGGATTGCAGCTAAATTTTGCACCACAAAATTCAGAGAAGCGCGAACTTCAAAGGACGGCTATGTTTCCATTTTTGTATTGTTCCAGAAAGTGTAAAGTTAATAAATCCAAATAAAATTTATCCCCCATCCTTACTCTGGATGTGCAAAAGGCCTCTGGTTCAATCCCTGACATCACCAGGTAGGGCTGGGGATGTCCATTACCTGAAACCCTGGGGAGCTCCTGCCAGCCAGTGTAGGCAAAACTGAGCTAGATGTCTCCATGGTCTGTTTCAGTATAAGGCAGGTTGCTATGTTCCTGTATCATTCATGAACGATCCAGCATGCAGGGCATCAGCTCAGATAACAGAAATGGGACATCCCTTTTCACTCTGCCTTTCTACCCCCTTTGTGTGATATTTCTTCTTTGCAGATTGTGTTCCGGAAGATCAGGGATATCGATCGAGAACAGAGGGACAGCATGGAAGAATGAAGCCCTTTTAGACCTGCTACCTGACCACCCGGTTCGTTGGCTTTCCCAAAGATTTAGGTGGCGGCAGGAGGTCTGGTTAGCTGCCAGCCAGTGTAGACAATATTGATTCTGATTCGGTATAAAGCAGCTTCAACTGTTCCACGTTTATTTAGCAAGATTTATATACAGCTTACTAAATAAGTTCACATGAAATGGTATAAAATATGGAAGATATCAACAAAACCAGACTTGTGAAGGCATAATGAGTGGTATTCAACTACGTAGAGTAGACCCATCGAAATGGATGAACATTACTAAGGTAGGTCTATTAAGTTCAATAGGTCTGCTTTGAGTAAAACCTAGTTGGGTAACACCCAATAAATACAGGGAGGAATTCAACAAAGCGCTGTGGATAGTTATTCCATCAACACAAGCTTTTCAGCTTCACAGACGGAACAATCTGCCCTCTCCCTGCCATGCTCTTTTTGGGGTCCCACCTGGATCCAATTTTGAGGGGCCCTGGGGACACACAAGGGGAGAAGGGAAAGCTACATGGCACTAGCAGAATTCTTTGCATGGGCTCCCACTAACAGGAATAATAAACTGAATCCCACCCGTAGATAAAGTCAACAGGCTTTAAAAACAAATGTACATAATAAAATGCAATGGTTGAGTAGGCTTGCTTAAATGAAGTTTTTAGCAGACATCGAAAACAGTATAATGAAGGCCCTGTCTAATATTGTTATGCAGGGAGTTCTAAAAAAAAGGTGCTGCCACACTGAACAGTTCATTTATTGCAAGTATGCAACAAATATTATGTGGCACTTTATAAAAGCGCTAATCCCGTATAAAACAGTTTCCAGAGGGTTGACTGTGATAGACTGAATCTTGCAGCACCTTAAGTTGGTTATAAATGTGTTTGTCTTTCAGGTGCAATAGGGCTATTGATTTATCTTATTCAAAGAGGGAAGAGAAGAGAGGAAGTATTTGTTTCTGGTCTGCAGCTGGTAAGTCCTCTTCTTTACATCTACATTTAATAGTTTATGATCCAGATCAGACTGTTCCTCATGGTGATGTGTGGGAAAATCTCCAGCTAGTTTAATGTTAAGCTGTGGAACAATTAAGATAATATGCAGGTTCTTACAATGAAGTTATGTTTACATGCTGAAAACACTCAGTCATTCCTGAATCCTGTTTGTGTTCTTCAGTTGCCAGGATAAAGAAATGTGATCTTGTAAGAGGATTACTGGCCATTTGGTAACCTGATCAACTTCAGTATCTAAACATGCTTTTGGGGGGTAAAATCTTCATGAGTTGGCAAGAGAGACAGCCACACCTGAGTTGGTTTTGAGCAATTTATTCATTTATGCTACCAAATCAATGAACAAGCAGTTTTGGCTTTCTAATGAAAATACATAGGACGTTTCAACAACTGTCTTCCATGGAGCAATAAAAGTTTAACACTAGGATATGAAGCTATATCCACACAGAATTATTGTGTGAGTAGAGAAGTAATGGCTTGCTGCAGCCCTTGGTTTTTGTCAATGGGTTTCAACATGCCACATAATAGTTCATGTGTGTTACCACCAGATGCCATAAATATTATGAAGAGAGGGCTTCAAATGAGAGGGGATCCCTGGATCCCTAACTGTACGCTAGTCTGTGGAAGAGCAGGAAATGAAAGATAGACGTCTGTTAGCTGTAGACCTAGGAGCAAAGGTAAAGGGACCCCTGACTGTTAGGTCCAGTCGCGGATGACTGTGGGGTTGCTGCGCTCATCTCGCTTTAGTGGCCGAGGGAGCCAGCGTACAGCTTCCGGGTCATGTGGCCAGCATGACTAAGCCGCTTCTGGCGAACCAGAGCACATGGAAACACCATTTACCCTCCTGTTGGAGCGGTACCTGATTATCTACTTGCACTGCATGCTTCCGAACTGCTAGGTTGGCAGGAGCTTCAGTTTTGCTTTCAGATTTTTACATAAAAAGCTCAACAACTTTGTCCCCCCCCCCCAAAAAAAACAACTATGGCAAGCCTAGGATACAAGTTCCTCATCCTTGTCTAATGGAAATATAGTAAAGGTTTTATGTGCCTTTAAGAATTATGCAGAAGGGAGAATATTGGCAGGTTGCTTCTTCTATCATTGCAGCCCAACAGCAGGGAAAGCTGCAACTTCTGAGCTTGTTTCTAGTCTATGCAATTACTTAGCTATAGAAGTCAAGCAACTATAACCTAAGCACTAGATATGGCTAAAGCCACCTGGTTCCACTCTGGAAAAGATTCTGCAGGCCTAGCCTTTTATGAACTTTCCATAACCTGCTTGAGATTCTAGATTGACCGTTTCTTCTGCAGAACTCCCCAAGGCACAGCGGGTTTTACTGAGCTCTCCAGATGCTTAACAAGCATTGTAGGCTATGATGGGCATGTACAAATGCCTCCTGGACCAGCAAGATGCTCTAACAGCATCACCTATGACACCAGCCAGGTGTTCTCTGTCTGAGCAAGCCTTGTGCAGCAACCTACAATGCCAGAAAAGCATGCACTGGATTGCTCTGTCCTTGCATGACATGACACATTGATGTCAATGCAACACAGGCTTCATCTGCATATACTGTACTCCTGAATCCTGCTGTGCAAGGAATGGATTTCTGAACTCTCAATGAAATTGGCCAGTTGCCATTAAATCATCCAGCAGAAATGCAAATCCACCAGCCATTTCAATTTGTAGCAGAGTTCCCTAGCATCCCTTGCTAACCAGAAGTGCATGTTATTACTGGATTTTGGGGAGCCAAAATCTATAGGAGGCATCAACACAAGTCTGCCTCCTGGCTGGGTGTGGCACAGCAGAAAAGCGTGTTGCGCAGCAAAGTTGGGAAGTATTACATTTGCAGAAACCAAGGTCCTAGTTCTCATTGAGATGGCAAATCTATGCCTGGGCTGTACCACTTCAGAATACAGAAGGGAGCTTAGATGCTTAAATGCTCCTCTATACAACAAATGTGCCCTGCAGCTTGAAAACTGGCAGGGTGGGCAAGGGCTAGGCTAGAATGCTTTCCCCTGATATTAAGGGCCAAACTACATATTGCATTGGGAGCTGCCTCTTTTGAAGCCTCAATGCTTTTATTATTTTGTAAAAGCAGCTATGGGGACTCGCTGGAGGGGATCCCAATTTGGATCAGACCCCCTAGCATGGAAGCACAGTCATCCAATTGTGATTACTCACAGAGGGAAAAGCTTGCAGGCTGAAATATTTAAGTCCCATGTGGCTAATGGATCCCCAAGGGTGGGTGAGGATCTGTGTCACTGTTGGGGAGGGTCAGTCACTATCCCCCATATGCCCTGACCTTGCAGCTGCTTTTTACAGAAAGAAAATTTCAACAGGGGCTCCAAACATGAAACTCCATTGCAACATATCCTTGGCCCTTAGTCTTTTATGTAGACCAGCCTTTCTCAACCTGTGGGTCCCCAGATGTTGTTGAACTACAACTCCCATCACCCCTAGCTAATAAGGCCAGAGATCAGGGATGATGGGAGGGCCTACAGGTTGAGAACCGCTGATGTAGATGGTCCAGTCCCATGTTGGTATGGAGGAGAATCCAATCGTGTGTGTCTACATACCTGCAATCTGAAATGGAACATAAACTTGTTTATGAATTTGCTAGGTCCAAATTGCAGATTCCTTTCACATGGAGCAGAGTGACATTGAACAAAATGAGTGCAGAGGTGAAAGAAACCTTGGGTGGTACATCTTTTTAAATAAACCACTGACTCCCAATTTTTTTTTTAACAATTGTTTATAGAGGGAAATATTGTGGAGTATTCCTGAAGCTGAACAACTTTCCCATGTGGCTGGAGGAGGAGGAAGCTAATCTTGAGAGTTAGGAGGAGGAGGAGAAGCAATCTTCAAAGTTTTAGATCTCCATGCTCTAAGTGGGCTTCAGTCTTCTGTTCGTTCTATGATGGCTTTAAAGGAGAATGGTACAAATGCATATCCTGCCCCAGAATAGAATTTGTTCTGGAACTCCACCCTAATGGAAGGGGAAAGAAAGGCATGTCAAATAAACAGGGTTCTGTGTTCAGTGAGTGGTTAGTTTAATCTAATTCAGCGGTTCTCAATTAGCCAAGTACAGCCAGCCCTTTGTTTTCAAAAGCCAAACCATGGACCCCCTACCTATCGCTATGGTAGTTTTTGTTATGTGAATGGTGCCACAGACCCACTGGGTGAGTTACACAGACCCCCTGAGGTCTGTGGACCACTGGTCAAGTTTATTACAGTGGTACCTTGGGTTACATATGCTTCAGGTTACAGACTCCGCTAACCCAGAAATAGTACCTCAGGTTAAGAACTTTACCTCAGGATAAGAACAGAAATTGTGTGGTGGCAGCAGGAGGCCCCATTAGCTAAAGTGGTGCTTCAGGTTAAGAACAGTTTCAGGTTAAGAACGGACCTCTGGAATGAATTAAGTACTTAACCCGAGGTAACACTGTATTTCTATCCTACTTTTCTATTAAACAGCAATCAAAGTGGCTTACAAAAGGAAATAGTTAAGCATTTTTTTTCATTTTTGAAAAGAGAAGATCAGAACAATGCATCCATTAAAACACTGTCTTTCGCCTTTAAATGAGAACTGAATCAAATCCCCCCCCAATCCCAGAACAAATGAGCTGTGATCTAAAGGCTAGAAGCCTCTTTGTGATGTAGGTGTCTCTCTCTGGAGATCCGATATAAGGTAGCAGATCTACTCCTTGGTAGGAATGTGTATCACTGATCACCTCCGCCTATGCTCAACTTGTATAATTGTAAATAAACTAAGCGTTTCAAGAAGCACCACAACTCTCCCAAGTTCTCTCCTGTAGGAGAGTATCACTGAGCCGACTGGGAATGTGGGGAACCTGTAGCGATACATTTGCAAATGATTTCCTTTTGTTATTTCTTTGTCAACCCTTTTCCTACTCAAATGCACCCAGGTTACCTACCAGTGAAGTCTCAGGGCATGCAGGAAGGCAGAGAGGCCCTCCATGATCAGTAAAATGGCTACAGTCAGAGCAGCAAAGACGGCAAAGAGGACAAAGATTACGATGAGTCCTATCCAGTTGCCACTGGAGTGGAATGAGATGATCAGCACCTGGCCCCAGAGGACCTCTGAGAGCTCTGGAGAAGAAGAGGAGTTTGGATTTGATATCTCGCTTTCTCACTACCCGAAGGAGTCTCAAAGGGGCTAACATTCTCCTTTCCCTTCCTCCCCCACAACAAACACTCTGTGAGGTGAGTGGGGCTGAGAGGCTTCAGAGAAGTGTGACTGGCCCAAGGTCACCCAGCAGCTGCATGTGGAGGAGCGGAGACGCGAACCCGGTTCACCAGAATACGAGTCTACCACTCTTAACCACTACACCACATTGGGGGGGAAGAGATTACAGAGGCAAATGTCACACAAGAAACAGCCATGAACAGCAAGACATTAAAGACCATTCAGGCAGGAGATCCCCCTAGTAAGAGTAAGTCACAGCTCCCCTCTGTTCCCCCCACCACCTTGAAGGCCAGAACCTGTTTTAGCCAGAGGGCAGCATTCCTTTCTGGAAGGGCCACATGCTAACAGTGGATGGAGCTTCAACCTTTGTAATACAACAATATCTGAAATTCACTGCCACTTTCTACTTTCTTTGTTGATGAATCAGTGCCGTTATTTTTCCTGTCTAGGGCTCTGTTCTTAAAAAGTGCGCCCAACCAATATTGAACGTGATGGCATCGCAGCTCTGTAACTGATCAGAACTGGCTTTCCAATGACATCACCAAGAGCAAACAAAGCCAACTCCGAGCGAGGGCACTGCTGCCTGTGTCAGTCATTTGGTTGAACTCAGTCAGCTGGACCACTGATCACCCTCAGACTATGTGGGTGAACTTTGTCACCTCCTCTCAATACAAGGCCCACCAAATTGCCCCAGAAGGGTGGTGGTGTTTTCTTGGCAATGCCCAAAACGTTGAAAAAACACTCCCCATCTTTTGGCTCACTTTTAGCTTAAATGCGCCAGTGTGTGGTATTCAACTAAGCTTTGCTTAGAGTAGACCTGTTGAAATTAATGAACATGGGTAAGTTAGATCCATTCATGGCAGTGACTCTATTCCGAGTAAAACTTAGTTGAATGCAGTATGACCTTCCTTGTACATTGTCACTGAGTTCCTAATTATCTGCTGGTGGTTCAAATAATCTCTGGGAGGGATGAGGAACCTGTGGCCCTCCAGATGTTGTTGGACTGAGTTTCATCAAGGGCTGATGGGAAGCGGAGTCCAGCTATGCCTAGTAGTTACCAGGTTCCCAACACCTACTCTGCAGAGATGCCTAGTATTAGTATTCTCTCATCCCATGCCAAAAGAAGGTTGAATCCCTGTAAGGGACAACTGCATATTCCTGCACTTCAAGGGGTTGGTTTAGATGATCGTCAGGCTCCCCTCCAACTCTGCGATTCAGAGACGTAAAACACAGGGAACACCACAAATGAAAAACTCACGTGCATGAGCCAAGCTCAGCGCCCAGAGCCGAAGGTAGGAAGCTGTGTTGGAAATGCAACCCAGGCAATATTCGATGGTGTGAATAGCCTGGTGAACAAAGATGTCTCCAAAGTTGAACTGAAAGAGATTTTAAAGGGAAAAAATGACATCTATATTGTGGCCAGGAGCACCCAAAGAACTACATAACCGAGGATTTGGCACAGAAAAATCGAAATTGCACAATGTACTATTGAAAAGCAATAAGAAAACATTAGGTTTACAATCTATTATTAGATTGGGACCTACAAGAAGAAGTAGTTAAAGAGGTGATGGTAAAGTGGTCTCAAGACATCGGCCATACGATATATTTGGAACAGTGGCTCTGGGGTATAGATATTAGGTTCACCGCTTGCTACACCATAAAAGAGAATTTCAAGAAAACGTGTTTCAGGTGGTACCTAACACCATCAAAGCTTGCCAAAATTTATAAACAAAAGTCTAATTTATGCTGGAAATGTGGAAAATGGAAGGAACATTGTTCCATATCTGGTGGAGCTGTGAAAAAACCAAGACCTACTGGGGTATGATTCATGAAGAACTCAAAAAAATCTTTACAAAATCTTTACAAAAGAAACCAGAGGCTTTTGGGAAAAGACATACACAGAAAAAGAAAGGAATTTTCTTATATGCTACAGCAGCCGCCAGGATAGTATATGCCAGCAAATGGAAGAGCAAACTAATACCCAAAAAAGAAAACTGGCTATACAAAGTAAGTCGATTTATAGAAACGGCAAAGCTAACTGAGTAGATAAGAAGACTCAGATCAGAATGGCAATGTTTCGAAGAATATATGGACAAACACTGTTCAAGAAAGAATATGTTAATATGCCTAGATTAAAGAAGTAAAGTAGAAAATATTAATTAGGAATGTCATAATGAGATCAAAATTTAAAAATTGCAATGATAGTATCAAATCTATAAGATAAGGAAGTTGAGAAGTTGTGGAGTGGGGGGTCAAAGGGTGTGGTGGTGGGAAGATAAGGGGGTGAGCAGTATTTACCTGTATGTGTATGTTAATAGTAGCCTTATTTTTGCACCAGTAGGGTGCATTTCTTTTTCTTTTTCTGTATTACTAAAATGTAATAAAAACAAAAAACAAAAACTACATAACCGGTTCTCCCCTAAATATTTTGGATTTGTTTCTCAAACAGAGCACCTGCTACCAATGCTCCCTTCATTCTTTAATCACACGAATGCTGTTGACTTTTCATCTACATTTGGATCCAACTGGACACCATGTTGAATTAAGACAGACCCTTTCAAATCTGCAATTGTGTGTGTGTTAGAATTCCTGAGCAACGTTGGAGACAAAGCTGCTAGTGTCTGCTTGTATATCTCTAGCTATATAGATATACATACAGGGTAACGGCCACTTGACAGTGATGCCATATAACCTCTGCACACAATTCTTCAAACATTTTGGCTGAAAGTGGTCTACATGCTATGTGAAGAGCCGGCTCCTTTTGTCTGTTCTGAAGCTCACATTAATCAGCTTCATCCGGCATTGATAAACAAAAAACAAAACAAAACAAATGCAATCTCATGTTAGTAACTGTACATCAGTGCATGGTTGGTTTATTAATGTTCATTGTTTTACTGAATATATGTAAAACAGTACAATCGGCTTCAGTGGAGGACCCCGGGTTCTAGTGCTATGAGGGAGGGGGAAAAACAAAACCTCTCCCAATTCACTTTCTCCACAGCGTAAATAATTTCCTGCATCTCTTTCTTCTTGACTAAAAAGCCTCAAAATGCAGAAACCATGTTTTTTCCCCTCCACAGGGGAGTTTCTCCAGCCCTACCTCTTCCTCCCCTACTTTTGGTTGCCCCTACCTCTTCCTCATGGTCTTCATGCCCGCCATGGTGACCGCCATCACTGTGGTCTTCTTGGACTGGCTTCTTAGGATAGTCAGACTTAATGATCTCCACCTCAATGTCCCCGGTGGGGCTCTCCGACAGCTCAGGTGAAGCCAGCTTAAGAGAAGCAAAACACAGAACGGCTTTAGTCAGTGTACTCCAAAAAAAGCAGACCCAGCAAAAGGTTTTATTGCAGAAATAGTTTTTTAAAATAATAATATTTCGTTTAAATCACAGATTGGTACCCCCATTCAGCCCAAGGCCCCCTAATTCTTGTGGTCAAGCTTCCAGGACCTGCCTGCCAGGGGTAGGGTGGGCAATGGATAATAATATAATAATTTATTATTTATACTTCGCCCATTTGGTTGGGTTTCCCCAGCCACTCTGGGCAGCTCCCAACAGAATATTAAAAACACAATAAAAGATCAAACATTAAAAAGTTCCCTAAACAGGGCTGCTTTCAGATATCTTCTAAAAGTCAGATAGTTGTTTATTTCCTTGACATCTGATGGGAGGGCGTTCCACAGGGCGGCGCCACCACTGAGAAGGCCCTCTGCCTGGTTCCCTGTAACCTCACTTTTCACAGTGAGGGAACTGCCAGAAGGCCCTCGGAGCTGGACCTTAGTGTCTGGGCTGAACAATGGGGGTGGAGACGCTCTTTCAGGTTTCAGTTCTTACCTCAGTACAGCTGGCTACATTACAGCTCCTCAAAGACAAGAGCTTTCAACACACACACACACACACACACACACACACACACACACACACACGGCAGTCAGGCAGAAGCAGTCAAGCTAGGTCTGGAGAAGGTCTCCTGAGGAGAAACCTGAGAGCTAGATAGAGGAAACAGGAGGTTCTTATTTGGCCCCCTGAGTCTGAGGCTCCCCAGTCCTGGTTTAAAGAGATCCTTTGATTGCATAGTAATCAACCTATTTCTATATATATGCATCAGGCAATCCATTTTTCTGTCGCCTCACTGTCAAAATTTTTACCAGACATCAATTTCACATCTTAACAAGCTACAAAAAAGGTTCTGATTATTGAATAAGGCTTTGGCTGACAAATGGGCTCATTAGTAGTCAGTTGCTATGGGGAATGTCTAAATGTACTTCAGATAGCGAAACAATGAATTACAGGGCAGTGAAAATAATCTTTGAATGAAATCACCACCCATCTAAGAAATTAATACTGCATATATTGTGGCGGGGTGGGTTGGAGGGGAACCAGGCACTTGTTAGCAAGTCTCTTCCAGTGGTTTAATGTTTGGGTTGCATTATAATAGTTTTCAAATGGACTGAATTCAGAAAGCTGCTTTTTATATGAGCAAGAGCGGACTGCCTAGGAAGTTAGAGAAGCGGACTCAGCCTTTTGTTCAAAAATGAAGTTTATTGGATAGCTATTGGTCGAGCTACCATTTTTCAGCTAAGACCACCTCAATGGGTAGCCTATATATTACTGAAGCTACGCTGCTGCATAAACTTGTGAGTTTTAACTCTGCTAATGGGGCTTTCTGCTGCTGGAGGGATTGCAAACCCCTGTGTTTTAGAAACAGGCGCCAGCCGTTTTTCCTTTGTTGTTAATCCACACACGTTGGGTGTCTAGAAGATTAGTATACTGTATTTTTCGCTCTATAAGACGCACAAGACGCACCTAGTTTTTGGAGGAGGAAAACAAGAAAAAAAATATTCTGAATCTCAGAAGCCAGATCAGCAAGAGGGATCACTGCGCAGTGAAAGCAGCAATCCCTCTTGCTGTTCTGGCTTTTGGGATAGCTGCGCAGCCTACATTCACTCCATAAGACGTACACACATTTCCCCTTACTTTTTAGGAGGGAAAAAGTGAGTCTTATAGAGCAAAAAATACGGTAACTGATATATCCTCTTTCCAATTCCAATCAGTCTGGTTGATCACCTATCGCAGATGCTGTAGCAGCAGATTCCCTCCACTGGAAAGGGGTTGGATTAGTTGAATTACAAGGTTTCTTCCAGTTCTCCAATTCAGTGCTTTCAGAACCTGGTTTTGTAATGACTTGCAAACCATGAGCTCTGCAAATCTTTGCTACAGAATCTTCAGCTCATCTCACTCAACCCAAGATTGCCTTTACCTCTAGCCAGGAGGCCAAATGTCTCAAGAGACCTTTATTCTTACCATACGCTGAGCTCTCTGGTGATTGGCTCGGAGGATGAAAGGTTTAATCAAAAGCATCCAAGGAACAGAAATCAGGGCAAAAATTACCAGGAAGGTTTGTACTTCTTGCTACAAGGAAGGAAGGAAATGAGATAGTTAGATAAGCAATACACACCACCCACCCACACCTGCTTAAAGGAAAATTCGGTGTCAATTATCTTTTTTTCAAAAATGCAATTCTGCTGTGATATTGGAAAATAACACACTGGCTCACCGAGAGCTCCAATTCTGAGTGGTTTAACACTTGACCCCTCTTGCCAGGGAACTCTGGGAATTGTAGGTCTGGAGGGAAATAGGGGTCTCCTAACACACTACAGTTCCCAGGATTCTTGGGGTGTGTGAACCATGATTGTTTAAAGTGGTATGATACTGCTTTAAATGTATGGTGCAGATGAGACCCATGTAAGGAAGTTTATTTTACCTTGAGGGAAGGAGTTATAATTTGGCAATACGGTTTTGTTAAAAGAAATGGCCCTATGTGTTCTGAAAAACTCAAGCATTCTGGCTGAAGATCAGTGAAATTGCTATTTGAGAAACAGAAACATATCCTGGGAAACCACTGAACGTTGAAGCTGCCTTACCAACATGATTAATTAGGACTCTTTGGGGAAATGTTTCGCAACTTTCAAACTGTGCTTTTGATTTAAGATGGTTTGCCACACATGCTGCCTGTATTCTCCTTCCTCAAGAGCGTGCTCATAAATCAAGAGCACTTGCCAACCTGCTACTTGCAAGCTCATGTATGTACTTTTAATTTGTAACCTGGAACTGAGTGATTCTGTGCCATTTACAGGGCACATAGAAGTCTGTTGTGAAACGGGCTGGGTTGTTTTGTTCTCATTTTCATTACTCTGAGATTAAGCTTTCTGAACAAAATGAAGTTTATCTGTTTCACCTGAAGTCTCTGCTTGCCTGCTTTCTCAACATCTCGTTTTTATAAGGCAAGAACCCCTTTTCCAGTACTGGCAGATCCAGGGCTCTACGGCATGAAAACATACCGTTTCCAACACACACAGCTACATTAGGGTGGCCATATTTCGAAAAAATGAAAACCAGCAGCTTTTCTTCTTCTTCTTTTTACAAAAACGCAAAAAACCCCACAATTTTTCAATAGCCTAGGATCCAGGACAAAGCACCTCCTTTCAGAAATTCCCCCTGGACATCAATTCCGCCTTTGAAATCTCAGTAATGTCCAGGAAAATCTAGCAGCCCTAAGCTACATTGGACTCTGAATCCTCCTTAGTCCATGACAAATAGGCAAAAATAACCCTAAACCAGTCTTCCAAACCAGGTGCCCCTCAAATACTTTAGACTAAAACTCCCGTCAGTCTCAGCCAGAATTTTATCTTAATTTGTGAACCCACCTACCCACCCACCCCCCGTTATTTAAAAAAAAGGTTAGTATATAAAACTCTAGGCTTGGCTAAAGTGTACTTCCTCAATAACAAAGTTCCTAGCAAAAGAGAAAGGAGACCATACCTGATGCACATACAGAGGAGCATTTGTCTCATCGCTGTAACTGAACAGAAACATGTTGATAAAATGGATGAGGATGCTTGGGGCGTCTTGGGCATCAGCAACACCGTATTGGCACCACTTGAAAATGATCATGAAAACCAGGTAACCAAACAGGCAGAGGATGAAAATCATCTGTGGGATGAACTGCAGGATGATGTTGAGGACTTGCCTGAAATAACTGGGAAGACAGGAGCCAAGAGAGGGAAAAAACATCAGCGTGGAAGCGAAGAGAGTTTGCAGCAGCTTCCCACAGTGTGGTGTCCTCCAGACATTGTTGGACTCCTCCCATCATTCCTCTTGGCTATTGGTTATTCTAGATGGAGCTGATGGTGGGAGTTGTAGCCCTACAACATCTAGAAGGCAGCATGTTGGAGAAAGCTGATTTACAGGATGATGTGGAAGGAAGGAGGACAATCGGGCCATATTAAATCACCAGTTGGTTTATTCTGGTAAGGTGAAGCCACCAGACAGTGCCAGATTACTAAATAGGCAGAGAAGACACCAGCCTATGGGCCTTTTAGGAGCCCCACGACAACCGATCAAAATAATACTGATTTGATCTTGAAATAAAATTACAATCCAGTTTTCTTGATTGAGTGTAAGCTTTACATACATCTATAATCAATGGTTCCCCCCCCCCCCACATATGCCTTGCTCTCACTTTTTGCCAGCTTAAATGAAGTCTAGTGCAACTGTTTCTAACAGTCAGTAAAAACAGGAAACCAAGATTAGGCAGATCGCTTCCTAGGCGCTTCTGTTGTAATACATCAGACCGTGGCCAGCCAAGATAGGAACATCCTGCTTCTGCAAACTACCAGATACTACCGATCTTGCAAGGTACTTGGAAAACAAGTGACACGAGGATTGCTCTTTTCACCTGCACCCAATGAAGGAAGAAGAGGCTGCAATCGTTTGGTCAAGCAAGACTGAGCCAGGATCTTCTGTTGAGAAAAAGTCTCTCTACTAAGCCCATCCTGGACAATGTGAACGTAAAGGGCAAGCACATGGTCATGCAGGTTGACTTCAATGTCCCAATGAAGGAGATCAAATTAACCAACCACCAGAGAATCAGGGCAGCTGTCCCAACCATCAAGCATTGCTTGGACCACAGAGATAGGTCTGTGGTACTGATGAGTCACCTGGGGTGATTTGGTGGAGTTCCTATGCCTGAGAAATTCTCCTTGCAACCTGTAGCCGCAGGACTTTGATAGGGATGCCTTGTTCTTGGAAGACTGTGTGGGTTCAGAGGTGGAAGCAGCTGATTCTGATCCTGAAACTAGCTCAGTCACTCTTCAGGGAAACCTCTGATTCCATGCAGAAGAGGAAGGGAAAGGGGAAGATACTGAATCAAGGCTGATTCAGCAAAGGTAGGTGATTTCAGAGCATCACTTTCTAAACTAGGAGATGATTTTATCATTGGTGCTTTCGGATCTGCACACAGAGCTCACAGTTCCATGGTTGGGTTCAATCTACCTCAAAGCTCATAGAATCATAGAGTTGGAAGAGACCACAAGGGCCATCGAGTCCAACCCCCTGCCAAGCAGAAAACACCATCAGAGCACTCCTGACATATGGTTGTCAAGCCTCTGCTTAAAGACCTCCAAAGAAGGAGACTCCACCACACTCCTTGGCAGCAAATTCCACTGTTGAACAGCTCTTACTGTCAGGAAGTTCTTCCTAATGTTTAGGTGGAATCTTCTTTCTTGTAGTTTGGATCCATTGCTCCGTGTCTGCTTCTCTGGAGCAGCAGAAAACAACCTTTCTCCCTCCTCTATGTGACATCCTTTTATATATTTGAACATGGCTATCATATCACCCCTTAACCTCCTCTTTTCCAGGCTAAACATGCCCAGCTCCCTTAGCCGCTGGTTTCCTGATAAAGAAAGAACTTGAATATTTTGCTAAAGCTCTAGAGCAGCTTTTCTCAACCTTGGGTCACCAAATGTTCTTGAACTACAACACCCATCATTCCTAGCTAGCATGGCCAGTGGTCAATGATGAAGGGAACTGTAGCTCAGAAACATCTGGGGACCCCAGGCTGAAAAAAGGCTGCTCTAGAAAGTTCAGAGTGACCCTTCCTAGCAATCCTTGGAAGTGCTGAAGTTCAAGATAAGATTCAGCTGACCCAAAACATGCTGGATCAAGTCAATGAGATGATAATTGGTGGTGGGATGGCTTTCACCTTCCTGAAAGTGCTCAACAACATGGAGACTGGTAATTCTTTTTAAGAAGAAGACGCATCTGTTGGAGGAAAGCAGTATGCTTCCTTCTCTTAAGGTTCTAATTAATGCATGTGTTGTTTTAAACAACCAGAGGACACTGCTTATGTAGCAATCTAGCCAGAATTTTCTTGTAACTTCTCTGTTTAAGTTAACTCCACCCCTAAAAGCTGAGTCGTCTTGTTTGCTATTCCTCCAGAAAAGATGTCTGCTATTTATCTCCTATCTCCACCCATCTTGCAAATAGTTCCTGCATGAATAAAGCCTTTAAACTCCAGAAACTGCAAGTCATTATTCCAATCTGATGCCTTGACCAAATCACTAAGAAGGTAGCTTTACTTCCTGCATTCTTAAAATATTGGTCAGTCTTGAGTGGTAATTAAGGGACCGTCTCTTGGCAGAGTTTAATTAATTCAGTCTCTCAGCAACACTGAGGAGTGAAGCCCAACAGTCTCCTACATGAGGGATACGGACACTGAAGATATGGTCAAATGAAAATAGGGAGAGCAAAGAGATCACAAATGAAGAACCAAGGCAGCTGGGCCTGGGAAACAGCAAGATCTCCAAGGCAGAACAGCAAAAAAAGGATTCCAGTTCAGGAAACCTACAAATGAATCACAGTTGTATACTACAACAAGCAACATATGAATTAAGAACGGGACATTTAAACTTACATGTAGTTGAAGAGACTGAGTATTACCCCAAAGACCATGTGTGTGATTCCCATGACAACAGACATCTTCATTTTGTAAGAGTTTAAAAATGTCAGCTTGTTGCTTGCAATGTTCCAGATCTTGGAGAAACAGGAAAGAAGACATGTGAACATAATGAAAGTAGCAAGTGAGGGCCTGTCAGGCCACGAGATTATAAACACAGAAGGCGTTACCCCTCTAATCTTAAAAGAAGTGCCATTCATCCAATCCATGCCACCCCCTGCATCCTGGACACTGAGATGGGAGCAGCATGGGGTGGCTGTGGTAGCAGTGCTGTTCTGGCAGCAATACTGCTGCTCTCCAGAACTGGGATAGAGTGGGGTGAAGAGGAGGCAGTGAGGTCAATGGAGAGCTGGGTTTGGGGGCAGAACACCCTGCAGATGTACATGCCCGTGAGGGGTCATAGCCCCAAACTAGGGAGAAATTCAATCTGATTTGCATTTAAAAGTAAATTGGCTGAATCCAAAACAATATACAAACCAAAACACAGATATGCTTTGAAATTTGCGCTTATCTGAATTTTGTGATGCAGGTCTCCAATATTTGCATATATTAAAGGAAAGTGCGTATTAAAATGAATGCAGTAGTCAAAATTGCATTAATGATGTTAGGGGAAATTGCTTTGTAAAAAGGTGAGTTGAAACTGCATACAAAAATGTCTCTTCGAGGAGAAATTCATACCAAAACGCTCACTGATTTTCGTGAAGATCTTTTTAAAAAAAAAAATGCAAAATTGCCTCAGAAATGTGGAGAACTGAATTTAAGACCAGAAAGGCAAGAAATGGGGAGAAGAGAAACTGACAGGTCTTCCCATCTCTGCCCCTCGACCTCACCGCCCGCACTCGCCCTCCAATCCTGACAGGATCACTGCCACCAGAAGGGCCTGCCTCTAGCTTCACACATTCCCTTCAAAGGGCCCCTTTCCCACGAATGCTGAACACAATCCATCACTGGGGATGTTATCCTAGCATTCACTGAGAATGTGAGAAGGGAAGTGTTGAATGCATATTCCTCGTGTATGATTCTCCACTGTTTTCAATTTTACTGTTTGTGTCTTGGTAAACCTATGGACCAGTCTGGCTGAAATAGGCAAATATGACTGATGGACTGAAACAGGATGAGGCCTATGCAGCGCCACCCAAAGTCTGCCGCTGTATGACTGCCGCTAGAAGGGTCTCCAAGGAGGAGGGTTTACTTGCAACCAAGGCTGCCATCTAGTGACCAGATACTTGGCCGACACCATTAAGACGTCAATTGGGAAGCTCTCTCCTGCTTGCTTCAAATAGCCTCAACAAGGTGGAGTTCTTTTGATGGGAGGCAGCAATGATATGGGGAAGAAAATGTCCCGGGGGTGTGTGGAATTCGCCACTCCATTGTTCCATTTCTAAAATGTTAACCAGCATCAGTTAATGCAGAATGCAGATTGACATTTCCTTGGAAACATGGGGCTTGGCAGCCCAGGAGAGTGTTTTCTCTGTGGCAGCCCCTGAATTGCAGAAGTCATTCCACACACAGGTGTGGGTCTAACTTTTGTTGCACAGCTTCTTTTTACATGCCCAAGACATAACACTTCACCGCTGGCATTCAGCGATTAAGGTCTTTTGTTCAATCTGTACTATTTCTGTTCTGGTTGGAAGAGTTTTGCTGTCCCCACTTCCTTTTCTAACTGTACGTTGACGTTGTTGTGACCGAATGGTTTTGTGGTTGTAATAGAGGCCTTATGGGGAGGGGCAGGGAAGAAAGTTCATTAATAAATATATGCACATGTCCACTCAGGAGTTAAGTCTCATTGCATCGTATGGGGCTCCTCCCAGGTAATTGGATGTGAGGGAAGTGTACGTTACTGAGCTGCCCTGCACTAAAATATTTGTGTATTCCAATACAAACAATTTCTGAGTAAAACTTTGAATTTCATTACAACCACATGGTGTGTTTTGCCAACTCTGATGGGAGCTGCAATCCAACCATGGCAAGTTGGGAAAGGCTCAGTAAATGCATCTCGCTAAATTGCCTCCAAGAGAAGTTGACCTGGCATGACATGGACGCAGTGCTATGCTTTGATCAGCTGAGTGGCAGATAGAAATTCAACGAGCAAAAGCTTTTCTCCAGCACAGCAATGCAGCAAAGGCTAGACCAGGCATAGGCAAACTCAACCCTCCAAATGTTTTGGGACTACAACTCCCATCATCCCTGACCACTGGGTCCTGTTAGCTAGGGATGATGGGAGTTGTAGTCCCAAAACATCTGGAGGGCCGAGTTTGCCTATGCCTGGGTTAGACCCTTCACCTGCTGAATTTCTGCTTATCTTTCATTTGTTAAAAAGACACAGAAAGCAAAGCTGGTTACCCCAATCTGCTACTTGCTACCATCTGTTATTTTCCTGGAAATCTTAGATTGGCCCAACCAACAGATTACCCCTCCGCCATGACCCACTGCCAGATGAATGGCAGGAGGAGTTCTGATTACCGGATCAATTCCAAAAGGATAGGGGTTTCCAGAGAAAACTCCTGCCACTGCCGGATCCAGCTGGAGGGTATCTGACTTATGAACAATTTCTTCCCTACGGATGAAGAGAGAAACGTGATTTGCTTAGGTTGCCCACAGGAGTGAGATGGGTTTTCCCCATTGCTTGATGCTTGAAGAAACAGTAACACCAAACCCAAATCCCAAACCATTGCTAACCACTTTGCATTAGCCAAACCCGTTCTGAATTGAGGCAAAGGGAGTTTGCCCCTCGCTATTTCTCTGCTCCTGCTCTGCACCCCTGGACACTGCTGGTGTGGGACAGGGAAATGAGGATGGTTGCGACCCGAGGAATATTCCAGAAGACATTGTGGAAGGGCAGGGGAGACACAACAACTGTACATTTGCAATGCACTCTATGTGGGGCTACCTTTGAAGATGATCTGGAAACTACAACTAATCCAGAATGCGGCAGCTAGACTGATGACTGGGAGTGGCCACTGAGACCAGATAACACGGGTCTTGAAAGGCCTACACTGGCTCCCAATACTTTTCCAAGCATAATTCAAAGTGTTGGTGCTGACCTTTAAAGCCCTAAACGGCCTCGGTCCAGTATACCTGAAGGAGCGTCTGCCCGGACACTGAGGTCCAGCGCTGAGGGCCTTCTGGGGGTTCCCTTGCTATGAGAAGCCAAGTTATAGGGAACCAGGCAGAGGGCCTTCTTGGTAGTGACACCCACCCTGTGGAACGCCTTCCCACCAGATGTCAAAGAGAAAAACAACTACCAGACTTTTAGAAGACATCTTAAGTTCAGGGAAGCTTTTAATGTTTAATAGATTATTGTATTTTAATATTCTGTTGAAAGCAGCCCAGAGTGGCTGGGGAAACCCAGCCAGATGGGCGGGGTATAAATAATAAATTATTAGTAGTAGTAGTAGTAGTAGTAGTAGTAGCCGCCGTTTTCTGTGGCCATCACACATTTAGAGTAGCATCTAGGTTGGCTCACGAGGACCCAGCTCGCCACTTACGTCCAGTTCCCGCCGCTGTACATGGGGCGGACAGACCAGGAAGACCCAAATATATTGAACGACTTGGAGAAGCAATCATTGTAGATGAAGCCGGTGTAGATGGAGAAGATGCTCATGAGGAGGATCAGGTAGCGGCCGCTGAAAAAGGTGTTCCAGATCTGCACAGGGCGATTGCCAGGGCAAAGAGAATATCAGGAGCAGCATACAAGGGCTGGCAAGCCTCAGGCTAAATGTGGCCCTCTAGGGCTCACTTTCTGGCCCTCTAAACTCTTCCCATCGCTAGCCCAGCTCCGCTCCCCTGGTGTGTTTTGGCCTGATTGGAAAGTGTCCTTGAACTCTGGTAATCTTCTTGCTTGCCTGGAGGGAGGAGGGAAGAGTGTCCTTGTGTGTAGAAACTGGCCTGCTGTGTAAAAATTTGCATTTGTTGCTCCGCCCACTCCTGGCCCCCGTAACATTGCCCAGAAGGGCATGCGGCCCTGGGGGGTGAAAATGGTTACCTATCCCTACAGTGTGGGATGCGGGTGGTGCTGTGGGTTAAACCACAGAGCCTAGGACTTGCCGATCAGAAGGTCGGCGGTTCGAATCCCCGTGACGGGGTGAGCTCCCGCTGCTCGGTCCCTGCTCCTGCCCACCTAGCAGTTGGAAAGCACATCAAGTGCAAGTAGATAAATAGGTACCGCTCCGGTGGGAAGGTAAACGGCGTTTCCGTGCGCTGCTCTGGTTCGCCAGAAGCGGCTTAGTCATGCTGGCCACATGACCCGGAAGCTGTACGCCGGCTCCCTCGGCCAGTAAAGCGAGATGAGCGCCGCAATCCCAGAGTCGGCCACGACTGGACCTAATGGTCAGGGGTCCCTTTACCTTTATCCCTACAGTATATGAAGAGCCATTTGGAAGAACTTATTGTCACTCTCCTTTCCCAATCCCCACTTCAAATTACTGGTTTGGAAATAAATTAATCTGTCCCCGGAGCGAAACCTTTGAAGGCTGCCATTAGCATACAGTTCTGCCTGAGGCCACTCACCTCATTGTCAGTTTTCTGGGCTAAGAGGGCCTTCTCATTGCTGACCATCCAGAGAGCAAAGGCCAGCATGACAGTCCCGTGGCCACAATCGCCAAACATCACCGCAAACAGAAAAGGGAAGGTGATTAAAATGTAGGGGGCTGTGGGACAGAGAAAGGCGTTAAGGTCATTCCTTGAAAGGAAGGGGGTTGCTGATCCAAGGAGCACCGGGAACTCCCATTTCCCAGCATGGGGAGCCCCATTTGGTGGCACTGGGAAATCCGTTTCCCAGGCTCCCTGGAGGTAATGCCAATCTCACCATATGCCAGCAAGAAAAAGCCAAATGCATTTGGTGATTGAATTATTGAATTATGACACCTTTTTAAAAAAAAAACAAAAAAAACAGTCTCAAAGGTTACAGGTGGGTGCAGGATTTGCCTAAAATTAGAGAGGCAGCATAGCTTGTGGGTTTCATTGAGTGCTGGTTCCAGCAAATAAAGTAAATTAGCCCATGAGAACTAATTGGAATCACCAGGTGGCACTGTTATACATCACAGTGAAGCCTCTTTTTGGGCAAGCGGGAGGATGGGAATTTTCATTACCAAAAATTCATTATAATTGATGATTGGTGAGATTCTGTTCTGAAAACCTGGCACTGGTGATTGCACTGAATGTCCTGTAAAGAAACATTTGCCTTGCTGACAGCGCTTTTTGTTCACCCCCTTACAATAATGGCTTGCAATAAACAGAACATATCCATGTTGCTTCCCCCCCCCTTCTGAAAAAAAAAACCCATTCAATCTATAGAAACCCAAATGTCGCTGCATTTCAGGCATGCAGCCCTGGTTTAAGTTGAAGCAATAGGAACCGACAGAGGAATAAAAGCACCTTGCATTTCATTTTAAATCTTGAATCCTAAAAAAACCCCACCAAGCTACAGCAAAAAATAGAACAGAGTCCGTTTACCTGGATTAAGTTCCCTGTAATTACCCACGCCATAGGCATCTACAATAGTCTGAAAACCCAAAGTGAACTTATTGGTCCTGTTAAAGGTAGGAGGAGACATCTTGGTCTGTATCGCAGTCAGGATTGGGTTGATTGTAGAGCCGCTACGTTCCTGCAATCAGATAGATGGCGATTAGGGTCCTACCTGTGAGATTTCGCTACCCCATCTATGCGCACTCAACCACTTCAATCTGCGGAACTGGCACTGCTAGACATAATATCTGTCCTGCATTTGTAAGAACTCAGGTGTTGTTGTTTCTTAGTGTGGGAGCACCTAGACTTTGGAACTCCCTGCCTATTGATACCACGCAGTTGCCCTCACTCACCACTTTTGGGTACCTGCTAAAAACATTTCAATTAGACAAGCCTACCCAGATATTTAGAAATTTGATGTGTGTTTTAATCTGTTTTCAGGTTATTGTTGATTTTAATTTTTTGAGTGTTTTAAAGTAATGTTGTTAGATCTTTTTATGGATAATTTTACTGTTTTCTCATTTATGTAAACTACCGTATTTTTCGCTCCATAGGACGCACTTTTTCCCCTCAAAAAATTAAGGGGAAATGTGTGTGCGTCCTATGGAGCAAATGCAGGCTCCTTGGCTTCAGCGATAGCAACGCGAAGCCTCCGAAGCGCAGAGGGAGAGCTCCCCCCGCGCTCCGGAGGCTTCGGGTTGCTTTCGTTGAAGCCAAGGAGTCTGAATTCGCTCCATTAAAGGAGTTCCCGCTGCGCTCCGAAGGCTTGTGGATAGCCGCCTGAAGCCTGGAGAGCGAGAGGAGTCGGTGCACACCGATCCCTCTTGGCCTACAGGCTTCGCTTCGCTGGAGAGGCGTTGCACAGTTTTCCCTCTCTGCGCAGCGCCCCTTCAGCGAAGCGGGAGGAGAAATGGAAGGGGCTCCGTTTCTCCTGCTGCTTCACTGAAGGGGTGAATTTTTTTTTTCCTGTTCTCCCCCTCCTATGGTCTGGTGTGTCCTATGGTCCAGTGTGTACTATAGAGCGAAAAATACGGTACTTTGACGGGTTGTAAACATCTGCAACAAAAATTGGATAAATATCTACGACATAAAATACCTACAGCAAAGATGATCCAGGACTCAGCTACATTAGTAAAAATAAAACATTATAAATGCATTCTAACATTGTGACACCAGGTGGCGCTGTAGAGTTGAAACCGGAATTTTCCATTGTGAGCTTTAAAATTGTGAGCATTTTCAAAGCGTTTATAGAGCTGCCAAGGGAATCGAACCCTTTAGCAGAATGCCAATGTGTTTGTGACACACATCACAAGTGCTTTTTCACTTTCCAGGGTTCTTTGTACAGGAAACCCACTAGGCTGATCTGTAGCATTGATGTGACCTAGGATTACAGAGGGAGGCAACATTGCTCAGAAGAGTTATATATTTAAAGTATTTCTGCAGAGTCCCAAACTCATTTTATCCAGAAGGTAAAAAGTTGGTAATATAGCTAGACGCAACAACAAAATAAAATGCAAAATATTTAAACAAACAAATGAAGACAGAATCCTTTAGGACACCGTCCCCCACTTTCACCCTAGTATCTCAGATGCCACCTCAAAGATCTCTACATCCATCAACTGGGCCCAAACACTAGTTTATATATTAAAAATAGAAGCTTATGCAGCAGAGGTAAGGTCAGACAGCACTAAAATGGAACGAGCAAGAAATAAATAAATAAATAAACCACAGAGAGACCAGAAAACGGAAATGGCTACTGTCAGCAAATACTGCAGATTATTCCATTTTGAGCTTCATTTCCCCAGCATCAGGGACATTTCTTTTCCGATGTTTCCAAAATTAGCTATTGTGAAGCTGACAACAGCTGTTTTCTTCTTCTCAAACAACCCTTCCTTCCTTCGCTCTCTCCCACTTCATAGAAAGACTTTTGTGCCATGGAATACTACCTGCAAAATATACAGCAATCATGGCCTGGTTCAGATGAGCTCAGGGCAGTCTTCGCCAAGCTGGTGCCCTCCAGATATTTGGGACAACCAGTTCCATCCGGAACAGTCGGCACACCTGTGTAGTCTGAAACATCTGCTTGATGAAGACTGCCTTAGAGGCTGCATGTGGTAGGGAGGTGAGATTGGGTCCCCCTCATAACACACTGGGTGTACCTGCCCTGCCTGTGATATATATGGATGCCGCCTTCCCAGAAACTGAAACATTAATGTTTGGCTCAGGTCTATCCCTGTGCTATTTCACACGTGGGAGGCTTTAAAAGAGGATCCAGCAAATTCATGGAGGACTATTAATGAATTTGCTTGCCACAGTGGCTATGTCCTATGTCATCTTAAGGCTGTGGTACCTCGGGTTAAGAACTTAATTCATACCGGAGGTCCGTTCTTAACCTGAAACTGTTCTTAACCTGAAGCACCACTTTAGCTAATGGGGCCTCCTGCTGCTGCCGCGCCGCCGGAGCACGATTTCTGTTCTCATCCTGAAGCAAAGTTCTTAACCTGAGGTACTATTTCTGGGTTAGTGGAGTCTGTCACCTGAAGCGTCTGTAACCTGAGGTACCACTGTATCGTCCCAAACCGATTTGACGCCCATATTACCATATCAGGTTCATAATTTTTGACCTGGCTATCTATCATGAATCATGATGTGTGTATGCAATATGCAGAAATCACAACGTGGGGAAAACCATGAAGCCAGCCACTGCCTCTACATAGCTCCATCTTTATTTCAGACGTCGTATATACAGTGGTACCTCGGGTTAAGTACTTAATTCATTCTGGAGGTCCGTACTTAACCTGAAACTGTTCTTAACCTGAAGCACCACTTTAGCTAATGGGGCCTCCTGCTGCCGCCGTGCCGCCGGAGCACAATTTCTGTTCTCATCCTGAAGCAAAGTTCTTAACCTGAAGCACTATTTCTGGGTTAGCGGAGTCTGTAACCTGAAGCGTATGTAACCTGAAGCGTATGTAACCCGAGGTACCACTGTATATCAGTTTATCATGATGCTTAGCTGGTGATATATCATAATGCTGAAAACCAGATATCGCCCTGGTCAACTCATTATTAAGTGGTCCAAAAAGACCCTTGACAATTTCCAAGTGGTCCTTGTAAACGACTTAATTGGATGCAAAGGAACCTGTCTTATATTGACCATGGTCCACCTCGCTTTGTCTGTGCTGGCTGACAGCATCTTTCCAGGGTCTTCATCAGACCTACCTGGAGATTCTAGGCATGGAACATAGGATCTTTTGCCAGAAAAAGAGATCTTTTGCTGTATCCCTCAGCCATTCCCCCAGAGCACGCTAGTGAGGACCCTCTGGAAATCAGCTAAAGAATTCCGGGCCCAGACCCTTACCATTCCCTTATGCAGAGCCCTTTTTACGCCGCCTGTGTCCACCACAGGGAACCAGATCTCAGCAATGACGCACTGCTGGGTGACGTCGATGTTGCACAAATTCAGGACGTGGTAGATGGCCTTCATTTTCTTCGCCTTGATCCCCCAGCTCCACAGGTTCACTGACGCCTCCTTCAGCAGTCCCTGCCGATGGGACTCGGTTTGGGTGATCACCTGAGAACAGAGGACATACATACATGAAGAACCCTGGCCAGGCCTGGCCTACCACTAAGTCACAGGAACGAGGCCCAAGGCAACCTACTGTGTTTAGATCCTCAATCCTTGTGTTCACACCAGCAGCCATCTCCCGGCGTTCTCCAGCTGACTCGGGGCAAGGGTACACCGTGGCACGGAACCTGGGGGGGGGGGAACAAGTCGAAAGCAAACAAGCCAGTGACAATCCTTGTACAACCGTGTTTGTTACATACTGAAAACAAGGCCTTCTGGCGGTTCCCTCACTGCAAGAAGTGAGGTTACAGGGAACCAGGCAGAGGGCCTTCTTGATGGTGGCGCCCGCCCTGTGGAACGCCCTCCCATCAGATGTCAAGGAAATAAACAACTATCTGACTTTTAGAAGACATCTGATGGCAGCCCTGTGTCAGGAAATTTTTGATGTCTTACCATTTTAATGTGCTGTAAGCCGCCCAGAGTGGCTGGGGAAACCCAGCCAGATGGGCGGGGTATAGATAAAATAATAATTATGATAATAATGATAAGCCAGCAGGGACCACCATCAAGCTGCTTAGTAATCACAGCAATTCTTCTGTGGTGACTTTGGTGCACTCAGGGTCAGGGACTTAGGCCACATTCATAACTTTCATTTAAAGCACCATGATAACATGTTAAACTATCATAGCTTCCCTCAAAGTATTCTGGGAGCTGTAGTTTGTTAAGGGTCCCGAGAGCTGTTAGGAAGTCCCTATTCTCCTCCCAGAGCTACAATTCCCACAGTTCCCTGGGATGAGATTCTGATTGTTAAGCCACTCAGCACCCTTAACAAGCTACAGCTCCCAGAATACGTTGGGGAAAGTTAAGACTGTTTAAAGTGGTATCATGTGAATGCGACCTAAACCCAGACGCTCCAAGTGTCCCTATTTTCCAGGGACAGTCCCAGATTTACAGAAGCCATCTCAGTTTATGATTTGATCCCAGAATGTCCCGTTTTTCCTTAGGATGTCCCTATTTTCATTGGAGAACTGTTGGAGGGTATGCTGTTATCCAACCCCTGAGCCAAGGAGATAAGCTACCTCTGGATGTGAACGGGATCCGTTCCGGAGCCCCATTCGCATCCTGAAGTGAATGCAACCTGCATCTGCGCGTGCGCGGGTCGCGTTTTGCCACTTCCGTGCATGTGCGTGACATCATTTTGAGCGTCTGCGCATGCGCAAGTGGTGAAGCCTGGAAGTAACGCATTCCGTTACTTCCAGGTTGCTGCAGAGCGTAACCTGAAAACGCCCAACCTGAAGCTACTGTACCACCTTTTAGAAGACATCTGAAGGGAGACCTGCATAAGAAAGTTTTTTAAAATATTTAACGTTTTATTACGTTTTTATATATGTTGGAAGCCACCAAGAGTGGTTGGGTTAACCCAGTCAGATGGGTGGAGAATAAGAATAAGAATAAGAATAAGAATAAGAATAAGAATAAGACATCCCTATTTTCATCAGAGAAATGTTGGAGGGTATGTAAACCTTTGCCTTAGTGGGACAAGGGGCAGCATTTATGTCCCTCTCTAACAGTTGCTGCCTGCCTAGCACTTAATGGAACCACTAGGAAGTCAAACAGACCCTTGTCTGCAAAGGCTTTGCTTTCCTAGTGTAATGGAACCCTGGGGAACAGGCTTCTCTCTGCTTGTTCATTCCATGCAGAACTACAGCAAAGGTGCTTTCCATTCCAAACAACAAAGGCTTGGGTCACACAGGGTGGCATAGTTTTCAGTGGCCGCTTCACGTTCTCTGTAACACATTATTATGTGCCAAGTTCCTTCCTTCTCAAAACAGTATTATTTCAATGGTACAGCATGACCAGGCATTTTAAGCAGGAATAGGCATGAACAAATCTGTCGATCTCATTTTCATTTAGTTTCACGTCCCCCCCATCTGAAGTTTGGGTCACCTCATTTCCACATCAATTCGTAGGTTTCTTTTTTAAGTCCTGACAAAATTTTGCAAGAGTTTTGGTACGCATCTCTCCCCATTGTATATGCCATTTTGCCTAATATGTAACTTTTTTGCAAGCAATTTCCCCTAAAGCAAATGATTCGGCTATTTTCATTGATGCACACTTTCTCCTAACACACACACACACACCTTTTCGCACAATTCTTTTTCTGGCTGGCGAACTGTGTGGCAAAATTTGGAAAAGCATAAATTTCAAAGGATAGCCACATTTCGATTCATGTGCTGTTTCTAAAGTGCGTATCAGGCAGGCTCGCATTAAAATGCAAATCTAATCAAATTTCAGCCCCATCCCTTAATCACGAGTACACAGTAGCCATAATAAGCTTGCCTGAAGTACCACATCTTTTTCTCCAATAATGCACGGACTGGCTGGGCTGTCTATTGTTTGCCAAGCTACCATCTGATTACAAGACAGTCCTTGCATATGCATGAACCAGAGTACAAGGCAAAGTCAATAATACTTTGCTCCTTGATTTTAGGCAGAAAGCGCTACGAAAGAATAATTAATCTTTGCTCCAATTTCAGCTCTGAAATGGGATCTCCAACAAAATATTCTAAAAAAGAAAAGAAAACCTCAAGCCTCCTAGCCCCTTTTCATTATTATTTCCGTTTCATATGCTTCTGAGTTCTGAACCCATCTTTAAATTAGACTTTTAAATCGTGCCTGAAAGATTATTCCTCTTTACTGCAGCCCACAGATTTGGTACTTTCCCCACACGATCACAGTAACTTGGCTTTGATCTTCTAACAGCCCTTTTGCATACAGAATGTCACTTTTACCCTAATGGCACATGCGATGTGAAGAAAACTCAAGGAGAATTCGCTGGGGAGCCCCTCTCAGGCGGATAGATCTGCTGAAGCAGTCAGCAGCATCCAAGCGCCTCCAAGTTAAAGAGAGGAGGATGCAGGTACGACCCACTATTTTTTATTCCACTTTATATTTTTGGATAGATCTGCGTGTGGATTTGCCACACGTGAAACTGGCAGAGCAATGACACTAATTAAAAACAACTTGCAGTAAAAACAAGAGGCGCAAGCTCTTGCGCTGCTGGAGTTGTACTGCTGTCTCAGATGCCTATTAGCTATTTGTATTTGCATCTTGTCAAAAACAATGTGCCAGAATCTCCAATAGACTACAGCAGCACACACTCAGTTTGGGCATGATTCTGACCTACAGAATCATAGAATTGTGCTGCTGGAAGGGTCATCAACTCCCAACCCCAGCAATGCAGGAATCACAGTTAATGACTCCTTGACAGATGAGCCACCCAACCTCTGCTTACCGTATTTTTCGCTGCAGAAGACGCACCTGACCATAAGACACACCTAGTTTTTAGAGGAGGAAAGGGGGGAAACCCTGTTTTTTTGGGGATCAGCTCACAGTTGTGCAGCTTGTTTTGCAAAGGGTGAAAGCCCTTTTTGAGGATCAGCTCAAAGTTGTTGAGCTTACTTTGCAAAGGGAAAAAATCCTGTTTTTATGGGGTTCAACTCACTGTTCTGCAGCTTCTTTAGGAAAGGAAAGGGAGCCGTTTCTACAGTTTCCAGACAGATAATCCAATCAGCCAGTTACAGGTCACTGGGGAAATACACGGCCTCCATGTGCAGAACATTCAACAATGGAGGCCAGGGCCGGAAAGGGAACCAGTGATCGACCACACATTTGCTCCATAAGACACACAGACATTTCCCCTTACTTTTTTGGAGGAAAAAAGTGTGTCTTATGGAGCGAAAAATACGGTAAAAACCTCCAATGAAGGATAGTCAACCACCTTCCGACCCAGTGCTGCCGAACAGCTCGTAGCACCATCAAGTTCTTCCTGAAGTTGAGTCAGAAATTATTGAAAATGACTGCTAGAAGTTGAGGGGGGTTTAATGGAAATTGTAAAATGTAATTTGAATGTTTGATTATGTTAAAATTTCTTCAATAAAAAATTATTTTTAAAAAAAGGGGGGAAAAAGAAAATGACTGCTAGAGCTAGGAAGTAGGATGGTGCCTTGTGGATTGGTTTCCTACCACTCAGGGAATGATAAGATGGGCTTATTAAGGCCGAGGACACACCATACATTTAAAGCCCATTTAAAACATACACACAACAGCCCAAAGAATCCTGGGAACTGTAGTTTGCACCTCACAGAGCTACAACTCCTTAAAAATTACAGTTTTTGGGATTCTTTGGGGGAAGAAACGTGTTTAAAAAAGCAGGGTATGCGCAGGGCCTTAGTCTTGGCCAGCCCTACCATTAGACAAATGAGGTAGGTGACCTTATGATGAGGGATAAAGGCAGGAGGTACAGTTTTGCAAAGCGGACTGGTTGCCTCATGCTCAGGTTTGAGAGATGAACCTATTTAGTCACGACCGGCCCTATCATTAGGCAGAGTGAGGCAGGGAGGTGTTGGAAGGAAAAGCTATATGTGCTACACAGCCTGCAACGCACCCCACTAAGTATCTTGCTGTCCTCAGGTGTGGTGGAGGGTGCTGTCCCACATCCCCAGTGCTAAAGTAAGATTCAGCTGTTGCTCCAGTTGGTTTCTGTATGTGGAATACGGGGGTGGGGGGGTGGATGGGGGAGGGAAATGCCACTCCGCACAGGATTCTTAGTTCTGTCCCAATCTCTTGTTTATCACAATGGAAAAAACACCTCTGTTACAGCCAGCACTCCTTTCTCAACAGCACATTTTCCCTTACCCTTCACAAATCTTCTTGATTTTCTGTCTGAGTTGCTCCCCTTGATAGAAGATAATGAACACATTCTTTTTCATCTCTTCTTTCTGGAGAAAATAAATGCAACCCAAGTGGAATTTTAAAATAGTCGCAGCCGTCGAAATACTACGCTTGCAATTTAATGGCGCTGCGCATACCAAACACAACAGCAGAAGTGACAAAAAATTTTTTGGTTGTTTTGTTTTTTAAACCGTCTCCACCTACAGTGATAGGATCCTCCAGGGGTGTGTCCATTTCGCTGAACTTCAGATAGATATTTCCTCGGCAGGCTCTCCACAGCAGACGCTCAAAAGGCACCATTCTTTCCCTTTTGATCACACCAGCTATGAATCTGCGTGTCACACAAACAGAAGGGATATGTCACGAGTCAACCCTCTCCACACGAAGCACTACACATATTTGTGTTTTGTACTCGTGAAGTTATTGCCTGTGTTGCAGCGTTGGCTGACGCATGAATGAGACCTCCAATTATGTAAGTAAAGTACAGTGGTACCTCAGGTTAAGTACTTAATTCGTTCCGGAGGTCCGTTCTTAACCTGAAACTGTTCTTAACCTGAAGCACCACTTTAGCTAATGGGGCCTCCTGCTGCCGCCGCGCCGCCGAAGCACGATTTCTGTTCTCATCCTGAAGCATAGTTCTTAACCTGAAGCACTATTTCTGGGTTAGCGGAGTCTGTATCCTGAAGCGTATGTAACCTGAAGCATATGTAACCTGAGGTACCACTGTATTTAAACTTACTAAAGTATGTAGTCTATTCACGGAAAAAGGGGTAGAGATGGAGGTGCAATGCAGGGGCATGTTGTAAGTGTCAAAAATGGTGTATTTAAAGGTCTAATAACCTATATTTCCCATGCTTCACGAACCCTGCATAAACTTGTATTTTTAAACGCTGCTGGGGGCTCTTTTGGCTAGAGAGTGAGTCAAGCCCCGTGCTTCTTAAATTCAGGCAGCCAGCCATTTCTTTGGTAGTTTCCCACATAACGTGGGACTTCAGGATTAAATATACTTCCCCAATTTACTCCCTACATATAAAACACAAGGTAGGTTTGCAACTTAGCAACAAAGCTCCACCTCTGCAACTAATGTAGGGCTAGGAATATCAAAGAAAAATCCTCCTCAAGGTACTAGCCATTCAACTAGATCAGGTTGATCAGTTGAAATATTCTAGACTCTTCAACTGATGAAGTGTCCAGAGTTGTGTTGAACTAAAGTCTATTGCTACAGAATACAGCTGAACCTCTACTTACCACCACCTCTTCTTACAGTCATTCCAAGTCGCGATCACGACAAACCTGGAAGTAACTGGCAGGTGTGCTGCCGTTTGTGTATGCGCAGGGGTGGCAATTGCCGTTCGCACATGCGCAGAAGCGGGGAATCGCCGCCTGCGCCTGCACACAACGGCGCCTCTCCCAGCGACCCGTTTCAACCTCCGGATGGACCTCCAGAACAGATTATGGTCACAAATAGAGGTTCCACTGTAAACGTGCCTTTCCCAGCCTATATTCCCTCAAACTGTGGAACTCAGCTACATTAGTAAAAAAAGTGATTTGAATGCGTTATAAACATGCAACACCAAATGGCGCCAGAGAACACAAAACCTTTCTATAGCGTTTTTACATAGGGTTTTTTTCTTCTGCCATAACAATTTAATTTCTGACTTATTTATAATGTCCCCCCCCGCCCCGTGTGTAGATCCACCATGTGCCTTTCCTCTGTGTCACTGACTCTCCTCCTGACTGATTTCCTGACTCTCTCACTTAGTTCCACATATTGAGCTTTCTACGAGAACATAAATCAGCACAAATGATACTAACCCCAGTTTTGCAGCAACGGCTGCAGGTGTGCTTCTTAACTCCAACAGCCCGGAGGTGTCTTCATTGAAGAAATCATCAGGCAAATTAGTTTCCGTCTGAAATCAGGAATTAAATTTATCCTACAGGTCTAATTTGAAAGTTCACGGAACAGAAAGATTTACGTATGTATATATCATTATTTAAAATATTTATGAACCTCACTTCAACATGAGATTCCAGGGTAAGGTACAAAAAATGTGAACAAAACTATTCAGACGTCGCAACCCAACCACAAGCAATATTTTGGTTTTTCAAATCTAAAGTTGTTGTTTTTTTTAAGAAAGGCTAAAAACATTAGGCTAAGGTGGGCAGAAAGGCAGTTCCAATTAAAATATCATTTAAAATGTGTCTGAACCTGGCACCAAAATGGCAACTATCGGAGTAGAGGTAGGGAACCTGTGGTCCTCCAGATATTGCTGCACTCCAACTCCCATCAGCCCCAGCCAATGGCAAGGGATGGTGGGAGTTGGAGTTCAGCATCATCTAGTTAAGCAGACGTTTGTTCTTTCCTGGGAACTGTAGTTCTGTGAGGTATCAGCCAGGCTGGGGATCTCTAAATATATAAGCCTCTGTTTGTTGTTTAGTCGTTTAGTCGTGTCCGACTCTTCGTGAGCCCATGGACCAGAGCACGCCAGGCACTTCTGTCTTCATAAGCCTCTGTATCCTCATCAAAGAGGGACGTGGGTGGCACTGTGGGCTAAACCACAGAGCCTAGGACTTGCTGATCAGAAGGTTGGCGGTTCAAATCCCCGTGACCAGGTGAGCTCCTGTTGCTTGGTCCCTGCTCCTGCCAACCTAGCTGTTCGAAAGCACATCAAAGTGCAAGTAGATAAATAGGTACCGCTCCGGCGGGAAGGTAAACGGCGTTTCCGTGCACTGCTCTGGTTCGCCAGAAGTGGCTTAGTCATGCTGGTCACATGAGCCGGAAGCTGTACGCCGGCTCCCTCGGCCAATATAGTGAGATGAGCGCCACAACCCCAGAGTCGGCCACGACAGGACCTAATGGTCAGGGGTCCCTTTCCCTTTACCTTACCTTCATCAAACTATAGCACATAGGCATTTTTTAAAGGACAATTAAAACTAGACTTTGGAGTTTGAGAGATTATAGAGATTACGCTGCCGTATGTGATGTATTTTCTCAAGAGCTGCAAGTCCCAGAATTCCTTAGTTCCTGCAGGCAATTTCTGAGCCCAAGCAAGAGGGCACCAGCTGAGCAGGGCAACTGACTGACTAGGAAAGGGTAAGCAGCGGAATAATCAGGACCATTGAAATGGAGAGCTAGCGTTCTTTCATCCCAAGTTCATAACGTGGCCAGGAAAATTCTGTTTGGGCACTTATCACATCTACTATATTTAGCCATCTGAGGGCCACATTCCTGACTGAGCAGCCTTCCGGGGGCCAAATGTCAATGGTGGCCAGAGACATAGGCAAAAATGGAGGGGTTTAATGGATTTAAGTGTGGCATACACCCAACTCTCTCTATCCTCCACTCAAGCAAGCAAGAAGCATTTTCAGAGTTCAAGGATGCATCCCAGCAAGGCAAAAACATTCAAGGAGGGCATGACTAGGAAGGGTGTGTGGCTAGGGAGAGTTCTGAGGGCCACAGAGAGAGGCTTGGTGGGCCACATTCTGCCCACAGGCCCAAGGTTTCCCACAGGGCTTCAAACAAATAATTAAGAGGTTGCTTCCAACCAGTAGAATGTTCCGAGAAGCCAACAGTGTATTTGAAAATCACCTCACCTCAAAGAAGTCCTGAGTTTTCTTCAGGAGATGTTTCAGTTCAGTGAGTTCCAGAAAGTTCTGCCTCAGTGCCTGCAGATTCTTGTTAGCCTCCTCCAGCTCAGCCTCCAGTTTCTCCAAAACTCCCTGTTTATACCCAGAGCAAAACAAAAGGCATGGCCAATTATTCTTTCATGCACCTCACTGCTGACAAAACAGATCACTATAAAGATGGATTATTACACGGTAAACATTTCAAAATACGTCTCAGCATGTTAGGCAATCTTGCCGTGAATATTAAAATCTCAGCGCTGTTCCCGAGAATGAATTATTCATGGATTACTCAAGATATGTGTAGACACTAAAACAAGTAACAGGAAACACAACAAATCTTCCTTTCACCAACATTAGCTAAAATGATGAATGGTGACGGTGAATCTCTAGCAGATCTCACAGCACAGGCTGTTTTAGGGTCCAGAGTTCTCCTAATTTTCTTAACTCATTCAGGCTGCAATCCTAAAATCAGAATGGGGAAACTAGGGTTCTCCAGATAATGTTGGACTCCAACTCCCATCAGCCCCAGCCAGTATGGCCAATGGTCAGAGACAATGGGAGGTACAGTCTAATAACATATGGAAGGCACCAAGTTGGCTACTCTCAGTGTAGAGGAAAGACATAGGTCCCTTTTCATTTTTCATTATATGAGATATCAATAGAGATTATACCAGAGACACAGGAGAGATAAGAGAGAGTACTTTATAGCTTGATGATCCAATAATGTTCATATGTTCTCATGATGGAAAGCCACTGGGAATGCCTTTTTTGGAAGACCAACAAAAATGTCACAAAAAACTGAGCAAGCTGGGTCCAACATTATCTGGAGAACCCTAGTTTCCCCATTCTGATTTTAGGATTATGGCCTGAATGAGTTAAGAAAATTAGGAGAACGCTGGAGAACGCTAGAAATTTGCAGTCACCATTCATCGTTTTAGCTAATGTAGTTCATCACAATGCTTCATCATGTTTATTTTTGCTTCTAACAAAAGCATTGCCCTGCTGTTAACTCTGGATTTCTCCCCACCCCACCCCGTCCCACTCAGACGGACAAATACAACTCCTTGCAGTGTATTTCTATTAAGAAGTATACGGTTCTCCTAATATATACGGTAGGTCAACTGCCAATGCCACACACAACACTTCCCCAGCACATGACTGGCACATGCATGTACCAGTCCCAAACTGCTTACCTCTAAGTCAATCATTTCTCGAGGTAGCGGTGTCTCTGGGCATTTTTCAGGCTTGAAAAGCACTATATCATCCCCCATCTCACTCTCCAGAAAGCCTGTGAGCAAACCAGAAAGAAAGGTGCCATCTAATTTTCACCTGAATGTAAAACGGTGCTATACTATGCATCAAGAGTCGCCAACATGGTACCCACGGGTGCGCATGTACCCCCAGAGGTCTTCCTTGGCTCCCAGAAGGTCCCTCCCCACCCCTCTGAAATGAAGCTGGAAAGAAGCATCCAGCTGTAGCCAATAAAATAGGGTGTGGTGTGTGTTTGGTGTGGCCTAGGACCCACGTACCTACGGGACCGCCTCTCCTGGTATGCCCCGCAGAGGACCTTAAGGTCCACAAATGACGACATTTTGGAGTTCCCAGGTCGCAAGGTAGTTAGGTTGGTCTCAACTAGGGCCAGGGCCTTTTCAGTACTGGCCCCGACTTGGTGGAACGCTCTGTCACAAGAGACTAGGGCCCTGCGGGACTTGACATCTTTCCGCAAGACAGAGCTGTTCCGCCTGGCCTTTGATTTGGACTCAGTCTGTCTCTTATGTTTCCCTCCCCTTATGGTTTTGATCTATTGACTACTTTTAAAATGAGGCTGCATTTTAAATTGCATTTTAACCTGTATTTTAAATTGGTCCCCCCCATTATGTTTTTACTGTAATTTTACTGGTGTTAGCCGCCCTGAGGCCGGCTCTGGCCGGGGAGGGCGGGGTATAAATAAAATTTATTATTATTATTTGGGGGAGGTCTGTGTTGTTGTTGTTTAGTCGTTTAGTCGTGTCCGACTCTTCGTGACCCCATGGACCAGAGCACGCCAGGCACTCCTGTCTTCCACTGCCTCCCGCAGTTTGTTCAGACTCATGTTTGTAGCTTCGAAGACACTATCCAACCATCTCGTCCTCTGTCGTCCCCTTCTCCTTGTGCCCTCCATCTTTCCCAACATCAAGGTCTTTTCCAGGGAGTCTTCTCTTCTCATGAGGTGGCCAAAGTATTGGAGCCTCAGCTTCACGATCTGTCCTTCCAGTGAGCACTCAGGGCTGATTTCCTTCAGAATGCAGAGGTTTGATCTTCTTGCAGTCCATGGGACTCTCAAGAGTCTCCTCCAGCACCATAACTCAAAAGCATCAATTCTTCGGCGATCAGCCTTCTTTATGGTCCAGCTCTCACTTCCATACATCACTAGTGATGTGTTATTTGGGGGAGGTCTGTGTAGGATGTCTATAACAACTTCTCCCATTTGCAAATGGGCCCAAAAGGTTGGTGGCTCTCTGTTGTGGGCCATGTCAAGGGAAGAGATAGCCCAGTGGTGACTAATGGCCTGTTTAGTAAATTACAAAACAAATCCATTGTGAAAGGGGTCTGAAACCACACCCACCTGCGGGAACAGTACCCTGAAAATGCCCTGATAAGAGGAATTGAACCTAGCCTAATACTGTCTTCTGTTTACACTCTATTTCTGGGGGAATATTTTTTTTTAACATGCTAAAAAAAACCTCTCAGAAAAAGAGCCAGCATCTTTTACTGCTACATCCCCGAGTTACTGTTCTTTTTATAAAGCAGAAACCTGTTCCACAGCTCATTTTAGTGAAGAACAGCACAAGGAGAAAGTTACAAGTCTACTTACGAAGGATCCTTTCCAAGGATTCGCATCTTCTGACTTCATTCACAAATTTTCGCTGGAAGCTGTTCACATTTGCATTCAACTAAATAAAGATTAATAATAAAAATTAGTAACTCTGCAAAAGTAAAAAAAACTCCAAACATATGTGTTTGATCTGTAAAGTATTAGTTTAATAATGAATAACTTAATGTCATTTTATTTATGATTTTCTTTTTTCTTTATTAAGATTTAACAGTATCAGTGTATGATATTTATTTATGTTTCCAATTTTCTTTTTTCTTTTCTTTTTCTCTTTTCTTCTTCTTTTGTAACCTTAATTTCTTTTTTCTTTTTCAAGTTTGTAAGTTTTGATTTGTACATATTTGCAAAAAAAAATAAAAAATAAAAATTAATCCAACCACGACAAAATGAATTAAAAGAGTTCATCTGAAAGGATTGGCTGTCCCTGGGCCAATCTTATAGACAAATCTTAACATTCTTGAAATCTTTCCATCTGTATATGCATAGACAGTGCAACTTTCAGAGTATAAAATCCCACAAGCAGTTGTTTACAGCGCCTCACCACTATGGATTGAAGCAGAGGTGGTTTTAGGGTAGCATAGCCAGTGCACTTGGACTGGGCGCTGCCCTGCAGGGGGCACCAAAATAATGCTGTAGAACAGAGCATGTGAGGCGGGGAGGAATTTTAGCACTGCGCAGGGTGCCACAGAAATTTGAGAGCCTAAAGTCCACACTGACCGACGTTATCAATCCCAATAAAGGAGAAGGAACTCTGCGGCAGAGCCTGCCCTGTCCTTCTGGTCCAGACATTGTTACCTCTTCTGCTCCCACCCCATATATTAACTGGGGTCAAGCTGCTTCCAGGCAGAGACTGCCTTTCGTCACAGCCAAGACGGGCAGAACTGCCACTGGTGTTGGTGAGGGAGGAGGAGAACTCTGTTAAACTTGCTCCTGTGAGGATTCCAGCTGACTGCGTACACAGCATACATTTATTTTTATTTTATTTTATTTTAAAATATTAACAGTTTTCACATAACAAATTATCTCAACAATTATATTTTCCCCCATTTTTTCCCTCCCATCCCCACATATCCTTCCTCCCTACCCCCTACGACTTCCCTCAGTTCCTCTTTCTGGTTTATTAACACATATTGTTCTCTTCATATTGTAAAAGTGTAAGAATCTCTAAGCTATCTATCTATTATGTTAACAAATAAATTTGTGGATGTTTATTCAAACCTGCCAAGGAGTCCAACTCATTTTGTTGATTCTTTAGATACTTTGTAAAAGGTTCCCATTCTTCTTTAAAGTCATAGTTATCCTTGTCATGTAGTTAGTGCGTCAGTTTTGCCAATTCCACACAGTCCATCAATTTCTCTTGCCACTGTTCTTTTGTCGGGATTTCTTCATTCTTCCATCCTTGTGTTATTAAAACTCTTGCCACTGTTGTTGCATACATAAATATATTCTTCATTTTCCTTGGCAGGTCTTGGCAGCATACATTTAGTGCAAATCATGTTTTCCCCAAAGAATCCCGGGAACTTCAGCTACAATTCCCAGCACCCTTAACAAAGTACAATTCCCAGGATTCCTTGAGGGGTGTGGGGGGGGGGGTGTTAAATGCATTGCATATACGCAACCCAGATCAACTGTTTGATGGAGGAACTTCTGAGGGAGGAGCATCTCCAGCATCATATTCCTGCATTGCAGAGGGTTGCCCTAGATGATCCTCATGGTGCCTTCCAGCTCTACAATTCTATGATTCTATAATATCAGAAGAGGCTGTTTGGTCTTGGGCCTTAAGCACACTTGATCTTGTCCTGCTGCTTCCCCCCCCCCAGTGAAAACTGTTCTTTAGCGCTCAATCAGAGCAAACAGCAATCTGGGTTTTGTCTGGATTGATGTTTGCTCTGATGCAGCACTGAAGACCGCTCTCGGACGCTCTAGGCACAGGGAAAGCAGGAAGTGTGGATGAGCCCCAAGAAAGGTGTTTTGGTGTCCAGAGGACATAATGAGGTGGATGAGGGCCAATAAATTGAGGCTGAATCGCAACAAGATGGAGAAACTGGGTAGACAACTCTAGATGGAGTTGCCCCTGAAAAAAACAGGTTCATATGTCCTAGAGCCACTGCTGTCTCTTGAGGTCCATGTAGCCTCAGTGGCCAGGAGAGCCTATTTCCAGTTTGGCCCTTCCTGAACCAGGATAGCCTGGCTACAGCAGTGCACGATCTGGTAACCTCACATCTAGACTATGGCAATCCACTCTACTTGGGGCTGAATGGTGACAGAAAAGGCACCGCGTACATATAAGTGCAAGAAAACCTTCTGAAGAACCTTCTAACCCTTGCTGCTGGTTCTCAGGAGTGCAACCAACACCACTTCCCCACCCCGCAGGTTCCCATGTCTACTCACATCTCTGAACTGAACCAGGCCCAGCTCTCCAAGCTCTGCCACGCAGCAGTAGGCAGACTCCACCTGTAGGAAAAGCTGCGACAGGCACATCTCTTCGCTCCTGAACACCGACGCCATCTTGCATGTTCTTCTTCTTCTGTGGGGGATATTGAGAGAAATGCTGAAAATGATAGCTCTGTATAAGGACTGCAAGCTCCCTCCATGAGGGCTGGTAGCACTGACCAAGAAATATGTTTTGCTACGGTCGTATCAACAGGGTTGCATCCAAGCTTAGTCCTACTCAGATTCGACCCACTGAAATTAATGGGCATGATTAAATGTATAATGAATTCATTCATACACACTCTCTCTCTCTCTCAAGCACACAGTAAAATAAAATTATTTAGAATTATTGTATGCAAGTTCCATTTCCCCATATAAAGCAGAGCAGGTGTGTGAAGATGTGGCCTTCCAGATGTTTAGACTCCAACTCCCATCAGCCTCAGCCAGCATGGCAAAGGTCAGGGATGTTGAGAGTCATAGCCCAAAACAACAACGGATTCTCTATCTCTGAGGTAGACAGCAATACTTTTCCAAGAAAAGATAGGAGTGCCAATTCAGTATACACCAGAACAGGTGCTAGTTTTTTAAATTAAGACTGTAAGGTTTAAGTCATATGACTAATAGATTAATCAAGTAAGGCTATAGCTGGTTAATAAGTAAAGGCATATTTTTAAAAGACTGAGGGTTAAGCACATATATTTAAAAATTCCATTTTTATTCTGGCATAATTTTGGGGGAAAGAATATCAGAGACAGCCCTTCCTTAAATTAATGTGAATGTCGCCCACATCTAGAAAAATATTCCAAGTTTCTTCCTCCCATGCGATTTTTTAAAGAACCAACGTTCAGCAAAAGCTTAGGATAGCACTGGAAAGTATAGTTCAGAATCTAAATGAATCACTAGTGTTCACTATTAGATTCTCTTGGCAGCCAGTGGCCTGTGATTTCCCCTCCCAGGCCTGTTATTTAAATTGCTTGCCACCCCTCATGCTGCAAACTTCCTAGCTGCGTAAGAATGGGGAGGTGTCAAAAGAAGAGAACAAACCCTGAGGGAAAGCAGGTATAAAAAGAGGGCCTGCTTTGTAGCAACTTCCTCCACGCCTCCCAAAAGCTTTCCTTTCCTTTCCTTTCCATCCCATTCCTGCTTCTGCAAGGAAGGGGAACAAGAGGGTTCTGGGAGAAATTTGGCAGAAGAACTGGGATGTCGCAGCATCCCCTTCAGGGAAGGAGGCAGACATGCAGCATTGAGGAGCTTCCATGACTCTTTACCTTGGAAAACAGAGCAGGAGAAGAAGGCTGCTTGTCAAGGCCTGCAAGGCCCTCAGCTCTTTTCCATCCATGCTGCCTGTAATCTGCCATAACTATCATTTAATTTTCATTCATGCAGCTGTTCAGAATCAGAAGCTCACAAGTTTCACCTGAAGCAAAACACTGCAGGGTGGAATGCTCAGCCCTTCTCACTGCTCTTATTTTGGGTTATTGGCATTTGACCCATTAAGTTCTTTCACCTGAAGATTTCTGTGTACTTTTGCAAACTTTGGAGCCTGTGGAAAACTTCCTCTTGGCCCCACTTTGGCTACCATGATGCTTTGGCACGCATCAGCTGAGTTCGCAATTAAGTGTTCACCCCCAGCCCAGAGCAGAGATCCTAGAGCATCTCCCATTAGGTAATCTTGCCTCATTGAATTAATCTACATAAATTTGGTGAGAAACTATAGCTCAATGGTACAGCACACCACTGGCACCCAGAAACTCTCAGGTTCAGTTCATGGCATCCCCAGTTAAAAGGGATCAGGTAGCAGGTAAAGGGGGGGCAGGCTGTGCCTGAGACCATGGAGAGATGCTACCAGCCCAAGTAGACAAAACAAGACTAGATGACCCTTGCCTACATTTATTCCTTTGCATGCCAGAACAGTGCATACATGCATGCAAGTGTCCCTGCATAGGACTCTCTGCACGTGGTCAGAAGCCTTGGAAAAGCAGAGTTTTGGATTGTGCTGCTCCAGACCCTTCCATCCAGTCACTAACCAGATCAGGAACTGTTTAATTTCAGCAAGGTTGTGGCATTGTGCACCACCAGACCGTGGCATAGAAAGGGCATGCGAAGGGCAATAATTGGGGGCTTTAAAAGAAGGGAAGGGGCTTGCTATCAGGCTCCTTATCCATGGTTTTATCAGATTCCAAATAAGTTAAATAAATTGTTGTTGTTGTTAATACTACCTGCCCTTCTCCCCAAACTCCCAGGGCAAGTGCCAACATTTAAACACACAATATTGACAACCCAAAGTAACAGAAATAAGGTGTGCACCCTAAATGCTCAATATAGGATCTTGAATGGGTGTTTAAAGACTATTCCGACATTTTAAGGATCACACCCCATTCCTTCTCTCCTCCACTACTACAAAACAAATCAACAAAACTGAGAAAGAAGTAATAGGGGGGGCAGAGGGTTGTGGATAGTCAAGGGCACCCATGTACTTTCTTCACTCTTTTAAACAGAGCATTCTAGGAATGAAGTCCAGATTCCTTCATGGGTTTCCATCAACCTAACACATCCCCCATTTTCAGTATCTTAAGCCCATCCTGGCATCTCAGCTTCAAACTTAATATGTATTTAAAATAATAATAATAAAAATTTAGAGAGGCTTTTGCTTTATAGAGCAGTGTCAGAAAATTAAGATAAGTAGAATTAAGGTATACGGTGACAAGGACCAGAAACTTTGAAACTGAAATTTACCAGGCATTCATCCTTAATGGTTAAGGGCACAATCCACAGCCAACATACAGAAGTAAAATCCCAAGAAGCTGCTCTGTACTGGGTCGTAATATGTGCCCCTCTCTGCCAGTACTATCTAATCTGACTCAGCTGTTCTCTATAGTCTCAGGAATACCTTTTTTACCATCACCTGATATCTGCTCCTTTTAATGGATGATACAAGGACCTGAATCTGGGCTTTGTGGATGCAAAGCATGCCCTCTGCCACCAAGATATGATTCTTCCCTGCGTGAAGTGGATATACTCGACAATAAATGTAATTCGCCTGAGATTTTGACCTTACTACACATATCCAAAGCACCCTCAAGGATGCTAAGAGCACAAATGCAGTCTCTTAAGTCCATGGGCTGTCCTCCACACATGCAGAGTTCAAGAATAAATATTGCTAAACTGATCCCATATCGCTCTTCACCGCTGGATTAAAATACAATTCATATCCCTCATCCACATCAGCTTATGAAAAGCAATAATCATTCACATTCATTTCTGCTAGCCTCTTGTTCGCTTCTTCGTACCGAGGTTATAATTTGATCAAGCACACCAGCAATTAAAGAGCCTTGGAATCCTGTGCTGTTAGATGTTAATTGCTGGTTTCAAAATACATCTTTAGCTATTTAATCAAAGCTTTCATTATTCACTGGGGGAGAGGGGAGAGGCCATTTGCTTCTGAATGGGAGAAGAAGAAGAAAACATTCAGGATCCATATGTTGAGGTGATTTTCCATCTGTACGAAAATTCAATAGGCTCTGCGAATGCAGAGAAGTGGCTATGCCCCTCTGAGAATTGCCGCTAGTTATCCATGCCAAGATCTCACCTCAGTCAACTGCTCTTCAGTTTCCTTTCTCTCTGCGCAGCCTGAATGAATGCTGAAACTGTTTCCAGCTTGACAGAGCTCCAACTGAAACACTGGGGTGAGCTGTAGTTTCTAGGCATGTCCTCAGGACAGCTAAACTGGTCCTGGCCAGACCAGAAAGACCTTTCCCTACAGTTGTTGAGTGGAAATATCAGGATCCATGCTGCTCCATCTAAACCTCCTGTGTCAGATCTGTGAGATAAGAACTAACAGTGTTGTGTCAGCACAGTGTGTGTGTGTGTGTGTGTGTGTGTGTGTTGCCATTACAAACACAACCATTCCTTCTCAACGTTTGTGTTGGGGTGGTGGCGGCTATCCTGTTCTATAAGCAGATGCAGCAGAACAGAAGGCAAATACCTCTGCTTCTTCAGTCTCTCTGCAATTCTCACCCCGCAGCGGTCCTTCTCCGTCTTTGGGTCCCCAGCTGTTGTCGGACTACAACTCCCATCATTCCTAGCCAGCATAGCCAATGTTCAGGGATGATGCGAGTTGTACTTCCAAAACATCTGCAGACCCAACATTGGGAAAGGCCATTGCAGAATGAAAACAGGAATTGGAGAAGGAGAAGACATCAGCCGGCTGAAGTCCCCCTAGAAGTTTGGGATAGAGAGGTCAGGTCTCCTTTCCTTCTTAGGAGAAGACACTGGGGGAAGTGATTGTTGCCAAATATGTTAGCTCAGTCCCCAGATGTTGTTGGACTACAGCTCCCATCATCCACAGCCAGTTTAGGGATGATGAGAAATGTAGTTCCCTCTGGGGACCTGGGGCTGAAGAACACTGTTAGCTTACACATACGGGAATGAAAGACCTCCATCAAACTGCTGGTGGTCCTCCAGATATTGTCAGATTCCAGCTCTTATCGGTGCCTGCCAGCATAGCCAATGGTCAGGGATAATGGGAGTTGTAGTCTTACAACATTGGGGGGGAGGCGCAACTTCCCCTCCCTGAAACCCTGGGAGCCAATTCCAGTTATTGTAGACAGTACCGAGCCAGATGAACCATTGGTCTCACTCAGTATAAGGCAACTTCCCAGATCTCTTTCCTGAAAGCATCCCCAAACACAGTTCTTTACCAGGGCCATCCCAAGACATTTTGCTACCTGAGGCAAGGGACAAGATGGTGCCTCCTCCATTTCATATCTAAAAAGCCATGTTCCCTGCACTTCCCACCTCTGTCTCTTGGTTAGTGACAGTGACCCACGGTGTTGGGAAGCTGGGAGAGCAATGGAGTCCCACCTGTGCTGCCCCACAGGCTGCAACTGCTGGGAACTGCAGTTTGTCATGCATGCGGACCTCACGAGCCTACAGTTCCCAGTTCAGTGAATGCCAGAGACTGTCGAAGTGGTATACGTACATGTAGATGTGACCTTGTTTGTTCAGCTATATAATGGGTTGTTATTATTTTTATTCTTAAAAAATAGCACATAGGGAGGGGAGCAAAACCTTCTTCCTCTCTCCCGCTCTCTGTTGCCAAAGTCTGCTGCTTTGAGCCATTTTCTCCTGGCTGTTCACTTCTCATATCAGAGTTAGGCTAAGTGGAAACAGATTAAGAACTTAATTCGTTCTGGAGGTCCGTTCTTAACCTGAAACTGCTCTTAATCTGAGGTACCACTTTAGCTAATGGGGCCTCCCGCTGCCGCTGCACTGCCGGAGCACGATTTCTGTTCTCATCCTGAAGCAAAGTTCTTAACCTGAGGTACTATTTCTGGGTTAGCGGAGTCTGTAACCTCAAGCGTCTGTAACCTGAAGCATCTGTAACCCAAGGTACCACTGTGATGCTGTGGAATGTGGCGAGTTAAAGGGAGCTGTGCTCCTCTCCTTCCTCAACCCAAAACGTCAACAGCTCACACCCATTTTATAGCCAAATAACAGATGCAGCGCTTCTTGTTCAGCGCCAGGCCTTGTGACAGCAGGAGAGTGTCCTGAAGAGAAGGCTTTTTTTTAATCTCTTCGGTATGGCTGTTGTTGCCCCAACAAGGTGTGATGTGCTTGTACATAGAGCTCCATCCCAATTTGTTTAGGCTACATCCCTTTAAACTAGGTTAAGGGCAAAAAGGTGGTTGGTATGCCTGAAGTAAGAAGAAGAAAAATCACCCAAGAGGGAGGCAGTCATGCTCCTCCTGAGAATCATGGAAGAAGTTGCCTCATATTGAGTCAGACCATTAATCCATCTAGCTCTGCAACGTGTGTGATCCACACTGTGCTGCAACCCATCTCTTATTCCAGGCAGCGCTTTACAATGGCTGCTAGGAAAGATAAAGGGGAGCACGTTCCAAAAGAGGCTACAGGCTGCAATCTGACCCCTGCACTCTCATGCAGTACCAAACCTCTGAAGGAAGTTTTCAATGTTTAATGTTTTATTGCATTCTTATATCTGCTGGAAGCCACCCGGAGTGGCTGGGGCCACCCTGTCAGATGGGTGGGAAAATAAAATAATAATACGAAGAAGAATGGATTCCAATCCAATTCTGATAATCTGGCAGCAAATCCTTTTCAAACGCTGTGTATCCACCATACATTCCAAACACATTTCTGTCAGGACCTCAGCCTACACTCAAGTAGGACCCTGGTAGAGACACATGCCCAATTGGAATGTTCTCTCCCTCCTGGTCGATCGTTCGGGAGCTTCAAAAGCTTTCTTCAGCCCGAACATCACAGTGACCAATGCCAACCGACACTGGCACACTTAGGGATCCGCAGAGTTTGCGCATCATGCGTAACAGACCTCAGCAACTCAGCATTTTGGCTAATCTACTTTATTTACATATAAACATACACGGAGCACTGCAGCATGGTTCCCTCTCTCTCTAGCATCAGACAGCAAAGAGAAAGAACAAAGGACAATTGTCCCACTTCACGGAACACAGTAAAACAAACATCCTGTCTCTGTCATTTTCCACTCTGTGGAGTCAAAACATATACCATCATGTGATAGACAAAAATCCCATGACTGCAATCATGGAGCAGAAATTCTAACAATTTCAAGGACACATCTCCCCCAAAGATCGTTGGGAACTGTAGTTCACACTCACAAAACTACAGCACTCATAACAAAAGACAGTTCGCAGGATTCCAGAGGAGTGTGCTTTAAATATATTACGATAGGGTTTTTTTTGGGAGGGGGGTTTCCAGTCAAGGTGTGTGCACAGCCATAGAGTCAGAAGCTATGGTGTAAGGGGCTGTGCCTCCCACCCACCCCCTCCATGAAATAATCAATGCATGTATGAGGTTCACCTTCAGTTCTGCAACGTGCTGTTGGGAGCTGGAAATCCTTTCAACATCAGTAAGAGCATCAGAATGCAAAAAGAGCCTGCTGGATCAGGCCAATGGTCCAGCCAGATGGCGGTGGGAAACCAGCAAGAAGGACCTGATTGCTCCAGTTGTGGAGGCAGAGCATAAGCCATCATGGTTAGTAGCCTTTGACAGCTCTCTCCTCCATGTACAAAGAAGAAGGCTAAGTGATTGATCAACGCAAGGAGCAATGACAGGGAACTTTCCTTGTTTGAAGTTGATGCAATCAAATGTCTGGGTCAAGCCATGAGTAGCCAATGTTGCACCCTCCAGTTGGACTGCAACTCCCATCATTCCCAGCCAGCATGGCCAATAGCCAGGAATACTGGGAGTTGCAGTCTACAACATTTAGAGGGCACCCCAATAGCAGCCTGGGTTAAGCAGGGATATATATAGAGAGAGGGGGGGGAATGTTGCAGGGCAGGGGTGAGAAATCAAGACAATCTCATGCATTGATTTTAAGTCCTGCCTTTTAAGATGAGTGTTAATGTTAGTTCATGCTTAATGAGCAGCTGTGGAAAGATGACTGGTGTGTAACATACTCAGAAGAGGAATAAAAGCCGTCCTAATCCAGTTTGAATATCAACAAACAGAAAGGCAGACCCAGCAAGAACGGGCCATCAGAGGCTGGGCGGAGGCTGCCACAACTTCCTTAGAAGTTTAAATAGAAAACAAAACTGACCTGTAACACCAAACACTGAAGGATAATTCTAAATATACAAAAAAAATTCCATACTGATCCATAGACAAATATTGACTCATGTAAGGAAAGACTTGAAATAGCTGGGCTAAAGTCGCAATTACAAAAATGTCAACATTTGCATGAATAATATTTCCTTTTAAGCTATCAAACAGTTTGAACAGAACAGCTGTTCTGTCTACATTGTCTCATCCTGGATTCCTGCTGTGTGTAGCCAGAGGTGGGGAGCAGAATTCCCCACCTATATCTTCACATGTTGCTACCACAACATGTAGTTATGGTCATTTCTTAAAGTGCTTTAGGAACTTAGGAATATAGGAGGGTGCCTTTTGCAATTGATCCATCTTGCTCAGTATTGTCTGCCCCAGCCTTTCTCAACCTTGGAACCACAGATATTGTTGGACTACAACTCCCATCATCCCTAGCTAGCAGGACCAGTGGTCAGGGAAGATGGGAGTTGTAGTCCAACAACTCCTGGAGACCCAGGTGTTGAGAAAGCCTGGTCTACACTGACTGGAAAGGGCTCTATAGGGTTTGAGGCTGGTGTTTCTCCTAGCCCTACCTGGAGATGAACCTGGGACCTTCAAGACATGCAAGGCAGATGTTCTACCACTGAGATATGGCCCTTCCCTAAATTCATGAATTTTAGATAAATTCATGATGGATAAGGCCATAGCAAATAAGTCAATAAACATGATTGTTATATTACCTCCAGTACCAGAGGAAATATCTCTCTGGTTGCTGTGGGCCAATGAGCAGGTCCTGTTTGTGGGATTTGGTTGGCCACAGAAAGAACAGAATGCTAGTTTATCTGGGCCATTGGACTAACCCAGCAAGCAGTGGAAACTGGTGAGAATAAAGGTACAGATCACTGTTGATCTCTTTTGTCAACCATGATTGGACGTTCATTCCAAGATCTGTCCTCTGTAGGGGACTGCCTGCTCTTGGAAGGACCACCTTGCCCCAACTTGGTTTATAGATGAAGTACTTGAAGAATGAAGTGTAGCAGGCCTTGAAGTTGCCCGGCAACATTGGCAGCTGGGCAGCAGACTCAGCAGGCAAACTGCTTGGAGGCTCAGCCTACCCCCCCCCCACCTGCCTCTTATTTAGAGCCAATCAGATGGTGGCTATGACTTCACATCCTCTTAGTTTCTCTACCTTTTGCCCTGCCAGTCCCACTGGTCACCATCCATCCCTGGCACACAAGCCACCTGGGCACCATTTTACTCACAACAGTGAGTTGTCATGTATTTTTAATTAAATCAAAGTAAATAGTTGATATACAGCATTCTAAATTTTCATATTGACCTATAAGTGAGTCTATTGTGCATTTAAATACGGCTGAATTCTCCTTTGCTGTCCTTTTCAGTTATGTATTAGTGGAACTCAAAGCATTGCGAGTTCTCGGTTTTCATCAGGGAGTACAATTTACATGCCGTTTCCCCCCTGTACTAATAAATAATATCCAAATCTTCTTAGGAATAGCATGTGTTCAAATTAGCAGCATCCCAGAGAAGTATAACTGCTGCCAAATGCAAGGAAAGGAGTGTTTTGCTATTTGCTATTAACATCCCTAAAAGCCCCAGGAGTCACAACAGCCTGGGAGGATGGGCTATTTGTTTCTTGTTTGGGTTAAACTCACCTGCCAGTAGGTGAATTCAAGGTGTCTGAGCGGCACAGCAGGAAGTTAATTTTCTCCACCCACCGGTCTGGACAAGGCATTTGACTTTGCACTGAATTGCTACAGTCACCTCTCTCCTTCCTGACAGAGGCTTCAGTTCTGATCAGCACAAGGACTGCGGGCCAGGGGCCAAAATTCAGGGATGGAACCGCTGACCTGGATTGCTGTTGCCATCCTCTTGCTGTCCTCTGCTTGCCAGAATTCGCTTGCGAAAGGTGATTCATCCTTTTCTGATTTGTCACAACTTAGGGCTGTAGTTGGGATATTGTTGCACAGGTGTGTGGGGGTGAAGTTGGCAATCTATGTGGCTGAGTAGTGGAAGAGGGGCTTGTGTTTAGAAATGCATGTGCTGTCTTACTGTCATCCTCAAGAAAAGGAAAAAAAATGTTTTTAAAATACCTTAGGAGATTGATCAATGCAACGAATGCTACTTTGAAAAAAGGTATGGATTTTTTTATTTTAAAAAATATTAAATTGCCACATACAATGAAAAATCAGGCTCGATAAACCACAGGCCAGGGTATCTTGGCTAAAGATATTTCACAAAGGAGAAATGCTTGGAAAGGTTCATTGTGGCACCTAGGGAAGCCATGTACGGCTGTTACAGTGGTACCTTGGGTTACATATGCTTCAGGTTACATACGCTTCAGGTTACAGACTCCGTTAACCCAGAAATAGTGCTTCAGGTTAAGAACTTTGCTTCAGGATGAGAACAGAAATTGCATGGCGGTGGCACGGTGGCAGCAGGAGGCCCCATTAGCTAAAGTGGTGCTTCAGGTTAAGAACAGTTTCAGGTTAAGAACAGACCTCCGGAACGAATTAAGTACTTAACCCGAGGTACCGAGGTATATTAGGGCAAAGTTTTAAAGCTTTGCAATGGGAAGTGCAAAAATGGGAAGATGGTGGCTCAGTGAGGCAGGACGTGCCTTGCACACAGAAGGTTCTATGTTTCCTATCGCTGGAAACTCAGGGTGCTTTTTTTAAAAATAGGGTCAGGTTTCAGGAGATAGGAAAGCCCCCCCCCCCAAAACCACAAAGAGCTGCTGCCAGTCAAGAGCAGACCAGAGGGGGCCCAATGGACACATTTGCAAATGAGAAGCTGTTTGCGGCACCTTGAAGATGGGCACACTTTCCCTGCAACCAGGCACACGCATGCACACTAATTACCCCCCTCAAATCCCGGATATTGGTTCAAAAAGTGTTTTTGCTTCCCCAACCCACCCCAAGCCTAATCTCTTTGGGGAGGGATTTTCCTGAGAGAGCAGTTTGGGAATCCAGAGTTAACCATCCCAGTCCAATTTGAGGAGGATAGAAATGAAAGGCTGCAGAAATCAGGCAGTGCACCTGTGAGCACTGCAGCGGCAACCCATGAAGTAGTTCCATTTCTCTATGTTCATGACTGGGACTAAGGCCACCCTACCTTCGCACTTTCCATGTTAGTAATTTGAGATTACTTAATTTCAAAAATCAATCAATCAATAACTGGTTGGGCAGTTACTTGATCACAACATGCACACTCACAAGACTGTGCACACCCACACCATACATTTAAAGCACACCCAATGCACATTGAAAGTACATGGTTTCTCCCAAAGGATCCTGAGAACTGTAGTTTCCCCTCCCACAGAGCCATACTTCCAGCACTCTTAAGGTAAAGGTAAAGGGACCCCTGACCATTAGGTCCTGTCGTGGCCGACTCTGAGGTTGCGGCACTCATCTCGCTTTACTGGCCGAGGGAGCCGGTGTATAGCTTCCGGGTCATGTGGCCAGCATGACTAAGCCGCTTCTGGCGAACCAGAGCAGTGCAGGGAAACACCTTTTAGCTTCCTGCTGGAGCAGTACCTATTGATCTACTTGCACTTTGATGTGCTTTCGAACTGCTAGGTTGGCAGAAGCAGGGACCGAGCAACGGGAGCTCACCCCGTTGCAGGGATTTGAACCACCGACCTTCTGATTGGCAAGTCCTAGGCTCTGTGGTTTAACCCACAGTGCCACCCACGTGGCACTTTTTCCAGCACTCTTAACAGACCACTTTTGCCAGGAGTCTTTGGGGGAGAGCCATGTGTTTTGAATGTGAGTTGAATGTGCTTTCAGTCACAGAATCACATAATTGTAGAGTTGGAAGGTACCCCAAGGCCCATATATATGGTGCAGAACAGTGTTTAGAAGTGTATGAGGAGGACGACAAAAAGCATGGAGTGTGTATTTTCACTCACCAGGAAGGGAGCTACAGTGAATTCAGAGAGCTCTGGCCTTTTCTTAGGAACAAAAAATAATGAGCACATAATCAAGGAATTCTTTAGGTATGTTGTCTCCGTGTAGGAGATGGAGAAGGCACTTCCTCAGCTTTCCCAAGGTAGGAATCTAAATTTGTTCTCAGGTTTCTCAGTCTAAAACATAGCTTTCTCTTATTTTCTAGCGACCAACGGACACTCTTCCAACTCTTCAGACTTATGTCCTCGTAAGTATCATTACTTCTGTTTCCAGTGTTCAGAATGTGAGCAACCTTGCTTACGGGACCCAAATATAATGCCACGCATGGTGGCAGTACATTCTGAAAAAGCTGTGTGGTGTTAGAAATCGTTGTAAACTGTCTCTCATGCCTTGTTATGCTGCCGTTTCTACAGAGATATACGCTCGGTATTTATTACCCCTGCTATGCAAAAATCTCCAAATGAATCCGAACTTCAATGCCTAAAATCCCTGGTAGAGGACAAGGATCCTGAGATCACATTAAGGGTAGCCAAAATCTGTTTGATTGCCATAAAACTTAGGGAACAAGCTGTGCTGTCATAATAATTAAGGCCTTAAATGATAATTTTAGGATATATGTTAGTGACTAAGTTTTAATTTTATATATATATATATTAACTGTTGCTATATCTGTATTGTCCCTGTTATACCTAATTGCAAATTCAAATGTATCCCTATCATGTTTTATGACTTCCTTGATATTGTATGTGGGCTGGAACTGGTCTGTGACCAAAAAAATAAATTAATTCATTCGTTGTAGGGCTTTTAGTTAAAGTAATCCAGGAGTCAGGGTGTAAGGCTTCCACCACTGGGCCCCCACGGTCAGGCATTCATTGCTGCCTCGGGCTTGCCTCCTCCTGCCCCTTCACTGCTGTGGCTATGTCACCCTCACAAGTTTTGTATGTCTCAGTTCCCAAGAGTCTGGCATCCATTTTACACCAAGCACAGGAGTGGTGGAGCCCTGAGGCAGCTGAAGATCTCAGAATCATAGAGGTGGAAGGGACCCCTAGGGTCACCCAACTCCTTTCGATGCAAGAATAGATAGGAAGACAGAATCCTGGTTGGCTGCTCCCCTGCTTATTTTAAGTTATTCTAAATAAAATGGTTTGGTCGCTATCCTTTGTGTACAGAGTACAATCTGCAGTGAGGTGGCCTCCATATTGATAAGACCTTCAAGGTTCAACCTACCTTTTGTGTTGTACCAGCAGAAAGTCATATATATGTATCACCAAACCAAGACAGGCTCTCTTCTCTTTCTCTGTCATCAGATGTCAGTTTCTGCTCAGAGGCCTCCAGATGTTGTCAGTTTGGAGTGGATGAATATGGTTGGATCGCTGCAGCTGTCGGATGGAGTCTCTGGTTCCTCACCCTTATCCTTCTCTGCATTGATAAACTCATGAAGCTCAGACCTGATGAACCCAAATATTTGGAAGCATAACACTTGGCTAAGCTTACAGCTAGTTATATCTTTCTGTCGTACGGGATGAAACAACGATATGAGGAAAGTAACTTAGCCTGCTCTGCTAAGTACAGAAAACGGACGTTATTCATGGCTTCATAAAAAGGGCCTAAGTTGAGGAACAAAGCATGGCCAAGATATACTTTATCATTTTTATAAAAATCCCTGTAACCCCAAGCCTCTGGAAGAAAACCCCTGTTCCTTCTTGTAGCTGGTCTGTCAAATATGTGTGCACTGGTTTCCTTGCGTCTTCTGTCATAGTTGTGAAAAGAACAATTTACACCCTCTGAAACTGGGATGGAGAATCTGTAAACCTTGAACTAGCCAGCATTTACTTCCGATGACACATGCTGTGACATTTTGAACGGTCAGCGGCTTTCTCTCTTTGTATGAACCCAAGACAGGTAAATGAGGAAATACTTCTTGGTTCTTTTTTAGAAAGCTAAAGGTCCCCCCACCCTAACCCGCTTCTGATGTACAGTAAACACAAGATCAGATGCTTGCACAACAACTTAATTGTTTTTCCATTCTACTTCAGCTCATTTCTCAACTGCCATACAGAAACTGCCACCCTCCTCCCGCCCAAAAAATTATGGTCTATTCACTATTTTTTAAAATCTGCGGCATTCACTGTGATGTTTTAAAGGGCAAGGAAACTTTGTTTTCACATTGTTGGTAATAAGACTACAATATAGGGAAGCAAAATAACCCTTCTGACTCCCATTTTTAAAAACAGAACCATACATTTAAAAGAGAATCACAAATATTTGCCTGATAGCCTCCTTATAACCTGTTGTGTGTTATCTGTCACAGACAAATCATTATGTATAGAGAAATGCCCGTCACTATAGCCTAGTTCTCACTGAGGAGAAAGTCATTAGAGTGTTCAATGTTTCTCTGAATCAAAATCTAACCCACCCTACATAAAGGCTGCTAATAGGCTGAACTACAACTCTAATATCTGAGAACTAGTGTTTCTGTGTGTAAATGTTTCTTTTTGCGGTTTTTTGAATGGAGCAACTAGGTCTTATTTGACATGCTGCATTTTATTTTCTCCTGGAGGTAAAAAGCACACACTTTGCTGCAACAAAAGCCCAGCATAAATCAGGGAATATGTCAAGTGACTTGGCAGTAAATATATATTCAATTTTCAGTGCACAGTACTGTTTTCTAGTTGTGCTCCACCACATAAGTTAGGTTGGGACACAGATTTGCCCAGTACACAGCTGAGAAGTGATAGAGTCTAATTAAAAACAAACACAAAAAACTCACCATTGCAGCAAGGACATATTTGCACACTCTTTTCATCACATGAACGCAGGAGATACCGGTAATTGACATGTGAATGGGCATGTGAGTCTGCCTTACAGCTGGGGGCAGAGTTTAAGCACCCAGGCCTGAAGGAATGAAATCAGGTGTGGGGTTAATTTACATCTCATTACTGAGGTACAAAGAGCTATAGATCAAGACCCAGTTGCACCTGATCAGCTGGAATGTGGCCAAGTTTGAAATTTCAACTAAGAGTGATTGTTTCATGTGTGTGTCCAGGAATAACTATATCAAGGCTTTGCACTCAGTAAAGTTGGTTTGAACTCTATCTACCCATGTAAATCAGGTTTCCGGCCAATGTTTGGGACTGAAATAACCTTGGCTGTCCTGTGTGACAAGCTACACCAGGAACTGGACTGGGGCAGTTTGTCCCTGTTGGTTCTGCTGGACTTCTCTGTGGCTTTTTATAACTTTGATATCCTTTTGGTAGGGGTGAAGCTTGAGGGCCAGTTTTGCTGTGGCTCTGATACACCCTGGAGGAAATTTTCAGAAGGGGCCTTCTGCTTCATACTACTGTATGGCTATTGTCTTATGGTGTCCCTCAGAGTCCTATACAGTGGTACCTCAGGTTACATACGCTTCAGGTTACAGACTCCGCTAACCCTGAAATAGTGCTTCAGATTAAGAACTTTGCTTCAGGATGAGAACAGAAATTGTGCTCTGGCGGCCCGGCGGCAGTGGGAGGCCCCGTTAGTTAAAGTGGTGCTTCAGGTTACATAAACATTAGGAAGAACTTCCTGACAGTAAGAGCTGTTCGACAGTGGAATTTGCTGCCAAGGCGTGTGGTGGAGTCTCCTTCTTTGGAGGTCTTTAAGCAGAGGCTTGACAACCATATGTCAGGAGTGCTCTGATGGTGTTTCCTGCTTGGCAGGGGGTTGGACTCGATGGCCCTTGTGGTCTCTTCCAACTCTATGATTCTATGATTCTAGGTTAAGAACAGTTTCAGGTTAAGTACGGACCTCCAGAATGAATTAAGTACTTAACCCGAGGTACCACTGTAGACTATCTGCTATGCTGCTGTAACCTGAACACCAAACAACTAGGAGAAATCATATGGAAAGATGGAGCTTGATGCCACAAACCTGACCACACTCACCTCAGTCCAGTTGGCCATGGAAGGTTTACTTCAACGTCACAGATCAGTGACAAACTGAATGTGGACAAACTGAAGCTCAATTTGGCAGTGCCCTAAAGTACTACCCTAAGGTGTATGATGCAATAATATGGACAAAACCTATTCTGAGTGGAGATTTGGGTGGTTACTGTAGCAACAGGACCTTGAGAATGGGCTGTGGGAAGTCCTGTCTGGAAAGGGGACACTGGAATTCAGTCCTGTGGGGTGTCATCTTCCCACAACCCATCTCAACCATATTTTAGGGTTAAACATTAGCCATGTGCCTGAATTAATTTGGGGACAAATTTGGGGTCGGTTGTCCCTGGGTTGGGAGTGTGCACAGAACTAATGTAGACTCACTAAACAGAAGATTTTGCTACATATAGAATACATGACCTCTTGTTCCTTTTTCAATAAGGCAAACATACATTATTTTCCTCCAAAGAAAGCTTTGCACGAAGTCTTTAGTTACAATCCCCCCGGCCCCTACACCCACCTCACAAAAGTGAGGTGGAAAGTGGTTAGGATTGCTGCTGCCATCTTCTCAAAGTTCAATCATGCTCATTTCCTTCACTTGCTCCTCTCGCGATATACACAGCCAAAAGCCTTCATCATATTCGTTCCACCTGGAATCTTTTCCACTCTGTAAATCTCTTTCTTGAAATGTGTGTCTCTAAACCAATAATCAGTAAGTTGGGGTGGGGGAAGAGACAAAATTTTATATTCTTCTTCAGTCCCTAATTTATTACAAAAAAGTATTGTCGTGTCATCATTAATTATTTCTAAAAGTGCCCAAAAGGTACATGTCACAAGAATCTCTCTTAGCCTTCCTGTTAACCTCTGTTGCGGGTGAACTCCTCACCTCCACATTTGGATCTGAAAGATGATTCTGTGGGGTTTCCGCTGAACAGTCTGAGCCACTTAATTTAGAACGATCGCCCTTTGGAAGCTCAGCACAGAGATGAAAACTGGCAAACAAAAAGACTTCTTTTGTGCGCAGGCTAAACGCAAAGAGAATACCGGTACATGAGGTTAACTTCCTCAGAAAGGGCGGCAAGTGCTGAGAGCCTGGAAAAAAAGAAAGGCCACGGAAACATTGCAATTCCATTGAAATACTGTGAATAGCTAGGGCCAGTCTTGATGTTGCACAGATGCTGGCAAGTCTTCCAATGCTTCTTTTAAAATGAGGCCACAAATTCAGTGAAAATGAGGCAATGGGAGTTTGGCATGAGTGAAAGGGGGCTACTTAACTCTTCCCACCCCCTGGACTATTTGCCCACTCAATCCCATGCCTAAACTGCTTTCCCACTCCCTAAGAAATGGGGGAGGGAGATTTTAAGTGGGAAATAGGCAGGAGTTAAGTAGCCCCCTCTCATTGCTCCTTAGCTGAGACCTGCGGCCTAGAAGATTTCAATTTTAAAAATGTAGATAAGTTACACCAACCTCCTGAGTGAAGCCTCACTTGGCCCTTACCCTCAGTGAAACAAATGAGTTGGTAACAAAGGGAGTTAAACTTGGAGAGATATGTCGAGGAAAGTTCTTCAACGATTTTGGTGTGCACAAAACATTATGCGAGTAGGGGCTATTTCAACCTTGGGGTATACTCTTTATTTTTTTCCTAGACCAATAATTGATGTTGAAGTCAGTGGTGTGAAACCCACCCACTCTGTGTCCAAAGTACACCACTTTGTTGTGGCAAAGAACTATGGACTTCAAGATGAAACCCAACTAGATGTTTGGATTCCCATTCTATGACTTCCAAATATTATTTCGATCCCCCAAATTTTTGTGCACAGAGCTCACTCACTCACATGTGAACAGCATCGTGGACAGCTCTGCCTACACAGTTAGCAAAGTTCTAGCAAATGCTCTGCTTATTAATAGAAGTGAGAACAAGTGCTCTTTCTGGATAAATACTATAAACGTTGCATTCAGATAGTATACACAACACCACTAAACCAAATGGCCTGATTTTAAAAAAACCCAATTCAAATGCTTCTATTAAGGAACACTGGTGGAATTTGATAGCTATATATATATATATTATACACACACACACACACACACACATAAAATATTTCCCACACCTTCTTTTTCCCTTCTCTCTCCCCACAAATATCAGGAATAGATATTTTGAATAATTTTAAACTATCCTCTACTGAGGATTCTATACCCATTTTAATTTCTTTCAGAGAAGCAAAACTTATATATTTTATTTATACCACAGTCTTGTGTGTGCATAAAAAGTCACATAGGCAGGATTTCGACGTTACTATCTTGAACAGCAACTAAGTGTGTCACGCAAGGTATTTTATCAAACACACAACAGGAAGAAAGAACCCGTAATTAAAGTAAATGTACATTAAGAGTGCTATATACCATCCAACTGGAATGTATGGTGAAATGTTTATTAACTCTACTCCAGACAGCTAAACCAACTTAGAACCAACTGATCACCCACTTTGTGGATGTCAAAGCAAAGTCCTTTCATCCTTGTTATATACTTAGTGTGCATGAGTATCTAGCCTGAGCTGACTTTGTGATGTATATTAAAATACACTATAGGATAATAACATCTCTTTGCTAGCCACTTCCATGCTAACTGATGGGATTCACCTTAGTATATCGTCACAAACTGACTATGGCCACATCTGTATATTCGTCTATGGCTGTACCTATGGCTCTCCCCTCCATCCATTGCATACCAGCTTCAGCACAGAGATCCTGGTTTGCATCATCAGCATATCCCTTTACATAGGAACCAAGGAACTTCGGGCTAAGATTAGTTAACAAACCAAGATAATAAGCTTAATACCAGCAAGGATCTTCATGCCAAGACTGGAACATGACTAGAAGAGAGGAGAGTCCTCAAGATCTACCCACTCTGGAAGAATGGCAGATGAAGTTGATTGACTGTATGGGACTGGCAGGAATGACCAGCAGAATCCGCGACCAGGGAGAAGAGTCGGCAGAAGAAGATTGGAAGAAATTTAAGGACTATTTACAGAAACACTACAAAATTAATGAACTCTGAAAAGATGTTGGATTGAACTTTTGTGGTCTCTAGCTGTTATGATAAAGATAATAGGGATTAAAATTGTTTAAGTAATAAAATTTAAAAAGTTGAGTGGAAAATAAGGTGTTATTTTAAAAAGGAATGTTAAGAGATTAGGATTTGCTGGATTAACAAGTTGAACTAGAAAACAAGAAGGGGAGGTATGAGGAAGTCAAAGAAACATGTTATTGAAAAATTGTTACTGAAATTGACTTGTTTTTAATATTTTTCTTTTCTTTTTCTTTTTGTGTTTGTATAAAAGTGGAAAATCTAATAAATATTTATATAAAAAAAAAAGAGAGGAGAGTCAAGGAAGGAGAGATGGCTACATCTTTCATCCATGCTCTCATTACCATGGGTTATGAAGTTGCGCCTGAGTGTTGCCATTGACTTAAAATTACTTTTTGCATGCTTTTGATAATATTGGATATTAATATGATTGCAGCCTTGGCTTCTTGTGCCTGTTATTCATTCTACACATCTATTTTCAACCTATGATGAATCAGCCCCTCTTAGGCAACAGGATCAGGGCCGTCTTACCTATAGGCGCTAGGGGTGCGAGGCACCCGGGTGCTGGGCTCTCAGGGTTGCCAGGCTGAGAGTCCAGGGCCCGAGAGTCGAGTCCTGGGAAGAGCCTGCCCGTTGGTTGCAGTGCCGCGAGTTCAGGGGCGACCGAGCCAGCGAGACGCTGAGGTGGTTGGCCGGCTCCGCCCTCCTGCGCACCTGGGACTGGGCAACCTTGGGGGGGGGGGGGAGCGCCAGGCAGATCTTTGCACCCCGGCGCCACATATGCTTAAGACAGCCCTGAACAGGATTTTCATCAAAGAGCTCAGCAATCTCAATTTCCCCAGTCTACAGATCGGTATTTGTCACGTGGATCTCATAGCTCGTGTAGAGGGCCCCAATGGTATCCATGGGAAAGGAACCAAATCTACCAGCTAAAGATATGTGAATCAGCTCCTTCTATTCGATTGAACCAAGATGCACTGGCACTCTTACTCAAAACACATTAATGGAGGGTGTGTGTGTCAAGGTATACAGTGTGGAGTGTGTTTTCAAAAATCAACAAAGCAAGGTTAAACACACTGGTGAATCAAGCAAGGGGGTAGACCATTAGTTCATTCATTAATACCTTAAGACAGTAAATGCATTGAAGCCACACCTCCACACAAATAACTGCTTTCGACTGTCTTTGTGCCACTGCTTTAGCTTTAATTTAGTCTAAGTTAAAAAACAAAAACGGAAAAAATACACTCCAACAAATAAAATAATTTAGTTAGAATTTCCACTCGTTATTATTACGCAGGTTACAATTAAGCAATGGCTGTAGGACAGTAAATTACACCTCACAACTAGCAATAAAATTAAAATTCTGTAAAAACTAGTGCCTGGATGGCATGTACCGTCGTTATCAGTAGGAACACGTACAAATGCAGAGGTTGCATCTAATGGTGAAATCTAAGCTTTCGTTATTCTAAAATGGTCCTTTTTTTCATCACAAGGTTAACACTTTATTTGTAGGCTTTATCAAGAACCCAAATGCAGAGGGTGGTTTATGACAAACTAGTGCTGGTGTTGTGATATCATCCTGGTTGGCCTCTCCTGCTCGGCTCATTTCAAACTACAGACTTGCCGCTTTTAAGTCTCATAAGAAACGCGGCACTTCTGAATTCGTGACCTTTTGGCAAATTAACACAAAAGCTTAATCTACCACCCCCTCCTCCCCAGCTTAAACACAAAGGGAGTTTTCACAAGTGATGTTAAGACTGCCTTTCAAGACCAATTTGCATGTTACCATCAGTGGGGGCTGGTGCCCATTTTGGTGGGTAGGGTGGAAGGCTGGGAGGCCACCAGTAGGTGGAGCCAGAGTCAACGACAGGCGGAGCAAAACTAATCCCAGTTTTGTCCCCATCCTCCTCCCTGCTGAGTTCCGCAAGAGCAACACTGACACTATAGAGGATGAAGATAACAGGCAGTGCCACCTTCTGGGCTGGTTGCAAGTAAGAAGGCAAGCAGGGGCTGGCTGAGAGCAGACTGAGGTTGGTGGGGCAGTGCCACATTTGCCCTAACAGATCAACCTCCACTAACATTGCATTTCAAGTGAATACCTAACATGTCTAAAGAATACACTTTAAAAATACAGTGTGTGGGAAATGACTTTTTTAAGGGAAGAAATGAATGAAGTGAATGAAGCATGTCTGGTACCATGTATACCTTACATTTCACTAACCTGAGAACCAAGATCAGCTTTAGCTCCCCATCAATTGTATACCTGGTTGCACACTTGGGCTGGCTCTCGTGTAAAAGCCCTCTGCCTCTTTCCTGCCACATGAATGCTGTCCATTGGCTTACCGTGTCCTAGAAGATGCTCATTTTAAAATTGAGGCACCAGTGAGGAAGTGGATTGATATTCCCATCCAGTGTTTCATAGCTAGTTGGGTCAGCCGTGGACAAATATCATCTTGAACAGACTTGCCTCCACCCTTTCTGAAGATGAAGCAATTAACTAGGCTCACCCCCTGGGAGTATGTTTACTTCTCCTTTTTTAATGGTAATGATCAGTACTATTTTTCTAGAAAAAGAGGAGCTGGAATACACTATGAACACCTCCCTTGTCCTCTTAGAATGGCAATGGTTCCCACCTGAGAGGTGCCGGAACTGAGCTCCAATGAGTTCTGGCTGCAAGTGTGCCCTGGTAATGATGATGAGAATTAGGAGTGGAGAAATGCTTCAATATGAAAGGCTCTTGGTTTTCTGCAGCAGAGGATGGGGCCAAAGGGAAGGTGACCTACTTGAAATAGCATGGAGGCACATTAAATGTACACATTCCATGTTCTCCCCTTGTTGGCATACACCTTTCAGGTTAGAAGCAGAAGAAGAAGAGGAGGAGTTGGAGTTTGGATTTGATATCCCACTTTAACACTTCCCTAAGGAGTCTCAAAGCGGCTAACAATCTCCTTTCCCTTCCTCCCCCACAACAAACACCGAGGTGAGTGGGGCTGAGAGACTTCAGAGAAGTATGACTAGCCCAAGGTCACCCATCAGCTGCATGTGGAGGAGCAGAGACGCGAACCCGTTCACCAGATTACGAGTCCACTGCTCTTGACCAATACACCACACCAGCTCCGACTATAAGGTGGGGAGGAGGCAGAAAAATGGAAGGGCAATGGGCTAGCTAGGGGCTTTCTGATGCTCTTTTCATCACAAAACTGGAGCCAGTTGTGTTTATTTAAAGCATTTGTACATCACCTTTCCCCCACTGCCTGAGGTGTAATTACAGTGTCATTAATGCAGGTGTTGAGATGTCCTCACCATGTAGAATAGTGTTTTCATGTCACTTGTGAAACTGCCTTAAACACCCCCTCCTGTCTCTGCCTATCAATTATGAATACCAAGTAAGTCTTTACTTACTTTCTTTTTTAAGAAAAAGGAGAATTGTTTTTTTTTCTCTCAGCCTGAATGAATATATCCTTGGTTTTTTTGTTAGTTAGGGTTTTGTTTTTGTTTTAAAAAAGGCCATCATTTCAACTTTGCAAACATCAGGATGAAGGGACATTTTGAAGCTTCAGCACCAGAAGAACAACAAGGGAGAGTGCAGAGAACGGCTCCATTTGGAAGCACAGAGCAATATTTAACAACAACTATTATTGTTCCGGTTTGTTAACAGGTGGCTCCAAGTCTTTTATTTGTGGAGTCTTAACAATGGTTTCTTTAAAGTTAATTGCTTGCACAGGATCAACACGGCTTCTTGTGTATTCGAAGTGACACTTATCGGCAGCGCACACGGCCCAGCTTCTTGGGGGTGTTTGAAACCATCAGACTCTTGCAGTCTCTCATGAGAAAACAGCTATAACTCCATCTTGCAAACTTCACTTTCCTTCCTCAAACATGGAGTCTCGTGCATTGCTCTGTTAGGGGATGGCTTTGCCATCTCTTGCAGCGCTTGGCTTCTAGACCAGAACTGTCATCAAAACAGGCCCAACCAAAGATCCCAATCAAAGACACACAAGCCCAATGCTTGCTACATCTTCCCAGGTTTCCCTCACCCTCAAGAACGAATTTCTCTCTTGCGCTGCTGCCAATTCTGCAGCGTTCTTTCTCACCGTGCCCCATTTCTCTTGTATTGTACACACGCATTCCTCTGACAGAAGAACAGGGCTCCTGCTGATTTCCTGTGAGTCTAGCTTCCACGGGAAGCAGATACACTTGGCAGATTTGCAGCGATATGGCAAATCAGCTGTGGAAGTTCTGCACAACGGTCTGTTTCTGAGAGAGGCGGAGGAGCTCCTCTCGGATTGCTTTGATGAGAGAGGCCGATGAGTGACCTGGCTGCAGGTCCTCAGTGGAGCTGGTGTTGTAGCAGAGCCCCAGGCCCTGGTGGTTGCTGTGTGGAAGCTGCACAGGAGGAGCTGAGGGCTGTTGGGCCGAAGTCCTCGGCATCTGGAATACTGGTGAGGAGGAATATTCTTGATGTCCAGGCGTATGTGTCTGGGGAAAGGCACAAAGCATTACTGCGTTTTCTGTCTGGGAAGTGTAGGTGAAAAGATGAGGAGGCAGAAGACCAAACAAACAAAAACCAAGGCAGAGAAGAAAGCAAGTGAGTTTCTCTTGGATCTGAAACGCAAAACTGGAAAAGTCTGAACGCATGCAATTATTTGGGAGAAATGTTGGCGCTCCTGGAGTCTCAGGGCTGCTCTACAAGCAACTGTTAAAACACAGCTTCCAGAGAGGAGCCGTAATAGCCTGTCGCAGTAAAAACAAACAAACCAGAGTCTTGTGGCACTTTTAAGACTAAAACATGTTAGGAAGGATGGTGTAAGTTTTCATGGACTAGAGTCTGCTTCATCAGATGCATATATAAAGTCAGCAGGTATGTATAATGACAGCAAGCTAACTGAGAGAACAAAATTAAAATGAACTGTTGTAGCTCTATGATAAAACGATTATCATCATCACCACTACCATTATTACCTGCTCTTTAACAGGAGGTCCTGATGTCAAAGCCCAGGGTGTGGGTGTGTATCGATAGATAGATAGATACCAAACACTTTTTGAAAAAAGGCCTTCTTCAGTGGTCACTTATGTATGGGTGTGTGCATAAGTGTGCCAGCCTGGCATATGCACAAGTAATAAACGCAAAAATATTTCCAACAACCAATCTAAATTATTTAAAATAAATCAGATGTAGCAACACCCTGCTGGGCTGGATACAATAATATATTTAAGGTCAAATACTTGCCTCGTACATATCAAGACTGATGCTGAAGCAAAGCTCAGTCAGTACAGCATGAGACTCTTAACCTCAAGGTCGTGGGTTCAAGCTGCACTGGGCTGGGCAAAAGACTCAGGCAATGCCGGAGACTGGACTATTGACCCTCATGGTCCTTTTCCAATTCTACAATTCTATACTCTTCAGGATGAAACATGTATCTGCTGTGGCCCGACTGACGAGACAGCAAGGAGTGTTGTGTTTCCCACAGTCAGTACTGATTCACAATGTATGTGCGTGGACGCAGAGGGGAGGCATTAAGAAGTGATCGTCGTATTTACGTTACATGTATGTAGGCTTATTTTACATACTGTCTACATTTTTTGTGCTTTGCTTCTCTCTGACCTCATTGCTCACCCCCCCACCCCACTACAACTGTGTGTTTGTGTGATTTTATACACACACCCCAAATTAGGATTAAAACATTCATAAATCTGATGAAGTGGATTCCAGTCCACAATTGCTTATCCCATAATAACGCTAACCTCCAAGGTGTGCCAAAAGGCACTGGGGTTTGGTGCGGGGCTTGTTTTCAGTGACCTGGAGATTAATGGCCGTGCAGTGGGTCAGAAAGCATCATCTATTTGTATCAGGAATTTAATACCTAGACTGTTTTCACATCTGCTTTGAGACCACAAAAAGGCGACTACGTCAAGGTGCATGCCTGTTATGTATTTTTGCAGCAGGGCTGACAGCATCAATTTATAACACGCCATCTGGCTTGTCTAAAAAGAGCCACGGACTCGAACTGGGGAAGAGGGGAATTAATTTGCTCTGAAAAGCATGAAGGTGAGTAAGATGAAGGGAAGTCATAACAAAAGGACGGTTGTTGGGTTGTAATAAGTAGCCTTACCGAAATACATTTGAATGGGCGATGCATGCACTGATAAAATTAACAATGTTTGCACACCAACCGTGTCCACTTCAGCGTCAGAATACTCCCCTGTGCTCTTGAAAGGAGAGCACACACAAACCCAAACTGTAAGAAGTTGCAAAAACTTGGGCAGTATAGGTAAAATAGGCCGAAGAAAGAAAGAACCAACAAAGGGCTGCAAAGCAACACTAAGCCAACAATATTAGCAATGGCAAGGCATGCAAAAGCAGCAGAAATTCAGCTAATTGCCGTGGCAAACAAGTACAGAGGAGTTTAACCCAGTTAGAACCAGCAGGTGGTAGAGAAAGAGAGAGAGAGAGAGATACTCAATTATGTGTTTCTGAGGACAGCACAAATATATGGATGATTTGGACCTTGGTATCAGAGGCTGTGGGGCTCAAACCAGGCTGCCTATAGCGCTGCCCTGCAAAGGTTCGCAGATGTCACACAGGAAACCAGAATCCTCCTGGGCCACAAAGTCAGGTGATGTCACAAGGCCAATCCAGTGCCCCCACCTGATCTAAAGCTTTCAGATAAATTGGTTTCCCTGAACTGAAGGGAAGCCACCAAGTTATCTTCTTGCACCGCACCAGTCTTGGGCCTGCCCATCGCCTACCTCCTGCCCTCATCCGCCCAGAGCACTTGCCCACCTTTCGGCACCAGCTGGGCAGCTATGGTTTTACATGGTGATAAGGAAACTATATAGGGCACAGGAGAATGCGTGTCCCCAAGGCCTGCTGCACGTTTCCTTGTAGAATGGCCCCGGTGCACCTAAAGCCACCATCGTGTCTGCTGAAATAACAGGTCTCTCACAAGCGTCTTCTCCCAAAATAGGAGTCGTGTCACCTGCAGGGTTAATACAAAACATACTAAAGGGAGAGACGGTGGGACAGATGGCCAAATTTGTCTGGGGTGTTCCAAATCTCTTCCCTTCCCCCTTCGTTGCATTGAGGCAACCATGTAATGTTGCACGAAATGGCAAGATTGTAGGGTCACAGAGCAGAGGAACCTGCCTTATACCAAGTCGGATCATCTGGTCTATCTAGCTCAATATTGCCTACACTGGCTGACAGCAGTTGCCCTGGGTTTTAGATGGAAGCCTTTCCCAGCCCTACCTGGCGATACCGGGGATTGAACCTGGGACCTTCTGCATGCAAAGCAGGTGCTCCACCACTGAGCTATGGCCCTTCCACAAAGACCCCAGTTTCACTATGGTTATTATGGTACACCACTTACTAGAAGTTTGCCTCCATGGCCCAATAATAGGGACCAATTGCCCATCCCTAGTTAACGTCATGTCTGATCAGCAGCAGTGTTGAGAGTTCCAACTTTTCCTTTGGGAAGCCAGGAATGCATTGTGATTTATTCTTTTTCTGAGTCTCTTTAAAAGTTATTTCTCCATTTTGGGGCTCAGATAGGGTGGGTGGCATGGGGACAGCATTATTGCTCGCAATAATGCACTTCAGGCAGTACTGCGTCTTCCTTCAATGAAGGAAGGAGCTGAAGAGACAAGACAAGAGAGAGTTGGGAGAACCCACTAGTGAGCTACGGCTGATTACAAAAAGGAACAAGCAATGTTTTGGGGTCTTCTCCAAGAGGTGAAGGTAGCATGACAAAGACAGCATTAACCCTGTTGTGCAGATTAATCCCACTATTACTCAAGTAGGTTCAAGTGGGCTTTGATCATACTTCAAAACTTTTTTTAACAAAACAAAACAAACCACCCCATGTGACCAACTTTTTTTAGGTTTGTTAATTTCAATGGGTCTGCTCTTGAGAAAAACTTAAGGCCACCCAATGTTCTAGAAGTAGTGTCTTGCCCAACTGGTTTCTAAAACTAAAACATCCCTGTGGAAACACATGGCATTTTGTTTTGCTGTGCTCAAGGCAACTTCAACTCCGTACTCCGTAGCCGATGTTAGGAACTGACAAGGCTCCACTAACATCAGCGAGACAATCTGTGTCTTTGTTGCTGTTGCTGTTGTTAGTGCTCTCTACCTACAGTGGTCTCATGAGACGATTTCAGGTGAGCAGAGCCCACCGAGAGCATGGATCAGGGGTGGGGGACCTGCGGCCATCCAGATGGTACGTAAGAACGTAAGAAGAGCCTGCTGGGTCAGGCCTTTCTCACAGTGGCCAAGCCAATGCCTACGGGAGGCCTGCAAGCTGGACACGGGTTCCACAGCGCTCTCTTCCCACCTGCAATTCCCAGCATTCAAATCTTGCTCGAACGCAACTGGTTTGTTAAACATCCCTGGTGTTGGACTGCAACTCCCATCATTCCTCACCACTGGCCATGCTGACTGGGGCTGATGGGAGCTGGAGTCCGGGCAACATCTGGAGGGCCACAGGCTCTCCATCCTCTGGGCACAGAGGAGAGAAGCCAAGGGTGATAATGAAGAAGACAGAGAAGCAGAGTTTGGGGGCTGGAATGCGAAAGTGACAAAAGCAGCGGGCTGAGGTCAGAGGAGCAGGTAGAGATGTCTTGAGAGGAAGTTCCCCAAGCAGCACAGGATGGGAAAAGGGGGGGAAGAAACAGCTGAACAGAACACTGCTTCGGAAACTATTCAAACATGAAGCACAGTACTCACTGCTTCTCTCCTAGCATATTCATCCTCTCCACGATACAGGGGCCACCCGGGTTCCCCCAGCTGGCCATGCCCTGCTCTGCCTGAGGGGATCTCCACTTGTTGACCTCCGATCCTGCTAGCAATTCCCACCTGAGTGAGGTGCTGTATCTGAGAACCTTAAAAGCAAATATTTGTTTGTTTTCTGTTTGGTCTTTCCATGCAGCAACAGAAGGGTGAAGGGCAAATGAAAACTGGCAGCAGCAGGGGATCAAAACAAGTATATGGGGGGGGGGAGGGAGTGGCGTGTGAGGAAAAGGAAAGTCTGACTTCATTTAATCAAACTAAAGTTTTTTTTCGTTTTCTAAAAAAAAGCTCCCAAAGGAAGGGCAAAGGGCAACAAAAGGACCTATTTGCATGCACGTCCTTCTTCTTTTTTTTTTTTTTTTTTTTGCAAATGGGAAGGTGTTTCTGTGGGGTATAACATTAGGGTTCTATTAGGCATGGTGGAGGTAGACAGGTAAGGAACAGGCCAGGTAATACTTCTGGCCCACTGACCCTATAAATATTGCAAGTATTATTAATGTGTAATTGAAAAGAATGTGTGTGTGTTTTAAGGTTTGCATGCTAGTGATTTGCCCTTAGTGGAAGAGCAGAAATATTTGCTTACTGCAAGACACTTAGCTCTACAGACGTAACACCAGTTTGCCTATAACTCCTGGCTAGTTGTGAAGTTGAGACCAGTATCCTGGAGATGTCCTCAAGCCTGCTTCAAATACTGGAATCAGTTATGAAATGTGTACATTTCCTCTTTAAACGAAACAACCTCCCTTTAGAACACATAGAAACTGTTGTGTTTACAAGTTCCACATAATGTTCATTGCACATTTGCAAGGAGCCGATCTTTGAGCAATGGTACTTTGGAAGTCCCTGCCTATTGAATTTAGGCATGTTTCCTCACTATATCATCTTAGATGCCCACTGAAAGCTACCCAGATGTATAACTTAGTATTTAGAACATAAGATAAGCCTGTTGATCAGGACATTAGCCCATCTAGCTGAGCATCCTGTTCTCAGTGGCCAACCAGACATCTGTGGGAAGCCTGCAAGATGGACATGAGCACTCTGCCCACCTGTGATTCCCAGCAGCTAGTATTCAGAGGCATAATGTCTCTGGCAGTGGAAGTAGAATGCACATATATATGTGCACTGTAACTGTGCTCAGCTAAGAATGCATTATGTTAGGTACCCTACTATTCCTTTTATTAGGAGACCAATGAGCACCGTCTATAAGTAGCTTCAGCCATTCTGTTCCTCCCTAGGTCCATGCATGCAGGATACACATGCTCAGAGTTGAAGGGGACTTCATTGGACTAGATGACTCTTGGGTCACTTCCAACTCTACAATTTTCTTGGTTCTATTATTCTAGCAAGCTCCTTGTTTGCATTCTAGATGCAGCCACATCTGCTCACAATAAAGGCTTGAGTTGTGGAATGGGGCCAGCTGGTTATGAGAGAGTCACTGCAAGTGCGCGATAGCTTAAGGAACATTCAAGTACCTGCGGTGCTTCCAACTGGTCGTGGTCGGGCCACGGATGGCATTTCCTCCGGGTAGATCCCCCTTGTGGAATACTGAACATCAGAAGGCTGCTGGTCTGGGTGCATTAATTCGACTGGGGGAAGGAAACCTGGGCCCAGGTTTTGCCTGTTGGTAGATCAAGAACAAAAGAACAATGCCTGAATGACTGACCTCCGGAGACAGCGGCATCCCGTATTCCAGCCATGCAATGTACCACTGCTTGCTTTACTGTGTGCAGCTCCTTGTCCACTAAGGACTCTGTAAAACACTGTGTGTGCAGCTTCTATAGCTCTGCCCCATGTAAACACAGCACTATGGCTGCTTCACACGCATTACATCCTCTGCTTTAGCCTGAAAGATCTAGCCAGAAGTCCTTTAGGCATAGAAAAGAATGAAAACAACGCACGAAGCTGACAGATACTGTTCCTGGCAACCCTGAGATTACTGTTTTTAATAATTTTTTAATAAAAAATATAGAACTGCTTTTAGCTGTTGGATTTTAAATGTTTTATGATTGCTGTGTCTAAGCTCCTTCGGGGGGAAGGGTGGGATATAAATTTTAAAAAATAAAACAATAATATATAGAGCAAACCTCCATTGTAGTGCCCCTTCTCAACTGAAAACATCCCACAGCCTTTTAAGGACAGAGGAAAGGCAAGAAGTGTGTTGTAGAGCTGCCACAGTTGATGCCAAAGCCTGCACAGGCTGGGAGTGGTCTCTAATAATTATCCGCAAACTTTAAATATATGCTATGGTACGTATTTGTACATTTTGCCTAGCTGCTGAGGAAACCTGCAACCCAATATATTATTGAATAAAACAATGGTGATTATGTGGGAGGCAGGGCTTTCCGTTCACTGCTAGATCGAGTAGGTTCTCAGTTTTCAAATCAAACTCCAGATTTAAACATGCTTGCAAAACATAGTCCCTAATTCAAGTGTTTTTAACATTCCCAGTTAGGGACACCGCTGCTGTACTAAATGTGTAAACTATTACATAAGATTTACAGCTATTGCCTGACAATTGGCTAATTCAACTATTAAAGTCCCTCAAAATCAAATTTTAAGATTGAAAAATGACAGCATTTGGTATTTAGGCAAATGTGATAATTTTTTTCGCAAATTGGGTATTTTAGCTCTTATTCGTCTGTTGTGCTTCTGACAAAGCAAAATTCCATTCATTCATTCCACTGATTTTTCTATTCCATTTTTCATTAATGATGATGGAGATTCCTTCCCTCCTAACATTATTGCTTGTTTTGAATTTGCCTCTTTGAAATTTGACTGAGCCAAGTTCTAGGAGAAACACAACAATTAAGAGCTATGCAATAAACATGTATTTACCTTTTTTCAAATTTCAGAACTTTGATTTCTGCTTGCACAATCAGAAAGTTTAAGTGCAGAATATCAACACTCCCCCCACCCTGGTACCCCGCTCCCAATTTTGCATTGCATTTCAGTTAAGTGTTGTCTAGGTGTTGGAGCTTCTCTGTCTTACCATACTGGAAAGGAGTTACATGAGCAATACATGCAGAACCCAGCTTGGTTCCGGCCCACTGATAATCTTAATTACATTACTGCAGAGAAAAGGACCAATTTGTTTTTCCAGTCACTGTTCCAAGAACTGGTTATTTGAACCACTTGACTGTGACATTGATTAACAGTTTGGTATCACAGCAACTTTTCTTCCTCCACCCCTAAAGTTCACCAACTCCATTAAATTCAATGGGGCTTACTCACAAAAAATGAATGGGGTTCAGATAACCAGACAGCATTCATTAGATAATGACTGAAAGGGCTTGCTCACTTTCTCTTTTCAGTAATGAAGAATAAATCACCATCCAAATTGCCTAATCCAGAAATAGCTGCCAACTCTGAAAGAAGAAAATCTGAGGGCAGTTAAGTGTTTTATCGCAATTGCGGCTGGTGCAGTTTAGGACAAAAGGATGCCACATTGCCGTGTTATGAGCACATTTGATTTGATTTTACTCCTGCATGCTGTCTCAGTGTCATGTGTGAAAAAGAAAGCAGCTTGTGAACGTTTGACACAAACACAAAAGCAAACAATGCAGTATCTCACACGATGATCAGGATGCAATTAGTCCAGGGGTCAGCAAACTTACTGCGCCTCGGGCCGGTGTCCCCAGCGCCATCGCGCAGCAGGCCAGAGGGCGGGGGAGCATGTGCCCATAAGCGTGTGCACACGCTATTTCCGGTGCACTTGGGTTGGAGGAACACTGGAAATAGCTTGTGTGCATGTGCACGGGCCTCCTCCGCCTGGGATGTGCACCGGAAATAATGTTTGCACATGTGCAAATAACGTTTGTGCATGCGCACAAGCTATTTCCGGTGCTCCTCTGACCCAGAAGTGGGCAGCCACACAGAGCAGTGCGGCGGCAGCGGGGGTCACCACGGGCCAGATAAATGAGTCCCTCAGGCCTTATCTGGCCCGCGGGCCTTAGTTTGGGGACCCCTGAATTAGTCATTACACAATGCACAAACCTAAGCTGTCACACGGGGCACTCCCTTATTTCTGCCACAGATCACTGGCCACCATTGGGAAGGGCACAGCCCAACGACATCACACAAGATGCTGTGTAAAACCAGACATCAGCAACTGAACCATGCCAGCACCTGTGTCCCCCATCATAATGTCTAGTTAGTACCTCAAAATCTGGCACAAGATCAGGAAGAAAGAAGCATCTGTAGTAACCATCTCCCACAGTTGCTGACGATTTCTGGTCTATTTGGAATAAAAACATCAACTAGCAGAAACACATGAATCAAACAAACTGTCAGGGAACTACCTCTGTAGCAGGCCTGGAGCTGTTGGAGGAGTCATCCCAAATTCCATGTATCTCTGGAAAAAGACCATGCATCAGAAAAACATTTTAAAGAGGGATTTAAAATTAAAACGATCCATGGCTCTAGTTTCTGAACAAATGGAGATTAAAAACCACTTATTGATACATCACAATGGCTGCATTCAGACATAACACTAAAACACGGCTTAGTAATATGTCAGTGTGCCTAAGCCCCTCCCGGGATCTGCCAAGAGAGTGGTCAGAAGCATTTGCTTTCCTTTAACCCAGGCATAGGCAAACTCCGGCCCTCCAGGTGTTTGGGACTACAATTCCTATCATCCCTAGCTAACAGAACCAGTGGTCAGGGATGATGGGAATTGTAGTTCCAAACATCTGGAGGGCCGGAGTTTGCCTATGCCTGCTTTAACCCCTACTTCTTCTGTCATCCAAACAGGGGAGTGCAGTTTAACATTAACTAGGGTTAGTTTTAAATCAAGGCAACTTCAAACCTTAGGTAACGAAGCTGGCTTGTTGAAACCAACGAGTTAGTGTTAGCTAAAACCCTTGTTTGAATGGTGTGGGAACTCACAGTTAAGTAAAACGGACAGGGAGAATTTCTAAACACCCTCTCTCAGCAGTACTGGAGGGGATTAATCAGCCCATAAACAAGTAATCTTGTTTTTAGAAAGATGTGTTCTGAATTCTATTTGCACAACATTCACTCATAGTAATATATCTGAATTTTCTGGATTTATAAGCCGTTACATTATTTACAAGGCTGTAGGTTCAGCCATACAGCAAATCAGCAGCATTCAGCAAAGCCGGGCAAGGTGTGGGGGGTGCTGTTTACACGGCTTCCCAATGTTAGGATCACTGCCGCTCACTGAGACGGAGGTGGGTGAGGCAGCAGGGAAGTCAGCATGGTGCAGGCGCGATGGCGGAGCCAATCTGACTCTTCCACGGCTGTGCCTGCACTGCACCTCACTGCGTCAGCCCTGCTTGCAAATTTTCTGCTAACTGAGCGTGGCTACACTTGCTTCCCCACCTCACCTATGTCACCACTAACAACAGAATTAGTTTTATTTCATAAAAATTTATATGCCACTTGTAAAAAAGCTCAAAGTTAGCTGTGGTAAGGTCTACAAACAGTGGATTCCCCCTGCTTGTAGCACCCTTATACAGAATGCATGCCAGGAGGAAATAAGAAAAATACCAAGATTCAAGAGTGCTGGAAATCCATTAATGCATACACAGTAGAATTATACCTAAACCACCCCGAATCTTGGGGAGGGAATGGGCTAGATATCTGAAGAGATAAAAACCATGAGAGCACAATGGCCAAATTAAGGATAGGCTCTAAAACTGCACAGTGGAGTCTTGATATGACCACCAACTGGGCTGCTTACTGTGTGTGTTTGACCGTACGGTGACCCCCACTGGCTGCTGGGAGTGTCCCTCGCTGCTCGAACAGGAGTGTTTGTGGGCTGCCCCGCTGACCCTCCGGAGTGCGTGATGGCAGCAGAATTGGATGCTTGGCTACTCGGGGCCACCAGGGCGAAGGCATCATCCAGGAGAGAATGCATTGTCTGCCGGGCCTCTTCAATGGATGGCTGAGGAGGGATGTATTGGGCAGGGTGCGGGGGGAGGCCTGAGTACTTCCCCAAATCAGTTGAAGAAGGCGTCTGGGGTTCGGCAGGAAGGTCAGGATCAGACTGCAAAGGTAACAGGAAGATGACAGCATAAGGAGGAAACCACGGCCTCAACAGCTGTTATATTGTCAAAGTTCCCAGTGTTTCAATAATGGTTTTACGTGTTGCAATGATGCCGTCTGTGTGTGGCATTTTGCACATCTACCTGCAGACATTACAAGGTATGCATGCAAATCATTAATAGCGCATCCCTTTGGTGGCGAGTTGTGCATAATCCAGGAGCACTGATGCCAACAAGAAACTGAAAACCTCTCGTTCAACTTTGGGTTTGCAAAGTGAATTGGTTCACAATGAATGAAGACTTCTTGAGTAGCCAGTTACACCTGCCCTACTACTACTACTACTACTATTTTTATTATTTATACTCCGCCCATCTGGCTGGGTTGCCCCGGCCACTCTGGGCAGGTATACTAGATAATGGATTTGAGAAAGGGCTATGCAGAAGACGTTTGTTGTGAAAGCTCATGGTTTCACAAGGCCGTAATTCACAGTGGGTTCTTGCATTACTCAGACTCAAGCCAGCAAGGCTAGTGCTTCCTGAAAGCTTTTCCCACAACCCATAGCTTATCACACAAGTAGAAAGAAAATGCTGCCTTCCAAAAGGTTTTAAACATACAATATATGCAGAGTTGTTGACTCCTGGAGGTCTCTTGTAAGTCCCATCGCTGTCAGTTGTAATTAGCCGGTCCTTGTCCGCATCCATAGGACTTCCATTAATCTGATGCCTCCGACGCTGCTTCGGAGAACGTTTGGCTCGAGAACTAGGTAAAAATAAAAAGAAGGAAAAAGCAAAACATCTTAGGGCTTCCTAGGAGCACCCCAGTTGGGGGCCAGGCCAGCTCTGAGCCTTTTTTCAAGATAGCATCTTTCATAAATTTCAGAGTCTTTGTAGAATCTGAACCAAATAGAAGCTTTTTGATTTGCTGAGTCTTTATAGCCTTTTCAGTTTCCATTTGTCTCTGGAAGCTCTATGCGGGGACTTTTAATCCATTGTTGCTATTTATTGCTTTTATTTGTTGTGTTGTATTGCTTTTATTGGTGCAATTGGCTCTGAGAGTTTTGGCCAAATCTAAATAAATAGATAAATATCGCTGACAAATAGCAAGCAGACAGATAAAAGAGCCACATCACACAGCACTGTCACCGGTCAAACTATAAAGCTGAATTAATGGTACAAGTTTATCTTAATCAGCTAATCAGTAATCTGGACACAAAGGCATCATTTGCACATAACAGAAAAACATGATTTAGTACTACACGGACCAATCAAAGCCTTGGGCTTGTGTGTCCCTACCAGGGATCCCGCTTTAAACCAAACTGGTTAGTTTAATGTTAAGTCAACTTAAAACATTGGCTTTTGCAGTTGGGATATTACGTTAACCAGTATGTTTTCTTTTTAATAAATATTTTTTATTAAATATTTCTTAGTTTACAAAAATTCTCCTACTTAGTCTTTAAGCTCCTGTTTGTTTGTAGCATGCCGAAGGGGCGTTAACCAGTAAGTTTTAAACAGAATTCCTAAGTTGAAATTAGGAATTTCAACAAGCTGAAATTCTGAAACTAAACTCAGATGTCCTTCTCCTGCCGATTCAGGAAACGAGGGGAATGTGGAGTGTGCAAACCTTACATTATGAAGGTTTGCTCATGTAGTACATTGGTGGGGAACCCCTAGTCCACTGGCCATTTTCAGCCAGCCACACCTGCCTGCTACTTACCTGCCACTTACATGACATTAGGTTTGGGGCACGTAAGGCCACAGTTGCAAAGGAACATTCAGGAGCTTAGAGGTTGCCTCCTCTTGTTCCTTTGCAATCACGTCTTGCTGTGAGACCATCCTGGCTATGAGTTCTGGAAGACCTGCTCCCAGCTTTGTAGGTCTTTTCCCACCTGGCCTGGGAGAGCAGGGCCCTGACTGACTCCAGCTACAAAAGCTGAGGCCGCTGAAGAGGCCAGAGACCACCTTGGCTGTCTCTTAGCGCAGACCCAGGTCCTCGAGCCTGAACTTCCACAACAGCCGCCCACCATGAACTGCCATTGGCAGGGCTGGAAGCCACAGTAGCAGTTATGTTCTATGCTTATGATAATACTTTTATCCTCTTGCTAATTATGCTGTTTTAAATGAGCATTTTATACTTGACTTCCTTTAAATGTTTACGATAAAAAAGTACAGTATTTTTTGTTAAATGTGCATTCTGTGGTTGACTTTCTGCTCTGCCCCATCTCCACATCCTTTTGTAAGGGAGCATGCCTTGTTATCTTTTATGACAAGCATTTGCACACATTCACATTTAACAGAGAAAGAATTCCATCCCCGGCTGTCTCTGTGTTGCTGTTACCTCTTTCTGTGTTCTATGAAGACAGTAGGCATATTGCCTCCAGGGTCCAAGATCTTGTCTATCTGCATCTGCGCCTTGCGGTACATTCTCTGCTGCTCTTTGGTGTCGATGATAACCATATCATCCACGATCGGAAACTCATAGTGTCCTTTGCGCTTGGCTCGAAGTCTGATCTTGTTGCGATGATGCTCAATTTCAGATTTATGCCTCAGAGCTGTTTGTATCTTGAAAAAAGAAAGAGAGGAGCATAAACGTTTTGGAACGCACAACTTCTCTCTGCTTTGATGGAAAGTGACTGTGTAGAGTTTGGAAGCAAAATGCTGAATGGACCTCCAGCTTACACCTCAATATCTCATTCTCCAGCTTGCACTTCATTCACACTCATTCCAGGTAGAAGAATTTTTACATACCGCATAATGATTAACACAGCATGGGTAATTAAGAGACAGAGAGGAGGAACACACAATGCTAATAAAAATCTTTGACAAGCTGCAAATTATACTTCCTGCAGGTTGCCATAAAAGCCCAGCAGCAAGGAAATTAGAAGAGATCTAGACTGCAGTTATCTGTGAAGCTTACACAGTGAAAAATGTGTGGGTGTGCATGCATGCATGTGTGAATGCATGCTTATGGATTAAAATTAGAGACTCTGCTTCTGCTTAGGGGCTGTTATAAGGCCAAACAATCTCATGGTTGGCACATTCCCACTAAATAGGAGTTTGTTTGGCAACTTTCACGAATATTTGGTATGTTTGTTAGAAATATGAACCTTGTCTTCCACTATATTTAAAGCCATTCATTCTTTTTAATGATTTCTATTATTATTTTATTATCTTGTAATCTTGTTCTTCCTGTTTTTAAATATAGATGGGATGAACCTACAGAATCAGTTGCTTGCTGCAATCAGCCCTTTTGAACTTTCTTCTCTGTTAGGGTGGTTCACATTTAAGGAAAGGGCTGGTGTTGTGATGTTTTTAATGTAGCAATGTGTATGTGATTTTATAAATATGTACTGTATATATTTTAATTATACTAAAGCCTAATTGTTTAAATAAAATATACTGCTCCTGACAGCAGAAACGGGGGCTGGGTGGGTGGAATTAAGAGACACAACTCAAAATACTTCCTTTCTTAGTGCATAACAGTAAGAACTATCCAACTCGGAGGAAAACACCTCTACTTTGCACTAGACCTGACTTCTCAGGGTGCAATTAATTCTCCTGTGTCTGTTTCGGGACTGACTGACTTGTCACATGATCGTTACTGCAGAGATTCAGAATTATCTGCTCCAGTGGAAGCTGAATGGAAGGAGGCAAAATCAAAGCATACAGAGAGGCCACGTTCATCCATTTCCCCTCTTCCCCCATTTTTAATCTCCTCCTTTCATCATTGTCTGGACAAAGGCTTGATGAGGGTTTATTGCGCTTCACATTTCTCTCTCTGTCTGCTGTTAGTAGGGACTGGCAAACGTTCCCTCTCTCTCCTGACTGAACATGGGCACACACAATAATAAGTATCTCCTTTCCCTGCTCTTCCCTTTCAACCATCACCTGCAGAACTGGGATTTACGCTAAGGAATTGTTGCATGGAAGAAACTGCTCTTAGAATGGAAGAAGCTTACTTCCCTCTGCTGTTCACACTCCTGTTTCCCTAAGAACCCACACACTTGCATGACTTAGTTCAGCAAGGTAAGGCTGTGGTCACATTCAAGAGTAGGATTACTAAAGCACAGGTGCCCAGGTTTGAAAGAGGAGGGCCTGTGAGCCCTGAGATTCCCCAGCTGAGCTCTAGACACTCCAAGTGACACTCAAAACGTATATCATGGCTTGCAGCAAACAATTCTGGGAACTGTGGTTCAGTGAACCTATTCAGTCATTCCCTTTCCTCAGGGAATCTTGGGAACTGTAGTTCTAAGTGGGTTGGGGAGGGGAGGAACTAGGGATCTTTATTAAATGACTTTTCTTATGTCACACCCACACCATACATTTAAAATGCTCTTGTGCCGCTTTAACAGTCATGACTTCCTCAAAAGAAGCCTGGGGACTGTAATACGTTAAGGCTGCTGGAAACTGTAGCTCTGTGAGATGTGTCACCATCCTTAAGAAACTACTGCTCCCTGGTTCTTTGGGGGAAGCCATGACTGTTAGTAAAGGTAAAGGGACCCCTGACCATTAGGTCCAGTCGTGGCCGACTCTGGGGTTGCAGTGCTCATCTCACTTTATTGGCTGAGGGAGCCGGTGTACCGCTTCCGGGTCATGTGGCCAGCATGACTAAGCCACTTCTGGCGAACCAGAGCAGCGCACGGAAACACCGTTTACTTTCCCGCCGGAGCGGTACCTATTTCTCTACTTGCACTTTGATGTGCTTTCAAACTGCTAGGTTGGCAGGAGCAGGGACCGAGCAACAGGAGCTCACCCCGTCACAGGGATTCGAACCGCTGACCTTCTGATCGGCAAGTCCTAGGCTCTGTGGTTTAACCCACAGCGCCACCTGCGTTAAAGATGCATAAGAGTTCTTTACTTGTATGGTGTAAAAACAATATTTTCTATACATCCATGGTGTATCGATGCTCTTAGTGCAAGGTGTTTTCACAGGCCGTAAAGCAGTTTACCAAAGGGATTGATTACCTCCTTGTTAATCTTGTTGGTCTCTGCTACTCGGTCAGCAAGTGGCTGGTTCTGAATCGGAGGTGCTGCAATTGGCTGCATGGCAATCAACTGGATCTTGCTAGGAACCCTTCGGCTGACCTCCGAGGAACGCGACATTCTGTCCACATGCTCAAAGATGGAGGCTGAAGAGTGTTGCTCTGTTCCATTGCTGATCTGCGGAGGGCCTGAATTTTTAAAAGTATGAATGAAAGGTAGTAAATATTGTTTCAAGCCCCACAGAATGGAAGGTTTTGCAAAAAAAAAATTCGGCATCAAGAGATTGGCTCACCATCTGAATTACACCTTTTGAACAAAAGCAAATTACCACAACACTAATAACATGAGTGTACAGGGTTGTCACACACACACACACACACACACACACACACGAGAGAGAGAGAGTGTGAGAGAGATATTGTAAGAAGACAGGCAAGGCCTTTAGATAATTGTTCTGTTCTCTGTGCTCATTCTTTGCTTAGATGTTGCTTGTAATGTTTTGAATTGTTCAACGATTCTCTTGTTTTCCTGTACTGTACACCAATTTGGGGGCCCTTGTTTAGGGCTCCACAGCAGTCTAGAAAGGCCCTTAAAAATAAAAAATAAACGGCTTTGTTTTCCTCTGGGCGACTCACACTGTTACTTGAATATTTTGAAGCTAGTTCTGCAGTGCTTTCAACATTTCTCTGTCTCTCTGTCTCAATCTGTCTGTCTGTCTGTTTCTCTGTGTTTGTATCACCCTTGCAGCTACAGGTTTAAGTGTGGTGTGGGGTAGAGGAGAGCTGAGAGCAGGAAGCTCTTCTATTTTGTGGATGGAAAAGGGCCTACGATAAATACACCGAGAAAGACAAATAGAGGGCAGTTCAAACGCTGCACACAGTACAAGTTAATTAATTCCTAGAAGGTTTATCCACTACAGCCAGAATCGCTCCTTATGCCAAAAATAGTTTCACTGCACTTTCCAGGGCTTAAAAGGTTTTCCTTATAGAAGCCACATGATACTTCTCAATGAACAGCCCATTTAATCTTTGACAAATTGAGAAGATGATGAGATTCAAAAAGGCTGGAAAAGGCTAAACTGAGATGGACAATACAATGCTAAACGTATTACATGTATGAGTCTTGTGTTCTCTCCCGCATTGATGTGGCTTAAGGGCTAAATATGTGCATATAACAATGCCCCAGAGTTGTCGTTTTCATTTTAAGGAGCACAGCAAAGCCATTTTTAGAAACAGGTAACCACACACACGAAATTCTGTAGGGGGTGAAAGAAGCATTTGGAAATACCAGGAGGGAAAACAGTTCAATCACATCTGGCTACCCCATTCTATTTTTCCCTTCTCAAACAGGACTTGTTTATGAACAGTGGGGCAGGATTACACCCATTAACATGTATCCTATAGAAGGGAGAGGAACAGTTCAGCAACCGAGCCCATGTTTTGCATGCAGAAGGCCGAGATTCAGTTCCTGTCATCTCCAGTTGAATAGCCAGGTAGCAAGTGATATGACAGATGCCAACAAGAGAGTCGCTTTCAGCCAAGAATAGGTAAAACGGAAGCAACTTCCTATGTGCATATAATTAGTTTATCCTTTACTGGCAGATGGGATGCCTTTAATGGTTCCCATTGGCTATAACATGAGGAAACATCCAAAAGCCAGCCCTAGCTATTAGGCACTGAAAGCCAAGCCCTCTCCACACACATTTACAATTAAGACTCTCTCATCTTAGGCTTATTGCACATTTTTAGGGGAAACTTACCCACTCGGTTTACTCCTGGAGCATCAAGAGAAAGATAAAAACAGTGTCATTATAATTCAGCAAGTAGTGACAGAAGGAGAGCCAGATGCTCCCACAAAGAACACAGGTATATCAATTTCCAAATTTCAACAAAAGGGAGTTGATTCAAATGTTTAAAAAAGCAAATGGCACAGGTTTTTTATGAGTGCACAGTAGCAATGCAGAATGAATGCATGCTTCCATGATGCTTCACTGTGAGATACACAGGGTTTTTTTTTTTGAGGTGTGACTGCTTTAAACCACCTATCACCATCACCACCTGCATTCTGGAGAAATGCACTGCATGTTGTTGTTGTTTTTAAGGACTGAATCAGATCTGAATGACTACAGCACTGGGATAGAATACCACACAATTGTACAGACATCATGGCTTAAAATTCTGTAAGCTGTCCGTTGAGTGTGGCTTTATTCAACTGCATCATTTAAATGTATTTCTCTGTTCTATGATGTCATTTTGCCTTCTAGCCGTGCGGTATATATAAATAATAATAATAATAGATGCATTTCAAGCTGCGCCCAGACAAATGACTTAGCAGATTCCCTATTCCTGGCACACCTGTGTGAATAGAGACAGGAAGAAGAGTGTGGTGCATGAGAAGGCAACATACCAGACTTGTTGACTCTGTGTGGCTTCACTTCATTTGCAGCTATCTGTGGTCTTGCAGGCCCTTCTCCTGTTTCTCGGCCACTGGACTGCTCACTTGCTGTGGAGTCAGCATCTGATGGGGAAACTCTGCAGGCATCAGATCCCAAACAAACAAAGAAAAACAAAAACAAAAATGGCTGTATATTATTTTGTATGTTTAGATTTTACCTTTCTTCCATGACAGAACCCAAGGCGGTACACAAAGTGTTCTCAGGCGGCTTCTCATTCAGACACAAGACTTGTTTAGCTTCTGTAAGCTTTCTATTCCTCTGCATTGTGTTTTTAACTGATTTAATGCTATGCAACCTGCTTACAAAGTGCTTTCTGTTTTCTGACTCTATAGCTCTGTTTTATTAATTTATGTTGTTGCATTTTTACTGTGGTGGTGATTTTTATTTTATTTTTAAAAAACTTGTTCTTGTTTATAATATAAGCCACTGCTATACTTTGGTTGTATGCAAGCCTATAAATAGTATCAATCCATCCATAAACTAAAATAGTCCCTCCATATACAGAGGCAGCCAACCTCTAGGAACTGGGCTCACTGTAGCCCCCTCCCACATGCAAAACATGCACTGGCTAGTGCTGCTCTCAAGACTTCCATGTGCTGAGCACATGTGACCCTTAGCAGATACCCACCCTGAGAGCATAGGCATTTGGGGGGAAGAGCTGAGCCAGCACACAGGGGTGGCGTCAGGGGTGGGGCCAGGAAGCACTTTCTCTTAATGGCACAAAGGGGGCTTTTGTGTCTTGCTAGTCTTATGGTCTCCATGAGCAATCCAATTTGGAATTGAAATGAGCATTTAAGAGGTGAACAAGGCAGGGATTGAAAAAATCACCTCGGATTTTAGCTATGAATTGACTTCTGTCCGTTTACCCACCAGGTTGTAAAGGCTAAAAAGATCAGACAGTTTAGCTGTGCAATCACATTTAGTGCCCACATGCCCACTGCCTATCCTGGCTCATCACATACTTCTAAGTGAAAAATCACTACAATTAAGAAGCGCAGCAGAAGAACCTAAAAAAAGAACGAGACACAAATCCTGGTGGATTAATGTAAAAGGCAACTTCCTGAGCAAAGGCTATTCAAACTGAGAAATAAAAGCCCTTATGAAGCAAAAATAATCCCCCATAACTAATTAACTTTAATCCATGCCAAGCAGTTTCTCATCAACTGAACTGACCTCCCTCTGTGTCGGACATTCTTGGATGGCTTTGAAGAGATCTTTGCTTTGGGGCTCGGCAGGTCACCGTTTTCGGAGGGTGTGGTGTCCTTAATTGGTCCCGGTAGAGGAGTTGGCTCATGTATGATCAGGATGTCATCCTTGTTGTGCTGCCCTAAATGCTGCTTTGCAAAATCAAAGCCCTTCACACTGGGGGCTTGCAGCTAGAGTGTTAAAAAAAATTGAAAAGGGGAAGACAAAAAATAATAATGAGGCAATACGGTAAAACATGCAAACTAAAATCTGGCTGGTAAGTCCTGCAGGATGACATAATACCACGAAAACAGAACAGAAATACATGAACTACCAGGGGTGGGGGGTAGGGAGAGACACCCTGAAAGTATGGGTGTGATCTGGATTTTTGTTACACAAAGTGAAACCACTTCTGCTGTCCAAAATCAATATCTTGTGAAAGAGGTCCTGAACCACCTCTTTGAACAATGTCCAGAAGCAAAGCCCTAAAAAAGGGACAAACCCCACAATGAAATACAGAGTGTGTGTCTACAATGTCCAGAGGCACCTCTCACACACAAAAAATAGCTGGAGAACACGTTCCCCAAAAGGCAAATTGTGGGGAAAGGAGGAAGATATGAGTAGGTGCTAGAGAGATGCCCAGAGGCTTGAGAGGCCATTGGGCACCATTGCCTCCTCCCGCAATTTGGCATTTCTGCTTTGGGCACACCTTCCATTTGCTCATAATGAACTAGTTTGCATATCACACTAAGATACACTTTCTTCTGAACCACAGCTTAAACTCAAACAAGCCTCCATGTTCATGGTACAAGCGACATTACAGCATAGCAAGTTGCCTTGTATGAACCTGGATTGTGGTTTGTTTGAAAGACGAGTGGTAAATCCGAAATAAGCAACAGTTCATTGTTGGCTTATTTCTGGCTTGCAACTCATGGCTTGTTTGGAACAAACTGTGACACAAGTGCTAGTGCAAGAATGGTTGACCACAGGGGAGTAGAATGGAAAGAAACTATGCGACTATGGGGCGCGGTGCTCATCTTGCTTTCAGGCCAAGGGAACCGGCGTTTGTCCGCAGACAACTTTCCGGGTCATGTGGCCAGCATGACTAAACCGCTTCTGGCACAATGGAACACCGTGACGGAAACCAGAGCACACAGAAACATCGTTTGTCTTCCCGCCACAGCAGTACCTATTTATCTACTTGCACTGGTGTGCTTTCAAAATGCTAGGTTGGCAGGAGCAGGCACAGAGCAACAGGAGCCCACCCTGTCGTGCAGATTCAAACCGCCGACCTTCCAATCGGCAAGCCCAAAAGACTCAGTGGTTTAGACCACAACGCCACCCGCATCCTATAGACTGGAAAGAAGGGCAGAGTTGAAGTGAGTGGCAGGTAGAAACTACCAGTTTAAAAAAATGGCAGTTGAGGTGAGGAGTGGTTGTGAGAGACAAAGTGAGAGGTAATGGAAATCTATGTAGAAAGCTTTAAACTCTGTATATACTACGCTCCTTAGTAAGATATACCGTATTTTTCACCCTATAGGACACTCTTTTTCCCCTCCAAAAATGAAGGGCAAATGTGTGTGCGTCCTATGGGGCAAATGCAGGCTTTTGCTGAAGCCTGGAGAGCGAGAGGGGTCGGTGCGCACCAACCCCTCTCGCTCTCCAGGCTTCAGGAAGCTCTCCGCAAGCCATGGGAGAGCTGCCTGCACCCAGAAGCCTGGGGCGCGCTGAGTTCAGCACGCCCCAGGCTTCGAGCGCTATTTCCCCAGCCCCGCAAACTCCGAGAGCGATGGCAAAGTTGTGCGCAATTTTGCCATCGCTCTCGGACCTGTTCTGGGGGCTGGGGTCAGGGGAAGCTCCGGCTTCCCCCACCCCCAGCCCCGCAAGCTCTGAGAGTGATGGCAAAGTTGCGCGCAACCTCGCCATCGCTCTCGGACGCGTTCTGGGGGCTGGGGTCAGGGGAAGCTCGGGCTTCCCCGCCCCCAGCCCCGCAAGCTCCCGGACCCCCAGCCCCGAGGCTAAAAACGAAGCCAGGACAGCTATCCCGCTCGCTGTCATGGCTTCTTTGCTCTTTGGGGCTTGGGGGGGATATTTTTTTTTCTTTATCCCCCCCCCCAAAATAAGTGCGCCCTATGGGCCAGTGCGCCCTATAGGGCGAAAAATACGGTATGTTTACATTATAACATTGCATTCTGGTCAAGGTAGATGTTAAGGTAAGCCTATTTCACCACAATGTCTTGTGTAATAATAATAATAATAATAATAATAATAATAATAATAATAATAATTTATTATTTATACCCCGCCCATCTGACTGGGTGTAGATGTATTTGAGTAAGAATATAAAGAGAGAGCCTTACAGCCCTCTATAAAGTCACTTACATGGTGTTATCAGGTATTTTAAGAGATGTCTGGGCACAGCAGAGTAGCTGTGGGACTGACCTTTGTGACCACCTGAGGACAGGACATTGTAGGGGACCCCAGGAACATCACATAAACAAACCACGATCCGGGTTGACCCGTCACAGCAAACCAGACTATGACGTTGCTGTGCCACATGCAGCACCCAGACGGGTGAGGGAAGCCGCACACGATGTGGGAAGCATGTTCATGATTAACAAACTGTGCCTTAGAGTGCAAGAGCGCAAAAACAGTTCATTCTCATTTATTCAATTAACGGGGGGTGTCGTTCTTAATGCAAACCTGAGATTTCCAGAAATGCAAACGTGTACACATAAATCAAATAAACAGAAATGTCATTCACGTGTTCTATTAGTTATGTTTATGAAAAATAGCATGGAATCTTTATTTTTTTCAGCCACACAACACTAAACAAAACGAGTTGCTTAGTGCTGAACAGTATGGTGTTCCCCCTGCCTTGTCTGTATTGCATAACAGGTTGGAGAAAGATGCACTCTCAATCTGAACCAGCAGATGGGGATAATAAGCATTAAAGGCAAATATGCTTTCTGTCTACTTCCTTGAATATTATGCAGATAGCTAATGCAATCAGGCTTTCGGGTCAATAGTACAGACACAAGTAGGACCCTGCAACAAAATGTTGCAGTGGCTCTCCATCCCTTAACAGGAGTGCTCCACTTCAGGATCCCAGCCAGCCAGGCATATTTTCCTGTGGGATATTATAAGCTCTTAGGGAAATGGTGGAGAACCTGTGGCCTGTTGTTGGATTTCTAACTCCCATCAGCCCCAGCCAGTATAGCCAGTGGCCAGGAATGATTGGAGTTATATGGGAGCTGCATCTTGAGAGCCACAGATTTCTCACTCCTGTCTTGGGGACTTAAAAAAGTCAATTTACTCTTCCCCATCCCAATTTCCCCTTCTTCTTTTCCAGCCGACACTGTGAGAGCACTAAGCATGCTCAGTCGCTAATAGATTGAGGTTGAATCCTGACAAGACAGAAGTACCGTTTTGGGGGGACAGGAGGCAGGCTGGTGTGGAGGACTCCCTGGTCCTAAATGGGGTAACTGTGCCCCTGAAGGACCAGGTGCACAGCCTGGGAGTCATTTTGGACTCACAGCTGTCCATGGAGGCGCAGGTCAATTTTGTGTCCAGGGCAGCTGTTTACCAGCTCCATCGGGTACGCAGGCTGAGACCCTATCTGCCCGCGGACTGTCTCGCCAGAGTGGTGCATGCTCTGGTTATCTCTCGCTTGGACTACAGTGGTGCCCCGCAAGACGAATGCCTCGCTAAACGAAAAACCCGCAAGACGAAAGGGTTTTCCGATTTTTAGCGGCTTCGCAAGACGAATTTCCCTATGGGAAAGCCCTTCTCCCCCGCCAGCCTTCAGAAGAGTTCCCACAGGGCTGCCTAGGCTGCGGATAGCCTGCTGCCCCGCGCGAGGGGCGCTCTGCTTCAGAGCGCCCCTCACGCCGGGCAGACTTCCGCAGCTTGGGGAGCCCTGCAGGAGTTCCCTGCAGGGCTCTCCAAGCTGCGGATAGCAGCATGCTGCCCCTATCCGCAGCTTGCGGATAGCAGCCTGCTACCCCTATCCGCAGCTTGGAGAGCCCTGCGGGGAAGTCCTGCAGGGCTCCCCAAGCTGCGAATGTCTGCCCTGCGCGAGGGGCGCTCTGAAGCACCCCGCCAGCCTTCAGAAGACTGTCCCCGGACCTGGTCTGAAGGCGGTCTCCATAGGAACGCATTAATTGATTTTCAATGCATTCCTATGGGAAACCGTGCTTCGCAAGACGAAAAACTCGCAAGAAAAAACTTGCAGAACGAATTAATTTCGTCTTGCGAGGCACCACTGTACTGCAATGCGTTCACCTTTGAACGTGAGCCGGAAACTACAACTAATCCAGAATGCGGCAGCTAGACTGGTGACTGGGAGCGGCTGCCAAGACCACATAACACCGGTCTTGAAAGACCTACATTGGCTCCCAGTACGTTTCAAAGCACAATTCAAAGTGTTGGTGCTGACCTTTAAAGCCCTAAACGGCCTCGGCCCAGTATATCTGAAGGAGCGTCTCCACCCCCATTGTTCAGCCTGGACACTGAGGTCCAGCGCCGAGGGCCTTCTGGAGGTTCCCTCATTGCGAGAAGCAAAGTTACAGGGAACCAGGCAGAGGGCCTTCTCGGTAGTGGCACCTGCTCTGTGGAACCCCCCCCCCCCACCAGATGTCAAAGAGAACAATAACTACCAGACTTTTAGAAGACATCTGAAGGCAGCCCTGTTTAGGGAAGCTTTTAATGTTTGATGGATTACTGTATTTTAATATTTTGTTGGAAGCCGCCCAGAGTGGCTGAGGAAACCCAGCCAGATGGGCGCGGTATAAATAATAATAATAATTGTTGTTGTTGTTGTTGTTGTTGTTGACTGGGTTTGTTTTCCTTGTGGGAGGTTGCCCTTTTATGTTTGTTTTTTTAAAAGTACTTCTGCATATCCTAAGATGCGCCCCACCGTGCTGATACATCCGTCACGCTTGTCAGTGGGTCACAGTTTGCTATGAATATGTGCCATTACCTCCACTTCCTCTTTTCACACTAATTTATGTCACATTCAAAGTGTGCATTTCCAAATTTACACCCACAATTTCCTGACTTGATTCTGGGAAACTTGCAGTTTTGATGATAAAAATCATCTTGTCTGTTATACCCAATCCCTTCATTGCTTTTATTAAAAAAAGAAAGGAAGGGAAAAAAAGACCAGTGCTTTGTGATTGTTAATGTGTTCAACTAAGACAGGGAGACCTGGATTTGAATTGCCACTTAAACACCAAGAGACTTTGAGAGAATCGTGCTATTCTATTTCACAGGCTTGGCGTGAGGGTAAAGAGGCAGGAACCCGTATACACTACCCTAACCTTTTTTGGAGGGCAAGATAAACATGTGATAAATAACAGAAGTGAGGGCCGTGGCAAAACATTGCATTGCGAAGTTCTTCTGCTTGGAACCCACATATTCCAATCCGTTTCTTCCTCCCATAAGAATGGCCTGCAGGGTCAGTGGCCATGCAGATGCCTACAGGAAGCGAACAAGCAGGGAACAAGCTCAGTTGGAAGCACATGAGACTCTTAATCTAAGGATCGTGGGTTTGAGCCCCACGTTGGGCAAAAGATTCCTGCATTGCAAGGAGTTGGACTACATGACCCTCGTGGTCCCCTTCCAACTCTGCCATTCTGTGAGTCTATGTGCAAATAGCACACAGGTTTAAGATTCTGATTTTGACTTTTAAAGCCCTATGCAGCCTAGGACCCACGTACATATGGGACTGCCTCTCCTGGTATGCCCCGCGGAGGACCTTAAGGTCCACAAATAACATTTTGGAGGTCCCAGGTCACAAGGTGGTTCGATTGGTCTCAACTAGGGCCAGGGCCTTTTCAGTACTGGCCCCGACTTGGTGGAACGCTCCATCACAAGAGACTAGGGCCCTGCGGGACTTGACATCTTTCTGCAGGGCCTGCAAGACAGAGCTGTTCCACCTGGCCTTTGTTTTGGACTCAGTCTGAACCTTATGTTTCCCTCCCCTTATGGTCTTGATTTATCGGCTACTTTTAAAATGAGGCTGCATTTTAAGTTGCATTTTAACTGGAGAACTGGGGGTGCCATTGGTACATACGGCTCTGACCACAGCACCCTGAGAACTTCTGAATGCCATCACTGTTTTCAAACTCATCTGCTGCTTTGAAAGCTTACAGCCTACTTCTGGTTTCCCTTCAGACTGGATCAGGCTACTGAGCTTCATCTTCTCTTCCCTATTAATTGGTTTCGCTTCTCGCAGGAGCGGCTGTGCAAACACTGGACTGGTGCCTGGGTGCCATGGTGGGCTGGAAGAGGGGAAAGGGAAAATAAACTGAGCTTGAATCCTGGCAAGGCAAGAGGCTCTGTGGGTTTGTGGTTCTTGTATCGGATAAGCTGGGTCAATTGCCTACCATGGAGCAGGTACATAGTCTGGAGGTTCTCCTGCATTCAGGTTTGTCATTGGACTTCCAGATGGCCTCACGGTTTGGGAGCATCTTTAACCAGCTTTGGCTGATAAAACAGCTGTGATCATTCCTGGAACAGCTTGACCAGTTTAGCCCAGGCAATAACCTCTGTTTTAGCAGTTAAGACTACCGCCGTTCTTTTTGTTCCTTCAACCAGGCCTTTGGATAATTAATATTCTACAACCTTTTAAATATGTTTGTGCTATTGTTTTGTTCTTTTTGTTTTAACTATTTACTTGTGTTTTTATCTTGCGAGACGCCCTGAGATCTTTTGATGAAGGGCGGTTTATAAATCTAATAAATAATAATAATAATAAATAAATTCTTATTTTTGTTCGCTGCTTTGAGTAACAACACCTTTGTGTAAAGGAAAAGCAGGATTTATATATTAATCCTGTACTCAAGTATTGGTACAATACGTAGGCAATAACTGTGTAAGATAATTTACTTATTTTCCTGTAGATATAGGTAAATGAACATGTGCTATCTACGCAAGTATTATTTATATACGCGCTCCCATGTGCAAAATGCCCTTTTGTTCTGCTTAGGATATGTACAAACTGATATGGAAGCTGCCAAAGCACACTGCTTAATGAGTAAGGACCCATATCTGATCCCAGGAATAATAATATTTCAGCTTTGGCAGCGAATCTGTGAGCAGCTCTGGAGACCCTGTAAAAACGTCTTGGTGAATTATGACCTGGCAAAAATGCTAGTGTACACAGTTCTGGAAAACTGGTGGTGGTGGGAAATAGGAAACACACCCACCCACAAAACAGAGCTTGAAGAAATGCTTTGAATCCAGTTGTCTTTTAAAAAATCTGTAGGAAATTAAAAGCCAATAAGCAAAGCACTTGTGCGGAAATGACTTCAGTTTAGGGTCAGCAGAAACTCAGCCGCAGACTTTATATCCCAGCCTGATCTTCAAAGTGTGATAATAGATGCATGCTGCTATTCGTCAAGGCAACAGAGAGAAGGATAAAGGACGAATAAATAACAAAATATCTACGTCTTTGCATTCTTAGCGGCATCTGCAAAGGAATATATTTTACCACCTAGCGCAATGTTGAGTCTTTGGTCAAGATACAAAAATCTCATTTGTGCCACAATCCTATGCATTTTCGCTTGTAAGTAAACCCTACAGTTCAAATGCATTCATTCAATCATGAGAGTTGGAGAATGGCTTAGGAAGGAAAGGAAGGATTCCAACAAGTACCTGAAGGGCAGGCCTGGGGCTGTGGGTGCCGTGAGGGCTGTAGCACCACCAGCGTCGACCTTCGTTGAGGAAGAAGAAACAGAGGGGGAAGGACTGACTGAATTGTGAGAACCTGGGTTGGAAGGAGAGGATCTCTACTTTCCACCCCAACGTCAACCACTTTGGAAGTGGGAGCAGGGATGCCAACCTTCTTCCACAGCATAGAGCCTCAGTGGAGCCTGGGGAGGGTCTGATCAACCATCAGGGGTGAGTGAACAGCAACTGAACTAGAGCCAGAACAGCCTAGAACCAGATGCCACCTTCACAGACCCACCCGCCGCAATGGATCACACCCTTGCAATCTCGTTTTTCCTGCAAGGCAAGTACTGTGAGTGACCACGCTACACCTAATCTTTAAAAGCTTGGTAGGAGAGACAGGGAAACTTGTTGAGACATCTCCGTTGCTTCTGTCCATTTCTGAACTTCTTGCCTTGCTCTCGGACTCCTAAATCGTCACTCCTGAACACTGCGCCTCCTGCCAAGCCTGGGCCGTTGCTTGCCTGACTAAAGATCTCATTCTTAATTACAAGTAAGAGACTCTGTCTCTCTGTGTTGGATGGGAGCCAGGGAGTGGGTTGCTCAGCCCTGATACAGAGTCTTGTCTGCATATCAGCAGAACATATTTGGCAATTCTCATATGTGACTGATTTGGGATGAAGCTTCATCAACTAAGAAAAAATCATTTCATCTGAAAACTTTTGTGTGTGTGCGTGCATGCACATGCACACGCACCGTTGCCATTTAAGAATATTCATCTAGTTAAGGAAATGACGTATTTCCAGGCTGAAAATAGGGGAGACAAAAACTGAAGTGATTTATAAATGTCACCGCTGATTTAATTTTATTTCTCAAGGAAATGAAATCCTTATCCAACATGACAAAACAGATCACATCAAGGTGAAGTTCTTAAAATGCATGGTGACTTACAGAGTGGATCTTTAATATTTTACGTAGCTCTTTGAGCTAAAAAGGCTGCTGTGTCTCAGAATCTACTGGAGCGGTAAGGGCTGAGATTTATCCACCTTTCAAAGCACCCATGTCAGAAACTCACAGCTAGTTTTATTATACTGTTCCACCTACCTACAAATAGATTCGTTATAGGCTACATGAAGGTAGCTGTTGAAGACATTGGCTCCTTTTGCACTATGCCAGAGAAAGTCTATGACATGAATTATCGTATTTTACTCAATATGAATGTTAAGGGTTAGGTAGACAATAGTTAGGCCTTTATGGTCCTTTTTAATTTATGAGAGAATATTGTGGCTCTTCAAGGTTCTTCATGTTTAATACTCATGTTCTACAGATCACAGAGTCTACACTTATAGAAAAAGCCACAAGTTTATGCTAATATCCAAATGAAGAATTTTACAGATGAACTGAAGGAAAGGAGAAAAAAGTATATAGCATTCCACAGCAAGAAAGAATAAAAGAGTGAAAAATGAACCAAGCTGATTCAACTGTTTCTGGTCCATTTGTAAATGCGAAAGATCTCTGAAGCATGAAAAGCCGTTAGCAGTTGGTGAACCTAAGCCTAAAATAGTATATTGTTCCAGGAGGAACCAATTTTCTTGAAGCCTGAGTTGACAGAGTACTTTGGGGATCTGACTGGAAGTAACTTTGGACACTGATGATAATACAGGAAGAGTGGGCTCTCCTTCCTAAATCTAAGCCTTATGAGGAACGGTTGAAGGAGCTGGGCATGTGTAGCCTGGAAAAGAGGAGACTGAGAGGAGATATGATAGCCATCTTCAATTATCTCACAAAGAAGATGGAGCCAGCTTGTTTTCTCCTGCTTAGGAGGGTAGGACTCAAACCAATGGCTTCAAGTTACAAGAAAGGAGATTCTGACTAAAATCAGGAAGAACTTTCTGACAGTAAGAGCTGGTCAACAGTGGAATGGTCTCCCTCGGGAGATTGTGGACTCCCTTCCTTGGAGGTTTAAAGCAGAAATTGGATGGCTATCGGTCATGGATGCTTGAGTTGAGGTTCCTGCATTGCAGTTCTATGATTCCAACACACAAATCTCCTGGAAAAGATGTGCAAGTCCCTGCTTCAGACAGGTATATATGAAGAGGGAAATTTATCTATTTGTGCGATTTCATTTACGCTATAATTTGCAGGTATTACAAACACCTTCAAATTGATCAGGATATCCCCTTTCCACTTGTTTACAGGACTGGCACTATGGTCTTAATGCATGTAACACATGTATTCAACTCAAAGATTCCTAGGTGAATTCTGTAGTTTGCATTTGAAGGAGCTACTTCTTTTTATTTATTTTTAAAGCCCTTATCCAAAGCACTGCAAGTGGTTTCAATACCTGATAGGATTTAGAACTCAAACCGTACACCTGCCTCTCCCAGGCAGAATTCTGCCTTGAATTATCAACACAGACAAAGGAAAACAGAGAACACAGAAGTCACTGGTTCAGAAGTTCGTCTAAGGTTATAACTGTGACTGACCTCGATTCCACCATTCAGACTCAACAACGAAGAGAGAAGTGCGGGCTGTCGTTCATTTGTTCTGGTGACTTCACAACAGTAAACACTTTCTACCTCTCTCATCTTTCACATCATTAATTAAGGCCAGCAGAGAGTACGGCACATAGCGCAGGACTCCTGCAGCCTACCAGTCTCTGGGCACAAGAAGACTGTGATGTTATGACTGCCGCTCACACAAAGACCTGACAGTCATGAGTACTGTGGTTAGTGCTTGGATCTATTCTCCGCAACCAGGGTGCCCAGAATGTTTGCCTAACACAGCCTAAATAGCTGTAGCTTCTGCCGTACTGCTGTACGTTGCAATCACATTCACATAATTGTGGCCCAGAACTCGTGTGGTAGGTATGGGACTGTGCCGCTATACCATGCAGTTCTGCCACTGCTGTATGCAGTTAACGTCTCCAACCACAGTGTTGCGAGTTGTGGTGTGGTGGTTAGAGTGTTAGACTAGGACCTGGGCGACCATGGTTCGAATCCTCACTTGGCCATGAGGCTCACTGGGTGATCTTGGGCGACTCACTGGTTCTCAGCCTAACCTCACATGGTTGTTATAGGGATTAAGTAAGGAGGGGGAGAACCATGTATGCCATCTTGAGTGCCTTGGCGAAAAAGGCAGGTTATAAATCCAATCAATGCAATCAATCAATCAATCAGTCAATCAATACTAGGAGAAAGACTAAGAGCAGAAACTCACAACCCCATTCAGCAATTATGACAAATTTTCTTGCTTCTGGCAACCTTCTTAATACACATTAGTAGTACAGTGGTACCTCAGGTTACATACACCTCAGGTTACATACGCTTCAGGTTACAGACTCCGCTAACCCAGAAATAGTGCTTCCGGTTAAGAACTTTGCTTCAGGATGAGAACAGAAATCGTGCAGCGGCGCAGCAGCAGCAGGAGGCCCCATTAGCTAAAGTGGTGCTTCAGGTTAAGAACAGTTTCAGGTTAAGAACGGACCTCCAGAACGAATTAAGTACTTAACCAGAGGTACCACTGTACTGAGTTTGTTATGTGTCTGTATTCTTTTTCTTCCTTTTAAGCTTTCTATCAGTCATGATAAAAGAAATAATAATTTCACTAATAGGCTGTTGGGTGAGACTTTTTAGTTTCATTCCTGTCTGGAACCTTATTGTTGTTGTTGTTTTGCTGGAAGAGGTGTAGCTCACAGTCTCACCGACCTTCGGCTAAAACATCTCTGCAACAAAATATCCTGCAGTTCTTATCTGTTAGAATGCATTTAAGGGCGCGAAGCCAAAACCCATTTTTACCTACTTTGGAGACCAAGAGAATTCTATCACAATGGATAGAAATAATTTGAAAAAGTGGGGGACATGGACACATGAAGTACGGATAGTGTAAAATGCCGGGACCCACCCCCTGCCACGTATACGCCATGCTGACCACCTTGTTGATATTTTCACCTGTTCTTAAATTGTTGGAAAATAGAATAAACATACATGGAGACATTAAAACATAACCCGTAGGCCAGGTGTATATCTGTTTTGTACACATATTTTTTCCAATTCGCCCAACAGTCTAAACAGCTGTGTCAGAAATATTTCCTCAGAAGTAGCTTCTGGTCTCAGTAACTCACACACTAACAAACACATACTCAATAAAAAGGTATCACCCTAATCCAGTTTTTCCTCTCAGACATGGGGGCCGACAAGAGATATATAGTCTATAAAGGCGCTACTTATCTTATTTATCAACCATGACAACTAAGTCGAACAACAGTTGTTCTCTCGCTCTCTCAAAAGTATCATATGGGGAAATATATTTCAATATTTTAGTGATATAAAGTTTCAAAATGATGTTGACGGGGTTCCCTGGTCATGGGGAGCATCCTTCAATTCCCCAAAGAAGAGTTTTTCCTGAGGCAATACATGAGAGGAGTTTCCCCTCCAATCTGTTGCCCAACAGCCTTGATAACTCTAGTTTCCCCAGGACATTCTCACCCATGTCTGGCGCCATTACCTTCTGTCTTTGCTGAATGTTGCTCATGGTGTCCGGCTGAAATTCCAGCTTGTCAGAGCGGCAGAGCTTCCAGTATAAAATGATGATGATCAGCAATACCACAGCTACTGGGACTGCAACACCAACAATAATCCAGAGGTTGTTCTGCGACTCTGGAGGTGACTCTTTGACTCTGTCCACAGCTGCAAAAGTAAGGGGGGAAAGCGTTAGAATACCCTAGTGGTGTGTGATCATAAGATCTCATAACTTCTAATGTATGTTGACTTTTTTTTAAGTAATGGAGACATGGATGTTCTTCTCACATAATCTCCATGTGGTCACTAAATGTTTGGTGGGGAGAGAAAAGACTTTACATACTCAGAAAAAGGACACTTTTTTGCATGCAATTATACCTGCCAACCTAGCAGTTCGAAAACACCTCAAAGTGCAAGTAGATAAATAGGCGGGAAGGTAAACAGCGTTTCTGCGCGCTGCTCTGGTTCGCCAGAAGCGGCTTAGTCATGCTGGCCACATGACCTGGAAGCTGTATGCCGGCTCCCTCGGCCAATAAAGTGAGATGAGCGCCACAACCCCAGGGTCGGCCACGACTGGACATAATGGTCAGGGGTCCCTTTACCCTTTACCTTTATACTTGAGTGAGACAGAGCATGTCTTTGCTGCTGTGTTTTGCTTTTGGGTGGGCATGCTATTGCCATGTGACAGCTACTTTAAAATACTGGCTTTCTCACTTATTTTAACTGGGAAACAAATCACATTTCTGCCATGTAAAATGAAAAAAGCAAAAGGCTTCAGAATGAACCAGGCAGACCTCTTCCGTTGTCTTGAATTGAGAGAAACACATGCACCAAGACTAACCCCTAGACAGCTTCAAAATGACCCAGGAAGTTCCTTTTCTTGATAATGCAGAGGGGGCTTCCTGGCTTATTTTGAAGCTATTTTTCTGTCTCCCCATTCATGTCTAAATTTCTCTCTAGCAGTCATCAACCATAGCACTCACTTTACTTACTGGCTAAAATCACTGAAAGGCAAGCTCATATCTCACAAATGTGTGCTTGCACATTTTGCTTCGTAACTTTCATTTTAAAGGAGCTAGACATTTTAAAAAATGAAAGAAAGCTTAGAGTCTGCTCCCCACCTACTGGCTCTGAATCTGGGACAGATGTACACTCTGTATCACTCACTCAGTAGTCCTAGAAGCAATTGAATTGAAAATCAGGTATGATCTTGATTACAGATCTTATGCCTTTACATGTATAGAGCTCACGTTCACCTTGAGCAAATCACATGGAGATCGAGAAATAGGGAGGGCTGATGCACAGAGACTGAAGCTATCCAGTGTGACACCAGCCAATGTGTGCAGATTACTTGAGAAAAGGCTACAGTGATAGGTTTCTAGGACTGCCATTCCTAGCCTTGAATCCTGAACCTCTGAACTGTTGCAAGACATCTGACAAATGTTGCTTCTCTACTCACAAGTAATGGGGCAAGAGAAAACAACAGGCACACAGCTATTAACAGGTCAGAGATGGCTGAGTGCTACATTGAAAAAGACAAGGAGGGAAGGGAAACACCAGCAGCAGAGGAGAGAGAAGAGTTTTAGCAATGTGATTGGATGGCCAAATGGACAGATGTTGTTCAATGTGGTGTGTGTATATGACTGGAGAGGCCCACGCCTTTAGGGCGTTGAGAATTTTCACAGGCGTCAATGGCTGCTGCTGGAGGATCTCAATGCAGCTAGTCTAGAGAAAATGTCTTCTGGGCTGCATGTTGACATGCTTTCTTGATTATTTAAGCTCTTATCATCTTTAAGAATTTACTGAAAGGGATATTTATTTGAATAGCAAATAATATGATTACAAGAATACAATAAAATTAAATTAAGCTTCTTCTGTAAGTCAATGCAACCGCTACCTCTTCTAGAACTCTGAATAAGGTATCAAAATATATTAATAAACAGCTTAATAACAAGCTTAAAGGCTTAGTCGTCTTCCCTATAGCTACTCTTACAAATATAGGATGCGGAGCAAGACAAATCCTTCACAGTTTTATATAATAAAATTGTTGTATTTATACATATTTAAACTATAATCTATTTTCATTCAAACAAACAAAAATTCTACTGCCTGTGAAAGGAAATAAAGCCCCTTGTAAATATCCACAAATCCTTATAATTTGTGCAGGCATTACTTGTCAGAGAAACAAATATAATATTGCCTCTCTAATATCCCAACTCCTCTGGAAGGAGTGATGGGGGCCAATAATCTGAGGCTGAATTCTGAGGCTGTGGGTAAGTGGCTCCTATATCTGGGAATAAGGCCTACAACTCAATGGGCTGCTTTGAAAGCTATGGCCATTCTTGGACCGGGAAAGCCTTGCCACAGTAGTTTGTGCATTGGGTTACTTGAAGAATGGATTGCTGAGATGTGCTCTTATGTGGGGCTTCCCTCGCAGGGCTTCAACTTCAGCTATGAAGCTCACTAATGATAACGGGCCTCTCACTATTTCTTAGCTTAATCTACAGGGTTGCTGTGATAAGATGAGAGAGGGAAAACCACGTATTCCACCATGGAGGTCCCTGGAGGAAGGGCAGAATACAACTGCAATCAGTAAATAAAATAAAAAACAAACCTTCTCCCAATGCTGCTTGCCCTGCAGGAAAAAGCACAGTTCCCAATGGAACTTTCTTGAAAGAAAAGCAGGACGCATAAGGAAATAAATAAATAAGCAAACCAAAAAAGGGAAATGCATTTTCTGTGAAGATGTTACATAACCAAACCCACACATAATTAAGCCTTGTGAGCCTTAGGGGTACTGAATCCTCCAATGTAGTTTACATATCCCTGCTGTTTAAAGCTATTTTTAATGCGAGGACAGCTCAGCTTCACAATGTTGTATACGCTCTCCTCTCCTCTTTCTGATATTAACTGGAATCACTAATTAATCATGACGCACAGCTGATATACGTAAGCTAGATTGACTGATATGTAGAAAAGCTTCAGCCCTACGACTAATGCTTGAAAATCAAGGGAAATAAGTTGTAATATATGTTTCCCCAGCTAATTTTGCCTGAAGTCATGTCTGCTATAATTCCTTCAAGGGGCATTAGTATCTTATTCCTGCGTCCCCCTAAAGCAGTTCCCTCTTTTTTGATGTGATGGCAGATTTTACATACAACCAATGAGATACTCTGCTTTATGTTACCTTAATTCCAGTCTCCATAAAAGGTAAAGGAGCCCCGACAGTTAAGTCCAGTCTCAGATGACTCTGGGGTTGCGGTGCTCATCTCACTTTACAGGCCGAGAGAGCCAGTGTTTGTCCGCAGACAGTTTTTCCAGGTCATGTGGCCAACATGACTAAGCCACTTCTGGCGCAACAGGACACCAAAACCAGAGCAGAGCACAGAAACGCCGGAGCGGTACCTATTTATCTACTTGCACATTTTGGCGTGCTTTTGAACTGCTAGGTTGGCAGGAGCTAGGATGGAGCAATGGAAGCTCACCCCAGCACAGCAATTCGAACCGCCAACCTTCTGATCGGCAAGCCCAAGAGGCTCAGTGGTTTAGACCACAGCGCCACTCGCATCCTTTCCAGTCTCCATAAGCAAACCCAAATTAAGTAGCATAACGGGCGAATGAAGATATTCGTTCAGATATCGCACTTAGTTTAGTGGGGCAAGAACGGACCACAGAGAGTCTCAGGCTCCTCCCACCCCTGGCATGGTGACAAGGGGTGACAAATGGTTGCATGTGTCGACCCCAGCTTCTTTGAAAAATGCTGAACGGATCACTTATCACTGTGTTTCTTAGGAAGACTCACGCTGGGCCACTGGGCCTTGAATGCGGTATCCTAGAATGATGGCAGCCCTCTGAATATCGACTCTGTTAATCAGGTCAGATGTCTTCACAGCACCAAGCCTTTCTCCATCTTGGTCCTCCACAAAATACACCAGCATAACTGGGCTGTCGGCTTCCTCTATGCGTGACACGTTCACGATCTGAAATGGCACATCAACACACACATCAACATGCACAGAGAGCCAGTGTGGTGTAGTGGTTAAGAGCGGTAGACTCATAATCTGGGGACCCAGGTTCGATTCCCTGCTCCTCCACATGCAGCTGCTGGGTGACCTTGGGCTAGTCACACTTCTCTGAAGTCTCTCAGTCCCACTCACCTCACAGAGTGTTTGTTGTGGGGGAGGAAGGGAAAGGAGAATGTTAGCCGCTTTGAGACTCCTTCAGGTAGTGATATAGCGGGATATCAAATCCAAACTCTTCTTCTTCCAAACACCACATGACTGACATTACTACACAGAGTACTGATATAAGAGTAAGAAAGTATCGGTACCTGATCTGCTTATTCTCCCCAACTCACTGCTTTTGTATTTTGGTACAGTCGTACGTCATGTTGCGTTAGATTCATGTTGCATCTTTTTGGCTTGTGAACGTGTCAAACCCCGAAGTGTATACTTCCGAGTTTTGCCGCATGTGTGTGTGCAGAAGTGTTCTGTGCGCTTCGCGCATGCACAGAAGTGCTCTATCGCGCTCTGCGTTTGCACAGAAGCGCCGCTCTAGTTGTGGAATTTTCGGGGTGTGAATGGCACCCCAGAACGGATCGTGTCTGCAACTAGAGGCACCACTGTATTTCCAATTGCAAAGACAAATTCTAAACTGTAAATTGCCTTGAGTTTTATAGTTCATCTTGCCAGCCAGACCATATTGTCTGCCTCTGGCCATTTCAATCTTTGTTTGCCTTTTCTGGAAGCTGCCTACCAGTTTCTTTGGATCACAACATTCGCCTCAGATGCCAACAGGCCTTGGAAATGTCCTGTATTTATCATAAAATGGCATATATAGCTTAAATTATATATCAAGATTTACTCATTTTAAAGCTCTATACCTGGCTGCGTTATAAGACACAACTTTGATGCAGAGTTACGGTCATGATTAATCCAAAGCCTGTGTGTGCAACGACATAAACTTTCAATATATTTCTTAAGAAATGCCCATATAAAATTGCAGATAAGACTTTCCATTGCTTCTGCTTTTGTAAAATTAAATCTAAAAAAGACATTAAGATACTGGGTATTTAAATGGGTGGGTTTTGTTCAAAAGCAGACAAGACAAGAGGAAAATTCTGCATCAAAAACCTGACAAAAGATGTTGCTGTATGGGAAAAACAACAAAGTCTAGAGGCTGTATCCAACGGTGCCTTTGTGGTATGTGTTTCCACTTGAACAAGTTGGGACACAACTTCTCTCTGACTCCCTCCCCATTTATTTAAGTCCCCTGCCACCCCCCAAAAAACCTGTTTCTTCGTATGAGGTACCCTCTGAAACAGAATGAATTATAGCACAGGGTTGCAATGGGGGACAGGGGATAAGCAGCAAAATTTGGGTGCCACTATTTGTACTTTTGTGCTGGGAAAACCCTTCCCACTAAGTAAAAATCACAACTGGATACAGTGGTACCTCAGGTTAAGTACTTAATTTGTTCCGGAGGTCCGTACTTAACCTGAAACTGTTCTTAACCTGAAGCACCACTTTAGCTAATGGGACCTCCTGCAGATGCCGCGCCGCCGGAGCACGATTTCTGTTCTCATCCTGAAGCAAAGTTCTTAACCTGAAGCACTATTTCTGGGTTAGCGGAGTCTGTAACCTGAAGCGTATGTAACCTGAAGCATATGTAACCTGAGGTACCACTGTATAATATTAACAAATGCATTGTGGTATAAGTTTTAGTGGACTGGTTATGAATGAGATATAACAATTACTGCAAAAGCACTGAAGATTCCAAAGGCATCTTATAGAATGACAAATTTATTGTGCCATAAACTTGCATGGGCCAGAGACCATTTCACCAGACACATCATGTAATCTCATAAATGGGGGGGGGGGGGAGGGAGGGAGGAAACTGAGCAAAGTGTTATCAATGGTTCAAAGCTGTATGAACCTGTGTGGCATTACATAGCACAAGGACAGTTCTATGTTAATTACAGTCGAAAATTATTTTTGATATGCCTTTTCAACAAAGCTAGCTATTCTGCTATCAAGATCTAAGCACAAGAAGAAAGCATGTTGTCTATGAAATTATTTTCAGTTAGCAATGTTATTTACGGCACTGGTAACATTTCTCGAAATGTCAAATTTACAGTGGGATCACTGACAAACCTTTAGTTATAGCAGTGCTTCTGGGCTTTGCTGTAAATATCAGCTCCACAAACTTTGTGTAACAGGCTCTAACAATAAAAAGCAATAGGATTCTAAATTCTAGAAATTATGCTTCTTCGGAAATACATTTGGGGTAGCTATTTATTATCTGATTTCCTCTCCACCGTGCCAAACTCTCTTCCCCATACCAACTGAAGCTCAAACCCTAAAATGTAATTGAGGATGAAGGAAAGTACATTTGTACATTTAAGTGAAGATAGCTAGGGTACTATTATATATAGTTTGTGACAGCTCTGTCGTTTCTGGTTATCATCACTGCACATTTAGGTCTATGAATATTGCCATGAAAAATATATTTGAGTGCTTCAGACAGGTATATAGATATAAAAGATTCTCTTGTCATTTTACTAGTAGTAGTACATTCCCTCCAGGTTGCTAGCATAGGGTATAGAACAGATTCACCCTCCAATTTATTAATTTTCATATCTATACCCCACTACATGACCAAAACAGGCTAAACTAATTGTTGTTATATCTGAACAGAGCCAAACTGGTAAGTTTAAACTATGTTTTATTGAAACAAGCAAAGATAAAATGGTGTTTTCTGACCCTGGTTTCAGTAAACTATAATTTAAAGTACAAGCAGTTCCTGGTTTAGGTGCAATGACAAACTGTGGTTTGTTTCAACCTAGAAACGGATGCTTCCAGTTTCTTCCTCACAGTTGTTCTGGAGGCAGTGTGGGTGAGCACTCAAGCACAAGGCATGAACAGGTTTAGAAACACAGAATTGTAGAGTTGGAAGGGACCCCAAGGGTCATCTAGTCCAAACCCCTGTAATGCAGGAATCTCAACATACAGTCTCCCCTCCAATTTGAAACCATACCAGATCCTGCTTAGCTTTGCAAATGAGCTAGCAGTTTTATGGTCCGCTTACATCATGTTCTGTAACACTAAACTATGGTTTAGCATCACAGCCAAACCAGAACACATTACTCAATTAATATATAGCACATAACACAGCAGCAGAATGATAAATCTCAAAACTGGGATTAGAACAGCAGCCATTTATTAAAACAAAACTGTGAACAGCAAGCCAATAAAGACACCAAGAAATTAATAATGGTTAAAAGTCAGAATACATTTAAAACTCACCAGTCTCATCAGCGTGGAAACACCTTTCAAAAGCAATAATTTAAGAATTCCAGCCTCTTATAAAAAAGGGTTAGGCATATGAAGAATGATTTGGGGCACGAAGCTGCAGTCTATAAAGAGTCCACTACTGGTCATCCTAATGGACATGCATTCGCAGATAGAAATTTTAATTGCCTATCTCTGCTGCTCTTCCTCCAAACAACTTTCCTGTGTTTGAAATGTGGTTTGTATTCAGATATTGCTCCTGTGAGAAGGGAGCATGTGACAAAAGCTTTAAGAGTGTTAACTGCAGCTGTACACAAACTTGTCCCTACCTCTCCCATCTCTCTCCCTCCACTACCCATTGTCTGTTTTGGATTATAAATTCCTTAGGAAAAGGTCTACTGATGTTGATTTAACACTGTAAGGCACTGTGCACACTGATGCCACTGCTGTGTAAGGAAAAAATTTAATATCCTGGAGCAAAAATAATTAAAATACAGACGGTGACCATTTTGCACACGTCCTATTGATGTATGGCCTCTCCCACACGTGCGCGACTTTCAACCCCAGAAGGGGGCGGAGGAGGAACAGGGGGAGGAATGGGATTATGTGCAACCACTGACACACGCGTGACCTGGAATGTAACCCCCGTGCAAACGGGGAGTTGCGCGTACCAGCTAGAAAATGTGGCTGAAGGTAACAGGCCCAGAGTGCAGGCAGCACGCCCAGCAAGTTAGTGGAGGTTGGGTGGGAAATCTTATTTATTTGATTTTAACAGAGGTCCTAATAACCTGAAGCTGAGACCTATGAACTTTTTCCAGCCCTGAGCAGAACAACTCTGTGCCTCTGTTTCATCATCCATTGAATAAAAGGTCACCAATTTGCTAGTCCTACTTATATCTAAGGATGCTGGAGAATGTCAACCAAAATGGAAAGGGGAGCAGAAACTGCCAATGTTTGCTTATCTGCCCAACGCCAGGAATGGAAATCAATCCAATGAATATAAACAGCATTTGCAGTTATTGCAGCTTTCCATCCGCAAACAATATGAAATTGATTAGGTTTCCCCTGGCCCACTATCTGCTTTGTGTTTCCTTTGAAATGACTGGAAGGGAGTAACACAATGACAACATCATTCACACAATTTCTGTAACTAGCTATGCAAGTTACTTGATTTCACCGCAGCAGGCAATTGAGATAATGTAGCTATTGGCAGAAGATGAAATGCAGCAGAACAGAAACAGGGCTCCATTGTGACAAACAGAGGGCAGAACAGAAAGCGATGCCTTCTTACATTCCCCACTAATATATGAGGTGAAATAACTTGCAGCCAAATTACACAGAATATAGCAAAAAGGGAGGAGGAGGGGAAAGAAGTTTAAACTTCTGAAGAATCTGGCATCTCTCTGAAGTATTCTGTTAAGTTACATACTGATTCGTGACCATCTGTTTCACCATTCAAGGAAACATTAACAGGGCAATGTTTTCTAGCTTCAGCTTGCCATGTGTTAGGAAGAAAACAACCCCTGATATTTTCTATGTTTGGAGAATGAGGAGGAGTTGGAGACTGATGGAGCACAGGAGAGGAAGGAGAAGAAAAGTGGCAAAAATGTCATCTATTTGAAGCAAGAGTGAAAGAAAGGGAGTAAGCAAAACCCCCACTCAGTCCAATTAATTAAAATTCTGCTTATGCAAGCCAAAGTGAGGAACGAAACTCCGCTTTAAGCCTCAGCGAATTAAAAGATAGAAGCACCAATAAAATGTAATTCCAAGGGTTGTTTCTGGTGTTCAGATCAACAACTCCTGTATGATTTATGCTTTCTCCCCCATGTCAGGCTTCCATTTCAATTAACTTTAATACCTGCACAACGTTGTTCCCAGCAAAAGTCGCCCTTTTCCATATCCGCCCTCTGCCCAAGGCCTCACTTAACAACTGGGCTAACTTCCGCTCCATCTCAGCCTGGAAAACTTCCTCTTGAATTTTCTGGTTGACGACACCAAGGACAACTACATTGAAACAAACATTCAGGGAGAAAATAAATATACAGGAATAATGGCAGTGAACATCAAGCTTCACATCATAGGCAATTTCTAGTTAACGGAACACCGTGGTGAAGCAAGGATCTGATATCCTTGGGGTGTTGAGAAGCCTTAGAGGATGCACCATTGCTAACTGATGTTCTGTGATGTGTATCATTTACATATAATCTGGAATCTGGTTATCCAAAGTTCTTCTTCTTTAGTCACACTTGATCTTTTTTTCTCACTTCAAAAGAATAGCCTAGTCCTTGGCATCTACCCTCTGTCTTCGTGTTCCTTTGAAAAAAACCTTGCCTCTGACACAGCAACCAAAGAAACAGTTACAGGCAAACTAAATATACAAAGAGAAGAATAGCAATTCATATTCTTGTATCTTGGAAACTAGGGTCTCCTCAGAAGACTAGTAGAGGGAGAAGACCCCACCCCCACCCCACAGCAGATCTCTGCGATGTCAGTGCCTCTAAGCAGCCCAAACCTTTCTGCCTTAGACTGGAGTTCTTCACATCAATGGCTTCAGTTCTCATCAATGGCTGGTTCTCAGATGCCCTTCCTGGTCACCCCCAGGGCCACAGGAACCACCTGCGCTGACTCTGCTCACTCTGGTTAAGTTCCCCATGGGGCCTTTGGCGGGCCCCTTTTGAGGGCGCTTTGTGAGGATGGGGGTTAATCTGCTCCTTGCCATGCAAAACCGCAGCCACCATTTTTAAAATTTGAAGGAACTTTAATGATGGGTTCTTTATCTTATCTGGCTAAGACCTTCCAACAGTTTGACTTCACCCCCAGATGGCATGCGCCTCCATTGTCTCCCGAGACAGATGGATGCCAAACAGAGGTTATCAGTTGAAGCTATTTCGTCTTACAGTTGTACTTACCTGTTCTTACCCAGGAAGATTTCATCAAGTGAGTTGTGTTCAACTGAGGGTAATAAACAGCTGGAGGGGAAGAGGGGGGAAACAAGGGGAATGGGTGAAGAAACATGTATTAAAAAGACCCAGAAATCTAACAGACTGGAATCAAGGGGCTATTTTATAATGCATACTGAGACAGTCAAATAAATTGGCCAAGGTCCTGGGGAAAGTCAATTGGCCAAGATAATAATCACTGCCAGCTCTACATTCTGACCATTAAACTAAATTAATTAAATTCCCACAGAGCTATTATATGCTTGCATAATGGGAGGAGGGGAAGGAAGCTAAAGCACAAAATTTGAAAGCTTGTTATTTTATTTGCAAAGTAGTGAAGCCTCCTGCTTGGATACACACAGTGGCAACCCTAGAGCACCACCTTCGGGAATAAGGTATCTCAAGGCAATAGAAAAGCAGCAGCAACAACAAATCTTATGTTTTTCTTTGCATAAAACGAGAACTGCTTCTGCTTCTAACCGTAAATTTCTACAGTGGAATAATTTACTCTTTATTCCTTTCCTTCCGAAATGAAACCTCACTGTTCTATTCCCCAGAGCAGGGCCCCAGCACACTTTAAGACTGTGGAGTCTCGGTGAATTTACAGGCAAACTAGACCCGATTGTGGAAGCCCCACAGCTGCTTTTTCTCCTGCTGTTTTTTTAAAGAGTTTAATAGCACCCAGAAGGCCGAATCCCCGAGCACTTCCAAGCGGCAGTTTACTGTGGGCTCAGGGCTACTCATTTCCAGACTTTTTTTTTGCTTAACATCCACACAAAGTTTGAAATCAAACAAAATACCAGCTCACACTTTTAATTAGTTCAACCCTGATTTCCCCTTACTGAGAGAAAATCCGGTAAGAAAAAAATAACCTTTTATACATCTGCAGTCACAACTGGCACTGGAAGCTCCTTAGTGCGTTGTTGTTTTTTAGTTGATGTGACATGTGTGGTGACTTTTCAAGGAGTGTCCTTCCTACTTCCATTTACTTCTCACATGAGCAGATTTGCACAAGTCATGTGCATTGCTTAGTGCGCTGAGTGGAGGTCAGAGTGGGGGTGTACATGTGTGCCAGGCTTTCTGCAAATTAAGACAATTCCTCTCTCCAAGCCTCCTTCAAGTGACCTTCAGCTTCAGCTTAAAACACCTCAAAATCTTGTTGGTAATACAGCAAAGGAAAGGAGCCTCTTATTGCTGTTTTTTCCCCCAATCCTCCTCAAGAGACTCCTCCAGCAGGAAGCCCCTTGTCACCTCTTTTCTCCCCCAATATTTCTGATGCTTAATTTACTAGAAAGATCAGCACACGCACACACACACTCAGAGCACTAAGCAGCCCCAGTTTAACTATTAAAGATCTTGCGCAATTCTGCCATATCAGAATTGTGCAATCAGAATTTTCATCAGTTTAATCTGTAAGCTAAGAGGAAGGGACTGACTGGAAGATAATGCCTCCTTATTGGACATGGTCCTTATGGGAACCATGACGCTGGAGAGGAAGGGACTGTAATTTTTTAAAGAAAAAACCATTTTAATGTTGAAGACTTTTTAGCAAAAAGATGGGATGATGATGATAATAATATTAATAATAATAATCATAATACTAATCATAATCATAATAAACATGTTAAAGAAATAAGCAATAAGGGTCAACAGGAAAACAAGATTTTGCTGTTTTACGTGAATACTCACGTTCTGCAATCTGTTGCACAGGGAAGCCCATGTAGAAACTGAACTCCACCACAGAGAGGTTCCTTAGCAGCTCACTGACTTCGGACCCGTTCAAGAATCTGTGTTTCTCTTGGATGGCAAACACAATTTGCACAGGGCCCTGCCGAAACACTGCTCTAGATTTACCCAGGGTTATATTCAGTATCTGAAAAGACCGGGTAAGAGCAAAGCAAAAAAACATTAGCCCTGCTCCTCTTTCTCTGATCCACCATTCTAAAAATACAATAGTCACAAAGGACATAAGTTAAACAAAAGTTAATGGAATTTTCTGTCTGGCTGAGACAGGGTTACTCTGACACATCATACCGATAGCTGCTTGATATACTTCTGGATTCTAGCATAGTGATTGTTCCAAAAGCGGTATTCAGAATTTTCTTTTCTTACTGTCTAGGCAAATTTATAAAGTATCTACTTTGTCTAAATATTCTGTATGCTAGTTTAGTGCAATGGCTAAAAACCTGATGTGTGAAATCAGAAAGGCACCAACTCAAGTCTCGGTTCTGTCATGAATGGCCTTAGAAGAACCATTCATCTGCTGGGAATAACTGCAATAATAAGAACCAACATCACTGTCGTCATCTTACCTGAACACTGAAGTTGGAAATACCCTGGTGATGTTTTCTCACCTCCCCAAATGCAATTGTCAGCCCTTTTTCAATGTGCTGGCTGAAGTTACAGAACCTAACGTCAACACTTTGAGGCACAAACTGAAGCACTAGGAGTAGAAAACAAATATTTGTGTTACTAGATGTAAGGTTAGCTCGAGAATTACAGGATACTCCAATGCCCCCCCAATCCCAAACAGTCACAGACACAAATCCTGTTCCTACCCACAAAAAAACTCATGCCAAGTTCAATGAACCTGCCTGATTCCCATATATTTTCTTAATTAATTATTATGCTATACAGTACCTGAATGATGGAATACTTTGGCGCTATGTTTGTACACTTCCCTTTGCTTTTGGCCATTGTTTATCCTTCTGCTCTTATTTATCAACACTAAACCCTGTCTTTACACCATCAAGTGCTCAAAGTACTTCTCCACACAGTGCATATTGAAAACTATAGAATTTGCTACCACAAGAGGAACGGGTGGCCACCAACTCGGATGGCTTTAAAAGAGGATTAGACAAATTCATGGAGGATAAGGCGATCAGTGGCTACAAGCCATGATGGCAATGTACTCTGTTCAGTGCTGGAGGAGGCAGCATGCTGCCTAGGAATCACAAACGGGGAGAGCGCTGCTCACAGATCAGGTCCTGATGGCAGGATTCCCATCCGGTTCACCGCTCTGAGAACACTGTGAAAAGCCAAAGGCAGGCAAGCAGGTGGAACTTGGTGAGGATAATGGGATCTTTGCTGTGCTGGGGAGGGGCAAGAGAGGGCATTTGGAGAAATGAGTGAGGATTATGGGATGGAAGGAGGGAGGAGAGGAATGGACATGGAAATGGGGGTAAGGATGCAAAGGGGGACTGAAAAACAGAAGCTTCAGAAACGTGCTGTGAAGGTGAAAAGGAGAATGTCTAAGGCAGACTTCCTCAACCTCGGCCCTCCAGATGTTTTTGGCCTACAACTCCCATGATCCCTAGCTAGCAGGACCAGTGGTCAGGGATGATGGGAATTGTAGTCTCAAAACATCTGGAGGGCCGAGGCTGAGGAAGCCTGGTCTAAGGGGTGGGGCTGGCCAGATATCAAGGGAGGGTATTGGCTAAGGGATGGAGCTGATGGGTAGGAGGGATTGGCGAGTGAAGTGAGCAGGAACACTGGCCTCTAGTAGCATGAGAGAGATATAACACACACACACTAAACCATATAACTTGGGGAAAGAGCCCATGTTTGTCCCACAACAGATCTCGAATCAATAATGCCAAGTGATTCTTTTCTTGTGCGCAGCGCAAAAACACAAGGGCGATACAGCTCAGCTTACCAGTCTGCACGTGAAACTTGCGGTCTGGAACAGGGAAAGAAGGTTGTAGCGATGAGATGAGAGGTACCTGCCCGCGTAGAAGGCTGCTGTCCACAAGAGCATTGATAACAGCAATTGCCGTGTAAACAAAAGGACCTGAGGTCACCAGAAACGAGAATTTGGGAGAAAATCTATAAACCTATTAAAAAGAAAGAGGGGAAGATGAGAATTCAAAAAATCCCAGAAGGAGCATTATTTATTGCACTACGAAACAGAAAGATTGTATAGGGGTGGGTTTGCTGTTCAGCACTGACGAGGTTACACAGGAGGGGTACAGGGCTGAATCAAAACCAAGTCAGTTGCACTTAAATCCTGCTGCAATAAATGGGACTGAAGTCAGAATTAATTTTCATATTGATTTCTATAGAACCTGAGTATAATAGGACCACAGTATCTTGGCACTGTGTTAAAGGAATGGAATCAGTTGCAGATTCAAGGGCTGAAGCCTCTTTGTAATCACCTTTCTTTAATTTCTACCCCCTCCTTGGCAGCATCTAACCCAGTCCCCACAGTTCTATCACATTCTACCCCCCTACCCCCTCCAAAAGTTCAGTGATATAGCACATGCTTTACATGCAAAAGGTCCCTGGTTCAATTTCTGGTATATCCAGATGGGGTTGGAAAAGACTCTGATCTAAAAACCTGGAAAGAGGGGCGGCCCATCAGTAGAGACAATACTGAGTGCTGACCAATGGTCTGATTCAGTATAAGGCAGCCCATTACGTTCCTAAACACATAACCACATGAAATCCACCCAACTAACATGACTATAGCATTCCTTGGGGTGGTGCTACGGCAAAGCCTGTCTAAGAATAGGTGACAACCGACAACTTGCAAAGGAATAATCTCGGTTCAGTATACCTGAAGGAGCGTCTCCACCCTCATCGTTCTACTCGGACACTGAGGTCCAGTGCCAAGGGCCTTCTGGTGGTTCCCTCACTGTGAGAACCCAAGTTACAGGGAACCAGGCAGAGGGCCTTCTCGGTAGTGGCACCCTCCCTGTGGAACGCCCTCCCACCAGATGTCAAAGAGAACAACTACCAGACTTTTAGAAGACATCTGAAGGCAGCCCTGTTTAGGGAAGCTTTTAATGTTTGATGTATTACGGTATTTTAATATTTTGTTGGAAGCCGCCCAGAGTGGCTGGGGAAGCCCAGCCAGATGGGCAGGGTATAAATAAATTATTATTATTATTATTATTATTATTATTATTATTATTAAGGTTGACATCTCTCTTTGTGCAAACTCAATCCAAGCTTGGTCATAGTCATAATTAAGATCTTTGTAGGGCTAAAAGGTGTGAACCCCCTTTCGCTGCCAGAAGATGTTGCAATGAAAGCGTTATCACTCTACATCATCATCATCTCTCATATTGTTGAGCCATGAATGTTAAATTACAACCACACACCTCAGTTTTCTGCAGTGTACTTTGCCACGGTGCTGCATTTAAGAGAACTACCCCCTGCACAACACATCATAAAAATGAAACATCTGTGAGCAGTAAATGCAAGATGTAAGGAAAGCAAAACCTGGAACGCACATTATTTACCTGTGGTTTCCCTGTTCATAAACCTGTTTATGTGCAGAGCCTTACAGTAAAGTCAAATCTGTTAGCAGGGAGCAAGTTTCACACTAGGGAATGCATTTCCAAGATCTCTGACAACAATTCATTAGTGTAGGTTATTAAGCTGCACAGCAGTCAATTTCAAGATAGCAACCTTGGCAGTATTCCATCACAAGCCATGGGTCTTTTTTCTTGAAGGAGGTGAGAACACCCCAGACATTATTGTTGCAGTTCGGAAATAAAGCTGCCCTCCCAAGATGGCGAGCCAGCAATAGCGTCGTCCAATCGCAACAGAAACAGGACTAAGTGCACAGAAATAGGCCCTCTCTTTTTTAGCATTATAAGGGATTGCCGGGAGATGAACCCAAGTTTGGAAGGTTCTGTGGATCATTCTCCAAAGAAGAGAAATTTTTAACCACAGTTTGCATTGTAAATGAATGGGAAATTGCTCCTACTTTAAAAAGCAGCATATTCATAATATCGTGACCCAGTGAGACAAATGGATTGAAGGCCTTGTCCTGGGATGTCATGGACTGGCAAATGAGGATGGTGCATGCCAATTATTATATCAATCCATCACAACCACAGCATTACACTGGCACCGCAGAAAAATGCAACAGCACTATCGCTGAGGAACAAGATACCAGTTAAGTGGACGATATATCCAGTTACACCCATATCTCTCAAGTATTCCTGTGATGCTGTATAATGAAACAAATTATCTGAATAATTAAACAAATTATTAATAGCAGCCACACAGCACACTGTGCATTTGATATTGCTTACCTCCAGTTCAACAAGCCTCCTAAATTCAGCTCTCAGGATTTCTTTGATGGATTCGCTGATGTTTTCTACTATAGGTTTCCGAGCTAGAACTAGAAATTTGAATCAATGAATATATATATTATTTGTTTAAACCATGCGTATACAGATCTAAAAAAAGTGATTGCAGAGAATTACAGGGAGCTGGAGTTTCCACCCTTATCCATATTTCATTTTCAGTCAGAAACGCTAATAGGTATTTTGAAACATAGCAGCCCATCAATCCTGCATAAATAAGAAGCATAAATAAGCATAAATAAGACCTGGTTTTATTATTTAAAAAAGTTTTTAAAATTGTGGTTTTCACGCATCCCTAGGCACAAGGTGAGGATGCAGTTTCAAGAACTATGCAGCACTGTTAGGCAAAAACATTGCACTGTCTTCAGCGATCTACCTGATGTGCTCACATAACATACTTCTGGCTTTCCCAGGAAGCAGACACCAGCTGCGGCCTCTAAGCAGGCTTTTAAGGGAATCCCTCACTATTTGGCCTTCCGGGCAGGTAACCTTGCGATTATCAAGTGGTACTGCAACAAAATGTCCACTGAGCATGCCCAGTCCAGACTAAATCATTTTTGGTGTTCTGCCCACCCACCCTCAAGATTTTTTTCCTTGAATGGTTTTTTTTTTACTTCTGCAAACCTGGTGATTCTCCCAAGCATGCCAGTAATTCCCTGCTGTGTTCAGGTGGTGCCATTTTGCTTATATAAACAAAGCTCCTCAATGCCTGAGCATCAGAAATATAGGGAACAATGAAGGACAGCCACCCAATCACAAGCTCCATCTGCGCTATATATTTGAAGCAGTATCGTACCACTTCAAACAATCACAGATCCCCACCAAGAATCCTGGGAGCTGTAGTTAAGGGTGCTGAGTGTTGTTAGACCCCTTTTGCCTCGTAGAGCTTCAATTCCCATTGTTCCCTGGAAAGAGGAATTGATTTTTAAACCACTCTGGGAATTGCAGCTCTGTGAGGGGATTAGGTAGTCTCCTAACAGCTCTCAGCACCCTGAACAAAGTTCCCAAGATTCTTGGAGGCAGCGGTTAAGGATGATGGGAGTTACAGTGGTACCTCAGGTTACAGATGCTTTGGGTTACAAACTACGCTAACCAGGAAGTGGTTGCTCCAGGTTAAGAACTTTGCCCCGGGATAAGAACGGAAGTTGCACGCCAGCGGTGCAGTGGCAGCAGGAGGCCCCATTAGTGAAAGCGCGCCTCAGGTTAAGAACCATTTCAGGTTAAGAACGGACCTCTGGAACGAATTAAGTTCTTAACCTGAGGTACCACTGTATTCCAACATCTGGAAGGCTACTACAGTCTACCTATTTGCACCACTCCTGGCCTGAGACAGAAAACATTAGTATTCAGTAAAGAATTGAACTGAAAGGCAGTGTATGAAATATTTTAAATGAGTAATATTAGTACTGCTGTGCAAAATAAACAGTATATGACATTCGCAACCTGGAAGGACACCAGTAGTTCACTTTCCTTGAGCAAAATGTCATGAATTTGTGGATTTTAAGGAACAACTTTTAATAACACAAGAACAACAACAGATCTGAGTGGGGTGGGAAGTCTTACCGGCTTTCACTATATATTTATCAGGGACTGTGATGTCACAAACGTAGGGCTGTCTAGTTGCTGGAATGGTAGCTGGAATGGTTGCCACTGTAACTTCTGGAGTCGTGACCAGTGCAGAAGTGGTAGGTGCTGTAGATGCGCTTGGTGTACTGCTGGTAGTTGTCAAAAGGCCTATTGTGCTGCTAAAGGTGGTGGCAGTAGAGATTGTCATGCTGGTAAACTCAGTTACACTAGTAGTTCTTGTTGGAGGTCCAGATTCAACAGGGGTCATCACAGATGGAGGCGCCACTGTAGGTGCAGATGAAGACACCATGGCCACTGATTCAGTAGCAGAAGCGGTAACACTGCTCGCATCCGTAGCCAACGGTGGCATATAAGGGGTAGATCTAAAAAACACTGTGGTCTCAGTTGCCTCAGTAAATGAGGAAACCGAGGCGAGGTTAGCAGTAGCACCAGCATCCTCAACAGTAGTTGTGGTAATAGTAGATAAAAGGGATGAGGATGTCAAGATGGGGGTTGCCTGCAGTGAGGTGAACCACGAGGTCACATGCGTTTCATCCTCCAATATATTGCTGGTGAAAACAGGCTCTGGGACAGAGGTGGGAAGCACCAGTGCAGGGACAGTTGCATCAATAGCTATGGGTGATGACTCAAACTGAGAGGTAGCTTGTGTGGAAGGTGAGGTAAAATAAAATTCAGATTCCATCACTAAGACTGATGTTGGTTCTAGTAACCTAGAGCTTGTATAGAGACTTGATGATGGCACAGTTGTAGAACTATGTGTGACTGAAACGGAAGATGAGTTCAAATTAAAAAATGAAGTTTGCCATGAAGAAGTCTGGGGTGCCTCTATGCTTGTGATGTCAACAGCTGGGAGCTCAGCTGAACCCCAGCTAGAAGAACTGTTGAGAAACACAGATGATGGAAGGAATGTCGGCGAAACATGAGGTAAAGATGTTGTCAAATCACTTGGCATTATCAAGAATGATGTGGCCCTAGCAGATGACCAATGTGAGAAGCCATTTGGCTCAGAGGGAAAAGGTGTTGATGGAAGGCTGGATGGAATGTCTGATCTATTTACAACAGGCTCTTCTGTGGGAAAACCCACGAGTGTTTTGCTAAGGAAAACGGTAGATTCTGATGGCATTAATTCGGATATTTCCAGACTTGAGTTCCTGATTGTCATGGATGGTGTGTTCACATTTTCGGTGAAGGCAGATTCAAGGGGAACTGTGGCAAAGAGAGAGGATAGTTCTACTGCACTAGACATAACCATTTCAGTTACAGAGAAGGGAAAGCTGACAGGAACACTCTCCAGTGATGTTATTTCAGAAGACCGGCCATAGGAAGGGAAAACTGATGTAAATATTATGTTTTTAAGGCTAATGTCCACAGCATTTGACATGGAGATTTCTGTAAACCTTGAAGAGAATGAAACAACAGGTCTTGAGGGGAAAGTAGTATCGAAGACTTCAGGAGGAGGCTCTTGCAGGTCATAAAAGTCACTAAATACGGATGTAAGTGGCGCAACACCGTTTACCTCAGAGGCCGTGAATGACGGTGTCTCAACATAATCACCTGAGCCCACATCATTTTCTGAAGGTGCCACTGAAAAGACTGGCTCTGAGAGAACTGAGGTGAAGTCACAGTAAGAACATGAAGCATATGGTCTAGTGGAAGGCACTGGGCTTGCAACGTCACTGAAGAACTCAGCTTGAGTTTGTTTCTCTGAACCGTCAGGCAAAACTGATGCTGTACTTCTGGATAATTGAAAGGAAAGCTCGTGTGTAAACAATTCCTCATTAAAAGGACTACTGGAGGCAGTCAAAAGTGTAGCTGGGGAAGCAGGGGGAGAAACGGAAGGGAGCAGAGCTGAAAACGTATCAGTCCCTGCGGTAGTTAACAAAACAGGAATTTCATTCAAAACGTTCAGGACAGACGAGCTTCTTAGAGTTCCTGTAACACTACTGCTATTAATACTATAGCGAGCTTCTGTGTGTGTGTCAGTACTTGTCAAAATGTCTGGCATAATTTGGGCAACCTCACTGAGCTGTCTCAGGAATAAGGATGACCCTTTCGCAGCAGTATCCAAAAGCCAAGATGCTGAGGATTGCGCAGAAAACAGCAAACTCTCTCCTCCTTTTCCAACCGTTGCATCCACTGCCTCAGATGCAACAGAACTTAAGTACGTAGAGGACATCAGCAAGTCTCTGCTCGGAGTCAGAGTTACATCTGCCATGTCAAAAGGCCTTGAAGAGGGCAGAGGAACGTGGGGGACAGAGGCAGCCCTTTGCAATGTTGCTTGCAGTGTTTCCAGGTAGTCCAGCGAGGAGATGGCAGGTAATGAAGGCGCTAACAGCAAAGTTTGCAAGGATTCTTTCGTTGCTTTCACTGGGAAGGAACCTGAATGATAGTCCTCTGTAAAAGATTTCAATGAAGGGGTTTGTTGTGCATTTGGAAAGGAGCTGATCAATCTATCATTACTTAAGACGGCTTCGTTGCTTGTTACCGAAGTATCCAACAGTGGTACATTTTGTCCAGCTGAGACTCTGCTTGTTCCTTCTTGGTCCGATGAGGTCACCTCAGGAGAGGTAACAGGTGACAACAACCCCTCAGGAAACACACTATTTGCCTTGGGATCCGTTGTGCTTTTTGTTAAGGCTTCGTGAGTCATACTGCCCATGGTGCTTTGACTCGGCAAAAGAGAAGAAATATTCTGCTGTTCCAAATATATGTCATCTATTAAAAAAAAATTGAAAGGCAAAGATAAGTTATTCATGTTAAGCAAAATTACTATTACTGTAATACACTGAAATGTCAAAATGCAAAAATCAGTGCAGAGGACATTCCCAGAGACACAACTTTTTTTTTTAATTAAGAAAGGGTGGAGTGTTTGACCGTAATACACTTATCCGTGGGTTGTGTTTTAAAGTGCTTTAAAACTTTTTATTTCTGTGAACTGTATTGTGAATGCTTTCCCTTTTTAGCCTTACCCATATATTTTACTGAAGACTCAGCCTAGCAGCAAGTAGATCAGATTGCCATAAGATTTTATATCTCCTTAGTAGACTTTGCCACAGTCCAGATGTGAACACTAGTCAACAATCATTTATTCAAAGGCCAAAGTATTCCAAGTGCTGGAGGACATGAATGCAAGAACACTTCACATTTATGAAAAGGCAACTCGTAAAGCTAGGAAAACAGAAAGCAACTGCGTAGTACATACTCAACTGTTGTAAAGAACTGCACTTCATACTTCAAAATTGTAGCTTTTACTTGGGGCATTTTTGCTTTTTAGCATTTAGCTGTATATGGTAACGCAGGAGCCATGTGTGGCAGCAGAAATAAGCCAACACTACTCATAAACATTCATTTCAAAAACACTATTGATTTGATCACCTTGCTAATTACTTAAAACAACGTAGGCCCTTATATATCTAGGATGGCGAACTTGGTAGCCCTCAAGTTGTTGTCAGATTCCATCTCCCATCATTCCTGAGCAGTGGCCATGATGTGGCTAAAGAGCCACAGGTTCTGCACCCCTGGACTCACCCCAAGCAAGAGTGCCTTCAGGGAATTCTCTGGGATAAAGCTAGTCTTCCCATTTGGACTAAATTTTCAAGATACACATTCTTTTTTTGGTTAGGTATTCTGACTATAAATGAAGTAGATGCATGTCCATTTTAGGTTTGTGGTCTGACTGTATCTTGGGTTCCCTAGAACAAAGCACTGAATTGGTGAGCCACTGAATTGCAGGTTGCAGCATGTACATAGGCCAGAGGTAGGGAACCTGTGGCCATTCAGATGTTGTTTGACTACAACTCCCATTATCCCTGACCAAAGGCCATGCTGGCTGGGGATAGCAAAGGGGCCCCTGACCATTAGGTCCAGTCGTGGCCGACTCTGGGGTTGCGGCGCTCATTCCGCTTTATTGGCCGAGGGAGCCGGCGTACAGCTTCCGGGTCATGTGGCCAGCATGACTAAGCCGCTTCTGGCGAACCAGAGCAGCGCACGGAAACGCCATTTACCTTCTTACCGGAGCGGTACCTATTTATCTACTTGCACTTTGACATGCTTTCGAACTGCTAGGTGGGCAGGAGCAGGGACCGAGCAACGGGAGCTCACCCCGTCGATAGCTTCAGAAGGGCCACAGGTCCCCTAGCCCCTGGCCTACACAGAGTCCAAGACCCCATTTATCCAGGCTGATCACTGGACTCTCCTGGCAGGCAGGAGCACATGGGCTTCCTTTTTCAAGCTTACCCAAGCAACAAGACCTTCCCAAGCTGTATGTTATTCTGGTATCTTTTGGTTGTTCTTCAGTCCTGACCTTTGTGGCTTGGTCTGTGTCCTGGTTTGTCCTTTAGCCCTGACTTGCTTTCCTGACTTGGAGCTTTAACCCTCTGACTGCGATCTCTTGGAACAACTCCTGTCTCCTGGTCATTTCAAACTGCTGACCATCGCTCAGGCCTGATAAGACTTGAGTAGAAAATGGATGCAGCTGACTGAACTACAATATATGAGTGCAAGAGAGTAGCAAAACTCTCTTCTGAACGACCTACTGGGCTAATTAAAATAGAATTTCCCCTTATATCCTAGTAACCTAGTTATCCACAGGGAAGCTTTTCACTGACATAAAGCCTTAACTATTGTGACACAGGCAAAAGAAACAACCACCACCATCACCTTTCACTGCTCTTCAAATTGTTCAAGTCAACACAGTTTTTGGTACCAATTATCCAGTCTCCCTAGACATTAAATGTCAGGATCTTGTAAAATAAAAATACAATCAGCATCCTAGAGCTTCAAGGATTGTTCAGGCTGAAATCCTTCATGCACTTGTTTGAAAATAAGCAGTGTGGCCTACTTCTAGCAAGCAATTTATTTATTATTAGATTTATACCCCAACATGCACAGCACTGCATATGAAAATAAACAAATTTAATTCAGATATTAGTGAGGGTTTAAAGGAAGTTCACTTCAAAGGAAATGTCTGCCTGCTTCACAACGTAAAAGCATGCACACAACCAATGTACGGATTAAAAAAAACAGAAACTGGTCTAAATTTGACTCTTAGTATCCTCAATCCCGGATCTTTGTTTTTACAAAATCATGTGAACCAGGGCAAGGGCATGACTAATATAACATCTGGTTTGTCCCTTAAATGCTATTTGGGATGCTGCTAGAATGAGGAAGCAACTGATGAGAATGAGATGCTGAAGTGTGCACCTTTAGGTCACAAACAGCTTCGTAAGGAATGAAACAGGTTTTAATGTTAAAAAGTGCATAGAGTTTGTTCAAAAAGGTCATGACATCTAATTTTAATCAGCCTGTCAGTTTCCCTTGTTCCCTTTATGCTAAAAGTGACATGCAAAAGGAAATGCTGTTTTTCTTTTCTTATCATTGTCCTGGAAAAGACATTTGCCTGGAGCAGAAGCTTCTTATTTGGCCTGAATTTGGACCAATGCATTAAAAAGCAGGCTTGATCACTGCTGTCAGAGTGTTCTACTTGCAAGCAACCCATCCACATTGATCTCTCATCTGATGCTCCAACACACTGGGCTAGCTGCATCACTTGCCTAAGAAGGCTGAACTCCTGACTGTTTAACAGAGTTTGCACCCTGTACTTGGGTAATGAAATCGGCCCTCAGAACTCCATATTCCCCTTTCTTTCATACAGTAGCTGCCAAAGAAAACACTGCTTTCTTTCTATGCAAAAAGCAAAAAAGAAAGAATATATTTTGAGAAGCTAGCTTTTCCACATAGTTTTTCAATAGGCGTGGGTTGAAATTTTATAATGGACAAAGCTGTGAAATGGGTGCTTGCCAGTGCTGAAGAGTTTAACAAGCAGAGAAAGTGAAGCGTTCTGCCCCACCTGAACCTGGCTTTGCATGAAAAGAAGAGTGACAAGAGAAAATAGCTGGGAATAGATCAGGCAACCTCATTTTTTTTGTGGAGAAGAATGCTAATGAGGCAGAGAGATGCTTTAGAGCCAGGAGCAGTGAAGAGGTTGCACTCTTCTCCTTGTTAGCCTTGGGGAACATGTTCTTGTTATGACAGATGGCTATTAGGCATGTGAAATATAATAGCCTCTTATTCATCCCAGTGATGAGAAAGGGGATGGGCAGGGTATCATGTGAATGCTTTCAACTATATGCACTCTTTGATGCTTTCAGAAATGCTCCCTTCTACTGGTTGCAGCCTATCCTTTACACTGCATTGCTTCTACCATCTCCAATATGACCTTGGGGTTTAGGGTTTCCTGCAGCAACATTTCAATTATTTACCTGGCATGTAACAGAACTCTGCTATATTGGAAAATTATTCTCCTTCGACAAATGCAAAGCAGTGACCCTTCCTCCTTCCCAAGACTTTTCCCAATTAGAGTGAAATAAATGGCTGGGAGAGCTGTGGAAGCAATTAAATGCATCCATTTCCCATTCCCATACACCGATTTGCTAAAGGACTAAACCAATGCCGAATCTGAAGATATGGGGCATTTTTAAAGGAAAAAGGTTGATTATACAGTTATAAAAGAATCAGCATAGGCACTGTAATACTTCAGGTGATTTTTACACCTAGCCTTGAATTGCCTGATAGGCAGCCGCTCTCTCAGGTCTCAGGCAGAGGTTTTTGACATCACCAGATGTTAGATCCTTCTAACTGGAGTTGCCACGGATTGAAGCTAAAGCCTTCTACCTCGACCCTCTCCTGTTCTATTTCCTACCAGAATTACTTAGAACTTGATTACTTAAGAGACCACCTCCCTTCACATGAACCTGTCATATATTAACATATCCCTCACAGGTTCTTCATCAGGTGCACCTGCCATCAGAAGGGAGGTGAGTGGAAACAGGACCTATTCTGAGGTGGTACCCTGGCTTTCAAACTCTCTCCGTAGAAAATGTAATAGTTTTGTTTCAAACTCTTGTCGCCAACTTTTTTTTTCAAAGGTGGGTCCCAGGGCCAATAGGGGAGGGACCCACCAGAACAAATTTTGGGGTGGTATAGGGGAAGGGGAAGAGGAAAACATTCAGCCACACAAACAAAAGTCCTTGCACTGATAGAACTTTCTCTCTCTCTCTCTTAGAGCTACATTGTGTACAACCTGATGTGATTATTTCAACCATACATTCTTTGGCTAACTTACTGAATTTATTCAAAGATAATTATGAAAAATGTTGGATGGAAGTGAAAAAGGATTTAGAAATATGGTCAAATCTGAAGCTTTCATTGCTAGGCCGTATTGCTGTGATAAAAATGAATGTATTGCCAAAAATGTTGTTTTTGTTTCAAACATTGCAAATTTTGGATAAAATGGACTGTTTCAAGAAGTGGCAGAGAGATATTTCTAGATTCGTCTGGCAGGGCAAGAAGCCCAGAATAAAATTTAAAATACTAACTGATGCAAAAGAAAGAGGTAGATTTGCCCTGCCAGACCTTAAACTTTACTATGAATCAGCCGCATTTTGCTGGCTGAGAGAATGGCTGCTTCTTGAAAACACAGACATTTTGGACTTAGAAGGTTTCAACAATGTATTTGGGTGGCATGTATATCTGTGGTATGATAAGGTCAAAGCACATAAAGCATTTAAAAACCATATTGTCAGGAAAGCATTGTTTAATGTCTGGACAAGATATAAGGGCCTACTTGAAAATAAAACCCCAAGGTGGTTGTCACCGATGGAAGCGAAGGCTCAGAAAAAGCTCAATATGGAGGCCAAATGGCCGAAATATTGGGAAATTTTGGAACAAGAGGGAGATAAATTGAAATTGCAGAGCTTTGAAAAACTAAAAAATAAAGTGCGAGATTGGCTTCATTATTATCAAATAATGGAGGCATACAATTTGGACAAGAAAATTGGCTTCCAGGTGGAAAAATCAAAATTGGAAACAGAACTGTTAGATCCCAAAACTAAGACTCTGTCAAGGATGTATAATCTGCTGCTGAAATGGAATACTCAGGATGAAACGGTGAAATCTGCTATGATTAAATGGGCACAAGATGTTGGACACAACATTATGTTGGCTGACTGGGAACAGTTATGGACCACAGGTATGAAATTTACGGCATGTAATGCCTTAAGAGAGAATATTATGAAAATGATCTACAGGAGGTACATGACACCAGTCAAGCTTGCAAAAATATATCATTTGCCTGATAATAAATGCTGGAAATGTAAAGAGACTGAAGGTACATTCTTTCACCTTTGGTGGATGTGCCCAAGGATTAAGGCTTTCTGGGAGATGATCTATAATGAAATGAAAAAGGTATTTAAATATACCTTTCTGAAGAAACCAGAGGCCTTTCTCCTGGGCATGGTCGGCCAATCGGTGTTAAAGGATAGATTTTTTTTTATGTATGCTACAGCAGCAGCAAGAATACTGATCGCAAAGTATTGGAAGACACAAGATCTACCCACCCGGGAAGAATGGCAGATGAAGGTGATGGATTACATGGAACTGGTGGAAATGACTGGCAGAATCCGAGACCAGGGAGAAGAATCGGTAGAAGAAGGTTGGAAGAAATTTAAAGACTATCTACAGAAACACTGTAAAATTAAGGAATGTTAGAAGGATGCTGGAATGAAGTTATGTGGTTTTAGCAGTAATGTTATAACGGAGTATGTAAAAATGGGTTGTTAACAGGTGAGAATGTAAAGTTATAACAGATTAAGATAAATGATTAAGATAAAAACAAAGATGGAAAGGATTTGCTGAATTAACTAATTGAACTAGAATACAAAAAAGGGAGGTGTGAGGAGGTCAAGGAAACAAGTAAATGAAAGATAAGATATGGAAAAATTGATTTGCTTTTAATTGTTTTTATTTTTCAGTATTTTGTATTTTTTGTTTTATTATTTTTAATTATTTTTGTAATTTTTTGAAACTTCAATAAATATTACTTTTAAAAAAAACAACTTACAATAAGCTTTGCACACTGTGGGGATGATCCAAATGCTTCCCAGAAAAACAGTAGATACCTCATTTATCTCCCCACCTCGCCCCACCCCATGCCAGTTTTCCTAAGGCAGGTTGCTTTCAAGCCATTAAAGGGGCTGGAGCCTCACATCCATTTAGCAGTAATGCTTCAGCTCCGCAGAGGCTGAATCTCCCATGATGCCCTGATAAACACATCCATTAAAAAAAGATGATGAATGGTGGAAGAGTGGGTAATTTGGCACTCCTGCCATAATGTGTCCCAGACTATTAATTTTTTGTGTTTTTACACATTCAAGTTCTGCGGTTACTCTTAATGGACATTCTGCGCTAAAAGGTTTCCATCAGCATGGAAAGAAAATTCTTAGAAACTCTGTCCATCTATTGATTGCAAAAAAAAACAAACAAACCAGGATCCAGTAGAGTTATGTTCCTGACACGGCTATTTATGCCATTTCTGTTGCAAGCTTGACTGTGAAAAAAAGAGAAAGGCATACACAAATCACCCATCAACTCTTCAAAAAAAACAACAACAAAAAACCCTCATTGTAGAGACAATTATACTGAATCTCCCACAGTACCATATTTTTTCTCAATTTCCAACCCCCAAATACATCAATAATTCTGATAAATCTGTGCGAATTTTGAACCCAGAATTAGGTATTCATTACATTAGACTGGCTTGCATGCTGCTAGGCTTGGGTTCAAAAAATGCTGCACATCCATACAGCTCACTGGGTGACCCTACAACCAATCAGCTATCATGGGCAGGCCCTGGGATGGTAATTTGAGGTGAGCAAGCAGCTGTGGGACCAGTCTGTTGTCAGGACCAAAGAGCAAGTCAGAACCCAGGAGGCAAGACCAAGCTGCAAGCCAGAAGTCGGTGTCAAAGACACAGGACTATGCCAGAGCTCAAGAAGACACTATGCCTACAGCGATTCTTAACTAGGACTGGAAGGCCTCAGACATTCCTTCTTGTTCAAGAGGATCCAATAGCCAACCAAGATATGAGGTCAGTCGAGGGCCAAAGTACAGAGGTTCCTCGGAAGATAATTCATTGTAGAAACCATTGCCTCATGGTAGGAATTTTGAGAAGAACTGGGTGGGTAGAAGAGGATCAATTGTAAGTGATCAATAGACTACAAAGGCACAGACAATAACATCAACATTAAACCCAGCTAACCTAAGGAAAGTTTGGTTTTTCAGTCCTTGCATCTTAATTCCATTCTCTGCTATGTCCCCAATCATTTGAAAAGGACTTCTTAATAATCTAAAGAGTATTCAGATGTTGCAACACTTCATCAAAAGTCAAATTCCCCTTCCCCGACGCCCATGTTTTATCTGTTTCACTATTAACAGGCACCAAATTGCTCCAAGTTGCCAGAGGAAAACAAATCCAATTTTTTAACTCAATGAACGGCACTGTCTGTGGTTATTTGCAGTAATACATAAGCATGCTTAATGAGAGTGAAGAGAGAAGAACATTCAATTTAAAATGGCAGTGCTATAACAAGAGAATAATTTCATTTATCAATCTAAGAATTTTCATGTTGGTTAAGGAAGATCCATGTAATTGTCACTTAGCTGGAAAAGCTACTACAAATTCATTGCACTTTAAAACATTTCAGTTTAGGTAAGTTATTAAAAAGTTGTCATACGAAAAGCAAGTATTTTGCAGCTAATTATCATTGTTAGTAGCACTGAGAGCTATCATAGGCGAAGGTAACTACCCGCCCCCACCACCTTAAAATAAGTAATAAATGCTCAACATTAAAAAAAACAAAACACAGGTGCACTGAATTGGGAGTCTGGTTCAGAAAAGTTTATGCCATAATTAGGAATAGAAATATCTGTTAATTTCAGTTCCCTTAGCTCTCCACATTTTTGCAATTCACAATCAATTCCCTTAGAATTGAGCTGTCTGTACTATTCAATTTATTTAAAAAGTGGGTGGGATGAACAATAGAATACATTATCACCTCATCCCTCCTTTTGTGACTGTGACTGTACTGTATTTAGATAAAGTTATTATTTATACAGCATCCTCAGTGCACATGGCACTTTAAAGAAACAAAAAGAAAAAACAGTCCCTGCCTCCAAAAATTCACAATCTAAACTTATGACAGGTGACAGTGGTTGTGGCAAGAACAACAATACTGTAAAACTGAGGGAACATAATGAAATGGCAACAAGGGTATAACAAAAATAATATGATTTTCCTTGTGCACACATATATTTAATTATCAAAGGGTTGTATCCAATATTAGTCCTACTTAGAGTAGATTCATTAAAATTAATGGCTATGACTCATTCAATCAATTAATTTCAATGGTTCTACTCTAAAAAGGACTAACAACCCAAATACTTAACTTTAGAAAATGTTTCCAGATCACAGCATTCTTTTGTCACTACAAATTTTATTGTAAGTTAAATTTCTGGCCATACATTCACAAAGGCAACCTGATGCTGTCTGCATGAATGGTTACCTGAACATCTATCAATACATGGTAGAGAATTATAATGTACACTTAGACATAATCTTGAGACAATACTGATTCAATGGGTAGTTCAATTAAGCAGTCATTGTGATTGATTGCAACATTGCCCCAGAGCAGCCAAGTTCTTCCTTTTTGCCAAAGTCCTTTGAAAACTCATTCATAAAAATGTCTATCTATTCATCCAGTTCTGCAGTATGCTTTTAAGTCATTCATAATTTACTTACAGGGCATAACATTGATTGGTCATTAATATTTAGCTGCACAAAGATCTGTCAGGTGAAGTTTTTATAACCCAAATAGTTCTGACATTAAATCACAGAGCTCTAAGTAGGCTCATCACACACAATCTCCTTTTAGCCATACCTTGTGATCCACCGTCCCTCATGTAACTCAGCAGGAATTTATTTAGCTCCTTGTAAATGGTATTTCTAATTAATTATGCACTTTCCCAAAAATTATTGGGTATTCATTAACATGGACCAACATTTAATATGCAAATGAAGTGACCAGAGAGATACAACAGGCAACAATTTCTGTAATCACGTTATCACAATGTACGCTTCTTCCAGACACTACATTCCTAGATAGAGCTAGGAGCTATTTGTGTGTTTGTGTATGTGTGAACTGGCCCCTAAGCAGGGCTCTGGTTTTTGTGGGCTCTCTGCACATGATGCCCATAGACCGTCACCACCACCCAACTACAGGTCCCTTTCTCAATCCACCCTCCTAAATTGCTTGTCCTCCTAACAGCCAAACTGAGGCTCCAAAAGAGAGATTAGAGCACAAGTAAATTGTTCCTTCCATCTCACCCTCATCACAGGAGATTGGAACTTGTCCATAAAACCCAGAGGCAAGTTCCCATTTCCTACTGAGAAAGGTCCCTGAAAGGAGGAGAAGAGCAGGAAATCTCACTAGCTTCTTTCTCAAACTAGTAAATGGATGATCCCCTCCGGTCTGTGTAATGTTGAGGGGAGTCCAACAGCGGTGGACTCAACTGTCCTGAAGTCCAAGAAAGGAAATTTTACCAGCATATGGGTCCTCTGCTGGGTTGATAGTCTCCAATGGTTTTTAACCATGTCTTTTCTTGATACTGGTCCAACCACTAGGATATTTAGGTAAACGAGTTTCTCCTCTATATCCTGTGCATTTAAAAAAACCCATGTTTCAGAATAGGTTACAAGCCGTTTGCCATATTTGGCAACAGCTACAGATTAATGTTCATTTTCTACCCCAGAAAGAAACAGCATCCATAACAGCTGAAGAGAAAGTGGCCTGTATGCGTTTCTGAGGAAAGAGTTCAGAAAATGCAAAATTGCTACCAGGATATTCCCCTCCACAGCTGAAGGTCAGCCTTAAAATATTGCCATCAGGGGCTTGTCATTACAAAACCAGGATTGAATTATACATTAAAATCTTCTCTCTTTTGGAAGGCATAAACAATACAGTGGGGGTGGAGGGAAAAATCCCACCCACTCACCCACAGCAGGCGGTATGAATTTTACGTTCTTAGACTGAAGACTGTGGCAGGCTTTTATTTACTAGTATCCAATTTCTAATAAATAGAGCAAGTACTGTTTGTGGCTTTGACTCCTGGGAGACCCTTCACAGAATTTGCTCAGAGCATCACATCATTTCCTGGCAACCGAAAACCAAGAGGAAAGAGCGGCCTGCCTTTTTCTTTCTACCCACACAACTAGTTTTATGATTTCACAATAATGCTTCGGTATTAGTAAAGACTGTGGAGCTTTCACTTCACAGATGGTTCAATTTATGGCTTTGTTCACCATGAGGACACAGCCTCAGCCGCCTGGCATACTGTGTGCTCCGATACACGTAGAAATGCAGATTTCAACTTGCAGAGCGTGGGTAGGAAAAGTAAAGTTGAAGGAGAACAGTTATTATTCGGCGGCAGAAATCCCCCCTTAAAAAAAAAAATACTTGGGAGTTATTCTGCAGCTAAGTAGGTTGTGTACTAACTAGACTACATTAAGAGAGTCTGCAAACGTTAAATCAATTCAACTGAACCAAGCCACACTACATTGAAAAAAAAAGTGCAGGCAAAATTTTGATGCTTTTTTAAAAGAAGCTTTTAAACTGCCCTGATGTTCTTTTCTAATCAGTTTGGCTTTCTCTTGCCATGGCCTGAAGCAACTGGTGTTTCGTGTGAATGTGCTGTAGATACAGACTGATTATGACAGATATTCCTAACCAAGGAGGTCTATGTAGAGAAGAGGTCTCAGTTGCAGTGTTTCACAGCTGTAAAATGAATGTGTGGGGTTTTTTTTAAGAATGCTTTATAAAGGCTGTATTCTTTAATATACAGTTGTACCTTGGATCTCAAACACCTTGGCTCCTGAACAAATCGGCTCCCGGACGATCGAAACCCAGGAGTGAGTGTTCTGGTTTTCGAACGATTTTCAGAAGCCAAACATCCGGCACAGCTTCTGCAGCTTCCGATTGGCTGCAGGACGCTCCTGCAGCCAATTGGAAGCCACACCTTGGTTTTCGAACAGTTCCAGGAGTTGAACAGACTCCCGGAACGCATTCTGTTCAAGAACCAAGGTACGGCTGTATCCTGATCAAGGGAAGTAATAGTCCCACTCTATTCTGTCTTGCTCACCTGCAGTACTGTGTCCAGTTCTGGGCTCCACAATTTAAGAAGGATACTAACAAGCTGGAATGTGTGCAGAGGCGGGTGACCAAGTTGTTTAGCCTTGTAAAGAGGAGACTGAGAGAAGATATGATGATCATCTTCACATATCTAAAGGGCCATCAAATGGAGCAAGCTTGTTTTCTCCCACTCCGGAGGCTAGGACCCGAACCAATGGGAAGGAGATTCCAACTAAACATCAGGAAGAACTTTCTGACTATAAGAGCTGTTCGACAGTAGAACAGACTTCTACAAGAGGTGGTAGACACTCCTTCTAAGCAGAGGTTGGATGGCCATCTGTCATGTATGATTTAGATGGACTAGATGACCCCCTAATGTACCTTCCAACTCTACAATTCTATGATTCTATACTACATGTAGCTGAATGCAAGTGGTTGCCCAAATCTGGCTTTGATCCGAGCCCAGGAAATTCAGAAGACCCAGATTCAAACTGGATGTGAACTTCCCGGTTTTCAAACTTCCTCTCTGAAGAACTCACAATTGCTCTAGAATAAGCTATCCCACCCAGAGATCTCCACACCCAAGTTATTGTAAGCAATCAGAGAGCGGAAGGGAAGGAGGGAATGCCCTGCTGCTGTTCTCATCGAATTGCTGAAAAAGGTACGGGGGGGGGAGGAAGATAAGGGAGTATTCTCAGCCTTGGGGGGGGGGTAGCAGAAAGAGCTTTGGGGTCGGTGGAAGGGTGATGGAGCAAAACCTTCTGAGTGCTTGGTTTACCTCAGGAAATTTCAAGGCTTTCCCCCAACCGTGGTAAGCAAGAAACAAGAAGCGCCAAACTGAGGAGAGACTTAGAGAATTTGCCCATCACTAGAGACAGACATTATATTTTTTTCACAGGTCCAAAGGAGGTTTTCACCAAGAGCACAATGTGTACATAGATGCTACAGTTGTACTCTGGTAAAGCAAGTTTCAAAGAGTTTTTGTGCCATTTCAAAAGCCTTCAAATTTGACAGAGGTGACAGTGGGTCAACAGGAATGTCTGCATGCACCATGGGAAATGGCGCCTCTCTCAAAACACTTTAAACTCTTTAAAAAACAATTGCCTGCCTTCAGCCTTAATTGGCCTCTCCATCTGTACCCACGGCATCAAGGGCTAATCAACAGTGCCACACACAGGGTTCACAACATTTGAGCATGCTCAGTTGAGTCTGAAGCCAAGTGATGACATCACAGGGCTGGCAAATTCCTGTTTTTCAGAATGGTTCATGACTTACAATGCATTTTGTGCCTTAAGCCTCCCTTCCCCTCCCCACTGCCCTATAAATTCCCAGTGCTTGAAGTTTGTTTCAAGTCCTGATTCAAGTGCCTTTATCCAGACAACAGACTTCAGTTACTGGCATTAGTTATGACATAGATGTCTGAAAGTAATCACGGTTTTCATGAATAATATCTTACGCTGTGGCCGCTCAACGCTTTTAACCTTGTACACCATTGCTCAGAATGCAGGCAGCAAGGCAAAGGAATAATTAGGGCTTCCCCAGATTAATTCTGGAGGAAATAAATGCTTAGCACTGCTTCCTCAGCCTGGGTCTGTCTGTCTTTCTCTCCCTCTCTCTCTCACAGACAAACAATATTCTCCCCCTGCCCCCACTCATTTGATTCAAACCAAGTATCCATTTCCCAGCACATAGACGGCTTTGGGGAAAGCTCCAATTACATATCACTGGGTCAAGTGCAACGCAATGCACTTACTACCAGAGCGCAAGCCGTCTAGTTTTTAACAAGAATATTGTTGTGACAGGGTTCTTCCCTCTACAGAGCCAATGCGTGATTGCTTCAAAGACAGAGTAAAAAAGCTGCAGCACTGAACAACTACATAGCATTTTATTCCAGAGGTGCTTTAGCCATGGTAGGGTGCAGTAGTGTAGCATGGGGAGGGTCACAGGGACGGTTGCCCAGGGTGCAAAATTGTTACAGGCGCAAAATTTCAACACCCAGTGCTGCCTCAATACAGCTGCGTGCTTCTATCGCTGGGCTCCGTTGAAACCGGCTTCTCCATGTGAATCAGGAAGTGACCTCTCCAGACTCTTCTTATCTTTGCAGATGCGATTTTCTGGGTGATGTGGAATGTGCCATTGGGTAGCTGAATGTACATGCATACTCTGTCTGTTTCCCTCCTTCCCCCCACCCCTCTGCGTAGCCCTGGACACTGGCAACCCATGCTATGTCACTAGTAGGGTGGTGTTCTCCTTATGTTTCTGACTACTAGTCTCATCAGTCCTAGCTTGTCTAGCTTGGCCATGAGTTGCCAAATGTGTAAGTGATTCTCTGCGGGAACCCTTGGGGAAACGCAGCAAACCCGATTTTTAAACCAGCAGTGTGCGCTATGACTAGGAAAAACAGCCGGCGGTCTCCAAACATGTGAAACAATAAGTTGATCCCAGCAAAACAGTACAAAAAGGGTGACCTCTGACCAACGGATTATTTGGCAAAGTTATTTTACTTCCAACTTAAAAGCTATGACTAAGCTGCTTAGTCATAAGCAACACACAAGCAAGTCTTGTGCTTTGAGCACTTTCCATTTCCCCATCTGTAAAATCAGTTCATCTCATTAAAGAATTACACATGAGCAAAAAGAAAGGAAAAGGCTTTGTCAAGCTAGGTAGTAAAATAAGATTAACATGCTCTTGACCCATCTAAATAATGGGGAACACCCTCCACCAGCAGCTGAGAGAGGTTTGCTTTTAAATATTTCACATGAAGATGGTTGTTAAGTCATTATTATTTAACACCTGAAGTCAGTGCAAGCCTAGCCTAAGCTACTTGCTTTGGCTGGAATTATACAATTGGGAAAGACTGTCTTTGGCTGTCCATTCAGCTCATCAAGCATGTAACAGAATTAACCACCATAAACCTTGGAATATTGAGGCCAGGCAAACTCAAAGAAAGCATACCATGGAAACTTCTTAATATTTCTCCCTGTGTGGAGAAAACTGAAATCTACAAGGAGCAGAAACACCATGTAATAGCCTGCTTGTGCATATAAGGCCACGGTGTTTAAGGAAGCTGGAAGGTCAGTCTTCAGTTTTGGTGTTAAATAGCGATGCCAAAAAAACAAGCAGAAAGATTTTAAAAATTTTAAAGCTAAACGTGTTAAACCTAAAGTCCTCTCCCTCTTTTGTGGCTGCACTTGCTTTCTCACCAGCGGTGGTTATGGCTGATAGAGACAAGAGAAAGGTCATTTTCCATAATGGCATCCAGGATGTGGAAGGATGGGAATGACCTCCCTGGGCCAGCGCCTCTGATCCCTTCATTGTTAGCTTTTAAGAGGGCATTAAAAGCTGTTTTGTTCCAGCAGACATTCTTTAGTTAAGGGGTGGGGGGCACTGTAGTGTTTAAAGACCCTGGAACCTGCACTTGTCTCCTCTTTTTATTGTATTATGCTGGTACTGCTTTGGATTTTGAATAGTTATGCCGCTGTGTTGTGGAACCGTTGTGGGGTTATTTTAGCAACTCAAACTAACCACATCCCAGTTAGAAACAGAAACAGTGAAGAAGAAAACAACAACCCGCACATCTAAGATCTAAATGTGTATTTGCTTTCATGTGAATTCATTAGCGAGGAACGATGATATATTAAATTGTCAAATATAAATTGTCAAATGTAATTCACCTTGAGCCTGCTTTGCAGAGAAAGGTGGGGTATAACTTTATATTAATAAGAAATAAATAAAAGCCACGTAGGAGAGAGCCAAATAACTCCGTTATCTCTCATTTTGACTTCTGTGTTGTAAGTCAGTCACCACCAAGCAGGGAGAATATTGATTAAATTCCTCAGCCTTTGGGTCACCTTTTAAAAAGAACTACCATTGTAACTTGTCTGATTAACATAACTGTTATCTAGTGCAGCCCAGGAACATTCTCAAAATATTTGGTCGGAGCTAGCTCAGTTTCTAAAAACCAGTGAGATAACAAAAACTAAAAACCTGACAGAGTTTCCAAGCAGTTGTGCTGATCACTAAGAAGAAACACAGCGTAAGTAAGGCAGCTCCTTTAACTGGGCCAATGAATAATAAAAAATGCTGAAAGTGCGAACTTTGAAATTATATAAGGCTTCTCAATGTGTTGAATACTAACTACTTCTGAAATAATCACAGGATGTGAATATAGATGCAGTCCAGGGCAGATATTTGTTTTAGATACACAGTTAAGCATTCTTTAAAGAAAAGGAATTAAACAGGTTTGAACAGAAAATACATTAATGATTACAAACCCACCAGCCCTTCACTAATTATTTTCTTTTCTTACTGTGCATGTCTTTGTGCAAACCAAGAACTATCAAGGGAAGGGGAAGAGAGATTTAAAGCTTAAAAGAAAAAAAAGTTGGGGCATACAAATAAATAAATCACCAATTATCGCCCAATTATCACCCAACAACACACAATTATAAGGCTAAAAGCCTAAACTATAATTTCTTGGAAGTTCCACTTAAATCAAGTGTGCTCTCCAGGTAAAAGGGGTAAAAATGTTTTATCTTCCAGTTTCTGAAGGTGAGCAATAAGAATCCAGTATAAATCACAAACAAAAAAAAATGAAAGGTTCCTAGAAATTGCCAAATGTCACCCACTTCATACAGTAGATTTTGTTGCCCCTATTTATTTACAGTGCTGTCCTCCCAGTTACGTGCTCTTCAAAAACAAAACAGGTTCAAAGAGTTAATAATGGTTTAGAGACCAAGCTACAAACCAGGAATTCCCTTCATTTTAATCTCTCCTGTGAGTTCTGTAGGTGTTCCTAAAGCTAATTCTCTTTTCAGTCTAAGTCCTATCTGAAATATGGGAATAATAAAACGGACCTACTGAGACCGGGTGCTGAAATTTAAATTTCCCACAATGCTCCTTGGCATAGCTTAACCCCAGGAAATTTTGAAGGAAATTTAAAAAGGGGTCTGGTGTTGCTGGCAGAAGTGCTTTGAGGGGCTTGGTGCTGCTGTGTAAGTTTCCCACACAATGCCTCTGACATAGCATCTCTCTGTGGAATTGTGGGGAAATTAAGTAGCATCCCCCAGACACGCAGTGTTGATTTAAATTACTGCTTTTAACCACAGAATGTCCTGGAGGTGCGGGGGTGCGGCCAAGGAGACCACAATCTGCTTAAACAGGAATGTGAGCTGGGGATTAAGAAATCCAGACAAAACACAAGAATAAATTAATAAGGTTTTGTCTTATGGGATGAAGACAACCAACAATGACTGCCATTTGCTTCACCACAATTCATAATACAAAGTAAAGTGAGGGACACATGCCAATAGCCCTCCTAAGAATAATAATTTGAGGACAGCTTTGCAGGGTTGTTGCAAGGATTAGAGAGATAATGTATGTGAAACACTTGAAAGCGCGCAAGATGCATGAGGTAATTTCATTTGCAGGAGAAAACCCTCTTACTCAATTTTTATTGGACATTTGATATCAATATCATCTATACATACAGAATGCCTGTATCCATTTTTGAAAACTTACTAAGAATGTTACACATGGGTGGTTAAAAACTTCACCAGTTTGTTGTTGTTGTTTTTAGAAAGATTAACAGCTAAAAAAGCTTCCGTTTCCAATGCATCCTGCCAATTCAACAAGCTTAAGAAAAAATTAAACAAGAGACTTAAAAAAATGGAGCCCTCAAGTGCCAGGATTCAAGCCTTCAGCATTCCCTAAAAGGCCAGTTACATAAATTGGAATCATAAATTGTTACTAGCAATCTCATTAATTATAATACAGCTACCTCATGTATTCTTCCAAGTAAATGAACCCAAACTACTGAATGTTGCCTGTCAACAAGGCTGCTTCCCCTGGAGTGCCAGATTATTTTGTTTTGATGGCATTTGTGCATTCAGTGCAATGGTCGCTCTTTTCATTTGCAATGTTGCCCTGCTATCATGTGCCTTCTTTAATTAAGGGGAGGGGGGACCACCAACACTACAGAGGGCAAATCGTCTACGCCCCAGATAATTTTCAACTGATAACTCCCCCTCCCCTCCAAAGAATATCGTGGTTCATTGGGTCGAATCGAGACCACGGATGCAATTCTGTAACCAGTTACCTGAGGTAAAGAATTGACCTGCACTTCCATGCACAGCTGTGAGTTCAAAATGACTCCCAGGCTGTGCACCTGGTTCTTCAGGGGCACAGTTACCCCATTCAGGACCTGGGAGTCTTCAACACCTGCCTGCCCCCATCCTCCAAAACAGTACTTCTGTCTTGTCAGGATTCAACCTCAATCTGCTAGCCGCCATCCATCCTCCAACCGCCTCCAGACACTCACACAGGACCTTCACTGCCTTCACTGGTTCTGAGAGGTAGAGCTGGGTTTCATCCACATACTGGTGAACACCCAGCCCAAACTCTCTGATGATCTCTCCAAGCGGCTTCATATAGATGTTCTCACCCCACAAGTGAGAGCCCAAAGGTCTGAACACTCATCCCCCAACACCACTTTCTGGACAAGGCCCAGTAGAAAGGAGCAGAACCACTGCATAACAGTGCCCCCAGCTCCCAACTCCTCTAGACGGTCCAGAAGGATGTCATGGGCAATGGTGTCAAAGGCCGTTGAGAGCATTACACATGCGCAAGATAGACCCATGGAACACTAGCAACCTAAATGGCCCACTCAGTAAACGTACCCACTACAATGCTGGTGTAACATGCCTTCAAGTTTCAGGTGCCAAGCTCAGGGCATTATATTAGCACACAGAGTCGAAGGATTACACCAGGGGTATAAATGATAATGGCACAGGTAGTATATTTGCCTATATGCCCCAAAGCATCCCATTTCTGAGAGTCTGAAATACAATGTAATCAAAAAATTATTCAGAACAGGAGAGACTCAAATCAGAAAGAGTATTTTCTTGGCAGAAAACTTAGCATACTCTTCCATGAGGCATGAACAATATGCACATTCCTCTGAGGACAATATGCAATATTGATTGACCGAATGAGTTTAGCATAACCCAGTTGTTGCTCCTTGCATTCAGGAAAAAAACATGATTTCTTATCTACTCTTATCCACCTTTACTGTACCGTGGAAAGGAATGCACCTGGGAAGACTGCAGGTAGGACTTATGAGGCAGCTCCGGAAGAACTGAGGCATTGTCCTCATCTAACCACACACAGTTGTGTTCCTTACGTGGGGAGCAAAGACAGACCCGGTGCGTATTTGCTCAGTTCTAGCCAGTGACTGTCACAGAGAGCATGACCTAAATACCCTTAAAATTGCGGTCATGACTCTCTGGGGAGCCTCCTAATGAGGGAACAGCAGACAGGAGGGAGGGCTGCACAGAAGGCTCACTCAATGAGCAGAAGTTACTGGTGAGCTACTGTGTTTTCTTCTTTGCAGATTCTGTGCGGTCCTCCACATGGGAGACAAGTGAGCTCAGTTACCCAAATGAGGAAACAGAGGACTATCAAATGAAGAGATCGTGCAAGATAGCTCTTCCAAAGCTCATTTCACATCAGATCTTGGAAGCCACAGGCCATGTGGCAGATGCCGGTAACAGGAACATCTCTGGCAAAGGCAGCTGATGTAACCACAGACCTGGCGCAGTGCTTTGAGATAAGAGCATCGGTTTTAGGGCCACCGCAAGAATGAAAAGCAAAGCCCTTGGAGGTTTTGAGTGAAATCTACCTGCGGCCGTCCACCAGTGGGCACCATTGGCAGAAGAATGGATTTTCTGTCTGCAGACCCCACATACTCTCCAAACCTGCTTCGGAGGGCCAGGAGACCCTCTGGAGCAAATTAGAAGCACATAACAAGGCTACGGGACACGGGTGGCGCTGTGGGTTAAACCACAGAGCCTAGGGCTTGCCGATCAGAAGGTCGGCGGTTCGAATCCCTGTGACGGGGTGAGCTCCTGTTGTTCGGTTCCTGCTCCTGCCAACCTAGCAGTTCGAAAGCACATCAAAGTATAAGTAGATAAATAGGTACCGCTCCGGTGGGAAGGTAAACAGCGTTTCCGTGCACTGCTCTGGTTCGCCAGAAGCGGCTTAGTCATGCTGGCCACATGGCCCGGAAGCTGTACGCCGGCTCCCTCGGCCAATAAAGCGAGATGAGCACCGCAACCCCAGAGTCGGTCACAACTGGACCTAATGGTCAGAGGTCCCTTTACCTTTACCTTTTAACAAGGCTACAGAAAGTTAGGTGTAAAAGAAGTGGATGTACACTCACACAACACTGGATGTTGCCCATGCTCCAGCCTACCCAAATCAGTGACTAGAGAACAAGTAAAGTTCATTCCCTTATGCAAGAGGTCACTGAACCCGTAAAGAAAATTACCATCCAGGAAATTAACTCTGCCTCTTACACATAGGGGAAATCCACCGATCAGAATTACTCATGGAAATGAACACACAGTATGATGTAATTCACAGAAAAGAATGCACCATACTACCAACACAGTATCCCTTAAAACGGATTTGAGATGATGGTAGTAAGAGAATAGTTTAGAATATCAAATGAAAAAGGTCACTAAATGGTCTATATTATATGTAGCCAAAATTGCTTCATTTTGTATCCCGAGCCACAAAGGCTGTCACCAGCAGAGAAATGTCTTGTAAGACTTCAGAGAAGAATCTTGTTTTAAATTTGCAATCTACAACTGCAGAAATGATAATTTCAATGAACCCTAAATTATGCCTCAAACTGCTATTTTCTCGCAAAAATAATGTCCTTTTTGGGGGGGAAGGGCCTAAAACATAAAACCACCCTGTAATAAATTCAGTGACATTTTTGGAATGCACACTCAGCCAAGCTACCAAATTCTCATAATTAAGAACAAAATGCTAGAATGGCCTGTGCTTATTGGCAGCCAAATTTGCCTATGGGAAAACAAAAAGCCTCCCACCCCTTATTTAATATCTTTTACCAAGCAATACTTACTAGGAGACTGCAAAAAGGCAAATCTAGGTGTAAAAAATATCAGGTCTGATACTGTTTTGCACGTGTGCCATTTTTGAATGGGAGGAAAGGACACTGATAGTGTGTGCCTGGTGACCTGCGAGTAGTGGGGTTCTTGCCTTGTTGCTTAAGGCTTTCCGCCACCTCGGGTGCTGGCCATGGTGCTTGGTCTCCTACCTCCACTTGGCTCTACAATAGCAGTAGCTCTTAGTGTCTGCTGAGCCACTGCTAAGAGGGCCACACTGATTGCTAGGATCATGGGTTACTAGGATCATGCTGTTAGCTTGAGTTAAGGAGTAACACAGAACAAGTGTGCAAGGCCATATGGAAGCAAAGAGTAGGCATGCACATACACACAATACAGTTTCTATTGCCTCTTCCCAATCCAGCACCCCCCCAGTTCATTTAGATTCTGTGTCCCACGTATAGCAGAAGCATGATTGGTTGGGAGAGAGGAATCTTTTCCATAGCTGCACCAGTGCTATGGAACACCTTGCCTCATGCAGTTTAGATCGCTCCATCTTTAACTGCTAGTCACCAGTTTGTGTAGACTGTTTTTTTTAAAAAGTGCTACTAATTTTTTTAAAAAATTGTCAGGATATATTTAATTTATTTTTATTTAGAATATTTATAGATTCCCCCTTCCTCAAAAAGAGCTCAGGGCAATAAACATCAAAACAAATAAGCAAAGCAGAACAAACGTAACTAAAAATATGCGCCAACTTTTTTTTCATGAAAAGTCATGAACACATAAGTAGGAAGTGGTTTATAACACTTTTAACCAGCCAGCTGTTAAAATATCTTTTAAAAGCCAAGGAAGTGGGGGCTTGACTTTCTTTATATCGCTTGATTGTGCAGGGGAAGCTTGGATAGCAGATTTTGGAATTCAAAATAATTCTATTTTGCTGGTACAAATCAAAACTGAATTAGGAACCTTTTCTGTATAAACCCTCCCCCGTTAGTCATTTTTAGACAAATAAATGAAATAACTATTTACGACCACTTTTAGATTCTTAGAGGACAACGGAATAAAAATACGAAAATGAAATATTTTCTTTTTCCGCTGCCCCATAGTCAGCTCCGGGAGGTCTTGGTTTAATCACTCATGAACGGAGAGGATGAAGAACTGTGCAGGGCAGCCTTTGACAACCTGGTCCCTCCAGATGTTTGAACTACAACTCCCAAGAGCCCTTGAGTTGTAGCTCAAAGTATCTGAAAGGAACCAGGTTGGTAAAGTTTTGCATAGGGTACAACAGTTTCTTCTATGACCACAGAATATGTTGTATAAGCACCAACAGTGTTTTGTCTCATTTATACAACGTGTTTGCTTCCCCACTTCCCCATAGGGTAACTGCTGCTAAAATGGTTCCACGGAATTGGGTAACTTGATGATCTGCAAATCCCTGTCTGTTCTCCTTACCCAAATTGCCCAAAAGGTTGAAGAAACAGATATACACAATTACTTCGCTTCTTTAATTTCCAGGAGACAGTAGCTTGGACAGACACACTGGATGCATAGCAAAGGGCTCAAGGATGAGCACAGGAAATACATGTATACAGTAGCTCACATGTGGTGGCAGGGAACTCATGTGAGCAAAAATGCGCAGCAGTATGAGCAGACACACCTGGCAGCATGGACAAACTTAAGCTGGGTTAAAGGAAAAGGCAAATTTAGACCACTGCATAGAAAGCTGAAGCAGCCATGTCAAGAAGTCTCCTCTTTGAAAGGACAGGGGTGTTTCAACAGTCAGGTGCACTTTTGCTAACTTTCTTGGCATTTACAAGACCATGTTTACTTTTTTCATTAGCTTTCCTTTTCAGTCAACAGATCTGTAGCTTTTAACTTTCCTAAAAATAAACTGCCTTCTCAAAGCATGGAGAAAATGAAAGACCGTATCTTAAACCAAGGGTGGGGAAACTGCGGTCCTTCAAAAGATGCTGGAACTCCGACTTCCGGTTAGCGCCAGCAACTGTAATGGCGGATTTCCTCCGATCTCCGGAGGAAATCTGCTTCGTGGAGCTAGGGTTCTACCGCTACGGCGAAGCGGGGACCCGAAAAAAATCACAGGCGGGGAAGCCTGTGAACTGAAGGCTCGGCGGGCTCCATTTGCGTCCCCCCCCCGCTGCAAAGGAGCCTTTTTAAAGGCTCCGGAACATACCGGGGGTGAGCGGCGCGGAGCTGAGAGCTGTCTACCCGTCTCCGCGAAGCGAAGCCGCATGCCATGGTTGGAGAGCGCTGACTTCTTCCTTTGAAATTTGGACTAAAAGTAACAACCCGTGAGTATTACGGAAATTGGACATTAAAAATCACCCCTTTTTGATTCGGCACGAGCGGGGAAGGCGTAAAGAGGAAGTCCGTCTCCCCCTTTTGTAAACATTTTAAAGCAAGGACTAGATAACTAAGGTTGAAAAAAAAACATTTTCTTCATGGGAAGTCAAAAGTAACTAATTTCACGTTTTGGCAGTATAAGTGAATGTGCTGGAGGATAAGAATTAATTTTGAAAGTGGATTGATACCCCTCCCCCAGGACCTGGGAGCGATCCGCGAGGGAGCCTGTTGGAGAGATTTAAAAGACTTTGACAGCTGTCAAATTAGCTGTCAAAGCTGAAAGGGAAAAAAGAGAGAGAACTTTGTTTCTATTGCCTCGGCTGGTTATATTGGTTACATACAGGTAACAAATTGTCGAAAACCAAGGAAAATAAAGGACTTTTGGATCTACAACTGGAAGGAATACTAAGTAACCAGCACTCCCCTAGAGGGGGCTCTGGGACATTACAGAATGGCTGTAAGTGGAAAAATACAGACGGCACTTGAGAAGATATTTCGAAGCTTGGGAAAACTTCATGAACAAAGCATTGTTTTGGCTAAAAATGTCATAATATTGAATGAAAAAGCAAACAAACCTGTGGAAATTGGAAGGGACTTGATTCAAGTCTCTGTACCAGAACAAAAAGACTGTGCCCTTGAACTAAAAACTCTTGCAGCTGAACAAGAAAAGGAACTTGAGAAATTTGAAGAAGCTACATATGACAACCTAGAGGGAAAGGAAGGCGGAGCTATAATGCAACACAGGATCAAAGAAAGAAGCAAAAAACAAGATTTGGATTACAATCATAAATATGGAGACCTGGCAGGCCAGAGGCCTGTAAAGATGGACTTAAAGGGAAAGATAAATTTGACCAAAGTGGAAGCAGGAGTTTTTGGGACATTTGGTCTTAAAAGAAGTAAAAAACAAGATTTGGATTACAATTTTAAATATGGTGGCCTGGCAGGAAGAAGTATGGACCTTATGGGGACAGAGCTTCTCCGAGATCTGGCGTTTAACATAAAGGACTATCAGAAAAACCGGCTGAGAGGAAAGGAAAGAGATTTAAGGGCCTCGGATGTGAGATCACCAGGCTGATACCAGATGGATTGATGGACATTGGTTGGGGATTGAAACCGGGAAAAGTGGGGAGTGGGGTTTTGGGTATCCAAAGGCGGTATAAATATATTCTTTTTTGTAAATAATCTGTTTTGCTATTTTAGATTAAAATGGGGAAATCGTGAAATGGAATTAGGGTCGACTTTAGAAAAAGATATTAAGAATAAGATTTGATGTATCAAGATTGAGAATTATGTCAAAATTGGTTAAACAAAAGGATTTAAATATAATAAGGTAAAATTTGGGGATAGGAACTTGTTGAACTAAAAATGGAATTGGAATACAAGAAGAGGAGATGTGGGGAAGTCAAGGAAAAATGTTAATGAAAGATATATGTTTGCTTTTGGTTTTTTTTGTGTGTGTGTGTGTTTTGTTTTTTTTTTTTGTTTTTTTAATTCTTTTGAAAACTTCAATAAATATTTTATTTAAAAAAAAAAGATGCTGGAACTCCAAATCTCATGAGCCAAAGCCAGCACAGCCAGTGGCCAAGGGATGATGGGAGTTGGAGTCAAACAAAATCTGGAAGGCTACAGGTTCCCCATCCTTAACTCAAGGGTCAAAGATTTGTCTGTAGTATCTCTCAAAAACTCCTTCTTGGTGCTCAGAGCTGGATTAATTCTAGATGTGTGGGTGGGTGTTTTCCAAGCTAGGGAATGGGCTGGTACCCACCTCTACAGCATCTTAAAGTGACTATACAACTGGGCTGGAGACTGTTATATATATACAGTGGTACCTCGGGTTACATACGCTTCAGGTTACAGACTCAGCTAACCCAGAAATATTACCTCGGGTTAAGAACTTTGCTTCATGATGAAAACAGAAATCGTGCTCTGGCGGCGCAGCGGCAGCAGGAGGCCCCAGTAGCTAAAGTGGTGCTTCAGGTTAAGAACAGCACCTCCAGAACGAATAACCTGAGGTACCACTGTATCCTACTTTACCCCTAAGGGGTTTGAGGCAGCCTACATGGCTCTCCGCCCTGCCCCCTTTAATCCCACAAGCCTCTTTCCCCATTTTATCCTCACCACAAACTCTGTGAAGTAGTTTCAATGTTTTATGCATGCAGATAATGGCACTCTTTGAAGAAATTTAAATACTAGTTCCTAAGAATTCAGTCGTCATGCCAAATTCTGGACAATCGATAAATCGCACCAGTAGCCACTGGGAAAAGAAAAAGGGGTGGTCTTTTGAGGCAACGAGAGATGAACAGTGAGCACCAACCGTTGCTCTAATCATGTTAACCCATCTCCCCTCAAACATCTTCCCACAGCAGTAAAAACTACCTTGCATGGTTCCCAAAGAGAATTGTTGGTCTCCGCTGAATTCCTTCTGTTGTTGTGTTATCATTTAAACACAGGGGGATTTTCCTTGGTAAATTCTTAACAGTGCATTGCTTACAACTGCCCCTAACTTGAAAACTGTGGGTGTCCTAGTTCTGCCAGAAGAGATATAACGAATACCCTATGAAAAGCACCAAGAGCAGGTGGCTAGAAAGCTCCAGAGGATGAAACCTTGAGAAACAGAAGCATTTTAGAAGTGCAAAGAAAAAGAGGGAGGTTAAGAACGTTAAGAGCAGTCCTGCTGGATCAGAACAAAGGCCCATCTCGTCTTGTTCCCAGAGTAGCCAACTAGATTGCAAGCCTACAGGCAGAACGTGAGTGCAGCAACACTCTCCACTCTCAACCCCCACCAGAAACTGGTACCGTCCATCAGCCTTAGACCCCTTACAAGCAATAAGCCCCTTTGCATACAGTGGGATTTGTTGCCAAGTACACACAACCTACGATTACAGCAGGGAGAGCCAATGTTGTACCTTCAGACATTGTGGGTTACAGCTTCCATTCGCCCCAGCCAGCATCAATAACTGTAGGAGTTGTAATCCAGAACGTCTAGAGAGCACCATACTGACTATCCCTGAATTGGGATTTCAGGGTTGTTAACAGATGTAATGCAAGAGATCTGTGAATGGCTCCCCCAATGTTTTTTTGGAGTGTTTTAAAGGTTGAAGAGACGCGGGTGGCGCTGTGGGTTAAACCACAGAGCCTAGGACTAGCCAATCAGAAGGTTGGCGGTTCAAATCCCCGCAACGGGGTGAGCTCCCGTTGCTTGGTCTCTGCTCCTGCCAACCTAGCAGTTCGAAAGCACATCAATGTGCAAGTAGATAAATAGGTACCACTCCAGCAGGAAGGTAAACGGCGTTTCCGTGCTCTGCTCTGGTTCACCAGAAGCGGCTTAGTCATGCTGGCCACATGACCCGGAAGCTGTACGCCGGCTCCCTCGGCCAATAAAGCGAGATGAGCGCCGCAACCCCAGAGTCGGTCACAACTGGACCTAATGGGCAGGGGTCCCTTTACCTTTTGAAAGCTTAAAAGCAGCCACTAAGTCAGGGGGATGTGCTTTTGATTGAAGTAGGGAGGGTTATTTAATTTCCTCCTGCAACAATTAATGCCCTCCCAAAACTGCTACTGGCCAGCAAGTAAGAGTGGGTTGCAGGGGTAAGATATGCAGGCATATTATAGATGCCTCTGTATTTACCCAGGTAGGAGTCAAGAGCAGGTTCCTAGAAGAGATTTTTACAATGGGAGAACAACGCTGGGCGAGGGAAGGATGAACAACCCCTTTCCCCGGCACCACTGCTCTGTTCAAGCAAATGTTTATTACAGTCAACCAGCTATTAAAGAAGTACAAAAAGTGAAATCACAGCCTTGGAAGAACAAAGCTTAGGAACTAACCATTGTAGCAGGTCTAAGACATATTACAACATTCCAGTATTTTGCCTCTGATTAAATCACACACACACAACCCATACCAACACCATTGCTGTTTTAAAGGGGGTTTTTTGGGGGGGGGTGTCTTTTAAAGGGTAGGAAGAGGCAGCCCAGATCTTCCATGTCACTGTTGTTTCAAATCTTCAATAGCTTTTATACTGCAGCCAGAGAAGGAGCAGCTTCAGGGAACTTGCTTCTCCTACGCTGCCAGAAATTCACACACCCCAAGCTATTCTTGGTCCTTTGGCTTACGGGTGGAGTCCGAACACCTTTTGTAGCAGACTGTTATTTCTGGCGTGGAGGTGGGAGCACAGAATCAAGCTTCTTCTCTGCATAGCAGATGGAGCCAGGCTGGTTTTCTCTTGCCATGAGGTTCTTCCTGGGAGGAAGAGGGTTCAGCTTCCCAGTGATCCTTAGTCTTTTGGCCAATAGATGAAGCCGGAGTGAGCTTCTCTTCTGAAGACGAAAACCATGGATTCACAGTCCAAGTTTGAGAAAGGCAAATGTTAGTTTTGTGGTGTAGATGTTTGATGTCGTCTGCCAGGAAAGTTGCTAAAGTTATCAAAGTCACATAACTGAGAGGAATACAGTGTCTGGGAGTGAGAGTAGCTCAGTAGAACATGAGACACTTAATCTCAAGGTTGTGGGTTCAAGCCCACACAGGGCAAAATATTCCTGCATTTGCAGGGAGTTGGATTAGATGACCCTTGTGATTCCTTCCAACTATACAATTCTATGATTCTATGTCTAAAGGCACTGGAATATCTTTTTTTAAAAAAAACAACACCCCAATAATAAACAATAGAAAGTAACTTAAGCAAATTTGTAGCATCATTTTTTTATTTTTTCCCTTTAGAACTACAAAGGAAGCTAATTTATACAACACTAATTCAAACCATATTATCATCTTAGCAAAGATTATGGAATCTTTTGTGGGCTTTACAAGCCAAACTGCAGCATCTTAAGCAGCATATAAACCTCACTGATTCAAAAATAGTTTTAAATAACTGGAAATAAAAGCAAACAGCTAGGTTAAAAATCGTACTAAATGCAGTGGCTTTGAAATAAAAAGTGATGTATCACCTAAGGTTAAACTTTTAAAATCTAAAGAGTGTGTTATAAAATAATCAGATAACAGTTTTCTGTAGTTACAACTTTTTATTTTATTTTAATGCAACTTGTGTGTTGATGGAATTTCTGGCAGGTTGAACCAAAAATAAACTAGAATGACCACAAAAATGCAAAGTGAAGTCATGGAATGATTTTACTGGTTATCCATGAGGCCAATAAAAATCTTCCCTTTTCGGTATTAAAGTGTCGCTAGCAACATGCGAGCAAGCAGTATTATGGTTCAGTTTTAAATTTTTAGCCTGCACTTCAGGTCACAAAGCAATTTGTAGGGCTGTTATGTATTACAAGAATAAGCAGACACATGACCCTTCACAATGACCTGGACCTTTCTGAACTAACAAAGCGCTTTCCAGCTGAACCACTAGGTAAAAAAAGTCTTCACGCTTATAGTGGAGAGGATGTCAAAACGTCTCAGCATGGAACCAAAGCTTGCCCTACAGGGCAGCAACCAAATTTACAACAAGAAAACTGTTGTTAAATGAAAAAGCAGCCCTTTTTAAAAAAAGAAAAGAAAAGAAATTATGGGTACTGCATCGTACATGTTCAGAGACTTCGGGGGGGGGGGGGAAACCCACTTACAAACAGTGTAATGCTTTGAGAACTCAAAACCAAAAAGTGTTGATAATTTATCAGTTCAGGAAGGGCCATAAGCTCAGCGGCAGAGCAGCTGCTTTGCCATGTAAATGGACCCAAATTTAATTCCCAGTAGCACCAATCAGAAACCTGTTGCTGGGGGGGGGGTTCTACTTGAGATCCTGGAGAGCTGGTGCCTGTCAAGTGTATGCCTGGTTGTGAGGAACCTCAGCCCATGCCTCTCTAAACACCCCCTCAGTACTCTTCCTAGGCCACACCCCTCTCCATAGGCCACGCCCCTCATTGAACCTGCTCTGTTCCCTCCTGGGCTCTTTCGCCCGACTGGGAGGTGCACTTGAAGCAGCAACGATAATACGTGTTGCTTGCCTTCATAGACAGGACAGGTGAACCTCTAGCTTCTACATGGCTGGAATGTAGCCTACTGTACAAAGGGAGGTGTTGCATCTTGCTCCGCCCACTTTTGCCTCAGGCCTCAACCACCTCTGGCAGGTGACCCCGGAAGGTGCCTTACAGGGAAGTGCAGCTCTCAGGGCAAAAAAGGTTCATTGCCCCTTGAGGCACACAATACTAAGCAACATTACTTTGTGGTCTGGATCTATATAAAGGGGCTTCCTCTGGTTTCACCCACCACAAGCCCAACTGCCTGACATTTTACAGCCATTAGCAGTGTTTCTTTTCTGGGGGGATGCATAGCCCCTAAACATTTTGTGAATCTAAGTTTGGCCTCATTGAGGGCAGTATTTCAATAGGAATAGAAAAATGCGAGTACCCCAAAATGTGTTTTTTTTAGAAAAAAGGCACTGGCCATTAATACACATCATACGTGACCACAACAGAACAGCATGAAGTGTTGGTTTCTGTCAAAACTGCAGTAAGCCAGGTGTTGGGGGAAAGAATATTAGTCTTCCCCAACCTGGGGCGCTCCAGAAACTTGGAACTTCAGCTCCTATCAACCCCATGCTGGCTGGCGATGATATAAACCAGAGTTTTCCAAACTGTGTGCTGCGACACATTGGTGTTGGCTACAGCGTGTACGTGTGCCACGCAAACGCTCCCCACACAGCTCCTGGGGCTGGAAAGGGGTTAGTTCAACCTCTGCTTTGCTAGTAAAAGCAGGTTGGGAAAGTCTAAAGTAATTGGTAGCCAAAGTTACATATTTCTGAATCCCACAGATTTCAAAGTTAGAGGCTTCAGCACAGAGTTTTAACACTTTTTAAATTAATGGGGCTTTAAAAATCTGCTTGGTCATGGTTAAATCGTGCTGCGGTTTTGATTTGCTTCTTTTAAATAAAAAATAATAATTCCAAGCCCCAAGACAAGAAACGCAATATGGTTAAGGCAGCCTTGGAAAAACAATAAGCATATTACTGAACTGACAGATATACTTTACAGGTAAAGCAAGGTGGCAAAGTCCTCTGCAACAAAAGACTTGGATAAAGTTCCCCAAACATATAATAGTCTTTTTATTTTCATTTTTTGGTCAGACACAGTTGTGGCAAGTGTTTCCCAACAGGGTCAACACAGAATCTCTCCAGTGGAAATGAGGCAGGCATCATGAATATTCCAGATGGCACAAATGAGCAACGCAAGAGTTTTGTATTCCATTATTGCAGCCTGGCAGTCAGCCACATGTCTGGAGCAAACAACAATTACTTCTGGATAAGTAGCTGTCCAGTCCTGCTGCTGAAGTTGTCCTATAAACACATGAGTGGGCAGGCTGGGGGAAAATGGTCTGCAAGCTGGCAAGTATAAACAAATTTATCTGTAAGACTTGAGTTATGGCATTGAGTTCTTCCCAGCCATCCTCTATGCAATCAAAACTGATCGCTAAAGCTGTACTATGCAGGAGCCAATAAAAAAGTACATAAGGTGATACTGGGTGCAAAAAAGTTTAGCTAGCAAGTTCAGCTTTTGCTTTAATGGGTGGGGAGGATTTAGCCCTTATAATTTTGAAGTTATGTTTGACAGTGTGTGGGCAATGCCTGCTGACATCTCAGAAGACAGAGCATGTGCTAGCAAATTTCTCTTTTCTTAGCACAGAATCTGAACTGTCTGGGTGCAGATTTTAATCTTATGCACACCATCCTGCAATGATTAACTTTCCTCACGTAAATTAAAACCGAAGGTATCTGAGGATCTATAAAGTCACACCTCTCTACAACAAACCTTCTGCCGCCAGAAATAGCAAAAGCGAGTGGCTGAGACCATCTGCCACATCTTTCCATGTCTGCAAAGTTATGCACTAGAGCAGAGCTTTCCAAACTGTGTGTCGTGTGACACGTTAGTGTGTTGGCTGCAGTGTGTAGGTGTGTCACGCGAACGCTCCCTTGCGGTCCTCCCGGGGCTGGAAAGGGGTTAGTTTAACCTCTGGTTTTCTAGGAAAACTGAATTACTGCATCGCGAAATGATGCACGTCTAAAAAGTGTGCCACCAACATGAAAAGTTGGGAAAACTCTGCACTAGAGCAATGGGTGGGGAACCTTGGGATGGGTGCTGGGACAGACCAAATGCAGCCCCCCCCCCAGCTCTCTCAATCTGGCCCTTGTATTTCTCATTGGAAACAATGCAGGGTCAATGGCTGAATCAGAAAAATTAACCAAGAGATTACATGCATTGAATAATACAAATGATGTAGATGATTTCGTTGAAATATGGCGTCCTTTTATAAAAAGTATTTACTGATAACTCTGAAGAACAGCAACCACAGAAATCACAGATTGGACTTGGACAAACTTAACTAGACTGATCTGTCTTGGAGTGGGGAGGGGATTTTGTTTTTGTATCTTTTCCCTTTGTTGCAATTGTTGTTATATATTGGAAATCAATGAAACTATATATTTTTTAAAAATCTGGCCAGTAGAAGTCTCCCTAGAGTCCACATCCCTTACAGACCCTGCTTTGATCCCAACTCAATTGCTTTTGTTTGTTTGGAATGTGTCCTGGGGCAGAGATGACTCATCTCACTTATCTGTATGGCGGATGGATAAATGTTTGTGCATGCAGAAACCTCTGCGTGGAGCCAGAGCCTTTGCCTTCTGGCCCCCAGATGTTTGCCCATGACAGAATGTGGCCCTTAGGCTGAAAAAAAGAGAAAGCAGAAATGTAGGTATGTTACCTTTCATTGTATTCCAGCCCTAAGAATAGAAAGCCTTCCTGTTAAAAGAGATGTGCCTTCTATGAAATAAACTGCTAAATGTAAGAGGACAAAGCAAAACACCTGACGAAGGATAAGCCATGGCTGGTCTATGAGGTGCCTTCCAGATGTTGCCAGACTCCCAACCCCAGCATGGTCAATGCTCAGGGATGATGAGAGCTGGAGTCTGACCACATCTGGAGGCCACTGCATGGGCTATCTATGGCTTAAGCCAGTGATTTCCCCCCTAAATTAATGTTTAGGGGTACTCTCATTTTCCTACTCATATTGAAATACTGCCCCTCAATGAGGCCAAACTTAGATCCACAAAATCTTTAGGGGTATGAGTACCCCTGTGTCCCCCCATAAAAAAAGCACTGGCTGAAGCTATACTAGCTAAAACAAAACACCATAATATAGAAATATTAGCTCTCTATCTCTGCACCAAACTAGTATGGAAATGGGGGGGAAACAAGTTAGCTAAAATACAAGTGTACCCTCTTTAAGTGGCTTGTGGATTGCAGCATATAGAGGGCAGATCAACGGAATCAGAGCCATTGTATCACTTCTTGCCTTCCTCCCCTTAAACAGATGAACTGGAAGGAAGCAGGAACAATGCAGTTTGGTGCCAGAGTGCAAAGCTTTGCTTTATATTAAAAGAGAACAAAACAGGAAGCTCTGGGTTTACGTAACCATGCAAGGCACCGCAGTGACTGGCACCGCCTAAAGACCTGGAAAATGGCAAAAGACAGGCAAAAATAGCATTGAAATGGACAGAAGATGCCAGCTGACGTTCTGTTGTTGATGTACCAAAATCAGGCCATGACTACTGGAAAAACAGCATAACAGAACCAAATACTACCAGAGGTCTTGAAAAAATGTTCTCCAAACACTTAAAACCGTTATAGCACACTAACTCTGGAATATACATATTTACACATAAAGGAAAACAACCTACCTTCATCACAGGGTTGTGATGAAAGAAAAATGAAATAATAAAAATTCTGCTCAATTTTAAATCTTAAGAAGCATTACTGAGATAAGTTCAACAAAAATCAATGTTCCAGGTAAAATGGACTCCACAGGGCCTTTATGGAAAGAAACTGGCTAGTTCAAATAGATGCTGGTGACATAAAAGGTAAAGATAAAGGACCCCTGAACGGTTAAGTCCAGTCAAAGGCGACTCTGGGGTGCTGCGCTCATCTCGCTTTTCAGGCTGAGGGAGCCGCTGTTTGTCCAGAGCTCTTTGAAGAATATAATGTGGAGATGTCCTACAGTGTCTTCTTTCTGGTCAGAAATTATTGTTCATGGTTCCCCATGCTGGTAAAATGTGGACTAGATGAGATAACTGTTAGCTGGTTGACTGACCAAGCTCAAAGAGGGCTCACTAAAGGTTCCTCGTCACCCTGGGGAAAACTGGCAAGTGGGGTTTCTGTCCTGGGCCCATTGTTTTGCAACATCTTTATAAACAACTTGGATGAAAGTATTGAGGGGATGCTCATCAAATTTGAAGATGATACCAAACTGGGACGGGTAGCCAATGCAGCTGAAGACAGAATTGGGATTCAAGATGACCGTAACAGATTGGAGAACTGGGCCCAAACTAACAAAATGAATTCCAATAGGGACAAATGTAAGGTTCTACACTTAGGCAGGAAGAACCAGCTGCACAAATATAAGATGGGGGATAACTGTCTTGCCAGTAGTACATGTGAAAAGGATCTAGGCGTCTTAGTAAACCACAAGCTTAACCAGAGTCAACAGTGTGTGAAAGGGGGGGGAGGTGTGGAATTGATGGCTATCTCTATTGTTAATGTGAGCTGACAACGCTTTCTTTTCCCCCATTTGTTTTGTAAGCAACTATATACAGACAGAAAGATAATTTTCTTAGCATAAATTAGTGCAACTGCCTGAAGTATTTAAAAACTACAGCCAGGATACTAAAATCTGAACTCTCCACATACAGACCTCTCAATAATTGATTGATAGATGGATGGATGGATACACAGATGTGAGAAAACTCTGTACTAGACCTCAAGAAAATCTTGTCAACCTAAACTGAGAAACATCCTTAGGATAGCTCTCTAAAGAGCATCTCTAAGTTAGCATATCATCCTAGCTATGTCTTTAAGACACCGACAACTAGAAAATAGCAGGTGCCTATTTCATACCTTTACAGAGTTACTAGATAAAAAACATGCTGGCTCAGTAAAATAATCAAGGGAAGCATAATGCTTTGTTCTAAATCACTCAGAGAAAATTCTGCCTTTCCTCATGAAACTTCCATAAAATCTAAAAACATCTGCTTGAGATTTACTCCATACAAAAGGAAATTGGCTTAACGGACATCTTTTCTTAGAGGAGACTCAAAAAGTCCTGTTTCTGAATCACTTCTTTATAAAATAAAAATAAAAAATAAAAAGAGTCCATAAAATAAAATAAAAAGTATCAACACACAAGCTGCGAACTAAAAATAACAAAGTTAAATCTAGGCAGATGATTCAGTTATAAAGTGACATAACGTCAGGCCCAAGCTGCATTTTTACAATGCAAAATTAATTCCTGGACTCCTTGAAGTTGACTGGAGGACACATTCAAAAAGCTCAAGAACCTTTTCCATTTCTCTTCACTGTTTCTGAATCAAAATCACAGAAAGACAGCTATTGTCCAACAATGGAAGGCAGAGTCTTCAAGGATTCCTTTTCGCCGTGCTTACATTAACACAGACGTGTGCCATATTTATTTCATCTATATCCTGCCTTTCCTTCACAACAGAACTCAAGCTGACATACACCAGACACCCAGATGGTCTTTCTTCCATCCAGGCAGATCAACTGGAGGGCACCAGGTTGAGGAAGGGGGAGCTATAGCTCCCCCCCAAAAAAAATCACCAATAGTGAGCCTATATTGAGTACATAACAGTAATTTTATTAGTAAGTTACTATTTAACCCGTTGCTCGGTCCCTGCTCCTGCCAACCTAGCAGTTTGAAAGCACAACAAAGTGCAAGTAGATAAATAGATACCACTCCGGCGGGAAGGTAAACGGTGTTTCCGTGCGCTGCTCTGGTTCGCCAGAAGCAGCTTAGTCATGCTGGCCACATGACCCGGAAGCTGTAGGCCAGCTCCCTCGGCCAGTAAAGTGAGATGAACGCCGCAACCTCAGAGTTGTCCGCGACGGGACCTAATGGTCAGGGGTTCCTTTACCTTTATTTAACTTGGGGTAGGGAATAGGATCCAGCCAGCAGGTCAAATCCTGACCTCCCCCATCCCCTGCAAGCCATTTTGACAAGGGGGGGTGTTATTCCCCTGTCAATCACCTGATATCACCATGGCATCAGGTGACCCAACTCCAAAGAAAGGAATCAGGAGTGTTCTTGCACCAGGAGGCAAAGGAAGGTCCAGCTGCAAACCCCACGAGATTGACTCCGCTCAAGACGGGGCATCATATATTGCTGAATTAACCTGGGGAATTAATTACTCTGAGGCACCATGGAAAGCACAGCAAAGATTATACAAATCCATGCTGCCTGTTTTAACAAATGGCTGTTAGCCAGCACCATGAAGTAATCCAGACTTATTCTTCAAGTGTCTGGAAACCTTTAGCTGCTGAAACTGAAGACTAAATGACTAAATGAGAGGACCAAGGTTGCCACTATGCTGGGTTTGTTGGCTTCTAGTTTACTCTTCTTGATCCAAGTGGGATGGGTTCATGTCAGCAACTGGATATTGTCTTAGGTGGTACATAAATGGAAGGCAAAGACATACCCAATGAATTCAATTACTTGACAACAGCCATCAAGAAAATTAAACGAAACAGAGGGAAACCACATTGTTCAAACTCTCTTCCCCACCTCAGTGAGTCACCTGTGCTTTCCTCTCTCATCCCACTCTGATCCTGCAAGCTCTAATGCAGCAGCTACAGTGCTTCATTCTCAGCTTGTATTAAGCCCAGGTTCCCGATTACATCTAAATCAGTGAACTCTGGCTTAGTCAGTTAATAAATCAGGGTGATAAGCCAGAATCAGAGGAATGTTTGGCCCTAACATTCATTACTGGCTTTATAAACCATATAGTTTAAAAGCTGGGAATGATTGTGTGAACCAAGCTTAACCCTGTTTTTAGTGACTTTCTTCAAGAAACGAAAATGCTGCAATTGCAAGGGAAGAACCCAAGAATGTCTGTGTTCCTCGGAGTCTAACTTGTCATGGTGTACTTAAGGCCATTTTCTATGTCACTTTTAGATATAGCAATGGGGCACATGGGATGGAGGGCAATGGGTTAGTTCAGATGCAATCCCAAGCTGTGGTATGGGGCTTCGCATCCTCCTCTCCCTTCCCCTGACTGCCCCATCACTTTCAATTTATCGCCAACCCATAGGGTGCCCTCAGTAGCAAGCTGTGGTTTGCTCAGGGGAAACCAGTGTGCAAGGGGGAAAGCGAATGGGAGAACAAGGCTCACTCATACAGCACCGAATGATGTTTTGGCAAAATATTGGAACTAACCGAGGGTCATAGATATGCCAGAATCAAAACCAGTTAATCCTTTGCAGAGGAATGCGTAGTCCTTTGAACTGGGTCTAGATAGCAGCATCAGTGAACTGCAAACGCTGCAAGGAAATAAAAGCATTTCACATATTGCCAATGACTTTGAATCCAAAAGAACTTGGCCAGCAACTAGTACCATGAGCAGCTAACAGCTTTCTCGAGAAATTTAAATTAAGCAAAACCGCCATGCTTGATCTTTAAGTGATTTACCACCTACAGAAGTACCCCATCTTAGTGCTGCAAGATCAAATGTATTTTATTCTGTTGAGGAACAGCAAAGAGATTACCTCAGGCAAAATCCAGAGCAAGAAAAAGAAATCTCCCTATATCCTGACATGCAGGAACCTATCTATGATCTCAAGCTTTTCACCAGCCTTAGAGGCTTGTGTTTTAAAATGTACCAGATTAATATGAAAAGGAGAAAAGCAAATCACACTGATCAATGTGATAGGCTGCTATCACAGGTGCCCTGAAGGGTTCATCATCTTTAGGTACAAAGGATCTCAGAGACTGGCTGTGCTTGAATATTGAAACAAGGGCTCAAAGTCCCTGGGGAATTTCTAAAAAGACAAGCAGAGATGCTGAAAGCCAGGTAAGTCCAGGAGCCAAAAGGCTGGTGGCATATTTTTCAAAGATGCTAATGTCAGCAAAACTAATTCTGCACTTCTGGAAAATAAAGGAGTGTTTGTGTATGTGCTCTAGCTTTTTTGGCTCCCCCCCCAAAAAAATAAACCTTAGTGAAGATATCTACATTAGAAGGGGTCCATGAAGTGGCTATTGCCTCCTTGCGGGAGGGGCAGGTCCTGCCAGCCCTAACGGAGGTGGTGGCATTGCCTTCCCTTCAGAGGAACTCCCTGGACCTGGAAGTGTTGAATAACTACCACCCAGTCACAAATATTCCCTTGCGGTAAAGCTGCTCAAGAAGATGTTCAACAGCAGGCAGGCATGGAAGAAACAGGTTACACATTCTAGCTTCAAGCCAGCTTTGGAACTGAAACAGCCTTGGTCACCCTGGTTGATGCACTTTGTAAGAAGAGAAAGAGGGGGCAGTACGACTCTCCTGGTTCTCCTTGACCTTGCTGCTACTTTTTATCCTGCTGACCACAGCATCCTTCTGGACCAGCTCCAAAGGTTAGGTGTAGGGGGTACTGCGTTGAAGTGGCACTACTCCTACCTATGGGGCCTTGTCCATTGTGGGGAATGGGGAGCCACTGTTCGGTGCAATGAGAATTGCGCTGTGATGTCCCGCAGAGAACCACCTTAGAAGGTCACACCTAACTCTCCCTCTCTCCTCAATGTCTAACAGGAGAGGCGGCTGACCTGAACTGCTATCTGGGGCAACAGACTGGCTGTAAACTATGGATGCAACCTCTGCAGGTGCAGTTTGAGACACAAAGGTGAGAAGCACCAGATTGGTTCCCTGAATTTATGAGGAAATATTCAACTTGTGCACAGTAGTGCATGCAGGCAAATGGTGTTTGCCATATTCCATCTTCATGCATATGAACAGGGATGCTGCATGTGTGAATGAGTGAGGAGGGGCTACATGGACTTGCACTCCTCCAGACACTGGGCCAGATATGGGGAATAGGGCATGGAGCTTGATTTCTCTACACACATGCAGTCATCCAAAAAGATGTTGGCCAAACCTAGCAGCCAGAGAGATTTACTTGGAAGGGAGGAGACATGGAGACCTGAGTCTGCCTTGGAGAGGTCAGTTCCTGTTCTCTTCTCTCTTTTTATCACCTTCCAGGCAGTGCTCAAGCCTACATGAATCATAACCTTAGAGTTCTGAGTAATGCCTCTTGCAAAAGACTATTGGGTACAATTTGGGCTGAGAAAGTAGGAGTCGGAGGAGAAGTAGCCAAGTCCGTAGCAGCCCACAAGTGAGGAAAGGAAACTAGCTCTTGCCCTGTGCACGAATCCAGGTGCCAGACACCTATTTTTTAGGTGGCCCACAATATAGTTTTTCACACTGCAGGTGTCAGAAAATGCTGCAGACCCAAATGTCTTTCACCACCTCTCTTTTCTGTGCTGTCTTATGGAGTTTATTCTGGGTGCATAAAAAATTTAACTTCCAGATGGGTAGCTGCGAGGGATAGTTCAAGACATTTGCTGCCCAACGGAAAGGACAAGATGATGCCTCTCATTCCACAAACAGAAGCTGATGAAACTGGCAGTTTCTTCCAGCACTGGCAATGGACAGCATCTTCCACAGCACCTAAGGGCAAGAGGCCAGTTCAGGGGGATGCTGGCCCTGCCAAAACTGCCACCTGAGGTGGTTGCCTCTCTCTGCCTAACAGTAGAACTAACCTTAGTCTATTGCAGCAAAAAACAAAAAGTTTTGCAACATCTTAACGTTTAAGAAATTTATTGTGGACTGCAGACCGCCTCATTCAATGCGCACATCAGACGGTTGTGGCCTGTATGCAGTCCATTTTATCTGACGCATGCATTAGTTCATGGGTTGGCAAACCAAGGCACGGGGGCCAGATCCGGCCAAATTGCCTTCTATATCCGGCCTGCGGACCGTCCGGGAATCGGTGTGTTTTTACATGAGTAGAATGTGCCCTTTAATTTAAAATGCATCTCTGGGTTATTTGTGGGGCATAGGAATTCATTCATCACCCCCAAAATAATATAGTCCCCCCCCAAGGTCTGAGGGACAGTGGACCGGCCCCCTGCTGAAAACGTTTGCTGATCCCTGCATAAGTTGATATGGACTGCAGCCCACAAAAGTTCATAGAATCGTAGAATTGTAGAGTTGGAAGGGACCACAAGGGTTATCTAGTCCAACCCCCTGCAATGCATGAATCTTTTGAACCCATGACTCTGTCTAGGGCATAATAAATTTCTTAGTCTTTTAAGATGCCACAGGACTCTTAGTTGTTATTAAAAAGGGGGAAGCTAATCCCATTGCTTTTCTTGTCAGCTGTGGCACAGATACTCACTTGCGATATTTCCATCACAAAGCTTTTCACTTCAAGGCAGAAAAATGCACCATGATATGAGCAATTAATAAGTTCAGTTGGGGGTGTCAGGGTGCAGAAGTGCAGGACTTCAGAGTGCCCACAGCACAACACAACGGTGCCAAGAAAAATACTTCACAGGAAGCGCTGATACTTCTTAGTGCTGTCACTGCAACTCTGAAGACTTAATTTGACAGTAAAGAAAATATTATCCGGAATATGTCTAACTAATAAAAATTCCACTCTTTTGCCAAGTGGAAAAAAGTGTCCCTCTCAGCAATAACAAACCTGCTTCATGTAGGGCTGCAAAGCTAGACAACTCATTTAGTGTTAAGATCAACAAAAGCTTATGAATATCCATGGGGCCAGTTAACTTGGCTGGTAATTCCCAGGCAGTGGGGTGTCAAAATGATGAATGGGAACCTCCTTCAATAAGTTCCTTTTACTAGGTAATTTCCATGGAGGGTGTCGGGACATTTTCATCAGCCAAGGAAAAATGGGAGGCCAGTATGGTCCTATTTGAATTAATTTCGCCTGAGCCAGGAGGAATTTTCCTTGCTGCTCTGGCTACAAAGAGACCGGCAAGTAATTTTTATTAAAAGGTCCATGTCTGCCATCCAAAGTTTCTGTAATCCAAAAACTTATTTAGCACACATTTCATATATATGAGAGATGGAAAATTGTTTTTGCAGTACTGAAAAGAAAACTGTGAAATATTCCATAGGCATTTTAGTTCTAGAGATGCACAGCATTAAATTGTCCCTATTTAACAGATACAATACCAATTTTCTTACTTCACGTACCAATAACTGGTGTATAATGAATGTGCACAAACACTAGGCACAAGTACAATAGGATGCAATCGGCTGAAACTGCTGACAGCAAAACACAAAAGAAGGCATTCTAATAACTTTGTTAACACATACCGAGTTTTGAATCTCTGGGGGAAAAAATAATATCCAGAAGTTAAATTTTCAGTGAATACAAAGATGTGCAAAATGTTTATCGTTATTGGTGGGCAAATTTACAGTTACAATTTGTATAATGTGAGTCACCAGGCACCACGGGAATGCAGATTTTCTCACGCTGTGATCCCTTCAATCGGCGCCACATGTACCTCCTGTGTAATAAACGCTGGAGATCAAGCATATGACATTAAGGCAGGTTTTTGAAGGCTGCAGAGTATTCTGCGGTCTGCAATCTGTTCGGTCTTCTCAGCATCTATCAATGGCGACATTAATTGCCTGGAAAGCAATTAACGCAATTTAAGGGCTGATCTCCAGCCACCACCAAAATCCAGATCAATTCAGTGGTTTTTATTTTTTATTTTATGTATTTATTCTCTGAAAAGTACTGTACCCTATCGCCAGATAGGGGAAAAAAATATATAGATACCACGTCACCAGTAAGAACTATAGTTGGAAAATAGCCCAAGGCACCATGCCTTCACACGCCAACAGGATTTTCAGCACAGGAGTCTGCAGTGCAAGAGACGAACAAAAGGGATGACAAGCTGTAGAGACAAATTAACTATCCTCTGGTGGATGGCAACTTCTTTTGTCAGTCCTTGCTTTTTTATGTATAAATACACAGTGGTTGCAGAGATGGGAGCAAGAGCACAATTCTCTAAAAGTCATGGGGACTGAGGGAGAAGCCCTCTGTCTGTCTATCTATCTATCTATCTATCTATCTATCTATCTATCTATCTATCTAATTTACAGACCATGTTCTTCATAAGAAATACAGCAAGGTAGAATCCAACATACAAAATTGACTAGCTTTGGCTACAGCCACACCGTAGATCTGAAAGCACCAGGATGCCACCAATAAACAGTCATGGCTCCCCCAAAAGGATTCTGGGAGCTGTGGTTTGTCAACAGTTGTTAGGCAACCCCTACTTCTCCCTGCTCACCCCCAGCTACAAATCCCAAGAGTTCCCTGAGAAGAGGGATTGATTGTAAATCTGCTTGGACAACTGTAACTATGAGAAAAACAGGGATCTCCTAACAGCACCTCATTCTTTCTCTTCATGAATGCCCCTTTCTCTTTTTTTTGGGGGGGGGTGGGGGTGGGATAGCCATGCTGCAACATTATTCCTACCTCAATGCAAATCTTAACCACGGTTTACATTAATTGGCTGCCAGTTCGTTTCTAGGCCCAATTCAAGCCACTCGCATTGGTGTTTAAAGCCTTAAATGACTTAGGCCCTAAATAGCTGAAAGACCATCTAAAGATCTCCCTGGATGCTGAAAGCAGCGGGGGGGGGGGCGCGCTTCTTGGTAGCTCCACCTCCCTCAGAAGTTTGGGGTGTGGTATGGCCCAAGAGAGGGCCTTATCTGTGGCAGCCCCCAAGTTGTGGAATTCCTTCCCCCCAGAGTTGTGTCCGGCTTCTTAACCTGTAAAACTTTTGGAGGATGTTGAAGACACACCTCTTTACCCTGGCCTTTGGCCCTTGAGATGTGTGTTTTCAGGGCAAACCCTATTCTGGTGACTGTACTCTGGTTTTAAACGGTTTTAACTCTCAATTTTAAATTGTTGCAACCTGCCTTGGGACCTGCTGGTGAAGGGCAACACAACAATAATTTGCAAACCTTTGGAAAAGTATGGCAAGCAATGAGGGGTCGAGAAATACTCTGCTAATCGGGAATAGGCTTCTGTGAGCATCCTCTTCACCAAAACTCCATGTGCCATGGAAATAAAGCCATGAGATAACTGGGCACACTCAATTCACTTCAACTGGGGGTGCAGCTGTGAATGTGCATCTTTTTGCCCCCACCAGGAAAAGCTGTGATTTTTGCTGCAGCACATTTAAGCAAGACTCTCTCTCTGTCCTAAATTTCTAAGATTTCCCCATGGCTCAAAACTTGGCAGCTGTTGCTTTGTTGCATAACTGGAAGGGGAGGGAGGAAAGAGGTGGTGTCCATGCTCCAAAAGATGCCATAATTAAAATATTAATAACCTACCCAGCATTAAAGGCAGAATAATACAGTATTAATACAGCACATTTCATGAGTTGGATTTTCTGGACAGGGAAAGGATGCCTTCCACAATTAATCTATACGAATAGAGTCTGGAATTTGTAAAGATGCTAGATTCCAGAATACGGTGTATATCTTGTGTCCTTTAATCCTTTTCCGTGGCACACAGCAGCCACTAAATTAAGAAGCAATCTCACTCTAGGGATACGCTATATACATAATGTAACAGATACAAACCGTCTTCTTGACAGCTGAGGGGCTCTGTGTGCATATGATACCCGAATCTTGTTGTATACAGTTTATTTTAGACACAGTCCACTGCAACAGAAGACTTAAAGAAATCCTTGATGGATAGTTTGCTTTTACTCAGAAATATTTCACAGCTGGTCCCAAGTCTCTATGCAGCAACATATATGCTCTGAGGCAAAAAGCATTCCCAACATAGTCAGCTGTGTCTGTGAATGATGCCCTCTTGTTTAGAAAAGCCAAAACAGTGCTTTCCTGAAATCACATTAAGGAAAGAACAGTGTAATCTCTCTCTCTCTCTCTGGGCGTTAGTTCTTCAGGCAGCCCAACATGGTTTTCAGAATCTGCCTTCTTTTCCACCCATAGGAATTTTGCAACTCTGACTGATCCTCTTAGAAGCAACTCAAATTGGCTATGTGTGAAGGTGAGGAAGTCACCTGTAAATAGCCTCCTATGAAGGGGCAGGGAAATATCATGTAGCATAGCAAGGGCACACATTTTGCAGGCAGTCAAGCCAGTGTTCAAAATGAGCCAGGCGCCAGGTGCATTTTGCACCAGGCTTTCAACCAGTGAAGATATCTGGGCACCAGAATGGCGCCTGATCTCTCCACCATCTAGAGGCGCATGCCTGGGAATCATTGGTTTTGGAATCATATCCTGCAGAATTCTACCAGTTATGTTTTATCTGCACAATCAGAATGAATTTCTGGAACCAAAATGCTTTTTCTGTGAAGCCTCAGCAGCAACAATCAGTCACCATTAAGAAAAAGATGTTGGAATAGGCCAATGTACTGTCCCTGGATCAAGTGACTTTTCTTCTTAACCTAGGCTCAGAATTGTCATCTGAACTAGCCAGGTATTTTACTGAGAATCAATCACAGGAAATCCATCATCTGAAAAACTTTAGAGCTATATTGCCCCCAAATGGCAACTGGACATTCCATTTTGGCAACGATAAGCTTGGTTTAAGGAGCCATTTGCCCTCTAGCTTACATATCTGAGTTTCTAACACTAAGTCAGACATTCATGTACTAAGCTAATGTCCTAAATTCTCAGGTGTATGGTTCTGCACATGTGCAAGTAAATCCCCACATCTGTATACCATAAAAAAATGTGATGTGGGGATCGGGCTTTAGTCACATGCTGGGGTCCCCTACTATTCCTACTGAACCCCACAAAGAATGAAACATTATTACGGACTAGAATTTTTTAACACGCAAGGTGCACTACAGTCCACCTGCAATTTCAGTGGAAGAAAAAGAGGTTCCAGGGACTTTTTAAAAATATATATATAGCTTGCTGTGTGTTATCGACCTGCATGCAACATGAACCACCACAATTTGAAAACCCAGACTAAAATATAAACCTCCCATGAGCCGCCTTATCAGCAAACAGCCAACTGTCACTTATAAATCTTGTTTTGTCGGCTGGTGCAGCGGTGCTTTTTGTGTCCATGTGCGTCAAGAGAAAAATTATGGGTGTTCTGTTTTAGGCTCTGTGGAGAATGCAAGACAATGCCAGGGGTGATGGGGAAGGATCGCTGGTGTTGTTGAACAGCCCTCTATTTCTTTCCGCTAATGAAAGTGGCCCATAAATATAATGTCTTGTTGAGGTCAGCAACTCCAGACACTCTTGACAGCCAAGTAAACCTAAAAGGAGCAGGTAGGATGAAACACACAAGAGGCCTGGTCATCCTTTAAGGTGACAAACAACATTTTGCAAGTTTGCCCTGGTATCTTGTGCTGAACAAGTCTACTGCTCAGCCATACTGTCTTTTCCTTTCCTTTCCTTATTATTTATTAAATTTGCATACAACCCTTAATCCAAAGATACCAGGGCGGTTCACAGCAGGAAAATACAAACGAGAACACAAAATACATAATAAAACAAAAAACAAATTAATAGCCCCCTCCCACAAATGTATTTAAAAAGCCATACAGGCGGCGACCACGTTAGGCATGTCCAATTGATGTGATGGCTGACGTGCGGGTCCTTTTGGACCCATAAGACAGCAGAACAGGGGCGGGGAATAATGGGGTGTAGGATGCTTATACATGCTCCAGCAGGAACTGGAACCCCTGCGCAAAATGGTCCCCACCTGTACTGCCTACCTTCCTCGCAGTGCAGGGCCCAAGGTGACCCACCGTGTAAATAAAAACAAATGCAGCTTAAAAAACACAATCTTTTAAAAACTGATTAAATAAGTAAGTAAAATTAACAGCACTAAAAATTCTTAAAACCATTTTAAAGTACCAGGGGGACAGAAGAAGAATGTCCACCCTTAGAAGTCGCTGCCACAATAGCCAATCAGTGGCCAAAGGCCTGTTGGAATAAAAAAAAGTACGGTATTTGCCTACCTGCAAAAGGAAAGCAGAAAGAACCTAGCTTCCCATGGAAGAGAATTACACAATTTGGGAGCAGTCACTGGGAAAGCTACTATAAGAATTTAGTCTCTCTTCGGGCAAAAATTACAAATACTATACAATAGTTTGTAGAGAGCACTGCTGCTTTTTACTTAGTAAAGTGTTTTCAAAGCACTGTTTGAAAGGAGCATTTCAGCCATTCAATATTCAGCGAAGTTCTTACTTGGGCAAAGGGTAAAGGAGAAAGGGAAATCTTCACTATAGACTCATGTTGCAAAATCTGATTACCCAGCAGGAAAAAGGAGGTTGGCTTTAAAATCAATACATATTCCTCAAAACTGCGCTTCCAAAGTATACATTTTCTTTTTCTTTCTTTTTTATTGAGTCTATTTCCCACCCATACGCCCAAAGGAGCCCAGGCTGGCAACATGGGTTTCCTCCTTCCAGAGGACGCAGTTTTACTGATGACACCATTTTCTATATCACTTCATAGCACAGCCTAAACCTTTTTCCTTTAAATGGCATGGAATAGACATCACTAATTATATGAATGAACACATGAAGTGAAAATTGAACTTTAAGCTATTATTGCTGTTAGCAAAATTAAAGCTACACAGAGCTGCATATAGATGGGGTTGGTGGGCGTAAAGTAGTAAAATAATCCATCTTTGAAGAAACAGAAAAGAGCAGTTATTATCCCACTTCTAAAAAATGATACATAAATTCACTTGTAACTAGAGATTAATGGGAAATTTAGCCCTGTAGAAAACAATTAAAAACAACAACCACTCTTGGCAATCTGTTATTTCATCATTTGTCCTATACGATTAATAACCTTCCTTTGGGTTAATTTATATATTTAGTAGATCCCATGCTAATGTATCTTTTACATTGTGTTTTTAAGGTTTTTTTTTTAAAAAAAAAAATATCGTTCCCCACTTTGAGAATTCTTGTGAATTGGGGGGGGGGGGGGAAGATGATAAATTTTCCAAGTTAAGTAAATGCATACCAAATGATCCTTGATTCAGGACCAGTGTGAATTTGTTATATGTTATAACTTGTAAACTGAAGGTATACAAAAATCACTGTGGGTTTCCCCCCCCCCCCAAATATAAAAACTTGAACTAAATCAGTTTTAAAAAATAAAAGAAAGAAACATAGATCTTGGTTCTTTGAAGAATCCTTAAACATTATCTGGTTTTAAATGATATCTGAATACAACAACTAAATATCAAAGTCTATATTCACAATCTATTTAAACTGAATCCAAGACTATCGCACACTGAGTGGTGTTCAACTAGATTTTACTCAGAGTAGACTCATTTGCATTAATATACGTGACTAAATTAGGTTCATCGAGTTCAACAATGGGTTTATTCTGAGTAAAACATACAGTGGTGCCCCGCAAGACGAATGCCTCGCAAGACGGAAAACTCGCTAGACAAAAGGGTTTTCCGTTTTTTGAGCTGCTTCGCAAGACGAATTTCCCTATGGGCTTGCTTCGCAAGACGAAAATGTCTTGCAAGTTTGTTTCCTTTTTCTTAACACCGTTAATACAGTTGCGACTTGACTTCGAGGAGCAACTCATAGAACGCAGTGTACATAGTAGCCTTTTTTGAGGTTTTTAAAGACTTTGGTGATTTTTGAAGCTTTTCCAAAACTTCTTTTGCAGCCATTTGGTAAGTTAAGCTTTTAAAACTTTTTTTGGGGGGGTTGGATTTTGGGTTGGGGTGTTTGGAATTCAAGGACTTGGTGTTGGGGAGGGGTTTGCAAGAATCTGGAAGCTTGTGTGTGTGTTTTTCTGCATTTTTATGGTTTTCTGTGACCATTGGGGCACTCTGCTTTTTTTAAAAAAATATCTGGATTTGAATTTCTGTGTGCTGGGTGGGTGGGGGAACAGTTGGGGAGGGGTTTGCAAGAATCTGGAAGCTTGTGGGGTTTTTCCTGCATTTTTATGATTTTCTGTGACAATTGGGGCACTCTGCTGTTTTTTTAAAAAAAATTCTGGGTTTGAATGTTGAAATGCTCTTTACAGTATGTGTTACTTTAAAGAGCACTTAATAAACTCTTGTACCAAATTTGTCTTTGTTTGGACTTTTTTTGACCATAGGAACGCATTAATTGATTTTCAATGCATTCCTATGGGATTTCATGCTTCGCAAGACGAAAAATTCGCTAGACGAAAAAATTCGCGGAACGAATTAATTTCGTCTTGCGAGGCACCACTGTAATTTATCCATTGCCATTACACATGAATCAAGCCTAACTATGGTTTTGCCATTCATGCCTGCCATTCAGGCTTGAGGGAAACACTAATTCCCTACCAAAAAACCCTCATTTGATCAAATCGTTGTTTGCTGTTACATCCAAATCCTGCAAACAATGGCTTGTCTGAAACGGAACTGGAACCTGCAATTGGAATGGATTTCCAGTTCCAGGATGAAGAGTAACTATGCACAGTTGAGATGTAACAGCAAACTGTGGTTAGACCAAACCAGCGAGTTAAGAAATTGGGACTGTAGGAAGGAAGCACATGTCTGTGATTACTATTAGTATTACTATTAATATTACTATCTTGGCTGAGAGTCCTGGAAGACCTGCTCCCTGCCTTGCATGCCTTTTCCCACCTAGCCTGGGAGAGTGGTGCCTTGACTGACTCCAGCTACAAGAGGTGGACAGACTATTGCGCTGGGATATTGTTTGTGGAGGGGGGCATTGTTGGGGGTTGTTTTTGCTATTATTGATTTTAGGTTTTTTGTATCTTTCTTTTAGATCTTATGATTTTTGTGGAAATTTGGTTGTATATTTTTAACGACTACTTTAGTTATGTTGGAACTGTGCATTTTTTCATGTTGTGAGCCACCATGAGCATGGTTTGAACTATGGAAAGGTGGCATACAAATAAAATTATACATTATTATGCATTATGTATTATTATGCATTACACCATCAGCAGGTTTCAGGGTGTGTAACACGCATTTCAGATTCGGTACTAAAAACAGTTAAAACAAATTTACAGTCATGGAAATAGGTTGAATCCTGGAAACACACATCTCAGGTGTAAAACACCAGGCTAAAGAGTTGCATCTTCAGCATCTGCTGAGAACTACATAGTGAGGGTATTGAATACATCTTTGTGGGAAAGGAATTCCACAACTTAGGGGCTGACACAGAGAATGTCGTCTCCTGGGCTGCCACTCTTGACCACCTCTGAACTTCTGAGGGCAGCAGAACTACCAAGAAGGCCCATTCTGATCCCAACACCAAAGATGAACTGTAGGGAAGAAGATATTTGGGACCTAAGTCATTTAGGGCTTTAAAAACTAGCAAGAGCATCTTGAATTCAGCCCAGAAATGCAGCTGTTTTAGAACAGGGTTATATGAATTAAAATCATGGTCTTATGCTAAAGGTCCTATAGTCTGCGAGTTAATGCTTGCTTTTATATGTAAAGTAAACAAACTAGAGACAAAAAACCCCTCAATTTTTAAATCAAATGTTATTGGGATTACTATGAATATAGAATGTCAACCCAACAGTACAGGTGTTTAATTTCTGTATCATGGTGTGACACTAAACCATAAATACAAGTAAAAGCCCTACTAGGTATACTTTCATTCTAGTAGCAATCAATTAGTTTACATGCCTATTCAGAAAAAAAAAAAAGTTTTACAAATCTGGAAACTTAATCACTAACTGGTATAAGCTGACCATTTTATTCTATATAACATAATAATTATTCTAGGATTGGTAGATATGAGGTAACTCTTGAGATAGCTGAAAGGATGATTCAATCTAATATAAAAGCAGTTAGTTTTGCTAATCGTAACACAGTACAGCATTTTAAAGTAGAATACGACTTTGTTACTGGTTAAATGAGGCAATGAAATAAGCAAGTAGCTTATATAGAAATTGCCAGCTTCATCAATGTGATAAGCAATGAAGCAGCTCAGGCAAAATACCTTAAACATGTTTTGGAAACAAGGCATGAAATATAACAATGTCATAACAGGAATGAATACAAGACAAGACAGCTTTTTAAATGGCATCATGCTAAACAGGAAAGTACGACGATGAGCTTTTCCTCACTGCCAGATTTATAATTACACAGCAGAAGAAACAAATCTCACCAGCATGTTAAAATAAAATAAAAAAGACCAAGCAAAAACATAAAAGTCATGAAAGTCAAGAATCGTCCTCAGTGGACAAAAACAACACAGCACTGCTAATGTACTAAAAATACTTATTTCTGTGAACTGATGTTTTTTCTCCTGAACAACCTTGAGAACATCCCAAATATACAGATAAATCACAAGTCTGGATAAACAGGAGTCCATTTGCAATGTGGAAATAGTAGAGGACCACAAAGAAGACAGTATATCCTTGGCTTCAAGATTTCAGTCTTAACTGGGAAGAGCAAGCAAGCCAGAAAAAGTTACCAGAGTGGAATATATGGAGGCAGGGCCTAGGCAGAGATGACCTATCTAGTTATTTTTAGTTGTGAAACCAACCTAATGAGTAATAATTTGGGGTCCCAATATTTAAACTTTTCTTCGCTTTAGGTTAACAGAAAATAAAAATATTTGGAAAATTAGCATACACTCATGCACCCCATTAAAGAGACTACAGCAGGCTCCCAAGTATCTCAGATTTCTTGCTGCATGTTCATTTGGATTGCCTCTTGGCCAGGGTACTTAAAGATGAATTACTATCCAGAAGGAGCTGCAATTGTACATAACACACTGGGTGCCTCATATCTTCCTGCCTACTATCTTCTTGAGTTAGACTACCATCCTAAAGTTACAGTAGAAGAAGAAGAAGAAGAGGAGTTTGGATTTGATATCTCGCTATATCACTCCCCTTCAGGAGCCTCAAAGCAGCTAACATTCTCCTTTCCCTTCCTCCCCCACAACAAACACTCTGTGAGGTGAGTGGGGCTGAGAGACTTCAGAGAAGTGTGACTAGCCCAAGGTCACCCAGCAGCTGCATGTGGAGGAGCGGGGAAGCGAACCCGGTTCACCAGATTACGAGTCTATCGCTCTTAACCACTACACCACAACATCTGCACACACTGGGCTGTATCTAACACTGCTGCTCAGTATGGACCCATTAAAATTAATAGCTATGACAATCTTATGTTCCTTACTTTTTTCTTCCTCCTTTTTTCTTTTGTATCATCATCAATATTCATCCAATACATCAAAGAAGTTTTATAGAGCTTTTGGATAAAGGCTCTTACCATTATCTCTCAAATCATAGAGCAATCAGTAACACCAGATCCATTCTTGGCCTTGCTTTCGACAGAAAGCAATGCAGACACCAGGGTATCTCCAAACACCCTGGTCTTTCTATTACTAGTTGTGGCAAGAATATCAATAGCCAGTCAATGGAAATCTTGCTCACCTTCCTCAATTGGTTATTGGTTTGGTAAGGACTGGGATATAGCTCTCTCTAAGCATACTACATTAACACAGAAAAGCAACTAGGGGAGAATCTAAATCAATCATTTTTACGTCATGTAGATATGTTTGTCGGTCAGTTGGTTTACGGTATAAGGTGGTGTCTATACGCCCATCCTGTATTTTTATAGTAGTGTCCAAAAAATGTATTTCTTGCATAGATTGGTTCATTGTTAATCTATGCAAGAAATACATTTTTTTTGACACTACTATAAAAATACAGGATGGGCGTATAGACACCACCTTATACCGTAAACCAACTGACCGACAAACATATCCACATGCTTCTAGCTACCATCCCAAACAATCCATTGTATATAGCCAGGCCCTACATTACAGCTGCATTTGTTCCAACTCTACAGACAGAGAATCTCACCTAAGAGATCTACAGCAAACCTTTTTAGAACTAAAATATCCGCCTGATGAAGTTAGACAACAGATCAACAGAGCCAGACTGATACCCAGAGAGAACTTGCTGCAAGACAGACCCAAAAAAGAAAATAACAGAACACCACTAGTAATCACATACAGCTCCCAAGTTAAAACAGTTCAGCGCATCACCAGAGATCTACAACCTCTCCTAGACAATGACAGTTCTCTTTCTCAAGCTCTGGGAGAAAGACCTTTCATTGCCTACAGACAGCCACCAAATCTTAAGCAACTCCTCATCCACAATAATACAACAACCAGAGTTAACATGAACATTGGTACCAGAGCCTACAATAAACCCAGCTGCCAACTTTGCTGCCACATACACCCAGACAACACCATTACTGGCCCCAACAACATCAAGTATACCATCTCAGGACTATTTAATTGCTCATCTTTTAACATTGTGTATGCCATCAAATGCTAACAGTGCCCTTCAGCTCTCTATATTGGACAAACAGGCCAAACCCTATGCCAAAGGCTAAATGAACATAAATCTGACATAAGGAATCACAAGACAGAGAAGCCAGTAGGAGAACACTTCAATCTCCCAGGACATTCTATACAAGATCTCAAAGTAGCTGTCTTATGACAAAAGAATTTCAGAAATAAGACTGGAAAGAGAAGTTGCTAAATTGCAACTTATTACCAAACTTAAAACCAGGAAGAGACCTGGTCTGAATAGAGACATTGGATTCTTATCTCATTATACATGATAAAGCTATTTTTAGCCATCTCACCCCTTGCTTTTTCCTGTAAGACCAATTGCAGTCGCAACAGTCGTCAACAGGTTTACCACACCTATCAGCCAATCACCCATTCCCACCACCCTTCTGGGTAGTACCCCTCCCCACCCTCTCACTATATACCGTGTAAGGGTCTGGTGACTTCTGTTTCAGTGTATCTGAAGAAGTGTGCATGCACACGAACGCTCATACCAATAACAAACCTAGTTGGTCTCTAAGGTGCTACTGGAAGGAATTTTTTCATTAGTATATTAGTTAGTTTAACCATCTATACAATTCCCCTTTATTTCACAGTCTTCAACAGTTGGGAGTTCTTGTTTTCTTCATATCAACGCTCAAGCAGCTACTAAGAGATGCACCACCAGTTCTCATGCTCCTTTAATTTTAATGGGTCTACTCAGAGGATAACTTAGAGGGATACAACCCACTGCTTTCGTGGAGGTAGGGGTAATCATATCAGCTTCCCACGTGCATCCAGCCTTGCTGCCCACAAATCACCAGCTCTCTAGCTCCACTGTTCCCACACCTGTCTTCACTGCAGACAGGAGAGACAGCACAAGCACAGGGAACAGACTTTGCACAGCAGCAGGAACACTGTCGGTGGAGAAGTAAATTTTGATATATCAAGAAGAAAGGAGACAGGCGTTCTGGTAAAGGAGACTAAAAGAGAATCAGGAAGAATAGACGGAGCTGACAAAGGAAGCTGGAACTTCTTGGATGCATAGGAGAAGAGGGATGGCTTGCAAAAGCAATGCATGGCAAACTCTGAAAGACATAAATTACCTAACAAGTCTTAAAAAAGGAGCACCACCCATCTTTTCTATGCAAGAAATAAGAACTATTTCCACCTTATGCAACAGTAATATGTATGCAATTGTTAACACACATTAAAATTAAAAATATATTTTTAAATATTGCCATACTCTCCGATTGCATTTGGCCTCGAGACTGTCTTTCAAAAAGGTTTGGATACATTTCCATTCTCTCTAGAAATGGTACAGCCCAAATCCCTACAACCATCAAAGCTAGAAGAGAAGCCCAAGACCCATTATCTTTGCTGAGCCTTCTCCCTCCCCAATAGCTCCAACCCATCCCAATTTTCCCCAGCCTAGTGCCTAGAGCTACCACCCCCAACCTGGTGACCTCCAGATGCTTTGGACTACAATGTCCATCAAACGCAACCAGCATGGCCAACAGTCAGGGTGATGAGAGCTGGGGTCAAACCACAAGGTAGCCCCCCATGTTCCCTCATCCCTGGCCTGGAAAAACACGTGAGGAGGTCAATTGTCTTCAGCATACAAACTTCAGGAATTAAATATCAGAAAACAACCTGCTGAAGAGGGGTGATCCTCAGCTTTCCTCCTCCTTATACAAGGCATTCAACGGAATACATCCTTGTTCGCTCAAGCATTGGCAAGCTCTTGCATCACCAGCTCACTTGCTTTTGGTTATCTGCTCTTGGCCTGTATGGTGTGTGTATTTCTTATATAACTTTATTATGTTTCATTGTTTAAAATTATCGTTCACTGTGAAGAGGACAACTGCACCTCTTAGGAAAGAGAGGCAAAACCTAAAACAAGGGGCCTTTGCTCCTTCAGATGTTGTTGGACTGCAACCTCCATCATCGCTGACACAGGTTGTACTGGTCGAGGCAGACAGAAACCAACAAAATCTGGGAGTGCTAATGGTTCCTCATCCCTGGCTTACGATCAACCGTACAGAAGGCCTGATCTCATATACCTACCAAGTTCTATTAGTGGTAGCATACAGTGCACAGTTCCCTTTTAAAATATTAAATGGCAGAGTATACAATTAAGAGGTCCTTCAGATACCCTAAGCCCGAGCTGCTTAGGTCAAAACCTAAGGGTCGAAAATTGCATTTTGAATTGCGCTCAGAGATAAACAGTATAGCAAGCTGAAGGGACTCAACACTTTCCAAGAATAAGAGTACAGATAGATTATCTACAATTCAGAGGTCAGAGTTTCCTTTGCTGAGAAATTCTTATGCTTTGCTTGTCTCTAAGGGAAGTTTTTAACACTGACATTATGTTTTAAAGACCAAGAAACCAAAATTACGTTTTAAAAACCTCATTATGACTTTGGAGAGGCTACTTCATTTTTAAAAAAAAATCACAGGGCTTTTCACCGTATCATCTGGCTGGACAACGTTAGCAACAAGAGCCGTGCCACAATCATGAATATGCCCATTGTCATACTTTCCAGTTGATGTTAATGAAATAGGAAAAGTCAGTTGTGTCCTCCTAATGAACAGTATATTTCCAATGACACCTTTGATGTTGAACATCTCACTTGTGTGCTTGAAAACCATTAACTCCAATATATCCATACACGGTTGTATCTTTTATTTAGTCCACATGCTAAATCTGTCAAAATTACCTCTGATTTTCACCTTGTGTTTGACCCAGTTCAATGGCCAGTAAGATTAATGGAATGGTCCCTTCCCTTACTGTCATTCTTTTGGTTAGCTTCCATGGATAAAATGCAAATACTAAGGAAGTAACAGCACAATTCTAACTACATCCATTCAGAAGTACCGGTAAATCATATTCAATTCAGTGAGGCTTACTCCCCAGTAACTGAAGTTAGGGCTGCAGCCTAAGACAGGAAAAGATGACCAAAATGAAAAATATTGAATACTGCTTGGCTATTAATAAGAAATTAAGCTTTTGTCAATGGTAAAATTATTCTTTCCAGTTATTTCTCTGGATGGCTGCTGAAAAAAAGATTTATGATGTACTATTTTATTAATATCTTTGATAAAAAAGAGAAAGAGATAAACTTGATTTCAACAAAAGCATACACTAGCAGGTGGTGACTGCTCTCTCAACTATGTTTTGTGAACTTTAGGATAACATTTTCCTTTTCTTAGAAAGAGAGCAAATAGAAGAAAGGGGGGTTCTTCTACAAGTGGATGTCTGCATACGGAAACCATTTGCTGCAATTTAGCAACTGCATTATAATTCTGTATATTTTTCTATTATCAGATGAAAACAGTCTCTGCAATTTTAAAGTACTGAAAAAATACTAACAAAGCACAATAGTTATTGTTTCAATTGAAAAACCAGACCCATTACGTGGTGTTTATTTTTTCTGAAGTGAGCAGTGTTTAGTCTTACAAAGTTGTATACTGGATTACCTTCCTCATTTCCAAACTCTGAGGTTCCACACTGAGCTCCCAGTGAATATATCTGGAATCCTAGAAATGCTACTACAAGCTAATACTAAAGCCTTCAAAAGTGCCAAAGCATTCATTAAAAAAAAATACTCCACCATTCCCCAGAAATAAGCAAATCTCAAATGGGCTTCAGCTGTACATCAGCTTTCAGATGACGTCATAGAGGACTGGATACCCAATTTCCAAACCCATTGCAAGTTACAGTGGAGCACAATTCTTATATTTTAATTCAATTCCAATAGACCCATCTGCTACCTTTTTATTTATTTTTTTTGCTGGGGGGGGTGTTCAGTTATGTAACCCTAAAAAAAATGAGTTTCTTATTAGGAGTGTCTTTCATTAAATAAAATAAAAGATTGCTCTGGCTTACTTGTATATGCTCAATGATAAAAACATCCAGAAAAATATCTCTGTGCACAGAATGTGCCCCAAATGACACAGTCCCTTTTTATGTGGTGCATAAAGCACATGCACAGCACAAGAAAAGAAGCTGTTCAGGTTTCATTGTCTTCACATCTTTTAACATTACACTGGCTATTCCCCAAAACACCACTAAAGTGGAGTGGAGGGGCACTTTTATTGAAGGGGGAAAAACACAATTACAACTAAAAGAAGAGACAGAGAGGGTTGATGCTAAAAAAGTGGCCAACTGCAAGATATCCTGGCAACGCAAAACAGGAGAATTTGCAAGAGGTTGCCAGAGGGAAGCTTATCTTGGCCTCCAGGGTCCCAACAAAAGAAGCCTGAGAGTAGCACCTAGACGCCAGGTAGCATCCTCCCAGGGCTGAAGCCAGCCTCCCCACATCCCCTTACCTGCTACCGGGGAAGCCAGAGAGGCCGGCAGAGACAGCAGCAGAGGCAGCAGAACCGGGAGACCCGTCGGAAGCACCAGGCGGCGGGCAACGCACCAAGGTGGACCCGGGCAAGAGAGCAGCAGCGTGACCAAGGCAACCATGAAGCATGTCATCCCATCCATGGCAAAGCCAAGCATCAAGTCATCATCTCGGGCCCCCCGCGCACCCCCCAGAAGAAAGAGCCGGGAGGCCTCCCCGCTTCCTCCTTGGAGCATCCAACACCGGCAGGCAGGCGGGCGGGCGTCAGAGGCATGGGGAGGGGGTTACAGTCAGGCGCCCCCCTCCCCGGCTCTCCAAGCCGAGTCAGAACCACCACCACCACCCAAATATTGTTGTGAAAGAAGAGGGGTCGGAGCAGAGGGGAGAAGCAGGTGGAGGGGGGAGAGATGGAGGGAGGCTCCGAAGAACAAGTGGGGGGAGGCAGGAGAGAGAATCAAAGTGAGAGCCTGAACTATGGAGCGGGAGGAGGAGGAGGAGGAGGAGAAAAGGGGAAAGGGAGCCGAAACGGAGGGGTCGGAGTGAAAGGAGAGGCGATCCTCTTAATGAGAGGGGAAAGTGGATCGGAGTATCCCGTTGCCGGGAGATGCGGGGGGAGGGTGGGAGCGGGAAGGCGTGGGAGGATGGAGCCGGAGCAATTGCAAGAGATGGAGAGGAGGGGGGGAGCCTGCGCTGAAACGGGGAGGGGGGGATGCAAGGCTGGGGGAGAGAAAGAGTGGGGGGGGGGAGAGGGAGGTCTTGCACTGGGGTGGGGAAGAAAGGGAGGTGCACACAATTGCAAAGGGGGGGATCTAGAGAAAGGTCACATGAGAGGTGGGGGGGGGGAGAGCTGTGCGTAAAGGGAAGGCGAGAGCAGGGCGCCGAAAAGGGTTGCCAAGGAAGGGTCTGTAATGCCAGGAGGGGAGCAAGCGGAGGAGGAAGCGGCGGCGAGTGGGTCTGCGGCGGCTGGGCCGCGGCTCTCGTCTTCTTCCACAAGCCGGAGGGAGCGGGAGCAGGCAGGCTGGCCGGCTGGCGGGGCGCTGCTGCCGTTTGCTGCTTGGCCTTTCCCGGCTCTTCACGTGGGAAGGCGGCGCTGGCTGAGGGGGGGAGGCTTCGGCGGCGCTGTTGCTAACGGGGAACCTCCCTCCTCTTCTCCTCCCGGCTGCTCCCTCCTCCTCCTCCTCCTCCTCCTCCCCGGCCCCTCCTCCGAGAAGGAGCCCGGCCTCCGGCTTCCCGGCGGCGCTCCCGGGCGGGAGGGAAGAGCGCGGCCGGCGGGCGAGCGAGTGAGGGGAAGGAAAGAGAGAGCGCAAAAGAGCTCGGAGACTGGAGAGGGCAACACCTGCGCGCGAGCGAGCGAGCGTGTCTGTATGTACGCGCGGGCGGAGAGGTGGCGCCCAGCTTGGAAGGCGCGCGCGCGCGGCGCAACCAACTCCTTGGCCGGGCAGTGCAGGGCGAGCGAGAGCGCGCCGGGAAGGAGGCGGAGTAGAGGAGACGTTTTCATTAACAACCCCCCCCACCCGTCCGCCTCACAACTTGGGGGGGGGGAGTGGGGAAGGCGGGCTCCTAAAGGGGGGGCGCGTCGTGATGTCACCCGCTCCGGCTCCGCCTCTCCTTCCTTCCCTTCTTCCCCGCTGCGGTTCCGTGCGCTGCGCCAAGCGGACGCGGGGCACGGGAAGGAGTCGGGAGCGCGCCGCGTGGGGAACTGGGGGTTGGGGGGCGCCCTTCAGCTGCACGCAAGGGAAAGCGGGAACCTCCTCCTTGCGGGGCGACGGTATTCTCCGATTCCCCCCCCCCCCGCGCGCCCCGATGGCGGCATCCCCGGCATCGTCCCCTTTCCCGCCCAGCACGAGAACAAAAGGCCTCCGAGGTCCTCTTCGTATGCCGGCAACGCCGGCGCGGGAACCGAGAGGCATCTTTGCGGCGCTGAGTTGTTCCTCTGCCGGGCCAGCCTCCCCAGCCGAAGTCGATTTCTCTTCCCCGTCTTCTGCCGCCGTGCCACACATACATCACAGCGAGGAGGAAACGGAGCATTGTGCCGGCATTCGTCCCTTCAGATACATGTCGCCCTCGATAAAATAGAGGAAATTGTAAAGTGGCTCTGTAAAAGATCACATTTCTAGCCTGTCTGCTAACAGGAAAAGCTGAACGTAGCATCGGAATGCATGGCTTTGTAGGCTCCTTACCAGCCATGTTCTACATGAAGCTGTATGCTCTTCTCACTAAAGAAATAGGCATGGTCCAATCCTGCTGCTGTGTGCAGAGAATTGTTGCATTGGCACCTCTTTAACAAGTGGCATAGGCAGTGGGAGCTGGCACATTAGGGCAAATGGGGCACTGCCCCACTGACTCAGCCAGCCCCCATCTGCCTGCCTTCATATACAGTGGTACCTCGGGTTACAGACACTTCAGGTTACAGACTCCGCTAACTCAGAAGTAGTACCTTGGGTTAAGAACTTTGCTTCAGGATGAGAACAAATTGTGCTCCAGCGGCACAGCAGGAGGAGGAGGCCCCATTAGCTAAAGTGCTGTTTCATGTTAAGAACGGACCTCCGGAACGAATTAAGTACTTAACCTGAGGTACCACTGTATACTACATGTCCAGGGGTTATTGGCCATTCGCTTCCTTTTCCTTGGTCTCAGTTTTGCCCTCTTAGAAATCAGCAGGGAAGAGGATGGGGACAGAACTGTCTTTCATTGGCTCTGGCTCCCTCTACTGTTGGTCTCCATTCCTTCTGCCCTACCAGCCCTTGGGTACCAGCCACCATTGCATAAAGCATCAAATTGCCAAGCAGCCTCCTCCATGAGAGGTCCGGAGGGTGGCAACACGAGAATGGGCCTTTTCTGCAGTGGCTCCCCATTTGTGGAATGCTCTCCCCAGGAAGGTTCAGCTGACGCCTTCATGATAGACCTTTAGGCACCAGGCGTAAACATTCCTCTTGTAGCAGGAAACCCCCCCCCCCATCATTCAGTTTGTACAAACTTCACACAAACTCACACTCACACACTACATACGCTACGCTTCTGTTATAAATTCATAGAAAATCAACCATACATCGGATTTGCACTGTTCCACTTTTATTTTACTCCATGAAGGAAGGACTACAAAATGGGGAAGGTTTGATACAGGCCAGCCATAATCCCTTCACCATCCCAGCACATCCACAGGAGCCCTGCCCAGTTGCTATGCCAACCCTGATGGTCCTAGACAGAAGACAATCAAGATCACAAAGAACTTGCATATGGGAGTGGATTCAGCATGGACTGAAACAAAGGACAATGATCAGATCTTCCCTCTGGGGGCAGGAAACTGCCGACTCCCCTTTGTCTCCTGGAAGTGACTCGTGGGGAGGGGGAGAGAAGGGAATCAGCCAGGTGACAGGACACTCAGGTTACCACCACAACTCCTCCCTCAACCCCTCCTTTCTGTAATGTATGCATGATGTTTCTGGGGGTGGGCTTGACCTACAGGGTGGGAATTTCAAAAGTTTTTATAAGGTCTTGCACACCATCTTTCTGGGTCTTTCCTCTCACCTGCAAGTGAGGGGAGCACCCTGTCGCGACAGTCTTTCTTCAATAAAGACCAAGCCTACAGGCTGCTGATTTGCTTCAATTTACTCTGGTTGGTGTCTTTACCTTTTGTCCAAGGGAGCCCTCGGATTTTTCCGGTAACACTCTACAACCTGGCCTCAAGATGATTGACATCCAATGCTCTTCTAAATGTATTGTGAGAGGGAGGATTATTGGTTTGTTGTTGTTATTTTTACTAAGTATTTTGTGGTTTTTATATTGGAATTTTATGTTGTGAACTGCCCTGAGGGCGGTATACAAATATATCAATTAAATAATAATAATAATAATCCTGTGATCAGATTTTTCCTATCACCCTCTCTTTCTCCTCTTGTCTTACGATTCAGTGGCAAGTAGATATTTGTGAGAAGGAGGCATGACAAAGTTGTTTCAGTGTGTTAAGTTGCTGCTGAGTGACATTTGGTGTCCACACATTCTCTGACTGCACTTGGCGGTTTTCTTGCAGAATTGCATCAGCAAAGGGAGGGCCCTGCCACCATGGATGCGATTGTACCTGTTCTAAAAGGGTTATCAAATGTGATAATAGCCAAAAACAACTGCTGTCAGTCCCTGCTTTACGGAACGCCGTACATCAGAAACCTCTAAACCAATCCCTGCTGTCATCTCAAATCTATCAACATGCACAGCAACTGGTTCATTTCACATTATGGAAAAGGCCAAAGATTTCTAGATTTAACTATGGGGCGGGGGTGGTGGTGGTCAAGAATGAATGTGAATATGCAGAGGAGAGCAACAAGCGATTCTCACCATTTAATTGGCATTTGAGCAAATAATTTCGCACGCTTTCCTAAACAGTGACAGTATGTCAGCTGGTTCCGGATAGGTTGGAGGCCTGCCATGGTTTGAAAACAAAATAGAAACAGAAAGAATAAATACATAACTGAATTTTAAAAAGGAAAGGAACCCCTTAAAAAATGCCTGCAGGATTGCAGTTTAATGGCCTTGTGTACGGTGTGCTCTGCTGGAGCAAATGAGGATTAGATCATAAGAATACTTTGAAGGTGTGATGGCTTGCGATGAATAAGAACTTTGGAAGTCATTAAAACTCACGAGGATGCAGGGTCTCCTTTTTTTTTTCCTCCTTCCCTTCGCAAATTAGTTCTGGAGAATCACCAGAATCATTCCATGCACACTCTCCCATGCATTAATACTTAAAAAGGCACCAGGTGCAGTTTCTGCCACTTCCCCGCTCCCCAAGCCAGTGGAAGGACTGCTGAAAGGAGCAGCTGTAATCTCTGAACAAAACTGCCCTTCTTTCCCAGTAGCACTTTATGCAACACAAAATTAAGGTCACATAAAGGACAAGCACAGGAGTATCCCTCCTTGGTGAACATTAGATTAAAATGAAAAGCAGTTCTCTCCCCCCGCGCTAAATAAATAAACAACCCCCTTTGCTTTGAAATTCCAATTTATTTGTTTTTTGGTGAGGTTTGCAAATAAGAACCAGGGACAAGAGATTTCTTTTAAAGGCAACTCCATCCAAAGTCTCAGCACACACAGTTCGGATCTTTTCGATTTTCTTTTCCAAACGCATGATTGGAAAAATCTAGATTTACCCACAGACCAGCCAGGCATGTATCTTGGACTTCAGATTCTTAGGGGGCTTTAAAATATCTGGAGGAAAAAGAATTGGATTCTGTGCCGCCACCACCCCAACCTTAGCCCAGGAATTTGCCAAAATAAGCAGGAAAAACCCTTGCTGGTACTTTATAGCAGCATCGAAATAATCCAAGCAAAATCAGGAAGTGGATCGTCTTAGGCATCCAAGCAGATCCCAGACTTAATGCATGAGCAAATGCTTGTTGCTTTGTCTTTATTTACATAATAATCCCATATATGCCCAATCACTTCAATCTGTGGAACAGGCACGGCTTAAGGTGCCACACAAGTGCTCATTTTGCATTTGTAAGAAAAATGTCTTTTAATGCAACAGCAGGCACACTTTGGAACTCCCTGCTTAGTGACATCAAGGGGCACCTCCAATGTACTCTTCTTGGCACCTGCTACAAACATTTTTGTTTAGGAAGGAATTATGTAATGCCTCATCTGCTCTATACATCAAAAGCAGTACCGTACCACTTTAAACAGCCATGCCTGCCCCCCAAGGAATCCTGGGAATTGTAGTTTGTTAAGGGTGCTGGGTCTATTCTAGCTATGTGGGGGGTGTCCTAATAATTCTCAGGACCTTTAACAAACTATAGTTCTGGGGTGTGCTTTTTCTAGGCAGGGAGCCCCGACAAAGTAAATGTTAAAATAGTGTGAATGTAAACAAAGCGTGTCTGGGCTTTCGCTGTCAATTCCCTGCACCCAAGCTGCAGAAAGGCCCTGTGTAGAAGGGATCCTGGTTATTGATATTGTTTGTTGTTCTTGTAAACTGACTTGGAAGAGTTTGTTTCCTGAAAGGCAAAATAAAACTAACTAATTAACTTCCTCCTCTGATTAAGCTGTAACCCTCTCCACCATCTAACTGCTTCCACTAATGAGCCAACATCCAGCTCTTATTGCAGTCCTGCACAGATTAGCCAGTCTACTTAAATTCCATTAAAGTCAATCGAATTTGAAGCACAATCCCTGCTCGGCTCTGAGGTATATACCCTTTAGAGCGGAATGGGTCTTATTCCCAGGTAAATGTGTGTTGGATTGCAGCCTTAAGCAATCTGAGTGTTGGATCAGAGCCACTGACTTTGCTTTATTTGCTCCAGATAGCAAACTTTGATTTCTTTTATTGCCTTTTAAAAATATTTATAATAATAATAGTGTGATTTTGTACAGTTATACCAATCAAACATACTTCAACCAAGCCTTTATCAATATAATTCACTTTGATCAATTTACTACAAATTACCAGTATGTAAAACCTGCCGCTGTCTTTTCCAAGACAGCAATGTCTTTTCACTGCCCCTTCCGTATCTGTTGTCTCCAGTCAAAGACAACCTAAACAAACATAATCCTCCCATGGACCTAGCACATATTTAGGCAATTTATAATTGATGACAGTAGTCCTATAAGATATACATCCCTCTGAGTAACTAATTCTAGGAGAGTTGTGTCGTTTATATCCATTGTTCTTAGTTATATAAATTGAAATATGCTGAATTTACTTAAACTTGTGCTTTGAAGGTACCTTGTAAATATATAGTTTGTTTGTTTATTATTATTGTTGTTGTTGTTAATTTTCTGTATTTTTACATTGTGATTTTATGTTGTGAACCACCCTGAAATCTAGTGGTATAGGGCAGTATACAAATAATAAGAAACAACAAAAAAGGTTTATTCCATAGACCTTACAGCCACTTACCAACATTCATTCATGTTTTTATTATTACTCATAACCCCGCAATCTTTAAAATAATAATAATAATTCCAAAACCGAAAAAAGAAAAATTACAAACATCAAATTCAACATCCATATTCATTTTCTAACTTAAACCTATTACATAATTAACTAAATTAAAATATACCTAATTAGTCTAAACTTCTCTTTGCTGTATACAAATACAACACAGTTAGAAAATTTATATTAAAGCTTTTGTATTATAAATAATATTTCAAATTCCCCTATACCCCCCGTTCCCCTTCACCCATGTGTGATCTTATTTTATTTTATTTTTACTTCTTCCATCTTGTTGTGTTGTTATAATTGAATCATTGTTCAGCTGATTCTTTTATTATTTCCTTGCTTACCCCTGCACGTTTTACACGTTATCTATTAATATTCCAGAACTGGAATAACCCTGCAATCCTGTGGTCCCTGGAAGGGCATCCCGGTAGCCAAAGGAATCTTCTGTTGCTCTTGCCCGGTTGATCGTAGATAATAGAATCAGAGAGTTGGGCAGGGGTCCTGAGGTTCCAAGCCCCTGGATGAGCTGCAACATGGGTAGGGACCACAAGTGGGGGTATGTTAGGGGCAGTGGTGGCCAATGTGGAGCACAGCACTTATGACACTGGGGTCAGTATCCTAGCCATTATTCTACACTGGCGCTTGTCTTCCTTCACATCTGCCTGCGAAGCTGAGAAGTCCCTACAAGGACTGCATAGTAATATGGGAAGTGAAAAGTATGAATGGGTCGTGATGGATGAAGAAAGGGGAGACAGAGAAGGGAAGAAATTTTGCTATCAGTGATATATGTTCCACAACATGGGCGTAACTGGGGGGCAGCCCAGTAAGTAAAAATACTTAATTAACTGACCAACTGCATTGCAGATAACTCAGTTCTGCTCCCCCAACACAAAACCTGCTGGCCTAAAATAAATCCTGGCTACACCCATGTCCCACAGCCTACTTTTCTCCATGGGGACGTGGTCCCTGACTCCAAAAAGGCTGCCCACCACTGAGTTATGCTATAAAGTTTTATTGGTTTCGAAGAAAAGGGCTGCAGCTTAAATTGGATGCAAGAGTGAAAGCAACACTGAATTTAGTTTGGTGCGGGCGGTTGGGGGTGCATAACAACGACAGCAACCTATATTTGTTTGGGTACCTACTGAGAAGAGCCGTTAATAAAGCTACTGTACCGAAAGGAATTATTGTGAAAATAAGAAATATTTGTGGTGGGTGGCACCAAATGCTGTCCTCACTCACGATGCCATATTACGAAATTCTGCCCCTAGTGGAAGAGCAGCCACAGAAGAAGCTAGAAATCCCTCATTTTTTGCTGAGTGAAAATGTATTTATTTGAATGAGCCCTGACATGCAGAAAATAGCTTCCACTCCAGAGGCTCTGTCTGTGAGCGATGATTTTTTAAACACGATCTGAGACTTTAGAAACACTTTGAGGCATCTATAAATTATGAATATATAAATATGCAGAAAGTGAGGAGGAGGTATTTCTCAAATTAGACTGCCAGCTCAGTTTTATGGCATCCTATTTTTGCCTTGCTAGTAGCCAAATCTGAGACCCCAGCGGCATAAATAGTGCGAAGGATTCTGCAACCTACTTTTTCCTCTCGTCTCCCCATGCCTCTCTATTATTACCTGGAGCAGAGATTCCCAAACTGTGGTTCATGGGCCACGAGTGGTCCACGAGCTTCATGATGGTGGTCTATGGTGTGTCTTTGAAGAAGATGCTTTGCCCTGCTTGCTGGTTCTCCCACAGCTAGCAAAGCAACCAGCATTTCCCTTACCTCTTTCAAAGTCTTCTGCCCAGCCCTAGCCACAGAAGGGAGGGAGTTGGCATTCTCCTGGTGGCCCTTCCCACTCTTGTGTATGTGTGGCAAGGCCCAGAGCAAGTCAGACAAGTGAGAGCTTGGCAAACGCAATACAACTGAAGCACTAGGATACCACTTCAAACAGTCATGGCTCCCTCCTGAAGAATTATGGTAGTTTGTTGAGGGTGCTGAGAGTTGTTAAAGGTAAAGGTAAAGGGACCCCTGACCATGAGGTCCATTCGTGGCTGACTCTGGGGTTGCGGCGCTCATCTCACTTTATTGGCCGAGGGAGCCGGCGTACAGCTTCCGGGTCATGTGGCCAGCATGACTAAGCCGCTTCTGGCGAACCAGAGCAGCGCACGGAAAAACCGTTTACCTTCCCGCCGGAGCGGTACCTATTTATCTACTTGCACTTGATGTGCTTCCCATCTGCTAGGTTGGCAGGAGCTGGGACCGAGCAACGGGAGCTCACCCCGTCGCGGGGATTCGAACCGCCAACCTTCTGATCAGCGAGCCCAAGAGGCTCAGTGGTTTAGACCACAGAGTTGTTAGGCAACCCCTATTCCCCTCACAGAGCTGCAATTCTCAGGGTGTTTTAACAAACAATCCCTCTACCCAGGGAACTGTAGCTCGGGGGCGGGGAAATAGGGGTCTCATAGCAACTCACAGCACCCTTAACAAGTGACAGCTCCCAGGATTCTTTGGAGGGATGGAGGGAAAACCATGACTGTTTAAAGCAGGGGTCAGCAAACTTTTTCAGCAGGGGGCTGGTCCACTGTCCCTCAGACCTTGTGGGGGGCCTGACTATGTTTTTGGGGAAAATATGAATGAATAACCCCACAAATAACCCAGAGATGCATTTTAAATCAAAGGACACATTCTACTCATGTAAAAACACACTGATTCCTGGACCGTCCGTGGGCTGGATTTAGAAGGCGATAGGGCCGGATCCGGCCCCTGGGCCTTAGTTTGCCTACCCATGGTTTAAAGTGACATCATAGTGCAGGCTTCCTCAAACTTGGCCAGATGTTTTGAGACTACAATTCCCATCATCCCTGACAACTGGTCCTGCTAGCTGGGGATCATGGGAGTTGTAGGCCAAAAACAGCTGGAGGGCCGAGTTTGAGGAAGCCTGTCATAGTGCTTTAAATGTATGTTGTGTGTGTGGATACCCCCTGCTTACACCCTCCTTCCCCCACTGGTTTCCAGTTTTTAATTCCCCTTGAAGCAGAAGTCTCCTTTCTTCTTCGACAGCCTTGGGCAGTGTCAATATTTGTGGTATTGCTGAGAGACACCAGGTAGCGAGGGGTAAAACAGCATCTAGCCCAGCGCATTACAATTGCCACAACAGGCGGGGGGGAATCATTAAGTGTTCTGCCAAGACCCTCAGGGCTTTTCAAGTGGTCCATGGTGGTGGGGCAGGGAGTGAGTTTGGGAACCCCTGACCTAGAGATCCATGCTCACAGATGCATTTTTGACAGGTGGCATTTCATTGAACAGAAGCAGCGTATTCATAGCACGGCTGAACAGTCTGGGGTCGCTGCTGCTTTGGATTCCACTTTCCCCGGCTGTTTTCAGGCCCACAGAATGCCATGAATAGAAGGTCTTCAAGACTTCACACCAGGCAGAGTGGTCTTTCTTTGGAGCAGTCGAGAACTCGCCTTTTATCTCCCCTTTCAGACATTTTTGCTGGTGCTCACTTGCATTGTTGGCTGCTCCCAAAATTACTCTGAGAATGTGACCGGCGGAGGCCCTGGCCGCAGCAATTATTAAACACCAAGGTCAGACAGGAATACATGGGGCAGCTGTCGCAATGCTGCAGCAGCAGCTTGCTGGTCTCGGGTTGCAGTCTGGGAATTCTGTTACACTGAATCTCTGGTTTCCTATGTGTTTATAGGAATGTGAGGCATCTTGTTTTGGGGAGCAGAATCCACCTTCCATTCTTTAGCTAGGCTAGGGAACCTCAGGCTCAAGGGACAAATGCAGCCCCTCCAGGCCTTTCTATCCAGCCTTCATGAGTCTCCCCCGGGTCTGACTCCCTCCTTAGCCACACCTACCTCCCCAGGCCATGCCACTCACTTGCCTTGATTTGCATCCTTCCTGAGTGTTTTTGCCCGACTGGAATGTGTCTTCAAACACTGATAAGGCTTCTTGCTTGGCTGGATGGAAGAGAGAGGAGAGTTGTTAGTGTGTGCGGAACTAGTCTAATATTTACATTTGTTGCTCTACACACCTCTGCCTCTGACCTTGTCTGTGGGGTCCCTGGAAGGCTGCCCAGAAGGAAATGCAACTCCTGGGTTTAGAAAACCTCTATGTTTTTGAAAGCTGCTGTTTTGCAGTGACTAAAGTGTTGGTTTTCAGATCCAGGAAATCCACGTGAACTCTCTGCTTTGTAAAAATACAAAGATCAATAAATTATATAATTTTTTATATATTTTATATATATTTAATATTACACACACACACACATATATATTTACACACCACTTTTCCTTGTAAAAGGGGAAAACCCCCTCAAAGTGGTTTACAAAAGAGAGACTGTAAAATCAAGAAAAATATCACAGCCGTACTTTAAGAATACAGTTACTAATCTTTGCATCTATATATTAGGCTAGCTGTAAATGTTTTGCACTACATCTATATACTGTATATTCAGTAAGCCTTGGGGAGTCTGTCTCTGTATTAGATTCATTGCTTTATATGCAATTGTTTTACTTACACACACACACACACATACACACACACCATTATTTATTATTTACACACACAATTGTTTCTTTTTTTATTCTACTGTGAAAACATGGTAAGCAGTTCATAAATGAAATACATTACCATTATATATAAATATAGATTTTTGTTTTAACAGTAAACTATAGTGGCATAACATTCCTGTCCTATAACTTGCACCACTAGCAAATGCATATTGCATGAGTTGTGTTCAAAGCATAACATCATCATCTGATGCATTTTTTTCATCAAGGTGCCAATGGCTGAGCATTTCCGGGCATTGCATCCAGCAGTCACGGTAATCGAAAATACAAAGTAAGAGGGAAAGTATCTTCAGGAAGGAGGTATTAACCAGGGCTAGGATATGGAACTATTATTGGTGATTTTTGTCTCATTCATTGCTGATCTTGCTACTTCATCTGGACTGCTAACCAACAGCATGAGGATCAATGCTTGCCACTGGTAGCGTCAGGTAGCAGGCCAAATGAATTGTTCTCTAATGCATGTAAATACAAATACTGTACAATACAGTCAGTCAGTCAGTTTTATTGCACATAGCCAAAGGCTGCCGCAATGTACACAGATCATTCAACAGTTAAAAGAAAATATACTGGATTGATACAAAAAACTTAAAACGTTTATATTATCAAGACATTACCTACTGTAAACAGAGCTATAAAAGTACCTTAATATACAAGTTAAGACATTAAACAATAAAATTTATAAGCTAAAATTATCACATGGCCACTAATATATTTTAAAAATGTTAATAAATACTGTACAATACATACGAATGTAAACAGCCCAGGACTGGAAAAGCTTCCTCCGGAATCCTGGGAGAGCAGCTGTCAATCACAGCAAATATGGGAACCCATAGTTTTAACATAAGGCTTCCTATGTCGTCGTCCCCCCCCCCTCAAGTATAGCTAAGTGCTGGGCCTAAATATTGAATGAATTCTATTATACTGAGGGTCAAAGGGAGCCAACAAACAGCCTTTATAAGGACTGGTTTGCATAACAAGGAGTGATGGATTAAATTGTGCAGAGTTGCCTCTAATCTAAGCACCAGGGAAAGCTCCCTAATCACAAGACACATTAGCCTCCTAAATGGCTCCCCAAGATAATGAGGCAAAAATCCATCACTTCTGTTACTGGATGTTAATGGATCACAAGGCTCAGCAGACACTGAGCTGCAGGAGCGTGCTTTTCACTGGCATCATCGTGAGCAAGATAACATAGACGTGAAAGTCTTCATGGGCTCCCGCATACAGGCATGCAAAGTGCCACATAAACAGGCAGGGACCCTTGTTGCCCAGGATGGAGAGACCGAGGGAGCAGAAGTGAAAAGAGCAGCTAAACTGGCAAAGCGATCCACTCGCTTGACCCAGAAATATATATATTTCTTCATTCATCCCGTTGCTCAGAGTGGTTGCCTGGCAACAGCAGCAGCACCGCTATCCATGTGTGCACAGCTTATTTTGAGCATCTGCAGGCTGGCCTGCCCTGTAGAGAGGGCAGAGAGATCCATCTCTTCAAAATCAAATACAAAATATGTGATCGGCCTCACATATGACAATCCCCCTGCCCGTGCCCAAATGTGTTGGTGAGAGGAGATGGATGTAATTATACGAAAAGGCCAAGGTAAATAGACTGAGCTATTTATTCCCTAACTCTTTGATCTGAGGCTACATTTTGTTTCATTTATTAAATTTGTATAATGCCCTCTACCCGTACCTTTAATGGGACGCGGGTGGCGCTGTGGTCTAAACCACAGAGCCTAGGGCTTGCCAATCAGAAGGTCGGTGGTTCGAATCCCCGCAACGGGGGTGAGCTCCTGTTGTTCGGTCCCTGCTCCTGCCCACTTAGAAGTTTGTAAGCACGTCAAAGTGCAAGTAGATAAATAGGTACCACTCCGGCGGGAAGGTAAATGGCGTTTCCGTGCGCTGCTCTGGTTCGCCAGAAGCGGCTTAGTCATGCTGGTCGCATTACCTGGAAGCTGCCTGTGGACAAACGCCAGCTCCCTTGGCCAGTACAGCGAGATGAGCACTGCAACCCCAGAGTCGTATGTGACTAGTCCTAACGGTCAGGGGTACCTTTACCTTTACCCATAGATCTCAGGGTGGTCCAGACACTCTCCCCCCCCAAGTTTATATTCTTTTGCACATCATGGGAAATCTTATACGATATTTCATGTATGATTTGTGCCCTGAGAGCTTGACGCAATGTTTATTTTGTTAGATTTCTCACCATCCTCATTTCACCATAAGGTCTCAGAGTGGGTTGCCACAATAAAATATCCTATGTTGTAACAAATGCATGATTCCTGCACTGTAGGGGGTGGACTAGAAGATCCTTAGGGCCTCTTCCAACTCAAAAATGATTCTATAGAAAAGAGTAAAACTAAACAAAAACAAAAAACAGTTCCCTGTATAAAACAATTGCATGCATACACACCACACAGACATTTAAAAATGATTCCACTTAAAAGAATAGCTCCAATAGAAGATGCAGACTGGGATAATGATCTCCATTTAAGAGACTTGTTGAAAGGAGAAGGTTTTCAATAGGTTCTGAAAAGACAAGAGAGAAAATATCCTGCCTCATGTGGAATGGAGGCAAATTCTTTTATCAACCTGCCCATAGGATGAGATCAAGTTAGACTCTCCTTCAGATAGCTCTGTTACCCTGGGAGGGTTGTAATCTGAGGTGGGGGAAGAACCAATCCAGTTTAGGGTGCTGGGCATGTGTAGAATCATATTCGCCCATGGGAAAATCCATCCCTTAACCAAGAGTTAAGTACTGCCCAGTTGCATTGCAGTGCAGGTTGCATTGAATAAAATATTGGGGGGCCTGCATGATTGAACACATTATGCAGTGCACACACGCCATTTGAAAGTTAATTCTCATCAACTTTGGGGGGGGGGACAGCATCCACAAATATTTTATTGGAGGCCCCAAGGCCCCTGAGAGCTGGCTCCTATGTTGCAATGGTTCCAGTTGTATTTACTGGCTCACTAGAATAGTATTGGCAGGTTGCTGTTTGGACCTAACTGTTGGGTCCTACAAGGTTCCGTCTTGCTCCCCAAGCCATTCAACATCTATGTGAAACCGCTGGGAGGCATCGTCCTGGGATTAGGAATGCAGTCGCACCAATAGGCAAGTGATACCCAGCTCTTGTTTCCCCATTCCATCTGAATCAGTGGAGGCTGTACAGGTGCTGGAAAAGCATCTGGAATGAGCAACTGGCTGGATGAGTACCAATAAATGGACGCCGACTCCTTACAAAATAGAGGTGCTATGGCTCAACACTTCCCCAAGTCTAGAAACTGTGGCGATTCCCAGTCCTTACGGGGTAGCACTCATCCTGAAAGAGAAGGTCCATATCCTTGATGCTGAGGTACCACTGGGGGGCCCATGTGGCTTCAGTGGTGAAGAATGCCTAGGCCCAGCTGTCAGGAGTGCGTGCAGGAGCCAGGCCCTGTGACCAGTAGGACTTTGCAAAACTGGGGCCTTCCTAAGTTTGTTCTGAAGAGGTAAGGCATGGCCGCACAGGTGAGGCGGATTGGTAACTCACAGCATCTGGTGGCAAGAGCCGGGAAGGGATATAAGGTCAGCATTTCCCTTCAGCTCTTTGCCACAGCAACACATTTCCTGCCTTGCTGCATTTGGCTCCTTGGCTCCTTGATCCTCGGACCCTTGACTTTGTGACTCCTTGCTTCTTGATCCTCGGACCCTTGGCTTCTTGACTCTCGGCTCTCTGACCCTCGGACTCTTGGCTTCCTGACTCCTGGCCTCCCGTTCCTGCTCCCACCCCACCATCTTGCCCCTGGTCCCAACGTCCCCAGCCAGGACTTTGACTGCCCGTGAACTGGACCGTGACACCAGCTTTGACTGGCTACAGCTGAAATAGTCTGGCCTCTGTTATCCATGCGCAGCTAGCCTCTAGTACAGACTACTACAATGCACTCTACATGGGGCTACCCTTGAGAATGGTTCAGAAGCTGCTGCCGATGCAGAATGCCATTGCTCAGTTGTTGTGCAGAAGCAGGGAGAGGGGATCATGGCACCTCAATCCTCAAAACACTGTGCTAGCCATCAGTGAGCTACTGGGGCCACTTCTGGGAAACTCTGGTTAGTTTAAACCAGGAGTGGGAAACTTGTGGGCCACAAGACGTTGCTGAATTACAAGCCCTATAATCCCTGTTGGCCTTCTTGAGAGATGCAGGCCAGTTAGTGTGGCCTGTGGTCAGGGATTATGGGAGTTGTAGTCCAACAATATTTGAAAGGCCACACGTTTCCCTCGCTTGATTTAAACCATGGTTTGTTCTAACGGGCCAGGATCAAATGGTAGTTTATGATCCTAGCATATCAATAAACTCAAATTTACAACAACCTAATCCACGAAGGGGACGACAGAGGACAAGATGGTTGGACAGTGTTCTCGAAGCTACAAACATGAGTCCGACCAAACTGCAGGAGATAGTGGAAGATAGGAGTGCCTGGCGTGCTCTGGTCCATGGGGTCACAAAGAGTCGGACACGACTGAACGACTAAACAACAACAATCCACACAGCAGATTATTCATGGTCCAGCTTTCCTCCTCTTCACTCGCAAACAGCTTTTAAAGCGTTCATAATTGTGTTCCTATCTTTTTCGTGTTTCAAAAAAACCCTCACCAGATTTCATTTATATTCCACATTTATACAACATTCCACATGAGGAGATGGAAGGGCGAAATTTGCATCCCATTATTGCCACAGCAGAAGACGTTACGATGAACAGGAGTGTGCATGAGTTTAAAAATAGATTGAAGCTTTAGTATGGTCTACCCAACGCTTAAGGAAACAGATGATTAGCATCCTCTGCTGGATGGTGGAGGACAGTGCAGAATACTGAAGTGGGAATGTGCTTAACAAAGGGACATTGTGGTGTAAAATGTCAGAAACGCCAGTACTCCCATACCAACAAAATATGAACCTGGTGAATTTCTGCTTGTCACACAATGGTTAGATGTGATCCAGCACAATTCAGTTTCAAGATACAGGTTTTGCTGCCTTAAACTGAATTTAGCTTCACTTACTTAAGGCTTCCGCACAAATGTCACAGAATTTAAAGGCATTTTAGACGTTTCGGCATTACAAGTACAAAGATAAATGTGCAGAACACAAATTACGGCAAGAAAACTCACCTTAGAAATATATTGCAATTGAACTTTTAATAATCCAATTTGCATTTAAGGAAAAAAAATAACAAAAGCCCAGGCCACGTGGAACGTGTTCAGTAGTAGAGCCTGCGTTTTGCATGCAGCAGCTCCCAGGCTCAAGGCCTTGTAGCTCCAGGCAGGGCTGGGAGAGAGCCCTGCCTTAAACCCTGAAGAGCTGCTGCCAGACCGTGTGGACACTACTGGGCTAGATGAACCAATGCGCCTGACTCTGTATAAGCAGCTTCCTGTGTTGCTTTCTGTTGCAGAGCTTCAACATGCTAGTGATTGGTGAGGAATGGATGAGGGAGCCGGGTATGTTTCGCCTGGGCAAAAGAGGAGACCGAGAGGAGATAGGATAGCCATCTTCAAATACCCCAAGGGTTGTCACACGGAAGATGGAGCAAGCATGTGTTTTCCTGCTCCAGAGGCTAGGACCCAAACCAATGGATTCAACTTCCAAAAAAGGGGATTCCAACTAAACATCAGGAAGTACTTTCTGATGGCAACAGCTGTTTTGACAGTAGAATGGACTCCCTCAGAAGGTGCTGGACCCTCCTTTTCCGGAGGTTTTAAAGCTATCTGTCATGGATGCTTTAGCTGAGATTCCTGCATTGCAGCGGGTTGGATTAGATGACCCTCAGGGTCCCCTTCCAACTTGACAATTCTGTGATTCTTTGATTACACTCTTCCTGGAAACTGGGATCATATTTGCGGTCGGGGGGGGGGGCAGGGAGAAGAGCACCAGGTGTTTCTTCCATGAGCCCCCAGGTCTGCTGCCATTCTCTTTATAAAGGCGGAAGACAGAGATTTGGGAAGCTGCCTTATATCCTCAGACACACAGGGAAAGAATGCCACACCAAAAGAGAGATAAGCTGGGGGCGAGGGGACTTGGGGGGGGGCAGGGGGCAGGGAGAGGAAAAATAATGATAAAATATTGAAAAACCAAAGGTTTTAAGATTCAAAATGCCCACCATGTTTTGGTGCAATGCCATATTCAGGAGGACTAAAAGAGAGCTGTTCGACAGTGGAATTTGCTGCCAAGGAGTGTGGTGGAGTCTCCTTCTTTGGAGGTCTTTAAGCAGAGGCTTGACAACCATATGTCAGGAGTGCTTGATGGTGTTTCCTGCTTGGCAGGGGGTTGGACTCGATGGCCCTTGTGGTCTCTTCCAACTCTATGATTCTATGATTCTATGAGATAAACGATACTTTCAAGATATTCACTATTAAAAGAAAAATACTCATTATACTGACCGATCTTAATAAACATGCAACATTACGAACAGTCAAGTTTCTTTGCTTCCCCTGCAGAGGAGTCAGGATTGTAAAGGGCATATGACATTCTATTCCCCCCCACCCCGGCCAAAGGAATATTGATTGTTGCCTGCTGCCTAATTGTTAATGTTCTTAATGAATTGGTTATAATGGCTGGCCACTTTATTGCAATGGAACAGCTGACATTAAGAGGACAAGACAGATTCTAGTCTATGTGGTTCCTGCTAGCCTGGTAAAGGAGTCACCACACGTTCACCGGCTGATTATGTAGTACAGACATGGGAAACCTGCAGCCCCACAGATGAGGGATTTTAGTTTAGAGAAAAGGTGACTAAGGGGGAGACATGGTAAGGGTTGTGTAAAACTATTCATGGCCTCTAGGAAGCAAGCAGAGAGAGAGAGCAGAGAAAAATGGAAGCTGAATGTTGGAAGATTCGGTCGGGACAGACAGAAGAATATACTTCATACAGTACAGTAGCGAAGCTGTGAAATTCACTTGATATGATGCAGCGATGGCCAACGACTTGGGCAGCTATAAAACAGCCATGGACCACTTCATGCAGAGTAAGCCTCTCAATGGCTACTAGCTAGGATGGCTATGTTCTGCCTCCACTGTCAAGAGTCAGTACGTATCTGAATCCTGTTTTTTGGAAACCACAAGTTGTGAGTGTGCTCTTGCGCTCAGGTTACCCTCACAGGCTTCCCGTGGTCATCTGGCTGGGCTTTGTGAGAAGAAGATGCTGGGCTTGATAGGCTTTTGGTTTGATCTTATCTTCCCCAGGTAATATAGGCTACCACTTTACTGCCAGGGTCAAGCAAATGGAAGGTCAGTGAAAGGACTTTTTGTGTGTTTCAATTGGTTTTCCAATTGAGAGATGGGAAAAGCCTGAGCCTTATCACCCATGATCCGAGTTCAGAAGAGACAGCCTCCACCCACATATCCCTAATATTACTTGTATTAATTGTTGGTGCTTTGGGAGAGGGGATAGAGTAAACTAAATATTAAAATTGAGAATCCCAGTGGATAAAGACAGACAGAATACATAAAAATCATTTATCATTCCTAACCAATCAATCATAACTGACTAGGACACCGAACAAATTAGGAAATGAGAAAACAAGGTATCACATATCAATTGCAACTTCTCTACGATCTCCAACATTTTCTGCTTCTCAGAAAAGGCAACCATCCTATCGGGCAGGACAGATATTAAAAATGGTACCTAACACAGGCCCAAGCTTCATCACATGCTGTTTCCAAGACTTTTAGAGGAAACTAAAAGCAAGCCTAAGGCTGCAATCCTGTTCTCACTTACCTGGCTGTTAGTCCCATTAAACTCAATAAAACTTACTCAGATGCGTATAGGATAGCGATCACACCCATGCCAGTTAAAAGACTAGCAGACGATGCAGTGACTTAAAACAGTTTAATGTAATTCCAAGACAAAGTGTGATTACATTTCTACACATATACAATATGCATATGTGAGTTTACAAATTCTGATTAATAACTCGTTTCACCTCAGAGACCGAAAAAATGATCAAAAAGAAACTGTGAATAACAAGCTATAACATAGTTCACCACAACGGGGGGCCCTTTCTCACCCTACAGTTAGTAATATTACAATTAAAATAACTATATTCTTCTATAATGCTTTTTTTCTGTTAAAATCATCTCATAAATTTACAATGCTATTATTAGTTTTCAAGTCTAATATAAATTCACTCCATTTTTCTACAACGAAAATGATTATTAATTAGAAGCACACAACGTCATGATGAGAAACACAAGCATTTTTTTTCTTTTTTTTAGTAGCAAGAACTTGATTGGTTAAGAATTAGTTTTCTTGTAAAACATTCTAAAGCCAAGTAAAATATCCATTCTTATAACATACCTATAATATGAGACTAAGGAATAGGTTACATATAGTTCTACAACACGTCAGTTTCTTTTCTGGGGTTTTTTCCCCCCAAAGACATTACCAGAAGAAAACAAAACAGAAAAATAACAAAAGTGGGAGGGAAGAAAGGAAACAAAGGGGACAATTCACAGAAAAGAAAAAGAAAAGAAAAGAAACAATACACAAGAAAATACGGTTGCACACAATAATTTTCACAAAGTTTTAACATGGATTAACACTCAATACAGAACCGTACAGTGAAAGAATACAACCAACCAGGGCTTTCATGGGTTTTTTGAACTGAGATGATACTGTATCTAGAAAAAAAGCAAAAGCCTTACAGATATAAATCAGGTGGAAGGGTGGGGAGGTGTCTTTCTGCGTTGGAATATATTTCAATAATTTTGCCCCCCCCTTAAAATTTTTTTTTTTCATGTAGTATGTGTTTTTCATTCAATTCAAAGTATACTGGGTTTACGGGAAATTAAGAGGCATAAAACATCCCTTCAACTATGGGTTAAAAGAGTCCATATATTCACAAATACCTTCCCCAATTTTTATTTTAACTACCACAAAAAGACTCTAACGGCCAATATATCCCCTTTCTTCCTCCCCTTTCTAATAAAGCTATTATTTCCCCCTCTTTTGAAAGAAAAAAAAATACTGATTTTGGTATAGAATTTTCAGATTATACATTCCAATTCTGTCTGTGTAAAAATTTGGCACTGGGAAATGCCTAACTTTATCTTTTTAACTTCGCTGGTAAAGCACAAGGGATGAGGAGGTGTTTTCTGCACCTCAGAGAGCCGTGCTGTGGAATAGCCGAGGGAAATACCACCTCAGAAAGGAAAAAAAATCCCAACATGTATAGAGGAAAAGAGAGAAGCGCTGCTTGCTACCACCCCAAAGTGAAAGCAGGGAAGGCTGCATTTCCCTTTCTGAGGAGACGGCTATGTTAAAAACTCCTTTGTGCTTTACAGACTCCAAGCCCAGGGTTTGGAAAGACAATCTATAGCCCTTTCAGTGGGGTTATGGTGATATTTCCACGACTAGCGTTGATATAAAAGGGGAAATGAGTGGTCGCTAAGGGCGGTAAAAGAGTTATTTGTTGTTAACCGTGCCCAAGGGCTAGGGAATCCCAAACTCTTCCAGTTTTCTTGAGGCCTAAAATCCTAACAGGCTTCCCATTAGGCTTTCAAAATGGCGGCACAGCCACATGCCAAGTTCACTTTGGTAACGTGAGCTATACTGTGGAAACCATGGCTTTAAATTGGCTGAAGGGGCCGGGGGGCTCCCCCTGAATCTAGTGGGAGCAGAGATTTTAACAAGGACCTAAAAACAATCTGTTCCTCGCCTTTTCCTTGCAACTCCTTAATCTGCCAGTGCTGAACAAATGTTAGGAACTTTGCTGAGATTGTCAGCTCCACAATGAAGCCCAGCTGTTTGGATAAAGTCATTTTTGTGCCAGTTCCTGTAGATTTATTGTCTAAAAACACCTCTTTGCCCAGCAGAACATTTCCATTCATTGGTTACTCGGACAGTAAGAGAAAGAAACCCTCACACGTCAAACAAACATAAGTACGATGAGAAAAACAAATGCAAAAGACCGTTGGCGTCCAAACACATAATTCGCGACAACTGGTAATATGAAAACAGAACAGCATCCGATAAACTGTCATTGGCTAATAGGCAAATTAAATTTACAAGGTACTGGTCAAGTTCTTCATATTTAGCTTAGGGGGTTCCAAGTGACAAATGAGATAGACTGCATGATTACAGAATTATACAGCACTGCCTGTCATTGTTTCTCAAAACAATCCAAGGATTTGTTTTCTCAGTACTTGAGGACTTAATCACAGGTTTCCCAGCTGTGAGACATGTGCATGGGTTGCTGGTAGCTAGTCCTGCATTATAAGATTTCCATGGATACAGCTGCCAATTGATCAACCCTGGGGGCGTTGGGAGAGGCATACCAAGTGCAGGGCTTCCAAAAATTTTCAGGGACAGGTAAATGCCTAATGCACCTGTGATCCACGATTGCCATTTTTACAAGGTAATTCTAAGCAGACAGTTCTGCTTCCATGATTATAAAGCTGGCAAGCCCGCAGCATTACCCATCTGTGTGTTCAAGAGCTCCAAGCCACTCGCTATACAATACGCCGCTTGCTTTGAATACTTGGTTCTCACAATGGTTATGTCTGTTCAGGTTAAGATTTCAGCGGTTTTAATCCCACGCTTTACTCAGAAGCAAGTCACAATGTGTTTGTTGGTAAGTGTGTTTAGGATGGGAACCTAAAGGAAAGAGCTAGCTGGGAATTATTGTGCTTCCTGATTTGTCCCCAAGAGCTTCAATTATTATTTTCTTCCTTCTTAATTAAAAAATAAATAGGTCATTTGTTGGGCTTTACTTGTTAATATGTACGGAGTGATTTGCTCCTCTTAACTTTGGAATTATCTGGTCTGACCTTCTACCTACTATGTTATATCTCAGAACAGAATGTACACATTAAAGACACAGTTCTACTTAAAAAAGAGAAAGAGAGCGCAAAAAATTAAAATGTTAAAGGGACAGCAGTGTTGAGATTCTGAAGGTATAATTAAAACAGAACATTTAGTTAGAAAGTACCAGTTTCAATGTAAACTATAAAACATCGTAACTATAAAATGCAACCAGAAAATGTTTAGTAGCCACAGTCGGTTGTTCAGTTCATACTGGTTTAAAATGTGATTCATTACATATCTTCGAGAAGGTTGAAGCACTTTACAGTAGCAATGAACATATATAATTACATGTGCATTTCAATATCACAATTAATTAAAATACATAAAAGAGTAATTTAATCCTTGGTTTCATTGTTTTATTTTTAAAGAATCACTCAAAGCAACAATGACCAGGGTGGGCATTTTAATATATATATATATCTAATCCCAAATTCAAGCTGGCTACATGTTTGTTTGTTTTTATTTTTAAAGGCTAAAACCAAGATGAATGCCCACGTTTGAGGTAATTATTGCCATTAGGTCACAGTTTTTTTTTGTAAGAGAAATATTTTAATCCTTCTTTATTTATAAAACAAAGTGTTGATCAAAATTCTGGAATCCTTGTCGAACCAACTGGGATCCAGAATCCTGATCAGGTGGGTTTGCTTCCAATGGAGTCAGTGAGCTCTAGAAAGTTAGAAACATCTAGAACACAGAGTCTACTCTAGAACCATAGCAAAGAAGCAAAAAGGAAAAATACAAAAAGTAGTGTTAAAAAAAAATAATAAAGATGGATGGCAAATGCATATATTTTCTAATAGAAATTCCAGACCAAAGTATTTCAAATTTCCTCAAAATGTACTGGCTTTTTAAAAAGTTCTGTTATTATTAGCTCTACCCCAGCACCTTTAGTTCTTAGCTTTGTCCTGAAAGTGAGACATTTCATTTGCTTTCAGCAGTGTTGCCCCACCTCTTTCATGACGGACGGACGGAAGGAAGGAAGGAAGGAAGGAAGGAAGGAAGGAAGGAGAGGCCTATGGGTACCATTCACACAGAGATATTTGTGTGAACTGGCATGGAACTTCCCCTACAGCTGAAGAGTTAGACTAGAGATGCCACAATTTCTATCAGTGCAGTAAAAACATCACATTTGGGGGGGGGATGCTTTTAGTATTGCCTTTCTTAGTTTAACTACATTAAGCAAAAGATTAATATACACCTTTTCTTTTCTTAATATGCACACAAAAGTCTGGAATAGCAGCACTGCTAAAACTGGAAGGACAATACTAACCCGTACATAAGAAACGAGAGTTTCACTCTTATTTGCTATATTCAGAAAAAACAAGCTATCGGAGGCTCCTGACAACTTCTGCCCACTCAAAATGACACACTTGCTACATATATGTTTCCTTCTTTTTTCCGTTTTGTTTGTTTACATTCAGTGGTATTATTATTCTTCCGCTGGCCCAGCTTGGCAAATCCTGCAAAATACACAGCCACCTAACGCCCTGCAAATACATAAATATCCCTGTGTGGTTATTCCCCCACACCACCGAGTAAGAACAGGGGAAAGTATCTGCAGAAGCAAGCTAAATTCTTCAGCCGACTGATACGAATCCAACCCTTACGACGACAATGATTTAAAGAAAAGCTACAACACGACCCAGCCACCGAGTGTGGTGGTAGAACAGAGCAGCATACCCAGAAGGGCCATTTCCCAATGATCTCTCACCGTGGCCCGGTACTAGAGCAGCAGAAATCAGCTTTGCCTGACGGGAAATATTGCATAAGTGACCTGGAACTCAACAACGCATTATATAATGTCACTATAGTACAGAGTTGGATGCGGGGTACCTTGCTCTATCTGATTGACACTTCTGGGTCAAGAAAGTCTTAGCTTATGCACCAGGTGTTTTATACAGTAAGGTAAGACAACAGTAAGACGATGAGAACTGGAAGTGTGGCTCAAGAGTGCCTAGTCCTCCCTTTCTCCTGCTGCAGGCGCGAAGACCAATAGTGTGTAGGAACCGAACAAAAACCAGACACAGGAAGGGGCAGAGAATGCCACCTGCCCCACGACAGCATTTATGAACCTGGTGCCTTCGTGGTGACCCACAGCTCCTATCAGCCCCCAAATAGGGGGCATCTCTAGAGATGGATTATCTTTACCAGCACTGGCACAAAACTTCACCTAGTCACAGTAAGGTTTGCACAGCAGCAGCAAATAGGACCAAATTCTCCCAAGCAAACTTCTTCAAACGCAATATGTTAAATAAAAATGTTAAAAGTGTGACAAACGTGGAAGAACAGAAAGAAAAAATGGTACTCCGTAGGGTGTCTTGTCCAAAAAGTCACAACATGTGCCTGGAGAACTTTGAATGGGCGGAGACATACTCTAAGGTACATATTTATTAATTTTTTTCTTTGGTTAAAGAAAGGCATGGGTTTAAATTTTCCTTCAAGTTTGGTAAACCATAATTTATTTCAAGCCAAATTTTGAGGTATAGTCCCTTAAGAATATAGAAAACAATGGATGGGAGACAGAAGCATTCCTTCATTGGCCTGTGAGCTAGTATGAAGGGGAGGGTGAGAAGATGAAACTATTAGTCATCATGTTAAGTACAGGGCCAAATTCACTGAAACTGGAAGAAGTTCAAAACAATGGTGTTTAGGTTGCAGTCCTATACCCACTTACTTGGGAATAAGTCCTATTGAACTTAAATGAATTTACTGCTTTTGAGTAGACATGTATAGGATTGTGCTGTCAGCTGATAAAAGATTTAGGAGAGAAATTACCCAGGTCTCCAATGGCATTGCTTCCATTCATTAAGCAAGCAGTTCCTTCATTGCATACTGTCATTTGGAACAGTACAAACTGTTAAGAATTGCAAAATAAAAATAATCTGTGCCTCCTTCCTACGCGAGGAAACTGCTATGTGTAAAGGCTTATTATATCACTGTGTTAACATGAAAATGTACACTTTTAGAGGGCAGCAACCTACTCCATTTTACAGGCTGCTTCCTTCCAAAGTTCACACTACATTAAACCATTTCTTCTCTGAGGCGCTGCAATTTTACTATGCACTCCTATATACCCCTACACGGAAGAAAGCCCCATGGAGTTCAATGGGACCTTCTTCCACAGAAGTGTATCTAGTATTTCAGCCATGATTTCACCTAGATGCTAGTACTGTTACACCATTGTTATTAAACAGTCACTTCCTTTCATGGGTTTTAACCAGACGTCTTCATGGATCCACAAAAAGCCTCCAAAGGACATGCCCCAAACAGCAATATTTCCTTCTCACTCCCTTCTTTCCAGTTGACTCCAGCAAACTAAAAATAAAATGAAAATAAAAACACCACCATCTTACTATGATATTTTGTGTGTGTGTGTGTGTGTGTGTGTGTGTGTGTGTGTTTTAAAAAAAGGTTCAGAAAAGCATCTCTGCCTGTAGAAGAAACTCACAGTTCTCCTTTAGTACTGCAAATGTCAATTTCATCTCTGGATGCTTGATTTAGCTACTTCCTCATTCACTCTGGCCTCTGAACTAATCTACCCTCTGACCAGGCTGAGATTTACAGTCAGTCCTTTTTCCAACCTAGCTTGAGAAAAACACACATCTGCACAGTCTATGAATTTGTCGCCGCTACATCCGGAGCCCTTCAGTCTCCTGTTGTATAAAATCAGAACCATTTTATACTGAAAAAGGGAGCTGCATGCACAAATATCAAAAACAAAGCAAAATACACAACTAAAACATTTCAGTCTATGTAATTAAAACCAATCCTTTCTTGCCACAAACCAGTCAATCACTTGTTTTCCTGATAAACCAATGGAGATGAATTAATCAAGTATGATGTAATGGTGCTCTTGAAGAAGATGCTCTGCAAAAAAAACCCCATGTTGTAGAAGAGAATTAACATTCTCAGTTGAGTGTTAAAAAAGAGAATAGGATGGAGGTTCTTAAAAATATAAATACCATCTTTGTGTACAACTAGCAAAACTTTAAAACATCACAAGTATCAATAAGAATTAATTATGAACAGAAAGCATTAGGTCCTTAGGGAAGGAGGATATGCAAACTATTTTTGCCACACAATCAAGCTTTTAATCTTGAGCAATGATCAAGGACAGAACAGACAACCATACCTTAGACTCAGTTTCTGAGTTTTTCAGTTTTCAACACTCAACAGCTCCAGTCACCGAACCATGCACTTTCTTTAACTGGCACCGAAACTGCAGAACCTCCTCACTGAATTTCTTAAAGTGGAAAACTTAACTACAAATACTCACACCTTCAGTTGATTACAGGACTGTAAAGCATTCTCTGAGTGGTGCAGCCAGAACAGGATTTTGGGGCAGAAGTCTAGGATCCCACTCACAGAATGAGCAGGAAGGCCCCCAAATGCAGCAAGCCGTATCACATTACGATCATACATTGGAAGTCGAACGGAATCTGTTCCGGAAGTCCGTTTGACTTCCAAAATGTTCAGAAACCAAAGCGTGGCTTCTGATTGGCTGCAGGAAGCTCCTACAGCCAATCGGAAGCCGCGCCGGACGTTCGGCTTCCTAAAATCGTTCAAAAACCACAACACTCACTTCCGGGTTTCGACTGTTCAGGAGCCGATTTGTTTGGGAGCCAAGGCGTTTGAGATCCAAGGTATGACTGTATAAAATAAGCGACCTTAACACAGGCTACCATCTCAAGACGAGGCCCCACAAGATGAGCCAGCGTGTCTCATCACTTGAGGCAAAACAGGAACCGCTTGCGCTGCAGCTGTGCTACCTGGCCTGCCTCTGGCAGAAGTAGTGGGCAGGCAAAGTGCCCACAGGGATGCCGCCTCAGGGGATTTTGCTGCCTGAGGCAGCTGCTTCACTCCACCTCATTGGTGGGTCGGGCTTGAGACCATTAAATCCAGAGTCTTAACATCCCCACCACTTTCAACCTGGTAATAAAGCCTTGCTTATTAAGTTCTTTGATATCAGAGCAAAGCATCAGACATCAATTCCGATAATGCAAGGTCAGTCTACATGATTCCAGTATCCTTCTTAAATCCAGTTCTGAAGCTAGAATTAGATGTTTGGCTTGTGCCTAAAATAACACACTTCTGAAATAACATAAAGGTATCAGAAACTGCAATGGTATGCCATTGTTTAGCAGTCACAATATGGCACCATTCAGACCTAATAGGAGGAAATGATTTCCTGCTATGTGAGTGAGGTGCAGCAAGCCTTGGAGTTGCACACACACTCTCCTTCCCTTCTCCTCTTTCATGCACCAGAAAAGGAGATTTAGATGCACATGTTTCAGATTTTAACCTACCCACAGTTCCTTGCTGTGTTCAAACTCAGGGAACTGAAGCTTGTTTAAACTACAGTTAGCAAGAACAGGCCAAAATCAAACCATGGTTTTAGATCCTGGCTTGTTCTCACTAACCAGAGTTTCAACAAACCACAGCTTCCAGAGTTCAGACATGATAGAGAATTGTAGTTAGCTTAAAACAGGAATGCTTCTGAGCAACTCCTTGATTGTGTGGAAAAAACAGTGAGAAGGGGGAAACTTGAGAGCCCAGCACTTGCCATAGCTCATTCACTTAGCAGGAAACCATGGTTTCCTGTTACAACTGAACTGGGTCTATAATCCTGCTTCTTCCTTCATGTGATCTAGACTAGTTTATCAACCAGTTTCCCTGTTCCTCCCTTTCCCTGCGAATCTTACATGTGTAACAAGCATTCTGATGCCACTGACACAGGGGGGGAAAACCCTACTTAAATAACAACAAATCCCCTATTAAGAGATTAATAATAATAATAATAATAATAATAATAATAATAATAATAATACAAAGATGCAGGAATGCATGTGCAAGAGTAAAACAAGAGTAAAACATAATTATAACACATTAAAATTAATAACAATCATACAACATAACAAAATTATTCCTCTCAATGACACAAGCAGCATGAAGCTTCCACTCTAGATGTGATAGGCTAGGGAAGGAATGAAACGTGTTACACTGAGAAATTGGGGAGAATTATTTAATGGGATAGGAACTGGAAAGAGTTTTCTCCAGAATGTGAAAACGTAAGGTGCATGAACCAATGAAAGATCAGACTAGGATTTACATTATTATGTTTAGGGGGAGAAGGAAGAAAACACGAAAACCAAATGATGCTTGGTTTTAAAAGAGAAAAAAGAGGGTTAATTTGAGGGTTTTGCCGTAGGAAAACAACTGTGTCCAACCAAGTATTCATGGTGAGAGCTCTTCCTCACTCCCTCCAGGCAAAACACGAGTGCCTGCTTCAAGATATTACAGCTGTGCTTGTCTTTCTTGCCAACTTACCTCTTGAGAAACCTTTTCGCCTTTACCACTTCTGGGATCCCTCCCTCTTCTCTCAGCTAACTGACCTGCCATATCCCAACATCTTACCATATTGCCTAAACACTCCTTTGTCTGAAGTCACAAATACAGCTGTCGCGGTACTGAGCGGCTATGCAGGCAGACAGGCCTCAGACCACCAATACAAGTACATCTCCACAAGGAACAAACGACAACGACAACAACAATAAACTAAGCACTGACACAGCAGAAGCACCCACTTGCATTGGTGTAGCGTTTTACGGTTTCCCTCTAACCTTCAAAACTCTGCTTCATGGTACGAAAGCTTCTCTTTGGAAATCTGTTTTGTTTGTTTGTTTTAAAAAAGAGCGTTCAGATTATTCGGAGCTGAGGATACGGAGCCCAGATAGCAAACCTGAACAGTGATTAAAACAAAATATCCGCTATACGAATGAGATGGGGGGGGAATGAAGAAAGCACCATGTGAGCCACGAAGCGGTTCATCACTGTGTCTCCAAGTCAGGCTTAGCGCCAGCATTTCATAAGCGAAGGACCTTCAGAACACACTGCCTAGAAGTGATCAACCCCCTACGGCCGGGCATTGGGCTCACGCCTCCTGCTAAAGTTGCGTAACCCAGTTCAAAGTAGCGCCATTGGCTTTGCCCAGCTGCCCAAGTGCCCGTGCAAGCACTTCTCCAGAAAAAAAGCAACTTCTGGAGCAAACCTGAGTCTGATGCTCTAGAAACAAGTCCTTCCAATTCTCTTATTTCTTTTCCCCCCACTGAAAGCATTCAAGTGAAAATATATATACAGTCTGTCCCAGCTAATCACCTCCCCCCACCTCCCCAGTCCAGACATAGGAATTTAACATGAGGTACTACGTGTTTCTGATCCAAAGCAAGCCTGCCCTCACTCACCCACCCTCTTCTTCTTCTGTTTATGTTTTAGTAAGAATACTAAGCTGCAAAGAATTGGCCGGGTGGCAGAACTAAGCATCCTGACAGAAAGCTAAATCTGAAACTCCACCAACAAAACAGAACTACGTACTTGGAAAGCTGCTTTCGGGCCTAAGAGCCAGTCTGGGTCCTTTCAAATTCCCATTTCCACCTCGCTCCAGTCAAATTCCACACCACCCCTCTCCCTCGACCTTTGCAACTTACCCAATAAAGATGAAAATAATAATAAGAAGAATCATCAAAAAAGTCTAGAAGAAGGAAAGCAACAATAAAGAACAGTCAAAAGAAGAAAAAAGAATTGAGATTAATTTCCAACCAGCCTCAGTCAGTTTCTAGGCGTACCAGTGGAAGTAAACCCTTAAAACTGCAACTGTAGTTTGGTAAGGCACTACAAGGGAATGATGTAAAACTAAGACTGTGACAGTTTGCAATGGCTGTGCTGAGGACCACACCACAAGAGAAGGCAGCATCAGTGCGCCCATGCGCACATTCACACATACAGACACACACACTCTCTCACACTCACACACACATATATACCTGGACAATCACATTTGTTACATGCCTATGTTATATCACTTTTTTGTGCAATCACATTGAGGAATAGTCTATTGGTATCATTGGAATTTAACACAAAGTAGAAAAAAGGGTGTTATGTGTCATATAGTGCTACATTCTACCAAGGTCAAGCTAGAACTACTCCTACACTAACAGCCCAATCCTAAACATTTGGGTTTGTGTTATCTGCTCACAATACGGGACGGCAATGTCACGGCAACGTTAGCGTGGCACCATGCTATGTGGCGCTGTGATGGGTTAGCTACCAAGCACAGTCCCAAGGTATGCATTTATCTGCTGGAGCAGGGAACGTTAGGATTGGACTGCAAACGGTGAAGGTTTACCCAAAAGGAAAGAAAGAAAGAAAGAAAATATTCCAAAGTAAAGAAGATGAGAGTCTATTGTACATTATTAAATACGCGTTTCTTTTAAGAACAACAATTCTCAGGGATTTATCCAGGGTGCTTAGAGTAAGAACAAATATCTCTGTTGCCCCTGATTTCACCCAATAGTGTTTTCTGCTTAGCATATGTGTGTGTGTGTGTGTGTGTGTGTGTGTGTGTGTGTTTCTCTAACCTGCCCCTGCTGTCAAGCCTGAGAATGAGGGAGCTGGAACAGTCCAAGTACCTCTCATCCTATGCTCGCCCCCTCCCAACAGAAAACACATCACACTTTTCATTGTTCCTTTATTTTGGGTTACAGCAACCAGTGCAAACGACAAAAGCGATAACCCTTTTGAAATTCTGGATAAATCCCTAATTTGTATGCTTCTTGGTTTTAATTTTAAAAATATATATACCCAAACACCTATGAAACCTTGTATTAGGAGGTTTTGAACAGCAAATTCCTAAACGTAGTCAGATGAAAATAATCTGTAAAAGTTCTACTGGGGAAGTTATCCAAAAACGGGACCAGACAACGATGGCCCCTTCCACTTCTCCCACTACGTAGTTTGGTGCAGAATGTTTTATTTGTTTTTGTTTTTTGTTTTATCTTTTTTCTGTTCTTTTTCCTTTTTTAAATAAAAAGCGCAGGACTGGCATCGACTCGACTCTTCTTCCGCCTCCTCAAAGTCTCCTCTGTTCAAGTTCCGTTTGAGCCTCCCATTGCATTGTTTGCTCGCCTGCGGTGTCCTTCAGAACAAAAGCAGCCACATTTCCCTCTCAGTGTGTGCCACCGCCGTTTCCCCATTTGCCGCCCTCTCATTCCAGCGTTTTAGATGTAAGGGTACTGGTTGACCTTGGTTGGGCTCAAGGGGTATCCAGTGTAGACAGAGGCTGGAGATGCACTGATATAGGTCTGGTGGGCAAACTGAGCCTGATACTGGCTTGGGTGGATGGTGGGCGATGGAAGGACGCGAGGGCCCATGCTGACGGGAACCTGGTGGACGATGCTGGCTGGGTATGTGGTGTGCTGGACAGCGTGGCGAGCCGACCCCTGGGAAGCCACCAAGTGGGCCACCGTCCCCGTAGAGCCCAGAGCCGCCGGCGCAGTGTATGTGTAGAGATGAGGCTGCGTGGGGAGGTGAGCAGCTGCAGCCGCGGCCAGGTGGGGGTGGACCGTACCGTGGCTGGGGCTGTTGTGTGGGAAGGAATAGGGTGCCTGAGCAATTGTCGGAGTGATGTAGGCTTGCTGCCGCCGGTGACTCCCTGTGCGATCCGTCGTGATGTGCTGCTGGGCCTGTTCAGAGAGGAGCGCCAACAAAACGAGGGTGAAGTTTGAATCGCCACAGTTCTCAAGCACAACAGCATGCTCTCGGGAGTCTTAAATCTCAACCTATTTTCTATCCCTTTCCATCATGCACAGTTTCTGGATTTCTGGCTTCTCTGACTGTTGCAGTCTCTCTCCTCTGCCTGGCAAACTGCATTTCCTGCAATGCTGCAACCATCCACTGGTCCCATTCCTGCAAGGAATATCTGAAATACCTGTATGAGTGCTCAGTTCCTAGCTGGGATGCACAAGGACCCTGAAATTGTCTAAAGAGAGGCCCCAGCATTCAAGATGGCAAGATGCTCTTCTTGGGAGGTGGATTGGCCACTGTCACTCTTGTCATTCTACCGGTGCCCCATCCCAACCCCCTTGCCAGCATCTGGTAAGATTTATGGGCCTCACCAATGGTTGCAGGAGCCTGAACTTGCCACTCACTTTCATGAACATCCTTTGAAAAGATATATTAGCTCTGTTCCCAACCTTACTTCCTAACTCTTGGGTAATCCAAAAAGCGGCAGCTTCAGGCTGAAGAACAAGAGAGGGGGAGAAGGAACACAAGGCTTTCCCACCTCGTCTGCTGAGAAACTCTCAAGTAGCAGCAGCAATTCTGTCGAGCTACCTGAACTGTTTCCCTCCCACCCAGTTGTTGTAATAGTCGCTTTAATTACTAGTGGCTGGTTTCTTTCTTCCTCCACCCTCAGCACCCTTTTTTTCCTTGCTTGCCATGCCTTTTCAGAACGTAAGCCTGAGAGCAAGAAATGTCTTCCTCCTGCTTTGTTGTTGTTTTTTTACGCCACTCTGGGAACACGTTCTTAGCTAAAGAGCATGGTGAAAATGCTTCAAATTAATAAAGAATCCCTGCACTTGAAGCCAGATTAGCACAAAGAAATCTGCGAAAGCTGGTCTGAATGAAAATAAGCAGTCTCCTGTGGGTGATGCCACTTCTTGGGCAGTCTTGGAAAGATTTTGCAGGAGCCTCCTGCCTGCCTGCTCCCTCTCCACTCTCCCTTTGCTTACCTGGCTGAGATTAAGAGGCTGCTGCTGCTGGAAGTGTGGTCCTGGCCGCTGCTGCCTATAGGCAATGGCTCCAGACGAGCTCCCTGAAGAGTGACCGCTGGTGGAGGTCACGATGCTGGAGGACTTCGACTTGTAGGAGGACGAGTGGTGACTGGTGGTGACTGCAGCAGGGGAAAGAGTGTGCATTTATGGTGTCATGCATGCCTAATAGTCATCAGAAGCCTTTAGCTTAAGGTCATTCAAGACCTGAGGGGCAACTCTGTCCCAAGGCCATGCGTGGTACCTGACACACTGAGCTGGTTCACACAACACACTAACCACGAGAGCACGCAAACTCCCGGAAAGGAGCCTGTAGCCCCTATGCTCCACTCCAGGACTTTTTGCTGCTGCACGGTGGCAAGCTAAACCAAGGTTTGACTTACCACGCCGTGCCATCAGGAACTCATGGCTGAGACCTCTCCTCACTAAACATGAGCTGCAGCCAAGAACAAACGTTGGGTACAGCGTGAACTTAAAACACTATGCATTGTTAAGCCAAACCACAGTTTAGCCTCTCACATCTGCAAATAAGGAGCAGGGAGAAGCAAAGCGTTTGCGAGCTCCCTTCCGGGATGTCTGCGGTGGAGTCTGCTAGGCATGAAATAACTGCTAGGGACTCACTCCCCTCCCCCCCCCAAAAAACCCTGCAAAGTCCCTTGGTCTGTATACAATGAAATATTTTTGTACCATGAAGATAGGAAACCCGTGGCCTCCCAGATGTTGTTGGACTCAAAGCCCAATCACCAATGACCATGGAACATGCCTGGGCTAATGAAAATTGGAGTCCGTGCAAGACTGTTGGACATTGTTCTTGCTGGTTTTACAGACGGATTTAATGTATTGTTATTGTATCTTATTTTTACTTGTTTAGTATACCTCTGTGATATGTCTGAACGGAGAGTGATATATAAATTCTTTAAATTGTAAATAGTATTAGGAACAACAACAACATCTGAAGGACTGCAGGTTCCCCATCCTTGCTGTATGACATGAATGAAATGCAGCAAACCTGCTAATAATGGCCAAGCAGGGATTTGAAAGCATGGAAGACAGATCCTGAAGCAGAAGGGATTCTTCTCTAGGGTAGTGGTTCACAACCGCCCCCCCCCCTGCTTGAAAACTGCTGAGGATCTTGGTGGAGCAATTAATGGTATATCTGCCTGTTGCAACACTTGTAGTGTGCTGTGCTACATGCTGTATGATTTTAAATTGTATCATTCTTGCTTCTTTCATTGCAATGGAATTGAAATTGCAATGCAATAAAATATGACAGAAGGAATAAACGCAACAATAAAAGGACAATTAAAAAGCAGCATGAATATTTAATCCAGTGGATTTACCATCTCCCGTCTTCAACCGCAAATCCACAGACTCGCTGTGGAACTGCTGAATGAAGTGGGAACTCCTTTACTTTACACTGAGAGATGTTGCCAACCTACCTGGTACCAAGTTATCACATTCTACTAACACCTCGCTGGCCTGCGTTTTCAGTGGCGGCACGATGATCGTCCGAGGATTGCCGTTGCAATGCGTTTCCGGCGCTCCCTTCGTGTCGTAGCTGTTTCCGTTGTTGTTCCCTCCTCGGTGCTGCACTGCATAGGGGCTGTTGTTGCCGGAGGAATCAGAGTAGGGGGAGTCATGCACAGTTACACAGCTGATGACATTTTTCCTTTGCTTAGACAGGGGGCTGCAAAACAAAACCAGGCCCTTCCCGCGTTAGGCTTCCACTTGCGCCAGTGCATAAATGCAAACTCAGGCTGTCCTTTCAATGGCGGCACTTAACATTTATTACATTCTCTTTATTTTGAAGACTTCTCTCTCTCTCTCTCTCTCTCTCTCTCTCTCTCTCTCTCTCTCTCTCTCACACACACACACACACACACACACACACACCAGCTTTTAACCTAATGACTCTCAAAATGTGAATACATCTCAGAGCTGAGGTTATCAATGTGGTGCCCTCCAGATGCTGTTGGACTACAACTCCCATGATCCCACGCTGACTGGGGCTGATGGGAGTTGGAGGCCAACATCTGGAGGGCAGGACATTGGCTACCCCAAACTTAGACCAAATGTTGATTACAGGTAGGTAGCTGTGTTGGTCTGCTGTAATCAAAACAAAATAAAAAAATTCCTTCCAGTAGCACCTTAGAGACCAACTAAGTTTGTTATTGGTATGAGCTTTTGTGTGCATGCACACTTCTTCAGATACACTGAAATGCACACGAAAGGTCATACCAATAACAAACTTAGTTGGTCTCTAAGGTGCTACTGGAACAACTGTTGATTGTTTAGTTGATTTAAATTGAGTGTGTCTGGATATGATGCATTATCCCTCATTTTCTGCTTCTGCATCCACTGTGTTGCTCCTCTCCTTAGGTTAGTGTAAACTCAGAAAGGCTAAGCAGTTTTTCAAGCTAATCTGCCTGCAAGAATGTGAAAGAAATTATGAGAAACTAGCATCAACCTCCCTTGTGTCGTGCTAGAAGTTTGTGACACAAAATGCATCGGCCTTTTTGGATTTCTACCTACTTTAGAGAGTAGGCGACTGCAGAAATTTGCTCAAATGGCTCATCTTCTGAAAGACACACACACACAAGCCCGACTACGGAAAACAGCAGCGATGTTTTGCCAATTGCATTACGTTGTTATAGCAACTGCAATTTTTGTAAAATGACGACAAGAAACAGATTGTGTATATAAAGAACTTGGCAATTAGGTATGTTGGCGGAAGCCATCTCACGGGGAGGCAAACACTGTAAAGAATCCAAATGGGGTTTTCCCGAAGCTTTTCAGCACTAAATTTTCGTATTCCCTCCATGCCTTTTGCTGCTGCTACTAAAAGGCTTAGTGTGATTAAAAAAAAAAAAAAGCTAGTTCAAGGGAAACGGCATTTTTGTTGAACTTTTAGTTAGTTGCTTGTTGCATTTATATTTTGCCTTTTCTTTTGCCAAGGCAATTCACAATTAAAAATGTTAATGAGTAGCGTTAAATAACCTCAGGCTGACTTCAGGAGCTGATGGCAGCAATTCCGTAGCCTGGGCTTCCTGGCTTCTGCCTTCCCTCAGGGAACACAGGCCTTACGTAGCCTCAGGGAAGGAGGGGGGAGGTTTCTGCCTTCCCTCACAGCACGTAGGGCTTTCTTAATTAGCCCTAGGTAGCCCCAATAATTACCTCAGACCTTTGATGGTCCCTTCATGTGCTCCCCGGCCTGGGTTCCCTGCCATCTGCGTTTCCTCAGGACGCAGGGCTTGAGGAACCCCAAATAAGGTGGGGCTCACATGGCAAACTGTAATTTTAAGCTGTTTAAAACTGTTTTTAACCATTGTGTTTTTATTGTTGTAACCTTTAGTGTTGGGACCTTAGGATGAAGGGTAGGGTAATAATAATAATAATAATAATAATAACAACAACAACAACAACAACAACAACAACAACAACAACAACAACTGCAGTTCCCACATGGGTTGGGAGAATTGAGTACAGAACCACTGTAAATCTAGAAATGTTACTACATTAAAGATGGCGCTCTCAGCGCTCCTGGGGTTCCACAGTAGAGGAACAGTAGTTAAAAATCAAAACATTGTCAATGCATTGGACAGGTCCATCATCCCTAGCTACCAGAACCAGTGTTCAGAGATGATGGGAGTTGTAGTTCAAAAACAGCTCGAGACCCAAGTTGGGGAAAGCCTGTTCCAGAGGGAGCTGTTAGCTATTTGCAGCTGTCAGAAGTAACCCAAAGGCCCAAACCAACTGTCCACCCGGATAAGAGTGGGTTTGCTTTCCCATGCCAGCCCCTTTCCTGAATTTGCAGAGATAAAACAGCAGGACCTTTCTTGTGTTCCTTGTTTCTCATCCAACGTCGGGGAAGGAACCCTTGCAACCCTGCAAGGAAGCTATTGAAGCTCTGTATATAAACGCCAAATTTATTCAAAGTAGTTTGGGCTATAGTCTTGGGTGCTGTTGTTTTATAGGCTGTGTATACTGGTTAAAACTCTTAATTGAATTTCATGGAATTCTATTTTTGCTTTATTGTAATTTGATGCTTGTGTTCACTGCTGGGGGGCGGATCCTGGTTCGGGTTAATAAGCAGGGTAGAGATTCGTTACGTAAATAAACAAAAGTCAAGAATCGCCCTTCCACACATCTCCAGAAAGGGCAGGGAAAGCTCTATCCTTAACTGTGCTCACTCATCCATTCTAAAAGATCGTGAGAAAATTATCGTTGAAGACCTCGCTGTCCTTTTTATAAGAGTGCTGTAATCCTCCACTTAACTTTTATATTTCGCTTTCTAAGTTAGGCTAAGCTTTCTTTTCTGAAGAAGTAACATACAGAGTTTTCAAGCACAGAATACTGGTGAAAACCTCTGAACTGAAAGCCTAGTCACACATTAGTGATGTGGCGCTATGATAATATCACTTGAACAGCCAGCGCCTGTTGATTCCCGGGTCATTTATTTGGGCAAGAAATTGAACTATGCACTTGGCTAATTTTAAAAATTCATCTAATACAAATTCCACAGTATATATGATCATCAGTTTTACACACTTATCCATTGTCTCCACGAGGTGGCACTCTTTCATTACGTTACACTCGAAGGCCCCTGGGTTTCTTATTGCATTCCTTGCTCTTGCTCATATCATGAGAATTGACAGCAAGTGTAAAACGCCTATTGATTTAAAAACTGTTACGCAAAATGCATGCATAAAAATAGCGGATCGAAATTCAACCTCTTCAGCACAATCCTATATGTTTAGTTTGGAGCAAGTTCCAATGTGTTCAATGGACCTATTCACAAGTAAGTGTACATATAATCTGGCACACACTTAGCTAGGAATAAACTGTACTGGCTATAATGGGATTTACTTCGAATAAATATGATTGGGTTGCACTGTTAGCGAAGAAGTCATTTTTCTTAACCTTTTAAAAATGATCCACGTACCTCATTCTTATGTCACAGTAAACCATGGTTTACCATGAACGTGCAGATAACTCTTGTTTTGCTCCTCCCTGAGTGCAAGTGGGAGCAACAAACCACCATCCCTCACTTACCATTTCATGTGGGTCATGGGTTAATTCACTTCAACAAAACCAAGGCCCGAAGCCAAGGTTTGTTCTTGGCTTAACAACCATGGTTTGTCAGAGTGAAACAAACAATGACCTCCACTTCAGACATAACACTAAGCTAGGGATCACACTGGGGAGCAGCAAAGCAGGATCAATCTTCGCATTTACAGTAAAGCATTAAGAATGCTTTATCATAACTTGTGAACTGGGCCGTTTTCATTTACAGCTTGATTCTATGCCTGCTTAGATGGAAATGTGTCCCACTAAATTCAATGGGGCTTACTTCCTAATAAATAACACTTTAGGGTTGCCATCCAAGAAAAGACTCTGCATTCAGAAAATCTTGGAACAGGACTAGATATTGTTATTTCAATGTGAGAAATTCTTCCCATATTGCGTGGCATTTGTCTGCATCCTTATTTATAATAGATTGTTTTTGATATGGAACAAACGTAGCCATATGAGCACCATCATTATGAAACCCAAAATTAAGATTTTCCTGTCCCTGTAGCGATGTTTGGCATGCTTGACATTGTTGCAAGCCAGGGCCTAAAGGCCTGATCTGGATCCCATCTGGAGACTGAATTAATTTTCCAGGCACTCAAAGTATGTCCAGGATATTAATACAGTGACTTTGGGTTATTTCTGGAGCAAATTGGGGAGGGGGGGTGGGGAGAGAAAGAACTAATCCCTAATTATCTCTGAATAGGTTTCACAGCCACCAAGCAGCACTGTGCATTGCCTCTATGCATACACAGCCTAACCTAAACTGTAGAGCCTTCAGAATGCTGACATAGCTAAACGTTTACTGAACATAAATAATTAGGGTTTCAGAGTGTTAGTTTTTCAGAATAATGGAACTTTCAGACTAATGGAACTTTCCATAACATGGCTGGTTGTTCATACATCATGATTCTGAGGCACCCCAAATGCATGAAACAGAGGACTATCTGTAACCAATTAGAGACACACACAAAAACCACAGCCTTATAAAATGCAATGCATCATTGCACTAATCCAGTGACTTGTGTGTGTGTTGTTATGAATATGAATTGGATGCATGAGAATTTCATCGAATCCAATTCCGCATTCGTTTGTTTATTAGTATTTCACATTTTATTTCATCCTTCCTCCATGAATCCCCCACCACGCTTACTCTCACAACAACCCTGTGAGGCAGGTTAGACTGAGAGACAGTCAGTTTTGAACTCAGGTCTTCTTGCTCCAAGTCCAAAATACATTAGCCACTACCCAACATTGACTGGAACACGTAGAAAGAATAGATACTCAAGGTTGGCATGTTCCATTGAAATGAATGGGGAGGCAGTGTTGGACAGGGGAGCGCCTGTGTGCAGGGGAGCCCCAATGCCTGGAACAAGATCAAGACATTTAATCTCAACTCATTCTTTACAGACTTAATCTTGTCCACCAATTTCTATTGCATTTAGTGCCTTTTCCCATTTTGATATGAAAATGTGAATTTCTTCTCCCAGGAAGACCATCACGACAAGAGGGAAATTACCCTGGCCCCATCCAGCAGCCAGAGAAACTGCAGGGAGCTATCTTCCCACCTCACTGGGAAGTTATAAAGTCCTTGTAAACATGGGCATAGCCAAGGTGGGGCAGGGAGGGGCAGTTGACCCCCCTCAAAATCAATAAAAATCCATAGCTAACTGAGGTTCTGCCCCCTAACAAAAGTCCTGACTAGGCCCATGCTTGTAAATGCCTGAGTTGGCTAAGAACTAGGTCTGACTTTCATTCTCCCCGTCTTCCCTCCTAATCCCTTTTCCTTTTGTGTCATGTCTTTTAGATGGTTAATCTGAGCATAGAGCCCATCTTATTGCTACTAACTGTAAGCAGATCTGGGAGCCTTTTTGGCTGAACAGTGGATTGAAAAAGCCCACACATTAAATTAAAAAGTAAAAAAAAATAAAATAGTTCTAGCATTTGACATGTTTCACTAGATGTATGGTTAACCTATGAAATGTGTTTTGTAAGGTATAGTAAAGAGCAGGAACATCATGGGCCTTTCACACCTAGCAAATAAATTTGTTCTGGGTCCAGCAGGAGCCCTTTCTAACTATGAAAATTTCCACCTTTAAAACAATTTTAAGAGCTACAATTCTTAAAGAGTTCCCTGTGCAGAGTAACTGTTTGTTAAACCACTCTGCAAATTGTAGCTCTGGGGCTGCCTAAGAGCTCTCAGGACGCTCAAAGAACTACAGCTCCCAGAATTCTCTGGGAGAAGCCAGTTGAAAGCACTTTAAATGGCCATTTAAATGGATTCCAATGTGTGATGTCAATGTAGCCACGGTCTGACAGACCAGAGTTCTAAACCTCTCGCTTCCTCTCTCTTGCACAGGCCCGCACATTCGGGCGCCCCCATGCGTGAGAACAATGTACCCGCGCTCCAGCAAACACGCCCTACGCCTCCTCACCTGGTGGGTGCATGTTTCTGCTCCTCCTCCTCGTCCGTGTCACTGCTGATCGTGATAACGCTGACGGCGGGGCTGGGTGTGTCGGGGATGACAATCGTCTGCCGCTGCCGCTCCCGTGTGGTACTGGAAGCCCCATCACCCCACCCACAGGTGACAGAGGTGCTGCAGGCAGGGCTGTTGTGAACCATGGCGCAGCGAGGGGGGGTGTTCTCCTTTACTCGCTTAGACCGCTGTGGGGAGCTGATCGTCTGAGACGAGGACACCTCGAAGTTGGATATATTTCTGAAGAGAGACGAAGAGACATTTGCATGCATACAGTTCCGCCGCTGCAACATCTTTTCTCCACTCCTAGCTTATTTATGTACATTTCCTCACAGCACAGTTCCGTGCATAAGAAACACAGAAATCTTTATATACAGAGTTAGGCCACTGGCCCACCCAGCTCATGTTGCATCTGCAGGTGAGGCGGTGGATGTGCTGGACTGTCGTCTTGCCTGGGTAATGGACTGGATGAGAGCCAGCAAACTGAAACTCAGTCCAGATAAGACAGAGGCACTGTTTGTGGTTGGTTCCCTAAATCGGATGGATGGGAGGTCGCCTGCTCTTGATGGTTTTACACTCACTCTGAAGGAGTGGGCATGTAGCTTTGGGGTTCTTCTGGATCCTTTGCTGTCACTTGAGGCTCAGGTGGCTTCAGTGGCATGGAGTGCTTTTCATCCACTTCAGCCGGTGGCCCAGCTGTGCCTCTATCTGGACAGGGATAACCTAACTCTGTTCTGGGAACCTCTAGGTTAGATTGCTGCAATGCATACATAGGGCTGCCTCTGAAGTTTAGAAGCTTCAGGTGGTGTAGAATTCAGCAGCCTAGTTGCTCACCGGGGCGTGAGAGTTTGAGCATATTACGCCAGCTCAAAGTGCTGGTTTTGACCAAAAAAATCCTAAAACGGCTAAGGGCTGCAATACCTCAAGGACCTCCTCTCTCCATATGAACCTACTGGGACCCCGATATCATCCTCTGAGGCCCTTCTTCATGTGCCTCCTCCATGAGAGGTCTGGAGAATGGCAACAGGAGAACGGGCCTCTTCTGCAGTGATTCCCCGCTTGTGGAATGCTCTCCCCAGGAAATTTTGGCTGGCGCATTCGTTATACTTCTTTAGGTGCCGGGGGAAACATTTCTCTTAAACCAATCATTTGGCTGATTAACATTCTACGGCTTTTTAAATGTGTTTGTGGGAGGGAAGTTACAGTGGTACCTCGGGTTACATACGCTTCAGGTTACAGACTCCACTAACCCAGAAATAGTATCTCGGGTTAAGAACTTTGCTTCAGGATGAGAACAGAAATCATGCGGCAGCGGCACAGCAGCAGCAAGAGGCCCCATTAGTTAAAGTGGTGCTTCAGGTTAAGAACAGTTTCAGGTTAAGAATGGACCTCCAGAACAAATTAAGTATGTAACCAGAGGTGCCACTGTATTGTATTGTTTTGTGTTTGTTTTATTATGTATTTTGTGTTCTCTTGTATTTTTATGTTGCGAACCACCCTGTGATCTTCGGGTGAAGGGGGGGTATATAAACTTAATAAATGATGATGATAATACTGGCAATTGCTCACAGTTGCATAGGCCAGAGATCCCAGGCATTACTGTTATTATTGGTCCCTCTAACAGCAAAACATTACAAGTGTTCAAAGCAAGTCAAGTTTTGGTTCTGGAGGAAACACTCTGCAGCCAGGCTTTGTTTGAATTTTCAGTTCGGTCTGAGAGTGAACAAAGGGAGTAGCTGGAATGTATCAAAGGGAGGGAATTATGGACATATCACACTGCACTGAGTCCTTTGCATAACAAATGACTGCACAGTAGCATTCATGGTGCTTGTTGAATACCAATGAGAAATATAGAGCATTCTTCTCTCAAAAGAAGCATATCACTCATTGGGTTACAATAATGCAAAGTGGAGGCCGCGGGAATCGCTCAGTCTGCAGGGGCCTGGTCTCCTCTCCCATTTCCCTGTGTAAACACTACAGATATGTAGGAAGGGGGGTGTTTTGGTAGCCTGAAATGTGCTAGGAGAGCATGTTCCCCTTTTCATTAACTAACCAGGCCTTTGCAGCCTCTGCTCTCCATTTCACGTGGGCACAGTAGGCTGGAATGCACCCAAAGTAAACGAAACAAGGGCAGCAGAGAAAGGAGAAGGATTTAAAGCAGCCGATTTGTACGGAGACAGGGACTGGCTGTAAATTCATTACAGGTCCTCTGGCCTTGGCCAGGGCAGAGCAGAAACGCACACTTCTGTGTTCTGCAAAGTGCAGATCCATTTCAACTCCTCTCTTTCCCATGCTATTAAGAGGGATTTTAGTGTTCATTAAAAGCAATGTTTTGACAGATACGTCGATTAAATTCCACCCACAAAAGAGGCACAGTGTAGTCATGCAAATGGTTCAAACATCTGCCATGACAATGTTCCTCAACACCCACTGGGGAGGAGTTTGATTCAGTCTTGGGAGTGGTTTTAATACGTGCCCAGACATTTCGCCCATGCAGTTATATCTGCTGTGTCACAGGGCAGAACCTGGCTTGTGTTTTGCAGTGCAGAGAGCCAAACTAAGGGATCTGGCCAACTCTCTCATAATTTCTCCTTTTACGGATTTTGCATTTGTGGGAAATAACAATAGCCACCTTTCCAGTCTAAGGTATTATCCTTGCACCCAGCAGTCACCTGTTGGAAGCACAACTTAATGCATTAATTTAATGTTAAGTGTTTATAATCCACATTTCAACAAGGAGTTCCCAAAGCAATAAAATCATAAGCACCGTAAACAAGTATGTTAAAAACACACAATCTATATAATAATCCAATAAATGCAGCAGCAGCAATAAGATACAGGCTGCATTTGCACATAGCATAGATTATTAATAGTGGAGAACAATCACATCTCTGACCGTAACGAAACCTGAAGCAAGGTTCATTACTGGACCTCAGGGAACGGGCAGACATATTGATTGATTGATTAAATATCCATTCCTACCCTTCCTCCCAAAGAAGCTATAGAACAGGGATGAGGAACCTGTGACTCTTCAGCTGTCGTTGGACAGCAACTCCCATCTTTTCCCTGGTCATTGGCCACGCTTGCTAGGAATGATGGGAATTACAGTTACGCAACATCTGGAGGGCCAAAGGGCCCTCACACCTGGACTACAACCTCTATCATCATTGGCCACTTGCTGTGCTGGCTGGGGATACTAGAGGTTCACCATCCCTGTTATAGACTGGGACAGAGGAAGAACTGAGACATTTCTCACTCATTCAGTCAAAAAACATAGGCCAACCATATAAAGACAGGGACAGAATATTCACTGGCAATCGTGATATTTCATCTATAATAGAAGGGGGCATAATTTTGAAGTTGAGGCAAGGCAGTCTTGATGCAGTGAGACTGCAGTGCTTTCATATACTCCTATTTTATTTTATCTTATTTTTTAAAAATTAGAGGTTCTCTCCAGCACAGGAGAGGGGGAGTGCACAGCAAAATGGTGTCATGCCACAAAGCAATCACAATAGGAATGGATGTGTTAACTGGGTTAACAATCTCATTTCCCCACATATAAGACTGAAGGTATCCAGGGGGTATTTCATAGTGTGGGTAATGGCTTCTGTTTGTTGGAATGTCATTAAAATCCCATCTTCTCAGAAGCCTATTCATAGTAGCAAGGTAAGGTAAAGGTAAAGGACCCCTGGATGGTTAGGGCCAGTCAAAGACGACTACGGGGTACAGCGCTCAACTCGCTTTCAGGCCGAGGGAACCGGCATTTGTCCACAGACAGCTTTCTGGGTCTCGTGGCCAGAATGACTAAACTGCTTCTGGTGCGAAGGGACACTGTGACGGAAACCAGAGCGCATGGAAATGCCATTTACCTTCCTGCCGCAGTGGCACCTATTTATCTACTTGCACTGGCGTGCTTTCAAACTGCTAGGTTGGCAGAAGCTGGGACAGAGCAACGGGAGCTTATCCCATAGTGCGGATTCAAACTGCCAACCTTCCGATCAGCAAGTCCAAGAGGCTCAGTAGTTTAGACCACAGAGCCACCTGTGCCCCTAGTAGCTTTATATCCCCAGTTTAAACAAGGAGAGAAAGGAAAAGAAATAATTAGAGACCATTAGCAGAATACCCTTGAAACTGCAAGATACTGGTAACTTCCAAGTGTCATTAATCTGCGGTAGTTTGTATAATCCATTGACTCTCTTGCTTCTTATGAACAATATGATCATCTCAAACATAAGGCACAAGGCATCCTCTGCCATCACACTGTCTATATTTAACTTGATCTGCTCTCTGTGTGTATATGTCTGTGCATATGTGTATACACACACGCACACACACTCATTCACTGAAGCAGAAATAACAGGCCTTTAAAAGTGGTTCAATATTCTCCTATTTTGCCAAGACATCACTTTAATGGGTTTAAACAGGTCCAATTGCATAGGCTTCTGTTGGAGTGGCTTTCAAACTTCCTCATGGGAAACAGAGCAGAACCTTCTGCAGTGCATGTGGAGTATGCTAATACTTAATACTCAAGTCCCATCAGAGAAATTCTAAGCCAGAGGGAAGGAACTGCTGATGCACCATTTGCACTCTTGTCAGTCCCCTGTTCCTCTGTGGCCATTCCAAAAAAGGTGGCACATCAGAAACTGTAACTGAAGCAAGTAGGATCTGAAAGAAAATACCTCGGGGCAGGCTGCTCCTCTTTAGTGTTCCTCCCAGACACCACACCATCTTCCTTTGCACTCCATTCCCTTCTGCCTTGCCCTCATTGCCCTCTCCCCAACAACAGAGTCTAAGCATTGTGGGGCTACTGGCCATGCCTAGTCCATTGGGCTGCTTGGGTTTTGTTTTTTACACCCTGTTCAGCCCCCCCCCCCCAATATTTTTCCTACATCTGCAAACCTTGAGGTCCTACTGAGCAAGCTGGTTTTTTAAATTAAAAATATATATATTATTTTCTTGCAAATCCACAAATTCACTTTGCAGCCTTTGTCAATTCCCTCTCAGACCTATTGCTTCGTCCATAAATAAGAATTACAGCAGCCTAAAGGGTCATTCCAGGGCACTGCCACCTCTTAATTTTATTTGTATACTGCCCTCCATCCAGATTCCAGGTGCACAACACAAAAATGCAAGGTGAAAACACACACACACACACACACACACACACACACAACACATAATGAAAACAAGAGCAAATTAATGATGCCCACTCAACCCCGTTCCCACAGCACATTAATTTCCATGTTTTGGTACAGACAGCCTGATGTGCAGCAGGGTGGTATGTGGGGTGCCTTTACTGAGGTAAGAGGAAGCAGATGGATTTAGAAGGGTCAGCAGCCCCATTCCTGATCTAGTCCAGGGAAAGGGAATCTGTGTCCCTCCAGATGTTGCTGGACTCCAACCAATCCTGACCATTGATCATCCTGGCTGGAACTGATGGGAGTTAGGAGTCGCAGCAACATCTGGATGACCCCAGGTCTCCCACCCTGACCTAGTCTCTCACCTTAACCACAAGGCAGTGCGGTGAACAGAAGATACCTTCCTTGTCTCCCTTCTTTATATCATCCCCCCCCTTTCCGGTGCATACCTTGCTGATGACTGGTGTTGTTTATTCTTCCGAGAGGAGGTGGTGCTGGTTGGCTGTTGCCTCATGACGTGAGCGACACCCACGTTTAAGGGCTGGGCTGCTGGAAGGGTGACGTGACTTGCTAAAAGTGCCGGCTGTTGCATGATGGGATTGTAGTGGCTTCCGTGAGCATGTGTGCTCCTGCAAGAAAAGTGGAGAAAAAGGCGTTTTGTACATTTCGAGAAGAATGCTCATGAATGAATGACAAACACAACAGCATCCCAGAAAGCTCAATGTAGGGTATTTCAGCGCTGGCATCAGGCTTTTTTAGAAATACAGTCGTACCTTGGAAGTCGAACGGAATCCGTTCCGGAAGTCCATTTGACTTCCAAAACGTTAGGAAACCAAAGTGCAGCTTGTGATTGGCTGCAGGAAGCTCTTGTAGCCAATCAGAAGATGTGGAAGCCCCGTCAGACATTTGGCCTCCAAAAATAGTTTGCAAACCGGAAGAGTCATTTCCGGGTTTGCGGCATTCATGAGCCGAAACGCTCAACGTGCAAGGTGTTCAGGATCCAAGGTACAACTGTACTGACTTGACCAATGGCTCACATGAGGTTTAGCCACAAGCTAGTATTCTTTTCAGTAAGACGCACTGCTCAGTGCTGCAGGTAGGTAAGTTTAGATCCTAATCAGCCCTATGGGGAGCGAATTATGGGCTCTTTAGGCGGCAACACGTTTTCTTTCACTTACTGCAACATGTGACATGGCAGCCCTGCTGCATATGGGGCCCATCCTGCTCATTCTGCTGCGTGGGTCCCTGGACATCTCCCCCAAAGTTCTGCCCCGATGGCTCAACTGACACAGCCTCTTGCACTGCCATAGTTCCTTTGATGCACATTCGCATTACAAGGGCAAGGACTATTTCTGACAATGGATAGAGCAGAGGGAAGACAGCAACGTGGGAGGGATACCAAGGGAAGGGTGGAACTCCACCAGAATTCCATCTGCCTGCTGCAAGTTTCAAGCTTCCATTATTCGCCTCGGCACAAAGGCTTCAAAGAGGGCAATAAATAAGTATCAACTTCTCTCCACGATTCCATGGAAGCAGTTAGCGATCCAAGAACAAAACTGCAGAGAGCTTCTGCAGCGTGTGCCGACGTACAGAGGAGAGTCGTCCCTATACAGCTTTTAAGAAGCATTTAATGGGGGAAGCAAGAAAGAGGAAGCTCAAAGATCATAAAAGGGCTGCTGCCAGTTGCTCTTTCTGAGAAGTCATTTTGCTACAAGCACAGAGGCTCAGGAAGCACTCCTGGAGAAACGGTGGCTTTTATTAATGCCTTATTCTTAGCCTCTTGCAAAGATCAGTTGGGTGCCGGGTAGGAGAGGCAGTGCCAGCCATCTTAATGTTTTGTCTGCAAAACTATATTAAACAGTTTGTTTAATATAGTAATGCATCCCACACTGTGTGCCTTGTGAGAAATAACCTTTTCATTTCATTTCTTGTTCTTTTTTTAAGAGTTTATGTGCATGTTGACCCTAGCCCACAAGAGCTGATCATTTGCATCTAGTCCCCTATTCAAGACTTGATCATTTGCATCTAGTCCCATATTCAAGACTAGGCTTACAGCATGTTAAGGTAGCAGCAGGTTGAAGGCTGTTATACACAAGCTTTCCAAGTAAGCACCACGTACATTAAGTTGCTTACCTTTAGTGCTGCTGAAGCACTGCTTTTCTGCAGTTAGCTGAAAGTGTAATTAAAATGGAAGTTCTGCTCAAGCTCTTAATATAGTACTATATTATCCAGTAGCTTCCTTGCCCATTACTAATATTCTCCTATTATGACTGTTCACAAGTTAAGTTCCACTCAGCAAAGATCCCCAGCAACATTAATTGAAAGCTTCCTCTTTGCAGGTCCTGCCTAACTTATGGCTACTTGCTGACTGCAGCTGGAGGATTTTTGATGAAGAACCTCTTGAATAGCCTATCTTAACTGTCCCAGCGTCAGTTTCTGTACCCACATGAAGGATTACCAATTTCTTCTAATTGCTTTTTCTTTCTCTTAAACAATAAAATAGACTCATTCTCTTCATATTCCACCACGCCAATGCTGTACTCTCCAATGAATTATGCCCAACATCTTAGCATTATTCCCAAAATATGGCAACACACTGGACATATGACTCTAGTTGTGGCATAGTCAATATTGAGCAGAAGTGGGCAAGCAAAGCACTACTAAGTCTTTTAAGGGCTTGTGTGCCTTTAATTAAATGTTTTCTGTTTGCAGGTCTTGCTCAGGCAGGTTGGTGCCACACCTGTGTTATTGCTGCAAAAATATTTGCCAAAACTCAGGCCTGAAAAGATACAAGACACTCCTGAAAACACTGCAATAAAACAAAACCGACAAGTTTGTCACTTGGTCACTACATAAAAAGAGAGCAAACAAATTTTGGGGGAAAGGGCTAGTGTAGAATTAACTTTCATTCGGTTGCCTGGGACAAAAAGTAGGGAAGAAATCAGAAGAGTTCAAGGTAGTCGTTCTTTTTGACGAGGGATGACTTTTTCACACAAGGTTATGGTCTTCGGCCTAGAAGACCCTGGAGTGAATCTTGCAATTTTCAAAGCAGTTTTCTTTATGGGAAACAGCTTCTGCTGTTTATATTAAAAATGTTATACACACACAGTAGCAAAAGGTGGGGTGGTGGCACTTAGCCGACCTTCCTGCAGTGGAGTCAGTGTTGGTTATGAGGAGGGAGAGTGGTAGGGAAAAGTGGCAGGGAGGCTGACACTGTGCAAACACGCCAGCAAGAGCAACATACTGGCTCCTGCTGGTGTGTTTGCACAGGGCCAATGTCCCCACTGCATTGCCCCTCTCCCTCTCTGTAAGCAGCAGCGACTCCACTGTCAGGAAGTTGGATAAACGTCACCACATCCTGCCATTCACTACCGTGCATACGAAACAAGCACCCGGGAGTTATGTGCTTAGCTCATGGAGCCATTATGCAATGAAGATGGGATCACAGATACTCAGGCTCTCACAAAGCTGGTACCTTACAGACAGATACAAGTTTTCCTTCCTGTTTACCTCCAATCTGCCAGGGGCTGGGTCCCTGCCATGGTCTCCGGAATTACAGTTGCATGCTGGACTGAGGTGTGGGCGGCTACCCCAGTCAGCTGTTGCCAAGCTGGGGGGAGCAGGATCTGCTGAGTACCGCTAGGCCAGGCTTGCTGTAGAACAGAACGATCACAAAATTCAGTGCCAACCCGTACTTTTTTAAGAAGCATGTTACAAACTATACCGCACAGAACAGATTCAATATAAGTTGGCAGGGAAAAAAATCCCATGGAACTAATTCAAAGGCAACAAGCGTAGCTCAGTCAGTTTTGGACAAGGCAAAGAGCAGCATGCTATAAAGTCGAGAGGACGTCAACCCAACTTTAAACCAAGGTCTTTTCAAAGACAGCTGTGAAGACAAAATTGCTGGTATTAAAAGCTCAAGTACAAATGCACGTTTCTTATCTGTTGCAGTGGAAGCAGCATAATCCTAGGCAACAGGACTTACTCTCTTGTAGGGGCTGCAATGCTAAGCAGACTTACTTTGGAAGTAAGCTCTATTGAACTCAGTTAGCTTCTGAGTAAATATGCACAGAATCAGGCTGCAAGGGTGTTTAGGGCTGCGCTCTGACCTCAAACTCTGTGTTCAATGGGGCTTACATTTGAGAAAGTACATACGGCACTGGATTTCACATGCACACTTACTAGGGAATATGCTTCACTGAACCCAATAGGACTTACTCCCAGGTAAGTGTGCACAAAATTGCAGCTATTCACCCTAGCAGGCTTGCACAGGCAGCCATACACTTTTACTCAGAAGTCCAAATGAGTTCAAAGGGAGCGAGATCAGCCCAATGGCCCATCTAGCCCAACACCCTGTTCACACAGTGGCACCTAGATGCCTGTGGGAAACCCTCAAGCACAATGGCACCCTCCCCTCCTGTGTTTTCCAGCAACTGGTATTCAGAAGTGTTTCTGCCTCTGACCATGGATCACTCCTGAGTGGATCCTTCATAGGATCAGACTCTCCCCCCCCCCCCATCCTTTATTATTTTATTCACATAATATGCATTCTTTACAACAAACAACTCCAAAATAAACAGACAACTCCAAAATAAAATCATATGTAACAAAACCATAAGTCTCATGTTTTCATTTACACTGATCTCCTCTCCGATACCTTTACTTGATATTTCTTGCTGCTTTCTGCTTTCCTTATAGAATCTTTATGAAAATTTAAATCTCTTAAATCCTATACCAATCTTTAAGAGTTTCAATTAATCCCTTCACCTCCCTCCCCCACAGCCCAGTACTTCCCTCCACTATTCACTTTATTTGTTATTCCATCCTTAATATATTATTGTCCTATCTCCTTGCGCCTTTTAAACTTTTGCATATTAATTTTTAAGCTCCAGCACCGACTTTTTGCATGTATTCCTTAACGCATTCCCACTCTTTATTAATTTTTTGATTAGAGTAGCCTCTAATTGATGCTGTTAATTTTGCCATCTCTGTGAATTCAAGAAATTAGATTCTCCACTCTAATAATTCTGGTATTTTACCAGTTTTCCAATTTTTTGCCACAACGATTCTGGTTGCCGCGGTTGCGTAAAGGAATACATTCCTTTTACATAGGATCAGACTCTTGAGCGGGATATTTGAGATGTTACTGTTTGACTTCGCCCCCGGAAGGTGCACACTTCCATTTTCTCCCAAGCCGGATGAATGCCAACCAATACCCATGTGCCATTTGACATCAGTGACTTTAAAAATGTTGTGGGGACTTTTGAATATAGGCACTATATTATCAAGAAAGTGTTCAGATTGTGAAATGTTAGGTTTCATCAAACCGGCGGGAAGTCCTCTTTTCTTTTGGTAACTGTGCTAGGAGGTGCCAAGGCCTGTTCCATGTGAGCAGCCTCACTGCCATGTAAGCATAATTCTGCCCAGACTGTCACCTAAGACATGCGCAAGTGTCATCTTGCTCAAATGACTCAATTTTGGAGTCATATTATATTTTACAAGTAGGTCACATTCAGATTCCCCCTGCATGACACGGCAGGGCAACTTAATCCCTTCTGAGAACAGATTTAAGAAATGCATGTGCTAAAAGATTTGCTTGCTCCTGGAAACCAAGGGTGGCAGCTTAATACCCACAGCTGTGAGCACTCAACACTCCGAAGGCCGAAATTCTGCACAAAAGCACTTTGGATTTTACTCTCAAAAATAATGAATAATTTGTTTCAGGCGTTCAAGAATCGGGAGCAGGCTTTTTTCCTAGCCGTTTGCATGGAAAAGGTTAACTGGGAGAATCCAAGCCACTGGTTTGACTGGGGCGCCATCCATTTCCATGGCTAAGCACTCATTTTGTCCTCAGATAGCCACATAAAGACTTGACCCTATGCATGCTTACTCGGGAATTAGCCTCACTGGGTTCGGCCTGATCCTACGCACACTGACCTGGGAGTCAGCTTCCCTTAAAGTCAGCAGGACTTGCTTCTGAGTGAATATGTAGAGCAGAGATGGGGAACCTGTGGCCCTTTGGACTACAACTCCCATCAGCCCTGGCCCTTGAGTTTGCTGGCTTAGGCTGATGGGAGTGGGAGCTCAACAACATTTAGAGGGCCACACGGTCCTCACCCCTGGTGTATAGTCTGCATGGTTGCCTATGTGTTTCTATCCAACAGTCAGCCCTAACATTAGTATGGTGACCACCTCGGGCAGCTAACTCATGAAAGGGGAGCACATTGTTATTCATTTGTTTTTATTATTATGCTTTTACTGCCAGTGACTTTCTCTCTCAGGTACCAAAATAATGTGGCTGGTCTTGGGTACTAAGCACCCTCACAGGGAGGGGAGGCATTGCTTGCTCTGCCTCGGGCAGCAAAATGCCATTGTGGGCAGCATGGCAGGTGAGTCGCTGCTACTTACCAGAAGGGGTGAAGCAGCAGTGAGGTCTGCAACATTCAAACACACTGGCTGAATGAAGTCGGCACTGCTGCTGGTGTGTTTGCATTACGCTGCCCTCCCTACTACCTCATTCCTCCCCCACCTGTTAAGAAGCCATGATTCACCTGCTGGGAGGTCAGGTAAGTGTCTCTGCCTTACCATACCACCTGTGACTGGCAAAATGTATTGAGCTGGCATTAGTCTACATTCTCATGAAAAACCCTGATCTTGTGATCTGTGTGTGTGTGTTTTGCGCGCACACACACACACACACACACACTTCTCTTCCAATTGTTAAGGAAGAAATTCAGGTTCTCTAATGCAAAATCTGATTCCCCTCCCCACCAATAGGACAAGCCCTGACCAGGAATCATGGCGGTCCTACCTTAATAGGTCATATCTCTTTAAGAAACTGCAGCTATGCTTACAAAGAGTGCAACCAGAGCTGTCTCTCACCTGTACAGTCAGGCAAACTGATATAGTTGCCTCGTGTGGGTAAAAACAAATCCTAAAAGGTTGGATGTGATGACTGATTTTTCACCACCTGCTCCAGGAGTTGCATGCAGCACACTTCATCTGACTTGCATATCACATTTCCTGCAATCAACATCTCTGAAGATAATATACCAGCTTCAGCCCATCAGCCTTACCCTTCCAGTGATGTTGGACGTAAATATTTCACAGTATCGGGACCTTAAAGCAGGGTTGCTATTTCCCCCCTCCTGCCAAAAACTCAACAGGCACAGCTTTCTACCTACTGGGGACAGCTGCACCTTTTGAATTATTGTTTGTCATGTAGCTCTTAAATGCACAGCATCTCAAGCTAGGAAAGAAGGTGGCAACTTAGAAATGTTCTTCAAAGAGGTCAGTTTCTAAATTGAGAGCTGTGAGGGTTTAAGCATCCATAGAAGTCACAGCCTGTGGGCCGGAAGCCCTTTTCCCAACTTGGTGCCCCTTCAGATATTTTGGCCAAAAATTCCCATCATTCCTGAACATTGGCCCATGCTGGCCAGGGCTGATGGAAGTTGAAGTCCAAAACACCTGGAAGGCACCAGGTTGAGGCTGGCTGTTACCTGATAGTTTCATGTGTTACGTGGAATTTATTCCTTTGACCCTCTATATTAATTGTTTATTGCCGTGATGTTTTGAAATTCTAGATACTTGCCTGGGACTACCTGTTTCGTTCGAAAAGTTCAGGGTGGGGAACCTATGGCTCATCGGACGTTGCTGTACAACTACCCTCCTGTCACCTGTCACAATTAATCATGGGAGTGGCCCTTTATGAAAGTGCAGGATTAGTTTTTTAATTTTTTGGTGCTCCTGCAGAATGTAAAAATCCCAGGCTGTGCTCACACTTCAATCTTTAGCCACTGCTTAAGTGGTACAATGATTCTACGGACAGTCTCCACTACTGCCTTAGCGTTCAGCTTAGCCCCGTGTTTTGAGTCTGTCTACTGGGATTGCCAGTTGTACTAAGGCCAACTGAGAAGTCTGGAATATGTTTGGGGTCTGAGTTTTGAAACTGTACACGCTCACAGCCAGACCATTTCACACGGTGCTTCTGTCCAAATATTTTACATATTTACGTTTGCAAAATTCACTTACTTTCTTTTAGCTTGGGGAGGAACCAAACCCTCCTCCTTTCTCGTTCGCCCTTTTGAATTGCTCCCATTTATTTTATTTTTAAATGAGATGGGTAGGTCTGTCTTTCCACCCTGCCGCCGCCACACCCCCCCCCTCGAGTGTACCACTTGGAAAAGGATGGCGTGCTTCTCATGGAGGTGGACTTCATTCATGTCAAAGAGGCAGCTGCTTAACAAAGACTCTTCATGGGAACAGGAGGCACCACTTAGTTAATGAAAAGGAAATCAGGCAAGCTTCAAGTTCTTTTCCATACTGCCTTTCCCAGATAAGCTGGGCTGGCAGCAGGCAAAAGGAAAAGGACTGAACTAACACTCGCTGGAATGCTATCCAGGCAAGGCAACGCTTTGGCAGGATTTTGGAGTCTGCTGATGCCTGAGAACGCTGGAATGCTCTGGCACAGACAACAACATTCGCTCTGACGCACTGATTCAAAGTGAATTAGTCTGGAATACAAGGGGGCTCATATAATGGGATGGTCAGAGTCCCCAAGGCTGCATATGCATGCCTATGTTTCAAAGCACACGGTTTCCCCAAAGAATCCTGGGAACTATAGTTTGCTATGGCTGCTGGGAACTGTAGCTCTGTGAAAGGTAAACTAATAATCCCTGGGATTCTTTAAATGTAAGGTGTGTATGCAGCCTAAGTGTCTGGCAGCACAGCCTAAGTGTTTGGCAGCTGTGGTCGAATGCCCCACACCCTGTATGGAGCTGCCTTATAAAGAGTCAGACCTTTGCTGCACCTGACCTAAAATGACCTCTGCTATATTCTTAGTGCACCATGTTCAGTGATGTCATTATTAATATTTAGACTTTATTTCCCTAACATAATGAAGAGAAGATGTAGAACAGATCGTTCATCCTCAATGTCTTTTTTTTTTTTTTTTTTTTGGTCTTTGGGACAAGTGGATTTTAAAAAATGGATAGCAAATTCTGTGAAACAGCATGGTGTTCTCAGGCGCCATTAGACTGAGTTCATAGACCACTTAAAGAATATACAAATTTGTCAGCCCAAATTCATAGGAATCTAAATGAAACAAGGTCAAGAAATATCAATATATAATCAACATTTTAAAATCGGCAATCACCATGAGTAGGAATCATTAAATGTGAAAAAAAGGAATACCGTTGTGTTGTGGAATCATCTTATTAAATGCAGATGTTCCTCACTGTCAAAGAAGGTGCTCCCTGTATTTTCCTATGCCTTTTATTTTATGTCTCACACTCGTGAGTTTTTAATTAAAGTATTCACACTATACTTCGTAAACTTCTTCCCCGCCCCTAGCCCTTTTTGGCCCTTTTCTAACCCCTGGGTTTTTATTCAACCTGATCCCAGGGGGTCAATAGTGAGAGCTTTGGGGAATCTGCATTAGTGAGAGACTCTAGGGAATTAAAAGCTGGTGGGTAAAAAAACTGCAGCATCATGAACCCTTTAATAGTCAAAATCCAAATTAGCATCCACACACAAGCGGCACTCTCCTAATTAATAAACTGAAAAAATAGTTGCTCTCTGCATCCAACTCTTTGCATTATGACTGACAGCTTACAGTAAGAGCTGTTCGACAGTGGAATGGATTTCCTCGGAAGATGGTGGACTCTCCTTCCTTGGAGGTTTTTAAGCGGAGGTTGGGTGGCCATCTATCATGTACAATCTAGTTGAGATTCCTGCACTGCAGGAGGTTGGACCAGATGACTCTCAGGGTCCCTTAAACAACTCTACAATTCTACGGTTCTATTCAAATTTACCTGTGCTAAAAGTCCTGGCTGGATCTGAAGGGGCTGAGCCCCAGGAGCCTGAGTGACGATTGGAACAGCGTTCTCCATCCGGACTGAATACCCAGCATGCTTTGAAGGGGATGTCTGTAACCCTGTGAAAAGAAAAGATAAAAAGTGTTAGCCATCATCAGTTGTTTTTCTAGGAACAAGCACCTTAAACTCTCCTGGGCAACTCTCCTCTCTGGCCAGACGGACTTTCTGGTTGACAATCATGCCATTTTATCACATCGAAACCTGCCATTTGAACATGTCTCTTCTCACATTCCATGCACTGGCCGAAGCGGATTACTCCTGGTTTAGGTGAATAAATTGTTATCACTCAGAACCATAGGCCAGAACGATTCAATACAAAAAGAAACACAAAGCACATACAGAAGCACAAGTCAATGTAACGTGTTTCACTAAACACGTATACAATAAAATAATTGAACTGTAAGGCTTCACCACCCGAACACAGGGTCCACAGACCCTCCACATAGATTAATATATGGGTGCTACAAATACAAGGGAGAAAAAGAATACCTCACTCACCCCACTAGGACTTTTTTTTGAAGGCTGGCTCTGCTATTTCCAGCAGTACCTCAGGCAAATAATCATTAGAAAGGAAATTACTAGCTTTAGATTTCATAAAGCCTGAAACTGTAATTCTAGCATCATCACCACCACAGCTCAGATCTATCAATTTATTTCAGGAGAAATTTGATTTTCCACTAGCTAGCTTTTTCTTAGGCAGGAAGGAGTTTCTCCTTTGTATTACTCCACCTTATTGCTCTCCACAGAGTTCTCCGCAATGTCTGTACACGGTTATAATAATATGCCAACCTAGACTGGGCATTCAATTTCAGTTGTGGCCTAGCCAATGATAAGCAAAGCTGGACCCACTAGGCCAGTTTTTAGCATCTCTGAAAATCAGGCTCTACAATCCTGTGAATGCAGACTATACCTCAATCCAATAAAGGAGGCTCTTCAACCCAGATCCTTTTTGGCTTCCCTCACCATTTGAGGCGGGACAGACGGTTCCTGCTTGGTGGTGGCACCCTTACTGTGGAATTCTCTCCCCAGGGAAACTTGCCTTGCGCCTGCCTTGACATCTTTTGGGAGCCAAGGAAACACGTTCTTCTTTTCCTGGACTGCTTAAAATCCACTGTGAATTAATTTTATGCTGCTTTTACATCTGCAGACTCGTTTTATGCTACTTCTGCTGATTGTTTTAATGTTGCTGTTTTAATCTGCCTTATTGTAATTTAATATATGCAGCAACACCTTTCATACACCATACGCTCATTAAAAAAGAGTCATACCCAACCTTACAAAGGCTTAGTGGTTTTAACTTTTTGTAAGTCACCCTGGGAAGCTGTTGGAGGGTGAGGTATAAATCCCTGTGATAAATTAAATTAAATAAACAGAAGTGAGGACCTGCCAACTCAGAGCAAATATGCTGCATTCGGAAGGCTGAAAAGAGCATAGCGATACGGATATAACTGAGTCAAATGATATTGAAACACTTTGTGAGCATTCAAACTCTCTTGGTTGATCTTGAACTGTGATATAGGAACCACCGGCGGTCGCTTTGCCCGTTCAAGTCAACCCTGAAACCGCAATGACAGCAACAGAGGAAAGCCAGATGATTGTGACGGTAACAGAGGAAAAGCCAAGTGATTCACTGAGCTTTCCATCACATACTGAAGAGGCCAGCTAGCTTCAGTGTAAATGCTAACACGCAACCTGAAAAGCTCATTGCCTCTCCAGCAAGCAGCTGCAGTGGGGTCTTCAGAGCTGGGGTAGTAGCTGTCATCCCACCCATGGAACATCAGGCTTCACCAACCTAGTCCCATCCGGGAGATTTGGGCTACAATTTCCATCAGGATTGGCAGCCTAAAACATATGGAATGCACCAGGTTGGCAAAGGCAGAGCTACATGTTTTTTGGGTGGGGTGGAGAAGTGTGGCACCTAGTTGAACACGAGGGGTTGGGAACCTGTGGGCCAAGCCTGACCCACGAAGGGGTCCAATTTGGCCTGCAAGGTCAGTTTACCCAAACCACGACCACCCGCAGACACCACTGTGTGCAGTTACCAAAAAGAGTGCTGCTGGAACCAGCAAGTCCACCTTTTCGTCTCCTCCCCAAAATCGCCAAACACCCTTCTCCCTGCCCCAGTCTGGGACATATAACCCACACAGGGTTTTGCCACTTTTGAATGGACCACTGGGAAGTGGGCATCGTGGCTTGACTTCAACAGAAACAAATTTAAGCAATTAAAACTTTTAAAATCCAAAAACTGACAGGAAGAGAGTTTTAACCCCAAATAGCAACACCGGGGACACAGGGCCTGGATAAGAAAAAACAACAACAGCAAAACAAGGCAGAAGGAACAACAAAAAAGGAGGCGCGTTTCCATTCCCTTCTGAAAAAGAGAAGAAATTCTGTGCCTGTGTTTTTTTATCTGTTTATGTTTTGTGTTGCTTTGAATGGTTGCTACTGTCCTTGAGCCGTTGGGATGGGGTGGAGTAGGAATTAAGTGGAGTCAATACATCTATTTTTGTGCCACTTCCCAATAGCTTCCCAATACAGGCTGGCTGAATGCCACAGCTGAAAAAGAGACATCTCCGTCTCCGGAGGAAGCGCCGCCTGTTGCTACACACAAGGGGAGAAATTAAGACTCCAGCAGCCTGTCATCCTTTCTGCCATCCTGCCTTTTGAGCTGAAGAAATAATTGAGGATAAAAATTTGCCCAAAATAGTCAAAATGCCCTTTGTAGCTTTTGTAAATAAGACTCAGGGGACTTTTCAGGATTTCACCCTCAAGCTCTTTTATGTTATTTTAACCCCGCATAAAAAGGATAAAACGTCTGCTGCACAGCAGTGCGCCGAGACATCAATATCTGCAAAGAACTTTAATATCTTTGGATAAAAATGAGAGAGAGAGAGAGAGAGAGAGAGAGAGAGAGAGAGAGAGAGAGAGAAGGAGCCAGGTGGCAGCAGCGCAGGCTGCCAGACGGCAGCAGAACCCAGATGTGTGCGAAGGCAGGGACAGCTCCTGGGTAGAAGAAATGGGTCTTTTCTTCAGTTTCCCTGTCCCAAATCCCACCAAGTAAACCCCCTCCCAAAAAACTGACCATGGCTGTAGTGCATTGCAACCCAACCCATGCACATCTACCTGCACCCTTGTTCAACACATCTGCCAAAGGTTAGGATCACATCACACAGCTGTGTATTGGGTGCAGCTATACTGATGGGTCAGGGGAATATTCCGTCTTAGGCAAAGCTTTGATTTATTGAGTCATGCTTTTCTAACCTGATGGCTTAGTCCTGGATATCCCTTTCCCCAGGACTAGAGGTCCCCACACCAACTACCTAGGTCTCTGGACATTTCTCATGTGCACACCCACCCACCCTTTCTCCCAGGAACACAGGAGCAGAAGGTACGGTGAGACAGGCATGGGCTTCAGAAGTGGCCAGTTAGCTGCCCGTGAGGCTACTCAGCAGAGGAGGAAGCACATGAAAATACCTATTGGAATCAGGGCCTGAATGAAAGCCAGGAATGGTAGGGCTTCCAGCTCTTATGTAGGCCTCCAGTCTAAGCTCTCACCCAAGCTCCATCCTTCCTGACCTGAGGAAACAGGCAGTTATTCTGCTCCTTTATGGGTCTGCCCAAAACGCATGTGGTTTCCCCTAATGGGGACAAAGAATAGCTTAGCAGCAGCAGCAGCACTATAAGCTTTTCTGAACCAATGCCCAGGCTGAATCTATGAAATTATCTGCAGGAGGATTATTTCTCAGTCACGTTACTAGCCAGGAAAACGGAGTTAGTTAACATTCCAAGAGAGACTCATTTCAGACACCATACCCGTAAGGGCACCGAGCGGACCAGGTTGGCAATCAACCAAGCATTACTTTAACCCAAGCCTCATAGCTCTCCAGCTACTAAACTACTGCAACATGCTCTGCGTGACTTTCACCGACGACATTTCAGAAGCTGCAAAGGGCCAAGGAAGTCTTGCTTTCTCGTGCAACTGCGTCACCAGGAGCATATTTATGCCACCGCTTCAGGAGATACATTTTGTCTCCCACAGACTTCTTGAGTATTATTAAAATACAGTGGTACCTTGGTTCCTGAACGGCTTAGTTGTCGAACAAATCGGCTCCTGAATGCCGCAAACTTGGAAGTGTTCTGGTTTGAAAATGTTTTTCGGAAGCTGATCGTCCGCCGTGGCTTCCGCTTGAGTGCAGGAAGGTCCTGCAGCCAATCAGAAGCCGAGCCTTGGTTTTCGAACTGTTTCGGGAGTCGAACAGACTCCCAGGATGGATTAAGTTTGAGAACCAAGGTACCGCTGTACTCAAATACTCCGCCGTGAAGCTCCAGTTCAGATTATACCAGGTCAGACTGGCTCATCTGTCTAGCCCAGGGGTCTGCAACCTTTAAGACAAAAAGAGCCACTTGGACCCATTTCCGAAGGAAAAAAAACCTGGGAGCCGCAAAACCGGGAAGGTGACGTCGGGACGGTGCGTGACTAACGCGCGCACCGCCCCCATGCGACATCACAGCCAGTACCGCGCCCGCCACAGTGGGGAGTGTCGGGGCGCACAATGCGCCTCCTCCCCTCGCTAGTATCCGCCCCGGAGCCGCGGCAAAGGTGTAAAAGAGCCACATGCGGCTCCGGAGCCGCGGGTTGCCGACCCCTGGCCTAGTCCAAGATCAACTACCCTGTTTGCCTGTGGCTCCTCAAGGTCTCAAGAAGAGGCCTTTCCATCTTTTTACTGAGGCGCCTAAGGACTCAGCCTGGGCGGCCCTGAATGCAACACAGGTCCTCTTCTTCTGATTGGTGGCCCCTCTCTGGTTGATGCTGCCTCCACAGTCAGAGGCAGGGGTGCTTCTGAACGCCACAGGAGAGGAGAGTGCTCTTGTCTGAGGGTCCTGCTTGCGGATTTCCCACAGGCATCTGGGTGGCTGGACTAGATGGGTCTTTGGTCTTGGCTAGCAGGTTCTTCTTAACTTCTACCTGGGTTTCGTTTCTCGTTTCTGCATGCCAAGCATATCTCCTTTGTCAATGCTAGGAGCATCCCAGAGAAATGCACTGGCCCGATAAGCAGAAACGCTTCGAATGAGACAAGGGAATGGCAGGTTTGTAGCAGATAAGCAGCGTCTCTTACCTTGGAAGCCTGGAGGACACACGATGAGGGCTTGCTGGAAGGGGTCGGGGCGAGCACATATCTGCGCTGTCCCCGTCTGCAGGGGGACGCTCCTCTGGGCCACCGCGGCCATGGAGGCTGCCGAGGGCTGGTAGAGTGCAGATTGGTAGTTTAGTATGGAGACTTCAGGGTTGGCTAAGGAAATAGTGGCACTGGTGGTGGAGGTGGGAGCCAGGGTGGTGGCCTAAAGGAGTGGTGGGATTTAAAATGGAATAAAAACATAATATGAAGGAGATGGCAATGTTGGAAAAAAGATAATAATAATAATAATAATAATAATAATAATAATAATAATAATAATGGAAGGTAATATAAATAAGGCAAGACAACAAGTTGCAAAAAGGAAAGGCAAGCAACATAAAGAAGGGAAGCAGAAAGAGGGGAGGAGGGTATAAGTAAAAAGGTGGAAGCTAAGGATGTGTAAGGATGAAGACTTTTCTTTAGCCATTGCATGGACCACTGTTCTGCTCATGTTTGAGGAATGATCAGAATACAACAACAACAACGGCAACAACTGGGGAGCACTGAGCCTGCAGCCCCCCCAAAAGCAGCCGGTAGCATCAAGGTCAGGAATTTGTCATTGCCAACATCCCCTGCAATGTGTGCGTGTGTGTTTTGTGGGGGAAAGGAAGGATCTACCAGTCCAATTCAATACACGTCTACTCTGAAGAAAGTACCACTACGTTCATTAAGACTTCATCTCGCGTAATCGGGCAAAGGAATGCGGCCTGCATTTCTTGTGTGTCCGTATATGAGAAAGAATGCAGGAGGGTAAGTGCACTGTTGTCATGCAGGTACAGAATGATGCATATACGTTTCTGCCTATGAAAAGGAAGACTGGAAAATTGCTAAATATTTTTATGTGTTTAATTCCTTAATCCTATAATGTGTGTGAATGACTTGATCCGCAGTTGGTGGCTTGGCTCACTTTGATGAGTTACCTGCTCGGCACACCAGCTGTTTTCCGCTTTCTGAATGAGGCTTGTGGATTACATGACTCTGTAAGGGCCTTATATTAGGCGTGGGTGACAGCAGGATATTTGCAGGCATATGCAGTTACTAGATACTGGGAGAATTTTTGGTGTTTCTGCCCTCTGACACGTATGGCGCTGCCTGCATACTAGATTTTTAAAAAGGATATTAAAAATTATTTTTTCAAGAAACACGTATTCTGTTCAAGAATTTGGATTCTTTAAAACCAAGAACATCTGCTGAGGGTGAGTGGGAAGCAAAATATATATGCAAACCTGTCTTGCCCCTCGAAAGGATATTTCCTTCTCCTCCACCTGCAGAGGTGGAATGACAAAGAAGGAAGTCTATCAGGCTCTCCTCATGAAATTATGGACTGTTGAGGGCAGCTATGGAAGCTATGGAAGACTGAAATAATGGCCTTATAGTGAGTCAATTGATTGGTCTGTTTACCCTGACTGAGAGAAGCTCTCTTGAGCATAGAGGGCTTTCTTTTAGATAGAGCAGCCAGGGATTTATTGTGGGTCCCTTTGCTGACCTGTTGCCCTTCCTGTAAACTGCAAGTGCCTTTATTCTGCACCAAATGCCAAAATCTTGTGATCACGCAGAGTGGGGAATATACAGATCCCTTTCCACTAATAAGAGTTAATCAAGAATCTGGTGAAGTCTTTGTGTGTGGAAAAGTTTCAAAGAGAGTTGGCCAAGCCTGCATACACACACGCAAACACACACACAGAGACTGCATTATGATGGTTCCCCTCACCTGGTTATGAACTGTATTGAGCTGGTTGTTGAAGGTCATGGTAAGGTTGGTTGATGTGCTTGGGGCCACGTGGGTGATGAATGGGGTCTTGCTCTGATTCACTGTGTCGTACATGTTCACCCGCCGCTTGCAAATCTCCATGTTCTGGAAACAGGACTTGACACTGTTTATGAGAAAGAGGGCATGAAGAAGCAGGAAAGCCAAAGGGATACTGCCCATTTCACCACTGATGTACATACACCACAAACTTAAATTGTTTGGTAGACATGACTTCTTTCTAGGAAATAAGAGAACTGCTGTTCTGCCAGAGGAGTGGCAAGAGGCAGCTAGTATTCCCAACCCTATCAGACTTGCCACGCTACAGTTCCTGGGATTGTTTGAGGGCAGCTATGGAATCTACTGTTACAAAACAGAAACAAGGATGCAATGTTGGTGTGTTCCAAGGCTCAAAAGCCTCACAATGATCTGTACTATCAATGAAGCATCAGTTGCGAATCATAGCCTATTTTCTGTGCAGTTTACATTGTTGCTTGTTGTCCTCAATCCTTAAAACCACTCCAGCCCTGAAACCAAACCTCAGCAAGTTTAAATATTCTAGGAATGCCAGAAACAGGAGAAGCCCCCGCTCCGAAACACACTACAGAGAGCAGTTCCAAAGCTGAGTCCCTGCTACTAACATGATCCCTGTAGCAAGCAGACCCAGTGGACGCTCCTTACCATTTTCTGCCCCTTCATTTGTATAAAGATCAAATAAAATAAAAAGGAATGTAACTTTATGACAGTTTGGATGTCATGCATGAGCACATTCCCTTAGTTGTGCAAAGAAGCTCTACTGCAAGAAACATATTCTCTGGGGTCAATAAGTCCAGCTTCCCACTTTGTGGCAAGATTCCAGAGTGATCAATAGCTCCTGAGAAATGCTCATCCAAACACCTCTTCGCGTGTAACTACAGGTTACTTGAAAACACCCAGCTGCTACTGAAAGTAAGAGTCCTGTGTCTTGCTGCCCTCCTGACCTCTGTCATGTTTAATACAGCTTATCTTGTCTTGTGGTATAAAAATGGAACTCACAGCCAAATGATGTGGGGCAAGGGCAAGCAAATGCAAAACGTCATGACATCACAGCAGCAGGCAAGTTGCGCTTCACATTACAGAAATGTGTTAATAAGGCTTGTGGCCGCCATTTTCAGAAGTGGTTTCCACCCTCAGGAAAGAAAGTGTTTCCATGACTTCCCTCAGCAACTTTGGCCACATTCACACCCTACATTTAGAGTGCTATTAAAATACTTCAAACAGTCATGGCTTCCCTGCAAAGTATTCTGGGAACTGCAGTTTGTTAAGGGTGCTGAGAGGAGATCCCTATATTTCCCTCACAGAGGGACAATTCCCAGAGTTCCCCGTGGAGAGGGACTGATTGTTCAATAACTCTGAGAGCTGTAGCTCTTGGAAGGGAATAGGAGCCTCCTAACAACTATAAGCAGTCTTATAATGAACTACAACTCCCAGAATTATTTGGTGGAAGCCATGACTGTTAAAAAGGTTCACCTGGCGCATTAATTATACATCTTTAGGCACCAAGCGAAAACGTCCCTCTTCAACCAGGCCTTGGGCTGATTAACATTGTACAACCTTTAAATGTGTCTGTAGGAAGGGGAGGTTTTTTTGTGTGCTAACTATTAATTTGTGGTTTTATCCTGTATTTTCATCTCCCTGAGATCTTTGAATGAATTTATTACGTTTATAAATTTAATATAAAATAATAATAAATAGATAAAATAGAAGTGGCACCATAGTATTTTAAAAATGTATGGTGTGAATGTGGCCTTTCCTTAAAAAAAAATATATTTTTTTATTAAAGGTTTTCTTGAATTACAAAAGTACACAGAGTGTCCCTGTTTTCTGTTCATAGAATCTTGTCTCTCACCCTGCTGGGATGACAGACAGATCCTGGCAGTGAAACTTCTGATTTTGGAGTCCACTCACCTACCTTATCCTCCCACAGAGTTACTGCATGAAAATTAATCCTACCACCTGTAGAAGGTAGGGAACAGGTGAACAAGCCACCAAAACATATCGCTCATTCCTGAATAATGTCTCACTGGCCCAGAGCTGCTAAAGCAACTCAGTTTAGGCCTTGTCAGGACCAGGAGATGGCAGCTACACTTATCAAAACATTCTTGCCATGATAATGGTTTTCCTGGCATCCAGGTCCTGTTGGTATTCACTCTGCTTGGCTGCGATTCAAATTCAAAGCACATTTGGGCAGAAACTGCTCCAAGACCTGCAACCCAAAGCAGAGAGAAAGGAGCTTACTGGGTGCTATGGGGGAAGTCCAGCAAGTGCGTCATGGTGACAAATGGGTGGTTGAGGGTTTCGATCGGTGTTATCCTCTTATCCGCGTCTATCGTCAACATCTTCTTTAACAGATCTATGAACTCCCGCCGGTCTGCCTTTTCAACCAACATATCACTGCCTTCCAAGTCTGTTGTCATATTCACCTGAAAGGAAAAACTGAATCAGTAGCAAAACTACATTTCTGGAAGTCCTGGGTCTAGAGAATTCACACCCAGCCTGATGCCTACACGTGTTTGGCAGGATCAGGGGAACAGTCTGCGAAAGATCAAAGATTCACAGAGTCCTCAACCGCGCAGGCAAAGCTAGCATTCAGACACTCTCCCTTTGTGCAAGTTGCTTCACAGCAGGCATAGGCAAACTCGGCTCTCCAGATGTTTGGGGACTACGACTCCCATCATCCCTGACCACTGATCCTGTTAGCTAGGAATGGTGGGAGTTGTAGTCCCAAAACATCTGGAGGGTTGATTTTGCCTATGCCTGCCCCACAGGTTATAACAAATGCATGGAGGGCCCTTACATGTACTGTGATGTACACACATAAGGCCTTTCACATGGCACCAAAGGCATGGCCGAGGAATATGACCAGTGAGTGCAGCAGCAACAAATTGAGCAGACCCACAGGGGTGTCCCCCCACATTATTTAAGCATATAACACCAAAATTCTCCAATGGGAGTTTGCACAAGAATGGAGAATACATTGTTATCCTGCGGTGGGTTATATGGCTGGATATTACCCTGAATATTTCACCAACGTTCTTACCTGTGCCATATCATCCAAACAATTGAAAATATACTTTCTTGCTTCTTTTGACTTGATCCCCGTCTCTGCCTCATGATCATCCGGTGTCTGTTCAGAACCAAGAAAAAGTCAGTTACCTGCATCTGCTCTGAACTCTATTTAACCTTCATTGCTACTCCAGGTAGGCACCACAAAACCTTCCACCCCTTTCGGCCGAGCTCCCAAGTAGCTTTATTGGTTGTTTTACATATTGTCCATCTCACATGAAATTGCACAGGAATTAAAGTAAATCCATGAGTTTCAAGACCGCTGCTAAATCAGATGTGAGCTGCAGACTCGGTAACACACGGTTGTAGAGGGAAACAGTGGCATCCTTCCCCTATTCAATGTTTGTGTAAAGCTTTTTTACATTATTTGTGGGAGGCGGGGAACAGGGTCATGCTACTAACAGAACGGATGCAAGGAATAGATGTTTGGTCACCCTAGACTTGGAGCCCCACTTGGCTTTGGTTTTTTTGGGAGGTGCTACCATACTCAATGGACGCGGGTGGCGCTGTGGGTTAAACCACAGAGCCTAGGACTTGCCGATCAGAAGGTCAGCGGTTCGAATCCCCGCGACGGGGTGAGCTCCCATTGCTCGGTCCCTGCTCCTGCCAACCTAGCAGTTCGAAAGCATGCCAGTGCAAGTAGAGAATTAGGTACCGCTCCGGCAGGAAGGTAAAAGGCATTTCCGTGTGCTGCTCTGGTTCGCCAGAAGTGGCTTAGTCATGCTGGCCACATGACCCGGAAGCTGTATACCGGCTCCCTTGGCCAATAAAGCGAGATGAGTGCCACAACCCCAGAGTCGGTCACGACTGGACCTAATGGTCAGGGGTCCCTTTACCTTTACCATACTCAACAAATGGTAACCACAGCCTTTCCCCTCACTATATTTATATTTATCGTAAGAGCAATGTGGTGGTGTATAGAATTAGTTTCTGGATGTTTAGCCTGTGTTTGAAACAGGATGATGTATTAAAGGGGCATTTGGTATGATCCGGCATGGCTCATCTGATGTTCTTATGCAAAGAGACAACATTCTCTCCCAAAACAATCCCAGCAGGGAGGTGAGGAGGAGTCCAGCCTACTTCACGGAGCCCTTTCTATGAATCTGCAAACATTTTGAAGACCTGAGGCATTAATTTGCCAAGCCACCCAAAAGCCACATCACGTTGTTGCAGCAACTGCCTATCAGCCCGCCTTAATGCCCACAGGCCTCAATAAGGTTTCGGTATTATGAGATGCAGGCCCCGACGAAGGAAGCTGAGAAGCAACATCTTCACCTTTAGCCTCCACAGCGGATACGGCGAATCTGTATCTCTGTTGAAAAATCTCGTAGTCTTCGTCCCTGCACTCAGTAAATACTCAGCTGGCAAGCCCTGCGTCTGCGAAATATATCGGATCTGTAAGAGAAGGATAAGAAAGAAGCCCAGATTTATCTTGCCAGGATCTGTAGTATGTTGGGGGCTGGAATAGGGGAGGGGGGGTCTTTAGGTATCTAAAGCAGCAAAAGAAATAATGGGAGGAAATGGGAGTGAGGGCATGGAAAGTTTGCCTCAAACCAAGGACTGAAAAGGAAGGCAAGGGCCCACAAACTTTAACCATTAGTAATATTTATGATGTATTAAGAGGCTAAATAACTAGGTGCTATAAAATTATCTTTCCTTCTGCAGTTAAACTCCACCGCACTCCTCCTTTAGCCTTTGAAGCCTGCGGACATACGTTGCTTTATCCATAAACTGCAAAGATAAAGGGAGAGCAGTGAAGGTATAAGAGTGTGTGTATGCCTTGCGGGCATGCTTTATTTGCCAAAGAGCCTTTTACAACTTTGGCTTTGATCCTCAAATGTTAATTTCAGGAGGACTTGTTTGAGCAAGATGCCATGAAGGCCGGGTTGCGTCCCCTCCGCCATCTTTTTCCGAATGAAAGAAGTTTAGGTCTGTATGTTCCATCCCACCAAACAGCTCTCACCATGGACAGCTGGTAGCCCCAGGGCACATCCTACGTGAAGATGCACCCAACCACTTCAGTGGGGTTCAGATGAGAATCACAATGTGGATAGGAAGGCATAAGAATAATCGTCTACACCCCTAGACAAAGAAGCTGAGGTCAAGTGCATCCTTTGGGTGCTGCAGATCCCAGGAATAAATCCCTGGAGTCCCTGGTTTTAAAAGGGAGCAGACTGAGACTCTGGAGAGCTGCTGCCTGTCAAAGTGGACAGTACTGTGCTGGATCAATAATCCAACCTGGTACAAAGCACCTTCCTAAGTACCTGTTAGCTATATGAGCAGAAATCTGTTTCCACGGAAGGCTCTTTTTTGCCAGATTGCAGCATATTTGCTGAATTTGTGGTATGGCCATTAAAACTCTTCTGTCTGCTTGCCTCGTAACATGAACCTATTTTATACTGCGAATGTGTTCTATTTTCTTTTGACTGTTATTTGATTGGTTCTACTATTTTTAGAGCTGGTGCCAATTATCATAATACTGTCTACTGGTTTAAGCTGCCGTTTTTATTTTTTATATTATTATTTCATTATTGTCGAATGAACAAACAAATAAATTTCTTGAATAGAAGCAAGGAGGCGAACTGGGGCTTTGAACCAACCATCTTCCAAATGTCACCTCTACAGAAAGTCTCAAAGACCGTGGCAGTGAAACCGGGGAACTGGGAAAGGCAACTCCAAATTTTGAAAAACTAGATTTTGGCTGCATAGACTTTTGTGCTGATTATAGTCGCAGATATTTGGCATTCAATTGATGGTTGAGCAAAAGGTAGGGTTGCCACCATTTTTTGTGGCCTTGCTCCTGTTTCTTTAAGCAGCAGCCCGATAAACAGAAAATTAAGCAGGCAAAATGTTCTGCAGCATGGAGAGAAGCGATGTGCAAGGCTTTATCTGCTGAATGCCTTTGTGTCGTACCATTGCTAAAGGCACTGGAACAAAACAGGCGATAATGCCAGGAACAGGCTCACCAACTTTTTTTTTCTGAGAAGCTCAACAGCTGCTTGACAATAAGCAAAGTTTTTGCAGGCAAAGTTTTTCCCATCACTGTGCTACCTTCAGTGTTAAACCGAACGGTGGGCTCCTAGAAAACAGCCTAGCCCAAGGATCTCCCTGCCCTTTGACTTAGGCCTCTGCTGCTGCCCCTCCTACGGCGATGATGCAAGAGGAGTGTTAACGTGAATGAGCGTTCACTTGCTTCTCAATCCTTAGAATGGGAATGGGGAACTTGCAGCCCTTCTGAGGTTCTTGGACTACAATTTCCATCATCCCTGACCGTATGGGCTAGGGCTGATGGAAGATGGAGTCTAGCCATGCCTGGAGGGCCACAGGTTCTCCACCTCTGCCTCAGAACATGTCCTCAGTGGCAACAAGAGGCAACTGATGCTGCAATGTAGATAACAAATAAACCTGCATTGATACTTGCTGTTACAGTGGAGTAAGGATGCCTGCTTTGTTCACTGTTTGACCAGACACCCATCTACAGAGCTTCCTAGCCACCTGGAAGTTAGACGCTTGCTTGACAGATCACCTAGGCGGTCAGCCCTTAAAGGCACAGTACTACCAAAACACTACAGACGAACAATTAAAAAGTGGTCTCAGGAGTTAAAAGTACAGGTAAGGTCATTTCAAGATAGTAAGGAAGAGCGAAGAAGAAGGAGGGACATAAAGACACATGAAGATAGAAAAAGGACTAGAGTCATACACAATCTTTGTCTTTATGGGCACTACTGGTCCAAAACCAAGCTGGCTTTCCACTCTTAACTCCCAATGCAATGGATAAAGAGGCCTCACCACAGAGTTAAAAAGGTACAGAGTGGCACTACTTGTTGAATTGGGGCCATGTGGCCCCTTGGTGTTGCAGTGGGAGATAAGAGAACGTAGTCTGAAGTTACATGAAACCCCCACCTTGATGAAGGCAAGCTGGGCTGATGCTGGTCAGTGACTGGGTGACCAGTAGGGAACCATATCTGGGCTGCCTTGGGTCCCACGATGGTGGAAAAGTGAGATATAAATGCCATAAAATACTGTAAACAGATCAAGCAATCCACCCACCTTGTTCAACACACTCTGGCCAATGAAGAATCATGACCAATGGCAGCTCAGTTTCCCCCCTGAAACTCCAGATTGTGTGTCACTCTTGCCTCCCCCCCCCCCCATTCCCTCCTCCCCTCAATCTCTATGGGAGGAAAGTACGCACCACTCTTGCCCAAGTAAATAAAAGAGGCAGCAATACCAACCTGGTCGTACTCTGAAGCTCCTGGATATAGCGGCCAGCCCAAGAAAAGCTCTGCAATTACACACCCCAGAGACCACATGTCAATTGCTTCACAGAAGGGTAAACCGAGGATGATTTCAGGGGCTCTGTGGAAGAACAACAGGAGAGAGAGAGAGCATTAGCTATTGCAAAACATAGCTGTTTCATTATGAGATGGACAGGGGTGAGGGACCTGTAACCTTCCAGACGTCGCTGGACTACAACTCCCATGATCCCTGACTATTGGCCATGCTGGTTGGGTCTGATGGGAGTTAAAGTCCAACCACATCGGACATCAAATAGACTGTGTTCTACAGGCATCCTGCAATAGAAAAATAAGGCTTATATTGCAATCCTACTAGTTACGCTTACTCAGAAGTAATCCCAACAGGACTGACTGACAAGTAAGTGCATGCAAGATTATAGCTTTAAAGCATTTATTGTGCAGATGACTATGGGTATAAATAAAAGGGAAAAAAGGACTAAGAGTTCTCAAAGGGCCACCCTCCCCCAAAAAAGTTTATTAGAATTGTTAATGCCTAGCAAGTTTCGGGAGGAAATTACTTCTTTGATGCAATTTTTAATGCTGCAACACTACAGAAAAAAAGATACAACTGAGACTTCTTCATTGGCCAAAAGGCACAGAAAACCTGTCCATAAAAAGGTGTTAACTTCTGTTGCTAGAAACAGGACTATTATTATTATCTATTTCATTTCTATGCCGCTTTATACTTTTAAGTTAAAAAATCTCAATGTAGTTTACAACCTACATTAAAACAACAATCCTGAATAAAACATTACTGAAAAAAGTTAAATATAAAGTATACATTCAAAGCAACATAATTAACGGGAAATAAAAATAGTATCTTAAAGGTTTCAAAAGGAAACATTACAAAGGAGGTCAAGTACAGAATGCACATTTAACGCAGCAAAGTTCTAAAAAGAAAACACCTTAAAACATTTCAAAAGAAAACATTCCTAAATGAAGTCAAAAATAAAATGTACATTTGAGGCAGCATAATAAGCAAGAGCATGGCCCTGAGCTGAAGGAACAACCCCTTTTAGAAACTGATAAATTACTGCACAGAGGTTTGTTTGTTTTTTAGTTTTGTTTTAGTGGCTGATATACAACTATTTATAATATTTGTTTCTGATTTGTATTATTGGAGATTAAATGTTTTTTCCTCTCTCTCTGCTGCTGCCATTATTATTATTATTATTATTATTATTATTATTATTATTATTATTTTGTGGGGAGGCTATCCTTCCTTTCCACTATATATGCAGCACTCAGGTTCGTTACTGTAAGCTGCTTTGAATACATTTTGGAATAGCAATGTAACCTTAGATTAATGACTACAGGCCAGTTCAGATATTTTCTTCCATTGTAAGAGCAGTCCCATTTTGTTTAGCAGTGTATGGTGAGATCTCCCAGATCTCAGCTGCAGCAGGATCCACAATCTGTAAATACTGGGGAGAGGTATGCATTTGCTCAATTTTCACTGCAGTATCCATAGTTAAATTCATTATCTTTCAAACCCAGGAAGTCAGATTTCTTAAAACACACGCACACACACAACCCTGCAATCAGTAAGTTGACAAGAAGCTAGACCTTAGGAAAATCCCATGGGGGGAAAAGGTCAGCTCAGCTAGTCTCCAAGCCCATTCAAGCCTTTGACAGACAGCCAAGTGTTTCTATCTCTCTCCCCCCCATCCTGTCTAGAGTCCCTTTTACATTTCTTTGCGATGAATATTTAACCCGTTTTCACCAAAAAGGGAAAGTCTTGCTTGAAATTATTGAGACCCAGGTTCACACACATGGCAGCTTAACTGCTCCTCAGACTGTAACCATGTGCATGCAAAAGATTTCAGAGATTCTGTATCTTTAATATTTGTGTAATAGACGGCATTTTGGCCGAAGCATGCAGGAGTGAGGAAAGCTGCACCTACCAAAATTATATTGCTAATATGCAAGCCCTGTCCTCCTTTACATCTGGTTGCTCTTAGCAAAAGAATATGAATGCCTGGGATAGCTCAGTTGGTGGAGCATAAGACCTTTAATCTCAGGGTTGTGAGTTTGAGCCCTATGTTGGGTAAAAGATTCCTGCATTGCAGAAGTTGGACTAGATGAGCCTCAGGGGTCCCTTCCAACGTTCCAATTCTATGATTTCATGACCTGCCACACGGTCAGCTACTGAACCTAGGAACTATGGCTGTACTCAGGTGATCCTCCAAATTACTGTTTACAAGATCCTGAAAAAGCACTGCTCATATTCTCCTCTCCTCCTCCTCTTTGGCACGGGGCTTAATTCATTGCACTCAGTTTTAATCAAACCACAGTTTGCTATCATCATGCCCCCAACAGGAAACTGTGGTTTGCCTGGTTTTTCCATACCAGGATTGCAAACCACAATTTGATCTCGGTTTGCAATCTTGATCTGGAGCGATCACTTGAACCACAGTTTGTTGGTTTTGTTGTACAGCAAACTATGGTTTGAATTAAACAGGATGCAATGAATTCATCCCTAGGCATGAGAGGAGAAGGGAAGGAGAAATGTGCAAACAAATCCAAGTTTGGAGGATTTGCTGAAAGCAGTTCAAGCGATATTCTTTTTAGGCACTAGTTAGGAGGAATAAAAGAGAGCAGCTTTCCCTCACACCCTTGTAGCAAAACTTCACCACAGAAAAGGTTGCTGTCTGCAGCCATGGGGCTGAGGGTGAAAGCAAAAGCACAAGAGCAATTGGGTATATACAGGGTGAGTCTTTTAAAAGAGGCCCCGTGGAACATGTGTACAGTGGTACCTCAGGTTACATATGCTTCAGGTTACAGACGCTTCAGGTTACAGACTCTGCTAAGCCAGAAATAGTACCTTGGGTTAAGAACTTTGCTTCAGGATGAGAACAGAAATCGTGCTCCGGCGGCGTGGCGGCAGCAGGAGGCCCCATTAGCTAAAGCGGTGCTTCAGGTTAAGAACAGTTTCATGTTAAGAACGGACCTCTGGAACAAATTAAGTACTTAACCTGAGGTACCACTGTATATGCTCCATAGGGCTCCTTCCAGATGAGTTAATAAGGGCTTGGGTTGAGCTCCTCTTCTCTCTCCTCACCGTCACCAAAAAAATCTGGTGCTGGACCTACCTAAAGGCACCATTACTCTAGATCTTATACTGTATGTTTCTACCTGGAAGAACAGTTTTTCAGCTTTCCACTTTGGGTGGTTTGATGTATATACACAACCCCAACGGATAGGAGCGAGACCCTCTGTGAACTGCCTGGAAAACACATCCTTCTGATGTAAAATAATCAATACGAACATCCTGTAACTATCCACTTGATCACTGTTTGTATCTCAGAAGGGAATAGAGCAGCTTTCATGAACACAGCACAGCGTTCGCTTCAAAAGGATTCGCTCGCAATTTTTCCCAGCCCCTTTTCTGTGTGTGTGTGAAATTGCAGCTTGACGCGCTTCTCAGCGCAAAGGAGGAGACTTTTCCCCACCTACTTACTGCTGAGTTATCAAGCTCATCTGACAGCTTATTTGACCGCACATGCTCAGGCGGTCTAAGCTAGTAACCAAGTCTCTGCAACCAGCCTCTGGGAACACAGCCTGAGAGCAACTTGTTCTCCTGTCGTATCAATGCAATTATGCAAAGCAAATTCCACAGTCTGGTATTCTACTGCATTTGGGAAAATACACAGGCTCCCTAGAAGCCTGGTCCTCTGGGTTGGAGCACACCAAATCTGCACCATTTTTTAATGTTAGGATCAGTGCATTAGGCTTACATCAAGGGAAACGAGACTTTGCTGCGATACCTATCTATGCTGTGCATGCCTTCTTCCACCCTGTTCTAAACTTCTTGTCCTGAAAGGTGGGAGATTTTGTGCATTGTCAACTCCTCCTTCACTTTCTCCCCTACACACACACACTACAGCAAGCAAGAATCTTAGATCAGAATGTGTGAAAGCCAAGCTGTACAATCAGCAAACTTGTATGATCATCCTTGATGTGCTAGTTTTATATATGCAGGGAAGCCGTTCCCAGCATGTATAAAATACAGTGGTACCTCAGGTTACATACGCTTCAGGTTACAGACTCCGCTAACCCAGAAATAGTGCTTCAGGTTAAGAACTTTGCTTCAGGATAAGAACAGAAATCGTGCTCCAGCAGCGCGGCGGCAGCAGGAGGCCCCATTAGCTAAAGTGGTGCTTCAGGTTAAGAACTGTTTCAGGTTAAGAACAGACCTCCAGAATGAATTAAGTACTTAACCCGAGGTACCACTGTATGGGGAACCATTCAAACATTTGATCCACCAACTGAGGGCTGAAGTTCTGCAGTCTGCCAACAGATACATGTTATGTCTCTGCTGATCATGCAACTCAGATCAAGCACGCAGATACCGGGGATGCAAAAAGCTTCATTGCCATGCTTTTCAGAAGAAGGCTATTAGAAAAGAACAGCTGATTATTTCTGGAACTCTCCTGTAATGTTGACCATTACTTACCACATTCCATGGCAATGAGTTCCAAACAGCAGTGTTGTGGTGTATGGGAAATAAATGTTTCCTTTTGTTCATTATTGCCTTGCTGTATGCTGATTGCATTGCATGCTTTGTTCAGATCAAGTTATTATGTAAAACACTAAGGAGGTTTCCACTCTTGACACTAAAAGTGCTTTTTTGTATTTTGCAGATCTGTAATATGAATATTAAAACCTACACAGCTAGAATGTAGAATCAATTTCAAATGGTCCTCTTCCTCTTTATATCCCACGTTAGCAACATGCATATAAATAGCAGAAGAGAGGGTCAAAGGTGCTTTTAGTGTCATCTGTGAAAATGCTCTGCACAATATATGTGTAACATTGATGTATTTAAAAATGTTAAAGATATTACATACTTGCCCCCCGCCAAAGTATGCTGACAGTTTAAAATGTCTTGCTTCTCCATTTGCAAGTTAGTCTGCTGTCTTAGCACTTCCTGGCAGTGCATGTCAGCTCTGCAATTTGCAGCAACCAGGAATGAGAAAGCAGGCTTTTATTTTCTTACCAAGGAACAAAATGATACCAAACTTTGGGTAGTGCAGGGACAGAGAGCACTGCTGAAGAGTAAAGTTTTCTGAGAGCGCAAAAGAGTAAAAAGTTTGAACACCATGTTTTGCACTGGAATTTTATTTAAACGGCTTCATCTAGACCTGCAATAAATACAGTGGTGCCCCGCAAGACGAATGCCTCGCAAAACGAAAAACGCGCAAGACGAAAGGGTTTTTTGGTTTTTGCGTCTCTTCGCTAGACGATTTTCCCTATGGGCTTGCTTCGCAAGACGAAACGTCTTGCGAGTTCTTGCGAGTTTGTTTCCTTTTTCTTAAAGCCGCTAAGCCGTTAATAGCCGCTAAGCCGTTAATAGCCGCTAAGCCGCTAATAGCCGCTAAGCCGCTAATAGCCGTGCTTCGCAAGACGAAAAAACCGCAAGACGAAGAGACTCGCGGAACGGATTAATTTCGTCTTGCGAGGCACCACTGTACACAGGATAGATACAGTCATACCTCGGGTTGAAGTAGCTTCAAGTTAAGTATTTTCGGGTTGCGCTCCGCGGCGACCCAGAAGTAATGGAGTGCGTTACTTCCGGGTTTTGCTGCTCACACATGCGCAGACGCAGCAAAACGTGACCCGTGCACACGCAGATGCGTGTTACGTTTACTTCAGGATGCGAACGGGGCTCCGGAACGGATCCCATTCGTATCCAGAGGTACCAATGTACCTGCATATTCATTTTGGTCAAGTGCCAGCATGACTAAGCCACTTCTGGCGAACCAGAGCAGCGCACGGAAACACCATTTACCTTCCTGCCGGAGCGCTACTTATTTATCTACTTACACTTTGATGTGCTTTCGAACTGCTAGGTTGGCAGGAGCTGGGACCGAGCAACGGGAGCTCATCCCGTCGTGGGGATTCAAACCGCTGACCTTCTGATTGGCAAGTCCTAGGCTCTATGGTTTAACCTACAGCGCAGTTATAACGTACGGGCAGCTAAAATCAGCTGCCCACTTCCTCAGTTCCCACCCCTTCTACCCTGTATTCAAATCTAATTCCTGCACCAAGCAATCGGGGAAGATTTGGATCAAAGTGCCTGTCACGCTGCTGGGGTTTGGGCGCCCCGCTCCTTCCAGCCCTGTCTTCCCCTTGGAACTGAGTAACAGCAGGACTTGCATCTTTGCAACAGCTGTTTCGTTTTGGTTTGGGACCTGCCATCCTCAACCTCTCAAGCTGCAAAACCAGCACACCAGGGCCCTGAGCTCTCCTCCTCGCTCTGCTCACAATTCCCTGGCGGAAGAAGCCTCGCCTCGCCATTGGTCGGCCCTCGCCATGTGACTCTCTGCCAACGTTCCACCTGCCTCCAGCAGAATATTTACTTTAGTGACCCTGCTCTGTGGCAGGGTAATTTCATTGTCTGGTGTTTCTGTCAGAGAAATTAATTACTGCTCCTACTCACCAGCTCCCTTGCCCGCACGTCACAGAAACATTAAAAGCAACTGCCAGGGACTTTCAGCTTCCACAGCTTGGACTGTTTGGGAGCTAGATCCTCTCTGAATGCCAAACCTGCCTCAGAATACCATATAACACCTGCAGGAACCTAGCCAGCACAGGAAGGGATTTTATTGCCTGTTCCTAGCTGGACAAGCATATACATATTGAAAAATGGGGAAGGGAGGAATAAATCTGCATGCAACCCCCCCACTATCTTGGCTATCCACTTAGAGAATACTTGGTTCTCAAACTTAATCCGTTCCGGAAGTCCGTTCCAAAACCAAAGTGTTCCAAAACCAAGGTGCGCTTTCCCATAGAAAGTAATGCAAAACAGATTAATCCATCCCAGACTTTTAAAAACAACCCCTAAAACAGCAATTTAACATGAATTTTACTATCTAACAAGACCATTGATTCATAAAATGACATCAATAAACAATGTACTGCAGTCACACAATCAATCAATCAATCAGTAGCTGAACTGGGTTCCACACAGTCACAAAACAAAACAAAAAAAGCCGCAAAAACAAAAACGCGAAATAAATAGCAAAAACAGACCTCAGCGTAACACTCAAAATGGAAGCGTGGCACTCAAATCATCAGCGTTAACACTCAAATTGTCAGCATAACACTCAAATCGGAAGCGTAACACTCAAAATGGAGCACGTTCAGCTTTCGAAAAAAGTTCGCAGACGGGAACAATTGCTTCTGGGTTTGCAGTGTTTGGGTTCCAAGTTGTCTGAGGACCAAGGCATTTGAGAACCAAGGTACCACTGTATTACAAATAGATAAAGCACCCAGGGCCTCTTCAAAAGTGCAATAAATGTCTGACGCAGAAAAGCATTTCTGGGTGAGGAATGGCGCACAACCTAAGTGCAGATCATCTGCAGTAAAAGACCAAACTGAAGGGGGCCGTAGTTCAGATGTAATGGCAAACCGCAGTTTGTCATTAGGAAAATGAGCCTGCATGAGACTCAACACTCCCTCTGCCTCTCTGTTTTGTGCACGCGAGGCGACCTCCACATTTTCTTTTGAACTAACCACGCAGTTCTACATTTCAACTGAACTTTGGGGTGTAACCTAAGCACAACTAGCAGCCGCCCACTGAAGAAAGAGCTCTCAAGTCCGATGGTGCAGTTGCATCCTGCGTTGTTGATCTTGCGTTGGGACGACATGGCCTCCAATATCCCTTCCAACATGAGGATTCCATAATAGGCTGAAGCACAGTATAGATTCCAGTAATGTCTTTTGGTACATTGATGTCACTCCTGGGAAAGAACTTTGAGCCACTCTGTTGAGAAGACATGCCCCCTTGCAAGCTCCAGCACACTTGAATATGGCCCAAGGCTTCTTATTGGAAACCCATAAACCCCAACTTTTTCCTTGTACCCTCACCCATCCCTAGGAAGCTCTTAGCTCAGCTTTCACCACCCTGGTGCCCTCTAGATGTTTTGGACTACAACTCCCATTAGCCCCAGTTGGCACAAGCTCTCTGGGGCTGATGGGAGATGTAGTCTAAAACCGTTGGAAGGTACCAAGTTGGTGAAGGCTCTTCTGGCTTATACTGTATGTATCTGAAAACATAACAGCTAAAAATGTTTAATAAAAATGATAAGCAAAGAAATAAATAAGAAGCTTAAATTTAGTATGCTTTGCAACACTCCATATTACTTGGATCAATTATTTTTTTCATGTCTGAGGGTAACCAAGTTCAAAATATTGCACTGCAAATGCAACATGCTCATCAATTGAAAATTTAACATCTGGCATCTTTAGGAAAGTGATATACCAATCATGCTAATTGCATGCAATGAAAATATGCAAATTAGCTGAGGACCTCTGGTTCAAGACATGTTCCTGATGGGACCTTAAGTGCTATGCAAGTTTCTCATCTCTGCCCTGTAATCCATTCACAGGCTGCATGCCTTGGCATCTTGGTTTTTTATCTCTCCTTTGAAAATGGTATTTGTTTTGACACCTCCCCAGCCTTCCAGCTCAGCTTTTTAACCTGTTTTCCAGAGACTTGGGATTTCATAGGTCACACAGAGTTGAATTGCAGCTGCTGAGCCTGAAGAGCGAAATATTTAATAAGAAGAAACACTCTCCCGCTTCTGCTTTTGTACTCTCATACTGTCCATGAAACAGTGTGACTCCACCTTGCAGAGCTGGCGCAGTTGCTGTGAAAAGCAGTGTACTGTTGCGCCTAGAGCAGCCTTCCTGGCAATCTGGTGCTCTCCAGACATTGTTGGACTACAACTCTCATCAGATTGGCCAATGGTCAGGGATGATGGGAGTTGCAGTTCAGCAACCTCTGGAGGGCAACAAGTTGAGAAAGGCTGGGCTAGAGGAGGGTTTCCCAAACCTGGGACTCCGGCTGTTTTTGGACTACAACTCCCATCATCCCTAGTGGTCAGGGATGATGGGAATTGTATTCCAAATACAGCCAGAGACCCAAGTCTGGGAAACCCTGGGCTGGAGCATTGGATTTGAGGACAGGTAAACTCATGGCCAGCTTATGAAGCCTGACGGCGCCTTTGACAGCACATTGATCAGTAGGAATGAGCATGTGATCCTGATTCACTGTGCTGTGAAAAGCTTCACCTGCCGATTTCTGCATATCAAACTCCTGCTAACGGAACAGGGTCAGGCCAAGCTGTTAAGACAGGTTGGCTGCCTTCGGCTCAAGGCTATTCTCAGCTGTAAAGGTCAAACAGCACCTCAACTCTGAGCCCAATGTTTTTCAAAGTGCATTCAAAGAACTCGAGGGTTCCTGCAAAACTTTACATGGGTTCTTCAAAAAGAAGACCACTAACGGTGCACAAATACTCCTGGAATGCAGATAGACCACTGCTAGCTGCTGCAATCACACCTTGCAATGCACACCATACTGGAATGGGTGTGTTTCCAGGGCACATCCCAGGATTCTCGATTCCCCTTCTATGAATATTCCAGCACACGGAGGGGAAGTGGGACTGTGCCCCCCTATAGGTTACAGGGGTTCTGATCACACGGAGAGCCTTACACATATGGATGTAGACTCCCCTATTCACAAGCGGATAGCTCAGTTGGTTAGAACATGGTGCTGATAACACCATGGTCACAGGTTTGATCCCCTGCATGGGACAGCTGCATATTCCTGCATTGCAGGGGCTTGGACTACAATTCTAAGTTGAACTGAACACTCAGACACTGGAGAGCATGTTCAGGAGGCACACAGACATCAGGGATGGGAGAAGCAGGCCATATATCCAGTCATCCCTGCACTAGATATATGGAGGGAGATGTAAACATCCCCTTTCAGAGTCCCAGTGAGGCCTGCCCCGTTTGAAGTGAGGATATAACTCATACTCCTCTTTAAGCAAAAAAAGGAGAAGTCTGTCTCAAAAATACTGGGAAGGATGAGTGTTGATCATATTAAATTAGCCCAATACGTTTTGGCTCAAGTGTCTTATTCAGGGGTTTATTTGTTTCTTTTCAGACTGCTAAAAAAACTCATCAACTTCAAAGGCCTTGCGGGGCAAAAGCTTGGGAGAATTTAGTAATAAATATTCATCCTTCCCAGCATCTTTTTTTAAAAAAAATATTTCTACTGAAACTTTTCAGCATCAAATACAATAAAAACAGGTTAATCTAAATAAAAATGAAAACAGGAAATAACACAAAAGAAAAGAAAAAGGGAAAGAAGAAAAAGAAGAAAATACAAAGCCCTCTATCCGAGGTAGATCTTAAACTGTGTCTCACACAAAAGTGTGTAGACCCTCCCAGCTCTCACCTGGGAGCTTCCCTTTTTTCTGCCAGCATCTTTGAGATACATTTCTCCTTTCTGTTTATATCATTGGATGCTTCCCGGTTTTGAGTATATAATCCTCTGTAAAGCAGACTCGCAGCAGTTCTTTAGCAGGCAAGGGTCCTCAGGTGGCGAAATTCCTTGAATGTGTAAAAAGGGCTTGTATGACATAAAACTTTTTTTGGGATAGGACCACTTAGGTCCATTTAGCTCGCTAATGTCAACAATGGCAGCATCTCTCCAGGACTTCAGCCAGGAGTCCTTTCAGCCCTACCTGGAGATGCCAAGGTTTGAATCTGGGACCTTTTGCACACAAAGCATACATTCTGCCGTTAAACTACAGACGTTATCCCATGTTGGGCTTTTGAAAACTACTGCCTTAAGCTCTTTGACAACAGAGCTGCTGTGGGCGATGGGATGCAAATATAATAAATAAGTTGTTCCTCTCCTATCCACCTCGAGAGCAGGAAGTCATAGACTTAACAGTTCCACACTAAGCAGACTTATTTGGAAAGAAATTTTCCAAAATAGAATCACAGAGTTGGAAGGACTGTACACTTGATGAGTGGCAGCTGAATATGTGAACTGACTCCACTGGAAAAAGAAAACGGCGTGCGAGTTGATACACGTGGTTCCTTTGCAGCGTTATGCAGTTGTGTCGGACCATTTATTGACAGAAGCAAGACGCTGCATGCATGTGTGAACCAGACCTTGTTTTTAAGCAGACAAACCATATCCAGGATTGCAGGCCCAATGCATAATTATAGACACCCTGATAAGCATTCCAGGCTTCCTCAAACAGCAGTGCTGGGTCAGGAATTACAGCTAAAGCCTAACCACAGGTCAATTTACTGTTCTCTCCTTTTTCTTTCATTCAGAGGCTATGGGTTAAGACCTCAGAGGACTTCAATAAGCTGGAAGAAATGAAGTCAGACAACATTCAGGGGTAGGTTTGGGTTACATAGCCTAAGTATAATGTGCAGCAACTATATATTCATCACTGACATGGTAACTGCTAGCCCTTGGTTTCCATAACTAAAATGTTAGGTAATTGAGGGTGTCATAGAGAGGTGAGGGGCAGATTTAACCATGCCTTCCCCCCACTCCTCAAGTATGTGCACTGTTATTTCTGTCTTCTTAAAACAGAGGGCAGGTTACAGAGCAGTTACTTTTGGCCTTGATAAGTATAATTTTACCAAGTGGTTTCTGGAGCCTGTAATTACCACAGAGTATTTAATAGCAAATAGGCTATAGAGCCTATGACTGAAAATTCCACCTTGGCCCATTTTGCTTCTGACACCTGCTATTAAGACTTTAGTAGTAGCCAGAGTCAAAAAAAGACTTCCCTTCATACAGTGCTGCTTCTTAATATTTGTTTGTTTGTTTACAATGTTTTAACTGACCTTCATAAAAAAAAAAGATCCCAGGGGAGTTTACACATCTCTCCAGTTAAAATAACAAAATACACAATAAAACAGTAAAATAGAAAATCAAGTGAGAAGTCCTGCTATTAAAGAATCCAAATCATGAAACAAAACTGAAGCAGGGATCCTAATAAAGCAAACGAACAGCATTGCTCTGCCTTAAAGAGGTGTGTTTTCAGGCCATGCCTAAAACTCAGTAAGGAAGGAGCCAATTGCACTCCTAGGGGGCAACAGTTCCTTGGAAGGGGTAAGGTCTTCTTCTGGGGAGCCGAATCTAGACTTCCCTCTGTCCAGGTCCTACATAACATCGACTCTCATTGACACCTGCCATTTGTCTGTGATATGGCCCAGAGGGTACCACAAGATGCAGCTTCTAACCTAACTGACCACATGTTTCCACTTGTGCGAAACCACCCTTATTAATTTTGGCACGCTCTCTGAGAGAAGTACAGCAGTACAAACTCCCATTTTATTCAGTGCGGCATGTCCAAATAAATAGGCATGTTTCCATTAGCAGGCTGTAAGCAGTATGATGGCAGCAGCGTAGACATACAAACAGATATACCTTATAAAGTAGGCAAGAGTCTGGAAGGGAAACACCTGTTCAATTTAAGAGCAGCTAGAGGGAAGCACACAAACACAGCTCACAAAAGACTGAAGCCTTGAGCTGGAGGACACAGCACAGCTGTTCTCAGAAACAAGACAAAAGCTTTAGTTATGGTTGTTCCCGTCTGACACACCCTTTCCCCGCTTCATGTTGTTTACTGAAAGGAAGGGTTGAAATTTCACAGACGGAACTACTGATAGTAGCTTGTGCATCTCGGGGGATGCAATACACAGCAAAATACTTTTCAAAAAAAAAAAAACCACCAACAACCCTAGGAAATATAGATCACAACTGCCCTGCTTAATCTATCAATAAACCTATCAGAAAAGTACGTGGTATGCAACCATTTGCAGCCATCATTCAGCAGCTGCTCCCGTTTCTTTCCAAACCCGACGGAGAAACAATTCAAATGGTCCCCGATTCAGCAATATTCTTAAATCAGATTTCCATTTCAAAGAGGAGCTAAGCCTAGTCGAAGTGCTCAGCCGAACCAGCACCAGTAAGTGAGCCAAAAGGGTACAGTGGTTAGACTGTTGAACTAGAATGAGGGAAGCCCAGGTAGCAATCCCCACTCAGGGTACTGAGAATTGTTAAGAGACCCCTATTCCCCACACAGAACTACAATTCTGAGAGTGGTTTAACAATCAATCCTCCATAGGAACCTCTGGGAAGGGGATGGGGGGGTCTCCTAAAAACTCTCAGCATCCTTAACAATCTACAGTACCCAGGACTATTTGGGGAAAGCCAGGATAATGCCTTAAATGTATGGTGTAGATGGGGCCTCTGCTGTTCTCAGGATAACCTACTGTACCTCCCAGAGTTGTTCTGAGGACAAGGATGAGTAAGGAGAACAATGTCCATCATCCGAAGATCCTTGGAGGAAGGGTGGAATCAAAATAAATAATGTGTCTCAGGATTTACAGCACACAGAGAGAAGTGTGATCATGTAAGAGAAAGGAAAAAAAGAACAGAGCTGTTGATTGGCTTGAATAGCATACCTACCAATTCTAACTAAATAACAGTGGGTTTATGTGCCTGTTGGGTTTGATTCCCAGCATCTTTTGGGTTTAGAGATAAAGGCCTTAACCACTTGGCTAGCTTTCAAGGCCTTGCAAGTACCAAACTTGATACACCCTCCTCTGTCGTTTTCAAGTCACCCCGATTTCCCAAGGTCTGATTGGCTTCCAGTCCTGTCTTCTGATAGCAAGAAAACAGGGAAGTTCTGAAAACCCAAACATGAACCCACATAAGCTGAGATATTTGTTCATCTCTGAATTGGTGCACATGCATAGAATTATACTGGTCTGACAATGGGCTAATATTCTTCCATCAATGTAGCATGATGTGGTGCTGCTGAGGCAATGGGAATAAGAGGGGAGGGTGATGTGATGGACAAAAGAGGCTATTCAAAGAGCCGCTTCTTCCCGCCCCTGAAGTGTGGGGAACTGCATAATGTGGAAGGGGGGGAGTGAAATAATACTGTGCAAACAAAAACCCTTCCTATGCAAAATCCTGAAAAGATGACTCACAATAGATTGGGTGCTGCATACTCCATCTTTCCGAGGAGGCATCTGACCACCAGGGGAAGAATGACTATTATGGGGTTCCATTCATGCCAATGCAATGAAAGCTAATTCTCCCCTGGACTGTGCAGTTCATGCAAACTGATCTTCCTAGCCCCCAAGAAAAATATCCAACAGTGCTAAACTTTTGTCTCAAAACATTTTTGTTGTTGTATATGTTCCAGTTAATGTTCAAAATGTAAACAGTTGCAAGGGGTGATCTAATAAATGAGCAAAGAGAGCGGTGAATGAGGGTGAATTCATTATCAGCAGAAAACACCATCATTTCAAGTGCAATTTGGGATTGGCAGTATACAGCTTTTGAACATTCAGTGACATATATATATATATATATATATCACAGTTACAATAATCAGTTCAAACACAGGACTCTGCTGTTCCCACATCTTCTCTTATCTGTCCTCCAGTTCTGCCTGACACACTTTCACCTCTGTCTTTGGCTTATGGGTAATATGCAGAACACAGCTGACAATTCAAGTACGGAAAGCTGGCTTAGGATGTTTTAACGGAAGCAGGCTTGCCTGGTGAAATATCTGGAGAACTGCAATTTCCTTAGTGTCCCTTTGTTTTTCTCCCTGAACCGAGGGAAAACAAAAACAGCTGCTGAAACAGTCAAGATTTCCAGGCCCAAGACAGGCAAAAAGGAAAACTGAACAGAATTCTGTGGGTGACAAACTTATTTTCTTATTCTGTGAACCACCCTGAGAACCTGTGATGAAGGGCAGTATATAAATTATTATTATTATTATTATTATTATTATTATTATTATTATTATTATTTCAGGTACTCAAAAGGATTTATCCAGACCTACATTCAATAAGTGCGGGGGGGGGGCGGACCACCATTCAGCTACCCTATCCTTGAGTACTAAGTCATAGTTAAAATACATTAAGATGACGAGTAACTAATCTAAGTTAAGTGAACTTGAGTATGTGTCCTTAGGCTATGTTTAAATATCTCTCTAAGCAGCGAAGGGTAGAATTTGGAAGGATTCCAGTTTGATTTGTTTCAAATTTGTCTTCCGTTTTCCCTGCAGTAAATGCCATTTCTTAATGTGACTGCTTAACAAATGGCTGATGCATTCCAGAAAAATGGTCAAGAAACTGCTTTTTAATAGGAATTCTTCTGGCTGAAGGGAATTCAATTGTCACTCCACAGAAATGCAAACGACCCAGTCCAAAGTCACAAGCACAAAGAGCTATGCTTTTCATTCAGCAGGCACCCGGTTTTGTATGCATTTTTACTAACATGCGCAGTGAACGCAACTGCGTGTTATAAAAGGTTGTTGGCACCCGTTTCTAACACAGTGCCTCCCCGATCATTTTGTTTAGCAAAACTCCTCCATGGCAATAAACGGAATCAAACTCATCCTCTGCCTCTCCCTGTATGTGTGTTTTGTAAAAAGTGCCAGCTGGGGAGGAGCAGGGAATGCATGTGACTGCTACAGAATTCTTAAACCTCATCTGCAGGCATCACAAGAAATGTTGCTCGGGAGAAGCAATTCAAAACTGTTGAAGCACACACAGAGAATGTGACAATCCAAATTCAAAAGGTCAAGCCGAGTCAAGTTCAAACAGCAGGTGATTCGACTGGAGAGTTATTTCTCCATGGCGACGTTTTCGTATTTGGGGACCACATCATATATTCTGGAAAAAAAACTCCTTTTGTTTCTTAATGTGTAGAATGCCTACTTTTCCCAACCCCCTTTTGGCATTTAGTATTTCCACTGTCAAATGAACTGACCAGTTTGGTTCAGAATCCCCACCCACTTCTCTGATCAAAATACAGAATATTGTGTATTAATCTGACCAAGGGCTCATCCTCAGTTCCCCTTGTCCTGTGCCTCGAAAACACAGGTCCTAAAGCTTTTTCGCTTGTCTCATGCTTCCTAGGCACGGGCCCGGTCAGATTTTTGGTGATCCCACTGCTTTCTCCAAGGAAACCCACAGCTTACTGCTGCATCAGAACGAATGTCCAGCTGCAGAAAAACCAATTGACATAGTGGGTTTTCCCAGGGAAAAGTAGCAGGACAAAGCAAAAGTCTAGACGATCCCTAAGAGGTGCATCCTGGTTTTTCAGCACAGAAGTTTCTGCATCCTGTCTACCCCATCCAATCCCGTAAGAAGCTGCTTTCAATTTTTTTTTGGGGGGGGGGGAGGACTGGAAGCACTAATCACGAATGCCGCCCTAACTAAGATTTTTTTCTCCCAGAAGACGAAAGGACAGACAGCTTAAATTGCTACTGAAAGATAAATGCTATTGAAAGATAACTGCAGAAATAAATTAATTAACAAGAAAGTTAATACGAAAGTGCAATCTAGCAGAATCATAACACTGCACAATGCCTACTGGAAAACACAGTTGCGGAAACACAATAATTATTGATAAACTTGAAAGATGTGAGGTTTATTGTGCAAGTTTTACTGGTGCTACTGCTTCTGACCCAGTTTTTAACATTCCTTTTATACTGCAGTACCTGTTGCCCTGTGAAATTGTGGCTTTTTGATTGATATATTGCCATGCTGTCATATATTTTAAATGGTGGAAAAGAACCCTATTCTTTCCTGCATGAGTGGCAGTGGCATAATTATGAAAACCATGGGAAAATTAGTGAAAATCTCCCAAAATTTTCTGTGTAATGATGGTTGCAAATAGGTTTTTCCTTAAAACAATTCACATGCAAATGAGTGCTAAACTTTCCCTTGATTTCCATAATTTACTTTTACATCATGTAAAAGATCACATAAAACATGAAAATGAACACGTAAGAAAGTATTGGGAAGATGGAACAGGCACCATTTGAACACAGTCTTATTTTTTTCCTGTGCCATCATCTCTGTGCAGACAAACTTTGAGGGGCACACTGCTTTGCAAATACCAAAAATGTTTTCTTCTATATCACCTAATTGTTGGCAAGGTTGCATCAAACTTGGTACATGTTATCATTTACGGTGGGGCTGTCGGTTCAAGATTGTTTTGGAATTAATTTTGACAGAAATGATAAATATTGCTAAGGAAACTTGTTTGTTGTCCAAAATTAATATTATTGAATATTTGTTATGATACCAATGTAAATATATTGTCAAAAGAATTGGTATTGTATTTGATCTTGGTAACACACATAGTAATAACAACTCCATGGAAAACAGCCCACGAATCTTACACTGGACTGGATGTTTGGTAACGCTCACTCTGGAATATAGCTGTAATGGAGAAAAGCACACCTAGAGATTTCAGCAAGAACTAGAAACTCCAGACACTTTTTATATGTTTTGGCATTCCTTTGAGACATTTGCAGCAGAACCACCATTTTGAAGATGACCCTCAGAGCAAGCCTAGCCAATCTGGAATTATACCTGATGATCTGATCAAGTTGATAGTCCTTACTCACGCGCTGTTATAGTTTGGTTTTTCATCTTTTAATTTTTGCCAGTTGTTATCATTGTTCTCTCCGTTTTATATACATTATAAAATGAAAAAAAAGAAGAAGCTTTGAGGAGTTCAGAAGCACAGAAGAAGAAACATGTTTATAAGAATGGGGTGAATGTACGGTATTTGTGCCAATGATATTGCATCACCTTCAGCTCTCTCAAAAAGATATCCTCTGCCTCCAGTTTGATATTACTGTTATGAAGTTAACGGTCACTAATGGCAATGCATGGATGAATAAGCAATCTGGAACTGTTTCCATAACTCGGGAGTATGCGAGGAATGGGACTTTTCTTTAAAGAAAGTCTATATCCAAAAGAAACTATATCCAAAAGAAAAGGAAGTCTATAAGCCAAAAGAAACTCTTTATCACTTGTACATAACAGACCAGTTTTCATATTCCACCAGTCCAGGCCAGCAAATGCAGACATAAGAACACTCTCTGAAACACAAGAGTTTCTCCACCATAGTCTGAGAAAAGGAGAAACTGAAATGCCCATTTTGCATGGTTACTCTGGATTAAATGAGATAGTGATCCTTGGCATCTCCAGGGTACAACAGGATGAGACCCCCCCCCTTAAATCCTGGAGATCTACTGCCAGTTGGTGCAGGCCATACAGAGCTGATCTGATTCAGCGTAATACAGCTTCTTATGCTTACTCCACAAACAAATGCCACACAATTTTTAACAAAATGTCATTTGGTGAGAAATGAATATAATCGGGATTTCCCAACTTTTTTAAAAGGCAGCTAAAATGTAAGAAGCTCCCACCTAAACCCATTACTGGAAACAACACGCTGGTAAGGAATAATTATATTTCCTTTATCGTTCTAAGGGGAGGCTTATGATAAGGTCAAAGTGAAAATGATGCAGGCTATTGATCACAAGTCATCTATCCCAGAAAGGTTACTATGCTCAGATGTCATTTTTAGAGCTGTAACGACCACGCTGTCTCCACCCTGCATCAGAGCTATATCTCTTTACTCACAGCTGAATATAAACTACCACAAACTTGCTAATTAAGCCGGGCTGGGATTTTTTAACCGCTTGCAGCACCCCATACTGACAAAGCAGCAGGTAGATTTTGCACCGTGGCTCTTGTTAATCTGGAAGGGTGGAAAAAATAATGAAAATGGATCTGGTGGACAGATTACTACTTTTGGCACACATTTCAGGCTGAAACCAAAACCAGGTGCTTCATATGTCTCATAAGACTTATACGCACAGACATATTTCAACAGAAACTACCCAATACTGGCGATGTCAATATCCCAACCTTTTTAGCCCTTGCTAAAGTATATCTGAAGGAGCATCTCCACCCCCATCGTTCAACCCAGACTTTTGGCGGTTCCCTCACTGTAAGAAGCGAAGTTACAAGGAACCAGGCAGAGGGCCTTCTCGGTAGTGGCGCCCTCCCTATGGAACGCCCTCCCATCAGATGTAAAGGAAATAAACAACTATCTGATGTTTAGAAGACATCTGAAGGCAGCCCTGTTCAGGGAAGTTTTTAATGACTGATGTTTTAATGTATTTTTAATCTTTTGTTGGAAGCCACCCAGAGTGGCTGGGGAAGCCCAGCCAGATGGGCAGGGTATAAATTGTTTGTTTGTTTGTTTATTATGGCATATGTAGCTATTTATCCCTTCCCCTTTCCCCATTCAACAATCCTGCAAGGAAGATTAGGCTGTGCGATAGACTAAGGTCTAAGGCACCCTCTGCCAACCTGGAACTCTTTAGATATTTCAGATTTATAGCTGCCTTAAACCTTAGCTAGGAAGTTGGCAAAAGCCAGTCGGTCACCCAGTGGACAAAATAAACTTCCACCCCCACTGACATTGCATGTCAGGCTTAGCCTATTATACATGTGCACAGCATTGTCAGGGCTTCTACAGATATGGATCAAAAGGAATGGGTGACTGACTACAAAAGCTCACAATGTAATAAAATGGCTAAGTGTTGAAAGTGATACAAGACTCGCTGTTTCTGACAGAGATGAACCACTTCCAACTCCCTTACTATTATTATTATCTTCTGTATTTGTAGCAGTGCTTGGAACAAACTGGTTCAAAAATCTTTGAACTACACCTGAAAGTAGTTCTTGATATTAGGTTCATTATGGGGTAGAACCTTGAACAATTTCTAGTTCATCCTCATAATCACACACCCCCACCTCACTCCCCAAAGCAAAGGGCCCAGAATCTTAGCTTAATTTTTTTTAAAAAAAGTCAATAACGGAAGTTAGAAGGCAAAGAGTGGAGGCAACCATTTTAAGGTTTGTTAAACAAATATGGAGGCACTGCTGTTGCTAAAGTTGCTTAGTCAATCACTGTTGCTAATCAATCAGAAGGGAGGGATGAGAGGCATTTTCTGCATCTTCCCCGCTGAAGAGATGTCCTCTCTTCCGACAGGAGAAACTTGCAGTGAAAAGTATAGGTACAGGAACAAAGCAAACGATGCCTGTGTGGCAGGCAGAAATTAAACAGGGTAAGCCTGTTCTAGTATGCAATTATGGGGAAAGCTTCATCTGTTAAAATTCTGTCTGTCAAGCGTCTTATTCATTGCGTGTGACACCTAATTTGCTTTTGGAACCTATAGCGGCCTATAATATTCTTAGTCTGCTGCCAAATGTTTTGTAGTCAGTTCCAGACATGTCTTCTTGGGGAGGACATTCCAGAGTCAGGGAACTACAGTGTACCAGGACTCAGCTGAGGAGTATGGTTTTAATGCAGGGCTGAACCCTGTATTGCAGGGGGTTGGACTAGATGACCCTCAGGGACCCTTCCAACTTTACAATTCCATGATTCCAACCCAGAGACCCAAGTCCTTCATTCTGAACCAAGAAGACATCAAACAGTTAGAAGTATCCTCTAAACACAGGAACAATGGACATACACTAAGTTTCATGATGCAGCCATATTTTTAATGTAGATAGGTAAAGGTAAAGGGACCCCTGACCATTAGGTCCAGTCATGACCAACTCTGGTGTTGCGGCGCTCATCTCGCTTTACTGGCCGAGGGAGCCGGTGTACAGCTTCCGGGTCATGTGGCCAGCATGACTAAGCCACTTCTGGCGAACCAGAGCAGTGCATGGAGACGCCGTTTATTTTCCCATCGGAGCGGTACCTATTTATCTACCTGCACTTTGACGTGCTTTCAAACTGCTAGGTTGGCAGGAGCAGGGACCGAGCAACGGGAGCTCACCCCATCATGGGGATTCGAACCACCGACCTTCTGATCGGCAAGTCCTAGGCTCTGTGGTTTAACCCACAGCGCCACCCGCGTCCCTTAACGTAGATAGATCCGCGTAAAAAAGGACAAATTGTCAGGCTTGCTTCCACCTTCTTGCTTAGAAAGCCCTGATGTAAAGAAATCTGCAACACTAGTTACCACCTTTGTCCAAAGCAGCACACTAAAAGCAAAGGCTTGAACAACCCTGAAGCTGAAGCTGACAAATCCATAGTAACAACATATTCTCAGAAGCCAGGAGAAATATGACAGGCAACATCAGAAACAAAAAGCAGCCTTTGGTTCTCTCTTCCCTTCTGTGTTTGCCTTGTGTTGATTTAAGCTGGGCAAGACGAGATATCAAGAGCAATGGCAGATGAAGGCCCCCTGAACTTCTTTGTCTTCCCAGATGGACAGTGAATGCAGCGGAAGTTTGGAGAAGTTTTGTTTCTCCCCTCAACTTCTCTGAACAAAATAGAACTGCAGTGAAAGAAGAATGAATCAAATTAATTTTTACCATTTCTAATTTCCTCTCTTACGATTTATATGTAGGTTGTTTTTTGTTTCGTTTTCTGTTTATACAAAAGAATAAAAGAGCCAAACAAAAACGAGCAAAAGATACTGTCTGAATTCATGAAAAGAAAAATTGATTTTAAAACTATCTCTTTCCCCCCTGTTCTTTCTTGAAGCGGGGAACTGGATGAGAGGATTCATTATTAAATGCTTGGAAGTACTTCTGAGGATTAAGGAGCTGAGTTTTATCTTCATTTTCAAGCCCTCCCCCCCTTTTTTCAAAAGAAATGAAGACCCAAGTCCCTTCTAAACATAGCTGACAAAGTCTCTTCAATAGACATATAGCTTTATATTTATACGAAGGGGTTGCTTATTCTGCTGATAAAGTGCAGAACAGATGTTATTTCACCTGACAACTGCCATTTTATATTGACGTTATCCAGCTTTTATTTACAGTGTCTCTTTTCGTCTCCTAAACGATGAAATGCAGGAGGTGTGTAACTCACTGACGGAGCACACAGAATCATAGAACTGTTTGCATACAAAAGGTTCCATATTCAAGCTCTGGCACCTCTAGCTCCAAGGCTCTCAGATAGCAAGACTGGGAAAGACCCTGCAGTGATGCTGGTGTTCAAAGTAGGTAATACTGGCCTAGAAGGACCAAGGGTCTGTCCCAAAATAGCCAGATCTAGGTAAGAATTCCATCACAAGACAACTGCCTGGTCCAGATCCCATGGCTAAGGTGTGGTCCGCCGCTTTTAGGAATGTGCTAAAGGTGTCTGCCCTCCCAGTTCCTTCCACTGGTTTACAATAACCAGGTTGCCATGGCATCTGAACTGGGCCTATGTCCTGCTCCCAGGAACAAGAGAATATATTCCACTAGTGTGCTCATATCTTAAGACCTTCTACAGAAGCTCTTTCCCAAGTACCCTGTTTAACAGAGGTACCCTGTATAATTAAAAGATCAAACCTATCCATTCTTAAGAAAATCAGCCCTGAGTGCTCACTGGAAGGACAGATTGTGAACCTGAGGCTCCAATACTTTGGCCACCTCATGAGAAGAGAAGACTCCCTGGAAAAGACCCTGATGTTGGGAAAGATGGAGGGCACTAGGAGAAGGGGACGACAGAGGACGAGATGGTTGGACAGTGTTCTCGAAGCTACCAGCATGAGCTTGACCAAACTGTGGGAGGCAGTGGAAGAGAGGAGTGCTCTGGTCCATGGGGTCACGAAGAGTCAGACATGACTAAACGACTAAACAACAACAACAACAACAACAACCCTGTATAATTGGACAGGAGAGGGCCTTTTCAGTGATTTTTCCATGACTTGGAATGCCTTCCCCAATAAGACATCTCTGGTACTGACTACAAAACACTTGGCACCAGGTTAAAACCTTCCTATTTGCTCAGGCATTTTAGGTATTTTACTTAGAATTGCCATCTCTGTTCCTTAGTTTCATGTTTTCGGCATGCCTTTGGTCTTGTTTGTTGTTGTTTTTAAATACTGTATCCCCATGTTGTGTGAGTACTTTTATTCACACGTTTGTCTGCCACCACAGAATCTTCCAATTGAAGGGCAGTTAAATATTGCAAATAAATTTAGGGGTGTTGCTCAGGCTACAAATGCGGAAGTCCTGAGATCACCATATGACCGTTTGCCAATTTATTTAAATAAGGGGGGGGTGCTTGCAAGCTCTCCATTTCCTGTAAAGTGTGGTTCAACGCATCGATGCAAAGGTGTGCAATAACTGCAGGGAGCATTCATTTACACAGCACTGGGGGGGGGGAGGTGTTTTCAATTGGTGGTTTTATTATCTAGTCAGGTGGAAATGAAAACAAAGAAGTGAACCTATTAAAGCTGAGGGCCAGACTTGATGCCATGCCAGAAAATGCACGATCAATCTCCTAATGGCTTATTCTTTTCACTGACATGCAGCCGCAGGGGTCTGCATGTGAGAATCTCATCAATATATGTGAATCTCATCAAGTAATAGAAGAAAAAGAGAGTGGCTGCTTAACCCCTTTCCCTTGTAACTTTTGTCCTGGAAAGGAAATCAACCGGGGAGAGTTTGATTTAATCCGTGGGGTATGGGAAAAAGACCTGAGGGGAAAGGGTGAAGAATCTCCTCTCTCAGAACTGCTCCAATCACATTCCTATCTTACTTCCCCATCTCAGTTTTTAAAGAAGACATTAGAAGACAGACAGGCAACATCTATACAGTGGTACCTCGGGTTACATACACTTCAGGTTACATACGCTTCAGGTTACAGACTCTGCTAACCCAGAAACAGCGCTTCAGGTTAAGAACTTTGCTTCAGGATGAGAACAGAAATCGTGCTCTGGCGGCGTGGCGGCAACGGGAGGCCCCATTAGCTAAAGTGGTGCTTCAGGTTAAGAACAGTTTCAGGTTAAGTATGGATCTCCAGAACGAATTAAGTACTTAACCCGAGGTACCACTGTACTGTATTGGTTTTTTGGCACCTACTGAAGACCTCTTTCAACAAGTACAGGTCTTTATCCCAGTCTGTAACTCCTTGGAACTGAAATCTGCTTTTACACATGAAACAGCTTTTAATTGTTTTTACATATGGACTTGCTTTTATTGCTGATGTTTTTACTGTGAAATATTTCAGATAGGTTATGGGAAACGATGCATAAACGGAATCAAATAATAATAAACAAAATTATGCACCCCTGACATCTTGTTATTTTGTCTCTGGGAGAAAGAGACGGCCTTCTTTGCAAGTTGATTTATTAAATGTCCATTTTTGCACTCCTCAGTAAACAGAGTCATTATAAGCTGAATTTAATGAAGTAACCTGTTGTCCTTTCATCGGGTTTAATGGGATATCAAGCAGCCGTGGTAGCAAAGCGCTCGTGTCCGCCAGGTAGCCCACACTTGACAGCACTTTGCAACTGCATGTACAGATCGACATTACATTTCTCGGGCCGAATGCAGGAGCGGCTCCGGTTTTATCTTTAAAAGCAAAAGCAATCTTTTTTCCAGAGGTCATGATAATAAGCTCCCTCTGCAGTAGCCATTTACCATTCCAGCTCCTGGGGTCTTGTAATCAGATTACTGTCACTAATGGCTAACTACATGCAAGATGGCGAGCCTCTCGCGGCAAGGTTCCCTGGCCTCTCCTCTCTCTCCCTCCAACACCATCATTTCTGCCTGCCTACCTCATGCTGTTCAGTTAATACACTGTCCAGGGATCTATCTATCATCCCTCCCAATCTCAACCTGTCCTCGTGTCTGAAATATATTAGATAAGCCCCCAGATAGCTGACTACAAAGTAATATGAAAATAACATTAGCTTGATTAGCATATGCCACTACCCGGTTCTGCCTTTAACACCAAACAGATGTACAGGCTGGGACAATACAAGAATATGAGGAAGGATCTGAATTTTGATTGCTTCCCAGGCTGGCACACCTTAGGGAGGCTATTTCTCACTTGGCATTTTGGGTATGTAAGTGTTCTTCCAGGCAAAAATAGTCCACGCTGACAGATGTTGCATGCGCATAAAGCTTCGATAGTTGTCATTGGGCTTCCTCCTTACACCCCTTTTTTTCTATAGTAGTGGTTCCCACCCCACAATTCTTCTCTTTCAATTAATTTTATTTATTTCTTTAAAAGAAATCAAAACTAATAATGATAATTGTTACAGATAATGCGGCTTCACCCAATGCCAGTCATACTCAAGAGTTTAGTAGTATTACACAATACAGTCATACCTCGGGTTACAGACGCTTCAGGTTGCACGTTTTCGGGTGGCGCACCGCGCTGAACCCGGAAGTACCGGAACGGGTTACTTCCACGTTTCGGAGCTTGCGCGTGCGCAGAAGCACTGAATCGCGACCCATGCGTGCGTAGACACGGCACTGTGGGTTGCGAACGTGCCTCCCTCACGGATCACATCCGCAACCTGAGCGTCCACTGTACACTATTTGCAACAATTTCTCTTTGGAAATGTTTGTTTCTTTTTTCTTTCTTTTTGTCACTGCACTTAAACTAGAATTGGTTTTCTCTACTGTCTGTCTGACTGTATCTGCATTTACTTCTCTCCGATTCCTTCTTAGCTTCCCCGCTTCCCCCTCTGTCCTCCTAAAGTCCTTTCTCCCTCAGTTTCTTTGTTTTCTTCCCAATGCTGTGACAGCGATCTGGGCCCTCTCTTCAACGTGGCCACAGCCTGTCCATTTATGTAGCTGTGGTGTGCATCCAGAGTAAACCCCCCCCCACATGCCATTTCACTTCCGGTCTTCCCAGTTCTCTATCCAGTCAGACTGAGAGATGAGAAACACCGAGACCTGCATCTAACTAAAATGTTTGACTGGCTGGATCAATACAATAACAATGAAATTTAACAGCAAGAAGTCATTTTGATTTTTAGCTGCTAGAAATTACCTTAAAAATGACTTCTTCCCTACCCCAACTCTGATCTCCTCCTAAAAATAGTTAAAAGTACTTAAACGTTTTATTTCTACATACCACTTGAAAAGTGATGGGCGTGTCAGCCGAGCACTTAATAAAATTTTCACCATTGTACTCCAAAGCAAAACACATACTTAACTTATATTTCAATAGCCACAGTCCTGCCTTTCCAATGTGATGGGTATGCTTGTGTTTGTGAGCAGAGTCCTGCAAAGTCAGGTGTTATGTTTTTCAGCTTTAGCCGCAGGTCAGGTCCAGCAGAGTGGCAAGTGATGGAAATCCTGCCTTGCATATACGTATGTGGCCCTGGTCAAAATGGAATCCATCTCAATCGTCAGTAAAAATAAAAATAGAAGTGAAGTGCAGGGTGAGCTGCAAATATTCTCAGTTGTTACACAGTCTTTCTGAGAATCACCAGAAGGGAGATTGTGGGCCACCAGTTGCCTGCAGATCAGGCTGAAACCCTCCGCTGGAGGGCAGTCCTACATGGGCACCTATTGTACTTTCAATGCTGCTCATGTATGCCAGTTTTGTGCAGTGTCCATACAATGTCACACTGTATGCTTCTGAATACCACTTGTTGGAAGCCACTGGAAGAGAGACAGCTCTTGCTCTCAGGTCCTACATAAGGGTTTCCCATAGGCCACTGTAAGGATGCTGGATTAGACGGGCCATTTGCCTGATCCAGCAGTGCCCTTCTTATGTTCTGTATATGTAAGAAGGCAGGATATATCCCAGAATTAACAGCAGGGGAAATATAAGATGCCGTCCAGTATTATTTTTCCATTTAATCCAGATTCGGTTTCCAGCAAAGCGGAAATGGTACAATGGGGAAAATGAAATGGGTCAAAGTATGGGTTGGCATATTTTGATGAGAATGGCATCATGAAAAACCTTCATGCATGAGGATGCTGTGAAAAACTTGCATGCATGAGCAGCACCAAGTCTACAATAAACTGTTGTGTGGAAGTGCCCCAGAGAGGAGACTGTTTGGCTCAATTAGCTCTGTTTTATATTCGGTTGAGTAGTTCCATGTACTGTATTATGAAATGCATTTGGATACTGCTTTTCTTACATTGCTGGTTAACTTTGCTGATTGACGGCATCTAATCTTTACATAGGCAGAGACTTTTTTATTTTTTTGGCATGTTCTTAATCCAATAATAGGTCCTTGTTTTCCCGGAACAATTACAAGCTGAACATGTACTATATCTCTTTTGTGTCTAGTTTCCAAACTCACACACACTCAATAGTTGGTCTGAGCTTCCCATGACAGGCTCTTAGCTTAACTTCCTCATTCCCTAAATACAATTGTATAATCCTACCAAACTGTAAATTAGTCCTGACATTTAGGCTTCAGTCCTAAACCCATTTACCGAGAAGAAAATCCCACTGAATCACTGGAATTTGCTTCCAAGTTAACACATTTATGACTACCTAGCTTCAAAAATACCACCAGTGGTGTCATCAGTCGTCAAAACGTGCCGAGCAGAACATCTAGGACCACACTCAGCGTAAATGAGGAGGAGGAGGGGATCCAAAGGCAGCAGACTTCCCACATTTTGAAGTGACCTGTGGCATTCTGAAGTGAAGACCTACACATGATCATCTAAAGCGGGTATAGGTTGTAAGACCATTAAGCTGAGGGTCTAAAATTACCTAACTGTACCAATGAATCCATTACAATTAGTCCATTAGTTCCTACAGAAGTAATCCCAGTGCAGTGATGTATTTTCTTCTTGCATCACGACAATGAATTTTTTTCTTTACTGTGACAGCCATGCACATTCTTGGGGAACCTCAGACCCAGAGGATGCATTTGGCCCTCCTGGCCTCTCTACCAGGCTCTCAAGACTCTCCCTAGCCACAGCCTTCATTAGCCCAGCTTTGCATCCTCCTAAAGTGTTTTTGCCTGGCTAGAATGTGCCTCATACTTTCCTGGCTTGGAGATACTGGGTGGGGTGGGTTGGGCTTATCCACACTTTTGCCACACTTTTGCCACGTGCTTTCCAAACACTTTAACTCTCCATTTATGAGCACTGTTTTTCCCCACCCCAGAGCTTTCCCCACGAAAACCCTCTCTTGAAAGTTAAAGTGCAACGAACAGCAAATTGGATTTTCCACAAATTTATGTGTGCTGGGTTCTTCCAAGAACCCTTCCCCACCCTGCCTTCTCACAGCATCTAGATGCGTTTACTTTGGGGTTTCTTGCTTGAAGGAAAGTGGCCCAGATATGAACACAGGAAGCTGCCTCATTCTGAGTCTGATCTTGGGTCCATTTAACTCAGTACTGTCTGCACTGACAGCGGCTCTCCAGGGTTGAACCTGGGACCTTCTGCCTGCAAGACAGATGTTTCACCACTGAGCTACAGCCCTTTCCCAGAAGGTTTGCTAGAGCCAATAAATATGCCAGAGCACCTGCTAGAACCAATAAATACGCTGCTGCAGGCGACTGTCTTTTGGACCAAAGAGCCAGATAGGAATGTGGGGAAAAAATAATGGCACATGTGGTGATCATACTGAACTTATTTCCCCAGCATTCAGGATTTGTTTCTCATAGCCATTCACTCTGCACGATATTAATCATGCAAGAAAGCTACCAGTGTTTCCGCTTTTCAAAACATTTTCTGATGCCTCTGCTCTGCCTCGCTCAACAGTCACAGATGAGACTGGCATAAAAAGGCTTCTTTTTAAGTAACGGCAGATCTCCTCAGGCTTTCAGTGGGAGGCAATTCCAGACTTTTCAACATTTGACAGAGAGGGGGGAGAGGCAAACAGGTTTATACTATGAAGAAAGGAACTTAAGAGCAGGGTCAATGGACAGACCAGATGACCGAGCCCCAGGTCAGGTGGCCTGGCATGTTTTGAAACATAAACCTCAAATTTTACTATTTCACATACTGTAACCAGGAGGTCACAAACGTCAAATTCTGTATTACCAGCGCTTCACTTCCAAAATGTAACCATTTCAGACTTTGTGAGAGAATGACCCAGTTCTCAGGTCACTGTAAACCATACCTGCAGTCTTCCCCAACCTGGTGCCCTCCAGATGTTTTGGAGTACAGCTTCAGCCAGCATAGCCATACTGGCTAGAGGGCACCATGTTGTGAGGAGGCTGGTTTACCTCAGAGAGGCCTGAGAGTCTCCTCCCTTCCTCCCTCATCCTGGAAGGAAACATGTCTTAGCTTAGCATTATGTCCATCCCAGAGGTTGCACTTTGCTTTGCTTATTGTGATGTGTGAACAGAACCAGTGTCGAGGAGGGTTTGTAGGCCCACCACAGAGAACATCCTTTGCTTCCACAAGGTCCTCAGGTTAAAGCCTTGGCCAGTGAAAGGATCTCAAGCAGGAGAGCAATGGAAGACATCCATCAAAGACAGGCGTAGGTAACTTTTCGCCCTCCAGATGTGGCTGAACTACACCTTTCCATCATCTCTGGCCATTGGCCACACGTTGCTGCATGAAGTGCAGCAGAAAATCGGATTCTCTGCTTCCAAGGCTAAGGTGCATAGAACTCAAGGAAAGTCATGCTATTTTGGAAATTGAGACAGAAGAACTTTCCATCTTCATCCTCCATACCACTAAAATTTGATAACAATATGCTGCCCTTTCACCATGACACCCAGTATCAGCTGCCTGAGGCAGCTGCCTCTTTTGTTCTAATGTTAGAACCGGCCTTGGCAATAAACAAAAGTACCCATCTGGCTTTTTACCAATGTTAACTACTCTTAGAAGGTTTTTATCTGTTTTCATAATAGCGTTTCACTTGTTTTGATGTCGTTTCTATGTTTTTATGACACAGTTTTATATGTTGTGTTTTTGCTTACAGCTTAGAGATTTTAGAATATTAGGCAGTTTAGAAAGACTTTAAAAGAAAAGGAAATTATCAGAAGACTTTGTTTTTTGATGAAATGAGCATTCATTTCATCTTGAACGTTAGATATTTGCACTACATACAACAAGTGATATATATAGAAAGAGAGAGAGAGAGAATAGTGTAAGTGACATGGTGAGCAGGTAGATGACATTATGGAAAAAAGGAAATGTAGAAATTATTAGCCTCACTGGGATCGTAAACATGGAAGGGAAGGACTCTAAAATAATTAAAAGCATATTTAGAGCTGAGGTCCTTACCAATCGTTTCCAGTTAGGGGTTTGCGGGGGGGGGGGGGTTACATTAAGAAATAATTAATAACTGAGGCTTGTCAAATCAATTTGCTTTTCTGCACAGAAGTATTTTTCAAAACCTATTTTGGAGCTAAAACTTCTTCTACTGTGACCAAATGATCAATATGGTTCTCTTAACATCCCTGGGAAGAAAAGTAGCACCCAACATTAGCCCCAAACTTAATCTTTTCTTTAGCCAATACTCATTGGAACCACCGCCACTTTCTTACAGGAATGATTATCACTGTTATTTTTGCTACCAGATGCCGCATGTTGTTATATTTATAGTATTGGAATGTGGCATTATATTTTCTTTTGTAGTGTTTGTTTGAAATGCAATCTTGTTTGTTGGTTGTAAGCCACTTTGAGCATAATTTCTTTTGTGGAAAAGCAGCATGCAAATAAAAAGAAAGAAAGAAATATTATAATGTGCACACACACACACACAGGGTAAGAAATGACATTATCACTTTGAGAGTGGTGGAGGCAAGTTACACTGCTCGATAAACAGACCTGCTCTGAGGTGTTCTTTTATTAACAACTAGTAAAGCAGAGACATCACATTGCCAACAAGGGTCCGTATAGTTAAAGCTATGGTTTTCCCAATAGTGATTTATGGAAGTGAGAGCTGGACCATAAAGAAGGCTGACCGCCGAAGAATTGATGCTTTTGAATTATGGTGCTGGAGGAGACTCTTGAGAGCCCCATGGACTGCAAGAAGATCAAACCTATCCATTCTTAAGGAAAACAGCCCTGAGTGCTCACTGGAAGGACAGATCCTGAAGCTGAGGCTCCAATACTTGGGCCACCTCATGAGAAGAGAAGACTCCCTGGAAAAGACCCTGATGTTGGGAAAGATTGAGGGCACAAGGAGAAGGGGACGACAGAGGACGAGATGGTTGGACAGTGTTCTCAAAGCTACCAGCATGAGTTTAACGAAACTGTGGGAGGCAGTGGAAGACAGGAGTGCCTGGTGTGCTCTGGTCCATGGGGTCACGAAGAGTCGGACACGACTAAACGACTAAACAACAACAACAGTAAAGCAGATTTTGTACACTGTGGTACTTGAATGGGATCAATCTGTTTGTGAGTAGTGCCAATTGGCTGGAGCTTGTGCATCAAAAACTCATATTACCACCCCAGTCATTAGAGCTGTTTTCAGTTTTGATGTAGGTCAATGTGTATCAATGAATCATTTTTTTATAAGAAGGGGAAAATTACAAAAAGGGGAAAACCCACCTTGAACATGAAAGGTGGGGCAGCTTTATTATCTGAAGCAGTGTTCAGTTTATTGGTATTTACAACTGTCATTCAAGTTCTGAAGCCAGGAAGACACAATCCTCACACTACATGTGATGAGGATGCTAATTTCTTCCATGGAGCTCTAAGTGGGAAATATGATCCTCTCTCTCTTGTTTAATTTTTACTTACAAAAAGTTTATAGACTGTTTAATCAGCATGGGTCACTTGGTCAGCTTCCACCCCGCTAAGGTGAGATTTCATTCAAAATTATGATAATTATTTCTAAATCTATCTTTCAACCAGACGTGGACTGGACAGCCCTTCAAATAACCAACACCTTCAAATGTCCTTAGACCACCCTTCAAGCAGAGGATGGGCTGTCTTCTGCAAAATCTACCACCCTAAATCAAAGGTACGTACAGCATGACTGCAGTCAAATATCAGCTTAAATCCAGATAACTTTGGTTTAACTAGTTTCTCAAAATCAGTCAGTGCCTCACAGCTCCAATTTCAGCTATGATAGATTATCATCTTTCCTTCACAGCACCACCTCTGAAGGAACGGGCTTGACAGAAGCAAGGGGTGATGGATGTGGTGCTGATTATCAGGGGGTGCACATCCTTTCCCTACTTTCCCATCGCTCCTGTCTCCTACCTCAACCACTCTCCTCTCTTTCTCCCTCTTTCTGCCTTCCCCTCCCCAGTTCAAAGTCACTTGAGACCTTGGTTCTTATCATGAAGTGTTCTGCCAAATCAAATGTAAACAAATGACATGCACGGTTGACATGGCAACACAGCAGCACCGCACGCAAGGGTGGCAGCGGCAGAAGCTGTTAAGGCTCCAGAGCCGGGCAGGGCTTTCCTTCAAAAAGCCAGAAATAATCAGTGAACTGAGAGTGAATCAAACAGGAGCACTTTTACTTAAGGACTGGATGATGGAAAGAAATAGGGCAATCCAGTGCCCTGCTATTTTGTTGGTTCCACAAAACGAGAGGGCACTGAATAATTTTTTAAACAGCCAGATGCTTTCTCCAACTATTTAATTGGAGTAGTTTTCTAACAATGTGTTTATGTACCAGGTACTGCTGGGGACAACAGTTACAGGTTACAGACTCCGCTAACCCAGAAATAGTACCTCAGGTTAAGAACTTTGCTTCAGGATGAGAACAGAAATCATGCTTCGGCGGTGCGACGGCAGCAGGAGGCCCCATTAGCTAAAGCGGTGCTTCAGGTTAAGAACAGTTTCAGGTTAAGAACGGACCTCTGGAATGAATTAAGTACTTAACCCGAGGTACCACTGTAGATCAGTACAGGTAGCTACCATGATAAAATTTAGCTCTGAATTATTATTATAATTCTATGTTTTGGAATTCTGAGACACTGAAAAACACACAGCTTTGTAGTATCTGAAAACAGAAAACATGTTTTCTGGGAGACTGGGAAAATGTACATTTCAAAGTTAGAATTTACTCTTTTCTTTCTAGTTAGCCCACTCTGCTTGTTTTCCCCCTCAGATACATGTGAGCATACCTGCAAAGCTGATCAACCTGTTGGAAATTCGAAACTCTTTTTGCTGCCATCAACATAACATACTTTCAGTTAAATCAAATTACTTTTATGGACCAAGAGAACACCTTTAACCAATCTCTAAATTATTTCATAGATGGCAGAAGTAAAGCATTCAATATACTACGACCCCCTGCCATCCCCCAAACCAATAAACCACTGTAAAACAAACAATTTGGTTGATGTATTTTTAGAACAAAGTGTGTCACAGAGACATTTTGCTGTTATTTTCCACGGTTTGGATCACCAACTTGGCAACTTGGCTGTTCAGCTATCATGAAGGGTTGTGAGTAAATGTGTCAGCTGGCCTTATCTGAAAGATTATTTTTCCATCAGGAAAAGTCACAGAAGCTGTACTGCACACACGCAAAATCTGGTCCTGTTCTTGTTTAAACATAAATTTGACATAGTAGTCATCCATTTTCATTGTTCGTTTAAGTAACCTGTGGTTGCATTATAAAACAACACTGTTTCTCTCCTACAGCAGCATGCACCTGAAAGTAATTTGTGAATAAAGTTGTCTGCTGGATATCAGTTTATAAGGCATTGCTATGTGAATGTCTCCTGATTCATTACAAAGGGCAACCAAGAAAAATGAAGCAAAATGTAACAAAAAGTAATTCCTGTACAGTATGTGGATGCATATTATTTACTTTTATTATTTTATTTTTAAAATTTGGATAGTGCGCTTGGTATCAGGGTGGTTCACAGAATAAAAATACAAGATAAAAACAAAAAATGCATAATAAAGGAAAAACAAAAGGAACCAATAACCTTCACTTCCCGACACTTTCTCCCCCAAACACATTTTAATGGAGAGAAGAAGGTAAATTATGCTCTATACTAATTTGCTTAAAGCTGAGGACCTCTTACTAAACTGCACTAAACTTTTAAAAAAAATTGTTATTTTTTGCAGTAACTGTATACCATAGCTGCAAACTAATCTACCCAGGATAGTAAACCATTTGATAGTTAACAATACTCACTGAGAGAATGAAAATCTGAGCACTGTTTCTTGCCTGCTCTTGTGCCCAATCAACACTTCTTATTGTTCCAGTCACCAACTATTAAAAGTTTAAGACGGTTCAAAATACCCTATAGCTACATGGGTAATGAGTTTCATCTCCAAACAACAAATGCAAAATAATTTTGAAGTGCAAATAGTTTTCAAAAAAACAACAACACAACTGAACTTATTTTTTTACATCTCTACATAGCTGAGGCAAATGTCTTGCTTTCCTTCTAAAAATCACATCTCAGTCAACAGGCCAAAAACAAAACAGTTCCTGACCTACAGAGTCCATTAAAATATTATCCCGATAATTCACTTCTTTTTCTTTACCAGTGTACTTGTTTTAAGGGGTGATCAATGAAATCAACAAAGCAGAAACCCGTGGCCTTCACTAGAAAAGACCATAACTCAGCAAAAAAGTTTAACTCTGCAACAGAGCTGGCACACGCTGCAGTATTTATGAAAATACTGCGCACAGCCTTTTCCACATAAAGTACACATGAAAAGTTTAAAGCACCCCCCCCCCCGAGAATTCTGGGAACTGTGGATTGTCTAGAGTGCTGGGAATTCTAGCTTTGTGGAGGGTATACTACATTTCCCAAGATTCTTTTAGGGAAGTCACAGGCGCTAAATGTAAAGTGTGTATGTACTATACAGTCTAGGACTAGGTGCTTTTTTTGACATAGCTACTACTGGCTTTTCCTGGAGCTCCTGAGTCACACCTGCCCTCGGTCCAGCCACCCCATCTCCACCTTCTGAGGTGGTCACCGGGGATACTGCCTCCTCTGTGATGGTGCCACGTGTGCCGAAACTCCCAAACCACATCTGTTCAAAGGCGCTTATTTCCATGGATTTCAGGGACAAGCTGCAGCCTCAGCAGCCTGAACCTTGCCATGCCACGATGAGGCAGCAATGCCAACGTTGGAAGCTTGTGATTGCATAGGTAAAGGTAAAGGGACCCCTGACCATTAGGTCCAGTCGTGACCGACTCTGGGGTTGCAGCGCTCATCTCGCTTTATTGGCCGAGGGAGCTGGCGTACAGCTTCTGGGTCATGTGGCCAGCATGACTAAGCCACTTCTGGCAAACCAGAGCAGTGCACGGAAACGCCGTTTATCTTCCCACCGGAGCGGTACCTATTTATCTACTTGCACTGGCGTGCTTTCGAACTGCTAGGTTGGCAGGAGCAGGGACCGAGCAACGGGAGCTCACCCCGTCGGGGGGATTCGAACCGCCAACCTTCTGATTGGCAAGTCCTAGGCTCTGTGGTTTAACCCACAGTGCCACCCAAGTGATTGCATGGGTGACTGAAATTGCCAAACGCACTTCCCCTCTTTGCCCCTTCCTCCGTTTCCCTGTACAAAAATCCCAAATGCAGTTTCCACAGGTTGAGGGTGTTTCCTTTATGCTCGGTAAAGGGATGTGCGCGCAAACTATTACAAAACGTTGGCTACATTTCTGTATGGTAGGGATAGGGCTACAACCTGTGCCATTGCAGATCACAGAACACCCACGCGATCCCCCGGCACCCTCCAGCCAAGAGCGAGTGCAATTTTGTAAGGCTGACTGACGTATAGAATAATGGAGAAGTTCATTAAGGAGGCAAATGAATGCAGCCTATATCCCTTATATACACAGATCTGAGGAAGCCTGTACCTACTGATTTGAGCAAAGAGAAGACTGAAGCTGGCATTGCAATTATAAAAGGTAATGGAGTCTGATTTACATTTCAGAATTTATTAGCTCATTTTTAATTGGGAAATCATTTGAATTGCAAGTGAAATGATTAGATTAGAAAGCCACTCAGCAGCTTAGTACAGTGGACTGCAAAAAAAAAAAAAAAAAAAAAGGCTTCACTGAGTAGGTTGCATATTTTGCAAACTGATTTCTCCCGCTCTCGGGTGTTCCCCCTCCCCTCCATTTCCCACTTCCCCCATGCCCTATTTCGCTAATGAGTTGTCGCTGGAGGTAAAGCTGCATCTTTGTTAATGAATGCGTCTTGGCAAATTCTTTGGGGGGAGATCTTTCGCAAGGAGCTTTCTGACGATTCATAAGAAAGAAAGCCTGCGTGCCTGTGAGTGCCTGTGAAAGCAGTAACTCTTTTCCCATGCAAGGTTTCTGCCAAGCTGCAGTAATACTCAGAAAGCAGCATCCTATGTGAGGTTCTTTCACTATGTGGAACAAGTCCCCTCCCCCCCAAAAAAATACTCAACTTTCTTTATGTTCTGATCCTATTCACAATTAAATTTGCTTGCAAGTAAGTCCTGTTGCTTTCACTGGAACTTAAGTTATTATAAGTATGCTTAGAGTCACAGAGTACAGAAGTGACAAAGAGCTTTGTCACCCCTTTATTAAGAAAATTAATTTCATTTCATCAGATGCATATAGTTGTTATCCTGTGTTGGAGTACAAAAGAAAAGAAAAAGAAGGTTATTTATACAAAGCACTGAATGCTTTAGCTTCTGCTGAAGCAGCCACCCTGTTTGTGCCCCAACTGCCCTGCTCCAGTCCAGACACCAGCTCAGCTGATAAAACCGCTACAGCCATAGTGAAACAGATTCATCTTAGCACATCAAGTGTAATGCCTTAGATCAATTTGCGTCATGGCCGAAACATTACAGATTATTGACACTATGCTAGAGTAGTTATTGCACCCAGGCATCCTAAAAGTGGGTTTATTGGTGCATCGGGTTAACAGCTGCATGTCAGTTTTAAATGTTTATGTCCATGTATGCAGTTCTGGATTCGGAAGGGAGATTTCAAGAGTGAAAGTAAAGTAATTAAAATGGTTCCCATTGTCCTCAGATGAGCAGAACTTGCAACAAGAACCAACCCAGCATGCCACTTCAAAAACTGCTTTGAACCTCTACCGAATTTCAAGCACCATTCATGGAGCACCCAATATGGGGTGTCTAAAGAAGCCCAGAATCATGTTGCGGGTACAATCCAGTGTGCAGATCTCTGAACTGTGGTCATGGAGTATCCTCAAGAGTAGCTGGGGGTAGAACATACTGTTGGGGGAATGCAAACACTACACATAAGTCACCATCTGACTGTTCCTTGGAGGGGAGTATCAACACAAGGTATTCTTTATTATTCACCAGAAAAGGGATGGATAAGTTGTCCATTGACACTGCCTCCAACCTTTTCCCTCCATGGAAGTGAATGTGGACCATTGTTCACGTGCAGACATCAAGCTCAGGGCTCTGGACCAGCATCTTGTAAGGATCTGGACTTGAATACAGCCATTCAGTTTTATCTCCTTAACCCACACAGTTTGCACAAATAAGGATATCCAAGTGTGCATGATCAGAGTCAATCTGTCAAATTAATTACAAGTCTACCTTTAATATTTATCATGTATATGATTTATATTCATTTCATGCATTTTAATTATGTACACATGCCTCAAGGTCTGTGAGTACTGTGCACATTTTTTTCAAAAAAAAAACTCCTAATGATGATAATTTTGTCAGTCATGCCAGCATTGAATACAGCCTTCTTTGAAAAATAATTCCTGAAAGTCCTTCTGATTTATTAACCACTAAGGAAGGTTTTATGAATGTAGTTATAGCTAAGTATTTACTGGTTTCAGAAACTATATATGTATAACCCATTACATATTACAAAGATCTTATTAGGGAATTCATCTAGAAAGCAATCTGTTACTGATTTGATTACTTGCATCTTTCTTATTGAGCTAATTACTGTTGATTACTTACTTCAGCACTGACACAAAGGAACTGAACTGTAAGCCTGAGACCATTTTCAGCATCATAATCTCCTTGCCTTTGCTAAGTGGCAGAGATACCGAAAAGAGGAACTGAAGGTCAAACCTCCCAGCTAGAGCCCAGATGGCACTATGAAAAATAGTAATTTTGGTAATCCATTCAACCCATTCTTGCCTGTATCTCAGAAGACAATAGAGTAGACTTACAGCAGGTGAACAAGTTCAGATAAAGCAATTGATTTATCTACACTTGAACGAGTAGATGTATAAACTGACTCTACGAAAGCATTGCATATGGGATTGTATCTTCAAGGGCCTATTCACACATGGAAATGGCCACGTGGTGTTGCAGTTCTCGTGTGGTAAAAATCATGCACAAACTTGCAATCGTAAACACTACCTTGGCAACCTAGTTCTATCCATATTTAGCTTGAATTAAACCCCACAGATTTCAAGGCACACTTAGGACTGCAGCCTTGGTGTTACTTTAGAATGTGATTTACAACCTACCCAGTTCTCCATAGGTAAAAGGTAAAGGTAAAAGGACGCCTAACCATTAGGTTCAGTCGCAGACGACTCTGGGGTTGCGGCGCTCATCTCGCTCTATAGGCCGAGGGAGCCGGCGTACAGCTTCCAGGTCATGTGACCAGCATGATTAAGCCGCTTCTGGCGAACCAGAACAGAACCCACCCCTTTTATTAGGTGTGCACATAGACATTGTGCTAGGCTGTTACAGTACAGTCCATCTTACTATGGAGTGGACGCTCTAAACTCATGTTCCTTAACAGAGGGAAGGCTAGGCAGAAATACGGGAGTGCCCAGAAACCTCCCATTCCTCATACAGGCATGATGAGTTGGGTGCCTATATTCACCAGCAGCAACGGAGTACAGTGGTACCTCGGGTTAAGAACTTAATTCGTTCTGGAGGTCTGTTCTTAACCTAAAACTGTTCTTAACCTGAAGCACCACTTTAGCTAATGGGGCCTCCTGCTGCCGTTGCGCCACCGCTGCACGATTTTTGTTCTCATCCTGAAGCAAAGTTCTTAACCCGAGGTACTATTTCTGGGTTAGCGGAGTCTGTAACCTGAAGCGTATGTAACCTGAGGTACCACTGTAGTGGAAACTTTGCCCTATGGGTGCTGCACTTGGGGTGGACTGAATTCAGCCCTATAGGTATACACAAGCCACTCATGGCATCGCGCATCCAGCTTGCAGCCCAAGGTACAGAATGCAGGATGTGAACGTGCTGGGGAAGTACTGAGCAGTGAGAGTTATTCTTCAAGTCTTTCCAGAGCGCAGATCACTCTACTCTGCTCCCCACCACCCTCCTCCCCCCCCCGAAGCGCTCCTTCTGCTCGAGTGGCTGCCGGGTAGCTCAATTTCCTGGAAAGCGCCACGTTTTTTGCTTAATAGGAAATCTTCTTGGGGAAGTTTAGTTCATGTTTGCCCTTCTCCTTCCCACAACCTGACCTCCACCTCAGTTCAGGAAATTCACCTTCCTGTGGCATGTCTCCTCACACAGCTGCCAGTGTCTAGTCTCAGAATTAGGTTCCTGTTTTCCTTCTCTTGCTTAAAAAAACAAAAACAAAAAACCATTGCTTCTTGAATCATTGTCATTTTACGGTGAGTTAAGGCAGGAACAGAAAAGTCCCCTCAGAATACCAGAGAGTTCACAGCCACACACACACACACACACACACACACACAAACCACACACCACCACATACATACGCACATACTTGGCAGGTTTGTGTACAGTGGTTGCAATCACACGTCATTTATGCAAACCTATTGAAGGAGAGTCTGATAATGCTCTCTCTGCCTGCCTGTCTGTCAGCCTCCCTCTCTTCTCCACCGAGTTGCTGTCAGGCCACGTTTGTTTCATTCGATAAGTGCTGCCTTCCCGGAGCCACTTGAAGGAAGTTATTAGGCCTGCTTTGGTAAGGGGGAAATCTCATTACCGTCATAAAAGGAGAATTCTGAGGTGCTCCTGCCTAATTTCCTTATAATTCTCTCTCTTTACAGTAAACAATACACAGTGCTGCCTTTCAGGTTTCATGGCATCGCCAATTTTGTAAAAAGGCATTATCCCTTTAACCTGGCAAATTATGGACAGTCCAACCATTCTGTATCAAGGCACTTATTATCCCACCAGTGGAATCATGGATCTCTGCTCACTGCTTTTAAGGCAGTGTAATGATTAACCATGGAGCTGAAAAACAGATCAGTATGTCTGGTCATTGTAATCTCTTCCTAGTTTACTTGGCAACTTTGTTTTTCTGTCAATGTCAAAATAACATGATTCATCATAGCTCTACAAAAAAAGGCATGTTTTTAAATTTTCTGGCTATTTCTAGAAAACAAGTAGCGTTGTTTTCTTTTCTTCTTTTTTGAAAGATTATTTACTGTAACTTTGTGTTCCTTCTGGGAACTTGCCCTCTTTCCAAAATTATGCTTTTTTGAAACTGAAGACAGCTCATTTTAATGTTTGCATTACACACAAACAAAGCAGGCAATTCTGCAGCACAAAATGTTTTTCTCCCCCTCTCTTTTAATGGACAGAGTTCTTGAACTAGTCAGCGGCCTATAAAAATTATGAACGGATGGCAACGCTACCCTTGATGAACCCTAGCTCTTAGCAAACCCAGTCAGATTATGTGCTTCTCCCAAAACAAACAGATTTCAGCCATTTCTCATCATTGCCTTGCACCATGGGGAATCCCTGCTTACTTCATCCTTTTCTGTTTTATTTTGGTACTGCTCCTGTCACAGTAATAATGAGCTGGTATTTCCCACATCCTGCTCTTGCTAAGCATTCTGCCTCTCTTACGGTAATCACAGCTTGCAATCTTTTTATTTAACAAGTCTGCTTTCCAGTACGTACTTTAGAAGCACATCAGGCCCTGTGTTTCCATATAATGGTACATAGCACTTGATTTTGCCCTTTTCCTTTTTCTTTTAAAGGTTACGAGCTTGTCCGTTTTCCTTGCCCTGCACTGGCAAGTTGAGAAATCATCACGCTTGTATCCCAGGCATCTCCTGTGTCATGTTTAGATTATAAAAAGGGAGTGCTTAGAAGCAATTGGCTCTAGGGACTGCTAATGGAACACAGAACTATTCCCCCCCACACATCACTGGTCAGCAGCAAACAAAGCACCATTGTCATCTGATGCCTGCCTGCCTGCCAGCTACAGGGCTCCTAACTAGCCTGGTTTTGCTTAGTCTCATGATACGAGTTGGTGGTTTTGCCTCCCTCTTGAAGTTCCAGCTCCCAGAATCTTGTGACTATATATGAATCTGAAGTTTAAAAATAAAGTTTCCACCCGCAAAAGTGGGGCAGTGGGGGCGGGGAGAGCTGTGTTTGTGTGTAAAGCTCGCAGGGGGAAAATAAAGAATGATACCCCAAAACATCAGTTGTCACCACCCACATCCACATCTGCCTTGTTGACATTCTGCCTTTCATCACACAAAGCTCAGCACTTTAGAATCTTCAAATGGTGGAAATCTTATTGGTCAGCTGCAAAGCAGTAGGGCCTCACGAGGAGAAATCATTCAAGAGTAGTCTGGACCTAAACTCTTGTGCCACATACCTCCAAAGCTTGCAGACGCCTGAACTAAGTAGGCTGTCCTCACACTAACAACATCTAAAAACATTCTAACAAGGCATCCCCAAAGAGCAAAAACTGGCGTTTTTCCAGGGACAGCTACATGCCAGGAAATGGGACCTGTCTCTTATAGAGACTGCATGCGTGTAGGGGCACACACACAATCTGAATCCTAAGCTTGCTCAAGTCAGAGGTTCAGAATCAGCTTGGACTTGACTCCTGACAAGTGCTGAAAAAGTGAGAGCATCCTTTTGTGCTGCTCTCCATACTTCTTCTACTCCATCAAACCATTTTGTTGTTCTAGAACACCTTCCTCCACATGCCATCAAGCCATTTTGTTCTACTGCTTGGAATTCTCAAATTGGCAACTTCATTTCTGGATGGTAACAAAAGTTACCTGCTGCTACTAATTAACTCCCCCCCCCCCAAAAAATAAAACCACCTTTAGCTTTGCTGCTGGGTAGAAAGCATGTCCATTTGGTGTTCAGAACAGCTAACAGCTAACCTGCTCCCCTCTCTTGAGTGTGTATCATAAGTGAATGACCATTTCATTGCACAAGAAATAAAATCTGCTCCTTCCCCTTCCTACCAAGATATACACACAGCTGATTACTAGAGCACTCTCAAAGAACGATTCTTGCAATATAATTTCCCATGATGGCTCTGCAGCAGTAAGCTTCCTCCTCTGCATAAGAACAGCACAGGTAGGTAAGTTCATCACCTTGATAGTTGGCATACAACCTTCAAGTTTTAGGAGTGCCAAAACCCCTTGCTACTGCTTTGCACCACTATAGATCTTGACAAGAGAGTATCCAGCAACAGCTTGTAAAGCTTGGGGAAGAGCCTTTGTCATGCACAGAATCCAGTCGTATGGCAATGCATTTGTAAGTTGAACCCTGATTCTTCAAGGTTCCTGATTGCACAAAGAAATCATTACGTGCGCAGAACTGGGCAAACATAAATTCTGTCCTGACCTTCAGTTGAACACATAGTGTGGGTCAAGACCATGCAATCTGCGACTCCCATTGTCCTATATGTTCACTCAATGCTGCATTTCATCTGAAAAAGGCTACTGTGAAGCACACTTATGATCCACAAACTGCTCCATCCCTGTGCATTTGGACTGGAATAGCAAGCATAATTAAAGTATACACAACTCATCATAGCTACTGAACAGAACTGCCTTGCTGAACCCTAACTTTAAAGGTCAATCAACTTTACCATTATGTCTCCAACAATGGCTACCCAGATGCAAAGGAAGGGGATGACTGTTCTCTGTTGTTTGCCCCAAGAATCTACTGCATATTGTTCTTGAAGATGGAGTCTCTTTTTAGCTCCTGGGGCTAATAGCCATCAGAATCTCCCATGAATTCAACCAACTCTTGATTTTGGATTTCCCTGCATTAGCTCCCTGCACCTGATCACTTGGAAGGTGCTGCAGACATCAGTTCCCAGACTATGGCCTGCTGGTTGTGTAAAACTCATGTAAAACCTAGGATTAATCCTTCTGCACACCACTGTAAACTTTCAATTGTTCGGGAGCCAAGATGTTCGAGATCCAAGGTACAACTGTACTGTACAAGTTTGCAGTGGTGTGTAGAAGTATTAATCCTAGTGGGTGTTTCGGTTTTTGGAAGCTGAACGTCCAACAGGGTTTCTGTGGTTTCCAATTGGCTGCAGGACCTTCCTGCAACCAGTCACAAACCACGCTTTGGTTTCCGAATGTTTTGGAAGCCAAACAGACTTCAGGAGTGGATTCCGTTCGACTTCCAAGGTACGACTGTACACAGAATTTTTTTTATAACCTATCTAGTGAAGCTCTGTAAACCTTATATAAAAAAGCAAAAGGTTTGTGCGTCAGACAATGAAATCAAACAACACATGCAATCGTACTAATAAGATTTATGACCCTTCCTCTTCTCCCAAGACAACAAACTCTGCTGGCTTTGTACAGTTCTTATAGCTGTATGGATTCCTGATAAAACTATTCTGCTTGCAGAGACAAAGAATAGCAGAGCAAAATAACAGAGCGAAGAATAACAGAGCAAAATAATTTGTTTAATACAATAGTACCTGAACTTCACACACACAGAGAGGGGTGGCGGTTATCATAAACTGAAAGCATCATATGGTTGTACTGCCTTGATATTTGCCTTGATATTTGTTATTGCAAAACATTAAAACATAGCCTATTTTCCCAAATAACTATCTGGCTGATTAACCTGTATTCTCTTATAGTACATCAATTTAATCATTACCAGTAGGGACCACGTTTTTTCAATCCACTAAATGGAAGATGGTACAGTACTTTCCCCCCAATTTACAGCTACGGTTATTTTTGCAGCTGTTAATATATAAATTGCCACCTTTAAATTTCTGAAAGTATGTCTTTAAATATCTAAGCAAAGCAATCTTAGGTCCTTGAGATATATAATAACATAACATTTCTGTAAGGGCATTACACACTGTATTCCAAAAAGAGACAGTCCCGAATTATATGCATAAAAGCTACTCTGCTTTCCCCCCCATCAACACTTATCTTGTCCTATTTTATATTTCAGATTCAGCTTATATGGTGTAAGATACAACTGACATTAAAAAATAAAAATTTCCTTTAGGTCAGCTGAAATCAGCCAGGATGCAATGTGGTCCCCTAGCCAAATCCAATAATCATTATTAGTTTCTTGCCCAATGCCTCTCCCAATTTCTTACAAAAGAACTAGCCCTTTGCTCTTTCATTTAAATTATATGTTCTAATTTGCTTATAATTCCTTTATCTTTATTAAACGTAAATACCATTTTGCATTCATTTTATTTTTTAAATATTTTATTCTTCCTTATCAGGAAAGCAATTGTGTCCCTAATTTGACAAAGAAAGCACTGAAACAAAAGAGGCCTTGTTCCCCCATAAACCCTGTAGCTTCTTCAAAGGTATAATTGATTTTTTATATTGTCTAATCATGTATTTTTCGATTCTATGAAATCTCTGGTTATGCCCAACCCATTATTTAAACATTCATTAGAAAACAGTGAAGTTAAAGGTGATAAATCTGGACATACTTTATTAATAGAAACTCATTTTGATAACTAACTTTCCCCCTATCCGTGATATATAAACAACCATCTTTCCAAATCCAATTTCCTTATATAGTTTCTCATTATTAATTGTTACTATTTCAGTTAAATTATTCATTATCCAGACCCCTAAGTCCTTTTGTTTTGTTTGTGGAATCTTTGTTATGTATACAAGTTATTTCATTACATTATTATTATTATTATTATTATTATTATTATTATTATTATTAATTGAATTTATATACCACTCTATACCTGGGGCTCTCAGGGAGGTTCACAGAATATCAAGGCGGTTCACAGAATATATCGCTTGTGAAGTTGTTCCCTAGCCACTCAGATTTATTTATATCCCGAAATATGCCCATATTCAGTCATTTTATTTATATATATTTATATATATATATAGGAACTTCATGGATGAGAGATCAATACTATATCATTATTATACAATAGCATTTTCATATGCAATATCCATACCATGTTCTTTGAATATTAACCTTTCCTTTCCTCTTATAGGTCTAGCTAAAGATTCTACAGTATGGCCAACAAAAGAAGTGCTAAGATGGCCATCTCTGTCTAGTCCTGCTAGTGAAACAGAACCTATCTTCTAACTGTCTGCTTGCCAAAATGTGCACTGTAGGCAATGAATATAGAAGCTTGATCCAGCTTTTAAATTTGCCCTCCATATTAAAATATTCTGTTTTAAATAGATGTACCTATTCAACCCAGTCAAATGCTTTTGGGATATGTCAGTCAATAAGAGCACGAGACTCTTATTCCCAGGGTTGTGGGTTTGAGCCCCACATTGGGCAAAAAAGATTCCTAAATTTCAGGGGGTTAAACTAGTGGTCCTTTCCAACTCTACAATTCTATGATACTACGAACCAGAAATAATAATGCACGTGGTTGCTTACTTTCACTTATTTCATATATCAATTAATCTCTTTGTATTTTCAGACATTTTTCTCTCCTTTATAAATCTTGTTTAATCTATATCCACATATTCCCCAGTGATACTGTTTAGTCTTTTAGCGATTATCTAAGTCATTGCAGTAATTTCTTTAAACAGATAGCATCATGAACACTACAAAATAGCAGTTGTTCTATTAAGAAATACCTTATAAAATTATCCAAGAAGTCCATCTGTTCCTGGTGGTTTCCCATCTTTTGAATTCCTAATTGTTATTCTTAACTCATCAAGCATTATTGGTACTTTTAATTTCCCCAAATCTGATTTACTAAATTTGGGAATATTCAAGTTATTTAGAAATCCATTTGTCAGAGTCAGAGCAATTTTTAAAAAGTCAAAATGATTTCTTAAATATAAATCTGTTATACTGGATGTTTTGAAAGAGTGCATGATCCTGTATTTTCCAGACTTCTAAAGAAAGAAAAAGTGACTGACATGCAGCTGATTTGCTTGAAAATGTGTCGTTAGCTTCTTTTCTAAATGCAACATTAAAATTGTTAAGTCAATGCCAGATGTTCCCGATTTATTTATTTCAATTTTGCTTCCCTGGGACTGTATTTTGTACCAAGGGCATGGGATATAAATAATATAAAGTAAGAAATAATCATCCATTGTCATATGGAAACCAGAGCTTTGTTGCCCAGATACCTCACAGCTTTCTCCAGTGCTTGAGTTACCCTTTACCTACTGTTGAAAGGCATGGGGAGAATGAATGATTTGGCTAAATTCAGCCAGAGTCAGGGGGTGACATAATTTGAGTAGCAATGTCACTGCAATTCTAGGCACTTCCATGGAATCCAAACTTTGCCCCAGATCCACAGTGATTTGTATTTCCCAGAAATGTTTGTTTCTCAATCCTCGCCAAGATATGTAGATCAGAGATGCAGAACTGAATATACCCACCCTACTCAAGCATTTGACTCTCGTTCAATGTAAACACGCACACAAATGTGCGCGCACACAGAAACACAGTGTGACACGGACATAATACAGGAAGAAAAAGAGGCTTGTGAACAGAAGCTCTATCTGTTTTGCCATTCTGCGAACTAAACAAATATATAGACAATATATAAGCGGTCAGGGACTTTCCTTCTACTATTGCGAAGGCAGCTGCATAACAAATGATATAAAAGTAAGAGTACTATTACTCTTTGGTGACTTCTCTTTTGGACATGTTGTATTGATCTATAGACAGAAGGATTTGAGAAGTAATGTGGAGGGGAGCTACCTGAATTTCTGGTTTGACACAAGGCTGCTAACAAATAAGAAGCATGCAGTGTGCACCCTGAAGCAGCAAGTGAGGGGAAGCCAAGTGATTTTTGGTGGGCAAAGTCTTGCAGCACAGCTTATGGCAGTTCCATAACCGTTGCCACCCATTATGTGTAAAGCAAAAAAGCCCAAGCAAATATTTGCAACAACAAATATTTATAACAAGCAAATATTTATTGTTCCATGAACTGCCCTGAGACCTCTGGGTATAGGGTGGTATAGAAATTCAGTTCAATTCAATTCAATAAATAATAACCCAGCCAGTGAAACTTTGCAACATATATCTCAAAATGTCTGTTAGAAAAGTGAAATCAGAAAACAAAATGCAGTCATACTAGTAAGATTTATGACCCTTCCTTTCTCCTGAGATAACAAACCCGGCTGATATGTGTGGACTGCGGGAGTAGCGATATGCATCCTCCTAGGCTGAGAATGTCATGTTAGACGTAATGTGTGAATGGTGATGCAAGTATCTATTTTGGGGCACAGCACAATCATCCTAAAGCCGTGTGCAGTCTTCTCTATCAGTGCATTAGAGGAAAACACAACAAAGAAGAGCAACAGTTCCATACCCTTAATAAGCACCAGGCAAGGCCATGATGTGTTAACACATGAACGTTCAGCGATTTGATGTTTGCAGCGTCAAGTGATGATTTGTATATGTGAATGGATCAAATACTACAGACTGAGCTTTTGAACCACCATGTCACCTCAAACACAGTGGGTGTGATGGCTTGGAATTCGGATTTGGATGCTGAACCTGAGGAATCCCAGCCTGCACAGGATTCCCCGCCTCCAGAACCAGCTGAACCAGGGTTGGGGCATGAGCCTGAAGGGTCCTCACCTGTGCTGGATCCTCAGGTGCAGGCACCAGCTGAGTCTGCTCTGGCTCCTGAGGGGGTGGAGGACCCATTGCCTGCTGGTGCTCCACTCTCAGCCCCGTCAAGGGAAGCTGAGGTTGCCTCTGGGTCCGGTAACCCTCCAGCCTCTCCTGAGCTGCAGAGGCTCAGGGCAGAGAGGCGAGGGGAACCAAGTTCCCGCAGGAGGAGTGCTCTCCTCCAGGCCAGGAGAGGCGAGTCACCTGAGGATCGGGGCTGCCCTGCGCCTCGGGGCAGATAAAAGCCAGCCATCCTCAGTCCCAAGTTGCGGGAGCAACTTTGTTGGTTGTTAGTTCCTGCCTGAACCCTGTCCTGCTACCCTGCCAGAGCTCCTGACCTCACCCGACTACCTGCCCTGCATCCAGCTTCAACTTTTACAGACTGCCTCCATACTGCACCTTCGACCTCAGACTGGACTTGGACCTCGCCTCTCGGTTAGCCCACGGGACCAGCACAGTGAGATGGACCAGGATGACACTGCTCTTCAACCAGATTCATACACATGAAAGGGAGTGAGTACAGGCTTGTTTCTCTCTGCCCACCTGCTGCTGCTTCTGCCCCATTCCTGATGTCTTTGCAGGGCTGCAATGCTTGTAAAACCCAGGGTATGTAGGCTGGGATCATGGAGTTAATTACTGGGTGTTATCTGGGAAATCAACTGTGCAAAACTGGCCTGTGCACATTCAATTTTATGCACATAGGCCTTATTTGAAGATTACAGTCCATGAGGACTTCTGGGGAAATGGGAGGAAGTTTAGGTTGTAATGAGTTTATTCATCTTCCACTTTTCCAACATGGATTGTGCCCAAACGGTTCCCCATATGCATCAAATAAATATCAAAATACAGGTAAAGGTAAAGGGCCCGTGGATGGTTAAGTTCAGTCAAACGTGACTATGGGGTGCGGTGCTCACCTCGTTTCAGGCCGAGGGTACCGGCTTTTGTCCACAGACAGCTTTCTGGGTCAGGTGGCCAGCATGACTAAACCACTTCTGGAGCAATGGGACACCATGATGGAAGCCAGAGTACACGGAAACGCTGTTTACCTTCCCGTCGCAGCAGTACCTATTTATCTGCTTGCACTGGTGTGCTTTTGAATTGCTAGATTGGCAGAAGCTGGGACAGAGCAACAGGAGTGGACCCCGTCGCGCGGATTTGAAGCACCGAACTTCCGATCGGCAAGCCCAAGAGGCTCAGTGGTTTAGACCACAGCGCCACCCTGTTCCCTTCGCATCAAAATACAACATATTTGAGCATAGTTACAAAAATGTCAACAAATTAAAACGAAACAAAATCAGCAATTCAAGATGTACATTGTAACACAAATCCAATATTACAATAAAATCTAATCCACTAACCAAATCACACTTAATTAATATCTAACAATCTAATACAAAAAGATTTATTTAGCGTTCGTAAAAATGCTAATTCTGATAATGAATCAGGGGAAGTTCTGAGGAGAAAAACAAAAGAAGGTGGGGGAAAGGTCAGGCAAAGAAAATTAAGATTGGAAAAAGGGCAAAGAAACTGAAAACGCATGCTAGGTGGAGAGTGGAGGCATACTTTTATTCTGGCTCAGCACTTTTAATCTGAAGCCATCAAGAAGTGAGCAATCTAGTGATAAAATATACTTTTGGGACTCGTTCCTATGGCACCTGATTGCTGAGAAATCATCATGCACCTATACCCTTTTTAAATGTTTCTACCTCTTTTTATTTCCACAGTGCTTTCCTATGACCACAAAACTGAAATCAATTCTGCACAGGTTAACACAACAGATCCAGCTGGGAGCCAGATGTTGTGACTTAAAAAAACAACAACCTTAAAGTCTGTTCTGTGCAAAGTGCTATGAGTATGGATACACTACATAAACAGCCAATGATAATTCTAAATAATGCCACATTAATGTTACTAATGAAAGAGAAAATTTGTATAAGAGTAAAATCTAGGACTAGCAGTGAATTTCTCCCCCGCCCACCCCAATTGGACATTATTTATTCCTAAGCGAGATGGTTAAATAAATATTCAGGAATACTTTGCTAGGTGGTAACATCATTCTGAATAGTATACATTTAGCCTGACAGAAAAGATAACCAGTGTTCTGTTGGAAATAATAAACTGTACATTTTAGCGACTAGGAGAAAGCATCTCTTAGGATTAAAAGTAAATAAATACAGAGGCTCAGTGTCATCAACATGTTCCTTTGTTGAAATAATGCTGTGCTTCATCACTCACTTCTGAGTTTTGTATAATGTGGGACTGTGTCAGTTTACCTTTCCATTTTCATTTGTCTCTGTTAATTTCACAGGGAAACACAGTGGAACACGACATTTTCCTCTTGGCTCAATCTTCTTAATCCCCCAGAAGCAATGAGCTAACAGAACAGGGTGATCAAGAGGAATGGTGGGAGAGAGGCTGTGTTGTGTTTGTGTGTGTGTGTGTTTGCTTAAAGACCCATTTTCGCTAAAAGAAAAAAAAAAGATCCAAATGGATAGGAGAGCAGTGAGACTTAAGTCTGGGGTATTGATGACTACTGACTACTGTATATCTGAACATATTTACCCACTGTGTATACATTTATTATCTACTATTTACACTATTCTCACATCTGCACCTCCAACCGTGTCAGGTCCTCCCCACCCAGCTGGGCACCCTAGTTAGCTTCACCCCCAAATTCACAGGAAATCTGCAATTTCCTGTCATCTTACAATTTTTGGCTTTTCTTGGTTTTTCACTTTTCCAATCTTAAGTACATTTTGTACCAATTTGCTTAAAAAAAAAAAGTCCTCATGAAAATTCATCAGCATTTTCTCCTAACATATGTATGTTCGTATGCATTTTTGCCTAATATACACATTTCTTCAAAGCACTGTTCCCTAACAGAGTGTTAGAAACTGAGATATGAAAGCTAGAAACTATATTGCACCTTAAGCCTAGGTTATGGGTGCAACAATGGAATGTCTAGGCGCACTTATTTATAACAAGAATACAAAGCTGAAAATGAATGAACAGCAGTCAAAATATTAATGTCCATTTTTCACTTGGTCTAGTCCTTTCCCTGCATACACCCTCTGTTCCAGTCTTCAGAGAGCAGCTGGAAGTGGGGAGGCAGAAAAGGGCCCTACTTCCCTTCTTTGCCCAGAGCTCAGAAACTGCTCACGCTAATGAAATTCCCTGTCGCAAAATGCGGCTAGAACAATAGGAGTTTTGAACGCTGCTAACAGAATGCATCTTTATATGTTGTTTTCAATAACATATGCATTTTCTGCACATTTTACGCTAGCATTTGCATTTTTGTGCATATGACTTGAACGGGGTGAGCTCCCGTTGCTCAGTTCCAGCACCTGCCAACCCAACAGTTCAAAAGCATGTCAAAGTGCAAGTAGATAAATAGGTACTGCTCTGGCGGGAAGGTAAACGGCGTTTCCGTGCACTGCTCTGGTTCACCAGAAGCAGCTTAGTCATGCTGGCCACATGACCCAGAAGCTGTACTCCAGCTCCCTTGGCCAGTAAAACGAGATGAGCGCTGCAACCCCAGAGTCGTCTGTGACTGGACCTGACGGTCAGGGGTCCCTTCACCTTTACCTTTACATATGACTTGACTGGAAAACCGCATTGCAAAATTCAGAGAAGTGCAGGTTTCAAAGAACTGCTGTGGTTTGGTTTGTATATTGTTTCAGAAAGTGTGAATTAGGTAGGTTTGCCTTTAAACGTGAACTGAGTGGATTTTCTTCCGCCACCACTAGTTCCTAGGTGCACTGAAATGTTTATGGCTCACAGCACATTTCTATATATGTCTGCTCAGACACAAGTCCCACTTAGCTAAGTGGGTATACAACTGCTGCCTTAATTAATGTCATCACCTCAGTACAGGCCTACAATAGCAACATGCAATTCAGTACATACTATATAGTTTCAGAGATTAGTTATCCTTAAACTCTGTGGTGGAGACGTTCTTTTTGAGTGTTTTACTTGCTGAAGATTTAGCCGCCGATCTCTTTCCTGACAGGGAAAGAAAAGATAAAAAGCGCAGGGGCACCTTAGAAACTAATTGGTTCACAGAGCCAGGCACTCTAAGAGGCACAGCCTGCTTCTCCTGAAGCTCTTGTAACGTTTCATTTCATACAGCAGGTCATACACAATCATGTGTTTCTTTTCCCTTCACACTCTCAGCTTGTCATGTCAAGGCTCTTATTGATAGCTCCAGGAGAAGGCAGGCTGAGAGCGATTGGAAAGATTCTCCACATATCTGTATGTTATCTGGCTTTGTGAAAAAGGGCAGGTCAAGTGAGTAAGCTAAAAATGTAATAAAGCAAGGGAAGAACGCAAAGAAAGACTACTGGGTTGCCTTCAATAATTTATGTTCCGCTTGCTTCTCTACAAACTGTTCAAACCACACGCCTCACCACCAAAGAAAACAGGTTTCTAAGTGGCTGGGCATGCCTAGCTAGACTAGAATTATCGCAAGAGTTAAAGGGAAATGTGTTCTAAGCCACACTGCTCTGGTACGTTAAAATCGGAAACCTGAAAGAAAATGTGTGTAAAGAAAAAGATGGTTAAAATGTTTGATTGAGCCTTTTGACATTTACAGTTGCACCTTGGTTTTCGAACAGCTTAGTTCTCGAATGTTTTGGCTTCTGAACGCCGCAAACTCCGAAGTGACTGTTCCAGTTTGCAAACTATTTTTGGAAGCCGAACGTCCGACGGGGCTTCCGCAGCTTCCAATTGGCTGCAGGAGCTCCCTGCAGCCAATCAAAAGCCATGGTTTGGTTTCTGAACGTTTTGAAAGTTGAATGGATTGTTACGACTATATTAGGGTTTTTGTTTTTGTTTGGGCCATGTTCTTTTTTCCAGCTGAAGACTGGGGCCTGTTCTCACAGCCCCTAACGCTGCCATGCCCTGAGGTTGACTCTTCCAATGGATTTGCATCTTAAAGAGTAAACAGAAACAGTGGGTCCAAATCCCGACACATTAACTAATTTCTTATTTGCTGCACCAACATCACAGGTGGTTGGTGAAAGGAACTGCAAATCCTGAAATACAGCCAAAAGCCACATCTAGCAACTGAGCTCTGCTCTAAAAATCCCTCAGCCCCTTGGCGTTTGACAAAACTGCTAATTTCTCCTCCTAGACAAGTGGGGAGCATGTAAAGGCGAGCATGTAAAGACAAGTGGATAGAGTCTGGATTCATCAAACACCACTGCAGAGCTGACACAGGAGGCAATGTAATCTGCATTTAAAAAAGCATCTAGAACTGAAGCAATGGAAAGGGATGGTACTTGAGTGTACTTCCTTGCTAAAAACTAATTATGAGCTGACACACTTTTCAAAAAGTCCTCAAGCATTCTTGCAGTAAGCTCCCTAAATAAATTAAGAATTAAACCTTTCCCAGTGAAAGGTTGCTTATCTTCTGTAATACAATTCATGTAGAGTCCAGAATTTGGACTACTAAAAATATAGTCTCTTTGAAAACAAGTTTCCAGGTATCATTGGTGTGAACATATGTTTGAATACATGCAGACAATAGGCATTTATTTGCCTGAACATGTGAATGTATATCCATTTGGGGGGGGGGGAGAAGTGGACACACACAAGGTCTGCTCCCACCATCCCAGTGCCTATCACCCTGTCCACTATACAGACGAGTCTAAGGTCTCCAATTTTTGTGGCTATGTAGGGTTTTAAAGCTGAGTATCCACGCTCTAAGTCCAACGCCCTAACCACGACACCACACTGCCCCCTGGGCAATCTCCTATCATGGCAGCGCTTAAGCTGAGCACCCTCCATTCATTTCTAGGGGACTTTGAGCTGCGCCCCACTGCAGTGAGTGGTTGAGTCTGAAACCCCAGGGTCTTCTGGGTGGTATTTGGTACCTGTCAGCTTCTCCTTGCCAGTTGGCTGCCATTAAGCCTCTGCCAGTCTGTGGTTAATTTGGAACATCGCAGGTGCAGTGAGAGCAGGAAATGTGGCAGAAACTTACAGGTGCTGAATCATGGGCTGAACAGTTCCCGAAACCTGAACCTTTCTATTTTTTTAAGTATTAATGAAGCTCTTGTTCAGGCCATTTACCTGCACTTGTTCAGACTCCTCCATTTACAACCCAGCTCCACTCATTTGGCAAGGTGCAGTGCCATGGAGTTCCAAGCCCACAAATACACTACAGATTTTCTACCACAGCAGAATACTCTGTAGCCTCTTGGCCTCCAAATATAGAGAAAATGCCTATTTACATACAGCGAAGGGTGTTGTTAAGGAATGGCCCAGAGGCTCCAAACCCCTAGCATCCTATCCCATCCCCCCTTTAAAATATAGTGGTACCTCGGGTTAAGTACTTAATTCATTCCGGAGGTCCATTCTTAACCTGAAACTGTTCTTAACCTGAAGTAGCACTTTAGCTAATGGGGCGTCCCGCTGCCGCCATGCCGCCGGAGCACGATTTCTGTTCTCATCCTGAAGCAAAGTTCTTAACCCAAGGTACTATTTCTGGGTTAGCGGAGTCTGCAACCTGAAGTGTCTGTAACCCGAGGTACCACTGTAATAATAATACAGTGGTACCTCGGGTTAAGAACTTAATTCGTTCTGGAGGTCCATTCTTAACATGAAACTGTTCTTAACCTGAGGTACCACTTTAGCTAATGGGGCCTCCTGCTGCCACTGCGCCGCCAGAGCATGATTTCTGTTCTCATCCTGAAGCAAAGTTCTTAACCCAAGGTATTATTTCTGGGTTAGCAGATTCTGTAACCTGAAGTGTCTGTAAACTGAAGCGTCTGTAACCCGAGGTACCACTGTAATAATGTGTTTTTACTTTACTTATTGGGTGACCTAGAACACTACACAGTTTGAGACTTCACCTTCGAGCCCTAGTCCCCCCTAAGAATTAAACAGAGGTCTGAAAAGAGAATTGAAAGTACAGATTGGCAGTATACTAGCTTTATAGGCTATGCACTACAGTGGAAAGGAGAAAAGAAGCATCACCTCCTTCCCACAATCAGAGATGACTTTCCTCTGTAGCATCTTGAAATAGTCGCTGCAGGAAGCTGATTGCAGAACACATACATTTTTGTTTCTTTCTCTTTTTTGGCTCCAGGCCCCCCCCCCCTTTAAAACAGCAGCAACTGAACTTTCTAATGCTTTAAGTGAGAGGAGGAAAAATGTCTAAGGCCAGCCCTGCTCCCATTTTACATACTGAGGCTAAAATAAATTAAGGTGTGTGCTTTGAGGATCACATGGCAAGAGAGATGGATGGATTGAAGTGGGAAAGGAAGGAGCCGGAGTCCCAGTTTCAGCAGGAACATTCTTGAATATGCATTTGCTCTGAAGCTTGAAAGGTACCGCACCTGCTTCACTGGAAAATCACCAAGAAACATAAAGAGCTGATGATGCTTTCAGGAAGACATTGATGCCTAGAAAAAAAAAGGTACATGCATCCTGCTTTCTTTCTTCCTTTTTTCATTTGTTGAGGCATAAGAAAGAAAGAAAGAAAGAAAGAAAGAAAGAAAGAAAGAAAGACTCTTTTTCTACAAGTTCATTATCTCCTGCTGCTTATTTTCTCACCTGAACTTATAATTCTTTAATTCTGTGGGTTTTAATATATAGTATATCTGTTAACCGTCTAAAGGACATTGCTGTTGGCACGGAACAGAGATCGTGCAAATAAATAAATAGTCACAGTTCAGCCACATCGGAAATTCTAATGTATTCCACATGAACTGATGGCATGCCACTAAGTGGAATGGCCATGACTTCAGGTGTGGAAGATAAGCAGCTGGAAATTATGAACTGTAAGAAACGAACAGTCCTTTAAAAAATGCAAATAACTTGAGCACCAAAGAACAAAGAGAAAAATGTAGAGTTACTGGTAGCAGCTGGCTAAAAAATGGCAACGACGAGGCCCTAGGATGTGTCTGGAGCTCTGTTTGCTTTGGGAGCCAAAAATCCATTTCTCCCCATCTCTGCCTGGCAGAATGTTGACAATCGTTTCCCTACCATGACACGACTAGGAGATGGGGAGAAAGTTGAGTTCAGTTCATCTTTTGATACAAGCCTACCTAATTTGCACTACCTTAAACAATATGTAAAGTGAAATGCAGTTATCCTTCAAAATTCTCCAAATGCTGCGATGCATTTCTCCAAGCAAACGAAAGAAGTGTACGGAAATGTGTCTAATAGGAGAAGGTGTGCATAAAAATATATGCTATTGAGAAGCATTGCTTGCAAAAATGTGTTTATTGTATTGGGACAAATGGGTTCTGAAACATTAATTTTCATGAGGACTTGACAACAAAAACAAACAAAGCTGATGGAGAAGCGGGGCAAACTGAATTTAAGACTAGAAAAGCAAGAAACGGAGAGAGTGACAGGTTCGTCCATCCATACAGGTGAAGCAATCTTTGTGTTTCACTGAATTAATACAATATGCTCATTAGGAAGTGGCTTCTCTGGCTGTCCCCAAGGGCTTTTGGCTGAAAATAACAATATGCTGTGGTCAAACTGTTTGGACTGAGACACACAAAAGAACCCAGGCCATTTGAGGCATGCTTACATTCTGCAACCAAGAACACATCTGCAAAGTCTGTATACCCATCTGGTTGCAATAAGATGCTGGTTTTATAAAAGGGATTATGGAAATGCTTTCCATGGAAGAACTCTACATGACCTTGACTTCATATTCGTAAGTTCAATAACAAAATCAGGGAAGCAGACAGGCTTTTTCTAAAATAAACCGCTTGAGCAAACTAAGCGGCACAAGGTCACACGAGGAACACACGGAGTTGCCTTATACCAGGTCAGACTATCTATCTATCTAGCCCTGGGATGCTAGACTGGCAACAGAGCCTCAGGATGGAGGTCTTTCCTATCTCACCTCCTACTGATCCTTTTTAAAGGACGCCAGGGATGGAACCCAATGTCTTCTGCATGCAAATGTTGCACTCAGTCTCTAAGGCATGGTCCTTCCGCAGCATTATGTTTCAATCCCAGTCACTGTTGTGTACATGGCTCCACTAGCCCATGTACCGTAACTGAGGATTGCAGAAAATACCATCCATCCATCTGAGGTTTTAAGGAGGTAGCGTGGCTTGGGAAACCACAGATGTATATCCTGCTACCCTACAGGGTGAGTCACTGGAACTGCAAGCTGAGGATGTTCCCTGGGTTGTGAAGTGTTCCTGCAGTCAGTGGCGGACCTTGGGGTGTCAGATTTCAGTGGTGCCTTGTGTTACACCAAATTTTGGCACCCCAGCCTCTTGCCTTCCATTGTACATAACAGTTGCAGCGCTCCCAAGGCTCCATGCCCAAGTACAACTGAATTGGTCACGCTCCCCTACATCTGCGTCTGCTACAGTCCAGAATAACCTGCCCCACCCTGCCTAGTCACTGGTTCCCCCTGTCCTGTGAGTACTGTAAAGTTATCTAGAACAAACATACCCGCTGTGGCTCCTGAGCACAGACTCTTGGTTCCAAGCTTTCAATTCACAACTGCCTAGCTTATCACTGACATTTCCCCAATCCCCGCTACCAAAGATCATTTAACTCAGGGGTAGGGAACCCAAGAGAGATCCTTAGGCTGCGTACACGCTCCCTTTTATTCTGCATTTGGTACACTTGCACTGCTGGTTTGGGAAGTATACATAAGATGTTGATCACAATCCATATCCTGTATCTATCATGTTGTTTCTTGAGAAACACTGCATTTTGATGCATTCTCCCCCCCAAAAGCTTCGACCCAAACTCAAAAAAAGAACCACCTCGCTGCACATTAAGCTGGCAATGCGTACACATCCTTAGTCTGTCACAAACGCAGCCCAAAAATGTGAATGGCTAATTTTAAGCAAGTCCTGGTGCAGTTCCTTACAGGCAAGCTACATCTGAGTACAGTAACTTGAGAGGGCAAAAAGTTCACGTTCATAACATGCCACGTAGTACAGGGACATTTGAGTCGTGACCCTTTCCCTTGGCAGTGGCCAAACAGTGACAGAGGAGGTGGCGGGGAAAGCTTGTTCCTACACCACCAGATGATTGCCCTGCCTTGTCCTCCCTGCTCTAATTACACCATCTTGACGGCCAGAATGGGCTAGCAATGAGGCATCAGGCATTCATGCCACAGTGGAGCGCCTGTTAATTAAAATACTTAGGGTGAATGCTAAGGCTCATTGAATGCCAGCCAGCCTCTCTATTGGTGGGAACAAACTTCAAGTGATGCAAAGAGTCTGTCTGCGATGGTTAATATTCAATGGTCCTTCCTCACCGCCAAGCAAACTACATGCGGTATTGATATCGAAGCTGCAGAGACAAATCCATCCTTGGAAGTTCATGCCTTTTGCCACTTCAGAATCAAGATTACCATTTTCTCCAAGACTCTGTCAAGCAGGGATTTAAGTATCTCAAGCTACATCTCATATATATATATATATATATATATATATATATATATATGAATGACCATTTTCTCATCTAACAGGATTGGTTGTTGGGAAGTTTCATTTTTTTAATCACAGTCATTTGCAGTTTATGTTTTCCTAATACTACCCCATCCATCTTCCTAATGGCCTGGCAACAAAAACCAGTGTAAAACAAATTATTTTGTTTTCATTTTTTTTCCAGCGTTGCAAATTGCCTCTCGCCTAAAGGTATCTATCTCTGGCAGAGAATGGAGCGTTGTTTCACCAGAACCCCCTTACACTCCCCTCCACTGCCACCCTCAGAGGCAGCAATATTAATTTTCCTCATGACTTTGTCAGAAACCCCCTACTGTGGCAACTCACCCCAGCTCCTTTTCTTCTTCCCCATAAAGGGAGAAGGATTAGTTAAACTGAGTCTGATGATCTGAAAACTGGCTGCCTTCACACATCATTTCAAAATCCAAGACACAGTAACCATTATGCATTTCCCAGACACATTACAAAACACTCCCTTCCTCTCAGAAAACCAAACACTTCCACCCTTTTCATTTCTGTTGCCTATGGATGCCCATCCCAGGTCTATATGGATACCTGGGCTGGCTCTGCAGCATCACAGGTAATGCAGTAGCAAAATGCTCCAATTATCATGGATTCCCTCTCTCCCCCCATCCCATCCAGCCAGCAAATTAAAAGCCTTAAAGCTTTCGTGTATTTGCAGCAAAAACATGTCTGCCCTAAAGGATAGGACTGTTGAATGTTTTATTTAATAAACCTTTTCTAAGAAAAGAAAGCAGCTTTGTTGTTTTCTCCTTCTCAGAACAAAAGGACATACAGATAAAAATCAGCTGCTGCAATGCTACACTGTCAAACTTCCACATTCTGGAAATTAACTCTTCTCCAGCCCTGATTAGGTTCCCCCCTCTAGTGTCTGAAATCTGCATTTTAAGAGACAAGGAGAAGCAGCGCTGCTGATCCTCTGTGCATCCTGTAAAAGAGTCTTTCATAAGTGCCAAATGTTACCTGCAATTTTAAAGGCAAAACATCTGTTGCGTTTAACATACGAGCCACACTGGTAACTCGCACAGCGTATTTTGATCAAATCCATCAGCATAAGGAATCACGTCAATCAAGAATTATGTCGCTGATTACCTCCAATAGCGTAACCATGTAAAATCTACTGCAGCAAAAATAACAGAAAGCCCTTGACATGCAAAATATTATCGCGGTAGGAGCCTGCAAAACATCACGTGACAAGAAACATCTTGGCATAAGGCAACAGGAAAGGGACTTGCAGTGGGATCCAACCTTATTATCTGCATTATCATAGGAGAGCATGCTAGACAATGGAGCTAATGGCCAGCTCTGACACGCTATAGTGCCACCATGGCAGGTGGCAAGAAAGTGGTATTGCATCTATCAAGTCAGTGGTATCAGGTGACTCAAAGGGCCAATAGGTTTCCTCCTGATCTCGGGTTGATTTCAGCGCTTTCTATAGTATCACAGCAAATGCCTTTATGGAATAGAATCACAGCCATACAATTGCAGAGTTCGAAGGGATCCCAAGGGCCATCTAGTCCAACCTACTGCAATGCAGGAATCCTGCACACAGCCATCCCTGGCTGGGCTCAAACCACCAACCTTCTGGTTAACAGCCAGACGCGCTGACCCATTGCGCCACAGGCTCCACTTATCCTGATGTTTTTATTTGACTCAGGTCACTTACCTGTAGTATCTGGACTGAAGGTAAGTCGAGCACACAGCCTTTGACACATGACTCGCAGAACCAAAGTCGATGACCTTGACCCTGTATGGCTGCCGAGATGGATCCACCAGCATGATGTTCTCTGGCTTGAGGTCTGCATGAATCAAGCCCAGGCTTTTCAATTTCATTAGGGCCGTGGCTACCTGCTGCAGAATTGGTCGGATGTATTTAAGGGGCAATGGGCTGAACTTGTTTTGCTTTAAGAAATCATAAAGGTTCTGTTCCAACATTTCAAAGACCAGGCAGGTGTGGTTCTTGTGCTGGAAACATTCATAGGCTCGGACAAAGTTGTAATCATCTGCGCTTTCCGTGCTTAACCGGGCCAGGATGCTCACTTCAATTTGACCTTGCCGGGCATAAGATGGATGGTTTTTAAGGATCTTGATGGCCACAATTTCATTGGTGCCACGTTTCCAGCATTTGACCACTTGCCCAAAGGTTCCGCGGCCCAAAAATTCCAACACTTCGTACGTATTGGTCATGGAACAAAGCACTTCATGTTGCACCAGCTGGTAATCCCCTTCACTGTTGGAGCCACTGTTTTTGGATGTGGCCGTGGATGTGGTTGTGGTGGCTACCGTAGCCCCACTGGCATTGTTCTGAATCATTGGTGGGTGCTCTTCGATAATCTGCACGCTGCTTGTGTTCTCAATTTCCTCACTCTTGCGCTTAAGTCCACATTTTTGGTAGGTGTCCAAAAGGCTCACAGTGCTTCGACGCATCAGGTTGTGTGGTCCACCTAACGCTTGCCCAGATACTGCAACCACACCAGAGGTGCTGTTGGCGGATGTCACCACAATGTGCCCCGTGCTGGCTGGGAAGATGATGGTCTGCTCGTAAGGGATGCTGGGGTTGGGGATCTGGAGAGAGGCGTTGATGGCGGCGGCGGCTTGAGAGGACTGCACGTTCTTGCTCTGACTGTAGACTTTGCTATGTGTGCCGTACCCAGTCATATCCCAGTTAGAACTTGGTTCCACTTTTAGTTTCTTCACGCTACAGAAGGCACTTGATTGAAGGGTGTGAGGGGAGAAAACTTGCACATGTGAGGCCATACCTGCACCGCAACACAAGAAGAAAACAAAAGTGTTAAAACAGTTAGCCGTGACAATACTTATAGGTCCCTCTTACACCCACGGCATTCAAGAAAACATACAAGAGTTTTAAAACATCAAAAATTCAGTTTTTAAAAACCTTTTTAAAAAGACCAGTCTTTTGAATGCAAAAAACAACAACACAATGTTTAGCAAAAGTCCACAAATACATAAGCTTTTTAATGGTGAGAGTCATTTAAGATTATTTATTTATTTCATAAAAATTTATACCCTGCTTGATTGCAAAAAAAAAATCTCAAAGCGGTTTACAAAAGTTTCTTAAGACGAGTGTTCCAGAAAGTGGGTGACACAACTGAAAAGACCCCGTGGCATGTTATATTTGTTTTCAACTGAGAACAGGGTGAAAGTAAAGCTTTTCTACTACCTAGTAGTGTAAGCAAATGCTTCTCATAAGACAGCCTATCTGCACTGAAAGCTACAAAATGTAAATCTGTGCAGAAGGACAACAACTGTGAAATTAAGGATTCCTGTAAAGATGTCTCTGTACACAAACAGGAAGAATGAACAAGAATAATGATTTGATTAAGTGTAAGGACCAAGCTAGATGAGACATCAGAGAATCATGACTGTATCATTTCTCTAGTATTATTATTATTAATTTGATTCCATACCCACCCTTCACTATAAGGCCCCAGGATGGGTTACAGCCATTTAAAAAGACAATATTAAATTTAAAACATATTAAAGCCTAGAGAAAAAGGTGGGTCCTAAAATATATACCGTATTTTTCCGTGTATAAGACTATATTTCCCCCCATTTTTTTAAAATTTAAAATTGGGGGTCGTCTTATACACGGGGGTGTCTTATAGACGGAAAAATACGGTATATATCAAATCTGCAGCAATGTGAAGAGAGGGGTTTAACTCTTTCTTCTTTGGGGCATTTCCTGGACATAAATCCCTCCCTCCCCCCGAAAACAGCCACTTGCCCCATTAGGGAAAACATGGGTTAGAAGGCATAGGTCATGCAGCTGGTCTCATCATCCCAATTACATGAGAATTCAGGAGTCATACAACAGATGTAACTAGGTTTTGGTTGACTTCACTCAAAGCTGTCTGAGCAGAATTGTCAATACTAGCAGTTAGTAATTTGAAAAGATGGGTAAAGAGGAATATTAGTTACATAAAGCAGTGCTAGGTAAATTGCTAGGCCTGGGTACTGCTGGGATAATTTAACACAAATTTCTGACAGAAAGCATCTTCCATATCAGATATGAAGCTAGCAGATGCTTCCACTGGCGTGTCTTTACATTCTACTGTTCAAGAAAAACAGGGAGAGGGGCAGTCTCACTCCTATATATGATTATTTCTCCAGAGTGCTGCTCTATTTGCGGCCAGCTTCCTGAGCAATAAATTGGCGCTGTATTCGAAAGTTCAATAGCACTACGTACTGTGTATGTATGCCAGCCTCCACCACACAGAGCCCAACAGACATTTTGGACTACAGTTCCCATCAGCCCCAGCTAGCACACTCATGCTCGCTGGGGCTTATGGGAATTGTAGTCCAAAATGTCTGGAGAACAGCAGGTTGTGGAAGGCTGCCCTCTGCTTTTAAATAAAGAGGTGAATGACCTCTTTTGAGAATTTACTTGTGAGGCATAAAAATATAACTATGACAAATGTTCTTAAAACACACTGCTTTGCTACAAGTTATCTATAAACGTACTGAAAATTGGACAATTTTGACCTTTATGAATGCACACACAAACACACACAAAATGTCTTGCCATTCCCTGAATGAAAATTGAAATCACCCCTGATGGTTGGCCTATGCCCAACATAGAAAATGTGTTCAACAAAGGAAGTCACACTGAAAATACACAATAAGCTAGACTTCCTCCGAATTTGCTAAGTTCACTGGCATGTAACTAATGTAATCTGCATATCATTGTTATTTATCTGACAGATGCCACACAACATTCATTCTACACTCTTATTCTGAGGACTGTCACCCTTAAACAGGAAAATGTTCTTTCAGCTATTGAAAAATCTTGATTGAGTGCTTAGAGGTGGTGAGTTCACATGCACAAGTATGTTCCTCACCTATCAAGCGACTTGCTTGCACGTGTGAATCAACCATTCCCTACTCAAAACACCACAGAGAAATTTTTGTAATCATCTGACATCACCCCAAACAAAACACGTTGAATCAAATACCCTGCCTCCCTAGGAACTACATTAAATTTTTTATCAAAACAGAACTAACAGTCATTTACTAGTGGTCTCCAACCTTTTATGGGCCTGAAAGCATATTTGAAAATCTAGGGAACTTTTATGCACATTTCACAGATGAAAAATGGGATTGCAAATTTCCTTCCCGAAACAACAGGCAGAACACCTACACCCTAAAAAAAGTCAACCCTCACAAACAACAAAAACTCAGTGTAGCATTCCAAAACCTTGCAAACCTCTCCCAAACAACTGAAAAAGGAAACTTCTAAAAACCACCCCAAAATCCCTTCTAATTAAACGAAAAACAAAAAACTGGAAGGGGCAGGGAGTTGTGGGTGTACTAAGGGTATTGTGATGCCATTGGAGGTCCCAGCAATAGCCCAATCCTTTCTGTTTTGCTTTTCCCTATTTGCATGTTTAAAATTGCCAAGCTTGGTATAGTGAAAATCAGGAGTATGGAGGCTGATAAAATTCAAACTGAAATTGAGAGGAAACCCAATTTAAATTCTTTATAGATGGTAGATGATACCACAGGAATTGAATAATCTTTTAAAACGAAATCCTGCTGTGATTGATGCTAATATTTTACAATGAAGAGTGGGGTTGCCGAATAATTTTTATAAATACTGGGATCCGGTTACTGAAAGCAATTCATGAAATAACAGATCATAGGTTTGGAAAATGGTAGAAAGTGATGCAAAATGTCAACAGGATTTAAGGTGTCAACACCAATAAATATTTTCTGTTACGCAACTAAAAGCTAAAAACGTGTGAATGTCAGACATCGGAAGTTTAACCAGAGTGCCACTGCAGAGAGAGCATCTGTAGTTAAAAATCTGGCAAATAGGGAAAAAACAAATCATAGTCACTCAGAAAAGAGACAATATATGATTTAACAGTGCTTACAGAAATGTGCTGCAAGATTGCAACTTAACTAGAATAATAATTAAGGAGCAATTAAATTCATTCATTTAAGTACAGACAAGCACATGGAGAGGGTTACATTCCAGAGGTGGCGTGTAAAGCCAAATTTGTGTATAGTAAAACACACTGGGTGCAATAGCAGGTGGGATTGCCAAAGGCCCCCACCCCAAGGCCTGCCTCCTTTCCGCCCCCTTTTAATTATTATTTTTAATTGCCAAGCACACAAAGCTGAATGTGCACAAGTTAAATGTGCTTAAGTAGTAAGTTACCTGTACATATTGTATTATGTGAAGAACTGCTTTTTCAGTCCTGAACCTCCTATCAATCAACATCACTGGGATCCCATATTTCCAGAACACAAAAAAGAGACAGAGAAATCTCCCTTCTCTCCACCCAGCCCCATTCACTTCTTCTACCACATTGCAGACCATGCTTGCCGTACAACATGATGCCTTCAAACATCCACAGATCATACAAAGGTACAGCTTTGGAGAACGTATGAAGCAAATGACACAAGTTAAATTAATGTTAAAGTGCACTCAGAATAGCCTTGTCAGGCAGATTTGTTGCAATGCAGAAATGCCTTCGGGCAACTGAGAAGTAGTAACGATACTGCGCTCATATTTTATCTCCGATGTCTCGACTTCAAAACCCTAGCAGAGGTCACATGCAATTCCCATTTTCTCTCCATAAGAGTCCCTGGATGAGGTCAGCTAGGGGTGTCAGATCCAAATTAAGGTGCATTTGCAAAGCAAGGTAGTCAACTCAAGACAAAAATAGCTGGTGATGCCATACGTGCTGGAAATGAAAACCTTTGCCCACTCTTCATGTGGCTATCTTACACAAAGCTTGACACTAACTCTGCATTCCCCTTGACTAGTTCTTTTGCTTTGCAAATGACTTCAGGTCCATTTTTAGGTACTTAAGAGGATTCTGAGCCCAGGCCCACAACACAAATTTGCATAAACGTTTAGAGTGCCTCTGGGCAATTTAAGTTGGCAAGTGCCTGGGGAGATTCACTGGCAGCGTACTTGGCAAGTCACCCACATACCCTGGAAGCAAAATGCCACCCCCCAAGTCTTTTACTAAAAGCAGGGAGAAAGGGTAGGAAATATTGTGGGACAATGCAAAAGACTCAGGTTTTGGGTCTCCTGGGCCACCAGCAGGTCAGGCTCTCATTACCTAAACTGCTTTCTAGTCAATACCAGGTTTTCAGTTTTTAAAAGAGGACAAGGAAAGAAATAACACACCACTCTTTCAGGATAGTGAAATCCGGTCCTATTACTGCAAAATCTGCAATAGCAAAGGGAGGAATTCAACATCTCACTAAGGTGGCTGTCCAGACAGGGCAAATATTTTGGCTTGGCAGATGAAATCCCCCCCTCCCCAATTTCCCCCCTTGTTCTGCTCCAAGGATTCTCCAGCCCCCCACAAGCCAAATGGGGAGGAAGGGCATGCAGGGGAAGATGGGCGAAAGCTCTGCTGTACAAGCAGTAATCTTTGCACAGGCATGCCTCCTTAGTTAAACCGCACCCATAGTCTTTTACTAACACTTTAGATTTTAAAAATCAAATCAGCTTAAGAATAACTTCTTGAACCATGGTAACTAGACATCAGGCTTATGAGATATACCTTTTTCTTTCTTTTATTTTGCTAGAACCCTGTAGTCCACCAGCAGGCACCAAGTACAGAATACTGTCTCAGTTGGGCGACAGTTTTCAGCACTCTTAACCAACTTCAATTCCCAGGGGAATCATTTTCTGGTTTGCCTCAGGCAGCAAAATGTCTTGAGCTGACCCTGCCCCCAAGCTTTCCTTTTAGTAGGGGACATCTTTTCAGCAGTTGCTCTTATTAGACAATTGTGAGCCAGAAACTTCTGCTTATCTACTTCACATTTTCCAAAGATCTGGCAGTGATCCTGATTGACCTTCCACTCAACTCTGTTCTAGAACACTATGGCCTGAGGAACCCTGCTCTTCTTCAGAAGCTTCTACGGAGCTCTCAATGAAAAGATCAATAATGGCGGAACAACTTCCCTGAAGGACAGTTTGCCCATTATCTTGGTCAGCACTGACGGAAGCAGCCCTGAGTGAATTTACAATGCATCTTCGGCCACATTCACATGATACATTTAAAGGGCAATGATACCACTTTAAAACAACACTGACTCCCCGCAAAGAATTCTGGGAGCTGTGGTTGGGTTACTGGTGCTAAGAGTGGTTAGGAGGCCCCAACCCCTTACAGAGCTACAATTTCCAGAGTTCCCTGTGAAATGGGATTGGTTGTTAAACCACTCTGGAAACTGTCGCTCTGTGAGGGGGGTGGAGTCTCCTAGCAACTCTCAGCACCCAATTCCAATTCCCAGATTTTTTTGGTGGGCGGAGCCATGACTGTTTCAAGTTGTTTCATAGCATGTTCAATGTATGGTATGATTGTAGCTTTAGAATGCACCCGCCAGGGATCTGCTGCAAATCTGTTGGGTTTTCTCGGCAGATAAATCTGTGTGGAAAGGGTTTCCTGAGGGGCCAAGGTTTAATTTGCAATGCCATGGTTAACCCCTTAGTCAATGAAACAGAATCCCAGGACTCATTAATTCACGAGGCGAGAGAAGCTAGCCAAATTGCCTCCATGTCTAATTGCCCCTTGTACCTTCAGTCACTAGGGGAAAAGAGGTTAAATCACCCTAAGTCTTGCTCCCTTCTCTGCAGGTTTTCTCCCCTGCTATTTCCCCCTAGCCCACTGCCTGGCTAGCTTATGAACGGACTTGACTGTTGTCCAACCCGTAATGGCATCCTTTTACACATCCAAGTTTCCTAGCAGCGGAGGAAGGGTACTCATCGCCATGACAACAGAGCCTTTCCTCCTGGTCCTCTTGTTGTCTCTCCTGGTTACCCTTGTCTGCGGCTCTACTGATGGGGGAACCAAGACACTATCAATGGCTGTTGTGGGCAAGGACGCAACCTTCATGCCTCAGCTGGCATGAAGAGACCATAGCAGAAAGATCCCCAGTCCTGTCCAAATATAGCCCTGTATATGAGAGAAAAGGTATCTCTAGGCGGGAATTTCCTCATACACTCAACAGACAATGGTGAAGAGAAGTTCCTGGACTAGGCCGGAGACCATACAGGAAATAAACAGAAGGCCTCCAGTGATAAGATCCTATTCCTCCCCACAACTCTATACTTACCTTTTAACAACCCTCTTTGCCAACTTCATAATGCTTTTTGAACTCAGGGTTGTTGTTGTTTAAAAAGTAGTTTGGTAGCTTAGAGATGGAAGAAACATCTGGAATGCTAAATGCGGGATGAGATACTGGAACATGCATGGGAAAAGGGAAATACATGAAGCAACTCACGATGTATGAAGGAGAAAAATATTGTTAAATAAAGATAAGAATGTCACCATGCATGTTAGATTTCTGTCAATTAAATATTTTATAGCAATTAACCTGGTTTATAAATAAGTAACATCTCTTCCTTCTCTCACCACCCCGGGGATAAAAAGGACAATGTGCTGAGCTGGCAGCCTCTCGGAAATTTTAAGAGCAAGCATAACCTTGACTTGTTTCCAACATTCAAAAGAAAGGGGGAAACAATGACCAAGGCTAGATAAATACTTCAGGAGCGAAACACAGAAACAACAACAAGGCATTCACAGAACAGCTGAAGTAGCCTCTAAGCTAGAGTGTGTTTGTGTCCCATATGCCCACTTTTATCCCTCCACAACACACAACCCTGGTACCAAGGAAGCCCATCGAGAGAATCCATGCCACCTTCTAATAAGCCTTTAGATCCCTATGTCCTGCACCGTTTCAAAACTGTAACAGAAATAAAAGACTCAATTAAGCAAATACACACCTTTCAGTTAATTCATAACTGCTGGGACCAAGGAAAGGCCCTTTGGAATAAGCATTCTGGGTTGCTGATGTGTAAACTGCCAACCCACTAAGTGTGCCGATTTATCCCAGAGTTCCCAAATTCAAACTCACCTAGATTATGCAGCTAGGGCCAATCCCTTCTTAGGGAGAATGGGAGGGAAAAGAACCCTCTGTATGCTTTTAACCTGCTATGCAAAAACCTTTGTGTATTCCAGTACAAAGGACAGTGTGAGTAAACCCTGCTTAGTGTAATTTCCTAGCAAGCTGATGGAATCCAGTATATATATATATATATATATATATATATATATATATGCAGGGGGGACGACCTCTGAAGTTCCAGTGACTCAGATACCAGTTTCCCCTCACTTCCTCCCCACTTTCCCCCTGACTTTCCACAGGGTGATGATGTTGCAGTAATGGATTTTAGCATGAGGCATATGGTGAGCTCAGAGAACTGCAGCAATATTACTCAACTTGTCATCCAGGACACAAACATCATATCTGGCTAAGGCTGCAATCATGATTTCTCTTCCCACTGGAAGAGAGTCATAGTTCCCTTTCTGGCATTAACCTTTCTGAGCTTGATGTACATTCCCAACCACCCCCGTTCCGACAGCCCCTCAGTATTTCTCCAATAATAAATAATAAAGGACTCCTGGTGCTACGCAGACACAACAGAGGAACAATTTTGCCCATCAGGTGGCCACTTTGGTTCCAGGCTTTCCCAGACGTCACCAATACAATTTTTATTTTTTTTAAAGCACACCTATGGTCATGATCCAGACTGCACACACAGTGGGGGAAGAGTGCAAATGATGGTATGCTATCTGTTGAACCTTGACTCTTGGATTTAGACTCCACAGAACAGGTAACGGAACAGGTTTATTATGCAGGGTCAGACAGAGCTCCTTGGCAGAGCTACAAACACAGGCCTGCAGCAGAGTTTATGCTGGGCTAGCGGAAGGGTCTCGCTTTGGAGCTTCTCATAGGCATCTGGTTGGCCACTGTGAGAATAGGATGCTGGACTAAGATGGACCACTTGCCTGATCAAGCAGAGTTCTTCTTATGAAGAAAGGGGAGGGGAAATCTAAGGCTGTGTTGCACTTAGGGAACAGGGCAGTTAATTGCTGTGCCTGAATACAGTACAACATATGACAGAAGTTAGGAGAGTGGGTGGGGAACAAGGATGGAAAGGAAAGGCAATTCAAGAAAATACTCCTCCATGAGCTTTGCTGTGTGGATCAGTAGCAAAGGGGACTTGAATTCTGAGGCTAAATGAAGCAGAGAGATGAGGATTTCCTATGCTGGAAATACTTTTCCTTTCCAGATTCTCCCACTACCTTCTCTAGGCATGGAGTGAAGTTCTGGATTGTGTTATCCATTTTTTTAATATTCACTTATTTTATTTAAAGTAAAGAAGGGGTTAGGTGAAAAAGAAAGGATTTAAGAACCCCAAAGAGGGAGGCAGGGGTGTATAAAGATCCCATGGTCTCCTCTTGATAATGTAGACCATGTTTAAGAGATATCAGTCTTGTATTTGTGTCAGCCTTAAAGTGGCCCTAAGCAAACTACAGTGTCTTATCCTCCATCTCTGCAACACGAGCAATAATAATATTGCAGAGGAAGTAGGGCGATTTCATTTCAAATCATGCAAAGCTCAACTGCCTGTGGTCCATTCACCATCTTTGTAATCACACAAACTCTTTACATCTGTAGGGCTAGTTGTATCTTCTAGGCTTACTCAGACCAGAGCTGATTATGAAGCTGGGAGAAGACAGCAAGCAGGTGGCCAGTTCTTGGATAGACAGTTCCCTCTCCCTTCAAGGCTTAAGTCCATCATGCTTTTCCCCCTAGCTCCACAAACAGCTCTGTTCTGAGACAAGTAGCTTTTCCCAATACTGGCGTAACTTTCCTCCATGCAGTACCCTGGGATGAGGTAGGATGGTTTTAACTCTACTGGGATTCTACCCACTTTGAGCACGACTCACCAGCGTATGTAAATCAGATATAGCATATACAGTATATCAGTAGTGGGGAACCCGTAGCCCTCCAGTTTTGCTAGACTCCAGCTCTCATCATCCCTGACAATTGGTCATGCTGGCTGGAGGTTGCTGGGAGTTGAGACTCCTGAAACATCTGTCATGAGCCTGGTGGAGATGCCATGGAAGGGGTAGGAGATCAGGGAGCAGGAGCAGGGAGGCAAAATTAGGACTCAGTAAATGTTGGATCTGGCAGAGGGAAGCAATGATCAGAAAAGCCGATGAGTGGATTGTGGGGAAGATGGAAGCAGGTTGTCAAGAGAAATGTCCTTCCCCTGTGACATCAGACACCTACAACCAGCCACCTTGTAATGGGCTTCTGCTGGCTCCTCCTGTCATTTCCGTCAGTAAGGGTCCTGCTCTGAGGGGCGCCTGATAGTAATTCTGATACTCAGCAAGCACCTCTATCACCAAAGACATGGAAACACAAATGTTGACCAACATGAGCAAATTTCACAGGCCCAGCCCAGTCGCAAAAGTGCCTGTTGGCTTGCCCAGAGAGGAAACAGCTGCCATGTACCGTTCTAAAGCTTGTGGGGCAAAGAGATAGGAATCTTGCACCAACGGCACCTGACCTTTTCCTTAATGTAGTTTGCAATATTATACTATCCTTCAATTTGATTTAGCAGGTTGTGTTTTAGCTAAGGCCCTTGTCTAGAGTTAGCGAAAGAAGGGCTCGTTTTGATTAAAGTTCATACATTGACAAATGTCACTAAATAAGGGAGAAAATTGGATCTCTGAGTCGGAAACATTTGAAAGAGACTGACACAAAGCAGATAGCGTTTTCCAAAGGGAATGAAAAAGTGTGTGTAGATGATAAGGTCAATAACAAAGGCCCTGAGTGCACCGGGTTATATTTTTCCAACGCATAGATAATATGAGGAATGATTCAAGACTTCACTAAATGCCCCTTCCAGGTTTACTCATGTGGATGGTAAGCTGAAAGTATCATGAAATGAAGGTACAATGTCAGGGGCAGTAACACAAAACTCTGCACAGATAGTAGGTGCCTGATGTGTCTCAAAAGGAATGCTATTCCACACCAAGTTACTGTGGAGCAGGCTTTTGATATTTATGGAGCATATAGGAGAAACTGTCCTATGAACCTCAGTGATCTACTGGGCATATAAGAGATAACATTTCTAGCGAAGTTTTCATTTTTTTAAACAGCTCCATGATAGGCTGCATGATTCAAGTGGTAAAGGTTGTGACGAAATGTTGTCCCCGTTGAATCTCTGCCAGAGAAAAGGAGGGGACATTAAATTGTCTGCCCTTTCAATGAGTTAGCTTCAAAGGGTTTTTTATTTTATTTTGTACCTTCTTTTGCAGGCTTCTCTCATCCCAACCCTGACCAAATATTAATTGTGCAGGCACTAATTCCTGTATGAGGACTGCTTTTCATCATGCAAACGCGCTTTGCATTTACACATCTGCATTGACGTCGTCCACATAAAATTCAGAAGAGCACAGAAAGGGCTTTATAGTCACTGCCTCACAGAATGGAAAAGAAAAAGGAATTGCAGCTGGTGGCTAAATACAGAACCTGAAAGTTACTGCAGTGCTTCCTCTTCATTTGTACCACTGACTTGTGATTTATAAACTGGGCCTAACGGGTGGCAGGAGAGCGAGGCTACGCTCTACATTAACCAGCCAATGAAACCTCACACAGTAACTCACAGAAACCCCTGGCTAGGAGAATGACACAGGCTGCTTGAAAAATATTGTGGACAGCATGAGGCTAGTTGTTCAGCATCCCAATGATGCACAGAAGCCACTTGAAATAAATGCCTTCAAGTTTACCTTGAGGGAGGAATCTGTTGTTGTTGTTTTAAAACCTGTCTGCTCCTGAAAGTTAAAGAGACAGAGAGAGAGAGACAGAGAGAAATTCCAATTGCCTCTCTCCCCACCAGATAAAAATATCTGCAAACAAAACTCAGTCCTCTTCTACATATTCCCAGTTATACAGCACGCGCACGCATGCGCACACACACACACAGAGAGAGAGAGAGAGAGAGAGAGAGAGTAGCATTAGCGATTAGGAATGCTCTAGAAAAACAATTCCTGCTGAGGTTGCCTGAGGATCTCGTCACGGCACTGAACATTTAAGTTGAATTCATGGAGGGCTTCATAATTCCAAACTGCTTCAGCACCATTTTTAGTCTAATTAGTGCCCATGTCACAAACCGCTGAGATTGTCTTTTTTTAAAAAAAACAAGATTCAAAAAGTTTCCCTCTCCCTCTCTGCCTGCTTTTTAGTAGCGGTAATTTTCTGCTAAATATTTTTTGGGGTAGCTTGGACAGATATAGGAATGCCGCAGGATAAAAGTTAGGAACCATTCCTCAATCACTTTGCGATTAAGGAGTCTCTTGGGTAATGGGGATGGGCGCAGAAGTGAAGCGAACCTTCGAAGACCACAGCAAGGTCAGAAGGGACAGTTTTGCAATAAAGCGGCTCAGTATGGCTCAGAGCTGTGAGAGTCAGGTCTCAAAAGTCAGGTCACCCCAAAACTCACTAGAAAAGTAGTCACTGCCCTTCATCCTTCCACCTGCAGCTGGAATAGCCAATGTGGTGCCTTTAAGAAGTTACTGGACTACAGGTGCCATCAGCCCATGCTGGCAGAGTTTAACAGGAGTTGCAGTCCAAGAACTGGAAAGCACCACATGGGTAAGCCCTGACCTACAGCGGGGAGAATAGTAATGTACATTTCAGAGCTGACGGGACTACTGAAATAATGTGTTTAGCCTTTAAAACACTTGAAAACAGCTCTGTGCAAAAATTAAGGGTGAGACAAAAGCTAAGGTTATGGAGAACGGCAGCCGAATGACAGGCAACAAAACGTTCAGGAAGTTCTGAGGTTCAGCTTTATCTGAAAAGTTTATTATCTGGCTCCCAGGGCGATCAGGGTGGGGGCTGGGGCTGAGCGGGTAGGACAGCCTGTAAAACGATAGGGAAATGTGTGCCGAGTACTGTACTTGCTATGTGTTGCAAACTAGCTAACTGGCGGAGAACCCTGGTTCTGGTTCCATGAAAGCGAACACCCAACAGCTTCTGCAGGAGTTGCTTCCTAAGCGAGTGTAAGATGTTCGTGTACTTTTCACAAATGCAATCAGCAGCAGCAGAAAACTGGGAGGGAGGGAAAGGAGAAATGGGGGGGGGGTTGGAGTGCTGAGGAATGGAACAGATCAATAGACAGATTAAATAAAAGTAGAAGAAAGGAGAACAGTTTGCAATACTATGTAAATAAACTATATAAGCAGAGGTGTTTTAATGCGAGGGCAGGTAGACAGAGTAGTGAGATGGGGGACAGGAAATGCAATTATCTCACAGTCCCTGTTATTACACTTCTCCATAAAATCCTAAATGCAGCCCTTCACTCTTCCCACATAGTGAGGTGGCTGCATATGCTGTCACCACATAACAAACACTTGTATCTCCTTTGAGATTTGGATATGGAAGGGATATGAGAGACCCCCTTTGGCCATTTGGGAGAGAAATAAAGCTAACTTGAAGCATGTCACTTGCACTTCCTCTTTCTCCATAACCATCATCAATACACGATTCAACCAAATCGCACAATTAAAATGAAATTGTTTGGGCCATATGTGGTTCGAGCACTGCAAAACTGAAGTTCAATTATGAATGAGTTTGTGGCTTCCCCTCCACACACACTGATTTGAGTATGGGTTTTGACACCGTTGTGATTCGTTTATTTCTGCACTGAAGCAAAGTTATTATTTTCTTTGATTCTGCTGGCCACCAGATCTTACGAGTCTGTGATATATTTCATGAACATCTTCCCACTCTGCTTCCCTGTTTTCAAAGCCAGCCATGAATTGAGAATAAACTTGCTGTGTGAATCACCTCCCTTTTGATACTAACCATCAGACAAGTACAGAAACACCTCAATGCCTCTTTCTTGGGACTGTGGTTATAAAACAGGGATGAAGCAGTTTCTGGAAATCATGTTAGGTTCAAATGTAGTTACTTATTTACCACAATTATATCACTTTCACCACTTCTCTGTTAACACAAAGCAAGGAGTCGCTTTTGCATTTAATGAAAATGGTGCTACTCAAACAAGAGGGGTGAATTCTTTACTTTCAAGGAGCCTCGCCACCATATTAAATAGAAAGGCAAATATATTGAATTGTATGATTTCTATTGAATTCTTATCTTTCAAAAAAGAATGATGCAAGTCCCAAGTAACTTAGTCACAATCTGCTGTTCGTGCCTCAAGACAGCAGGATATCCAGAACATTGGTCTCTAGCCTGAGCCTTAGTTTGCAGTGATTTTGTATGTGACTTCATCCCATTGCTCAACTTTTATAAGTACATTTTCCAGCTTCAGAAGAAGAAGAAAAATGGATTCTTATAATAGCTCTTTGTCACACAAGAGTGTTTGGAGAATTAATTAGTACATGGGACAGATTTGTACAAACTGCACCAGCTGATGCCCATACGCCCCACTGGGAATTCATCCCAAGGGAAAGTAAGTTCTATTTTCCATAAGAGATGTGTCAGCAGAGGCTTTGAGGAGCAGATACACTGTACTAGTACTGCTAGCTCCCCCTGTGTCTTCTCACATTGCAAATTCTTGCCACAGAACCCCAAACCTTTAATCGTCAACCCCACCACGCCAGTGGGCTTGGGGCAATCCCAACAGGTTGTACCACACAGAAAACTTCAGGTTGTAAACACAGCAGCAGATGTTGGGGCCAGAGGAGCAGAGGTGCTAAAGGACTTTTACGTGTGCCAGGAAGGTGTGTCCGCTGCTGCTCTCAGGTGCAGTAGAAAATGGGTGTTAGTGCTGAAGTGAAATTCAGCTGGTAGTTGAATAGGGGAAACGAAACATTTCAGGCAGCAAAATATATTGGGACGACCTTGAAGAGGAACAGACAAAGATACCCTGTTTCCATAATCTTGGACTGCAAAGGCCCTTTCCATGATGAAGTAGAAAATCTTCTTTATCTCTAAATAGCTTAGTTTAAACCCTTGGCCTTGATCTCGTATATACTCTTCATACATTTTACCATGAGCTTCCAGGTCAAAGGGGGAGTGTCCTATTGATCACAGCAGAAGTGAGCACAAAGCAGATTGGGCTCTGCCAGCAGGATGAAGTAAATTCTCAGTGGATTCTGTAGCAATAGCAATAACACAAAAGCTTTCTCCTCTCCTAAATTAGGCTGTTAGGATTTCTGATCTGGGGTAACCGAGATGTAGGTGTGTACAGTGGTACCTCGGGTTACATACGCTTCAGGTTACAGTCTCCGCTAACCCAAAAATATTACCTCAGGTTAAGAACTTTGCTTCAGGATGAGAACAGAAATTGTGCGGCGGCGGCACAGCAGCAGCAGGAGGCCCCATTAGCTAAAGTGGTGCTTCAGGTTAAGAACAGTTTCAGGTTACGTCCGGACGTCCGGAACGAATTAAGTTCTTAACCCGAGGTACCACTGTACTTGCATATGAAGCGTTTCCTAGCGCACCGTTCACTGGTGAAAACAGGTCATTGTCTCTGCCCCCTGCACTACCATTTTGTACCAGACTCTGCCCCATAGCCATTATTTTATATCTGGCTGTGGTTTGCAGTCCTCAAGGATTAAGTAAAAATAATCTTGCAAGACTGAAAGCTGTTCATGAAAGGTTTACAAAGGAGGTTTACTTGGTGACTGCCCAAAACAAGCATTTCATCTTCTGGAGGGTGCACTAAAGGTGGAACCTAATCATATTGTGGATGTAGTATAAGTTCTTAATTGGGCTAGCTTTTAAGTTATATTTGGTGTTGTCTTAATTCAGAAACAGAGATTTTTTTTAGTGACAGTACTCACCAGTAAGGAGTACCAGCACCCCCCATGGCAGTCATTTTGTGCTGTCACCCACAGCATTTTTATCAACATATGAGTGCCAGTGCCTCACCCCTTCCACCACAAAAAGGCACAGGTTAGAAGCGTTTTCAGAATGGGTCAGGCAGGAAATCAAAACAAATGTATAAGTAACTGTCTGCTCCTCACACATTTATTCTCAACCACTTTTGCCAGGACAAGGTGTAGGAACAGATTTATATAATTCCATGACTGAGTCTCTGAGTCAGTTAACATTCATAGCATTTTTATAAGTGTTTTGTTTATGGCAAGGCTGTTGCGTGACATTCAGCACTTTATTTTGTAGGTGTCACTGGAAACTCGTATCAGCAGCAGGCTGGGCTGAAAAGGTCAGCTTTCCTGTCAGTGAGCTTCATTTTGCTGGGATCAAGTTAGCATGGCTTCCTAGCTAGAGTGTCCCAACCCTAGGTCCCAACCCTACCATTAGGCAGAGTGAAGCAGGTGCCTGAAGCAAGCTGCCTTTTAGTGTCATGAAAAGGTAGCAGCAAATCAATTGCTATTTTTTTATTACTGCATTTTAGCTACATTTCAGGAAGAAGCCAGAGGGGAAACTTAGTCATTAACCCCTCTCCCCACAAAAAAAGAGAGAAAAGAAGACACCAGATTTGCACAAAATTTTCAAATGCCAATTTATATGTATAGGTGCCTATTTAGAAACAGTTACAATAACAGAAGTTATATAATCATTGTGGGAAAGACAGTGGCATGTGTGCCTGCCCAGTGTTTCAATGTCCCTCCTACCTTCCCTAGGGTTATTTACCTCTAAACCAGACTTGGACCACACAGTCCTTCAAACAGAAGCCCATTTCCAATAATCAATTGGATTGCTTCCGATTGCCCTTCAGATAGATTGTCGTCTGTAAAGTAGGAAACACGGCCACCCTTGGAGAGGTAATTGTGAGGTTTTCTGCACTGGGTGCCCTAATAATTTGGATGCTATGCACCTTTGATTTGGAGAGGAAGACTCCTTATTACGACTTCTCTTTTGGTGGGAAAAATTATTGGGCTGGCCCTAGAAGTCTCATATTTAAATCCTCGCTCAGCCATGAAGCTGGGCGACCCTGAGTAAAGTTTCTCTCTCTCTCTCAGCCTAACCAACTTCATAAGTGTTGCTGTGAGGATACAATGAGCTGGGAGATAACAACATACACCCCGCTCTAAGCTCCCTGGAGGAAGGGCTGGATAAAAACATAACCAGTAAATAAGCAGGTGGGCCTCCAAGCTTCTGGTAAACAAGATGCTGGCCATACAAATATACAGGTTTCCCTCAGAGCAAAAATAAAGTGAACCAAACAAGAGAAGGGCAGAACTCTCGCCAGTTCCATTATGGGTGCAAAAGATGCTTCACGTCGTCTATACAAACAGATAAATAAATCTGTATGGAATGCGCGGGGGGGGGGGGATGTCACACCTTATGCTTCAAAAATCCAACCACAATTGCTTGGATCCCGACTAAGTGAGTTGAACGTGCTTCCCATTGAAACCAATGGAGCTAAGTCATGATTAATTTGTTGCAAGTGGGATGCAATAATATCAGCCCCAGCGTGATGAAGGCGGCAAAATCAGAGCTTGAAAACATGCTGGAGCTGACAGGAGACACCAGTGACCAAGAGTGCCAGAGGCTGGACCCTGGGGAACGTTCAAGTGGGTTTGTCCCACCTCTAAGAATTCAAACATCTCTAGTCAGACATCTCTAGACAGCCCCGCTCCTGTCATGTCTTTCAGTAAGGAGGCTCCGCTGAGGGAAGCTTCTAAGTCAGATACTGAGCAGGAACCTCCATCATAGAGGACCCAGAGACGCCAGCACTGACACAAAAAATCCTCACAGGCCCCACCCACTCACAAAAGGACCTATTGGCTTGCCTAGAGCAGGAACACCTCCCATTTGCTATGTTAAGAGTTGTGCCCATCCCACAAGGCAGGAGCCATGTAGCTTGTTGGATCAATGTCTCAGCTTGCCCTACAGCATGCAACTCACCTGCTGTGCCTACAAGTTGCTCAGATCTATACATTAAAGTGTTTGGAAGAAACAGAAACTTGAGGTTGAGTTCCTTCACCAAGCAGCAAAGCCCAGGACACAGGCTTTCCATGTCCCATGGTGGGGTGTAGAGGGCGATTGATGCTCTGTCATGCCCTCTGGTCATTCGTATATACGTAGACCCTGCACCCAACACTGGAAAGGGTGGTGCCCCAATAATGTAGCCTGGTTGTTCTTACCAACATGGCTGTACATATGCCAGCATAGTTACAGAGTCATGAAACTCAGTGGCGTAGCGTGGGGGGTGCAGGGGGGGCCGGCCGCACCGGGCGCAACATCCGGGGCGGGGGCACGCTCGCACTCGCAGCTCTCTGCCCCTACTAAAATCCACGGGTTAGGGGGCGCAAATTACTTGCCTTGCCCCAGGTGCTGACAACCCATGCTACGCCACTGATGAAACTTACCTAGATGAAAGTTCCTATTTATCTAGTTATTAGAGTTAAATTAAAGGATCTTGCACCATGTTCATTCTAATTATTCCACTGACACACCTCTTGCTGTTTCTGTTTTAAGCACACCCAGTCTTTAACATTAGTGCCACTGCTGAATATCAAAATCTGAGTTTTGATTTCCTGGGGTGCACAGCCTCTTCTAATCAAAACAGTAAGTGCTCTTCAATGGGAAATCCTTTGTACTGTGACGATGCATAGAGGGGAGTTGGACAGCAGTGGCAAGTCCTCCATCTCCACAAGTTCACTAGGCCCATTTACACGATTCCTACATGTACAATTTGTACATGTATATGGACCAAACAGATGGTATATGCTAGGGTTTCCAACTGCAATCTCACCCCTCCATGCACACCCCATCTGCGTTCATTGTACACACTATGTTCTTCTTAAGAACTGGGACGTGAAATCAGGAACGTGCAAAATAGTTCCACATGAATTCAACAATGCAAACAACTGTGATCTCATCCAAGAAACCCATAAATTCAAACACTGATTTCTGCATTGTCTTTGAAAATGCCCTTACAATCTACATTGCATTCTTCCTTAAAAATTGACCCTATAACAAATAGCACAAGCAGGCAATTGGCGTCACAGCTCGCTATCTGTTCCAAGGTTTTTATCTTGGCCACGTTTGGGTGGCACAAACTTTAAGAGCTAACAAAAACTCCCACCCAGTCTGCATCTAACAGAAGGCAATGTCCACCCCCTCTGCCCATTGAGAACTGGCCTTCCTTTCCAAATGCTAGTTCCTTGGAACCTCCTGGCATATCAAACAAAACACTGATTAACACAGCGGCTTTGAAGAAGCATTCTAATCTGTACAAAACACAGCACTGCGTCTCTGCGTACAGAGCAGGTGACTTTTGCATGAATGTGGGCCTGTGCTTTGTATTTGAGGCCTATTGTTTTCAGAACAAAGGGAACAGGAATGTTTCATATTTGTGCCCAGGAGATGACTATGTCTACCAACCTCTTAAATACTAGAAAGGATGTTTTGGACATGGATTCAGCACTGATGACTTTAGCAACAGGTTATTTGTGCAAGATCTTCCGTCTCCCTACAACTTGCTCAGGAGTGTATTCCTGTCTGTCCTGAGTGAACCAAAGGAATCTAATCTACTGTTAGTACGTCTCTCATGAAGAGAGCAAATTGTATGGCACGTCTGTGATCTAGGGAGCAGTGCCCGGACTGACTAAGTGGCCTTGGACCACTTGCCTAGTTTTCACAAACAGCAGGTGATGGATAAATCTGTTTTTGGACTGTACCACTTGAGAATGTACCAAGCGGAAGAGGCTAACCTGATAGAAGCTGCCTACATTTAAGGAAAGCCCATGCACACACAAAAATGGCATGTGAACTTGAGTCTACAGCTTAATGAATCCACGTAATCAGAGCATTTCAAAATCCATTCAAATATTCCTATTTCCATGGAAGTCTCCATCAGTATTCCACACACAACAAAGAGAAGCAGCTTAAACTCAATGCCACTGCTCTCGCATTAGACATTTGTAAGAATTACAGCTTTTTACACAGTGAAGCTCTAAAAGTCACAAGCTCTCCTTTTCTGCATTTTGGCAAGCTTGTTCTTCTGGGTGAAACAAAAGGTCGTTTGGAAATACACAGCAAGCATAGTAAGAGATGTAGAAAGTGTGTTGGAGGATTCAGGGTACACAAAAGAAAGACAAAGTGCAAAGTATGGAATTCGCTCCCACAGGAGGCCTTGGTGACCACCGACTTGGAGGGCTTTAGAAGAAGATTAAGCCATGGTTTTCCCAGTAGTGATGTATGGAAGTGAGAGCTGGACCATAAAGAAGGCTGATCGCCGAAGAATTGATGCTTTTGAATTATGGTGCTGGAGGAGACTCTTGAGAGTCCCATGGACTGCAAGAAGATCAAACGTATCCATTCTGAAGGAAATCAGCCCTGAGTGCTCACTGGAAGGACAGATCCTGAAGCTGAGGCTCCTCTCATGAGGCCACCTCATGAGAAGAGAAGACTCCCTGGAAAAGACCCTGATGTTGGGAAAGATTGAGGGCACAAGGAGAAGGGGACGACAGAGAACGAGATGGTTGGACAGAGTTCTCGAAGCTACCAGCATGAGTCTGACCAAACTGCGGAAGACAGTGGAAGACAGGAGTGCCTGGCATGCTCTGGTCCATGGGGTCACGAAGAGTCGGACACGACTAAACGACTAAACAACAACAACAAAAGAAGATTAGATTAATTCATGGAGGATCAGTGGAGGCACTCTTGAATACCTGTTGCTGGAAAGCACAAGAGAAGAGAATGCTCTTGCACTCTGGTCTTGCTTGCAGGCTTCTCATAGGCTATCATCAGGAATAGGATGGTGGACTAGATGGGCCATCTTCTTCTGCTGGTGTGTGTGTGAGTGTTGTGTGTGTGTGTGTGTGTGTGTGTGTGTGTGTGTGTGTGTATTAATGGATTGGAACTATTCATTTCAAAGAGAAGGAAACAGAAGGAGCCTTTAATAAAATGCACTAAAATAAATAGTAAGTGAAAGGGGTGAGATGATTGCTCCTTCTTCACCATTCAAATCAACTTGAACAGATAGATGTGAAAAGAAATGTTATGATCATTCCAGTTAATAACAATGAAGGAACACTTTGCATCCTATTTAAGCTTATTGCTCCTAACACAGCATTTTCCTACTGTTTACAGACTTCTAAAATAAGTACAACTAAATGGGTGGTAAGAAATATAACTTCCTTCTGTTTTTCAGCTTGCTTAATTTCAGTTTGAAAACATTTTACAGTCTTAACCTAGGAGATGGCCTAAGTCCATGATTTGCATGTGTATAAGACTCCAGGTTCGGTAATTCTCCATTAAAAGATTGGAAGTAGCTGAAGCCCAGAGACCCTGGGCATTCACTGCCAGTAAAAAAACCAAACAAAGCTTGGCAAGAAATTGGAGTAAGCCAGTATCGTTTATTTTTTCCAAAGTATAAAGCCAGTAAGAATATATAAACACCTGTATTAGATCATCCCTATGTAACAGCTGGCGAGGGGCTGAAAATGTGTGTTGTTCACAACTGATTTGGTGCTGCTTTGGAAGTTCTCCAGAAGCAGCAAGAAATGAGGTGTGAGTGACTTGCATGTCATAGCTGAATGGGGCTATCACGATGGGGAGATATGTATTCTGTTGTCCCCATCGTCTGTGGAACAAGCACCTCTCCATTTTAGAAGTGAGACGGATAGGTTAACGTTTTAGAACAGTGGTTTTCAGAATGTTCTAGAAAGCCCTGGGGTTCTCTGGAAGCTTTCCAGAGAAAGGTTCTCCAACAAGAAGGTCAGTAATGTCAGGCAAGCATGCTTGGCTGCTGCTCCCACTCTCCCTCTGCAATGTGCAGCACCAGATCTGAGAGGGCCATTGACAAAGTGCGCAGTGGGGTGGGGCAGCCCCTACTTTAATGGGCCCCACTAGGGTTACAGGAAGGCAGCAGTGCTGCAACCAGGGCCTGACAGCTTGCGTTGCCATTTTAATTACCCACAGTGCTCCATGATAAGGCTTTCTTAGTAAAGGTAAAGGGACCCCTGACCACTAGGTCCAGTCGTGACTGACTCCAGGATTGCGGCGCTCATCTCGCTCCACTGGCCGAGGGAGCCGGCGCACAGCTTCCAGGTCATGTGGCCAGCATGACTAAGCCGCTTCTGGCGAACCAGAGCAGCACACGGAAACGCCGTTTACCTTCCCACCGGAGTGGTACCTATTTTCTACTTGCACTTTGGCGTGCTTTCGAACTGCTAGGTTGGCAGGAGCAGGGACCAAGCAACGGGCGCTCACCCCGTCGCGGGGATTCGAACCACCGCCCTTCTGATTGGCAAGTCCTAGGCTCTGTGGTTTAACCCACAGCGCCACCCGCGTCCCTCAAGGCTTTCTTAGGGACAGACACTGAAAAAGTGAAATGGTACCTTCCAGATGCCAAAGATTAGCACAGTGTTTCTGGGTACCAGGCCCCAGTAAGTACCCAATGGGTCTACCAGCTACAGAGCGATGGCACGACGTAATAGGCTAGATTTGTGCTTCAGCTGAGAGGCCTGGTGACATTTATCAGTGTAAAAGTCAGTGCTGAAGACAGAAAGTTCTGTAAACGACTAGTTTGCAGAAACAAAGACACTATTTCAAAACTGGCAGCCCTCTTGGTAAGAACATTTGTTGTTTTTAAAGGAAGTGACATGCAGAGTTGCAGAAACTGTGGACTAAAACAGCATTTGCTCTGATAAGAATGGTTTGTGAATTCCTATATTATTTTTATCCCCCTTAGAGGAGGAATGCCAAACTGTCTCTGTCAGGCTAGAGAATCTACCTCTGATGCCTTTTCAAAAGCAGTATTAAGAGACTTTGGTATTTTGTCAGCTTCCTAGAATGAGAAAGCATTGTTGCTGAGCAAAAGACACAGCCTTTCTGAAAATCACAGTACATTTCCAAGGGCTTCATAAATCCAAAGGCAAGTCTGCCTGAATACCTACAACACGTTTTTCACTTATCGATGTACGGATAAAATAAATAATAATCCACATACTCCCAAATCCCATATGTATGCTGAAAGTTTCAATTAAAATAAACACCGGTTAGGAGAGACAGGCTTTCAAATAAGACAGGGCAGGATGAAAAGCAGATCCACTTCTATATGTACAATGGATAAAACTCTTGACCAAACCCCAAGTTTGGCTGCGGCAACTGGGATACGAGTGCAGCATTCATAAAAATGTTCCAGGGAGGCAGTCATGGAATAGTATCTCCCACACATGGTCATATTCTGCAACTAGGGTTTCATAAAACTGTTTCAGGGGGAAAAGATCATGAAATAGAATCTTCCACACCGACTCGTATTCCACATATTAAGCCATTTTACACATAGCACTAGGTCAGTTTCTTCCTCAGTCCCATGATAAGGCTCGCCAGTTGGCTGGTTTTGGAGCAAACCCAAATGGTTTTCTTTCACTTTGAACTCAGCCTATATGCTAGTGCCAGTCAGTGGATAATGTCAAATTTGTGTACGCTTAAAATACCCGTAAGAGCAAAGTCTGTTCTCTGTGTGAGCGGTAGCAACTGGAGGTGCATCAGATACTTTTTTCGAAAGCACAAATTAAAAATAAATCACAGAAAACAGATGCAGAGAGCAAGTTATTAACGGAACAGGTACATCGTGTATTGATCGCAACCATGCATTCTCTGTAAGGGGAGAGCAGAGCATTGAGTGGTTGTCTGAAATCCTGGAGAGCCCTGTGGACAATACCACATAAGGCCCCTTCCAATGCGATGACAGAGACTACATGATTGTCACAAGTCTCTGGAATAACCTCCCTTTCCCCCATTACACTACTACCTTCTCAGCCCAACACTGTTGGACAAGCAACCACAGGATGAGGAAGAGAGGTTAACCACAGGATGAGGAAGAAGCTACAGCAGCCATTTTACCCCCTGCTCAAGGGGCCCCCATAGGAACGTGCTTTATACCAGTGGTCTTCAACCAGTCCAGACCTGAAACCCTCCTCTGACTCCAAACTGCAACCTGGGACACCCACCTTCACTTTTGATTTATACTTAATAGTGCTAAAAATGCACATTTTTATTCTAAAATGGCAATTCACAGAGCTATATATAGCATTACCTCAGTGTTACTGCTAAATGAAAACTAGTCTTGCAACATGACAGGAGAAAGACAAGAGCATGTAGCTGATCAGAAATATGATCTTATTTTTAAAAAATAGCCTGTGCCTTTGTCCTACTACTAGGGCCGGCCCACCCATGAGGCAAGGTAGGGTGTCCACCTCAGGCAGCTGGATCCAAACACAATTATTATCAGGTGGGAGAGATGGTTTGTCACTGGTGGTATGTGAGGGGAAAAAACTGCTTTCAACAGGTACGACTAACATGGCTTGGTTACACTTGCAAGCAAACCAAGAGGGAATTAAATGACTAAAGATGAAGCAACGGACTTAAGAAAGACATTAGGAAATGTGAACTGACAGGGGAGCAAGCAAGAGACAGAAAATAATGGCCAATGAGGAATGGAGCAGAGCCTGAATCAATTCAAAGAATAGGGGAATTATGGATGGGAAGGAAGGAAAATAAAAAGCAGGCACGCAAATCAGCTGCATACCATGCAGACAAGAAATAGCTCAGAGCCTCCCAAAGCCTGACTTTATAATATTAAAATTAATATCAGCCATGGATGGCCAAGAGTGATAACATTCTCTCTGTGCAACTGTGGTGAAAGCTATATGCCTTGCACTAGCAATTAAGAGTGGTAATAAATTCAGTTCAATACCCCCAAAAAACAAAAAAGACTGTTGGGGGGGCTGTAATCCCCACACCCCTTGGTGAACAGATCCTAGTGTTAACAGGAAGCAGAACTCAAAACCTTGCAGCCCCAAAGCACAGTTGCCAAGTAAGTAAGTCAATGCAATGCAACTACAGTTGTACCTTGGTTCTCAAACAGAATCTGTTCCGGAAACCGTTTGACTTCCGAAAATGTTCAAAAACCAAGGCGCGGCTTCCGATTGGCTGCAGGAGCTTCCTGCACTCAATCAGAAGCTGCGGAAGTTGCGTCTGACGTTTTGCTTCCAAAAAACATTTGCAAACCAGAACACTTATTTCCGGGTTGGCATTCGGGAGCCAAAAAGTTCAAGTCACAAGGCATTCAAGAACCAAGGTACGACTGTACAGGTGATGGGATTAGCAGCCACACCAGAAAGAGGACACTGGTCTTAATATGTCCACTTGTCTCACTGACAGAGCCAGCCCTACGATTAGGCAGGGCTATATGACTGCTTCAGGTGGCAGATGCTGGGATGTAGCTGTTCCTTCTGAGTCTGGTGGCTGTTGGAGGACAGAGCTGTGTGTGTCATGCAGCTTGTCCCACACCCCTTCAACGAGGCTGCCGCCGTCAGGGAGAGAGCACTATGCCATTGCCAGTACCAATATAAAATGCAGCCCCCAGTCTAGTTGGCTTCTGCATGTGGGAATAGGGCAAGGATGTGCCTTGTCCTTCGCCTCTGGCAGCAAAATGTCTTGGACTCACTGTAGACAACTAAATTTTAACCCAGCAAGAGCTGATCTGATTATTTTGTCATATCGCCTCTTTTTTCACTCTCATAAATTTTATGAGCTGCCAATGGACATGTTATTTCCCCCAGTGCTTATATCTTTTTTCCTGGAAGCTTTTTTCGTTTTGTTTTTAAAGGTGTATATTTTAAGTGGCAAGGTTCAATAATTTCTTAAACGAGTTAGAAGCAAAGCAAGACACAGAATCCAATCAGAACCAGTCCATAAGTCTGAATCTGTCAGGATGAGCCAGGGTGTCTGGTCTTCAGGCTAATCCCCTTATGGGAAAACATTCGAGGGTACAAAATAAAATGCAATCTTCGTAAAGGGGAAAGGGGCAGCATTATCCACTTCAGGTTCTAGTGCAGCCAAACCTCAGATAGTCCATTGGTTCTGTCTGGCCTGGCTTGGCTATAAATACTTATGAATCAGGTGGTCTCTAGGTGGTCTCATTTTACATCCAAGCTGATAGGTAATCAGTCACCTGAGATTGAGCACACACACACAAAGTCATAAATACATATACATACATCGACCATGAGAACTGGCTGCTTATAAAAGAGAATAGCTAATGTCGAAATAGGAAATTTGTTTTGTCCAGATATTCTGGGGTTATTCAAAGTCCAGTGTCTGTGGGCAGGGGCAGTATTCTAAACTTCCTGAATAAAAAGTAAACACAAACTTCAATTCTTTAATACAGCCAAAATTCTAATATCCCTGCCGAACAAAATGGTAAAATATAGTGATTTGGAATAGTACATTCTAATGCTGGATTATGATTATTATTTTTAGTAAGCCAGGACAACTAAGATGGGGTCTCATAAGAAATCCATTAGCAATAGTCATCCTTCATTTTTCCTATGTCTTGAGAAGCAGCTATTTTCTGGTATATTTATATTCTTAATCTCTCCATAGAGAGCTTTGCCAAGAAAATGTTGCTAAACTGACCGAAGGATCAAGGCCCCCAGACAGTCTTCTGCTCCATAAACAGCACTTGTATATATTTTTGTGCCTATTGATTTATGCTATCATACCAACATCATCATTATTGTGGTGGTGGTTGCTGTTGTTGTTGTTACTCCATTTCTACCATGGACTATGTGTTATCCAGCTATAAGAAGAAATCTCTATTGCCAGATGCTACCCAGACACAATGAAATGCAGCTTAGATGCAAAGAGCAGATAAAGCTCTCTTTTTATTTCCTGGATCCATTCAGGTAATCGGGATTCATTTATTACTTAATCTTAATGCACAATAACAGCATCTTGTTACTCAATTCTGAACAGCAGCTCCTGCTTTGCAGAATTAACTCTGTCCAGCCTCGTGTTTGCAGAGACAAAGGAACTCAAAACAAATGGGCAGTAGACAGCATGCTAGTGAGCTAGAAAGGGAGAGAAAAGCTTTGCCCTTGAAAAGGGACCAAAGGAACTACAGAAGTAACACAGGCATGAATAGCAGATTTCATTAGGGTGTATCCCCTCCCCAGATTTATTTATTTTTTTACTTCAACCAAGGAGGCAGGGAGGAGGGAAACAACAAGACAAACAAACAAATAAGGACGAGGAAGAGGCAAAAAGCTAACGAAACAACTGCAAGAATAGTCAAGAAGCCAAAACAGGAATTTTTTCTTGCATAGAAAAAGACCCATCACAGGGTGGATCTGTAGGGCCAAGGGCGGGATGGCTCCTCGTGCCCCCCACCACACAGATCTCTCTCTGCAAAAGGTAGTGAGCAGAGCTCAGATAGATTAAGAACCGCGAGACAGATGCAGGCAGAAGAAAAAGGCTGGAATGGATGTGCCGCTTCTGCCTGCATCTGTCTCTGGAAGCAACGGCAGGGATGCTTGTGAAGTTGGGTTTCCCTTGTGTACATACGCAAGCCCTTCCATATGTCCATGAGGTCAATGAACGATGACCCTCGTCTTTATTAGTTTCAGGGTGCTTTTAGTTTTCACGTGTTGTCCTGATTACAGAGTGCAGTAACAATTACACACAAACTTAGGGATAAACGGTTGCTTCCAACCTAAAGTAGCGTAATGCATTTACAGTGGAACGGTGGCAACAACTGAACTATATCGGACATTGTCCAGGGCAAAGCAACACATTTTTTGAGTGCACTGCAACGATGACTCCAAATCACAAATGACTCACTGTGATGTGGCAGCCCTTTGTGTAAGTTTATCATATGGGACTTGCAACTATCGCTGTAACATACTGAGGCAGTCATTACAGTGACCCGTGATGTCACATTTCCAGGTGGAAATTTCTGTATGGGGCACAGCACTGGTCATCTGGTCAAACACTGCAGCAGACTGACTCCTGACTCATTGCTGATAGTTGCAAATGCCCTGGGACTTGTTTACTTAATGGCAGCATGGTGCTTCTGCTAGAGTGGAACTAGACAAACAGAACTGAATGGCTACACAGAAAAGTTGGGCAAAGTTCATGGATCACCTTTGTCCTGACCTGTCCTGTGATCTAGGGGTGCAAGTGCTAGGGCCCAGTTTAACCATACACTCTCTGGAACAAGCTACTATAGCTGTGTCCATTTCCCACAGGATTGCTGATAATCCGCTTCTCAAGTAGGACAAGTGAAATACCGTACTTTGCAACAATGTGAAATAAGGGTTTACAGTGGTACCTCAGGTTAAGTACTTAATTCGTTCTGGATGTCCGTTCTTAACCTGAAACTGTTCTTAACCTGAAGCACCACTTTAGCTAATGGGGCCTCCTGCTGCCGCCGCGCTGCCGGAGCACGATTTCTGTTCTCATCCTGAAGCAAAGTTCTTAACCTGAAGCACTATATCTGGGTTAGCGGAGTCTGTAACCTGAAGCGTATGTAACCTGAAGCGTATGTAACCCGAGGTACCACTGTAGTAATAGTGGTCAGGGCCAAAGAAAGTGATACAGCCAGAAGCAGTGATGGATGGCATAAAACTTTCCACAAGACACAAAATTCCCCCCCCCCCAAATAATCTTTTTATTTTCAAAATTTTCTGGGAAACCCACAACACTGTTCAGAAGAAAGAGAGCCGCCTCTGCAGCCAGAAACACCAAGGACTGTTTTCTCTCCCTGCAGCTGTTATCTTTGCTGTCAAAGAGACAAGCCCATTTTTAATTTCTACAGTGGCTTGTCTTATTGGCAAAAGATGCTCTTTCAATGAAACCACTACTCTGGATCTTGTGTAAGATGGGAGATGCATCAGGGTTGTTTCATCTGTGGACGGTTAAAAGGTGTTGTGGTTTGATCCTGTTCCTAGTGATAAAACTCAGCAATGCGGCATTCAGACCCCAGGAGTGATTAACAGCACTGCAGATCCATTTTTGTAGAGACCACAGGCACCAAGAGTGACTGCGAAATTAAACAAAGAGGAGTGGATTTATCCTGGTAAAAACATTAAACATGGCCCTGACAGGCTTGTTAAGAAGAATGCTCATTGTTTTAACATGAAGGGGGGATCCAGCTAAGATCAACTACCAGAAGAAAAAAAGGATGGATGGGAAGAAAGAATGTCTCTCTGGCCAGCCTTGCTCAGAACACATTGCCATCAGGTTTATTTACTTTTCAATTAAAATGTTTATATCCTACCTTTTTATTTATAGCCACAAAGGAAATCCAAGGGAGCTAACAATAACTGATTATATTTTTAAAAAAATAAATAAATAATGAAAACGACAAAATTATGTCTCCAACATTTTACCCTGCTATGAAGCCAACCACCTTGGAGTAAGTAAACACGGTTATCAGCGCAACATTGCCATCTGCCTCTCTGAGAAAAGCATATTTCCTGGCTCCATTCGCATTAATATACATATTATTTGGGCATTATGTGGCTTTTCAGGCCACGGCATAAGCACACCCCTTTATCTCCACATTCTGGTTACCCATTACGCGCATGCATAAAGTTAGATGCTGGCATTACTCATCCAGAAAAATGTTGCTCTAGAAATAGTAGCAGACCTCACAGCTAGAGTATGAGCTGAATGTGTCATTAGTCAACGAACAGGAAGATATTTACCCTCCTCCCTTTTTCCCTATTTTAGAAAACATATTTTAGTAGGATGTGAAGAGTTCCCTACTGCCTCTGCACCAACATTTTGCTTAACTCATCACGACCCATTTAGTGGGTGCCACTAAGACATCCAGCACACGAATGCAGCTGACCTTGGAGAGGGCTGCAGGAGGGCTGGGATGTACTCTCTGTACTTGATGAAAGGAATGGTTGTCCTGGAAGGAGCTTGCTCCAAGGGAAGGGGCCACAATTTGGGCAGGGTTCACCAAATCTCCAGCTGTTTTTTTTTTACTACAGTTCCCATCATCCCTGACCACTGCTCCTGCTAGCTAGGGATGACAGGAGTTGTAGTCCAAAAACAGCTGGAGGTCCAAGTTTGGGAAACCCTTCTCTAGCCCAGCCTTTCTCAACCTGTTGCCCTCCAACTCTGGGAAACATAAACTTAAAAAGAGCCCTGCTATATCACAAAAAGGGCCATCTAGTTCTTACGGTGGCTAACCTGGTGCCCACCAAGGAGTATGAAAGCACCCTCTTGCTCATGTTGCCAGAAGAGAATTGTGCTTCCCCCCCACTGTGGGCCAGAAGCTGTTAAAACATAAGATGCTGCCATATATCAAGACAGGCCCTTGGTCCATTTTGCCCTGAATTGTCTACTCTGACTGGCAGGGGTGCCCAGGATTTCGGGCAGAGCTGTTCCCCACCACCTCTTACCTGATACTTTTATGGGGAGATTTGAAATCTAATGTGAGCAAACCACGTGCTCCTTAACATGGAACTATGCCATGCACTGGGATTGCGCAATCCCACTGACATTAAGAGAAGTCTCAACCTCTTTCAGGAGCAACAACGTTAATCCTCTTTTTTGGTTGGCTTTTGCAAATGAGGGAGAGCTTGCACGAGAACCTACTTTTTATATGTGCAAAAAAAGAAAGAAAGCAGTTTTATGTGTTTTAACATTGCAATTGCCCACCCTAAGCCTCTGGAACTGGGGAGTGAGCGGGCTGAAAATTGGATGAATAAATATAAATGCACAGGAAAACACAGCTTCAGCTTCTAGTGGCACTGGCCCTTACAGGAGAGCCTTTCACGACATTATTGGGAAGGGAATGAAATGAAGCCACCCATTACCCAGCCACACTCCCTCCTGGCATATTCAGTTCTCTTCCCTTAATTGTCTGTGAGTGCTTGGTTCTTTTATAATCCCCCATTGAGCATTTCATTAACTCTTTACTTTGCTAAACCCTTCCTCCCTCCTGCTTGCAAATGAAAAGGGCACAGATAGAAGCAAACAAAGAGAAGGGGGGGGATAGAGAGAGAGAACCCTGCATCTCAAATGAACAACAGGGATTAATTGAAAGTGCGGCATTATTTTATTTTATTTTTTTAATGTACAAATAATTTGCTTGTTGCTCCCACCCGCTCCTAGCTTCCTCCTAATCTGTCCTTTGGTAAATTATTCTGTGGCCATTTGCATACAGTAGCAGCTTACTTCTCTGCCCAGCTAATCTTTCCTCGCTTATTCATGCCATGAGGTCATTTGCCTTTGCTGGCAACGTGGAACTGAATCACCCTTTGAGGTCTGAATTAAAGCCTCGTTTTTTTAGATCCATAAGTGGAAAGGAACTGGATGGATCCTGCCCTTCACCCTGCCCTCTGCGCTCAAAAGGTGTCCACAAACTAAAACCTCTTGGCAAGATGAATAAGCAAGGCTTCATTTCAGTAATTCACATTGCTTCATCCTATATATACACATAGACCTGTTACAAACGTTATGCTAAGCCAGGGGTGGGGGGCGTTTTTCAGCCTGGCGGCCAGAAGTAGAACCAACCCATCCCTCCACAGGCCATTTTTACAGGTGAGTGGTTCACCCACCCGCCAATGACCTCGTAAAACTATGATATCAGGTGACAGCACACAAACGGACTATTTTGGTTGAGATTTTCCTGCATTGCAGGGGGCTGGACTGGATGACTCTTGATGTCCCTTCCAATTCTACAAATCTATGGTTCCATGATTCTATGAACTTCAAAGGGGTTCACTGACAGCTAATCGGCACTGACAGCAAGCCTGTTTAAGCTCCTGACTTTTCTTCCACAGCTGCATCTTCATAGGCCAACATCATATGCAAAATCTGAAGTGAGACAGGTGGGTATGGTTTGAGGAAACATCCTTACAGGCCACAGTAAGACACCTGCTGGGCCTAATAAGGACAACAGGCCAGAGGATCCCCATGTCTCTGCCAAGCAAAAGCATGGCTTAGCACAGGCATCCTCAAACTCGGCCCTCCAGATGTTTTTGGACTACAACTCCCATCATCCCTAGCTAACAGGACCAGTGGTCAGGGATGATGGGAACTGTAATCCCAAAACATCTGGAGGGCAAAGTTTGGGGATGCCTGCCTTAGTGGAAGTCTATGGGATGCCGGAGAGGAGATAGAGGCCATTTTGCTCCTCATCTGCACTTGTTACCACTGTGCTTCTGTGAGCTAAGCCATGGTTTGGCATAGTGCCCCATGCAAACCCAGGTTCATGGTTTGTCTCACTTGAGAAAAACTGCAAGCAGCAACCAAGTTTTATTCCATGGCTCATGGTTTGTCGGGAGAAGGCAAACCACAACACACTAAGCCGAACTAAGCCAAACCATGGCTTAGCTTAGTGGTTTCAACTACACTGTCCATCTCAGCCAAAATGCTTTGTTCTAAGGAATTGATGCTTTCTCAAATAGAGGCAAGGAGAAGGAAGCCTCTCAGGTTTTAGGGTAATAGCAGCAGCACGACCGGCAGGAAGTGAGGCAAGTGAGTAGGGAGTCCGGTGGGCACCAATTCGCCACTCCTCTGCGCCTGCCACCCGAGACAATTGTCTCATAATAGCTCTGCCTGACAACAGTGTACAGCATTTCACGTATCGTTCAGTAAAGACTGACAATCCAAGGGTGCCTTTCCTTCCTACTTAGCAGAGCTTTGATTTAAACGACCCCCTTCTAAATTCCACGAGCCAAATCATGGTTCCATGGAGAATAGGGGTAACCGAGAACCTGCAAAGGGGTTCTCTCTGGCAGTAAATTATGTGGGCAGATGAGCAGAGAATTGCTTGTCTATCAAAAGTCGGGTCAGGGCCGGCCAAAGACATTTTGCCACCTGAGGTGAATCCTTGGCCAGGGAAGAAGGGGTGAGTGAAGATCTACATTGGGAATGAGCGGGGAATAAAGATCTAGATCGGGAACAAGTGTGGGAAGAGACCAGCAGCACCTTCTGTTCGCCAAGAGGCCACTGCAGAAGCAGCATGGAGAGAGCTGCCAAAGAGGCAGCGGATCCAGCCTCCAAGGAACATGGGGCATCTGCCACTGCAGCCGCGGCAGCAACAGCAGCCAATGCATTCCTTGGAGGCTGGATCTGCTGCCTCTGTGGGTCCTGCTGCCTGAGGCCATCGCCTCACCTTCCCTCATGAGTGGGCCGGGCCTGAATCAGGTGTTCTATGTTAAAATTCAGAACATCTGCCCACCTACAATGGATGATTACCTGCATATGTGTGTAAGAATCTATAAGAGCCAAAGAGAGTGTACTTGGTGTTCAAAGAATGATTACAAGGTCACATCACATGCAGATGATGCGAATTTCTTTTTAAGGAAACCTTAGTTCATCTCTGATAAGATTAATGGACATACTAGGAGAATTTGGAAGTGTGTCAGGGCATAAGCTCAATCAAACTAAATCAGAGCTTTTAGGAATTAACATGGAGTTGTATAACAAAGATGAAATACGGCAAGTGAACAAATTAAGTGGAAGGTTAAAAACATCAAATACATCAGAGGAAAATTATCCAGGGATGTTCAAAGATCTGTTCAAAGTTAACACTGACCCCTTAATGATTGCAGCAAATCAAAAGATGCACCCAAGTTGTAGTGGGTAAAATGACACGTTTTGCCAATATTTCTACTTTGCTTCTTGAGCAAAAACGGTGTCACAAATCACCACAGAAAGAGCTGAACTTGGTTAAATGTAGTACAAACAAATATATTTAGGATTACAAAGCTCTGGGAATAAAAGTAGGAACACTGGAAGAGAAGGCCAAGGAAAGCTGTGGAGGGCAGGGGTGTGGCAATTCAATATACCTCCATTCAAACTATTAGGGTTGCAAAATCTTGGGTGCTTTGTGCCACTTGCTGGAGCCAAGTGAAGTTAATAAACGCAAGAGCATTGGGAATGAGCCATGCTAGGAAATAAAGACAGTTTGAAGGTGAATGTAAGTAAAGCTTGATGTGAAACACAGTTATACATGTCTTGGGCAAAGTTTAAGAGTGATCTGACCCAATCCCCATCTCTCATAGTCTTGGTGATTTAACACAAATACTGCACAGAAGCTAGGAGAATTAGCAGCTTCTGTAATTACATAGTAGGTAGCATACCTGTCTAAATTCTATGATGAGCCTACAGGTAACAGATTCACTGCATGTAAACCTTTGACTTTTCATCTGCTGTGACCCATCTCTTATCTGCATTCTTATCTTTCCCATGTTTTTTATGAGTGCTACTACAGGTATATTTAGATTTTGTTGGTTGTGAAAAAGTTGCCTGTCACCTTGGACATCTTTTTTAAATGGAAAGGAAGGCAATGGACATTTTAAATAAATAATGCAATGGAATTAAAAACGAAATGCACCACCAACCATCTACCCTCACACACATGTATTTTCAAGTCTTTCAGGTCTTGCGGACTGAGAGAGAAAACGTGAATAATAGGAAAAACCTAACTTCATTTTTGACATATTTTGCTTACACTGAACAACACAGCAAGGGCAGCTCACCCACAAAATTATAATACTTTGATAAATTTGTTGCCATAACAGGACAAATTCTGTTGAGAGACCAGCTGCCTTGACTTTCCTTCTCCCTCATCCATCACCTAGAAGAATTGCTCCATCCTAGCTGGTTGTTAAAAGGACTGTAACTTTAAGAAATTGTGCTGGAGTTTGTTTGCTCCCCCCTTCTTTTTTTTCTTTTCTTGTTGTGTCTTTTAGACTGTGAATCAAAAGAACAATAGAAGATGAAATGGAAAAAGACAAGCAACAGCACGGTAGAGATATATCTGCAAGATGATGACCATTTTAAGCAGCAATGGATTCCCCCCCTAAAGAATCCTGGGAACTGTAGTTTGTTAAGGGTGCTGAGAGTTGTTAGGAGACACCCTCATCTGTACTCTTCCCAGAGTTCCCTGGGAACAGGGACAGAATGTTAAAACTCCTTTTGTGACCAGCTCTTATGGAAGATTTGTAACCAGCTGAGAGAGCTGAGATTCCCACTCCCCACCCCACACACAATCCCTGGCTTTGTGAGTGACTCTCTCAGTGTTTCTATTTTCCATTCTTTTCTGTTTCATTGTAGTGTGTATGTATATATGTTGGTGTGCTTTACCACTTCATCACGTTGAGTTGTCAAAATGGCATAGGGGAAATAAGAAACTGGATGCTAAGGAAACTAAACAGATGTAGACTTTAATATATTGCGCGCCACGCATACACACACAAACACACACACACACACACAGAGAGAGAGAGAGAGAGAGAGAGAGAGAGAGAGAGAGAGGGAGAACTCGACTCTAAAGGCCCTGTCAGTCTACTATAAATGCCGAGAGTAGCTTGTAATTAACTCAGAACGTTCCTGAAAACTGGCTTGGATGGCACATTCACAAACACAACCTGCCCTATAGCAGCAGCTTGGTAATATTAAAAGGGAAGGCCACTGTTCCCTGCATGCTGACACCTGGAATTCTCACCCTGGCAGCACCTCCTTCCTTACCCTGTAGTCTGCTGGCAGGTGGCCCTCATTGAGACTGGTCCATTGAGAATGACACTGTGCCATCACGTGGGCTACTCTCAATGTTGCTGTATTGCTGCGGCTTAAGTGGTTCAGCGACTCTTCATCTCAGGGTCATGGCTATGAGCCCCACATTGGGCAAAGGAGTCTTGCACAGCAGGAGGTTGGGAGAAGACGCCCCTCGCAGTCCCTTCAAACTCTGCAAATTCTACGATTCTGAACTTCTCCAGCCACCTGGAGCAATGGCAAAGCTCCTCCCTGCCTCCCAGCGCCAACAGGATTGTAACCCTCTGCTTCCATGTGCAGTATCGATCACGGTAAGCCAGTCTCCTGAAAAACGCAGGGCTAAATGCATTTATCTCCCCACCTTCACCCCTGTCCTTTCCAGCAAAATCTCTGAAAATGCCCCCCACAGGTTCGTCAGACAAATGGCTCTGCAAAATGGAGGGGGGCCGTTTTCACACCCAACACTAGTACTCAACGCGTCCATGTGAGAGCAGCCCAGTGAGAAGTAATTTGAGATCTTTTGCTCATCACTCAGTCATTTATAACAAATGTTCCCATCAGTGCCATGTACTGCTACAGCCCTGCTAAGAAGTAATTTACTTGGTATGTGCAGAGATGACATAGGTATCCTAGGAATTTGACTATTAGCATTGTCAGGCATTAACGAGATGATATGAAAACAAATGGCAAGCTACTGAGGCTTTTTTTTTATGATTAACTCCAGGCACTTCATTTGTCTTTTACCTCCTTGCAAAGCCAGAGGAGGAAACGCTTACATTTGTATCCATTCTCCCTCTCCTTCCTTCGTTCCCTCTCACATCCTACAGCTTTGTTAATCAATTCCTTTATGCAACTGAAGGCCCGTCAACATGAAGAATTAAAGGATATCCACATTTTGTCAGACAAGCAGAGAACGTGGAAATAACTTGATTCATGCTTTGGTTGCACTGTGGAGGTTGCATCCCACTGCCTCCCAGGAAGAACATCACAGCAGAAAGGAAACCAATCTGCTCCATCCACCGGCCAGAGATGGAGCAGTTTCTCCCTCCCTGCCAACTGCCAGTTGTCCCAGGACTGCGTAGCTAAAGGGAAGCACACTCCGCCCCCATCCATCAGCCAATGGCTGGTGGGCTGTATGGGCTTGGGGCATGTTTGTGTGCAGTAATGGCGGGTCCCCAATGGGACTGACAGGCAGTAGGTCAGCCTTTCTCAACCTGTGGGTCCCCAGATGTTGTTGAACTACAACTCCCATCACCCCTAGCTAGCAAGGCCAGAGCTCAGGGATGATGGGAGTTGTAGTACAACAACATCTGGGGACCCACAGGTTGAGAACCGCTGCAGTAGGTGGAGCCAGAGTCACTGACAGGCAGAGCAACTCATTCAAGTCTTGTTCCCACAAGGATGTGTGTGTGTGTGTGTGTGTGCATGCACACACACACACGTTTGCAAGAAACTGGAAGCTGGTTTCAGGATTATTAAATCCAAAAGCAGGGTATAAATCTTCTGCAGTAATCTAATGCCAAATAAGTAAATTAAAACAGCCAGTGCAGAAACTAAATTTTGGGAGACACTTGCTGAGGTTTCTTGGGGGGAAACCAACTGATCAATACAAGACACATATATGGACAATATGGAGCTAGATGGACCAATAGCAGGATTTGATATAAGGCGGCTTCATATCTCAGAATCTTCAGATTTCAGTGTTGTTAAAAAGAACAAAAAATCGGCACCAGATCTGCTCCAACCAATCTACTACATCTGCAGGTTTTAGGTTTGCAAACAGAAATCAGGATCAGATGTCTGTCACTGGCTATGAATTGGGTTTTGCTCGGGCCAGTTGCCTTCATTCAAAGGTAGGGTTGCCATACATCCGGGAAATCCCAGACATGTCCATCTGGGTGGATTTTTACATTTTAAAGGAAATGTCCCGGTTTCTCAGCCTTGGGCTGCTCTGCACACTACGGCTGCTGCCAGCCCAAACCTCTTTCCCCAGCTCAGGTTGGCAGTGGCTCAGGCTGTCCTCCTTTTTGCTCTTCAAGGTATGGCAACCCTATTCAAAGGCTAATTGTTTCTTAGGAAAACAGCAGCAATTTTATAACACAAGACCATTTATTTTATTATTATTGTGAGTAAAATGTTCTGTCGAGAGATATTGTCTTTACAAAACTATTTATGTATTTTAAGACATTTCAATAAACCATTCACCAAAAAAGGTGAGAGGGTGGCTTACCAAAAAAAAAGGGCAATACATAATAAACAAAAATAATTTATCATAAATAGCATAATTAACAACCCCATAAAACGACTTAAGCCATCAGCCACTAAAAGCCTGGCAAAAAGGTGAGTTTTTACCTGGTGTCTGAAAGAATACAGAGCTGGGGAGAAACACACTTCAGTGAAAAACCCATTCTACAGACATGACTTTCACAGGCCCTTGCACTGCATACAGTGGTACCTCTGGTTAAGAACTTAATTCGTTCCGGAAGTCCATTCTTAACCTGAAACTGTTCTTAACCTGAAGCACCACTTTAGCTAATGGGGCCTCCCGCTGCCGCTGCGCCGCCACCGTGCAATTTCTGTTCTCATCCTGAGGTAAAGTTCTTAACCTGAAGTACTACTTCCGGGTTAGTGGAGTCTGTAACCTGAAGCGTTTGTAACCCAAAGCATTTTTAACCCGAGGTACCACTGTACTTCCATCTATTCATAGTCAACTCCCTCCCTCTTTCGCCAAACTAAACATGACACTAAACATATTTTACATTTAAGGTGCACTTTATAAAAATGGAAAAGGCTGTGGCGGAGGAACCCAAGCAATATAAATGCTGTGACAAAATGCTAAGGAGAAGCTTAAACTTTCGTCTCCGCCATGGTCTCTACTATAATTGTTCCCTCCCCTCCATCACTACGCAAATGGGAGGGAAAACTTCCATTACCACCAATGTCTCTAAAAGCAAGGTAGTAAGTAAACCTGTTCAAAACCGCTTCTAAATGTTGGCTGGCTAAAACAGACAATTACTTCTTGCTCCTCCTTTGCTTCTATACATTGAGAAATCTCTAACTGCTTAGGACTTCTAAGGAGTCACTCAACACTAGGCCAGTTCACACCTGCACTTGAAAAAACTCAATGGGCACAATGCAAAGAAAGTTAAGTGTGCCAAAAAAACAATTTATGGCAACCAGCTAGCATTAGGGTAGCATGAAGGTTCTGGGTCGAGTCCTATAGACCCTTGTGCTGTGATATCTGGGCCAGGTGGTACTGCCAGCCTTGGGCTCAATGGTCTCCTTTTCACCAGCATTAGGCTCAGAGTCAGGAACCTGGTTTGGTTCCTTAGCCGGCAACGCTATAGACCCCAACTCAAGTCACTGCTGGACTCTGGTGTCATGACACTCCAGCATTTCAGACAAAGGTCTTTCCCAGCCATACCTGTAGATAGCAAGAGTTGAAACTAGAGCCCGTTTTTCATGCAAAACACATCCTCAACCACTAAGCTGCAGCCCTTACCTGCCTTTCTTCCAACTGTGACTGACACACAGAGCAAGTTCTATGTGCATGTTTTCACCCTCCCTCTTCAGTAAAATCGTTTCTATTCCACAATGTTTGTACCGCCAACAAGAGAAATTAATCTACTGCAGTTTCTCTTTGCTATCCTTCCACCCCAATGCTTAAGTAAGGTTAAAAAGGTAAAGGACCTCTGACAGGTAAGTCCAGTTGCGAACGCCTCTGGGGTTGCGGCGCTCATTTCGCTTTAGTGGCTGAGGGAGCCGACGTTTGTCCACAGACAGTTTTTCTGGGTCATGTGGCCAGCATGACTAAGCCGCTTCTGGCGAAACCAGAGCAGCGCACGGAAGCGCACTAACCGTAAGGTTAGTGATTGTCTATTATTTTACTAGCCCAATCAGATTAATATTATCAGGGGCTCAGCTGACCTGAAAAAGGGTTTCCTAATTTGTTTTTTAGTATTGACTCCTATCAGAAGGCACTGTGACTCATTCCCTGAACTATTCCTAAAGGAAACAGCATCGTATTGCTGCTGTACCCGCTAAAGGTAAAGGTAAAGGGACCCCTGACCATTAGGTCCAGTCATGACCGACTCTGGGGTTGCGGCGCTCATCTCGCTTTACTGGCCGAGGGAGCTGGCGTACAGCTTCTGGGTCATGTGGCCAGCATGACTAAGCTACTTCTGGAGAACCAGAGCAGCGCATGGAAACACTGTACCTGCTAGCAATGACTTTATGGGCCATTTTGCACGTTTTGCAAAGGTAAATCCAGATTTGCCACAGAACATGTACTGTATGTTCTATAAGGAGCTGCAGCCAATCACAGCTCCCCATCTTCCTGTCCTTATGTTTGCAAACCACATGTTCACTGCATCCACACTTTATATTTTCAAGTGTAAATCTGAAATGTTTTCTGTGTAGGTTAAAAAAAAAAGACCATGTGAAACAACCCCAAAGTCAAACAACTGCCAGGCAAGTTTATATCTCAGATATTTGTCCAGTTGTAGTTCTGGCAATAAATTAAGTAAATGTTAGTGCAGCTCCTGGGTTATTTCGTGAATAACAAAGTCCTGAGACTTAATTTAAGGTTCCTATGAATTACTAACTATCCAGAGAAGTAGTACATAATAACTTGGGAGTTGCAATTGAGTTAAATTACATATGGCAAGAGAAGATATCAACAGTAAACGTATTGTCTTGTTGCTTCTTCTTTTCTAACAGAAAAGTGAAATAGAAAGGGAATCTGTCTGACCGTCCCAGGAATAAATTAGGATACAGGGTTATTATCATGCACTGTCACACACAAATACTGTAACCTATTCCCTCCTCCCATTTGACATTATCCTTTGTTCCAGTATCATAATCTGTTGCTACGGAAACAACTGTGATGTCAGGCAGCGAGGATTACGGATGCCTTGAACAGATAGGAAAGGTAAATTGGGGAGGTGGGGGACTATACCTACAAACAGCTGTCAGAGCATAGTACTTTCAGAAACCCCAAGTGTTAAGAGGGAAACAAAGCAAAGGCTTTGCATAACCAAGAGTAGAACTCTGTACAGAAAAGCACTTTTGTGCCATGAACTTTAATTGTGTTTCAAACATTCGCCTCGGTCAGAAGTGCTTTGCAATTTCCCAGAAACCAGTTATTTCCTTAGCCTTATTACTCCCGTGTGCACAAAGGCTTTGTGCACCTTTCTGTTCCATGACTAAGTACTGCGTCACATTTGTATGGGAACTCTTTTCACCCACCAGCACTTAGGAGAGACAAAGCACATATGGAAAATTCAGACCCGGTACAGTATCTGTTTCTGCCAATGAGAGGTTTGGGAGCTTCTGCAGCAAAGTAACACTACTGGAGCGGATTCAGAATCATGAAAACTTTTCTTCCTTCCTTCCTTTCTTCCATCCCTATGTCATTCACAGCTCTGCTGACAGGTGTGCTTTCGGACCTCATGTAATGGGAGAAAAATCCATACAGGACTTATCCACACTTACCTTTCACCTCGCTCTTTCCAGGAAGGGGTCTACATTTTAAGGTTCCATGTCTGAGTGTGTTTATTATCATTATTTTGCCCTGAGCTTTGCCTCTGCAAAAATACACTCTTTAAAGCTGAATTGAAGCAAATAAAATTTTGGGTTTCCCACTGATTGACGTTTGCTCTGATTGAGATTTAAAGAGCAGGTTTTCGCGGGAAAAGCTCAAAAGCAAAAAATAAAATACGGGCATTCAGAGACAGAGCTTTATATTGCGAGCTGTGCCTGGAAAGAGCGGGGAAAAGGGAAGTTTGGCTAAGCCCTCAGTCTCAAACTAGTCTTGCCAGCATGGAAGTTTGTGTGGATGCAATGAAATCCACGACAGAAATTCAATTTTTGGTTTTATTTAAAATATTTCTATCCATCATACAAGATAGTCCCAAAGTGGGTTACAATTGCAACCAAAAATTCATAACCAGCAATAAAACACAGCACATAAACAAAGCATATATAGCAAAAAAAGAAGCCGCTCTAGTGCAAAACAATTGAAGCACCACACAAATATTCCTCCTTGTGTTCATCTTAGCCTTTAGTCAAATATATTTTTCTATATTTTCTATATTTTTCAGGAGGGTGGGAAGAGGTTGTTATATTCTTTAATGTGTGTTTAAGCTGACTGCAATCTTACACACAAACCATCCCCATTTAACTAAATGGGGCTTACTTCTGAGGAGGCATGCATAGAGGTGCACTTATGGTAAGTATATTATAAATAGATACCACTATTCTAAAAAATCTATCCTTTAGCTGCCTTTTCACCTGCTAGGAGAGCTTCCCATACCAGATTTCCAAATACCACAATTTAATTATCGTGCTTCTACCCAATTTCATTTTAACCAGTGGTTGAGAGGAACTGCAAGTTGTTGTGTGAGAAGAGACAGGGTAAAACTGGATGCAAACTTTTTTTAAAATAGAAAGAAATACATGCCTTTGCGTCAGATACTTACTTACGTGGCTATGGAGAAAGACAGACCAGACAGGCTGACACTCAAGTAGGAACCATAAACTTCAGAAAACTGGCTGCGGGAAATTTCCACAGCCAATTACTCTTTTCAGAGTATCTCTCCCATAGGGCTAATAAGAATTGATTCCCAGTTGGCATGTCTTAATATGGAGGCATAACGTATGGAGCAATTCATAGGACAAAGGTTTCATAGTACAGATTCAGTTCAAGGAAACATCTTCCCTATATTCTGAAGCCTGCCCTATGCTTGTTTACTCAGAAGTAATTCCCTGTGAGTTAAGTGGGGATTATTCCCAAATAAATGTGTATCGTACTAAGGCCTTTACTGTCACGCAGAGTGACTGCCTGCATGTTTACTCAGAATAAGTCTTACTGTTTTTGGTGGAGCTCAGGTAAGTATGGACAGCTTTGTTGAGTTTTGCAGTGCAGAGTCAGAAAGAGCTTCATCTCTCCATTCTGTCTCCTCATTAACTGTTCTTTAAATGTGTTCAGTTTCTTAACCTTTCCGTGTGTTCTTTCCTCTCACTAAATTACAGCATCAGGCTCCTAATTATAGTTCTAAATCTTTTAAATGAGAATCTTCTGTATGTAAATTTCATGAGTAATACCTAGAAGGGATTCACCTGTTGTCTGGGTAGCAACTACAGTACATGTTTTGGTGTTAGAGTTGAGTGAACTGAAGGGATGGTTACTATTATTATATTTCTAGGAACATGGGAAACTGACTTATACTATTGGTCCACCTAGCTCAGTAGTGTCTCTATGGATGGAGATCTCTCACAGCCCTTATCTGCACATTCTGGGGACTGGACTTGGGGCGTTGTGCGTGCAAAGCAGATGCTCTACCCTTGAGCTACAGCCCTTCCTTTGGAGCCAAAAGTGGCTTCCTATCTATCATGTTTTGCAATGCAGGGACTTCACGGCAGACAACAGAAACATTTCCTCATGTTTTCTCTATCTGAAGTTTATGAATGTGGCAAGCCAGAAGGTCAATGCAACAGCAGCAGCACCCGAGTTTTTGGTACAGTGCTTATTTAAACTATGACACTGCAAATCTAGTTTAAAATCAGTTAAATCTCTTTGCTATTGTATATTCTAGTATCCAGCTGGCTCTCTGTCCCACACCCCATGACTAGGTAAGGCAGGAATAAAGGCAGAAGCAGGAATAAGGTTGCATATGTACAATATAATGGCTAGCTCTAAACCTGGTCTCTTACTATGATGCTCCTCTTTGCTGGGTCTGGTCTTCATCTTTTCTAGCCTCTATTAATGTTGACCTTGCTTTACTTTGTTAAGTGGACATCTTCAACTGATAGTGTCCACATTTGGATGATCCTATCTTGGCTTAAAGGGCCACACACGGAGTCCCTTTGTTTCCCTGTTTGTATGCCTGTGTAAGTGAATAAACTGGGGAGCCTTTCATAAACTATAGTTATCCATTTTGTCCAAACCAGGTAACTATGGCTTCAGATGAAGCCAGGATTTTAAGCCATGGTTTTAAGTTGACTTCATATCCTGGTTTGTTTCAAAGCCATTAACCACAGTTTCCCAGTTCAGAAAAATAGGGGAAACTATAGTAAGTGGAAGACTTATTGCTTTGCTTGCTGGTTTGTGTAAAGGGGTTGTGTGCGTGCCTAAAAGGTTCTTTTTTGTCTTGGTTTATTATGTCCAAAATACGTCTAAATGCAGACAGTGATTTAACTAGGACCTCATGTTAGTGTACAGCCAAAGGTAGGAACTTGAATCTACTTTTCCAGCTCTAAGTCTGGCTTCTTACACACTGGCTATCTTTCCTGAAAGTGACCTTCATTTTGACCTTATGTAAATATTTGCCTAGGGCAACCTGGGCCTTGGCAGGTTCAGAGACTGTGCCTTACACAACCCTACAATACTCAGTAGTCAAACCATGTATTGGAAGTGGGGCATTCCTATCTCTCATCTCGCCAATGTCAGGCACTTTGCACAATTTACAGAAATTACAGGTATTAATTCCACAAGCCGCCCACATACAAGCCTACTGACTACTGTTGCTAAAAATATGCTGCAAATCGCAATAAAAGTTGTCAAGGAGAAGCAGTAAGCAAAGGAGAGAGAGAGAGAGAGAGATGCCAAAACTAAAACGTAATATAATAATCTGTCTCTAATACAAAGATTAAAGCACACAGACATCCCCTGACACACCCACAGGGCCCAGAAGGCTGCTGAATCCAAGCTGTGGTTGGTTGGATGGATTACCAAAGAACAGCTGAAACTCACCCCAAGACAAAAGGCGACCAGAAACTTGTAATGCAACTCAAGTCCTTCTGAAACCTCTTTATACAATGAATGAGACTTAAGCAGAACACAACTCTTTGCTCTTAGGTGGCCATAAAGTTGTATTCATAGATTTTCTTCACCAAACTTCCGTCTGGATTCAAAAGAGTTTACCTGTCTGGAATACCTCCAGACTCACAGTAATGTTCGTGGAACAAGTTTTATGTGCCAGAATCCCAAAATAAGTGAAAAAGCTGCAACTTCTGCTGAACACACCTGCATACTGTAGCAATGAAAGTGTTTCTCATCACAATATGGGTGTGTGTGAAAGAAAACAGGGAAGCATAATGCATTGTGACTGACAAGCAATCTTGACTTAAAATACATTTTGGAAGCTATTAGGTTGATGCAAATATTCCACTTACCCAGGGTTAGTACTACTCCTGGTTTGTTGCCCTAACCCTGGTTCAGTGAAACCATCATTTAGATTGCTGAAACAGGCCCTTACCCTCCTTCCCAGTTGTGTGTGTGTGTGTGAAGACCCCAGTAGAGAACAAATCGTTGTAAGTTATTATGGCCACAGGGGGCCTATGTAAATACGGAAAACCAAAGCAAGCAAAGCTATATTGAAATGGGCAAAACTAGAGTGCTTCCTTCCTGTTCTTGAGAGCAAAATTCCTCACTTCCATAACACAAGTCCCTCTTCCCGTTCCTTGTAGCAACATTTTCCTATACTAATGGAAACTTCCTCTATATATGAACGCAAGGTACAGAGCTAGTAAGTGAAGCATATTGCAAGAGGCCCTCCCTTCTCAGGTTATGTGCAAAGGGTCACTTTGTCCTACTTGATGTAAATCAAAATGGTTTTACTGAAAACTGGCCTATTGATTTTGAAAGGGCCATTGTGATCATCTAGTATAAGCCTATTGGATTTTGCCCCACACTTGCTGCATCATGCCAATATATTTTCAGCTCTTGATTAAGAATAAGGCAGCTAAAAATCCAAAGCATGCACCATTAGCTTCAGTTTGCCTTTCCGGTTTATTTTTTGCTGCATCTGTTTTATACCCTTCCATTTATCTTCTCTGGAAAAAAAGAGCATTTATCAGAAATGCCTGATTATCTGAATCCATTGCATATCCACCATGCAGCCCTGTAACAACATCCTGAGAGCTCCTGTTTACCTAAACATCCGGCTCATGGCTGCTTTATATGGGCTCCAGGCAACCAGAACACCATTTGGTAGGCAGGCAAATTAGAAATTTAACAGACAGACAAATATACAGAGCATATTTCAAATGTGCAAAGGGCTTCACATACATATGCAATGTTGCTCCTATTCTGAGTATAACCACTGAAGAGACCTGATTAACAAGGTCCATTGATTTCAATGGCCCTATGAACCATACACTCCTGCCAACCTAGCAGTTTGAAAGCATGTCAAAGTGCAAGTAGATAAATAGGCACCGCTCTGGCGGTGTCAGGGATCTGCCATCGGAGCCGGAGGCGGAGGGAAGGCTCCAGAGGGATGCCGGAGAGGGTCCCAGTAGGGAGAGAGGCAGCCCATCTGCTGGGGAAGGAAATCAGCGTAGCACCAGTGGAGAAGGGGGGCAGAAGGGGGAATTGGCGAGGGGGCTCCAGGACTCCTCGCCGGAGACCAGCGGGGAGAGCACGGGTCCTCCGCTGCCCACACCCTCCCTGCGCAGAAGACTTCCTCGCAGGGAGAGTAGGAGGAGACTTGGCGTCAAAGAACTTCTTTGCTGGAAGAAGTTCAAGAAACGCCCACTGACGGATTCTGCCTGCGATTGAGACAGCCACGGTGAGAGGCTGTCCAGACAGAAAGGGTTCACCCAGGTAACCTAGCCAGGAGTGGCGACAACTTACGCATGAGCAACCCCTAGAACCATTACAGACAGGAAGGTAAACGGTGTTTCCGTGCGCTGCTCTGGTTCACCAGAAGCGGCTTAGTCATGCTGGCCACATGAGCCGGAAGCTGTACGCTGGTTCCCTCGGCCAATAAAGCGAGATGAGCACTGCAACCCCAGAGTCGGCCACAACTGGACCTAATGGTCAGGGGTCCCTTTACCTTTACCTTTACCTATGAACCATACAACGTGGTTGGACACAGCTTACAGCTTTTACAGCAGCCCTTTAATGAAAGGCAGGATTATTATCCCCACACATTGTTGAAGCTGATGGGGATTATTTATTTATTCATTCATTCATTCATTTTATCATTTATTCTGTTATCACCAGGTTGGGCATCGCTTTCCTTTTGGGTGAAGACAGAGGCAAAGTTGGTGTTGAGTAGTTTCGCTTTTCCTCTGTCACCCAATAGTATTTCTCTGTTTTCCCCACACAGAGGACCTACCACTTGCTTGTTCTTCCTCTTACTTTGGACATAGCTGAAGAAACATTTTTTTAAAATTAATTTTAACCTCTCTTGCAAACCTGAACTTTTTCTGAGCTTTAGCCAGCCTGATTTTCCCTCTGCAACTGTTGGCTACTGCAAGGTGTGTACGCAAAGAAATTCAGCACCGGGATCAATAACAAATCCCATTACAAAAACAATTGATTTAAGCTTTCATTATTGCAAACGCAGTAACAACTGCAACATACAATTTCCATAAACTAAGAAAAAATATCTGAACTATAAAATTATAACTGTATAATCTAATAATACCGAATTATTCGATTATAAAATCAGGCCACACATCAGCTGAACACATTTTGGCGGCAAGTCTTCCTTAGCAGCTGAAAAGTTCAATTATGGAGCAAACTTAGGAATCCTCCTTTGTTTCCAAAAGCTGCAGTATAGATCTTCCTCTCTTAAAATAGCCTCATTTCCCTCATTCATTCATATTTCCACAGTTCAAATGTATAGCCACCTATATCCATAGACAGTTGCCAATTCCTGTCCAAAACTGGAGAAAAATGAAATTGCGTTCAATTGCACCAAAGTGACTGCATCCTCACCCAGAAGGCTGCAAGGCTAAGCTTTTATCAAGACTGGCTCGCCACCTAAACAGCAGTTTCTCGCTTTGCACAGGAGACTTTAGCGGTAGAGCACTTCCTTTGCATGATACCTGAAGGAGCGTCTCCACCCCCATCATTCTGCCCGGACGCTGAGGTCCAGCGCCGAGGGCCTTCTGGCGGTTCCCTCCTTGCGAGAAGCAAAGCTACAGGGAACCAGGCAGAGGGCCTTCTCGGTAGTGGCGCCCGCCCTGTGGAACGCCCTTCCAGCAGATGTCAAAGCGATAAACAACTACCTGACATTCAGAAGACATCTTAAGGCAGCCCTGTTTAGGGAAGTTTTTAACGTGTGATATTTTACTGTATTTTTGGTTTTTATGGAAGCCGCCCAGAGTGGCTGGGGAGGCCCAGCCAGATGGGCGGGGTATAAATAATAAATTATTATTATTATTATTATTATTATTATGATAAAGACGCAAGTTCAACCACAGGAATCTCCAGCAAGGGTTGGGTTGGGCAACACTGACTCTGAGGAGCTGCTACCAGCTCCTGAAGATGGGACACTACTGAGCTGGAGGGACCAACTGTGTGACTGAGGATATTGTACTAGTTTCCTCTGTTTAGGTGCTGTGCGAGAGCTCTGTCCGAGACCTTGGAGAGCTACAGAGTCAAGTCTGCATTCCCCAACCTGCTTGCTCTCCAGATGTTCCCATCAGCACCAGCCAGCATAGCCAAAGGACAGAGGTGATGGGAAGCAATTATCTGGGATTTCAAGGCCTTTCTCGCACAGTCAGTTTAGAAAATTTAGAACAAGAGAACCTTAACAAATTAAAGAGGGAAATTAAGGAAAAGCTGAAGGGGTATAAGAAAATTAAGCTTTCATGGTTTGGAAGAATACAGTGGTACCTCGGGTTAAGTACTTAATTCGTTCTGGAGGTTCGTACTTCAACCTGAAACTGTTCTTAACCTGAAGCACCACTTTAGCTAACGGGGCCTCCCGCTGCCGCCGCGCCGCCGCCACACGATTTTTGTTCTCATCCTGAAGCAAAGTTCTTAACCTGAAGCACTATTTCTGGGTTAGCAGGGTCTGTAACCTGAAGCGTATGTAACCTGAAGCGTATGTAACCCAAGGTACCACTGTAGCGATAATTAAAATGAAAATTTTGTCTAGAATAATTTTCTTATTTAGAATGTTACCAATTAAGATAAACATAAGATAAAGGGTTGGCAAGGTATGATTTGTAATGGGAATAAGAAATATAGAATTAATAAAAGAAGATGGTATAAACCCCAGAAAACTGGTGGACTGGGTCTCCCCAACATAAAGTTATATTATATAGCAAATCAGTTAAGATATATCATAGACAGGATAACAGAAGAAGAGTTAGAATGGTTAGAGAGTGATACACAGGAAATGAAGGAGAAGTTAGTGAATATGTTTTTTTATCAAACCAAATAGGCAATGGTGGCAGAATACTGAAAATCCCTTATTAAGAAACATCACTGAGATATTGGCGAAATATAAAGGAAAATTGATAGCAGTAAATTTCCCACTAACTCCGGTGGTGATGATAGAAGACTTCCCAGTAAATTTTAAAAAGGAAATTTAAAAAGAAGCAAAAGAGAAGAAAATAAATGAATGGGTGGAGAAAATGAGAAGCAAAGAACAAATTAGAAAAGCTCCAACAGGAAGTAAAATAACTTGGTTTAACTTTATACAACTGGAACAATGGACAAAGAAGTGGTTAAGGGGAAACAAGAACTGCAAAGAATATACAAAATTTGAAAAAAGAAGATTATTAAAAGGGGAGATAAAGAAGAAAAGATAGTTATAAAAGGGGAAACCAGTGAAATTTATAAAACAGTAGAAATAGAGGATCAACAAGATCAATTAAAAGAGCTGTGGGAAAAGAAGACAACAGGGCAAATAATCAAAGCTGGGGGGAAATATGGGAGAAACACACTTTGAAAATGTTGTCTATAAGGGTAAAAGAAAATTACTATAAGTTAGTATGGAGATGGTCTTTAACACCAGTAAGATTAAATCAAATAAACAAGGAATATTCAGTGTAATGTTGGAGGGGAGGCCAGGAAACAGGTACTTATGTTCACATGTGGTGGGGGTGTAAATATGTACAATTTTTTTTGGCAAAGGGTGTTTAAGGAGATAACAGAAATCACTGGGTTAAAGCTGACCAAAAGTCCAGAGGTAGCATTGTTATTGATTTACGATGGGGTGGAAGGTTCTGAGGCTATGAAGGACTTGCTCACAAATTTATTGATAGCTAAGAAGTAGAAGGGGCAAGGTGAATATAAAATGGAAGAATGGTATAAAGAGGTGTGGGATATAGCCATTAATGATAAATTAACATGTGCTAATAAGGTAAGATGGGGACTATTCAGGAAAAATGATTTTGAGGAGATATGGAAGGTATTTGTATAATTTGTACTGTTAAAACGGAAAGGAGTTAAACCATTGCAAGAGATATTGAAATTTTGGGAGGTTGGGCAGTTATAATGTAATGGTCTCAGGGGCGGGGGACACCTTTTTATTTTTATTTGTTTATTATTATTACTTTGTTTTTAAAAAAGTAAAAAAAAAAAAGATTGGCATAATGGGCCCATAAAATAACAGCAACTCAGTCCCTTTTGTGTGTAAATGGAAGATTGCTGGGAAAAGGTGGCTTCTCCCAGATTTCATCCACCTTTTATCGATAGCAGTGTCATTAACATGTCCAATTAACAGCATTGGCATCCTGCAGTGACGATACCAGCCTTCTAGGAGTTCTGCTATGTACAGAAGCTGAGAATAGCATTGATCCAACACATCAGTAACCTAGCAGCATCTGATTCTTGGAGGAGCTAGAACTGAAAAACTTTTGTTATTGGAAGTAAGCTGAGAAGCAATAAGTCTCACTGTAATTAGAACATCGTCTGTAATGAGAAAATACAGCTCTTCCTGCTCCAGCTCCAAAGGATGTGATGATCTGCAATACAGGGAGGAGGAGGAGATGGTGGAAATAAATCCTTCACTGCGATCGAAGTCCAGTTGACCAGCCTCTTTAATGCAAGGCGGATTAAGATCCTTAATATTTTGCATTGATTTTAGCACTCTGGACAAAGATGATCCCACAAGAGGTAGTAATGGCCAAACAACTTCCATGGCTTTAAAAGAGGTTTAGACAAATTCATGCTAGATAAAGCTATCAGTGGCAACTAGCCATCTATGTTCTGCCTCCTCTGTTTGAGGCCAGTTCCTGGGAATCACAACTTGCACTCAGGTCCTGCTCGCAGGCTTGCCATAGGCATCCAGTTGGCCAATGTAAGAACAGGATGAGGAGCTAGGGGCCCTTTGGCGTGAACCTTCAGGGCCATTATGATTCCTAAAGGTATTAGTATGTGTACAGGTGGAATCTGGGCAATATTTCTACTGCTTCGTTCTCAGTGTAGGGAACAATGGGAACATGAACACGTTATCATATCAACCTGGGAAAGGCAGAGTCTTGCTTTTTCAAGTAAGCATGTTTCTTCACTGGTAGGCTATGGAAGTATCTGATCAGGCTTAAGCAAAGAGGGTTGTTTGGCAGAGCCTCAAGCACAGTGGTTAACAGGAATGAGCTGAAAATGCCCCGTTCGAAGCTCAGTTCAACCATGAACACATTGGGCACCCTTAGGTCACAATCTGTCAGTTTCAGTCCTCACATCTCAAACATACGGATTATAATACCAGCCTACCTTACAATGCTGCTGTAAGAATGGCCAAAGCACATAGTACATGCATTTTTAGCTAATCTGCAAAGTGAGAAGAAATGGTTCATTTACCAGCAGGTGATCACTGTTAAAAATATTGGAATGCTTCATAAGTATCCAAAGACTCCTATGTGCTCCTATGCTCAGGGAAACTCAGCACCGCAGTGCTGAGGGTTTTGTACTTCTTATACTAATTGTTGGGTACAATCTACCTGTAGGGTTTCTCTTCCAAGCCCTTTTCCTAACGTTAAGACTGTTTATATTGAGGCCCCAAACAGAAGGCTTGGTTTTGTTCTCAATGATCAGTATGATTTGGAGCAGTTCAGATGAAGACCTACTACTGCAAGCTGTAAAGGCAATAAGTGTCTATGCCAGGGATAGGGAACCTCTAGATTTTGTTGACTCCAATCAGCCTCAGCCTCAGCCCGCAACAGCATTAGTCAAGGACGATGGGAACTGTATTTCAACAACATGCAGAGGGCCACAGGTTGCCTGTCTCAGGTTTACACTGTGATTCCCAAGGGCCTCTTCACACATGACATTTTTTAGTATAAACTGAAAGGCATATACTAAGAAAATGTAATGTGTGAATGTGCCAAATGTAGTTTTTGGAAACAAATGTATTAAAAGAGGAAAACCATCAAGAACATGGTTAGCTGTAGGTGTATATGTGGTAGCACACCCACATTTGCTGCTACATTAAGTTAACATGTGGAATATTCACAAATTAAGACTAAAAACCAAAGAGCAAGCCTGGGTCTAGTAGTTCCCATTAGTCATGTGATTTCCTGAAAAGAATATTCAGATGAGAGGCATATTCCTGAGCAGCATTTAAGAATCACACTGAAGGTTAAACTCTTGTTCATGGTGCAGAAAGCAGCCTTAATTTACATGCCTAATTTCTGGAGATTTTCCGCTCCTAAATTTAAATTGCAGCCCACTTTTGCTGAGGACATGGCCCTGGCTGATTCATCCCAGCGGACTTGTTTCTGTATGCTTTCTGTAGAAGAAATGAACTGATCCAGCATCAATTGTCAGTCTCTCTGTTTTGCAGTCCTAGCACAAGCACACCATCCTAGCAGCCCTAGCACAAGCATTGTGGAGGGAACGCAAGCAATTCCAGAATAGAGCAGCAAGGAAATGGCAGAGCAGTACTTGGATAAAAGGGCCCACATCCAGTGACAAATATGTGCAGGGGCCTTGGCTCAGTGGTAAGCACATGATTTGGGTATGCAAAGTGACAGCTTCCATGGGATTAGTTAGCGGGTGATGGGAAGACCTCTGCCCAAGGCCCTGGGGAACCTGCTGTCTGCTAGAGTTCTAAGGCTTCCAATGTCTCATGAATGAAACTCATTGAAATCAATGAAACAAGCTTGGCTAATCTTAATGAACTTGCCTTCCCTTCGATTTCATCATAACTCAAGAGTGACCAAGGGCCGGTTCATATATACATGGGCATGCGGGTTTTTCTCTCTGCACTTGTTGGGCCCAATTCACAGATGCATGTACATCATCAAGTGATGGCTTGCATGTCAGAATGGACCATGGGAGAGACCGCTTCTGTATCTCCTTGCATCATCTAAAACACAAGCGCTTTTTCCTGGCATCACCTATGCACTTGTCCAGGGTAGGAAACGCAAGTGATCTGCGTGCGTCGAGGAACCAGACCTGAATGAGCGGCGGCAGGAGGTGTCAAGTGATTGTGATGTCGGAGGAGGAGATAAGGAATCTTCTGTCTGTGGTGATGCCCGATTCACATATGCAAGAACCCACTGTCACGGCACATGTGATCTGGGCTCAACTTTCTCTGGATTGGGGTCAAAGTCAGGGCCCACCCAAGACATTTTGCAACCTAAGGAGAGGGATAACATGAAGTCCTCCTCAATTCCACCTACAGAAGCCACCTGGACTGGGCACTGACTCTTGCTTTAACATGGGTGATGAGGAGATAACTTCACGATACCTTACGATACTGTAATATAGCTTAGGGGCCCCAGGGAAGGGGGTCCCTAACACCTCAAGATTTTGCCGCCACATGCAGCTCACCAGCATCTGCATTATAAGGCAGTTACCTCATGCTGTTCAATGGTAGGGCCGGCCGTGCCACATCCAGTGCATAATGCTGGAATTCTTGGGGTGAGAAGGGTAGGGAGAGCCAGAATGTTTCTCTCTCTCTCTCACACACACACACACACACACAAAAGCCCCTCTCCCTAATTCAGCCAAATCATGTCCTTCTCTATAGCTTTCTCAAAATAATGGCTATGAAGCTGACAGAAAGGGGAAGGCGCTGTAATTCAAACTGAGAGCCACCACCAAGGGTATCCAAAAGCCAGCGTGGCATAAAAGTTAAGAGAGTCAGACTAGGACAGGGGAGACCTGGGTTCAAATCGCCTCTCAGCCATGAAGCTCACTGAGTGACCTTGGGCCACTTTCGGTCTCTCTCTCTCTCTCTCTCTCTCTCTCAGCCTAACCTTACTTTGCAAAATGGGAGGAAATGGGGAGAGGGAGATTAAAGTGTGTCACTCTGAGCTGTTGGGAGAAAGGGAGGAGTGAAAGCGAAATACGCAGTAATTTTAAAAACGCCGATCTAAAATAACCGGCTCCCATCCCTGCCCATTCAAAACAGCCTTGCAGTCTTTTCCATTCACATGCAACTTTCTTTCCTAGAGTAGACCGCTCCCACCCGATGGTCCAGCAGAGGGCGCTTTAGGGAGGTATTTAAAGAGAAACCTTTCTCTTTTCTTTTTTTTTTAACACGCCAGGCTGTTCTAGTTGCTGCAGACTATGCCCCCCCGCGCCGCCCCCCCCCAGTACAATTTTTAATCATATAAATGCCACTCTCGACTGGCGGACTTTTCCAGCAACAGCAGCTTCCCCCCCGCCAGCCTCCCCTTTTATGGAGACAAGCGAGCTGAATACTTTATTATTAATTTTTCTCTGCTTTCTTTTTCTTTCCCCCCAGTGGTTACCTTTTGACCTGAAAGGTTCGCCATCTGGAATTTGGGTGTGTGTGCGCGCAATCATACAGTTTTTTTTGCTTTCCGCAGAAATCTATCCATGTGCGCATAAATATATATATATATCCCGCGAACGCAACAATAAATACATTAATTCATTAGCAGCAACCCAAAACGCACGGAGACGTCGCACTATTCCAGACTCCCACCCTTTTATTTTTTTTGCCACCTCGGATGCCATCAAGCCTTCAAGATCGGCAACTTTGCAACATCGAGGAAACCGGCTGTTAGGGGTGCGGAGGAAACCCGGCTCTCCCAACTTACGCCGGTTTCCCGTAAGTTTTATCGCCCTCTTTCCGCGTACAAATAAATAAAAATAAAAAGTACTGCTTCACGCACTAAACAGAGAGAGACGGGGGAGACTCGCCGGGGCTTTGCAGCGAAACCCAGCTCTTTGCTAATGAACAGGATCGGGCGAGGCCATTATTGAATATAGATAATAGTAATAATAATAATATAAGCAAACTGGATCCCTTTTGCCCCCCCCCCATGTATGTCACGCTTTTTAATCAATGCCAACCCCCAAGGCGAAGGGAAAGGGCTGAATTATAAAAGCGCAAGGTGATTCAGATTAAGCCGGACTGATTTATTTATTACACTTTTTGGTGGGGGGGGGGGCAAAATAAAAACCCAAAGAGGAAAAAAAACCTTCCTCTGTTTCGATTCCAATGAAAGCGCCTGGCAAGCCAACTTCATGCACTTCTCCGTAACCTCAGTCCCACCCATTCACCCCGGCTTGTTTTAGCTTGAAACTCAAAGAACTACCCAGCCGTCTTTGGGGGAAGAAAATAGATTGTGGTTGTTGTTGTTGTTTTAAAAAAAGCCTCTCCCGACACACGGGCAAATCCACCGATACGTAATTTCGATAATATACCTGTCTGGATCCTTTTCCCGTTTCGTTCTGCTTTTGCAAAAACTATGCAAGCACGGTGCGTCCCTGGCAAAGCCTTGCACAACAGCAGAAAAGCACACACAGAAACCCATACACACCGCGGCACCTTTAGGGTATTTTTATATATATAAAAAGACTTCAAGATGAAGAGTTCGGAAATCAAAGTACCTTTCTGTTTGAGGGTGGGCACGCATTATATTATATATTATACTATATATATATATAAATTCTACACACCACCGGCGACTCCACGGCAAAGCCTTGTCAGTTGCATTGTTCCAAGCCGGCACTGAAATAAGACTTTTTTTGCAAAGCACGACCGGCTGGGGAAAGGGGGCATTTTGCATTTGCAGTCCCCTCGGCCATCGGAGGAAGAGAAATACCGAAGAGACCATCGCAAAAGGGGGCGGGGAGAAGGGACAGCAAGCAGCGCTTTAAAAACCCCAGGCAATTCGGTCTTAATAGTAATATGCGTACATACAGATAGAGATATATACAGTATATACTTCACGCGCACCACACAAAGGGGAGCTATGTGACATCTCTCCTTTCCAGGCAATTGCACTCCTATATAATAATTACTGGTGCCAAATCGGTGGTCATCATTTTTGTTTCTCTCCCCCCTTCTTTTAGCTTGATTTCCCCTTTTTCTTTTTTCTTTCAACAACCCCCACCCCCCACCTAGGAGCCTGGGTCTGAGAGAGAGATGTCTAAGCAGGAAGAGGAATAAAAAGACCCCAGAAGTCTGCCCTTACCTTCGTACATCGGGGCCATCGGTGCAAGGATGTCTGTTATTCATGGCAACGAAAGATAAATGAAGCAGGATTTCAGCCCCCACCCCCCTTTAAACTCAATAGAAATCTGCCATCTTGAGCCTGTGTCTCTCCGAGAAGCCGAAGCGGCCAGCAGCCTCCTGCATATCTGCCGCTTCCAATCCGTCGAGGGGGGCGGAAGACCCACCGAGCCCCCCCATAAAAAAAACAACCAGGAAAACAGAAACGCCGCACCGGCAGCAAGCCGAAAACAGAAGATGTGGGGTTAGGTGGGGGGTGTGGGGGGGCTGGAAAGGGAAGGGAAGGGAGAAATGGGGTGGGTGGGGGGGCTCGATGCACAGTGAACAGGTCAAGGGGGAGGGGGAGGGGGCGGCTGGAGGTTCCCCCCCCTGGACTTGGGGATTATTTTTTTTCAGGGGGGTGGGGAGGGGGGACTCGAGGGATCCCCCTAAGCTCTCAGCTCAACATGTCTGTCCGCCTGCCGGTGGTGGGGCGTGTGTGGGGAAGGGGGGGTTCTGCAAAAGTTGCATTAGAGAGGAGAGGGAGAGGGAGACTGAGAGAGCCGGAGACAGAGAGGGAGGGAGGGAGGGAGGGAGGGAAGGGGGAGGAGAGGCGAGCGAGCAACAGCACAGGGAGTTTGCACAATAATCAAGTGCCGATGGCACGGATCGCAGTTTCCCAGAAGGAGGGAGAGAGAGAGAGAGAGGCATGGAGGGGGGGAAAGGGAAAAAAAAAAACACCCTCTGCTGAGATTATGTGGGATCTTGTTTAACAACACATTTCAATCAGGAGGAGGAGGAGTGGCGAGGGGGGAGCGGGAGGGAGAGAGAGGAAAAGAGAATACAGTGCAAGTTGGAGAAGCGGGCTCTCGCCTCTCCTTAAGTTCAGGATGCCTGGCAGAGATGCAATGGCAGGTGTGGCGTTTCCAGTCGGAAGGCAAGCTGCCCGGGGCAGAGACCTCCTTGTGCGCATTTTGCAAAGCGCCAGGCACACCGTAGAATTTCAACGTGGTTCTCATGGGCTGTGGATCTGGCAGCAGCCGCAGCAGCATTTATTTATTCATTTGAAATATTTATATGGCGCCTGGCCGCCTCTTGTGTTTCAGAGCGGTTTACAAGGCGTGGAGACAATACAATAGGTTGCTGTGGTGTTGTTGTTGTTTGCAACACAGGGTGATTGTGTTTGCCCCTGCCTCTTTCGTTTTCAAATAAGTGTCTTTTTGCATTTTACAGCCTTGTTTTACTGTCAGAACAAGTTAGGTTGTTGTTTCTTGGCTATTTCAAAAATGCGGTTTGCTGTAAACAATATCTTTATGGGATGCATTTTTGAGATAAACATACACTGTTGCTTCCGTGGCTCTTTTTCCTTCCCCCTTTGAAAGGAGCCGCATCAAAAGAGTGTTTATGTATTGAGAACGACAGGCAGGGAGCCCCCTCCTGTGTTCGTTTTAAGTGATCCATCCTTTTCGCTCCGTTTCTGCCCTGGCACTGCCAACTCTCTTCTTGTAAGTTGTCTTCAGGGCATTCTCCTGGGGCTGTTGGCAAAAGGCCTTCTGTTCCTCTTGCTCTCTAAAGAACTTTGATATTATAGAGGTCTCCCAAATACAGTGCAACTACTTTTTTCACACAAACTGGCCCCAGATTGACCTCAGGCAAGGCTTTGTTGGGTGATCCTACAAGCATAAAAATCACTCTATCAAATCAGACCCTATTTGCATAGCAATATGCCACTGACTGATATATATATATATATATATATATATATATATATATATATATATTCATTGTGTACCCTTTTACGTGAGTAAATCAAAGAAGCTATCTATTAACTCCACCTGACACATACTGCTCCTGCTCCTGCTGCTGTTGTTGTTATGAAATACAATTAAATAAGATTTAATCAGTTAATCATATGAATTTTGGTCAATTTATCCGTCAATTAAATTTGGGTAAAAACAATATTTCAGAAGCAAGAACCATGCTTTCTTAGTGTTTAGAAGATGCATGCTTTTCCTATTGTTGTGGGAGAACTGAGTATTCATCTAAGATGGTAACTGCCGCCTGAGAGGGTTTTTTTTATAAGCATGTGCATTAAAAATAAAATTAAAAAATCTACTGCCTGATTAATTGGAGGCAACATTTTGAGGGAAAGGTGTTTTAAAATTTATTTTGCCCATTCCATGTGAACCCAGCACTGCTCCAGGACCATGCAGTTTTACCCAGTCAGGTAGGGGGCATATAAATTTTATGTTTTAATTTACTTACTTACTTGTATATTTATTTATTTGCCACCCATCTAACTGGGTTGCCCCAGCCACTCTGAGAGGCTTCCAACAAATTAAAACATCAAACGCAGTACAACATCCAACATTAAAACCTTCCCTAAACAGGGCTACTTTCAGATGTGTTTTTATGTTGTAAACATCCCTGATTTCTTTGGATGAAGGTAGGGATGCTGTATTTCAAAAAAGTGAAAATCGGGACACAAAAGTTGTGTTTGGGGGGCCAAACTTGATGAGCTATTGCCAAATCTAAAGAAAAAGAAGTTTTTGAGCTATTTTTAAAGGAATTTGCCAAAATCTACACTTCCAACATGGTTTACCATACCATGGGAAATTCTGGACATATGGCAGCCCTAGATGATGGGTGCTATATAAATTTAATTAATAATAATAATAAATTTCTCCTCATCATTGACATCACAAGAGCCACCCAGAAGATGTCCATGATACCAAAGCAACTACATTTGGGATAACTATCCAAACTGCATTGGACCTTACCTGCTGTGGAAATAAATCGCATTTCCCCCAAAACAGTATTGCCATAAGAGAGTTGAGGAAATGCAGCATCCCTGAATAGGGAAGCACTTTCTGGAGGAAACATGTTCTGCAATGCAGATATGTTACTGATCATTATCTGGAGCAGGGGCCCATTAACACTTTGCATTTTCTCAGGCCTCTGGAACATGGTATCTGCCATGCCCCTTCTCTTCAAAGGAACTGCAGAAGGTCTGGCTGCTGCTCTGTTCAGCTGGCTGAATTCAACCTGCCTAATACAAGGTGATAAAAGGGGAGCTGGAACCCTGAGGCCTTTATAGTCCTTTTCTTAACAATTTATTAATTGACAACCTATCTGCTCCGTCCCTCAAGAGGCACTTGGAGTGATGTGCAACAATATTTTTGAAGTAGCCAAAATGCAATATAAAAAAAAACACAAAGAAAGCAATTATAAAACATATTGAAATATTGGCCAAGGGCAGTGGGGGAGAGGAATTATTGTTTCATGCACGAGTCCTAAATGGAAGCTGCATGTCTCTCTGATCACCGTGACCTGCTCTATGACTACATACTGAGATCATCATGATTTCCTGACTTCCACTTCCAAGCATTTTATTAATCCCATAACTCTCTGCTTCGCTAATAACGGGCAGTCAATTGTTCACCCAGGTAGCCAATATTTTATATTTAGCTCTTACTTCAGACACCTTCTGGTTCTTACAACCTATCTAGAGCAACATCAATTTATTTTTTTAATATAAAAAATTATATACCGTCCTTCGTCAAAAGACCACAGGGCGGTTTACAACATTGAACATAATACACCTATGTATCAGTGATCTGTATAACATGAAAAATTAAAAGCAGTTGTATAAAAACAATTTATAAGAATAAGCAATACAGGGTGATAGATAATACATAGCAGTGCATAATACATGAACATAATCAATGCTAAGCAGCAGTGATACAGCATCTGAAATCATGGAGAGGTGCTGCCAGTCAGTGTAGACAACACTGAGTGAGATGGACCAGTAGTCTTAAGGCAGCTTCCTGAGTTCCTGAATAATACATATTTAACATCTGGAAAAATAAGGGAGAAGCTATCCATACTATCACAATGAGAATTAATGTGTCCTGGAATGTCGTTGGGAACAGCAAGAACCAAACGGAAGCACTCTTCGGTTTGCTATTTCTGTGGCGTGATATCAGCGAGTGTCTCCTTATTACTATTGTAGTACTAGTCCATAAGGGTTTTAAGTCACTGAAAAGGTGACACAAAAATAATCACTTCACCAAGCGGTATAGTAGAAGGGGGATGGAACTGGGAGAACAGCTCTGGAAGGTGTTTTTTCCCGGATTGGGATGGTATCATCTGCCAAAATGCCAGGATAATTGACCAACTCTCCTTTTTCTGACCAATGAATAAAGTTATAACAAGGCTTTCAAGTTTCACCATTGTCTGTGGCACATAAGCCAGAGTATATGGAAGGTTATTGAGCAGAGTCTGGATACTTCTCTCCTTTTCTTAGATGGGGTCTCAGCTTCATGCTAGCAGCTTAAATTGTAACATTTCATAACAAGATCGTTTGCATTTCCAAAAGGGATCCAGGTCTCACTAGCCAAAGTTCAGCACAGTCATACGTTGGATCCCAAATGCCCTGGAAGTTGGACGTTTTGGATCCCGAACGCAACAAACCCGGAAGTGATTGTTCCAGTTTGCGAATGTTCTTTTGGAACCCAAACATCTGACGGGTATTCCGATTGGCTGCAGGAGCTTCCTGCAGCCAATCGGTAGCCGCAATTTGGTTTTCGAACGTTATGGAAGTCAAACAGACTTCCGGAATGGATTCTGTTGGACCTCCAAGGTATGACTGTATACATTACTAACAATTACACCACCCCTTGCCAGTGAATCGTAATAAATGCTATACAGTACTATATTATGCACTGCAGCTCTTTGTGGGAGTATGCATGTGTGTGTTGTGTGTGTGTATACAGTGAGGGGGGAAAGTATTTGATCCCCTGCTAAATTTGCCCATTTGCCTTCTGACGAAGAAATGATCAGTCCATAATGTTAATGGTAGGTTTATTGTAGCTGCGAGAGACAAAATAACAACAGGAAACCCCCCAGAAACCCAGAAGACAAAAGTCAGAGATTGATGTGCATATACAGTGGTACCTCGGGTTAAGTATTTAATTCATTCTGGAGGTCCGTTCTTAACCTGAAACTGTTCTTAACCTGAAGCATCACTTTAGCTAATGTGGCCTCCTGCTGCTGCCGGAGCACAATTTCTGTTCTCATCCTGAAGCAAAATTCTTAACCCAAGGTACTATTTCAGGCTTAGCAGAGTCTGTAACCTGAAGCGTATGTAACCCAAGGTACCACTGTATAGCATATATTGCTGTTATTATTTCTGGGAAGCCTGCTTGGGCCAGGATTCCTCATCCTGTGTTGTTAGCTGGTTAAAGATTCATCTGCACGTGGGACAAAGGATGCTGCCTTATAATGAATCAGGCCATTGGCCCATCTAGCTCAGTATTGCCTACACTGACTGGCAGCATTCCTCCAGGGTTTCAGGCAGGGGACACCCCCCCCCTTCCTACCTGGAAATGTGGGGGACTGAACCTGGGATCTTCTGCATGCAAAGCAGATGTTCTAACACTGAGCTGCAGTCCTTCCTCAATGTGTGACGTGTGCACTTCACATGCTTGACTGAAAAGAGAGGAGATAGGTGTGCCTCTAGTTCCTTACTTGATGTGCTTGCTGGAAACGCCAGTGCTTAATGCCAGTCTTTTCCAGCAGCAACTGCAGCTTGTGGAGATGCCCTCAGGTAGGCACAGGAAAGAAAGCGAACAAAGGAAATGCAGCAAGGAAATAAAGAAAAAGGAACACATTATTAAGGAATTAACTGGGGCAGGAGGGTGTCAGTGTGGACACAGCGCAAGATGGAACAATTTGTCCACTGCTTCATTAAGATGAGCATAAAGTGGCCATTGTGTAAACACACACACACACACACACACACAACACACTTTAAATCCCAAGCAATAAAAACCTCTAAAACCTGTTTGCAAACACATGAGATCTTTCCTATTAAATATACACAATCTTTTTATTTAAATAATCCCTGCAGTTAGAGTCTGGATCATTTAATGAAATTGGAGTTATTACACAAGTGTCAAGGGAGCCTATTTTATTTGCATCAGAGAGTCTCATATTTTTAAACAATGATTCATCTGCCATTTCAGTTTCTGTCTTCATAACGCAATCGGCACACAAAATAGTTACTGTTGTACTGAATGCATTGATTGTGATTTTTCCAGGCAGAGAGGGACGACTGCTGTGCATTTGGCTTGCGAGTGCCAGCATAGCCAGCTGTTGTGGACTGATAGCCAGCACAAACCCTCTACAAATGGGATAAATAAATAGCAAGGAACAAGGGGACTGGTTACTGCAGCCTAAATGCCTTCCATGGAGTACAGAAACAGCCCAGGGTATCCACGCGAGTTCAGATATGGATTTGGGAGGAAGGAAGCAGAAGAACTGGTTGGCAGAACTGGTTGGGTTTATCCATCCCAACCAGATCAGTTCAGCTGTGTTGGAAACGCAATAGCAAGGACCATTCAGTTAATATCCTAATGGTTAATTTGTTAATGGTTAGTCAGCCAACCGAGGATGGCGTTGCCTGGTCAGACTGACATGAACCTTGCTGAGGTAACACAAGTTCTGGTTGGCTTTGTGTTTCTGAGGGAGTGTTTCCCCATGAGCAGTTGTTGAATATCTAACTTGTGATATAACTTGTGAGAAACTTGTGAGAAAACCTCTCTTTTTATTTCTCCTCATATCATGTACTGTTTCTGTTCAGTTTATCAAGTTAAGTATTATCAGTTTCTTTTCTCTCTGGACTCCATCTGCATTATTCAAGTCACTCTGCTAACAAGCTGATCCCTCTCACCAGGAGAAAAAAAAATGGGACCACCATTGCTTAGGCATCCACAGGGCAGGGAAAGGGAGAAATGAAGTATAATTCCCAGATTCCCAGCTCCATTTTAAAATACAAAGTGAAAGTTTTTTTTCTAGTATTTGTAGAAGAACCCAATATGCGAGGCAAAAAAAGAAAAAAGTGCAGGCACTATTATCCTTTGCTTTGTAAGAAGCTAGCCTTCTCCCACCCGTCAGTGTTTTTAGCCAATGAATGAAGCCATGGCAGTGATTGGCGTTTAAGAAAGAGGATCTAGTAGTCAATAAGGTACAGAAAGTTAGGGTGAAACACCCATGATCTTGCTTAAGGGTTTGTTTTTAAGCTTTTTCTGCCAGACTTTTCTGGTGGAGAAGTGATCGCTGCCTCAAAGGAAACAGTTCAGATATCAAGGTGTTCTCTGATGCTAGTTAAGAATGCTTGTTTATTTTTTGGAAGTATTTACGTAGCTCTGGGAAAATTCCTGCTGCTGCCCACACACCATAGGTCTTCCTGCACCTTTGAAGGTGATTTTCTGTAATACTCAAATATTCTCTTTTTTTATTTTAAAGAAAAACACTTAGCTTAGTGGAAAAGCTTTAACAGATGTGTCTGATGAGCAGTATGGAAATTGTGATAGTGGTCTACCAGAATACACAATCCTCATAGACAGCCACAACCTGAATATTGTATCATCCACCCCTCCTCTTTCCTGATACCACTACAGCATTGCTTAGTCCTTCTCTCTGTACATTTTATTTATTTTTCTATTTAACCCTGTCTATCTGACTGGGTTGCCCCAGCCACTCTGGGCAGCTTCCAGCATAATATAAAAACACAACTGAACTTCAAGCATTAAAAACTTTTGTGTGCTTATATAAATCCTATAAGCTCTCCAGGTAAACAAGCATGGAAACTGCAAAGCTGCATATACCTGAAGACACAAGAATATTGACCATTTTCTCCCACGAGCTTCAACATCTGCAGCGGACAATATGCATTAAAAATGAAAGAACTGTGACATAACATATTATAATCCAGATGACATAAGTGGTTATAGGTACCAGGTATGGGCGATTCTTCTTGAGTATATTGTATTGAGTGTGACGTATTATATTTCTATTTAAATTACAGTAATTATTTAAAAATTTGCATCTATACATAGCAACTTGCATATGAACATTTTATGCAAATGTGTATTCTCTGTTGTCTTCTTGGTGATGCATTTCCGATTTTTAGGTGATGCAAGTAAGTGCATCTACTTGCATCTAATCTACTTTCCCCCTTCATGGTAATGCTTCACAGCTGTAGATTTAACACTACCACTAGTGTCCCATGGGCCCAATAATATTCCTGCGGGTTTATTTTTTCTGCTTGATTTAATGCTGTACTTTGCCAGCAGATGGGAACTCCAAAGTGATCTTATCCTGCTAAATTGGCATAATTTGTGGATAGGATTGTTCTATTAGGACAAACTTTTATATACACTTACTTAGGGAATAAGCCCTATAGAACTCAGTGGGACAAAATAAACAAGCACAGTATTATGGACTGTTGTTCCTTAACAACAGCAACTACTACTACTACTACTACTACTACTACTACTACTACTACTAATTATAATAATAATGAGGAGGAGGTCTTTCAGAGAAGGCTAAAGTAATTTGCCTGTCCCTTAATTTAGCAGTTACTTCATTTAACAGTATTGAGGTTTTGAGTTCTTCACACACATGCACTTTCTAGTACAAGCAAACTTGGAAATGTGAAAAAAATGGAAAGCTTATCAGATTATGGAATTCAAACTGTGGTCAAATCATTCAAACATTAAGGGCCAAAATTTAATTGAAAGTAATTATAGACTTGTCTGAAGTATAATTATAGAGTATTTTTTTCCCTTGACATTTCCACTGAGGAAATGAAAAAATAAAATGATGTCAGAACTGTGCAATTTTAATCGTGCGATTCCAATCTGCCTTCAAACAATAACAGGGGCCAAGTGTCAGAGGAGGAAGAAAGTATGGGGAATTCTTTGAAGATAATTTCATAAGAGAAGATGGTATAAAGGAGTTTGTTCTATATCCAAGAACAAAGGGAGTGATTTACATTTTTCAGAGCTTAGCAAAAAGGTCCTCGTAAATAAAACAGGACGAATGGGTGGGCTAACTCTTACAGCCTTTCTGATCAGTCAGTTTTTGCACAAGGATGTACATTTGTTACTGATTTGCACTCACATGGTCCAATGCATTTGCTTGTTCATTTAAAGCCATAGCCATTCCACTTGTAAGCAAATGCATACCCTCCAATATTTCTCCACTGAAAATAGGGACAGCCTATTCAATAATAATAATAATAATAATGATGATGATGATGATGATAATAGCCCACTCATCTGACTGGGTTGCCCCAGCCAGTTTGGGAAGTTTCCAACATACATAAAAACATAATAAAACATTAAACATTAAAAAAACTTCCCTATGCAGGGCTACCTTCAGATGTCTTCTAAAGTTTGTATAGTTACTTATCTCCTTGACTTGGAGGACTCCATAACCCTCCAACATTTCACCAATGAAAATAGGGACAAGCTACCATACCCTCCAACATTTCTTACATGAAAATAGGGACGTCCTAAGGGAAAACAGGGCATTCCGGGATCAAATCAGAAATGCGGATGGCTTCTGTAAATCTGGGACTGTCCATGGAAAATAGGGATACTTGGAGCGTCTGCAAATGACTCCACAATCTACTTCTTCAGTATCTTAAAGATGTCCAGCAGAGAGATGGAGCTTATTTTTCACAGACTGTTCTTTAAAGTCGTTCTCAAGAAAAACACAACAAAAAGGCATCAGCATTAAAAGATCATTGGCACGGCTGCTTAAAACAGGACTAACAAACACATTGTTCAAAGGCTTTGCCAATAAGAGAGAAATGACCTCGGCATATGGCAGAAGTTCATCATAAAGGGGTCAAGGTAGGGCTGTCTTGAGAAAGAGCCCCAGCACATCACTGGGGCTACGAAAAAAGCCCTCTCCCTAGTCCCAGCTGAACAGACCATTGGGATCAATATTTTTTTAAAAATAGGCAGGTTCATATGGTGGAAGGTAATATTTCAATTATATCACTTTTCCACACCATGAAGGCCTTTAATGGTCATTATCAGCTCTTTGAATTAAGAACCTAAGAAGACCTTTGTCGGATGGGACCAAAGGCCCTCCTAGTCAGCATTCTGTTCTCACAGTGGCCAAGGCCTTGTCATGAACTGGCAGGACGACAGGGAGGAGGAAGAGAAAGAAGAGAAGCCCGGTTAGGGGTGTAGCCGGGACTGGGGCACACTGGGGCAAGCAGGGGATGGGGAAGGGATGGAGGTCAGTGCACAGGAATCAGAGCAGCAGGACCAGAGCCAGAGGGGGCCCTGTCCCCACAAACATGGCGGACTATGAGGCATAGGGAGCAGCGTGAGGGACGCTTTAGGAGGCAAAGGCAGGCAAGGGCCCACAGCCCAGCTCCCTAGCTGGCCGGGTGGGGCTCCCAACTCTAGGAGGAGGTGTGTGATTCCTCAGCTGGAGTAGGCTCAGTACAGGTAAGGGTCACGTGTCATCAAGCCCAGATGCTTCAATCAGCATGCAAAGTTCAAAAGGGAAGCAGAGCGGAGGTGCTATGTCTCTTCAACTGGCCTCTACAGGACTGTGCTTTGGGTTTGACCCTGGACTGCATTTCCTGACCTTTGAACTTTGCTTGTGTGGTTTGACCCCTGGACTTTGGACTTGACATACTGACTTGCTGCCAGGTAGGCCAGGGGTTCAAGACAGGCATCTAGGAAGCAGGACTTGAGTGCAATAGCCTTCTCCTCACTTGAGATTGCAAGTGACTGGTATCCAGAGGCATGCCACCTCTGGTAAGGTAAAGGTAAAGGGACCCCTGACCATTAGGTCTAGTTGTGACCGACTCTGCAGTTGCGGCGCTCATCTCGCTTTATTGGCCAAGGGAGCCGGCATACAGCGTCTGCGTCATGTGGCCAGCATGACTAAGCCGCTTCTGGTGAACCAGAGCAGTGCACAGAAACGCCGTTTACCTTCCCGCGGAGCAGTACCTATTTATCTACTTGCACTTGGATGTGCTTTCAAACTGCTAGGTTGGCAGGAGCAGGGACCGAGCAACAGGAGCTCACCCCGTCGCAGGGATTCAAACCGCCGACCTTCTGATTGGCAAGTCCTAGGCTCTGTGGTTTAACCCACAGCGCCACCCGCGTCCCTTCCACCTCTGGTACCGGAGGTAAAATATAGCAGTCTTGGCTAGCCATAGATAGTCTTATCCTCCATGAATTTTTTTTCTAATCCTCTTTTGTGGCCACCACTATATCTTGTGGTGGCAAATTCAGTGTCTGCCATGGAACTATGGCTGCAAGCAGTGGTAAACTAAAGAGTTTTGCCCTGTGTGAATATTGCCTGAAAGAAAACGACCTCAATGTTTCAGAGCTGTACCTGGCTAGAATTTACCCTCAAGAATCCGAAAGCTGTTGCTGTTATTGGCATGGAGGGGAGGCACCAAGGTGGGTAGCACTACCTGCTCACACTGCCTGTCGGCTTCCCACCTGCTCAATCTGTGCAGTTTATTACAAAAAGCACGCTAGCTGCTCCCCAGTACTTTCTCCTCCTGATCGAATTTTTCCTTGTCAAGCTGCCTCTGGAACGTCCTATGGCTGGAGAAGTGGGGAGTATGAAACACAACCATCCCTGACGGAGGCTGATTAAGATTCCATGATGAGAGTATCACATCGTGCTCCACTTTTCCTTTGTAGAAGCCACCGGAGTGATTTCTTGGAGGCTGTTATTGAAGGCAAAGAAAGAAGAAAGAAAGAAAGGGAGCTGCACTAGCTCAAGGTAATTTGCCTCATTTTGGCAGCAGATCTGCATGGCCGCCTATCAGAATTCATCCCACATTTAACTGCCTTTTCCAATAAGGAGCAGCATTATTTACAGTAATGAGACTACCGGGAGGGGCAAGAGAGAGGAAAAGGTTATATGGTTGTGTCCATTTGTTTTATGTCTCTCTACTCGGCAACAGGCCCTTACTTCAAACAGTGCTTTGTTGTCAAAGGTGGGCATGCAAATTCTGCTCTCCCTTGTCCTATGGAAAGGCCTTATGTATGTTTGTGTCAAAGCAAAGCAAGCTGTAATGACTCAAGTTCATGCATTGTGGCCTAATTAAGTCAGCTCAGATCTATAAAGCTTTTAGCTGACCAGAAACTAGCTGTACTATGCATTTTGAGTCCAGACACACAACATACATTAAATGGGAAAGCTTCACAATCTGCCGGGTCTAACTTTTAACCATTGGCCAAATGATGGTAAATGCAGTTTTAGGGAACACACTGCCATGTGCGCCAACAGGATGGAGAAGAGAGTGTCAGCAGGGTGTGAAGAAGAAACTTTCCTGTGTGATATGCAGGGTGGTCAGCATGAGTCCTACATTACAGTGAGGCTGTCCAGTCCAAATCTGGACGCTCTTGAAGGATTGTGCAGTCCAAGACCCCTGTAAAGGTAAAAAAAAAAACCACAAGAAGAAGGGACAGCAGGGCCATTCTTCTTTGGCAATCACTCATATTGGAGCAAGATTGTCTTCCACAAACATGGTCTTAACGGTGTGTCCATAAGGGTCTGTGGAGGTCAATTCTGGATCCACACGTCATTCCACAGTGGGGACATAGGTTTCCAGGCAGGAGTTGATCAAGATGAGAGTTTGCCAAACATGCCTTCCTCTTGGCTCATTTTTCCCTTTTTGAGTTCATTTCTTCAAAATCCATGACGCCTTTGGTAAAAGATTTTCTCCAATTAAAGTACTCACAGGCCAGTGTTTCCCAGTTTTCCATGCTTATACTGTATTTTTTAATATTTGCCTTGAGACAGTCTTTAAACCTCCTTTTTTGTCCACCAGTATTTCGCTTCCCATTCTTCAGTTAGGAATAGAGTAGTTACTTCGGAAGATGATAATCAGGCATCCGAACCACATGACCAATCCAACAAAGTTGATGCTGAAGAATCATTTTGACACTGTCTTTCCTGGTGCCAGGCTTTTTGTGCCATAGGCAAGCCTAACTACTTACACCCCCAAATACACACCCCAAAATTGCTAACTTCGATTTACGAAAAAAGATGTAGGAAAAAAATGAAAAGCACAAAACTTGAAACTGCTAAAGTTATTTTAAATTGCAAGCATAAGCAATACAACCATTTTTGATACCTTTCTCAAATATAAAAGAAAATGTTCTAGCGCACAAATAATTTTCAATAATATTGTGAATTGTGATGTTAACATCTAAGTCTCTTAAAAGTTTCAATTTCAGGCGCACCAAATCGCAATGTGTGTGCCTTTTCCTTTGCAAATTTTGTCACTGATTCCTTCAGGTCAAGTGCTAATGTTTGGGCAGGTTCAATTGAAATACTTGCCAAGCCAACTAGTATCTTTTCCAACATTGTTGAGCGTATGTAAGTTTTACAAGTTTGAGTTTTGAGAAACTGCATTCACCACTTATCACTGACAAAGTGTGAGAAGGATCCAGAGCAACAGAAACATTAGGCACATTATCCAGGAGTTTTTGTTGTGGTATGAAGAGAAGTACTCCTTGTGGCAGCATAGACTTTGGAAGTCTTCGAGCTATTGTTATAAGTTTACAGCACAGATCTTCAGCATCAATGGCTGTGTTTACATTGTGCATCAGTGATTCCCCCCCCCCCCAAAAAAAAATTTTTTTGCAGGCCTTAAGTACATTTTCAGTAGACTTTTTGTTGATACTGTATATATCATACAAGAAGCCAGAAAGGAATTGTATCGTTGTAGCTGTTGGAATCTTTCTCCAATAGATTGCATGGCCATGTGTAAGACAGCATAGAAGAAACCTCATTTGAATTTCTGCTTTGGATCTTGTGGTGCAAGGTAATTCTTGATGACTTGTGATTGGTTTGTAGCTGAATTTAAATCAGCTTCCTTATTTTTTAGTGGCTTGCTGGAGAATTTGACTCCAAAAGGGATATTGTACCATGATGTAACAAGGGATACTACAAACTTGAACCAATAAATTGTATCAGCAAACACCTTAGCTTCATTTCTGAAAGCATTTCCAGATAAACCTTTTAGGCTTGCGTCTTCAAAGATCTATATTAAAGCATCATATATACTACCACAATGGTATATCAGTGCTTTCAAAGCATCAGTCTGACACTGCCATCTTGTTTCACTCAATGGCTTAACAGTTATGCCTAAGTCTGATATATGGCTTGTTAGAATTTCCAACACTGAGTCACTGCAGATAAATAATTATAGATCTGTTGAACCAAACTGAAGAAACTAGTGGCTTCCAGACAACACTTAGCAGCATCATTGACTACAAAGTTTAGAGTGCATTACAGGGCACAAAAAGTGTGTGGGTTTATGTCATTTTCTTTGCCTTTGATGCTACTTTCATTATCATAACTTTGACCATTTGGTCAAGCTGTCCAATAAGAGATTCTGTCCTAAAGACACCTGTAGACATGCTTTAGTGGAACAAATCCCAATAAATGTTCTCTTATGATGGCTCATTATCTGATTATTTGATTACATCAACATTTGTCATTTGTTCAGTATGACTAGCATCAGGTGTGCATTACAGAATAACTGAGTCGTATTTGGCTGAGTTTGAATGTGCTAAAATTTTCTGCTTTGTAGCACATGCTAGAAGCTGTATGAGCTCATTTTGGATATCTTTCCCTAGGTAGTAAAACATTGTTTCTTGAGCTCTAACTCAAATGTTCATTCATGATAGGATCAAAAAGGACTAGATACTCTATAAACTTCAAAAATAAAAAATAAAAGAATCCATTGCTAGCACTGTACAACTTTTCAGTTGTACCACAGAATGTCAAGTTTTGCATGCCAAGAACTTGCTGCCATTATTGTCATCCTTGCCTAATTTTCTGCTGGTTATTATCAATTCTCTTCAGGTCGGATAGGTTTCTAAATGGTCAGTATTCCTTTCATGCGAAGACAGAATTGCTCCAATGTTTTCCCAGTCTTTTGAACCTGTTTCTTGTAGGGTTGATGCGCCAACAAACACTCCCCACACACATCTTTTCAGGTTGAATATATGAACCATTGACTGCACAATTTTTCACCATTTTCTAGTCTTTTCTTGTAGTGCATAGGAGGAAATCTTTTGTGTTTTGAGTCTTTGGGAAAATAATATGATACAACCCGTTGTGGTCTATGTTGCATGATAAGCTGTCACAAATTATCATGGCAATAGTTGAGCCAGTTAGCAAGGTCACAGTAATTCAAGGCAGGCACAATACCATCATCTTTGGCAGTTTTCAGTACTCTCTTTTCTTGACATCCTTTTCCTCCCCTCTATATGTTTTCCATAAATATCTCCAATTTGTGAAATTTCTGTCTTTGAGTTTATATAATATTTAGTAGGACCACCACTATGGTTTTCCCAGTAGTGATGTATGGAAGTGAAAGCTGGACCATAAAGAAGGCTGATCGCCGAAGAATTGATGCTTTTGAATTATGGTGCTGGCGGAGACTCTTGAGAGTCCCATGGACTGCAAGAAGATCAAACCTCTCCGTTCTTAAGGAAATCAGCCCTGATTGCTCACTGGAAGGACAGATCGTGAAGCTGAGGCTCCAAAACTTTGGCCACCTCATGAGAAGAGAAGACTCCCTGGAAAAGACCCTGATGTTGGGAAAGATGGAGGGCACAAGGAGAAGGGGACAACAGAGGACGAGATGGTTGGATAGTGTTCTCGAAGCTACCAGCATGAGTTTGACCAAACTGCGGGAGGCAGTGGAAGACAGGAGTGCCTGGCATGCTCTGGTCCATGGGGTCACGAAGAGTCGGACACGACTAAACGACTAAACAACAACAGCAACAACAAGGACCACCACATTCATAGTTTTGGAAGAGACTCCATGGATCATCTAATCTAACCTCCAGCAATGCAGGAATATGCACTCATACAGGGGATCAAACCTGTGACCTTGGCATTACCACGCACAAGCTGAGCTAACCGGCAAGGCTGCCTCAGTGCTAGTTTCAACAATAGTACAGTCATATTCTTGTTCTTTAGCTGCTTTCTGTGTACAAAGGTATTGCAGGAAGAATACCGCTCTTGCTTTGCTTTCTCCTTAGTTTTTTAAGCATTGCTGGAGTGTGCATAAGTGTGCCGTGTGCCCTGCCCCTGCCCCTGCCCCATTCTGCCCCACTCCATCCTGCCCCCATTCCACCCTCTTCTGGGTCCAAAAGGACCCACGCGTTGGTGATCAATGGGACACGCTTAAAATGGTCGCTGCCTGTACTGAGCTTCAGGTGGTTATTTCTTATCAGCCACATCTCACTAGAAAATGTATTCATTTTCCTGCTTCATATTAACACTTGACTGTAAGATTTAGAATTAAGTGCATTTTCACTTTGTGTGTGTATGTATGTGTGTAGGCAGAAAGAGGAACTTTGATAAATGAGACTTAGTTCCAAGTAAACCTATTGTAGGATGCTTGGGGGGGGTGGACGTTGCTGAATTTTTGCGGAGAATATACTGCTTTGTGGAACCACAGTATTAATCCCACTACTAGGGGATTGCAGAAGTACACGTAGCAGAAAATAAGCCCTATAGTGCGGAAGCAACATTTGAAATAGAAACATATCTAACTGCACTCACTCTTCGGGGTGGGGATGAGCCTTCTGGTCCAAAAACAAAACCAGAGCTCCTTGAACTTGCTAGGGTTTTAAAAGTGAAGCATTTTGATGTAATGTTTTAAATACAAAACATTTAAGCACACGTGGGCAAAACCAACTTTTAATTGTTTGAAACGTTCTAGATTTACAGAGTTTGCATGTGCAAAAAGAGATGGAGTGAGGCAAGAATCGCAATCTCTTTTTAGCTCAGTTATGGTGAGGGGAAGAATTCCTTTCTTTCTCTGGCAGCTCGTAATCTCTTGATTTGCAGTTATGGATAGAAACTGATTATAGGCCTGCAAAGAAAATATAAATACAATTACATTAGGCAGGAACTAAAAATACAAGTGAGAAAGTGCCCTGTTAACTCTGGGTGAGCTCCTTGCTTATCTTCTAAAGCTATTCCATCATCCAGAAACTGTCAAACAAAGAGACGTCAAAACATTTCACTAAAAACTAATACTTGATGGTTATGTAAGGCCATTCAATTAAGCACATTATCAGAGCAATCCCATACTCAAATTACATCAGCTGAGGAACTACTGCAGAGACAGGAAACCCTTTTTGGCCAGAGGGCAGCATTCCCTGGTACATAACCTTGACCCCGCCCATGTAAATGGTGGGTGGGGTCAGAGGCAGAAGTGGGTGCAGCAATGGGTGCTACTTTTAGCTTTGAGCAGTGGACTGCATTTCAGCCATACAAAAGCTAAGCATCTATACCCTGCACACGCAGACACACGCCAATCTCCATTCAGGCAAGCTACAAGATAATGCTTGCATTGTCTAACACCTTCTCACAGTAACAACCAGGCAAAAGCACCCAAGGAGGGGGCAAAGCAGAGGGAGTGTAGTCTAGTGAGATGGGTGTGTGACTACAGTATTTGCTGGACGTCCCACCATGTCACCAGTATGTGACACATGGTACTCCCTTGATAGATGCTTCAGCCGAACAGCTAAAAGAGGTGAGTCATGGAAGGAAAGGATAATAAAAAATGATGCTATGTCAAGTCTGAGTGTTATTCCAAAGGACTTCATTGGTGTGCCTTAACAAAATAAGCCCACTGAGTCCAATAACGTCTTTGCTAAAAGGAGTATTCTATATGCAAACAACCGGTGCTAGCATTAAGCCTTTCCAGAACAAAGTCACTCACCAATGATACCATTGGCTTCTATAATTTCCAGCATCTGCCTTCTCAGGGTAGAAGTGGAAAATGGTTTGTAGCTATTTGGATAAACAGCAAGAAAAACTATATTATTCCCTTAACACCTGTGTTATTTGGCCATGCATGAGCCATCAAAGCATGACTCAAGATAGCTGTCCCCTTCTGGAAATGGACACATGAAGGAATTACTGAAATTAATAGTTAATGGGTTGAAACGCGCGTAGCATATCTGCTAGGTGTTGCTGTTTGCTGTTGTTCAGTATTTATGTGCTGTAAACCTCTTCAGGTATTTTTTTGTTGCTGCTGCTGCTGTGGAAAAGTAGTATATAAATTAAACAATAGTGATGATGCAGGTATTCTTTGTTCTTGTGAAATGGTCAGTCTGATCCTATTAGGGCTTTGACTGCAGTAGTAGAAGTCCTTGCTTGTACCACAACAGCTGAAGAGGTTTTGGGTGCAGGACAGAGGTCCTCAGCTGCTTCCAAAATGCTCTTAAAACTCGATTTTCACTGATGCAGCCCCAAGTAGGGATTTCAGGCTGAACGTTAGGCATTTGGTACTGAGCAATGAGAGTTGTTGCTGCCAACAGCAAGGCTGCAAGTAGGTAATGAGAAAAGGATGCTTTTTACACTTCTGTAAACTGTTAGATGCTGTCAAATTTTATTGGTGGCCCTTTTCAGGTATGGGCTATTTATACTGGTCCTGTCACAGCTTTAAGAACCATCAGAAACACCTGGAATCCCCAGGCTAAGAACTGGGGATGGAGGAGAGATTTGATTCAGTTTGCAAATTCACACTGTCGAAGACAATATGGAAACTGGAACACAACCTTTGAAATTTGAAGTGCTCCAAGTGCTGCAGCTAAGGAATGTGCACAAAAATGCATACATTAGTGTAAAGTGTGAATGAAAATGCATACATTAGTGAACATTAAAAGGACATACAATAAAAAGGACATACAAAGACGCATTACATTAGGCGAAATTGTTTTGCAAAGTTTCGTATATCGGGTACTACAACACTGACAACATTTCATGAGGATTTTCTTATTAAATACAAAGTGATGTGAAACTGTGAGAACTGAATTCAAGACGGGAAGAATGAGAATCTGAGAGAAATTGAAATTGATGCATAACCCCCCCCCCCTGCCCCGGCCACCTTTTCTGCTGCATGGTTCTGCTAGAGCAGGCATGGGGAACCTGTGGCCCTTGGATGTTGTTGAACTACAACTCCCACAATCCATGGCCATGGGCTGTGGTGGCTGAGGCTGATGGAAGTTGGAGTCCAACAACATCTGGAGGGCCACAGCTTCTCAACCCACCCCTATGCTTGAGAATGGGCCGAGAGAGCAACCATGGGCGAGGCTTAGATCCGTGGCCCAAGGAGGAGAAATGATATCCCTTTAACTGCCACCTGCTGACAGGTTTCCTGGGTGTGGCACTGTGTGGGATTGAGTAGGATACCAGATGAGAGCCAGCAGCCATGCTTGGAGGAGCCTTCAGTGGACAGGAGCTGCTTTGGAGACCTATATGGGTGGAATGGCAAATATAATTATCATGAAAACAAACAGATAGGTAATAACTCGAGTGTAGTATGGACAGGAACAACTATTAAGAAAGCAGTGTAGCCTGGAAGCAATCGATGCGAAATAATACCACCAAGTCAACTATCTGTAAACAAACAATAAGCGCCCATAAAAATGGCAAAAGTAGTTTCTTTCCCAAATAGGTTTTATCTTAAACAATTGCAAACGCAGTAAATAAAGAGTCCACTTGTGATATACTAGTGGTTCAGTGCTGGCATGTCGTTCCGGTAAGCAGACGTTTCGTCGCTAAAGAGCTTAGTCATCGAGCTGTCAAAAATCAGTTGTAACAGAATTGCACTGAATTAAGAAGTAGAATAAGGGAAATTCAAATTAAGAATACAGTGAGAATGCATAATTAAGACATACCTTTGTAGTAAATAATATACAAGAGAAGACAGTATGTAAACAACTTAAAGCAGGGGTATATCTACAAGAATAAAGGTGAGACAATAACTAGTCTATTCGCACATACATAGTTAATGTCCCCAGTCCCACTGATAAAAAATCTCTATAGAAACTTACCTGTCCCCATCTACATGTTTCCATCGGGAGGAGCTTAGAAAGAGGACAATGTCCTTCAGTTTGTTAAACCTTCTTAGGAAACATGGGTAGGGCTCACAAATTTAAAGACATACTGGCAGAAAAGTCCACAAGCACAGCTGCATGTAATTACATGAATCCTGCGAACTCTAATGTTGAACTTAAAATCCATGTGGAACTAGTGTATTGAGCTTATAAATATACTTGGACTCCATCTGGGAAAGTAATCTGGATACATTAACACCAGTGAAGTGAGTTGAAGATATGTTCTTTACGACAAAAAAGCGAAAGTCATCACAAGTGTGGTTTTGTTCAATTAAGTGTTCAATCAGTGGAGTCTCTCTGATTTTGCCTCTAATGTGGGATCCGTGTTGTAAAATACGAATCTTAACAGGGCGGGTGGGGGCACCAATGTATATCAACTGACAAGTGCATTCAGTTAAATAAATCACATTTCTGGTGGCACAGTTAGTGAACCCATTCGATTTCAGAATCGTGGATCTGTTAGGGACATGATAAGAGGCAGTTTCAGTAGCTTGGTTGCAGGCTAAACAGCCTCCACACTTAAAGTGTCCCACTGGTAGATGAGAAATTTTCCGTGGTCTTTTAAAATCACAGTGAACCGGAAAATCTTTTAAATTGCAGGTTCTATGGAACCCTGTCAAGGGAGGGAGATTACAACCTGCAATGTGAAATACAATGCCCCAGTATCTGTTTATGATTTGTCTTACCTCCGTCGTCTGTGGGGTAAACTCAAAAGAACAGGTAATACATTTTTGTGGTATTTTATTTGTGGGTACAAGAAGGTCCCACCTGACACATGCATCTGCTTTCACCTGGGCTTTATGAATCATATGCCAGGGATATCCTCTTTTTACCAGGGCAATCTCTAGCTCACCTGCTGCTTGTTGGTATGTGTCCAAAGTAGAGGAATTCATTTTCCTACACAAAAATGGGCCCAAAAGTAGGTTATGTTTAAGATTGTACGGGTGATGCGATTTAAAATGTAGCAAAGTGTTACAGTCGGTATCCTTTTTATATAGGGGAACAGATAAAAAATCACCAATGGTCCGTGTAAATAAAGTATCCAAAAATGGTACTGATGAATGACTAGTATTGGCAGAAAACACCAACAAGGGGGATAGTTGATTAATCCAAAATAAAAAGTCAGGAAATCTCTTGGCATTTTTAAAAATCAGAAAGATATCATCAATGAACCTTTATAGAAAACCAGATCTGAAGCAAAAGGATTATTAGGATCGTACACAAAGCACTGCTCAAAATCAGCCATAAATAAATTGGCTATGGAAGGAGCCATGGGACTACCCTTTCACTTGACAATAGAAGGTACCTCTAGATCTAAAGAAATTGTTCTCTAAAGCTATGTCTAATAGGTCCATAAGAAAATGTTCTGGAGAATTTGAAAAGGTATGTCGTCCTAGAGAGTCAGATACACAGGTGCAGGCTTCCTCATGAGGTACAGAGGTATATACAGATTTAACATCCAGGGTCACGAGAAAATCAGAAGAAATTACCACCGATTCAATTTGTTGAACAAAATCCATGGAGTCCCTAATGTATGATGGAATCTTAGGTATGCGTGGTGACAGAAACAAATCTAAAAATTTAGCCAAAGGTTCCAGAATGGAATTGCTACCGGAGACAAAAGGTCTTCCAGGTGGGGGAAATTCTGCCTTATGAATCTTAGGTAAAATGTAGAAACAAGGTATTCTAGGAGATTGGTTAATCAAAAACCATCCTCTGTGGATGTAATGTAATTCAAAGCCAAACCTTCCTGCACAACCTGTTTAATAAGTCTGGTGATCCTGTTAGTAGGGTGACATGTAATGGGAGTAATATGTGTAATATGTGGTATCAGAAAGTTGTCGTTGTATTTCAAAATTGTAGTCTGTGGTAATTAAAATTACAACAGCTCCTCCTTTATTGGCTGGTTTGATAACAATTGACTCATCCTGTGACAGATTCCTTAAGGCTGTTCTCTGCACCCTTGACATATTGTTGAAGATTCTGACTGATTGGTCCTCTACTCAAGAAATCTCCCGCATCCCTGTGTTTTGGAAAGTCTGAATGGCAGGATCCAGTTAAGGTGGTATAAAATGTGACTTGGGTTGAAAATGACTCACAATATGGGGAGACTCGTTGCCAAAATAAGCTTTAAGTTTTATTAAGTGTATAAGTTTATGTAGATCAATCCATGTCTGAAAGCAGTCTAGTCTGAAAGCAGAGACAACCTATGGCACCTCTCAGTGGCAGGTTACGCAGTCTGAGGGATATAAAGCAAACTGTTGTAGCCTATAGGTTATCCTGTATCATGTTCTGCATCAGGAAAGTTCTGGCTGGTGACATATAGTATGAAATTCTGGCCTGAAATCCCTGCTGTTCCCTTCTCTGACTGTACCCTACTAATGTGTACAATTTAAAGGTGGGACTTTCCTGACTATACTGAAACCTACTGAAGTTAAGTTGCTTGCTGTTCAAAGGTAAAGGTAAAGGGACCCCTGACCATTAGGTCCAGTCGTGCCCGACTCTGGGGTTGCGGCGCTCATCTCGCTTTATGGGCCGAGGGAGCCGGTGTACAGCTTCCGGGTCATGTGGCTAGCATGACTCTGGCGAACCAGAGCAGTGCACGGAAACGCCGTTTACCTTCCCACCGGAGCGGTACCTATTTATCTACTTGCACTTTGACATGCTTTTGAACTGCTAGGTTGGCAGGAGCAGGGACAGAGCAACGGGAGCTCACCCTGTTGCGGAGATTTGAACCGCCGACCTTCTGATCGGCAAGTCCTCGGCTCTGTGGTTTAACCCACAGCGCCACCAACGCTGTTTAAAGGAGGACCCTTTTTTGGCACCCGTGTTATGGAGTCGGCTCGTTGTGGAGATCTGGCAAGCACAGGCCATGAGGTGCTCTCTCAGACAATTATAAATACCTTTCCGTCCCAAAGCCAGGTGAGATTACCTGGCTTTGAGAAGATGCCCTCTTCGGCTGCGTGCCCCTGCCTCAGGCTGAAAAAGGTTCCCACTCCTAGAGTCATCACTTGACCTCTACTGTTCCCAATCTGATTCCTCCATCACCTGAAGTCTGCACCTGAACCTATTATGCAGCCATTATCCTGCACTGACTGCGAGGTTTCCTAAAGAAACAGAAGGCAGGGGAAAATGAAAACAGTGGCACTTTAAAAAGAAAGCAGTACCACGGTGTTCTTTCAGTGAAGGTCCTTTTGGAAAATTACAGAAGACAAGGGCAAACTTGATGGCAAGGGTTGGCAAGTCGTCCCCCTTGTTGAGATTCCACTCCTCTTGTGGTCTGGTTACGCCAAACACACTTGTTCTTTTCACTGCAGGGCCCCATTCCATTCCTGTCTTCCCAGTGCCAGCCTGGGCTCTCAGGCTCAAAAGCGTTATTTATTGGGAAAGCGGGGAGGGGGGGCAACTCACAGACCCCCAAGCCTCCTCCTCCCAAAGCGTTATTTATTGGGAAAGCGGGGAGGGGGGGCAACTCACAGACCCCCAAGCCTCCTCCTCCCATCTAAAACCCCAAGCACCGTTGGAGGATCGTAAACACATGCTAAAGTTAGCTCAATCTGATAGCCACAAAGAGGAAAAGCATTTTCCTACTCCACCCACTGCTGCAGTTAACTACTTGTGCCCTTCACCCCGCTCCTTCCCATCAGGGGAGAGCCTGGGAAAAGTGACAAGGCAGTGCTGGAATTCTGCTGAAGCAACTAATAAATGCTGCCACTGGGAGAGGAGGGGAGGTTTCGTAGGCTCCTCAGTGTAGTGGCTTTAAAAAACAAAAACACTCTTCTTGAAGCAGCTAAGCCCTTGATGTCTTTATTGGGGTTGCAAACTCTCTGGAGAAATTATTTCCAGAGGGATAAAAAGAACAATGAGTCCTTTAGCACCTCGAAAAGCAACACATCTACTGTGGCATAAGGTTTTGTGGGCTGGAGTCCATTTCATCAAATGTATAGGTAACACTAGTCTATTAAAAGCTTACATCATACAAAATTTGCTAGTCTTTTGGGAGGCCACAAGACTCCCCCCCCCCCATGAGCAATTCTTTACTCTTCTTATTGTCCTGATCATAAGTCAGGGATGTGGAACTTCAGGCCCAGCTGCTGAATGCAGCCCTCCAGGCCTTTCTCTCTGCCCCACCCTCCCCAGGCCTCTGCCTAGGACATACCCATTTTCAGGATATGTCCTTCACTGACCCTGCTGAACATCCTTCCAGCTTTTGCATGGTTGGAACATGTACTCTAACCATTATAATGCCTCTTGCTTGCCTGGAGATGCCTGTGTAGAAACCTCTGTGGCTGGAATGTAGCCAACTGTACCAAGGTTGGAGTCCTGTCCATTTCTCTGCTCACCTTTGCCTCTGGCTCCACCAGCACCACTAGCAGGTGGGCCCTAGAAGGATGCTCATAAGGGAATGCAAACCTTAAGCCCAAAGACATCCCCAGTCCTGCCTTAAGCAATAAATTTCTGCTCCTTATTTCCATCCCAATTCATAGATATTTATGTATTTACTGCATTTAAATCCCACTCTGCTGCTAAGAAGTTCAAGGTGGCATACATGGTCCCCACAGCAACGTTGTCAGGTAGTTTCCAGAGCAGTAGCTGTGTTAGTTTGTTGCTGCAAAACCAACAAAAGAATTGCCGCCTTAAAGACTGACAGATTTACTATAGCATAAGCTGTCAGATAGATAATGCTGATGGACAGTGAATGTTCCAAGTCACTTACAGTGCAGCCCTATATATGGCTTCTTATACAGAAGACCCAGTAAATGGGGCTTACTCCTAGGTGAGCGTAAAGGATTGCAGCCTCCATGACTGGAGATTTAAATAAAGGTCTCCCCATTACTGTATCAAGGGGCATAGTTTCCACAGGTCACTGTATATCTCAAACCAATAAAGAACCTACTGTTTTGCTACCCTGGGGTTTCAATGTGTGGGATAACCAGTCCCATATAACCAACACACATAAGTCTAATTAATGCATGAAGGGGTTAATACCATAGAGTAAGCTGCCCTGCCAGGCTTAGCTATGTCCACTTCCTCTCACCTTGGGAGGCAATCAAGTCTTTGTTCTCTTCCAGTCTACCTGAGAAGCTCAGCATGTGAAGAGGTTTGAGCTGGTTGGGCCAGCTCAACTGCAGTCCACTCTTGAGTTCCTATACCAATAATTTAGGAACTTTCACCACTTTGTAAGTAAGCTACGTTTTACTGCCTGTGTAAACTTTTCTGAATCACATGAATCTGACATTTGAAGAGTTTGTAAGTAATCCATTTTTAACTTACCAAACGTGTGGTCTTTTCCTATGCTGGGTGAAGAGGGAAACTTTGGAAAGAAACCTTTTTAAGGGGACATTTTGAAATTCACTTTAAAGGGCACATTTTAAGGTTTTACAGCCTATATTTCCACACTTTACTTTGCTGTATATTTTCTGGTTATAAATCTCTGCTGGGGTTCTTTCACACCAAAGTGTACTTGCCCCATATTTGGATCTTGGCATCCAAGAATTCTTCTGTTTATATATTTGTTTGCACCAACATTATGCATCTTCCAAAAATGTAGCTATAGTCCTGTTAAAGATATTCCTTTCTAACCTCCTCCAGATCAATTTCTGATGGCTTCCTGCACATGAAGTTCAGAGACGGAAAATCCAATAACCAATTTATTAGCAGCAGATTAAATGTGTTTCATTTATTCTGGCGTAGAAATTAACTTGATCACACAGATAGGGACACGTTTCAGCTCACAATAACAAGCAACAAGCAGTCTTGACCAACAGTCAAGAGATCGGGGCCTGTGGATCTAATACAAAGATCCTTGCAGGGCTCTGTGGGTAGCCTGAGAGCGAAAGACAGTGAGCAGACCCCATAGCAGCAGCTGGGTCAGTGTAGGCAAGGTGGGGCCCCATAGAGCAGGTGCTGGTTGTTGCAACATACTTTCTTCCTACTTTTCCTTTTAAAATTTTTAGTTAGGTCATGGCTGGCCAGCCACATATATGCTTACAGATGCTTGTTTTATTACTTTTACTTTTTGGAATATATTATCTTTTTTTTCTGCTATGAAATGCTGCCTATTCTAAATATAATGTGAGTTCTGCTGCTAAACACATCATCTTTTAGCAACACAGTCCCAATGACACTATGATAGAATCAGAGAATTGTATAGTTGGAAGGGACCCTGAGGACCATCCTGTCCCTTGGGAGTCTGTGGTGTGTTAGGGGACGGCAGTTCGAAAGCACGTCAAAGTGCAAGTAGATAAATAGGTACCGCTCTGGCGGGAAGGTAAACAGTGTTTCCGTGCGTGGCTCTGGTTCGCCAGAAGCGGCTTAGTCATGCTGGCCACGTGACCCGGAAGCTGTACGCCAGCTCCCTCAGCGAATAAAACGAGATGAGCGCCACAACCCCAGAGTCGTCTGTGACTGGACCTAATGGTCAGGGGTCCCTTTACCTTTGCTCTCTGGTGAGGGGACATGTCATGCTCCTTCTGGGGGAGTTTGTCCACCTATGGTCCCCACTCTGCTCTCTGTTCTCACCTGTGACTTCTAGAAACTCTCAGCGTGTGACAGCAGCCACAACCTGGGGAAACGGCTTTCACTGGCTGGCTAAACCAGGTGAGGGTGGCCGATGGGTTTCAAACCCTCAGTGAGTTAGGGACTTCACCTGCATGTGAAGACAGACTCCGGCAGATTGAGTGGACAAGACCAAAAGGTTTCTCATCTTAAAAAAGTTGTTGTCATTTTAGTGCTCATTTCTCTGCATCTGCATGTTTGTTTATGTGATTTTGCTTAATAGACATTTAGTTGCAAGTAATTTCCCCTAATACAATGCATTTTTCCCATGTTATTTTCACAGGTATTTGCATTTTTGTGTATATTGCCCCCTAATATATGCCTAATTTGTATACATTCTTTGGTTGGAGAAGTTCATTTCAAAATGTGGAGGTGTGAATTTTGAAGGCATTCACATTCTAATGCCAATCAAACAATTTCTCTCCCACACACCCTACAAAACCTGCTTCTTATTTGGTCAACCTTGTAAGAGCTTTTCCTCCTGCAATATGGGAACACATAGCTGTCCCCAAAAATGTAGACGAGGGCAGTCATTCTTAATTTGCTGGAAACGTTCACAAAAAAGCCTTATTTGAGGAGCTCTCCTATTAATATTTCCCCTCTACGGCCCTGTTCTTTGGCTAGGGTTAAATAACATCTGCTGTCTGCACATAATCAAGATGAAAAGCTTTCATCACAATGTAAAAATATAAACCAATTCCAGTGTGTTATTTTAACCAGTCACTTGGAATTTGCACACTCTCCCAACTCTCAGCCTTTGCATTTAAAGGCATCAACCCCTTATTAGTATTACTGCAAAACCTATTAATATTCTTCATTGGAAAATAAAGATCAGCGAGATCTTATGTTGCACTACACACACACAGAGAGACTTCTTGTTGCTAATCTTTGCTAACGTTTCAGTTTCTCCATAAATCTGTGCAGGCAGACATTCAGTCCAGGCAGGTCAAAGAAATCGTTCAACAAATAGTCACAAGGATAGTTTAATATATACAGTGCTTTTTTCTGGGGGGATGCAGAACATTTTGTGAATCTTTGTACATTTACTGTATTTATTTCCCCTGATTTGAACTATAAAATGGTGATTTTCTTGAGTCAAAATGACAGTACCCCTAAACATTTTTTTAGGAATAAAAGCACTGAATATATATAATCACTCCCTGCACTGAGTTGTTTATAAAACGGTATCCTTTTCCTTTCACCAGAAGGGCACGCGTAAGCTGCAGTTCAAGAGATATCGGGTGGGTGGTTCTCTTTCCTCGCCCCCCCCATCCTCCGTCCCGCTAGGATGTTAGAGTACAACATAATTTACATTTGAGAAATAAATATTTAAATAGGAATACAACAGAAATTGAAACAAAGAATCTCTCTTTCACACGCTCATGAATCAATTAGTCTTCTGTGGTCCTATGCGTGCAGATGTCGCCTCAGTTCAAATCCTTTAATATTTTACTCCATTCCATGAGAAAACCTGCCGATGCTAGTTTTTTAATACCCCATAAAAAAAAACACCTATAAACAATGCCATCACTTATTGTCTACTCAGCAGCTGGGGTTGGGGGTAATGTCAGGATTTGCAGAGTGTGGGGTGAGTTACAGGCTTTTTCTTAGCTGTTATTCCAGTAATCTGCTAAAACTGTACGTGCAATCATTTTGCAGGCACTGCCTGTTGGTTGTTTCATAGATCTTATGTTTAACGTTCCCCGCCTCGCCACCCGCATGAACCAATATGATATCCGATTTTCCAAATAAAAATGAATAAAAGGACACCCGAGGAACAGCTAAATCAATATGCAAGGATGGTTAGCTGCGTTTTGTCCTCAGACGCATGGACTATTATGAAGCAAATGAGAGACACTAGTGCAATTTTCCATTTCCATTTCAAAAGCCCTCATTCACCTTAACCAGGCCATAACATAGGGCAAGACCTTAATTGAAAATGGTTGAGATCAGAATGGGTAAAACACAAAACAGCTGCTTTTATTTATTCATTTAATTTTAAAGTGGGGAGAGGGGAGGGAAGAGAAAAGCACTATAATTCCCACTGTTGAGTTCATCACGGTACTAAGATTCGTGGTAGGGTAACAATACACATTTATGGGACAGGAAACAAGCCGCAGCGGATCCAGTTGTTTGTATAAAGGGGTTCCCACCCAAAAGTCATGGGGACAAAGTATGAATATCAAAATAACCATTAATGTGTGCTCCTGTATGATGAGCAGCAGGCAGCCAGGTTGGGGAGCCATGTTAATTTCACTCTGGGACACTGTGGAAATTAAAATGGTGTAGAATCTTAAAAGGCGAACAAACTGATTATGCCACAAGCTTTTTTTTTGGACTCGAAGTCACTTCCTCAGACACACAAAGTGAGATCTTAGTTAGCAGCTGTATAAAAGAGAAAATAGTGAGGTAGGAGTTGAATGGCAATGAGATGTGAGCATTAGTCAGTGATAACTGGAGCTTAAATATATGTGTAATAATGCACTCTGTGTGAGGCTGTCTTTGAAGGTGGCTCGGAAACTACAACTAATACAAAATGTGGCAGCTAGACTGGAGCAGCCACTGAGACCACATAACCAGTCCTTAAAGGCTCCCAGTATGTTTCTGAGCACAATTCAAAGTGCTGGTGTTGACCTTAAAAGCCCTAAACTGCCACAACCCAGTAGACCTGAAGGAGCGTCTCCACCCCCATCGTTCACTGAGGTCCAGCGCCGAGGGCCTTCTGGTGGTTCTCTCACTGCGAAAAGTGAGGTTACAGGGAACTAGGCAGAGGGCCTTCTTGGTAGTGGCACCCTCCCTGTGGAACACCCTCCCATCAGATGTCAAGGAGACGAGTATAACCTTTAGGAGGCATCTGAAGGCAGCCCGCCCTGTATAGGGAAGCTTTTTTAGGTTTAACTTTTATGTTTTACTATGGGCAGCTTCCTGCCAACCTAGCAGTTCGAAAGCACGTCAAAGTGCAAATAGATAAATAGGTACCGCTCTGGCGGGAAGGTAAACGGCATTTCCGTGCGCTGCTCTGGTTCACCAGAAGCGGCTTAGTCATGCTGGCCACATGACCCGGAAGCTGTATGCCGGCTCCCTCGGCCAATAAAGCGAGATGAGCACTGCAACCCCAGAGTTGGCCATGACTGGACCTAATGGTCAGGGGTCCCTTTACCTTTACCTATGGGCAGCTTCCAGCATAATATAAAAACAGAGTGGCTGGGGCAACCCAGTCAGATGGGTGGGGTACAAATAATAAATTATAAGCACCCCTTTCATCTTTTACACTAGTAAATCAGTGATCATTGCTGAGATGACTGTAGTAACACCATTGTAGGGGCCAGGGGACCTTGAAATACAATCATAGGTAGCACTGACATCCTGGCATCGATAAGCTGGTTAGCACAAACAACAAAGGCCCTGCCTTCGGGCTTACAATCTATAAAGACAGGACACACACACACAGAAAATGGATGGGGTGGGAGGAGAAAACAAGCAAACTTAGGTATATATTAACATAAAACATTTTTTTAACTTATGGCAACCAATGTTTATGGGAAGCCTGACAGCCAAGACAATATTAGTAAAAACACTGGAACAATGCATGTGCGAAGAGGCTCATATCCCGCTTAATGAATACATTGTGCAGCAGCAACCTTTTTCACGGGGCTTGTGATTCTGGAGGTCCATTCAGAGTGTTATTCTTATTGATGCTACTTCGGGAGAAATTTAACATTGTGGCTGCAGATCCAGCTTTCCAGCACATTCTGGGAACTGCCTGAGCTTGCCATGTTGTCAGAGCTGCCCGAGGTCCCAGCTCACAAAGGACCAACGCTGCTTCGTTGTTAAGTACAAAAGTCTTTATTGAAGTTCAGTTTCACTTCCAGAGCCGCAGCTCTACGTCTCAACTGTCAGACCGCTGATGCTCCGTCTGAGTCTCCTCCCCCCAGACACCAATTTAAGACTCTAGCCTTACTCCACCTCTTCCTCTGTTCCTTCTGCCTCTGGTTCCGCCTGTCCGTTGGGGTCTCGCCCTTTCTAGACTCTTCTGACGCTGAATCCCCTGAGCCTTCCCCCTCCCTCCGGCGGGCTTTAGGAGCTGGTTCCCCATCCGGGTCTCCTGCTGTCCCCCGCGCCTGTACATTTGAACTTGGCGCGCGCGCCCAGCCCGTAACTTTCCTCCTGACCCTTTCACTGCTGCTGTCACTGGTTCCCCCTCTGGGGGGGCTAGCTGCAACTGACCTCCCCTCCGTTGGAGGCGTGGTCAGCCCTGACTCACTTTCTCTCCCCGCTGGAGGAGACGCTGGCCCTGACACATGTGACTCTTCCCCCCCACTACGCTCTGGTGGGGAAACTGGTCCTGATCCCCCGCTGCTGCTTTGGGGTTCCCCTCTGGCTCCTTGTTTCTGGTGCGTCCCCCCGGGACCCCCCTTGCCCTGACCGTCGGCGCCCCCTTCTGGGAATCTTCTGATTCGCTGGAGAAGCTCATGGAATCTCTCGGGCCACTGTCATACTCCCCTACGCTGCCCTCGGATTCTTCCCCTTCGCTCTCCATTTCCCCTCTCCCCAGTGCTCCTGCTCCTGAGCCCCTGACACATGTGCTGCTGCTGGACCTGGCTTTGCTAAATATCTAGTAGGCCTTGAGAACAGCTTTGCGTAGTAACTCATTATTCTCCTGAGTACATATAAAGGAGCAATATATTAATCACAAAAATCAGATTAAAGAGAAAGGGAGGGGCATTAACCACCAGTATCAAATAACTGGAAGATGAAATATCTAATTATGCAGTTATGTCTAAATTGACTGATTATACTAGCACAGAAGACGGGAGACAAAACCAAGCTACATTCCTATTTGGATGGAAACCTTACCTTGAGTATTGGCAGAATAAGGTGCCAAGCTCTAATGACAAGCTGAGCAATCCTATGTTGGATGGAGGGGTGGGAGTGATGTGGCACAGCCTTGCGTTGGCCAGGCAGGTGAGGGGCCAACATCTGGCATGAGGGAGGAAGGCACAGTATACAGAGTTGGACCATTGATCCACCAAGCTCTGTATTGCTTACACTGACTGGCAGCATCACTCATTGTTTTTTGGGGGGGCAGGGTCCTTCAGGGTCTCTCATCTACCTGGAGATGCTGGGGATGGAGCCTAGGACCTTTTGCAGGAAAAGCGTGGTCTCTGCCGCTGAGCTACAGTTCTTGTCTTTCTCTGTTTTCTAAAAAGCCTACCAATACTGGGAATTAAACAGCTAGGTCCAATGTAGTGTAGTTGAGAGGTCTGGGCCTGGGGCATCCTGGAAGAGCAGAGGGGCTTGGGATACAAGGGATCCTAAGGCACCTTTTCCCCATTTCAGGATCCAGTACAGTGGTACCTCTGGTTGCAAATGGGATCCATTCTGGAGCTCTGTTCACAACCTGAAAGGAACGCAACCCGCGTCTGCGCACGCGTGGGTTGTGACTCGCCGCTTCTGTGCATATGCGTGATGTCATTTTGCGTGTCTGCGCATGCACTAGCGGTGAAACTCGGAAGTAACCCTTTCCGGTACTTCCGGGTCGCCGCAGGACACAACCTGAAAAGACGTAACCTGAAGCAAACATAACAAGAGGTATGACTGTACAAGCTGCTGCTGGTGCAGATGTTGCCCATGGTAGATCCATGCCTGCAAATTTTTCAACAGGCACAGTCAGGGATTTTGTGGTGCACATACCCCCCTACTCCAAATCAAGTTCCTTTCCACTAGTGGAGGGGAACCTGTGCCCCATCCTAACCCCTTCCAGCTAGCAGATCTGGGGGTGAGGATGCACTCACAACTTGTTTTCATTCTTATATTAGAAAAGCATTTCTTTCTTTTCTGATTTAAGACCTCCGGGAGACCAAGGTTCAAATCCCCCCACTCAGCTACAAAGCTCACTGGGTGACTGTGGGCCAGCCACTGTTTCTCAACCTAGCCTACATCACAGGGTTGTTGTGAGGGAAGAGAACCATCTCAGCCACCTTGAGCTCCTTGGAGGAAATGATATAAATGGGTAAACTAAAATAGTTAAAATTAGTTTCATAACAATAAAACAGAAATTAAAACCATATTGTTAGGAAAGCACTATATAATGTTTGGATTCGGTATAAAGATTTGTTGGAAAACAAAACCCCTAGGTGGTTGTCACCAATGGAAGCTAAGGAAGTGAAAAAACTTAATATGGAATCTAAATGGCCAAAATACTGGGAAATTATAGAACAAGAGGAGGGAAAAGTGAAATTGCAGAGCTATGAGAAATTGAAGTCAAAAGTAAGAGACTGGCTTCATTATTACCAGATAAATGAAGTTTTCAAACAGGACAGGAAAATCGGCTTTCAGGTGGAGAGATCAAAATTAGAAACTGAATTGTTGGAACCCAATACTAAGAATTTGTCAAGAATGTATAACTTGCTGTTGAAATGGAATACACAGGATGAGACGGTTAAATCAGCTATGATTAAATGGGCACAAGACATTGGTCATGACATTATGTTTGCTGACTGGGAACAGTTATGGACTACTGGTATAAAATTTACGGCATGTAATGCCTTAAGAGAGAACATTATGAAAATGATTTATAGGTGGTACATGACCCCAGTCAAGCTTGCAAAAATTTATCATACGCCCAATAATAAATGCTGGAAATGTAAGGAAACTGAAGGTACTTTCTACCACCTTTGGTGGACGTGCCCAAGGATCAAGGCCTTCTGGGAAATGATCTATAATGAAATCAAGAAGGTACTTAAGTGTACCTTTCATAAGAAACCAGAGGCCTTTCTCCTGGGCATGGTAGGCCAATTGGTGTCAAGGAAAGATAGGACGTTCTTTATGTATGCTACAACAGCAGCAAGAGTTCTTTTAGCAAAGTATTGGAAGACACAAGAACTACCCACGCTGGAAGAGTGGCAGACGAAGGTGATAGACTATATGGGACTGGCTGAGATGACTGGCAGAATCCGTGACCAAGGAAAAGAGACGGTGGAAGAAGATTGGAAGAAATTCAAAACTTATCTTAAGAACTGTTGTAAAATTAATGAGTGCTAAAATGTTATGGGTAATGTAAAACAGAATTGCAGTGACAAATAATTGGGTAAGAGAAAAAGGATTAAAGAAAGTGAATTATAAGTAATTGAAATTAGGGGTTGCTGGAAAAGTTTAAAACAGGGATGCAGAAAAGGGAGGTATGGGGAAGTCGTTGAAACAAGGTTTAAGAAAAAGAGGTTATGAAATTATACGTGTATGTATGTTTGTTTGTTTGTGTATTGTCAGTTGTGTTGTGTTTTGATATATGTTGGAAAATTAATAAAAAAATTATTTAAAAAAAATAAAATAAAAAATAAAACAGAAATTAAAAATAAATTTATCTTTTTAGAAATGTAGAAAGGTCCTGAAAGTGAATTGCACCATTGCCAAAGCAGAGTATTGCAAATATAAGCCAGTCTTTATAAAACGCCAAAACAATGGAGATATCTTTTCTTACTGTAAAAGAACACGTGAAACAGACCGACAATCTCCCTTATTCATCCAAGGATGGATTTTTGCATTTACATTTCTCCCCACCCACCCGCCTAGCAAAAGTCCTCTAGGCGCAGCGCAGAAAATAGAACTACATCTCCCACAATCCATTGTGCCCCGTGGTGGCGGAAGAACAGAATGCTGGGAATAGTAGTTCCAGCGTTTCCTTGCTCCTGGCTTCTTCAGGTTAGGATTTCGAAACACCTGTACCTCATCTGAGGAAGTCCACCCCCCCCAAAATAAATACCAGCCCATAGCCTTCGCCCCGCCTTCAAAGCATGCAACTAATGCCTTTCCTACTTGAGAGCCAGCCAGCCAGAAGAAACTTGTGGGCAAAGCATGTTCCAACTGTAAAGGTAAGGAGCTTTTAGCGTTTCTGTTGAATGAATCGTACATTGGAGAGAGAGGCTGCTGCCTTAGAACCTGAGCTCATTCAATTGGTTATAAAGTTAATGATATTTTAAGGGAGCGGGGTGGTTGAATGCCTGTTTCCTTATATAAACACGTGGAAGAGGTTCTCTAGAGATTCAGCATTCCTAGGAACTGGGGGAGTATCTGTGTTCTCCCCGCAATTTCTAAATGAATCAAGAAACCTCATTTGCGATTGCAGCCTTTTGACCCCGAGAATGAATGAAGCTGACTTCTGGCTGCAGCTGCACGGTATAATTTTTGTTATGCCTCTAAAATTGCTTTTGCTCCCCTTGCGGTTCATTTGCCGGGCTTCCAAATGAGGAAACTGACGACACGTGTGTGGTACCTGTGTTCCTTCCTAGCTGGCTGTTGTATTAGTGTCGTTTTAAGAGCAGCATAATGGGAGGTATTTGGAAAAGGGGCTGAAAAAGGTGCTGTTCTGATCCACGGGGTTTAATGTGACCTTGTGCACACACACCCTGTGTTATGTACTGAGTTGAATATATTTCACCCTGGTTGGGGGGGGGGGGGCTTCTCAAGTTAATTACAGGGGCAGTGAGGAGCAGTGAGAAGTCTTTTCCAGTCCACCTTCTGAGGGTGGGGTGGGGGCACATGCCAGTTGTGAGCAGGGTTAAAGGCAAAAGTAGCTAGGGTAATACATTTTAATTTTTGTCTTTGTACTGTAGGCTAGTTTCTGCATGTTTGCACATATCTCTCTGTCCTGCATCCAGGTAAGCAAAAAGCGCTATTAGTTTGTGGCAACATTCCAGCCAGGCAAAAATACTTGAGCTGGGCTTGTGAGGGGTGTGGTCTGGGGGGAGGCTGTGGGCCTGAAAGAGCAGCTTGAGGGGCAGCTTTTGAGGGATGAACTAGGACCTCAATATCTGGGTCCAAGTCTTCACTCATCCATGCATCTTAGGAAGGACAACCTTGGGAGAAGGGCAGCCTCGGGTCATTTGCTGTCTCTCAGGCAAGATGACAGCGCAATTTTTATGGAATTGCGTCAGGCAAAAATATCTATTTTTTAATTAATGCTCTTGTTTTCTGGAGAAGCGGTGTTGGCACAAGGATGGGCTCCTGCCAAGCAGGCCATTTTTGGCGCTGTGGTGGCTTCCATGCCAGGGTGATAACAAGAGAAGAGCAGCTCACAGGGGTGAGCTGGTGGTCATGAGGTTAAAGCTCTGCTTGCAGGGAAGATGAAACCGGAAGTTCAGAAGGTCTGCTTCTGGCCTTTAGTTCCTCCTCTGCTTGCATCTCAAGTTGCCTTTCAGCGGAAAGCAGTTCCCTGTCCCCCCGGATGACTGTAAATGTGGCCAGGCCAGCCTCCGCTTGCCGGAATGGAAGAGTCTTTGCTCACTTGTAGAGGTTGTGCTTTGCATCTCCAGGCAGAGCTAGGAAAGATCCCTATCTGAAACCTTGGAGACCCATGGCCAGTCAGTGTAAACAATACTGAGCTTAGATGAACTACCGAGGCAGCTCTCTGTTACCTGCATGGGCTGATGGAGGATCAGGTAGGCTATGACGTGTCACGGATCTCAACTCTTAAGCACTTCCTCCAGGATCAAAAAAATTAGCTGCCTGCACAGGCCTGTCTGAGACCAGCTGATCGTTTAGGTTTGTGTCACAGGTATGTTTCCAAACCAAACACACAAATGAAAGGAAGCCAAGAAGCTGCCTTAGTCCAAATGGAGCCATTTGTCAGTTCAGTATTGCCTCGGTTTGACTGGCAGCTTCTTTTCAGGATTTTTGGCAGGAGCATTTGTTAGCAAATTCACTTCAATGGTGCACTGAATTCACATTGCTTTAGAGCAGGGTTCCTCAAGCTTAGAGGGTCTGCAGCTGGTTTTGGACCACAACTCCCATCCTCCCTAGCTAGCATGACCAGTGGTCAGGGATGATGAGAACTGTAGTCCAAAACCAGATGGAGATCCAAGTTGGGGAACCCTGCTTTAGAGCATCTTTCCTAGCATAATGGACTAGGACTCCCATCAGTCTCAAGCAACATGGCTGTGCCAGCTGGGGCTGATGGGAGTTGAAGTTCTAAACATCTGGAGGGTGCTAGGTTGGGGAAGGCTGTTTTGCAGTAAGGCTGACTCTGGCCAGTTGACCTACAGGACACAAGTGCTGAGTTTAATACATGAATGAGGAAAAGTACCAGCTGCAGCAACATAGCATAGCAACATAGCAAGCATTGTCTTGAGGTCAGAGAGCGAGACACGTTTTTAACCGATGACAGAGAATAATGTGGGATCACTTTTGCTTGTTTGGCAGAAAGCAATCTATGAGATCTGAAACCAAAGCAGCAATGCTTAAAATAATTGGTGTGGTGCTTATGGTAAAAAATGTGTCTACTAGATTTGACTGCTCTGATAACTTAATTGTTTTTGGTATTAAAACACCAGAGGGCTATTAAATAATATTTGTGTGAGAAGTTGGGAAAACCAGCCTAAAGTGCCTCAGATATCCTAAAGTATTAGTGCTAAGGTGGCAGCAGCAGTAGCATAATAAAAGTAAAAATAAAAATAGTAGAATCACAGAACTGTAGAGTTGGGAAGGAAAACCAAGGGTCATCTAGTCGAACACCCCCCCCCCCCCGCAATGCAGGAATTACAGTTACACCTCGGGTTACAGCCGCTTCAGGTTGCGTTTTTTCAGGTTGCGGACTGCCGAAACCCAGAAGTACCAGACCGGGCTACTTCTGGGTTTCTGCGGTCACACATGTGTAGAAGTGCTGAATCTCAACCCGCATGTGTGCAGACACGGGTTGCAAACGTGCATCCCGCATGGATCACATTCGCAACCTAAGCGTCCACGGTACAGCTAAATAATATGTGAAACATTTGCATTTTCAAGCATAAACATATGCTAGTTTGATCCATGTGAGAAAGAAAGAACGAACGAACAGAAAAGAAAAAGACATACATTGGATGCTAGGCCATTTCTTTGCTGAAATACCCCCATTTATACACACAACCTACCTGTGCACCCAGCATGTTTTCCTTGCTTAGCAGGATCTGACAAGGAAGCAGGAGGGCTCTGGCATGCTCGGGGTTCCTGACTTTGCATGATTTTGCCTTTGCATGCAGACCCCCGGAACTGAATTTTCACGTAAGTGGCGGACCCAGCTGTAATGGCAAAAAGAGGACCAAGTGAAGTCCAAGTGCACTTTGGTGCTTGAAGAGAACTCTGGCATGCTGCATTATGATTAAGGTGCCGTGCCATAGTGCTCCCCTGCAGTGTGGTTCCATGTGGAAATCTTCTTGTTAAAAGTTATTCTACATATACCAGAACAGGGTTTCACCAAGCTTTTTGGAGTGGTGTGCACATTTGCGTCATAACTCTCCTTCTAGGAGGGCTAGAGACTGACTGCTTTTTTTACGAAAGCTTAGAGGCTGGTACACCAATGAAGGCCTTCATGGATCACCAGTACCAGCAGTTAGAATTCTGGACACTATCAGTTCAGGTGCAGGCGAAGAGGGTTGATATTTTCTGAATGCATTTCCTGCATGTGATAAAACTAGCCCTTCAGGGAGACTGGCACGATAAACCTCTCTTCTAGAGTACCAAGACAGAAATATATATGAGAAAATTAAAGAATAGGACCCAAACTATGGTGGTTAGAATTGGAGGGGAGGAAAGCCCAAATTCAGATCCCTACATGGCCATGATGATTTCTGGGTGCCCTTGGGCTGATCACTTGCTCTTAGCCTAAACTACCTCAAAGGGTTGTTGTAAGGATAAAATGGGATGGGATGAATCCTGCATGATGCCTTGAGAAAAGAGGGGATATAAACACAATAATTACATTCTAGACACCGTGTGTCAAGTGTAGCTTTCTGAGTCTACAGAGGTCACCATTTCCATGATACCTCGATGTGTTCAGACTTGGTGCTCCAAGTTTTATGGAGGTAGTAAACCTGCTGATTCACTTTGTCCTCGCTGCCACACCTTTAAATGGACAAAGGCGAACCTATCCTAAATTCTGTGTGTCAGATGCTGATCTCAGTGGCATTTTTTTTTTCTAGTGGAGTCTGCTGGGTTTTGGAATGCAACTGGGGACAGTGACATTTACCGTATACCTGTGAAAAAAATGCAGGGTTTCTTCTTTTAAGTCAGTACCCTGGGTAATATCTCCTGCACCTGGTGACTGGGTAATGTATTTGTCATTTCTCCCTGCAGCTTCATTCATGTATGGAACACCCTCCCTGCCCCTTGAAAGGGAACATATGGGGGACAAAACCATATTGCCAGCCAGAGTTTGTCCACACTTGCTCTTTTGTTGACTGCAGGGGATTCTCATTGTATACACTTGTAGCAGCTCCGTGGCCCTGATCATACCCCTCGAGGTGTGATAGAAACAGTAAATGTTTTATTAGCGAAGAACTCCATTGCAATTTAATATTTGAAACATAAAGAGTGCAGCAGCTAGAGTGATGGGGCCTAACTACTTGTTACATTAATTGTGTGGCCTGCGGGAGTTAAATCTTTTAATCTGAGGTGTATGGGGGTGGATTTTCACCGTGACTGCAGTGAAGGGAGGTTTGACTCCTCCTTTTCTAGGGAGGGAACGTTGAGAGGGGAAGGTCTGGGTACCCTCTCTTTTGTCTTTCTCCTGCCCGTTCCCCAAATTGTGCCTGGAGCCAGGGGGCTGAAACCTCTTCCCCCCACAACCCTCACGCAGAACTCAAACAACCCAGCTTCAGTCTGATTTATTTATTCGAGGCACCCGCAAAATGGCATCTTGAATTCCTTCCCGCCAATTACAGTAGCTGATGCTGGGAGGGGAGCCCCCGGCTTGTCTCCATGTCACATGTATGTCATGTGTGTAACACTCCCCCCCCCCCCCCCCGTGGAACAAGCTGGCGCCTCAGCTCCCAGCTCAGTTAATGTCCTGTATTGGAGCCTGGCTGAAGAGAAACTTCTTCCTATTTTATGTCATTCATTGCTGGTGTACAATTAACTGGGGCGGTCTATATTTTGTTGAATGAAAAAAAAAACCGTTTTCAAGCAGCAATTTTGAATAACAAAAAGTTGGTGGGCGCTCTCTCTGCAAACATGTTTTTTAATTTTGTCTTGTTGAAGCCTTTGTTGTCAAGATCCGCTTTGACTGACAGTTTGGGGTGTATACCAGAGAGTTGGCTTTTGCAACCCTGCCTTGAACTTTAGGGCATTTTACTGTAAAATGAATAGTTTAAAGTAAACATTTGTCCATGGATCCATGCTGGTAGCATGGGAAGAAGACTAACACAGAACTTCTGGCTTTCGGTTGATTGTATAGAAATAGATCATTATAATGCAAACTGTTTTGACATTTACTAGCGCACTGCTGTCTATTTGCCAAGATTGTTATTTCCAGCAACACAAAAACAAGATCTTACTTCTCCCTCTGCCCCTTCTTTCTCTTTTGAGCCCTTTCCTTCCGCCTTTGAAACAGGCAGATAAGACTACATTCCTCTGGTGGAAAGGAAAATGTAAGACCTCTGTATGTTGGAAGTGTAGAAGCTGATATATGTCGTTCATGTATTGTAAATGCATATGCTAGGAAAGTGACGTGGATTTTATGGCAACATCTTTTCTCCCAGGGCTGCTATAGTTAAAGGTGCGTTGGTGTTTTAGCTCCATTATAAACCTGTGTTCTCCAAGGTTTACAATCCTCTTTAAGCGTCGGCGTGCTAGTCTTGATGTGTAATATGTTACGGGGGTTGGGTGGGCAATTCACATGCAGGCTTATTCCAATTGATGTCGAGGCAAAGGAGGCGAGTTGGTGCCAGTGTTGCTTTAACAGCGCGGCAGCCAGCGGTGTAATCTCAGCGCACACCTATTTTTCCAACAGATTTAATTGGAGTTATGGAGCTTATCTAGGGGAGCACATTGATGCAGCCATTCCTTTTTACCTTCAGTCCCCTTGTTCAAACTCTTTTGAGCCCAGCACATGAAGGTGGGTGCTGAATGGCTGTGTTTGGTGGGAAGCTTGTTTGCTTGAAATAAGTAAACAACTTTATTATTTTCTTGCATGCAAACAGATCCCCTTGTGGATATGGGGCGTACAGTCTCAGTATGAGGATTTTGCATCCTCAGAAATATGTCGACCAACAATGGTGTACGGTGACATTTTTCATAGGGGAACAGTTAAGGCCAGAGGTGCCAGCTTGTGAAGCTGATTAGGGAGGGAGGCATGATGCTCATGCGTGGGACATCGTGCGCATGAGCATCACATCACCCTCCCTAAGCTGGGCAGAAGCTTCGCAAGCTTTGGGAAGGAGGTGCCAGGGGAACATTTAAGGTATACTAGTCTAGTCCCCCTAGTCCACTGACCGCTTACTACTGTCTGCCAACCAGGCTTTAGTCATGGCTACCCATGAATGAAGGATTATTTCTTAATAATAATTTTATTATTGATACCTCTCCCATCCGGCTGGGTTTCCCCAGCCACACATCCATATCTTACTCAGTGGCGTAGCGTGGGTTGTCAGCACCCGGGGCAAGGCAAGTAATTTGCGCCCCCTAACCCGTGGATTTGCGCCCCCTAGCCCGTGGATTTGCGACCCCTAACCCTAACCCCCAGATGTTGCGCCCGGTGCGGCCGGCCCCCCCTTCACCCCCCACGCTACGCCACTGATCTTACTGCCTTTCCTCCAAGGCATGCATTGAGCTGCCTTAGGACCAAACTAGAAAACCCCTGGCTCTTTTGGCACTGGAAGAAAATCCTACATTGGCTCCACTGAGCTCACCTCCAAACCATACATTTAAAGCACTATTATACCACTTTTAACAGTCATGGCTTCCTCCAAAGAATCCTGGGATCTGTAGTTTCCCCATCACAAAGCTACAGGATTCTTTGCAAGAAGCCATGCACTTTAAAGGCGCTTTAACAGTGACCTAAGTGATTCCCCACACCCCACATCCCAACAAGTACTGGTTTGAGAACTCACATTCATATGTCTGTTCTGTCCTGCTTATGCATTAATCTGTTTATCCACAAGGATAAAAGCATGGTTTTTGAAGACCACCCCTCACAAAATACACATTGTACCCTGAGCTATTTGAATGCCTTCTGTTATTTGAATGCCTTCTGTCATTTTTTAAATGAAGATTTGTATTATTATTATTATTTTATTTTATATACAGCTTAATGCTGAAATAGGTTTCTAAGTGGCTTACAAAATATAAAAACCTCTTACGCAAAATAAAATGATCCTGTGAACACATAAAAATATAAGCATTTATAATTTTAAACAACCAAAGGTAGTGTTAACATGAATGGCTCTGGATCATAAAATAACTACTTCTACATACTAAAAAAAAAAAAGAGGGTTTACAAATTTGCATACACTTTTCACATGCTAATTTATATGTATAGAATATGAATATGTAATGTGTATATATATGTATAGAAGCAAATTTAGAAATACTTCATAGAATCATAGAGTTGGAAGGGACCATGAGGATCATCTAGTCCAAACCCTGCAATGCAGGAATATGAGGCTGCTCCATACAGGGATCAAACCCTCAACCTTGGCATTATCAGCACCACACTCTAACTAACTGAGCTATCCATCTTATTCTTACTAAAACACTCCATCTTGCCATAGTGAAGAAGACTGTGACCTGGTGGCCTATGTGCTTGCTCAGTCTGGGACCCAGATGCTGACTCTTGAGGGCTCAAGGCTCCTGCTCACTTTTCTTAGCAACCGTACATTGCTATGCAAAATCATAGGATGCTGCCATTGGTCCATCTGGCTCAGTGAATGTAAAGACTGAAGGAAAACTCCCTCCTTGCTGAGAGGGGTAGTCTGCTGTAATTTCCCTGTCTTTGAGTTTAATGCAGTTGCTTTCTGGACAGCAGTAAAGTCGCAGAGCATGTATTGATCCAGAGTGACTAGCATCTGGAAGCCGCTGGCATTATTAATACAATAAAGTAAGGGTGTCTCTGTGAACTACTATGCAGAGCTGGGGAACTGGTTAACCCTTTAATAGTCTCTAGAGAACGCAGGGGTGGCATTCATTTGGTTACACGACTCAGGGAGCATAACATGATTTGGTAATAGCAGGGCCAAGTCACCTTAGAATTAAACTTTGTTAGCAATTTTATTTTTACAATAAGAGTAGAAAATGCCAGATATTAGAGAAGCCACAAATGTTAAATCAAAGCTGTTCCCTTGGGAGAAACTATATATTCTGTTCTTTTATAGTTCTGGGAATTCAGGATGTTGAGCGCCCATTTCTCAGAGCTGCTCGAGGAAAATACAGACATCTGATTCTCAAGAAATATGGCCAAACTGCAAAAAAAAACTTTGTGTTTGTGTGTTTAATTCTTTTTAAAAAGCCATCATCACTAGACTTGGGCTTGTTCCAGAGGCTGGATATCTAGTTTTACGTTCTAGCTTTCAAGCAACCAGTGACAACTAGTAGGATTTTGCTGAAACAATGTGCTATGTTGGAAGGAGGTTATTGGTGAATTCGTACGGTGACTAGATGTCTCTCCTCAAATCTGGGTTGCAGGTATTACTGCAGCTAGTTTGTCTTGGTGCAAGGCTGCTGAAGTCTACATGCATGAGCAGTGGCCTGTCAGAGGAGGGAGAAACTGGAAAAGTCATCTGCTATAGGCTCCCTCTATGGATAAAATGCCTTAGGGTGCTTCTAGAGACTGTCTGTTTTTTTTGGGTGCGATTCAGTCACAAGCAGGCAAATAGAAGTGGCACACGGAAAGCTGATTTGGTGCTGTTGCACAACAAACCCACTTCTCCCCTTGTCTCATCAGATTACTTGCCAGAAGCAAAGTGACGGGGAAATTCAGTGGAAAGTGGGATAATATATACTTGAATGCCACTGTGGATGTGGGGTAAGCAGAATGGAGGCTGTAGAATGTGGTGGTGGTGGGGGGGTTGCTCAGCCCTGGGGAAAAATCATATTCCCACTCCCCATAGGTGCTGCTTTTCCCTGAGAGAGAATCTTCTGTTGGCACTTAGGGAAGCAAGTAGCAGTTTGGAGAAGGTGGGAGTGAATTTTATCATGACTGTAGCAGCGGAGGGGAATGGGTTAAGCCTCTTTCCCATGTGCCACAGTCCTGATTCTGCTCACCTATGCAGCTGCTATTTACATTTCAAAATGGAAATTAAGTTGCTTTCCGACAACGAACAGCACTTATAGATTGCCCCTTGTATTGATTTTAAACAGTGTTTAAATAATGTTTATCTGCATCCCTTCATTTTTAAGATAGATAGATGATAGCTAGCTAGAAGATGATAGATAGATAGATAGATAGATGATAGATAGATAGATAGATAGATAGATAGATAGATAGATAGATAGATAGATGATAGATAGATAGATAGATAGATACTCTATCTATCTGTCTTAGGGTGAAGTGCTGGAAAACATCAGAACAAAAATCCATCAAACCCCCAAATTTACAGTACATTAAAAAAATAAGGACGCCTCAAACTCAAACAACCGTCCACAATACAGCACCATAAACAAGTCAGTAAAAACCATCACTCAGAATAGCTGAGTAATAAAAGATAAGAAAATGGTTTTGCTGAACAGGTAGGTCTTTCAAAGGAATCGGGAAGGTGTTGCAATGAAGAGGGAATTTCAGCTGGCTGTTACTTTCATTCACCCTGGTTGTAAGATAACTTGGTTCCCCTCCTGCCTGAGGGGGGATAGAGATCAAAGGTGGCCACAGTTGCAGACCTAACTAGAACATTTGGGAAAGTTTTATGGAGTTGGGAGTCAGGTGTGGCTCACAACCAGTCCTGATCTGTCTCTCTCACACTCACACATTCCTTCATACATTCAGGCTGGGTTTGATGGGAGCTATAGTCCAAAACATCCCAAGGGTTGGGGAAAGTCTGGTCTTCACAATCTGTGATTGAAAACTCAATGATTGGAGGGAGTGTCGCTTGGTGATAGAGCACAAACTTTGCAGGCCAAAAGTCCTAGGTCTAGTCTCCAGTGAAAAAAGTCTTGGGGAGGGCATTGGGGGGGCAGGACTTGGTTAGGGGGGCAGGACTTTTGTTGGGGGGGGCAGAACTGACGTGATTGGTCAGTTAATTAAGTATGTATATTGTTTTACTTCATCTGTGGGGGGCAGCTGCCTCCTGCCCCCCCCGGCTACACCCATGGGGGAGGGCCTTGTTGGCAGAGACCTTCTGCCAGTCAAAGTAGGCAGCACTGACTTTGATGGATCAAGTCTTATATTTATAAGAACCACCTGCTGGATGAGGCCTAGTCTAGTCCAGCATCCTGTTCTCACAGTGGCCAACCAAATGCCTATGGGACTTAATGTAAGGCCCCCTCATATCTTCACTGGGCTCCCGATCGAATGCTAAGGATTGCATTGCCATGGAGACTGATTCTTCCTTTCCTTCCAGAGATGAACCTTGCTAACACATATTAGCAGTTCTGCGAAGAAGGAAACTTGCCATCCCACAACCTGACGGAGTCTTAATCTTTGAGTAGCACATTTCTAGAGCTGTCTGCCGAACATCGTTCCTATTAATCAGCAGAGCCATCCCCAAATCTTCATATTGTCTAGGATATTTTCTATTAAAAAGTGATAAAGAAGTTCCATCGATTTCTCACCTACTGCCCTCCAGGCTTTTAAATCTATAGGTCATGAGAGGCGAGCTGGTTCTTATCTTTTATTCATCCCTTGCTGCAAAACCTGTGGGCCTGCTCTGATATCTCAGGCAGCAACTATGTAAATATTTATTGATGCTGCAGTCATTAAAGGGGGTGGGGGAGAAGGAGTTGCTTGGGCCTATTGATGCAGGAAACTCTCAATTCTGCATCTGTTAGGCAGCAAGAGCAGGAAAAGTTGGCGTTTTTGGTTTGGAGTTAGACTGCGTCAAACTGACGTTCTTGGTTCCTCTTTCATTGCAGATTACCATCTGTATAAGAGTTGGACGGCTCTTACCACCTAAACTGAGACTTTCCTTCTTTTTCCTGCTCTACCGGTCTACAGCTGCTGTCGATGAAAATGGGACTAATGGCTGTCTCTGGTCTCGGCTTTGTGGAAATGAATGGTACAGCACTGTCGGTGACCTTACTGGCAATTCTCTTGATCCTCTTGGGCTGGTAAGTGGTTACGTTAAATGTTCAGTGGAAGTTTGGTATGAATACATTTTTAGGCAGCGTGAGTTCAGTATTCTACGGTTTCTGGGTTAAAGTTGCAGCCCTGAAGACCAGTTTTGTTTGGGAGTTTGAACGGTCTTCAGTGGGACTTAGCACATGCATAAGTGAGCCAGAATTTTCCTTTCTTTGAAGATGGCAATTCCTACAGTAAATGTATGGTTGCAAGAATTAATTGACAAAATTGATTGATTCCTTGTTTTAAAAATTTACTGTTGCATTTTGACTGGGCTCCCCTTCTGTAATCCCCTGGTGTTGTACACCATCTGTATATCTGTTGAGTAAAGTTTCACTAAGAGCATTTCCATAAGGTGTTATGTGTTACTCACTGAGAGAAACTGTTAGTGTAATTAAATACCTTGATGTGCTGTAATATTGACATCAATTAATAGATGGATAACAAGAAGGCTGATCGATTTAAATGTTCAACTGGCTGACAACTCTAAAAAATGTATTGGAAACACACACTGTAGCTAACAGAGAACAAAGCTCCAAGTATTTGTTTAAATTGGGTAATTAAAACACCTTTTAATTAAAGGCTATAGATCTGTTCTTCTTCCCCTAAAGAATTTCCATAGAAGTTTATTATATTTTGTTTTGTTCCTGGATAACATTGTAATGAGGCTCTTATAGGTAATCAGCTCTTTAGTATGGATGTGTTTCAGGACTAGAATCCCCTTGGCAGTAAAAAGTTACCCAGGACAAACATTCCATAAGGTTGTATGGAAATAATATGCTGAAATAAAGGCAGACTCTTTGTAGATATAGCTATGGGGAGAAATTTGATTTGAGTTTGCATTTAAAGGTGAAATTGCCTAATTCATACTTTCTGAAATAATACCAGAACTGAAACACAGCAGTCCTTTGAAATTTGCCCTTTTCCAAATATAGCAATGCAGTTTTCCGGCCAAGTAACACGTATAAAAACGCATATGCTGGAGTAAAGTGTTCATACAAATGCACGCATTGGTGAATATAGCTTACAGAAATGCTTTGCAAAAATGTGTGTGTGTGTGTGTGTGTGTGTATGTGTGTGTGTGTGTGTAGTCAAAATTGTATACATTTGGAGAAACACACCTTAAAATGCTGGTGAATTTTCTGAAGGGCTTTAAAAATAAAATAAAATCTCAAACTGATGTGGAAATGTGCAGAACTGAATTTAAGATTAAGAAAAACAAGAAACTGAAATTGACCGTTTTGCCCATTCCTATATATGGGCGTGATCATGGTGCTGCTATGTGCACTGTGTCAGACGCAGTAATCCTTGGTTTATCCTACACAATGTAGTCTCCTTTAATGAGTATATTCTAGTATGAGATGGTTCACCCTGTGGAAGTGTTTATCAAAGGCCTGGTTGCAAATTCAGGATCTGTGATCTGAATCGTCCCATGGACGAAATTGGATTGTGCTCATAGTAGTAAATTAAAAAATCACACACATCCCAGCTATTATTTATCCTGTAGGCGAAAACATGCAGGTACCATAAGAATGTAAGGAGGAGAACCCTGGTTGGTCAGAGGAGCAGGCCTATTTTTTCCACCATTTTGTTTTCCACCATGGCCAACCAGAAGACCACAAGCAAGACATGAACATAGATTATATATTGCCAGAATTGACTTCGCCAATGGCTGCTATGATTAGGCACTACTTCCAGTATCAAAGGAACTATGCTTCTGTATACTGTTCATGAACGGAAGCGTGCTATTGCATTCATATCTTTTCATATCATATTGCATTCATGAAATTCAGCCAAGGGGATTTGAGGAAGTCACTTAATAATGTTACCAAGATTTAAACAGGATGTATGTATGTTTGTATGTATGCGTGTATGTTTGTTTGTTTTGAATTTTTGAAAATTAATTAAAAAAAATGGAAAAAAATAATAATCTGGGCAGGGGAGAAATAGTATGAAGGAAAGGATTAACCATGTTGCTCCATCATCATGGCTGTAAACATGGATTTTGAGGACTTCTTATATATTATTTGTGGTTCCAAAATCAAAGCGGAATGCAGGAAGCTCCCTTATACTAAGTCAGATCCCTCTAGTTTTGCATCGTCTACCCTGATTGGCAATGGCTCTCCGTGCTTTTCGGGTCTTTTCTTAGCCCTACCTGGAAATGCCAGAAATTGAACCTGGGACATTCTGCATGCAGAAGAGATGTTCTTCCACTGGGCTGCAGCCCTTCACCTATTGTTGTTTGTAGAGTGTTACAAAGAAAGAGATGTATACACCTGCATAAAGGAAAGATTGGACGAAATAGGTCTGCACATCACTGCCATATGTCAAAAAAAAAAGGAGGGGAAATATAATTCAATGGAATAAAGGACTATGCTTATTGCTAGTGCACAAAGAAAATGCAAAAGTACTGGAATGGCTGCTTCAGGTGGCTATCAGGAGAAAACCTGAGGCATTCTAAAATTATTATTCCGGCAATTAAACAATGAACATCATCATGTTTTGACATCATAATGGTAGTTGGTTACAAACAATAAAAATTTGACTGAGTATCAATATTGCCACATTTAAGCAAATGTTCCTGAGGACATTTGTATGCTGGGCTTTAAGAAAGGACAATAAAATTGGTCCTTTGCATTCCTGGGTGATCTCCTCACCTTTATTTTGCATTTAGTTTGTTTCGTAACAGATTGGTGTCAGCTGAAGTTACAACCCGGTCATGGCTCTTCTTGGTTTGTAGATATACATCTGCAAAAACTCTGTCCAAGCTCTGGTCATCTCTTGTTTAGACTGCCTCAGTGTTCTCTAGGCTGACTGACTGGTTCAATTTATAAGCCCATCCTTCACATGTAGACCTAGTAAAATCAAATTAAAACAGCAATAATATAAAAAACTCTAAATAACCCATCATTAAAACAAGAGTTCTAGCAATAATATACAAAACAACTCCTCATAAGTTGGACTTCAGTAAGGAGGTTGGACCAGATAACTCTCTGGGTTGCTTCCAACTCCAGAATTCTATGATTCTGCAACTAAATCTGAAGCAGGGTAACTAACCTGTTATGTAACTAGCATACCCTTAACAGAGGTCTTCTGGTCTCAATCTTGGTTCTTGCATGGCTGGCTACCAGTCTGCTGCCAAAGTCATTCACCTCACTACTCCTTAAGTCCCTTCTTCCTGTTCACTCCTGGATCCATCACAAGCTCCTAGGACTGGAATTCAGGGCAAATCTCTACTTGGCCATCAAAGTCAGTGGCTGACCTTGGGCCAGTCACCTTGTCTCTCGGCTTAATTTACAGGGTTCTTACGAGGCTAGAACTGGTGCTTGGGTGAGAACAATGTGTGCTACTCTGAGCTCATCGTAGGAAGGGTGAGATAATTAATAAGTATTAATTAATTCAATACATAATTATAGTGCTCCAGAGGTACATTTTTAGAACTTGTCGTAATGTTGCAAAGGGTTCTGGAGCATCTTCTCTGCTAAGTGCACCCGCCTCCAGCATGGAAGGAAACTGGTCCATCACTCTCTCTGATGTTGCAGAGGATTCTGGGATGCATCTCCAGGCTTGCACTTAATTTTGCCACTAGAGAAATATGACGCCCCGCAGATGGGGGTTCACTTCAGGATTAAGGTCACCCAGATGTTGATGTTGCTCAGCAAGGTTTTAATATCTATTCTTGGATATTATTCAAGGTTAAAACTGCAAAAGAAAACTCCAATGTCTTTAAAAGTGCTTGTTGCTTACTTTTTATTCCTCATAATGATTTATAGTCATGAAATCCCACATGGTTTCAGCTATGGAGTCAGAGGTGGGGGTTCAAGACCTTAAATGGTGCTTTTGCCCACAGAACTGCTTGGGAGGTTTTGACTCTGATCTGGGAGTTGGTTAGAATTTTATTTTATGAGGTATGAGTAGGGATCCTACAACAGTATTTGAAGATGCATACCTCGCCTTCTGAACCCAAGCAGTGATTGATCAGACAAGTTAAAGTGATTTTAAAGATTTATTAAGTTATAGCTATAACACGATAGACCAGATCCTTCTTGCTTCTTTCCTGCACTTAGTTAGACCTTGAATGGAGGGACTAACTTACCTGTCTTTCTCTGCTTGTCTCTTTGACCATAGCCTTTAATCCCCTTTCCCCCTCTCCATCCAACTTGGGGTGTCTTTTGCTGATTGGCTTTTATCTGCTCCTCGGCGATAACATCTCGCCCACTTCCTTATCTTGCAGTTCCAGCCGATCAGCAAATTTTGTCTTCTTGCACCATCTCCCGTCCTTTGATTCCTTATTTAGATATTTGTCACACTGCCCTTACCAAAAAACCTTGTGTTCATCAACTTTATCTCTTGCTCAAGCATACTCCATGCGCCTTGCTTTGCTTCTAAGTTCCGATCTGCTTTTAGCTATGATAAGTTGCTAGTCTCATAACTCCATGTCCTCATACTGCTGAAGCTTCATAGCTGTATGAAATATGTGCATGTTACTTTAGCCCTACTATTATACCCAGCACTAGCACACGTGCCTACTGCAGTGCGCTTGGACAGATGCTTTTCGTCGTTGGTTCCCTTTTGCTAGATTCAGATCATGTTGAGTCTTTTTTGAGAAACCTGCCTGCTTGGTGAATTATGGAGAGACACAAATTGTAATGACCTTGTTGTGGTTTTAGAGAAATGTGGAGCACCAACTAATACATCTCTACCCATCAAGGAGCAAATGCTTCCAAGTTTCTCAAATTTAGACCAGAGCTGATTTCACTTTTACCCACCAAAGGGTAAGCTAATTGGAGGTGGTTTGGTGACCCATCTTCCAACTGGAATACAGGGATAATGGTTGCATCCAGTGAGACGGTTTGCAGCTTTCATGAGGCTTTAAAGAGAGAGTAAGTGTGGGGTTTGCAAAACTTAGTATCTTTGGATGGCAGATGCTGTGGTTCATCATGCAAAGTATTATTATAATAAATATTTTTTTTAATCTCTAGTTGCATATTGAGTCGAGTCTTCCATGCCTGGCTATGGATGTGCATATTCCTTTTGTGGCTTTCCTTTTTGCTGTCTGTGAAAGTGTTGATAAAACGAATGTAGGAACTTAACCATCTTTTAGAAGTTTAATGTACCAGAAGCCTGGCATTATGAAGAAGCTGTCAAGCTTTCAGACATCTTTGTTCAAAGTGGATCTTCACTGCCTTGTCTAAACAAACCTGGGTGTTGGAAATGTGGAAATGGAGGGGTAGGTGTCTGTATATAAATGTGGGGGACACACTTCAAACAGTGTCGTTTCAGAATTCTGAAACAGGCACTTAGATGCTTGGCTGGAGTTGTTGTTATCTCACAGTCATCTTTGGGGTATAGCTGCCCTCGTCATTTTCGACCCTTCTTTTAAGTCCACATACTGACTCTGGCCTCATAATTCATGGCAAAGGTAGGATCAGACTCCATTCTCTTATCTGATCCTTTCTCTCTCTCCCCTCCTACCTTTATTTGGAGATAATAAGTCCGGAATGTAGACATCACACAGGGCACTTGACCTAAACTCGCTGCTGCTTCTTCCTAGTTGAAAAATAAACAATGGGCAATGGTGAGATGTCTCTCCAGACTTGTCTTTTTTGGGGGATTAGCACAAATGGAGGGGGGCTTTCAATGGTTCCTTTGTTGAGGAAGGACGTCGCTCCCTTGATGTGCCAAGGACTCGCAAAAACTAAAAAACAAAGTTTACTAGCTTGGGCTAATGCAGGTAACAAAACATTTTTCATCACTGCATGGATAACATTCCTCTCTGCACTATGAGCAGCATGCTGTGCTATCATGTCTGAGCTGTTTGCATACAAAACTGAGGGACCCTTCCCCCCCCCCAACCTCTCCTTTTTATAAAAAGGAAGTTTATAGTTCTCCTCCTGCATAGCAAGATAGAATATGTGCGGTCAATTGCCAGTTTTCATAGGATTACAGGGCTGGAGGAGAGCGCTGGGAAAAAACAAAAGGGGCTTTTCTCTGTTTTTGCAAAAGGCAATAAACAACACCCGCCTTATCACCAGTCTTCTCATAACATTGAATGACTGGAGGGAAGGACCATAGATCAGGGGTAGAGCAAATGTTTTGCAAACAGAATGCCCCAGGTGCAGTCCCTGGAGTCTGCAGTTAAAAGGACCAAAAATCAGAATGTGGGAAACACCTTTGCCTAAGACTCTGGGTTTGATTAGACAAGGGCTTCCCAACCAGGAGTATATTTATAAATCTGGAGCGGTGGCCATGCAGTGCACCGGGGGGGGGGGGAATCTGTTGCGCAGGGGTGGGATGATCCTCGACTCGCATTTTTGTCACCCCCCTCACCCCCTCACCCAGGGTGGACCACCCCGCCCCCTTCCTCCGCCAATGATCACCAAGCCTTTCAAAGCCCCATGCTCAGTGCTTCACAAGACTCAGCTACCAGCGGATTTTTGATGCTTTGCAGATTGTGCCTTTCCCCACCCGTGGCTTCAAACCATGCCAGCAAAATAAAATAATAAAATAAAAAAATAAAAAAGTTGCCTGGTGCCAGTTGACTGACAGGTGGGCAGCTCTGCCCACTTGTCAAACTTGGCCCATGATGGATATGGAAGATAATGATCTTACCTACTGGCCAGATCCACTTCATCACCTCTGGCTCTCTTGTATTGTGAGCCCTGGTCAAAACAATGGCTAACCTAGTCCGAGGCTTTACAGATTCTGTGGTTTGGATTCCAATCAACAGTTAGTGCTTGCTATGTAGGGGCAAGCAGCTACTTCAAGCTAGGAATAACCTGTTTCATTATATTCCCCTCTTTTGCTTGCAACAAAGCTGTGGATCTGAAGCTGTTACAGAACTATTGGCACTGAAAGAAACTGGACTCCTCCTTTTCAATGCTTGTTAATAGGCTGCTTTCTTTATAACAGGGATAGGCGACCTGTTTGCCCTTGACACAGCATTGGGTGGGCATTCAAGGGCTGCCTAGCTGGTGCTGGGCGCAGTGAGGAACACACATTCAGTACAAAGGTATATTTGTTCATACAAACACACACACATTTGGGCTGCATCTGGATTGCTCTGTCTCTCTCGTGTGTGTGTGTGTGTGTGCGCGTGCGTGCGTGCGTGCGTGCGCCTTAGCCTTCCCTCCCAGCAAATCCCAAGCTGCCAAAGATCGCTGCCCCTTTGCTGCTATCTGCTGCATGGAGACAGTGATCTGGGATGTATCATTACTGCAGGATGGGGGATGCTTTAATAGCAGCGGCAGGAAGAGTTATCTTCTGCCCGCTGCCCAGCTGGTGACTGAACTGATCAGTTGGGAAAGTGGGCAGAGCTCCCCAGGGCACGGTGGGCTCCACAGGGAGTGGATGGGGACCACGTGCAGCCTAGACCATGCCTTGCCTTCTTCCAATTTATAAAGACCCCTGTTTACCTAAATCCCACTTGGCCTATCTTTTCACTTTGTGTGCATCCATGTGCACAAAATAGTCGTCTTCCCTTTACACCTTGCTCCTGTCTACCGACTGCTCCTCAGCCTCAATATCCGTAAGCAGAGAGCCCTGTGCCATGGCAACATTTTAATACTTTGAGTAGAGGTATCTTTTTTGTGATTTTTTTAAAAAAATCTTATTCCATCTACAAACCAATCAACAAGCGAGACCCTTGAGAGCTATTTCTCTGTAGCCATATTCTTCCAGCTGCTTTCTCTTCTATGCAGCTTGTACCGCAAGTGTGTTTATATAGAAAAAATATAGGCCAGTCTACCTGCTTGGGTGCATGGAGCATTTATTTCCCCGAGACAGCAGTGCTGTCATAAACACTGTGGTTTTTACAATGTGGGTAATAATAAGATTACTAATAGCACTGAGATGTTTGCTTATTTAATAGACTATCATTTAGCAAGCAGAAAACGTCTTGCTGTTGCAGCTGCTGACACTTTACTGGGAATAGTCTCTGTTGTTATGTTTTTTGGTGGGGGGGGAGTGGGAGGAACACAGGGGGCATGTATTTTAAGGAATAATTTTCATAATGCAAAGGCTGGGAGGGAAAGTAAAAAGGACCTCTTTGCCCAAAGCCAGGGGTGGTAGTGGGGATGGCTGGAACCAAACTCAGCTCGGTTAATGGCGCAATGATGTCAGGTGTCTAACCTTGTGGGCCAAAAAGTGTGCCAAGCCCCAACAACCAGCTGTGAATCCTTGCAGGCCAAAGCAAACTAAATTCATTTCTTGCAACTTTCTCTTCACCATGATGCCAGTGGGTGCCAGTAGGGTCTCTGTTTGAGAGAACATTCCATAATTATGGCACCCTAGTTGAGAAAATGCTCTTGTATATTTTGATTTGTAAAAATTTACTTTATATTCCATCCCAGGGTAGTTTACTGATAATCTCAAGTGGGGAAGAGTCATGCAACTCAGGATCTGCTTGCTGGCTATTGTGGATGCTTGACCAGATGAGTTTTTGGTCTGACCCACAAGAATCTTCATATATTTGTAAGCCAGCAAATGTGCAAGTCTTTGCTGGATCTGGTTGTTTCTCTAGTATCACTTGGGATGCTGTGGGCGACTAGTGTCTAGAATGGCCTCTTCCAACCAGCAGTCTTGGTAATGCAGGGATTAGTGACACAGCTCCACCTTGCCTGGCCACTGGCTCTATAATTCTCCAGTTCTCTCCTGGAGGAACATCATTTCAGAAGAAAGCAGCTTGTGTTTCTATTACAAAAAAGTAACCCTGATAGGATCTGGATTTGGGTTTCTTTTAAATGGCAGCCTAGTGATAGGAAGAATTAGCAAGCCGGAATAAAGCAAAGCAAGATAAAATGTTTCTTATTTATAAAAGGGCTCTGTGTGTATTTTGGGTGTTTGAGGCCTTTCCATATCTGGCCTCAGGCATGCAAAATATTTTAAAACCTGACATTCAGAGAGATTTGTCATTGAGGCTTTGCTGGTGTCGGGTGACATATCCACAGGATGGAATAAAACAAGTCCGGCTCTGGTTTAGCTCTCTAAAGTCATCAGTGGCCAGGTGTTATTTTGGATCAGTGTGTTTAGATGTGTTTTAGATCAGTGTGTAAGACAAGGGCTGCTTTATGTCTGGGGAGTTTTGAATTTTGTACTGACCCTAATGTTTTTTTTTTTATGCCAAACAATCCCTCCCCCGCATCCCCCACTTAAAAATGTTGCTAACCATAACGTGTTACTATGATATGAGGCAAATGAACAAGATTTCCTTTAGGGGGGAAAAAAGGAAAGAAAACAGTTCCTTGGAAGCTATTTGCAACAGTTCTATAAAAATCAGGGTCTACTAACATCCTTTAACAGATGTGGATAGTTGCAGAATCAACATTCCCCCACATACAATGGCTGAGATTTGGCTTGTATCCTGCTTTCCAAAGACTGGTTAAAATAAAATAAATAGGATCTAGAACTTACTGATGTAGTTCACCTTTTGATTCTGTATACATGGTATTTTTAAGGTCTTTTTTTTCCAACAGGGAAAGGAATTTCCGACATGAGTTGATGAAGAAGGGTTCTATATTTTGTTTTTACTGAATTCAGCTGTCCTTGTTTCTTATTCCCACATTTCAAGTCAAATAGTACTGATTGTGAAATAAATTGTGTTGCACAGCAGGGTATATGTAGTGCTTTATGGAGTAACTCAAGGGGAAAATGTGGATCCCTGCCCCGAACAGCTTCCAGTCTAAATGTTTACCACATGTTTGGTTGCCAGGTCAGAACCATCCTACGCTCTGAGATTTCAGGGCCCAGACTTGAGACCCACAGGTAGACCCTGGTGAAGTCACAGGGGTGGGGGTAAAGTCATTTTGCATTAACCACAGTTGCTGAGAACATGACATTTTTTTAAAGTATACTTAATGAGCAAATATGTTATTGGTAGGAAATTAAGATAGAAGCTGTCACTAAAGGGGGTGTTCTCAGGTCCAGCAGAGGTGAGGGGATCGTTCCTTTTTCACCTGGATGGAACATTTGGAGAGAAATCTTTGGGGACTGGAAGATGGCAGGAAGCCTTGTTGGCTCTCATTGATCCATTTCTTAACCCTCAAGTCTTGAAGCTAAATAATGTCTGGTAGCTTCCAATGGAAGTCACCGAGGGGTTTGGAAATACCTGTAACGTGCCCATTAAAATACAGGTGTTGTGTCCTTCTGTCCATATTATGGGGTAAATGGATGCATTTATGTTGCATAGCTTTCTAAATTATGATGGCATCCATCTGGAGGGGAAGGAACTATCTATAAATGCAATACTGCGCTAAATTAAACACTGGCCGACTTGTGAAGAACAGGCTGAGTTATTTGTGTCATTTCTCTGAGAATGACCAAAAAATGACAAGAACTTCTACTAAAAGGGTAATGGGTTGGAATTTTATCTTTCTCCCATGTTGTGTGTGTTTAACAGCACACATAGCTTTAAAATGCTATTCTTAAGACAATTGCGAGCAAAAAATAAAATTAGAAGACTTCCTTCCTTGGCAGCAAAAAGCTGTTTCTTGTGTGAAAAGTATAAACAGTGAAAAAGACTATATCTAGTTGCAGAGGCGATCCAAAGGCAACAAAGAACTGAAGGTCAAACAATAATAAAACGAAGGAGGTGAAATTATAGCCTTTCTTCTTTTTTCTGTTTTGTGATGTGCTCCTTGGCAGCTGTGAAGGTTCTGCGCTTAAAAGAATTTGACACATGACTATTTGTGATTTGTACTTTAAGGAAAGCGAGGAAGCACGAAACACATGTATGGTGGTGGCAGCTGACAGAGGCATCTTTGCAGGGGTCTTGGGCTCCTGTGCCTTTAAGACATAGCCAAATATTGATAATAGTTTATCAATTATTTTAATAAATTATTACCTTAAGGTATTATTAAGGTATAATACCTGGAGGAGCATCTCCACCCCCATCATTCAGCCTGGACAATGAGGTCCAGCTCTGAGGGCCCTCTGGTAGTGGCACCCTCCCTGTGGAACGCCCTCCCACCAGATGTCAAGGAAATAAGCAACTATCTTCCTTTTAGAAGACATCTGATGGCAGCCCTGTTTAGGGAAGTTTTTAATGTTTGATCTTTTATTGTGTTTTTAATATTCTGTTGGGAGCTGCCCAGAGTGGCTGGGGAAGCCCAACCAGATGGGCGAGGTATAAATAAATTGTTGTTGTTCTTACTATTATTATTATTATTATTATTATTATTATTATTATTATTATTAAATGTGTGTATGCATGGAGAATACCAGATGTATTTTTATCACTCCTTCTATTGCTGATGTTCAGGTTGTGCGCGCAGCTAAAACAGTACCACCCATGCACAAGAGGGACGTACAGTTTTTGGAGTTGAAGCAGACCCACAACAGCTTAACTAAGCGTGCTAAGGGGCCAGTGAATCCTGCATTGTAGGGGGTTGGACTAGGTGACACCTAGGCTCCTGACGTCGGTTCCTGTCCCTGCACGCAGTGGGAAAGGGAGGAGGAGGGAGGGGGAAGGATGGAAATGTGTGTAGACCCGTTAGACAGCAGCGGCTTCTGCAATTGCCGGCCAGGATCTGGCCTGCGGGCCATAGTTTGAGGACGCCTGTATTGAAACCTTCTCTACCCCATACATAATGTTATGCATTTCTATTATGTTCTCACTTGCTCACCTTTTCTCCCAATTAAAAAGCTCCACATTTTGTAAACTTTCCTCAAAGTGTAGTTGCTCCATCCCCTGGATTGTTTTGATTGTAGAGCTGGGAGTTTAGAAAAAAAGAGCAAAGAGCAGTCTGCGCGGCAGCATTTTGTTGCAGGCCCACCTTACTGCTCCAGGGCCTTCTCTGCAGTGGCTCCCCGCCTATGGAACGCTCTCCCCAGGGAAGTTCACCTGGCGCCTTAATTATACACCTTTAGGCACCAGGCAAAAACATTCCTTTTAAACTAGGCCTTTGGTTGATCTTATTGACATTCAACACCCTTTTAGAATGTGGGGGAGGGGGTTTATCGGGTTACTGCTTTTGGTTTGATTTTATATGTTGTATATAACAAGAAGAAAGTTTACATGTCTGGAATGTCAGCTTTCAGCTGGATGATACTGTTGTTGATTGGCAGATGCTGCTAATAACGCCCAGGCTGTCGAATCAAGCAGAATTTCATCATGTAATAACTGGTAAAAGTAAAAATTAGACAGCGTTCTCTTTCTCAGCAAAATAAAAACAGCCTCTCTACCCCACTACCACCACCCTGCAACAAAACACCATTTCACTTAATGTCCTATTTCTTTCTGCCCAAAATTGCATATGCACAGTTAAATTACAGACCTGCCTTCAAAGGGTGTTGCCAGTTTATGGCTGTGCAAAATTTAAAAACATGAGCATTGCGATGTTCAGTTCAGGGACAGCCTGTGTCTGCCTTATCTATCATCTATCTATCTATCTGTCTGTCTGTCTGTCTATCTACCTCTAACTTAAACCAGCTTGACATTTGTTTTGCAAACAAAGTTGTATTGTTTGAAAATCTGGTTAACCACAGATTACTTCTGCATTGTACTGCAGCTAAAGCCTAGCAGCCTAAGTCACGCAACCGGATGAAATGACAGGGTACATTCCCTCAACTGGGTGGTTGTTGTTTTCTCTCTCTCCCAGCTATCACTGTATTTATTGAAATATTTCTGTCCCAGAAATTTCATAGAAATGTAACAAGGCAGTGTATCACTATAGTATAGTGTATTTTATAGTATAGTATAGTGTATTTTAAAATGGGGTTTCAGAGTTTTTAGGGGGTTTTGAATGTTTTATGTAGTTTTTCAATTTCATTGTTCTGTATGGGACAATGACAATAAAGATATCTATCTATCTATCTATCTATCTATCTATCTATCTATCTATCTATGACATAGGCAGTCCCACACACCAGAACCACCCATTCACAAAATTTCCCTCTTTCCAGGAGTCAAGCTCACTTGACAATACCCCCCAAGGAACCATAAGCAAATATACTTTCTGATAATATACTTTCAAACGGAGGACTAATCTGAATGCAAGCCAGTTGCTTTTTAAGGTTTGTTGAAGTTGCTGGTTTCCTTTTAATTTGTTTTTAATGAACTTTTGTTACGGAGATCGGGGAGAACTGTTTCAGGATTCTGTAGTGCCTAAGAGAACCCAAAGGGGAATCATACTACTTTTGTACAGTGCAGTGAGACTGTCATGAGAAATGACTGGATTCAAAACATCCTGTTTTCTCCCCCTACAAATGTGTTCAATGATAATAAGGGTGGGGGCAGGGGAGTTGGAAGGAACATTCCATACCAATTATGGCATGTCAGTCAAAGTGGCTTATTTTACACAGTCTTCCTGTAAATGCTGATATATGCACGTGTATGCATGTTTACTCGGAAGAAAGCCCCTCTAAATTCAGGGGCGCTTATTCTCCAGTAAACATTCATAGGACTGTACCCAGAAAGAAACGGTAGTAGGATGAGAGATTCATCTCCACAATTTCCCCTTGCAATTAATGGGAACATAAAGACTGGAGGCCGTTTTATGGGTTCCCTTTTATTGCAGAAATTTAAAAATGAAGCAAAAAACTACACACAAGTTCCCGCCAATATTGAGATACTGCTGCAGAGGAAAGAGGAGAGTACAAAGGCTTCCCCCCTTTTTCTTCTTCTTGTTTTTGTGGTAGTGGTATAAAATTGGTGGGGGTGTGATTTGTTCAAAATTAATAAAGATGTTTTTTTAAAAAAGAAAAAAGAGCAACAGTGAAACCACCAAGCTTGTCCTGGGAATTCTCCACCTGAGATTTTGATCTGAGATGGAGAATAATTTGGAGCCTTATATAGCTCATGCCTTCTTAGTGCTTGGAAACGTTCAGCAGCGTAGCTACTTGCAAATGCCAGGTGTGTTGCAGGTGTCATGGGCTTCTATTTAGGGTGGCCTAACAGCCGTCTTTACAGAAGGCAGTGCTTTATTTGAAGGTGCCCTCTATTTGAATGAAGGGCTGTCTGGTCCAAATTCCGTCTAAAGGTAAAGAAACATCAAGAAAGGTGAGCAGAGGCCTTGAAGTTGCCCCTCAAACCTTTGTACCTGGGCAGCAGACTGAACAGCCCCCTTATAGCAGTCTTCCTCATTGTGGTAAGATAAGACATGCTCTGAGATGGCACAACTTTCCTGAAGTCGCTGTCCCACGTAAATTTCAGAGAATGCCTTCCCCCTTCAACAACTGATAGCCGCCTGTGAGCCCCTGCTGAGGATTCCATGTGGAGGTTAGATTAGCTTCCCCAAGAAGCAGGGCCTTTTTGGTTGTAGCCCTAGAACTCAATGATGCCCTGTCGCAGAACACCCATGGTGCCTTTTATTTATTAACTTCTTGCTGGCAGGCCAGGACATTCTGTTTTCTGTTGTGCATTCAGCATATAATGCTGAGTTGCTTTTTTCATTGCTCTTGCTCAGGGGGTCAGCAAACTTTTTCAGCAGGGGGCCGGTCCACTGTCCCTCAGACCTTGTGGAGGGCCAAACTATATCTTGGAAAAAATAATAATGAACGAATTCCTATGCCCCACAAATAACCCAGAGATGCATTTTAAATAAAAGCACACATTCTGCTCACGTAAAACCACGCTGATTCCCGGACCATCCACGGGCTGGATTGAGAAGGCAATTGGGCCAGATCTGACCCTTGAGCCTTTGTTTGCCACCCATGCTCTTGCTTAGTTTCCATTAATTGTCACTTTTATATATTGTTATAATTTGTAAATCATTTGAGGATTTACAAAAGGTGGAAAAGAGAGGCTGTATAAAATTATTTTAATTCAATCTTTGGGCTCCAAGATTGGCTTTTTACTGAAACTTTTTTTAAAAGGAGTGAAAAATCTTGTATGTTCACTCACAGGAAATCTGCACCAAATTTGCCACTCACTACATCCCCACCCCCCCAAGTCTACTATCTGAAATGAGGACTTAATTGTAAGCCCAGCTTGATACTTGTTTCATTTGGTTTCTTTGCTGGCTATAGAATTCCCCACTGTTCCGTTATTCTACTGATGCTGGATCAAGGCTGGCTGGGGATAGATTGTGCTGGGAATGAACTTCATTTGTTCAAATGTAATGTGGAACAGGCCTACACCCTTGACACAAATCGAGGGTGAGCAGAAAGCAGAATGGGATCTGTTGGTAGATCTTCAGCTGATTTGCAGTAAGTGGACAAGGGTTTCTGATTTCCATTGGTTTTAGGAATGACAACAAAAAACCTACTTTCCTCAACTAAATTTGATTTCTGTAGTGGAGGAGGAGAAGAAAAGAAGCTAACCAAGGGTGAAATTCTGAGTTCAAACTCAGTTTAGTTTGGTACTAGAAACAAATTCCCAGGCTCAGAATGTGCTCAGAGGTGCCATGGCCTTTAATTATACAAATTTTATGTACAGTGGTAACTTGGTTGTCAAACATAATCTGTTCCAGGAGTCAATTCGACTCCCGGAACGGTTCAAAAACCAAGGCATAGCTTCCAATTGGCTGCAGGAGCTTCCTGTACTCAATCGGAAGCTGTGTTGGACATTTGGCTTCCAAAAAACATTGCAAACCAGAACACTCACTTCCAAGTTTGCGGCATTCGGGAGCCAAAACATCCGAGTACCAAGGCGTTCGACAACCAAGGTACGACTGTGCAATGATCTTGGGAGTTTATCTTTTTTTCCCTTTTTAATTAAAAGCAGAACTGAAGTCTGCCCAGCTCTGGAATAAATAAAAGGAAATCTTAGAAGGACCATAGTTTGAGTTTTTGTCCTGGAGCGCAATATCCTCCTCATCAAAATATGTGCACTGGTGCATTCCACTGATTCTATCACCTTTTGTGAAACATGTTTACATGCCCCAAACAATAGAGCAATCAATGTTTTGTTACTTGGCCATGCTGCAATGTGGGGCTTCTTTTGCCAGGCAGGAATAAGCAGTGGCTTACCTAGTGGATTAAAGAATAATACACATGCTTCTGTCACCTCCTGCTCTGAGTTCTCCTTTGCAAACAACTTTATTCTGGCAAAGTAGCATTGGTAAAACTACCCTTACTTGGCCGTGGGTGACCTCTACTGGATCACCAAAAAGGAGGCCATTGACATCTCATATGTATCATGGAAGATTGTTACCAGGTGACCTATGGGTATCTTCAGTCTGCTGTCCAGATACAAATTGCTTGCTTGTCTTAGGGTTCTTTATCTTTAAAACGGACTGAACAGGCCTGTCCTGTGGATAAAAAAGGGATACATGGCCATCCTAATTTGCCATGGCCTGTAGGATGAGTGGGTGTGTAAGGAACATGCATTTTCAAATAGTAGTTTGTCATATGCATACTTTAAATTTCAGGAGATTACGCATTTTAGGTGTGCACACTTTTGAATCTGTGTTGTGTTTTATGTTTATGGTCCTCTATATCTTACATTTCCTTTACCTTAAATGCTGTGTTTTTTCTGATTCCTCTATCTGATTTTAATCTTCATATTTTTTTATGATCATGCATTCATCTTGAGATGAGATGTGCTATAAATGGCACATCAGTATGAATAAATCTTAAAAGAACAATTTAAACTACCAAAGACTTACTGCATTCTTCCACTTTCCCACCTAATTATGATCTTCTAAACTTTTTTTCAGTTTTGCTTTTGCTTTTTTGGGGAAATAGTTAAAACTTGTCATATCAACCAGAATAGCTATTTGGAACCTGCCCTGAATATATGTATGCTGTTTGCAGCAGTAGCTGGATGTGAAGACATGCTACAGACCACTGGTAGATGTCTTTCAATGATGGCTGTTAAGTTGTGGGTGAACATAACAGACGACACAGCGATTCTTCAAACAGCTCTTGTTTATTCACACGCCAGAACAGAACTGAACTGAAGGGTTCAGCCAGCCTGCTTATATAGACCTCCACTAGAACGCAACAGTAACTATTTTCCGTAACTATCCAATCACGGAACATCACTTTCAATCCCTTATTTGCATATGTGGACCTGAGTGAAAACTATCTACAGTATTCCCCTGCTGGCCCAGGGTGAGAACTTCAGTACATAACAATGGCCCATTCCCTTGATCGCTGCAAATCCTCTGCCCCGCCCCTCACCTCTGCACCCTCTGCAGATGGTAGTATTGAGGCCACTTTTTCCTTCTTAACTGCTTATTTACAGGATCAGATTCCAAGAAGCAAAATACTGGCCAAATGTCCTGTTCTTCTTCATTCTTTTTTTCTTAAAAAGTGCTCATTTGCACATTCCTTTACAGCCTAGGAATTGTTGGGCAAATGCCGTACATTGCAGCATAGCCCAGACTGCTGGATATGAGACCTGCTCTTTTCACTCAAGAAACTATTTGCCTCTGAGCATCCGGAGGTAGACCCAAACACTGGCATAAGCTGATAGGGTTGTATGTTGGGAAAAGGCAGAAAAGAAAATGAAATGTTCCAGAGATTTACAAATACATGTTGGAAGGGTGGAGAATGAGAACCAGATGAGCACTTTCTGAAATTTTCCTTTAAAAGAATTGCATCAAAGGGTGCATCTTCTTCCCTTCCATGGCACGGTGACAGAAGGAACTGCACCTGGTGGAAATTCTCACTTTGACACAACAAATAAGCTTAGCTTTGGCTTTAAAGCCTCCTGTTCTGGAAATTAGCCAGACCCAGGATTACGGAATTTTGGTTGTGTTGGCAACCCTACCAGCTTCTTATAACCACCTGGAAAAACTGAGGTTTGGCTTATTGCCTTGGTAGAGCATGCAATCCCCATCTGCCACTATTCCAGATGCTTTTAAGCAGCCACTAAGCCGTATGTTGACAGCACTTTCTATCCTTTATCTCAAGTACCTGTTTGCGAGAATATGCCGCAAACTGGTAATTCCCAAGTTGCGTGCCGTATGTGACCTGAGCGTAAGAAAAGCCCAGCTGGTTCAGAGCATTGGTTCATCTGGTCCAACATCATGTTTACCTCCATTGCCAAACAAACACTTTCAGTAAGCCCATAAGCAGGGTTGGAAAAGCAATAGCCTGCTCCTGCTGTGGCTCCTCAGCGCTAGGTATTCTGTGATACAGCTGCCTCTGGACATTGATATTTCATGTTTCCATCACAACTAGTTAGCCAGTAGCTAGATTCATCATTATGTCCACGTGGAGCTTCCCATTCAGAGGCAGCATGCCCTGAATGCTAGTTCCTGGTGGGGCAGACAAGGCAGCTTGCTTAGCCATAGAAGGAAGCAGCACGCTGGACTTGTTGAGATCTCCTGTGGCACGCAGTTTGTGGATTACAGTCTTAAAGCCACTGGCTATTGCATACAGTGGTACCTCGGGTTACATACGCTTCAGGTTACATATGCTTCAGGTTACAGACTCCGCTAACCCAGAAATAGTACCTCAGGTTAAGAACTTTGCTTCAGGATGAGAACAGAAATCGTGCAGCGGCGGCGTGGCAGCAGCGGGAGGCCCCGCTAAAGTGGTGCTTCAGGTTAAGAACAGTTTCAGGTTAAGAACGGACCTCCAGAACGAATTAAGTACTTAACCCGAGGTACCACTGTACTGTGGCAATGACTGAATTGCATGCTGCTATTTGGGTCTGTCCTAAAATGGCTGCCAATCAGCTTCACTGGGTATGCCATGGGGGAGAAAACAACAACAAATGAACAGAAAGGCCGTGTGAGCCCAGAGTGTCATCTATGAAGGGGGCTGCTTGCTGCCTCTCTGTACGATTAACTGTTCTGGGCATGACTCCATTCCACAAGACATGAGCAGTTCTTTTGTGTTTCTGTATTGGGGAGGGCTAAATGCTCAAATCTATCCCATCAGAAGAGAGTTACTGTTTGGCCAAAAACTAAAAGCATGGCCTCTTCCTGTGTCTTTTTTTTGTTTGTTTTTGTATTTTTATTAAAGATTTTCTTAGGGAGGAGGAATCCTCTCACGAAGCATTTCACAGCATTCTGAGCTGCTAAGCTAAGCTGCTGTTAAAGGTCCAGGGAATAAATTGATAATAAAGCAAACCTACCTCCAGCAGAAACTGCTTGTCGCATTTCCGAATGAGTTTGTGTTCTTGGCTTGCCTCATTTCAGTCAGGAGCTGTATCCAGAGCACCGACTCCTTCAGAAAAGTAGGGTGTGTGCATATTGCTCTGAGGGTCAGCAATTCTTGCTGTTGCATAAGCTACAAGGAAACCTTTTGGGATAAAAGGCTGGAGTTTGACTCAAATATAATTAATATGGGGCAGGATTGGGAACACTGTCTAACTGCCCATAGTGAAAAGTTCCAGAAGGATAGCGAGTTTGCCTGGTACATCAAACAAAGAATTGTGTAGCACCCTTAAAGTCTAATAATCACCCTGCTTTTTTGGCATAAGCTTTCATCGGCTGGAGTCTAGCACCTTGGCCAGCATCCTGTTTTCACAGTGGCCAACAAGATGCCCATGTGAAGGTCACAAACAGAACCTGAGTACAGCAGCACTCTCCCTGAGCACAACATCACAAACACTTATGCCGTAATAATTTTTTTAAGGTACTACAAGATTATTTGTTTAAACTGTCACAAGTACATGGAATTAAAGATAAATCAATGGGCTTCATAGCAAGTATGTAGGGAACCCCTAGGTTTGATCCAGCAGGGAGCTCTTCCTATCTTCTTCCCAACTGCTCTTTTGAACAGGCTTTAAAATGTGTTTTGAACTACAAATGTTTGGCCTCCCCTCCTCTTTTCTCTCCATCCCTGTTTTGTCACTTGTAGTAGCTTGTAAAAAATCTGTTTGTGCAACAGGTCTTGCCTCTACAGTCAAAGTTTAGCTCTGCAAACTTTGTGCTGAAAACATCCAGAAATGTTTTGAGATAACACTACCTGCTTTCGTTCTCTGTGTGTTGTGTGTTGTATTTTGAATTGTTCGTTTTAATGCTGCGATTTTACTTTTTTATCTTTGGCAAATATGTTTATTTTTTATTTCCAGCTAAAACTCATTAGTTATGTTAGCGTTCATGGTTTTAAAAATAGCCTCCTTGGACTTTTCCTGGTGGTCACTTTTCAAGACGGATTGGCTGTGCCTGGAGTGCTGGATCTGTGCCATATTTATTACACATGTACTGTTATACACAGCGGCACCTGTGAGTTACATAAAAGGCCTCATTCATATGGAAGTCTTGTGTTTGTGCTCCTCGTGGAGGCCAAGAACAAGTTCAAACTGTGTAAAGGAGAAAAATATTGAACCAGCAGTAAGGAAGAGAGTGATTTCTGAACACCAGCAAGTTTCTGTCTCCCTCAAGTACAAAGTTGTTGCTTTCCTTCTGGTACTTGGTGCATGAAAAGTTTAGCTGTGTGTTCATTCTTCCTTTTGATTCCTTACTTAGAACCATCAGCACCATACTTTAAAGCACTATTATACCACTTTGAATAGTCATGGCTTCCCCCAAAGAATCCTGGGCACTTAAGGGTGCCGAATTCTTAGGAGACCCCTATTTCCCTCACAGAGCTAAATTTCCCAAAGTTCCCTGGAAGAAATAACCGATTGATAGCACTCTAGAGGATAACTTCATTTCGTTGATTGCTTGCATCTTGTTTTTCCTTCCCGAAGAAAGCCCAAAGATTGTAACTGAAAGCCGAAAGCAATTAATTGAGCACAAAATATCCAAATACTATAGCAAAAGTGTAGCATATATCAGAATTATAGTGACTGGAGCTGCCTCCCTTTGGAAAGAGCTCATAGCACTAGGGAGTACATTTGAACATTCCCCTAAAGTCTATACCCTCCTGCATTACCCTTGCAGCATTTTGCTGAAAAGAGAGGGGAAATGTATCATCAAAAAGGGCGAAAAGAGGACAGTCATCTGCAGATTTATGTTTTGATGCAAACTGAGAAATACAGTACAGCTCACCATAGCATTGAAAGACAGTAACCAATGACTTGTGTGCCTGTTTTGTGGTTTCACGGCCCGTTCTTTATCTTTAAACCAGGCTTGGATTGGACAGCCCTTCAGACAGAGGACGCTTTCAAAAGATGACTGTCCATAAAATAGGATACACAGCCACTCTATATTTCGTTGTTATAGTTGTTTTTACAATGAATTTATCAATTGCCTTCTAAGCTACAATCTCATTGTGATTTGCACATGAGCTAATTAAAAACAATTCAAAACCACAAAAAGTACATTTAAAGCGAGACTAAAACTAGTCTTGCTTAAATGAGGACACGCCTGGTAAAGACTCATTTTGCCCTTTGTTAATGCAGACCTTGAATCCTGACCCCTGTTTATAGACCCCCAAAATGTTATGAGCTCTGGGGAGTTTTTAAGGAAGCCTGAAAGTTGGCTCTCTGTATACCTACTTTCCAGAAAAAGGAGCATTTGATTAATTACATAACAGCAAAGGACCCTAACTGACCACAGCATCCACCTCTATTAATCTGACCATAGAACTGAACACTGAGGAATTTCTGTTTATTATTCAAGATTGCAAGGATTGTTATAAAAAGAAAACTGAACAAAGGGTGCTGGGACAGCTTTGAAGTAATTTAAATGTACGTGGCATTTAAACTTGAAGAATGGACATTGTTCTAGGGGCACAAGAATGTAAAAGGGGAGTGAAGAAAGAAGTAACACTGGTTACCTGCTGAGATTCCCCTCCATGCACCTGTAATTCTCACCTGAAAAACCTGGAGCTTCTCAAATGTCGGGAGGGGCTACTTTTAATCCGAGCATGAAAGCATCAAGTCAGCACTACATAACCAGGTGCTTGTTTAAGCTGTCCTGTGGATCTGAAAGATTTAAGAGGTAGTAGCTGTACTGCTGACTTGTTAGCCTGAAGGGTTTTGTTCTTAACCCTGGATAAATATAGACCGTTCAAATCTTCTCTGAAGATTAGCTGCAACTGCTTCATCTACAGGGTGAAGCTTCTGCACTGTTTTATGTTAAGCAGCCTGTTGCGTTATATGTTGTGACTGTTCTTCAGATTCACAGAGCTTGAGCATAGCCTGCAAAGTTACTACTCCACAACCCACACGCATAGGTTGGCGCTAAAGAATATGGATTTCAGGTCATCTATGGTGCCATTACCTCCTTCCCTAGTTTTATAAATTAACCAGTGGTCTTTTGCTGGGTGGCACTCATGCCGCCCTGAGCACTGGTTACTTATTCATATTTTGGTTGGTCAGAGCAGATTTATTTATATGGTCATAAACCCACTGTAAGATGTAACTGGAGTAACAGACCTCAGACAGCAGGGAATGTTTACATATCACATGAAATGTAATACAGCATGATTGTGTCTTACGCACATTTAACTAGCACAATTTCAGCCATAAACAATTGAAGACAGGCTGATTCAAATGCATGAGATAAATCTAGGCATGGTGGAGAGCTTAAAAGCTCTTTTTGCAGCAGGTCCACTTGGGATATAAAGTATGTAAATATAACTAAATTAAATAATATCCTGGCTGCAGCTAGGGGGTACCACTTTGGATATTCCTGGTGGGCTAGTTTTGTGCCTGCAGGGAGTCTTATATAGGGTCATCTGTAACTGATGCATACCTGGGCCGGACACCCCCTCTTCGTCCCCTAAGGGAGGGACAAGTTATAAATATAATCAACAGTGGCTGTTAAGAGTAGGAAATCTTGACATTGCAACTGCCCATTATCCTTTGCCAGTTCAGTGGCCTGCCAGAATATATTTTATCTCCCAACACTGGTAATCTAACAGAGCTATAGCCAATTACCCTTTTGTCCTGGTTTATCATCGCCAGCTGCAGCCCGCTAAGAAAACAATGGGAACAACAGCAACTTCAGATGACGAATGTGTGTGTTTCATAAGTGCTACTGAGTCATCTCTCCTGTTTGTTGTTCTCTTTCATAAACCAGGTGTGCATAAGTGAGAGATGGCTCAGCCTTGCACTTGCCAATATGCCAGCAGCCACAACTGAAAATGAAAAACCTCTTTTTATTGGCTCTTTAGGAGGAAAGCGCTTCAGTGAACACTATCTTGGATGTTTCCCTCCTCAGTGAAAATTCCTGTTTTCCATTATGAGGAAAGGTTTCGGATAGTGGGGAAAGGGTAACATTCTGATGTGTGTCTTCATTTTTCCTGCTTGGAATCATTAAAAATAAAAATAAACGTCTCTCTCCCCATACATGAGGCGATAGTGAAGTCATTCACTCTGATAGGGCTTCAGATGCTGTTTCAAATCCTTTACTTTAAATAGGCCCTGTGATGAATTTGTATGAATAGCAAAGAACAGAATTGGTTTACAACTGGTCAAAGCAACTTCTCAAATCATGTTTCAATAAACACCATTTTATTTACAGCCTCCAGTGTATAACCCCCACCCAAATAATTATAACCACAAAACCATTAACAATTTCCTGTTTAGCTATTTATGAAGTGCATCCTGTCCTATATTATCCAAAATTGCTCTTCCCTCTGGCATGCGGACCCAGATAATGGTACTATTATGAAACATAGTAAGTCAAAAGTGGAATCTTATACCGTGAAACAGGAGTTTAAAATCTAAGATCTCTAAACTTTCTCAATATAGCAGAAGAAATATTGGACAAGATTTTAATCTAGTGGTTTGACCCTGTGCGCATATACACAGAATTAAGTTCTGTGGTGTTCTGTTCATAGAAAAGTGTGCATAGGATTGTAACTAATCAATAATTTTTTCTTACAGCTATGCCACTGTCAAAAGCTCTTTGGATAATATATTTCTGCCTGTTATCATAACTTTTATCTAGGAGGCGTAGCTAATGTCTCAGAAGATAGAATCGGGATTCAAAATGACCGTAACAGATTGGAGGACTGGGCCCACGCTAACAAAATGAATTTCAATAGGGACAAAAGCTGCACAAATATAAGACAGGGGACAACTGGCTTGCCGGTAGCATATGTGAAAAGGATCTAGGGGTCTTAGTAAACCATAAACTTAACACGAGTCAAAAGTGTGATGCAGCAGCAGCAGCAGCAAAAAAAGCTAATGCTATTCTAGGCTGCATCAACAGAAGTATAGTGTCCAGATCAAGGGAAGTCATGGTGCCTCTATATTCTCTCTTGGCCAGACCACACCTGGAGTACAATTCTGGGCACCACAATTCAAGACGAGAATGGTTACTGTTTTTGTTATGTAGTGAAGTTCTCACCCTGGGCCAGCAGGGGGATACTGTAGATAGTTTTCACTGGAGGATGCCTTATCACTACTGGCCTCTTCATGATGCACTGGAACTGGCTTCCTAGCAAGACGCGGGCTGCTGGACTTGCGGATCTCCTGGGCGGAGCGTTCAGCAGCTTCTGAGGCCACAGCCTCCTCAATGGCTTTCTGTAGCGTGAGGTCTGGCTTGGCGAGGAGACGCCGTTGCAGATGGATGTCCCGGACCCCGCAGATGATTCGATCCATCAGGGCATCGTCTAAGTCTCGGAACTCACAGTGCATTGCAGCCTGTCGCAGGGCGGTGGTGTAGTTGTTGATTGACTCCCCCTCTGCCTGGTTCCGGTGGTAGAACGCATGGCGGGCAGCAATCTTGGACGGCTTTGGTGCGTACTGGTTGCGGAGCTTCTCTTGGATCGTGTCCCACGGTGTTGCCTGGACTGCTTCAGGTGCAACCAATGCTCGGGCCGTCTCAAACACCTCAGGCCCACAGAGGCTGAGGAATAGGCCCCGCTTACGCTTCTGTGATACTTGCGTCAGCTCGTTGGCTTGGAGGTAGCAGTCGAACCGAGCGAGTTAGGAGCCCCATGATTCAGAGGCTGGCGCAAACGGCGGTAGAGGCACAAGTGAAGCCATGATTCCGATGCCGGCGTGAAGGGCGATGGATGGAACACCGTGCTCTAGCCAGAACAGTCAGCTCTGAATTGGTTCTGTTCAGTGATTTCGCTCAGTGATTCAGCTCTGCTCAGAGGTGGCTGCATCTGGCTGTGCTCTGATGTCCATCGATCCCATCCTTGTCGCCAGTGTTAAGTTGTGGGCGAACATAGCAGACGACACAGCGATTTCTCCAGAGCAGCTCTTTACTTGTAAGCTGGACAGAACTGAACAGCAAACAGCTCAGCCGGCCTGCTTTTATAGGCAGCCGGCTGTCAACATTGTAGCAACAACAACCCAGGGTTTCCCGCCTAAAATAACTGACGTGGACCTGAGTGAAAACTATCTACAGTATCCCCCTGCCGGCCCAGGGTGAAACTTCACTACATAACAGTTTTGTTTAAAGGTGTTTTAGAAATAAGTGCTTTCCCCCTTGACCCTGCCCCTCCCCCAACATTGTGCCCCTGTCGGCATTGAAAGGGTCAGCAATATCTAATGTGACAGATGTTGGGGACAGGACTGCACCATGCTGTGGAGTCAGGAGGCACAGCTTCGCTCCATCCTCCTTGCATTACCACCACACCTGGAGGAGGCGTGTCGTGCCTTTTTGTTTGTGCACATGCACGCCTGTACACTAGAGTCAAGAAGCAGCTGCCCATTGCTTAGATGTTGAACTTGTAGAGACTCGGGGGCAGTCATGGCAAGAATGGCAGTGCCAGTGTGCACTGCACACACTACCAACGGTTTTTAAAAAACCCCAAATATAGGGACAGTTGAAGCATGTGGAGGGGTCGGATTGGATGGTTTTTAAATTCCAGCAGATTCTCTGATCTTCAGGCCCTGGTGTCCTTCCTGGAAATGCACCACATCTTTCAAAAGCAGCGTGGAAAACAGATTAATGGCGGGAGTGATGGAGGACTAGGCTATCAGCATTCTTTCACTGTCAGGTTGATGTAAAGCATACTGAGCTCTGTGCTCCAAAAATGAGGAAACTGAAAGCAATAGACATTCTCCATCATGTTTTAGATAAGGGGTTCACATGCCTTGTTCTATCAGTTGTTTAGTATGAGAGGGAACAGGGCTGGAGCCGTTTCATTCAAAGTAATGCTTTTCCAAGGAGAGGAGAGTCTTGCTTGGGGGTACTATGGGTCATAGCGATGTTGATATTTGAGAGGATACGGAGTAAGGCTAATCCGGGAACTATTGGGGAAATGGAGGTCCGCTACCGCGATGTTGCAAACATAGAGAACAATGGTTTTTCAAAAAGCTTTAAGATATTTTAAATGAGTAGTTCCTGTGCAAGAGGGGAATAGCGTGAACAGATGTGTAGGGAAGTTTATGCTGGTGTTATATGTATCAATACAGTCTGGTTCATCAGAGTGAAGGAGGCATTGCTCTATCAACCATAGCCTGTACACAGCCAGTCCTTGCCAGCTTGCCTTTCTGCTTGCCTTCAGTTCAATGGGAGGCAATGCCTGTCAGCTCCCTCTTCCTCAATTTCAGTGTTGCCCTTGTAGAACTCAGTGGGCAGGAGGGTGGGGAAGAAACTAGAATTAGGCTTGAATTTTTGCAAAGGCCTTTGGCTGTGAGCAATGAGAGGAACCTTCAGTGCAGGAAAGGAGGCTGATAAAGTTTTTAAAGGAGTTAAAGAAGCATAGTATACATGTGTATATATAAAAGCAGGGTTGCATGCACGCATGCCGACTTGCAAGTGCATGAGTGAGTCTGCATGTGTCCCTGAGCGTATGTGTGCGAGCAAGAGAAGAACGTACAAATAATATCTTAATATGGCTCCTTGAGCAGTTTAATATTTGCTGTTGGGACTGCGCTGAGATCACAACCTGTTCCTTATCCAGGTGTGTTGAAGTGGGATATGCCTTTGCCAAGTGATGCCACTGCCGTGTGTAAGGGATGGAAGAGTGCAGCTCGCTCTAATCATTATGATGTAAATAATACTAATACTACTATGGGACAGGTGCTTCCTTCCATTTATATGTGCATCTTTATATATTCAGTTCAGAATGTATTCATCCGATTGACATCTAGGAAAATGGCTGAAGATCTGTCTATCTGCATTTGCAAAGGGGATCGCAATGTGCGCATATGAACTTGCATAATAATTAGGATGTCTAATTAAGCTGAAACATCATGTCCTTTTAATTATGCAATTAAGATGTCAAATTACATAATTAAGGCATGTAATTACATGATGAAAAAATGTTATGAAATTTTATACTGCTTGGTGAAATTGCATTTTAAGCTTAAAAAAAAGAAAAAAATCATCGCACCACCTCTCTCAATACATAACAACTTTCATCTGTTCCTTACTAAAGCAAAGGCATGCGTAGCAAAACAAATTACACACCCAAAAATTGTAAGGGTGGAAAATGAACATTTAAACGTTTTAGCTATTAAACTGGGATTCTGGGAGGTAGAGGCTATCTGGCTGGTTTTACCATAGATTCCTAGTCAGTCACTTAAACTTTATATTTGCATAGCCTACAATGGCTGTGCAAGAGCTGTACTGTGGCCTTAACTCATTGGTGTTACTTCATCTCTGTTTCCCTACTTCTTCCTCATTATGTCCGGTTCAAACAAATAGCACATGTGACAAAAAGCAAAGGCAACATCACCCTGCACGCGCTTCATCTCACTGGGTGTCAACCACAGGGCAAGACAATGTATGGCAGAATGGCATCGTGTCGCCAGTGGAGGCACAGTGACCTAAATGTTATGCGGAAGAAGGGGCTGAGAGACACATTACAGCAGCGTCTGTGTATCTCTCATAACATCTGCTTAAGCTCTTTCTGTACTGGTTATGATTTGGCCATATTCACACCGTACCTTTAAAGTACTATGATGCCCACTTTGAACATTCTTGGCTTCCCCCAAAGAATCGTGGGAGCTGAAGTTTATTAAGGGTGATGAAAGTTGTTAGGAGAGCCCTATTTCTATCAGCTACAGTTCTCAGGGTGGTTTAACAGTCGATACTTCTTCCCAGGTAACTCCAGAAATTGTATCTCTACAGAGGGAATAGGGGTCTCCTAACAGCACCCTTAAGAAACTGCAGCTCCCAGAATTATTTGGGGGAAGCCACCATTATTGTTTAAAGTGGTATCATGGTGCTTTAAATGTATAACATGAATGTGGCCCTTGTTTCTAATATGGCAGATTTCTTCTGTACAGCAAGCACCAGCATCCATTGTGTTTCGGCATCTGTTAAATACTTACGCGTTTAACCAAGCATTTGCTGATCTTAATAACGAGCTTTTAGTGAAATGATAACTTCTTCTACTGTGGCTTTGCTTGCATTTGTTGTTTTTGATATATTGTTGTTTTATTATGTTCTGTAAACTGCTCTGGAATACGATAATGAAAGGGCAGTTTCAAAATAAATAAGAAATCGTACTGATTTGCCTGGCACAAGACTGTATAATACTTGAGAACAGAAGCCTCCGACTTTTCTAGTGCACACAACGTTTTTAACATTCCCAAAGTTCCTTTAAATATTTGAAGAATAAGATCTGTTTCAGTAAAAATAAGCAGAAGTTTAGAAGTCTTAACTTCAGATGTGGTTTCTGCATTGTGCAAGTAAGGTGTAGTTAGATGTTAACAGTCTGCAAATTCCTGGGTGGGGGGTTGTCACCAGCTCCTTTTACTTTGCTCACCCACCACACTGCTTATTGCTTCACTGTTTCACTTAATATATACAGCAAGTGTACTGTACCTGTTTTCCTCTGTCAAAGACTGGAAGATGTGCGAAAATCTATTTTTGGACTTTATTATTTAGCACCTAGTACATTTCTGGCGCAATATAAAATGAATAAATAATACCTACATTTTTAACATCTCCTGTCACAAGGGCTCCAGTAGTTGACAATACATTAATTAAAACACACACAAAATAGGTTAGTTTAGAAGAAGGAAGACTTCATGAATGTTGACCTCCTTATCTCTGACCTCCTGAAAAGAAGTATTGGTATCTGTAGTATGTACGTGTGTCAGAAACTGTATATCCTTATTTCTGAAGGTTTTGGCATGAGATCTCGCCTACGAATTGCCAAATCATCATTGCTGTCTGGTGGCTATTGGTTTTCTTGAAGCAAAAAATTATGGTTTCAGTTTAGGTGTCCACTAGGCCTATAAATCTGAAATAATTGTGGCTAATGTAAAGGTAAACTTTCTGCTAATTGGAAACTATAAGGGAGGAAAGGGGGTATTCTTGTTGTAAAATAGGAGAATATTTTCTAACTATTTTGATTTTCTGAACTCATGATGTCTAAGTATAATCTGTAAAATGATGGTTCTGGATTCCGTGCCTATAGGGGACAGGACAGAAGCCCATCATTGCCTCCTGATATCTCCCAGCTAGCAATAGGCTGACCCTTTGCAGAGCAGTTCTCTTAATAATTACCAGATCCTGCAGTTAAGTTGCAGACAGCTCATGAACACAATCAAAGGCAATGGAATGATATAATAGAATCAATAATCCTATCCTCCCCTCCCAATTGATCGCTATGTGTAAATCATTAATCAAAGCCACAAACAGGGTCTGAGTGGTCTCTAAGATTGCTGGAGGCGTGGGAATCTGATTTTATCAGGTGCATCTGCAACCTGAGTGCCTTGCCTGTATTTGGTCACCAGCCGCCTTTTCTTGATATTCCATGACTGGGAATCAGAATCCAGTAATGTCCCTGCGGGTTGCCTGTCCAGTCTCATATTGCAAACATCCAGGGGAAGGAGATTTTACGCTCCGGCTATGCTCCTTAGGTTCTAGGGCTCTCTTCCTTTTAGTCATGAGACTTTTCATCCATTAAATCTTAAAGTAAGGCTTGGTGCAAACCTCATTACTTTCCTTGTTTTGCAGGTATTCCACCTCCGGCTTCTCCAAGCTGGAGAAAGTGGGCATCCGCCACCCTCCACCTTTGCCTTTCATCGGAAACCTTTTGTACTTTCGAGAGGTAAGACACACTCTCTGGATCCGGTGCCTCTTTCTGGATTTCTGTTTCTACCGGCTTCCTGCCATTTTTCTTTTTGCATTTCACAGTTAAATGCAACGTAAATCCATGAGCGGGAGGGGTTCCATGTTTTTAAGTTCACAGTGACCTTGTTTGTTGAAGCAAAATCTGGTGAAAACCATAAAAATCCCAGAAATTAGTTTGTTTTGGAGATTCTAACTAATCTCGACTACAGTTGCACAAAGATGGAAGAGTCTTCAAGCTGTATGTTCCCAGTGTTCCAAACCAAATTGGTTCCCTCTGGACAGGGCTTTCAGTGGTAAGAAGCCCAATTTCTACAATCCCACACAGGTCATCATTACTACTTGTGGATCTTAGCCTCAAGTAATGTGTAAAAGGTAAAGGTAAAGGACCTCTGACATTTAAGCCCAGTCGCAGACGACTCTGGGGTTGCGGCGCTCATCTCGCTTTACAGGCCGAGGGAGCCAGCGTTTGTCCGCAGACAGTTTTTCCAGGTTGTGGCCAGCATGGCTAAGCCGCTTCTGGTGCAATGGAACACCAAAACCAGAGCAGCGCACCAAAACGTCATTTACCTTCACACCAGAGCAATACCTATTTATCTACTTGCACTTTTTTGACGTGCTTTCGAACTGCTGGGTTGGCAGGAGCAGGGACCGAGCAACGGGAGCTCAGCCTGTCGCTGGGATTTGAACTGCCGACTTCTGATCAGCAAGCCCAAGAGGCTCAGTGGTTTAGACCACAGCGCCACCCGCGTCCTAAGTAATGTGTACACATTACTAATTATTCCACCTCCAGTGCACTTCCATCACTGGTGCTTGAAGGTGATGGCATTAGCAGCAATCTGTATGCATCCATTGTATAAGTCTCCTATGTTCCTGTAGCTGAGTGGATGAGATATTGAATTTAAACTGGGGAGGCTTAGGTTCCATTTGTCTTGAAGCTCACGAGGTAAGCAGTTCAACCTGCCTCACAGGGCTGTTGTGTTTTTCGGAGCAGGAAGGGCATGTGTATCAATAATAATAATAATAATAATAATAATAATAAATATTATTATTATTTTTCCCAGCCACTCTGGGTGGCTTACAGCAGATCTAAAAACATAATTAAATAATAATAATAATAATAATAATAAATTTTATTTATATCCCGCCCTCCCCAGCCGAAGCCGGGCTCAGGGCGGCTAACAACAATCAAATAATCAAACAGTCAAATAAACCAACATTCTAAAAATATTTCATTATAAAAATTAATTAAAATCAAGTTGATGGCAACCATTAAGCAAAACTATGTGCAGGTTGCCAGAGGAGGGAGTCAGGCTGCGCCCTGACCAAAGGCCTGGTGGAACAACTCTGTCTTGCAGGCCCTGCGGAAAGATGTCAGGTCCCGCAGGGCCCTAGTCTCTTGTGACAGAGCGTTCCACCAGATTGGAGCCGCAGCCGAGAAGGCCCTGGCTCTAGTTGAGGCCAGCCTAACCTCTCTGAGGCCTGGGACCTTCAGGATGTTTTTATTTGCAGACCGTAGGTTTCTTCGTGGGGCATACCAGGAGAGGCGGTCCCGTAGGTACGAGGGTCCTAGGCCGTATAGGGCTTTAAAGGTTAAAACCAGCACCTTAAACCTGATCCTGTACTCCACCGGGAGCCAGTTCAGCTGATATAGCACCGGATGAATGTGGTCTCGCAGCGAAGACCCCATAAGGAGTCTCGCCGCGGCATTCTGCACCCGCTGGAGTTTCTGGGTCAGTCTCAAGGGCAGCCCCACGTAGAGCGAGTTACAATAATCCAGTCTGGAGGTGACCGTCGCATGGATCACAGTGGCTAGGTCAGGGCGAGAGAGATAAGGGGCCAACTGCTTAGCTTGGCGGAGATGAAAAAATGCCGCCTTTGTTATAGCTGTAATCTGCGCCTCCATAGAGAGGGAGGTATCGAAGATTACACCCAAACTCTTAACGGACGGTGCTGGCACTAACTGCACCCCCGCAAGAGATGGGAGTTGCCCCCTCAATCCCATATCGTCCCGTCCCAGCCAGAGGACCTCTGTCTTCGAAGGATTTAACTTCAACCGGCTCCCACGTAACCATCCAGCCACAGCCTCCAGGCATCTGGTCAGTGTGTCTGGGGCCGAGTCAGGATGGCCATCCATCAACAGATAGAGTTGGGTGTCATCGGCATACTGATGGCAACCCAGCCCAAAACTCCGAACAAGCTGGGCGAGGGGGCGCATAAAGATGTTAAAAAGCATCGGGGAGAGAATCGCACCCTGAGGCACTCCACACACCAAGGAGTGGCGCGATGACAATTCCCCCCCAAGCGCCACCCTCTGTCCCCGACCAGAGAGAAACGAGCGCAGCCATTGGAGGACTGTGCCCTGGATCCCCACGTCGGCAAGGCGGTGGTCTAGGAGTTCGTGATCGACCATGTCGAAGGCTGCTGACAGGTCTAGAAGAATCAGCAGCCCTGACCCGCCTCGATCCAGCTGCCTGCGGAGATCATCTGTTAGGGCGACCAGAGCCGTCTCGGTCCCATGACCAGCGCGGAAGCCGGACTGGAATGGATCGAGAAAAACATCAAACACAGAAAACCTCCCAATACAGTGCTGCCTTCAGATGTCTTCTAAAAGTTGTGTAATTCTTTCTCTCCTCGACATCTGAAGGGAGGGCTTTCCATAGGGAGGGTGCCACTACCAAGAAGGCCCTCCTGAGCTCCTTAGAGGAGGAAGGGGAAATACAAACCTTAATGAGAATTGTTTGGATTTGCCCTTTGTTCCTTTTCACTTAAGGAGGAAAACCTTAAAACTGTGAAGTGCCTGGCTTTTGTGGCTGCACCTGCATCTTACCCTATGTTTTCCTTCATTCTCCACTGCAAACTTTCCCCCTCCCCCTCGCCTTTTTATTTCATTTTATTAGCTAGGCTGCTGACAGGCTGCGTGCTGCTTCCCTGCCTTGAATTTTAATGGAGACATCACTCTTTCTTCAGCCTCTCTCGGAGTGGACAGGATATTCTTTGTTTGCGCTGTTTATTCTCGTCTGGCCTACTTGTAGCTCCTGGGCTGCTGCCTCCGAGTGGCCCACTTCTGCTGAATGGAAAATGGGGGCTGCGTTGGAGGGAGGGGTGGAAGACCGGGGAGCTTTGTCTCAATTTAGATTTTGGTCTGGCCGGGTTGAGCTGTTTTATAGCCGTCGGGAGGGTGGAGGCGGCAAAGTGGCAGTGGGTGGGTGAGACACAGAAAAGGCGACTCATTCCTCACCCTGCATCTGCCAACCCCCCCACCCTTTGATAAGCAAGTAAAGGAAAACAAACTGCTAAGTGCATGGAGTGGCTTGAAATCAACCCTGGTGTAATTTTGGAACTAGAACTCTGATTCTCCCAAGTTTGAGAGAGACAGGAGCTGTAGAAACTGGAAACCATAAACTGAATAGGTCTGTGAAGAGACAAATGATGAGTTGAAGGTATATTGTCTGCGGCCCTCGTTTTAATTACGGCTTGCAGAGATAGTAAAAGGCTTGCGTTGTGGTGTTGTGTTGCTTTTGGAGAGACAAACAGAATGGAAATTGAGGGGAGAACACTTAACATGGCCCTTGTCTGGTATTTACACAGGCTGAAAAAAAGGAAGCCGTGGCTCAGTTAAAAACAACAAATCCTCTCCCATTGGTTCCCTCATTTGGACAAGGGCCTGTACAAAAGGCTCATACTGAAACCTTTGCAAAATTGTCTGAACCGTCAGCTGCACTAGGCAAGCCATTCTCGCTTCATTGTCATATATATTCATAATATAAAAAATACTGTTTCTAATTGATACATAGGGTAGGAGAATGTATCTCCGTTCTAACAATATTCTTGGCTGGCTTGGTTGGAAAACAAGTGTGGAAACTGTGTTTCAAGAGTTAATCTGCTATCTCTACGTTTTAGCAATATGTAGAGAAATCTGAATGCCCCACCATTGGTTTCACAGTGGAGATCCATTTGTGAAAACAAATTCAACAAGGGGTGCAACCCTGCAAAAGACCATTTCTAATTGTCTTGAAAATGAGGGTGCTTCACACTTTCAAACCCCAAATTCTTTGCAGGCGGGGGTGGAATTATGAGAATGGGAAAACAGGCAACAGTATATCAGGCAGTATAATTTCATAAAGTAAAGTGCAAATACCCATACTTAATTACGTTTATTCCCAACTGACTTGTGAGGCAAATCCATTTTCTTATAGAGACACAGATTTCAAAAAAGCGCTCTCTCTCTCTCTCTCTCTCTCTCTCTCTGTGTGTGTATATATATAGTGTGTATATATATATATAGTTAGTTATATATTGTTATATATAACTAACATTTGTTGACAAGGTCCTTTGGGCAATTCACAGAGTATATATGCAATTAAAGCATTAGCATATTGATTTAATAATTGAAACATCAACATTATGCATTCTCAAGCTAAGATTATGAAATTGTGTCAGAACCATAGCATCATAGAATTGGAAAGGACCACGAGGATCATCTAGTCCAACCATCTGCAATGCAGGAATCTTTCTGCCCGATGTGGGACTCTAACCCACGACCCTAAGAGTAAGAGTCTCATGCTCTACCAACTGAGCTATCTTGTTTCCAGCCCATACTTTGAGAGTAATCTTTCTCAAAGCCCTCTTCATGCTTTACTCAGTCAAAGAGGGAAGTTGAGGCGGGTTGGGGGGCAGTGGCAGCAGTCCCCTTGGCTTCCCCCCAGCCCTACCATATGCTGGTGGGGCTGCCTGCGATGGGGAAGCCTCCATGCATTTACACATTTACCTCTGTGCAGAGGCTTCACCAGTTCTGAAGCCCCCGTTGTGCAAGGTTCCAGAATCAAAGAAGCCTCTTGGACGTACAAAGCGCACAAAAGTTTCTCCAGCATCTCCGATGGCCTATGTAGCGTTTGCCTCCAAGGTGGGTCATAAGGAAAGGGTTAAATGCGTGTGATGTGATTGGCCAGAGAGAAACTGATAGGAGGAGTTAGAGTGAGAGTTGAGCTGTGTGGAAGTCAGTTGAGAGTTGGGAGTTGGAGAAGAGGGAGAATAGTCTGTGGGTTGGTTGAGTTGTGTGGTGAGGGAGTGAGAGGAATTGTTAGGTGGAGTCAGATAGATAGTTGGAATAATCAGTTTGAAGTTGTTAGGAACGCATAGGACAGTTAAGGAACTACAATTAAGAAACTGCCAAGAAAAATTAACTGAAACCATAAGCTTGTTCATGCCATAAATAAACTTGATTATTAGTTAATGTTAACAACTGTCTGGACTTCGTGCGTACCCGAGGGAAATGGGTTGGTGGCAGCGAAGAAAGCAATCACAGTGGTGGCACAGGGTCAGTAGACCATCAAACGTCCGGGGACCCTGTGTGATCGCCACAGCCGTGTTAATACACTAAGGCATGAACAGTGGGAACAGGGTTGGGGCGGAAAGCTGTGTGCCAGGTGGGTGGTGCCCAAAGCGTGGCTCCTGAGCCGCTCTACTCACTTCCTCTTCTTTAGTGCATATTGCACAGAGAGGGCTCTGTACTGTCAGTTTTCATTCATTTTTTTGTGATGGCCAAACCTCAAACAACAGCAGCGCTTGTCACCAGGAGGTTAATGAAGCGTGCACCGTAAATGCATTTCCAAAGGATGACTAAACACCTGCACCAAATTGCCCTGACTGTACTTGTGAAACTTGCTAGGTAGGTCGGGAACATGTTTTTAAAAAATTGGATACTTTTTCAAAAAAAAGAAAGCACGCTGCTGTGGAGTTAAAATTACTGTCAGCTCTGGTTTGCTGTAGAGAACAGTCTTTATCCGGAAGCCAACAAATTTAGCTGAGACTTAACTTTGTTAGTGATGTCTAAACGCATTAACCATATGCTCCACGGCATATGGGTAAATACGTATCAATTTATTTTCATTAGGATTTTATTGCAAGAAGTGCTGCTAAGCTGGGTGCTCCCAGTTTTACTGAAGTTGCTGCCACTAGCTTTGAGGGACAGGAGACTGAGCACCACTTCCCACTAGAATTAGAAGACTGCTATGTGGAAACGTGCTGGAACTGCCTCTGTGTGCTGCGGCAAGACATTTTGTGCATACTGGCAAACTGTATGTGCACCATTGTCTGTTCTGGCTGGCGGTGGCTTTCTGGGGTCTCTCTCTTTCCCATCATCTGCAACCTTCTCCCTTAGAACATGTGCTCAACTTGCAAAACATAAGCAGAATAGTAAAAGCTACAATAATGCGATACATGCAACTCCCCTTTTACTCAGGGGTTACGTTCCGATGCACTGCATGTTCAAGTGAAATTGCGTCAGGGATGCCAACTTGAATAAAGTGGGCGGTGGCAGCAGCAGGTAAGCCCCGCCATGCGTAATTTTTCACAAGACGTGGTACACGGGCACCATTTGAATGGCAATGCTCATCAACTTGGGAGGGGGCTCAAATATTTTATTCTGTGGGCTGAAGGGACCTGGGCCCCTAGGAGTTGGCTCCTATGAATCGCATATATTGGGAACACTGTTGAAAAAGCCTGCAAACATCCTCTAAACCTCTGGGAACCCTTGAAAACCCCTTTAAAAAACCCAGCAGCACTTACCAGATCTGTCAAACTCCATTGCTCCCTCCAAAGCTCCTTGCTCAATCTCCCAACTCTCCACAGGACTCAATGGTCGGTGCAAGGGCTCCTGGGATTGCACTTGCAAAGGCTTGTGGGATTGCTAGGCACTGTTTTCATGCCATTTTGCTGCATTTGTGCCACTTCCGGGCTTGAGGTGATATGTGTGTGTGTGTGGTTGCGCATGCCTTGAATGTGCACAAAAGGAGAATTGCCTGCAGGCTCAAGTCTGATCTTCCATAGTTATGGTGGAATATCTGCAACCCTCCACATGTTGCTGGACACCAGCTCCAAGCATCTATGACTCTGGCCACACTGGCTTTGGTTGATGGGATATGAAGTCCAGCCAACATATAGGATGCCACCGTTTCCCCATCCTATTTTATATAACGGGTAAGAAATCCCAAGTCTTAGAAGACCTGTAGGCCCACAAATGCAAACACTTTTTGGACGTATAAATACCACACTTGCTTTCTTTGCTGTTATACCAATACCAGTCTATTACCGCATTTTTCCGTGTATAAGACGCCCCCATGTATAAGAAGACCCCTATCTTTTACTCCCAAAATTAAGAAATTAAGTTGTTTAGCTTTTTGGAGCGTGGGGGAGGTCACTTCTGCCAATCGCTCATCCGCCTGCTTCCCACTGCTGATTGTGTGCCACAGCCACTGCCGATTGCACACCTCGCTGCAGCCGCCAATTGTCTGCCCGCTTGCCGCCACCAACAGCCCACCCTCCCACTTGCTGCAGCCACCAATTGCCTGCCTGCCTCGCCACAACCGCCAATCGCCTGCCCTATTGCCAGAGCCACAGCCAATTGCCAGCAGGCCTTGCCGTAGCCACCAATCACCCGCCCAATCGCCGCTGTCAATCTCTTGCTTGCTGCTGCCCTTAATGGCATGTCCCCCCTCTGCATTCACTATCCGTGTAGAAGACAACACCCATTTTTTGCCTAATTTTCTTTTAGCAAAAAGCATTGTTTTATACACGGATAAATATGGTAATTTTCTCAAATATAGCCGGCACACTAGAGCAGGATGTGTGGCAGCAGGCAAGGGGAGAGCTGTGCAGGAAGAATATCTTTGTAGCAAAGGAGACAGGAGGGTACTTCATAATGGAGGAACTACAGGTGGAGTGACCTTTCTGCCAGAGGCCACCCCTTTAATAAAGAGCTCATGGTCAGAGTAAATTAAGTCATAGCTAGATTCTCATATTTGGATTTATTTACATTTTTCATCACTCCTCCTTATGCTCCTTGTTTGCACCTTCCTGACCTTCATAAATATGGAGCCTTCCTTTTATGACACTTCATTTCTGGAAGAAGGTATAAAAACAGGGAGAGACCAGAATGCCCAATTACACTGACCCTATGAATGGCGGTGGGAAAATTGGCTTTGCCACAGAGCCAAAATCTGTGAAGTACATGCGCTGCTGCAGAGTTAGTGCGTGCTAGCCTAATTAAGAATGCAATGCACTTTGGTCCAAATTATTCGATTAGTGCATGTTTTCTATTTCCACTTCATTTCTCTTCATGCCCCATTTGAATGAATATCCCTGTCAACCAAGTCCCTAATGTGTCTTCTTGCTGAAGTCTCTAAATGCAGGTCTAATATGTGTGGAGCCACGTTGCCTGTCAAAGGCTGCCCAGAGCTTGTCATGTAGATGCATGCTTAGGGGGAAGGACCCATAGCTCAGTGGTAGAGCAAACGCTTTGCATGCCGGAGGTCCCAAGTTCAATCCTTGGCGTTTCCAGATGGGACTAGAAAACTCTGAAACCCCGAAGAGCCACTGTCAGTCTGAACTAAACGAACCAATGTTTTCCGACTCAGCATAAAGCATCTTCCTGTGTTCCTTTCAGGCATCACAAAATCAGCTGAGATCATCTTGAGTAGTTCATGTGGCTGAATTTGTGGTATCTTTTTTTTTTTTAATGTGGGGTGGGAAAATGAGGTAGCTGTTCTAAATACTGGCGAGCCTAGCAGGTCTGTAACAGTGTTCAAAATGCCTCATTAACATCTGTGCAGGATCCGTGCCAGGTGAAGAAGAGATGCTAGGAGCAGCTCCATGTTGGCAAGTGTGCAGCTTACATGACAGAGGGAGTGGAAAGAGGGTTATGCGTTCTGCCGGCTCAACAGCGGAGGCTTTAGACTGAGCTGATTGCATGGAGCAGAACAGGTCAAGGGGCACTCGCCATTTTAGAAGACCGTTTGCTGGTCCAGGCTCTGCTGCTGATTCTGGCATTAACCAGCTACTCGTGTGAATGGAGTGTGCTCCCAAAATCCTTTGTGGGCAAGGGGGATCATGGGGCAGTTGTTTAATTAACCTGATGCACCTGGAGGTGAAACATTTTTGATGCTACACAAAGGGCATCTGGGACTTCCACTTTAAAAAATTTTAATATGCCTACTCTGTTTATAGCTCAAATAGAGCCCTCTTGAAGGCCCGGGGTGAAGGGAAATATTACCACAATGTTTAGAACACGCATAATTCACACATGTTAATAATAAAACCTTGGTTTTTAAAATTAAAAAATCATTTATTTGCTTGGTTTTAATTACATTCTCACAACTGGCGTTCTCAAACCATGAATTCCTGAATGTTTTGCTAGGAAAGGTATAAGCTCCTCTCGAACTCATCATCCTCAGGCCAGCTGTTGTGTGTCACCACTGTTCCACAAGAAAATACGGCAAGCCTCCTCTTCTCTGAACCATCTCTGGGCCAAATGCTAAACACACAGCCTTTTGGCACGATAGCAGTGAATTGACCCTCCCAATAGAGCTCTGTCAGAGAGAAGGCTGGAACCTTCACTTGACATGAGTATTGATAAGAAGAGCAGCTGATCTCTCCCATTAATGAGAACAGTATGAAATTAGGCTCATTAGAGGAGGCAACTAACCATTGCTTTGGACAGCAGGTTGAAAAAGCTGACTCTCGCAAGTCTGTAATCAGAATGGATGTGGGAGGTGCAGCAACAGCAGCGATGACAGCTCCATGAAATCCTTCATGGTGAAGCTGCCACATGTAGCTGTCTGAAAGATAATGATAAATCCATTTCAGTGTTTGAAATGCCAGCTCCTTGGAGTCGCCCCTTCCCCTCACCAAAGCAGGCGTGTTCCTATTTGTTTGAAGAAAGACAGTCCCTATTTTCTGGCAAAATTACAGACCCTGGTTCATCTCCATTTTTGCATTGTTAAAATTGTTAATGGCAGCTGCTAGACTTCCCATTCTTTCGGGCTCAGTTTCCCTCCTACCACCACCCGCCTCAGGTCTCTGGAAAGTGGAGGTAAAAGCATCCTTTGTGCTTGGTAATGTAGTGGATGTCTTGAGTCAAAGAACAAGATGGCCTTATCCAGAAGCTGACCGGATAGGCAGTTCAATCTTAACTTTCCACACTGGTGGTGAGGGCAGCAGGCAAGCTTAAGGGCAGGGCAGGACACATGCAACAAAAAAATCCTGTCCTCACTGCCGCCCCTCAGCATCTTCTGCCTGAGGGAGCTATCTCACCCTGCCAAGTGGTAGGACTGGCTCTGTGCACCGCATTGCACCTCTGATTCTTTTCCTGTGATATACACAACGTAGCATTTGATGTCATGTCTGGACTATTTGTTATTTTGGGGACAGTCCTCCTCTCCCAACTTCTCCTCCTGGTTTAAATCACCGGTACAACATGGGTGGCGCTGTGGGTTAAACCACAGAGCCTAGGGCTTGCCGATCAGAAGGTCGGTGGTTCGAATCCCCGCGACGGGGTGAGCTCCCGTTGCTCCGTCCCAGCTCCTGCCAACCTAGCAGTTCGAAAGCACATCAAAGTGCAAGTAGATAAATAGGGACCGCTCCGGTGGGAAGGTAAACGGCGTTTCCATGCGCTGCTCTGGTTTGCCAGAAGCGGCTTAGTCATGCTGGACACATGACCTGGAAGCTGTACACCGGCTCCCTCGGCCAATAAGCGAGATGAGCACCGCAACCCCAGAGTCGGTTTTAATGCCTTTTCAGTTCTGGCAACCAAAAAGCCACAAGAAAGGTAGGCCTTCGGGTGGATTGTTAACCCTGGTGGCTTCCCATAAAAATAGTGAACACATCCTGTTGACAAATGCTAGCTGTAAATTACTAGTAACAAATATAGAGCTGGTGTGCCAGGAAGTGTTATTGATCAATTTGAGGTGTTGTTGCATGACAAAAGAGTCTAGGTATGTTAATTTTTTGTTTCCTTTTTTTTTAAAAAAACAGCAATACTATTTAAATTTTAAAGATTTCAAATTACAAGAAAGGAGATTCTGACTAAAAATTGGGAAGAACTTTCTGACAGTAAGAGCTGTTTGGCAGCAGAACAGACACCCATGAGAAGGTGGCAGACTCTCCTTCCTTGGAGTATTTTTAAGCAGAGGTTGGATGTCATATATGACCTAGTTGAGATTTATGCATTGCAGGGGGCTGGACTAGATGACCATTGGGATTCCTCCCAATTCTACAATTCAGTGAAAAGAGATAGAAACAAAACAAAGTATTTGACATGATCCCCAAATAACCTGCTAAATTGCCAAAAGACCATTGGCCCTTTAAAGTTATCCTAAAATAGCCTGCTAAATTGTTTTATTGAGAGCGCAATTATCCATAAAGACATGTGCACATGGTGTTTTTTTGATAATTAAAGTCAAGGAAGCAACATTATTGCATTACAGGTTGTGGAAAGACCACAGTGTTGAAATTATTCCAAAAGGTTTCCCACAAAGCATAGCTATTTATGCAAACATTATTCCAGTATTGATTGTTACTCTGGAAATGATAGTATCAGTGCATAGTTGCCAAATTGATGCTGGGGGGCGGGGAGCCATATCTCTAACAGTATCCAATATAGAGCAAGATTAATAAAAGGCATTAAGAGGTTTTTAGTTGGTGTATGGCAAAATCTTGAGGCATTAGATTACAACCCATTCTGTCTCTTTTCATTTCATGGTGACCCGGCACATTAAAATATTTGCTGCGAAATCAACTTTTAATTGAAGCAAATAATTTAAAATGCTCTGTATTGGGGGGGGGGGAGAGGGAGGAATTCTTTTAGATAATTGTTTGAGCTTGTATGAACTTCCTTAACTTTGGACTTAAGAGAGATGGAGTGTAGTCAGACAGAAATCTATTTTCAGTAGATGAACTAATCTCTAGTTCCTTTTGTGTGTGAATCACAGGAAGGGGAACAGCACCTGGAATGTGGCTGGTTTTGCCTCTGATACCTATCTGTTAGTCAAGGGAGAAGCCTACATGCATAGAAGGTGGGGCCATAAGAGCAGCCCTCTGTATGAATGATTCCTCTTCATGTATGGAGGCATCTGAGAAAGGGTTGTTCAGGCTTCTATCCTGGGACCTGTTTTCATTGTAGGAAATCGGACCTTTCCATGTGGCAGAACCTACACTTTGACTCTCCGTGCCTATTGACATCAGGCAGGTACCTTCACTGTACCCAGCTTAAAACATTTTGGTTTACGCAAGCCTATCCAGACACAGACAAGGGACGCGGGTGGCACTGTGGGTTAAACCACAGGGCTTAGGACTTGCCGAGCAGAAGGTTGGCGGTTCGAATCCCTGCGACGGGGTGAGCTCCCGTTGCTCGGTCCCAGCTCCTGCCAACCTAGCAGTTCAAAAGCACGTCAAAGTGCAAATAGATAAATAGGTACTGCTCTGGCGGGAAGGTAAACGGCGTTTCCGTGCGCTGTTCTGGTTCGCCAGAAGCGGCTTAGTCATGTTGGCCACATGACCTGGAAGCTGTACGCTGGCTCCCTCGGCCAATAAAGCGAGATGAGCGCCGCAACCCCAGAGTCGGCCACGACTGGACCTAGTGGTCAGGGGTCCCTTTACCTTTACCTTTTTATCCAGACACTTGGTGTGTTATTTCTTTTTAGCTGTTGTTGCTTTTAATAGTCTTCTGAATATTTTTAAAGCCTACATGTCTTTAAATCGATAATTCTGATGTTTCGTTTTGTATTTTTGCAAACTGCCTTGAGGTTTTCTTGAAAAGAAGTGGCATTTTATTTATTTTCTTAAATAAATAAAATGACATCATGCCCCAGACTAAGCTATGGACAAGAGTGGGCTGAACAATTAGCCTGACATTAGGCGGTGCCTTCTGTTCTTTGTGCATTATTTTATTCCATGGCTGTTCTTTTTATGAAATTAACTACTGTAGGCAACAGCTTCTCTTGCCAGATGTAATCAGACCGCATGTGTGATCTTGCAGTAAGAGGATGCATTAATAACTCTCTATTTAACTACGTTTTGCCTCGTAAAATATCACACACATTGATGGTTGAATTCCCATCAAAGGGAAGCCCTCAGGATTTGTTTCTGTGAGTAATATTTCTGACCAGTGTTCTCAAACCAAAGCTTAAAGCTAGCTGTTCCCTACTCTCCCCCGGTGCAACAACAAAGCAGAAGGCGGCAGATATCTATTGAGTTACTGATAGATCTCTGAAAAAGAGGAAATTCCATAATTCCAGGGGAGGCACTGAAAATGCTTCATGCTCTTTTCCTTGGCTACAATCCTGTGCCACTTAATTGGGGATAGGCTCGTTGCAATCAGTGGGACTTAGTTCTGCGTAGACATGGGTTTATGATGTTTATTTATGTAATTGATACACTGTTATATCCATGGCTAATTAACTGGACAAGATCTCCCATCACATTTCAGTTAGAAGCAGTTGTGGGTGTAAGAACCATGGTGTTGGTGAAGTGAATCTGACCTCTTCCTTTCACTGATTCTTCAATGCAGAGTCTCCCCCATCTCCCTGCTTTTTTAACCTTTGGGGAATACATGTTTGTAACTAATGGGACAAATAGCAGCTGGAGGGGGGCTGGTTTGCTGCGGGAGCATGGCAAAGAGGAATGAGTTAAACCCAAGACAATTTCTCTCCATACACAGCTGCTTTTAAAAGAAATGTGAAGGGGGCAAAACTCCAATCAATGGGTGGATATTGTAGGGAAGTGGATCTTGACTAAGCTTCAGAAGAAACTTCTTAAGAACTGTTTTAGAGTGAAGCAGATGGCCTTGGGAGATAGTAGGGACGGGAGAGAGAATTGTTTCAGTTTGCATTTACAGTTGTACCTCGGGTTAAGTACTTAATTTGTTCCGGAGGTCCGTTCTTAAACTTAAACTGTTCTTAACCTGAAGCACCACTTTAGCTAATGGGGCCTCCTGCTGCTGCCGCGCCGCCGGAGCACGATTTCTGTTCTTATCCTGAAGTAAAGTTTTTAACCTGAAGCACTATTTCTGGGTTAGCGGAGTCTGTAACCTGAAGCGTATGTAACCTGAAGCGTATGTAACCCGAGGTACCACTGTAAAGGCAAAGTTATGTAATTTGCTATTCCCAAAGCAATATGCATAAAATTCAACCGTCCCCTCAAAATTGACTGTGTTCCAAATTTTGCAATGCCGTTCTTCAGGGATGTGTATAGCAGTATATTAATGAAGACAACCTACAAAAAGTTCTTACATTAGGAGAAATGGCTTGCAAAAGTACATATATTGGGAGAATTTTGCATTAAGATGCTGATGATTTTTTATGAAGTTTTTTTTAAAAAAAATAAAATTGCACAGTGATGTGGAAATCTGACGGATTCACCTATCCCTACATGGCTTTCCTTCTCTGGAGTCATTTAAGCAGAGGCTGCAAAGGCCACCTCTCAGGGATGGCTGCTGTTGTATTCTGCATTGCAAATCCTTCATTGGGAAGGGCATGGCCTCCCAGCTCTCTTCCACATTCTGTAGAATAGACATCTAATCACAGGTCTCCAGGGTCTCTTCAGGGCAGGGTATATAACATTACGAAAATATTCCTGGATTTTGGCAATAGGGCTGCAGAAATGTTCAGTGATACGGATGCGTACAGTACTCCTGGAGCGTAGTGAGGTGCAACAGTCAGAGATATAAAGCAACTGTTAGTGGCAGGAGATGGGGTCGGATACAGGTGGATACCTGTATTTAAATACCGGGTATTTAAAAGGCTACTCAATTTTTATGTGATCTACTAGGCTACTCTGTTTGATTTTTGGAAGAAATAATAAGCAACCAACCCTAAGATCTTCCAGCCCTTGGGAGTTCCACAGGAGGGAAGATAAAAAATGTGAAGAGCCTCTTTTCAGTAACGTAATTTGCATTCACCCTCCGGACTGTTGAGACAGCACTTCTGCCAGGCTCCTCATATATCAACCTGCTCCTAGCAGCTCCTTCTCAAACTGCTGCTGAACTGCTCTGGCTGATTTTCATTAGCTACCTATGAATCCTCCATTGTTAGGATAGCGGCCTGCATTCATTTCTTCAGAAATCTCTCTCAGCAGTGAGGAACCAATCTGTGCCATACGATGTTGCTGGAAAATTTGTTATTTCTTCATTTAGTAATTGTGTTCCCTTCTTTCTCTTTCCATTCCTATTCCTTTCTCTCTCCTGTTTCCCTTTCCCCCAAAGTTATAAGCATTCCGTTCCACTTCTTACAAGGGGACGCTCACCAAGGGAATTAACGAAACCTAGATACTCAGCTCCCCTAATTTGTTTGCAGAGCATTTAGTCCTAGTTTGTGCAAAGGATCATCAAAAGAGCACTGCTGGATCAAACTAAGGGCCCATCTTGTTCAGGACCCTGTTTTTAACATTGACAAGGCAGATATCCTTGTACTTGTCTGGGGGCTTCACAGAAGCAACAGCCCTCCTCTGTGGTTTGCTGCACCCTTCCTCAACAACTGGTATTCTGGTGGCTTCTACCTGTGCTTCAGAAATTTGTCGTAATTCTGTTTTTATGTATAGCAGGGAGAGGAACCTCAGGCCCAGGGATCAAATGCAGTCCTCCAGGCCTCTCAGACTGACCCTCTTCCCAGGCCATACTCCCCTCTCCCCAGACCACATTCCTCACTGACCATGTTCTATACCTTCGTCCATTTACTTTGCCTGCTTGTAAATTGTCGTTGAGCTGTTAATAATGCCTCTTGCTTGCCCAGCTGGAAAAAAAAAATATGCACAGAAACCTCTCACATTTGTGTGACTGGACAACAGTCTACTGTATAACAGTTGCCCCACCCACCACTGGCATGCGGCCCCCGGAAGGTTCTCTCATGGGGGAATGTGGGCCTCGGGCTGAGAAAGGTTCCTCACTTGTAGATTTATAGCACTTGTATGCCAGGTTTCAGGGCCAAAGCCCCTCCAAGGCGACTCATAAAAGATAATTGACGGAATTGATGTGAAAGTTTGTTCTAATGGTGGTATTTTAAGAATGTAAGAAGAAGCTGAAGGCCTAGCATCCTGCTCCCACAGTGGCCAACCAGATGCCAAGACCACTGGTGGTCAGTGGGTGAAGGTGTGGTGTTGTGTAAAAGCTGTGAGAACATATTGCATGGTTTGTTGAGCTGAGGATGATGAAGTATCTAGGTAAGCCTTCCCCAGCTTGATATCTTGCAGGTGTTTTAGATTACAAAACTTGCTGGCCGGGGCTGATGGGAACTGTACTCTAAAACATCTGGAGGATTCTAGATTTGTGAATGCTGACCCTAGACCAGGCAGTGTAGCCCAGATGTTGTTGAACTACAACTCCCATCATCCATGTCCATTGGCCATGCTGGCTGCAGCTGATGGGAGTCGCTGGAGTCCAGTAACATTTGGAGGATCACAGGTGCCCCATCTCTGTCCTAGACTGTTGATTGTTGAGGAATGACTGAAATTTGAAACGTGACCAAGATGCTAAAAAATTATTTGGATGTTACTGCATCTGTCCTGGGATTATCACCTGTACAGTTTGAAGAAATTCTGACTGGTTTTGATGGTGATTGTTGTTTAGCCTAAAACTTGCATATATTTACAATGCAATTCTATATGAGTCTGCTCAAAGGTAAGTCCCATTGAATTTAATGGAGCTTTCTCCCTGGTAAGTGGGTATATGTTTTGTAGCCTTGGAGGAATTAATATAGGCAAAAGCCATTTATTTGCAGTGTTGGTTCATGAGATGAGACAAATGGCTAATCAAGTGTATAAACACAACATTGCATCGAAATATTCCCCTTTTCCTTTTCTCCCAAAAAGTCTTTAAAAGGTACAAAATAATTTACAGTTTGCTGAATTTTAGTCAGGGTAATTTTTTTAAATTGTCTAATGAGGACACATTGTGCTAATTGTCATATGCAGATTCAATTAGCATTTAGTTAATTAGCCTTTACAAATGAGGATTAACTTAATTACATAACACTAACCTCTCAATAACTCTAAAGGGTAGGAAGACTGCTTTCATTAAATTCAGAAGGCCTGTGTGTGTGTGTGTGTGTGTGTGTGAAAATCTGAAATGCGCACACATAAATTAAAGAATATTATCCACGGAGGACAACTATTAGAGATGATGATCAAAGGAAACAAGCTGTGTACATGACTTGGTGGTTTTTTTTTAAAGCTTGGATAAAAATTCTGCTGGCTTCTAGAGCAATTTCAGCCTTGTGATAGGTTTACTGAATTGACTGCATGTGTGCACATGTGTACAGTGTGAAGACAGCATGTACTGTTTACTGTGTCTGGTACATATTTTTGAGATGCCACATATTGAGAGATGACAGGCCTACAACTGGTCCACTCAACAACGTGGTGCATTGTGGAGTCTTCCTGTCCCGTGTTCCAGCCAACCATGAGACAGGAGGGATAGCTCGGTTGGTAGAGCATGAGACTATTAATCTCAACATCGTGAGTTCGAGGCCCACACTGGCCAAAAGATTGCTGCATTGCAGAAGGTTGGACAAGATGACCCCCTCTTGGTTGCTTCCAACTCTGATTCTATGCCCTACTCTAGGGCATGCCATTACGTCCCCCACACCCTGAGCTGGTTTCTGAGACGTGCTTTGGCTACATAGCCACCATAAGTCACCATCTGAATAGATTCAATATAATAAAATTCTAACAGCCATTGCACGTGCAGAGACAACAGCTTCCTTGAGTAGGAGTTCAGGGGGTGGGCTGCAGTCCTAGGGAACCAAATGAGTTGATGTGCATCAGGTGATGCGCCCACCCCGCTTTCTGATTCCCAAATGCTACACTGCATTTTAATACAGTGGTACCTCGGGTTACATACGCTTCAGGTTACATACGCTTCAGGTTACAGACTCCGCTAACCCAGAAATATTACCTCAGGTTAAGAACTTTGCTTCAGGATGAGAACAGAACGTGTTCCGGCGGGGCGGCAGCAGCAGGAAGCCCCATTAGCTAAAGTGGCGCTTCAGGTTAAGAACAGTTTCAGGTTAAGTACAGACCTCCAGAACGAATTACGTACTTAACCTGAGGTACCACTGTATGTAGCCTTGCATTCCTTTGCTGTCGCTTATTTAGACTCTTCCATTTGCTAGATCCAACTGTTTTGTGTCGCACCCCATAGATGTGCAGCTGCGGAGCCTTGTTCTGCTGAGTCACTTCCACTGCGACTGCCAGGCAGAGAAGAAGGCTTGATGCGTACTTCGCCCATAATGCTGTTAACAAGCAACCACTTTTATTGCTAAAAATTTTATGGCCATGATCACTAAGCTGGTTTCCCTGTACGTGTGTCTTAAAGATGTCAGTGCAGAGGCAGATGAAAAATGGCTGAATATGCAAAGCCTTTGCACTTCTCAGAGGTGGTGCTTAGATATCTTTCGAGCTCCTCTCACACATTATTTATGTGAGCGTGTGATCCACCTTGTAGGAGAATGTAAAACAGAAGAGAAGCGCTTGTAACCCAGTTGTACATTTTGACCAGTGTAAGTTTCAGGCCAGCCAATTCTGACATTGTGAAAACTCCTGTCCCTTGGGTATTATTCCCCTAGTTCTGAAGTTGCATCTTTAAGGGCGGCATTCCTTTTTAAGTATAGAAACATTTAGGTATAGATACATTTCCCCATGAAAGGGAGAAACTTTATTGCATTAGGCTGCTAGTGGCCCAAGCCTTCTTTTTAGTATATTATTGCAACTTACTATATTACACTTAATATTAGTGCTGTGCTGAAATCTCACCCCAGCCCCAACCAGTGCCGGATTTACATATAAGCTAAACAAGCTATGGTTTAGGGCCCCACTTTCTTGGCCCCCCCCCAAAAAAAACAAAGAAAAAAAACCACCTGGATGTACATTTTCAAAATATAAGATAAAAAACAAATAAAATAAAACGTACATACAGCAACAGTGTTTTGTGTTGTGCATGGATCCATAAATTACCATATAGTATATATTCGACACAAGAAACAGTGACATTTTGTTGTTGACAAAGGACAGCTGGACATATAAAGGGCCCCACTACCTTCAGTAGCTTAGGGCCTAATCAAACCTAAATCCAGCCCTGGCCCCAACTATTCTCCATTAATTAAGAAGAAAAGATATGGCTATTCTAGTTGTTGTTTGCAACTAATTGTCCATTTCAGTGTATTATTAGAAGATATTTAGACATTTTTTTATCCTGCTTTTCTCGAAAAAGCCCAAATGGCTTACAATGAATAATGCACCACACTGCAAGTAAAGCATTCATTTGATTAAAAAAGAGAATAGAAGAAATGCTTTGAAATCCCTCACTCAGTGAATCTTCCTAGTGCATTATTTTTCCTCATGAAGCGCTGCTGCCAGCTTTATTAGCTGCTGTTTCAGTGTCTCCAGAGATTCAAATTCCAGCCTTGATAATTTGATCTGAATATCTTGTGTTTTATTGGAAATCACAAACACCACAAGAAACTTCATTGTTTTCAGTATGTGGTTTGGGGGGTGGGGCAAGGCAGTAAATGAATGAAATACATTGCTGGTACTAAAGCTTTGTTATATAAAGGACTCTGCTTGCTCTTTTAGCCATTGCAGTTTTTTTCCTCATGAAAGTTGTTTGGGGGGGATACTTGAAAGGTCTCTTCCTTGATTTCTTTCCCGCTCTTCAGCCTGCTTCTTTCCCTTTGGCTCTATTCATCATCGTTCTACTCTTTGACAGTTCCAACACTTCCTTTGTTGAAGGGTCAAGTGACTTTCCAGTTTAGGCTACAACCCTAACCCCATTTACTTGGGCGTAAGTCCCATTGATTTCATCTCTGAGTAGATATGGTTACGATTGTGCTCCAAATTCTTAAAATTTATGCAGAAAAGTGGCTTGCCTCTTTGGAGTCAAAATGCTTCAACATTCTCCGACATTACTTCGATTATCGTATATAGGGCTGAAACTCAGAAACTGGCCCAAAATGCATCAGCCAGATTTCTGGCTGCATTCCCTTTAGAGACCATATGCCCCATGTTTTAAAATGGCTGAATTGGTTGCCAGTTCATTTCTGGGCCCAATTCAAGGTGCTCACATTAGTAGATAAAGGCTTAAACAGCCCAGGCTCCAAATATCTAAAAGATTCCTTCCTTTGCAGACCCTTTCAGTTGTTAAAACCATCAGAGGGGATCCTATTGCTTGTTCCCTTGCCCCCAGAAGAAAAATGTATTGTGGGTGGTTTCACTGAATTATTTAGATTAAACCTTTCAAGGTTTTGGCCCTCTGGTTAGGGCTGACTCCAGAAAAGCCGGCTCAGGACTAAACTGAGAGTTTAAAAGAACACAGGATCTGAAGAGAGGTTATTCTGACATTGCAACTTAAGTCATGACAAGCACATCCAAGAAACTGGCAAATGACAATGACAGTTCTCTTTCTCAAGCTCTGGGAGGAAGACCTTTCATTGCCTACAGACAGCCACCCAATCTTAAACAACTCCTAACCCACAATAATACTACAACCAGACGTAACACGGACACTGGCACCAGAGCCTGCAATAAACCCAGATGCCAACTTTGCTGCCACATACACCCGGACAACACCATTACTGGCCCCAACAACATCACACATACCATCTCGGGACTATTTAATTGCTCATCGTCTAACATTGTATATGCCATCAAATGCCAACAGTGTCCCTCAGCTCTCTATATTGGACAAACAGGCCAAACCTTACGCCAAAGAATAAACGGACATAAATCGGACATCAAGAATCACAAGACAGAGAAACCAGTAGGAGAACACTTCAATCTCCCAGGACATTCTATACAAGATCTCAAAGTAGCTGTATTACTACAAAGGAATTTCAGAAATAGACTGGAAAGAGAAGCTGCTGAATTGCAACTCATTACCAAACTTAAAACCATGGAGAGACCTGGTCTGAACAAAGACATTGGATTCTTATCTCATTATACATGACAAAGCCATTTTTCACCTTCTCACCCCTTGCTTTTTCCTGTAAGACCTATTGCAGTCGTTAAGAGCCGTCAACAGGCTCATCTCAGCTATCTGCCAACCACCCATTCCCACCACCCTTCTGAGTAATACCCCTCCCCACCTTCTCACTATATAGAAGGATCTGGCAACTTCTGTTTCAGTGTATCTGACGAAGTGTGCATGCACACGAAAGCTCATACCAAGAACTAACTTAGTTGGTCTTTAAGGTGCTACTGGAAAGAAAAAATTTTTTTTTGTTTTGATGTTAGACAGTGTGTGTGTTCAGCAGAAATTTCATCTGCGACACACTGGGACATTCCAAGATGGCGATGGGCTATCTAGGATGCCAGAGAAGTTCGGAGGGCTGGACTTTGCTGTCTCTGACGCCCACATGCAGTGGGAGGCAATGGCTCAGCGGACTGCCAGAAATCACGCCCCGGGGGAAAGCTGATAAAGTATGCCAGGTGATCGTGCAGAGCTCTGGAGGCGTCATGGATGAGAAATGGGCTATCTAGGACCGTCATGTGAAAGACAACAATCCCATGACTGCAATCACGGAGCAGGAATTCTAACACAAACAAGCCTTAAAAACTGCTTGGGACATCTGTATTCTTGGGAGCACAAATGAAGGAGTGTGCTGTCTGTGAGGTGCACCCCACAGTATGCTTTGCAGTGTCTCTGGGGTACAATTGTTAGCAGATCATGCAGTGCAGCTGTTTTTGGGTGGTGTGGTGTCTTAAGGTGAGAGTTGCCTGCAGAGGCCACACAAGGAAGTATATATGAGAGAGATGTGTGGTTATAGGAAGATTCCCATCTTCATGCTCGGAGCAAACCTTATGAAACTATGCATGGCATGGAGAAAGCAGATTGAGAAATGTCTTTCTCCCTTTCTCATAATGGACGTCCAGTGGCTTTGAAAGAAGGTTAGACAGAGGATAAAGCTATCTATGGCTGCGAACCATGATGGCTATGTTTTACCACCATAGTTGGAGGCAGTAATTCTTCTGAATCCCAGAGGAGAGGAGAAGAGGGCTCTTGTGCTTGGGTCCTGCTTGAAGTTTTCCACAGGCATCTGGATGGCCCCTGAGAGAATAGGATGCTTGGCTAGAGGGGCCATTGCCTCTTCTTGCTTTCTCAGATTCAGTTTCTGGATGAAGGTTGGTGAAGTAGCAGGAAGTTCTGAAAGAGTGGTGCAAAGAATTAGTTATAACACTGTGATGTTTCTTTATGTCCACACAGGGCTTTTGGGAAGAACACAGGAAACTGATAAATGAATATGGACCTGCTTGTGGGTAAGGAGCTCTTGATTTCATTTGCATTTGCTGCTGTTGTTTCGCCGTTTCCCAACACATTCCTACCCAAGTCTATTCAGAAGTTAAGTCCTATTGAATTCCGTGGGGTTTGCTTCCAGATAAGTAGGGCTAGGATTGCAACCTTTGAGTTGGTTTAGCTGTCAGTTCTGCCATGTTCTAAGCTTTTCAGCAAGATAGAATAACATAGGAACCAGGGATTATTACCAAATGTTGCCCAAAAGTAAGTGGATCTTCCCGGCCCTGGTTCAACACTTGGACCACTACAGCAACTAGACTTGACCTTCTACTTCTGGTGGGCTTTCATTCTTCTTTTACTTTAAAAAAAAGCACTGTAGTAATGTCTTTCTGTTTGTCCACCTAGTTGTTATCATTTTAAAAATGATATTTTTTTACTAGCTCTTGTGTTTCTGTGTTTCATACTCACATTTCAAAGGTGATGGGGGTTGTGTGACATTTTTGATTAAACTGACTGAGGAAAAAGCAAATGCAAGAATAATAGGTGCAAACTGAAAACCAGAGGTGGTGGGGGAGAGCATATTCTTGTCAGCCCCAATATGGTTGGGAAGCAAAGTTGGGTGCTCTTGACTGCACTCATAATGAACAGTTTACCCATGCCTACATTTTGTTTTGTTTTGTGATGTCCTCTATTGCATGGACAGGCGGAGTCCCCCCAACCCCAGGCGACCCCCGAGTGGAATAATGACTCAAGACAACGTGCTATGGGATTAAAATTGATCACAACTTTATTAAGTTTCAGATGTAGGGAGACCTTGGCTCAGGCATTGGGGAAAGTGGACTGCAGGGCAATTCAGTGGTCAAAGACTGAAATTTGCACTTTTTGCTCCGATTCTCATGGCCATTGAATTTGCATGTGGATTTTGGAAAATCCCAGCATATTTTAATTTTGAAGATAATATTTCAATTCTGAATAACTTTTTAATTTTGAGGGTGCTTGATGATCTTGTGCATTCCATTGCTAGGTGCAGCTTGCATTTTTAAGACAGTTTTTTTACAAAATAAAAAATTCAAATGTCATATTTCTGTGATGTTAAATACCAAACATTCCCAAGAGGTATATGCGTAATCATTTTAAGCCCTTTCTGATGAAGAAGAGAGACATGTTAATTATTTTAAGTGCTGTTTTCTTGGTACTGCAATATTTTAATTAGCACTGAAATGTTGGGAAGAAAATTCTTACTCAGTTTAATAGGCTGTCTTTCTGTTATCACAGAATATTATAATGTTATGATATGATAAGGATTTCATAGAAATGTAATAAAAACTATTAACTATTACATTTGTTCAAAATTTAGGAACTTGCCATTCACTTCAGTGTTTTACACATGTTCACGTGATTTTTGCAGAATTTTTAAAGAAAAGTTCCTGTTGCTGAAATCCTAAAGATCATTCACCTTCTCTGTTCTCAATCCTTACCTTCTTTCTTTTTCTGTTAGAACTTGGATTGTTAGCTCTCAGGTGGCTTTTAAATACTGCAGCGGACCATTCCCTCAGTTTTTGAAGTATGGTAGCCAAAATGGGCAAGATAGAAATGCTAGTGGGATTTGAGGAATCCCCAAGTTTGAAGAAGGGCAGTCACTCTTCAGAGGGAGCCTTCAAAACAACCCAGTGAGGACTGAACATGCTCAGGAGCCACACAATGCTGACTGACTGTTGCAGGGGGAATAAAAAATGGGGGAGAGTGCAGTGGAGTATGTTGAAAAGTTTCAATAATAATAATAATAATAATAATAATAATAATAATAATAATAATAATGGGTGATATGTCTGGCTGACTGGAATAGTGAATGAGCATGTTTTACAACTGCAACATTCTGTTGCAAGTCGCACTTGTAACTGATGATTTTCATAATTTTTTTATTTTATATTGATAACAGTATAAATTCAACAATAACACAGGTGCAAAGCAGGTGTTAAGCTTTCCATGTACCTCTGGCAAGTGTAGAGAAACAATACGTTAATAAGATCAGTCAAAATATTAGATAAAGGGGGAAGAGGTGACAATAGAGATGAGAGTGTGGTGGAAGAAAAGCACTGATCAAGGAGCAAACAATATAAATCCCAAAGTTCCTCCAAATAAAATCATATTTAGATGGGTCACCCAATTCGTAAATGTCACAAAAGGCCACCCATCTGCAGCAAAGTCCTCTGGGACAGGAGCACCTCTTGTCACTTTAGGTTTGTGACTTAGCCTTTTCTAAAATAACAATATACAAAGCTCCCACATAGATTATTTTCAACACGTTAATGTCACAGCTCTCATTCCGTGAATATTTCCAGCATTTGGCTGTGCTTACACAGAAAAGATTCAGAAACTCTTCACACACTCCGTTTTCAGCTTCTTTTAATTTAAATATGTAAAGTTGGAATAAGAAAAGAAGAAGAAAGAGGAACCTGTCTTCTATTTGTCAATCTAGTTTACCTGTTGTCTACTCTGACTGGCAGCACCTCTCCAGAGTCTCAGGAAGAGGTCTTGCACCTTGTTTGATCTCCTCTGTTGCCTTTTTACATTATTCACAAAATTGAGTTTGAAAATTTAATATTTCTCAGCGATACAGAAATGTGCTACTTTGTAAAAAGTTCATGCTCCTTTCCAGTACAGTTTCTGTTGGCAGATATTGTCCCTAAAGAAATAATCTCTCTTTACTGTCATTCTTCATTCGCTAGAACACTGAACTTGGATGAGACTGGGAGGGCGCTTTATATTGTTGCTTTAGTCCATTGAAAACCACAACACACCAAGTTGCTTTTAAGGTTTGGTTGTAGTTCAGCATGAAACAATGGAATGAGTCTCAAAATGTCATTTAAAAAAACAATGAAAGAATTATAAACATGAATTAGGGGACTGTATATAGTCCGGACAAAAACAGTGGTTAGAGAATGTTGCTTTCGCCTGGCCTTGCTGAAATATTTACCCCATTCTGTTGTTGTTGCAGCATTAGACTTATAATTAGAGCTGTACCGTGATTGAAGAAATTTTAATCAAAGCAGTGCAATCTCATGCATGTCTAGCTACTCAGAAGCATATTCCATTGACTTCAGTACGTCTTACTCTCATGTCAGTGGGTGTAGGATTGCAGCATAAATGTGCATATCATAAAACTATACTTCTGCAGAAAGGAAAATAATGTTTTCATGCGTAAATGCCATAGCAGGTGCCATGTTAAAAAAGTTGTTGTCTCCTGGGTGAATTTTGTATCCAGTTTTTGTAAGTATTTTATCTTAAATACATGTTTAAATAGCATGTACCGGTACTTCCTGATTGCTCAGGATGCCTTTTTTGTTAATTTAATAAACCTCAATCAATTATTCTAACTGATTAGTTGATTAAATTTTGCAATCTTGTAATGATTTTGGGGAGGTGTCTTTGCATAGTATTCCAAGTGGCACCAGGGTTGATAACCATGCTTACTCAAAGGTCTCCCCTATCCCTAATGACAGAGTTCATGCTTTGCTTGCAACAAACTATTATGTTCATCTCTACATAAGTCTGGAAAATACTCCTGGAGAGCAGCCGCCTGGGCAGCTTCGAATGCTGGACATACCTGTCCGATTTACTTTAAAGCAGCATCCAATGTTCCTATCCGATTTCTCTCTCCTGTTGTGCAGATGAGGCAACTACCTGGTGAAGTGCCACTCAGAAAACATTAAAGAACTGCAAACCTTTACGTGTGCAGCTTTCCAAATTGCACTCTGCAGTGGGAAATGGGACCATACCTCTCCTGAAAGCCTTTGCTTGATGGATCTCATTTGCAGAAATATCAGGGTATCCACCCCATAGGGAACAATAATCTGTCCGGTATATAGGGCAGTTATTTGTGTGAAATATGTGGTCAATGGCCTTTTATTTAAGGTGCTGAGTCCATTAAATATCTTGGTCTGACCATCACTAGCAATATCTGCATATTAGTCCAAGAATGGCAGGCATTCTAGAAAAGTGCTGCTGTCAAAATCTAGACAGATGGACAAGCTCCCATGATGAATATTTGGTGAGGGAAAATTAGTACTTTTAATACGAATGCTGTGCCACATATAGTATGAATCATAAAACTGCTACCTGTGCATGTTCCTCCAAACCATTACTAAGGCTGGCTTTTTTTATTTTATAAATGCATTTGCAAAACTATCCTGTGGTCTGGCAAATGCAGAACAGCTTATAAAATCTCCAGCTGTCAATAAGAGTGTAGCAAGGTGTTGCCCTTCTTAGCCCCTATCAAAAGCCTTCCTCCTTTCCAGGGTTAAGTATTGCCTTCTGGAAGCTGCCCAGGGAATGCCCAAATGGTTCCTTTTGGAAATGGATCAGTGAGGGTATGCTTGGATAGGCCTTGGATTCTATCCATTTTTAAATACCCGATCGTTCACAGCCCTTTGAACATGTGTCTGGCTTGGCAAACTCCTGCAGCCCAGCCTTTGATCCATATGCTCACATGGTCCTGACGCCATGGCAAAATCCAGAGGTCAAGACAAAGAGCAGAGGCACTTTCTGGAAGCACTGGATTGAGAATAATCTGTTGTTCTTGTCCCAGTTGATTGAGGAGGATAACAGCTTCAAACAAACTGAGTTTAACCTTCTGGTCACGGCAAGCTGGCAATATATTCAGTTTGAAATGTTGCTTATTAGCTAAGTTTGGCCTAGAGGCTTCTAAGGCGTCTGAGGCTTCCCCTCTTTTTTTCTTTGAAAAACTTCTGAGGCTCTCGTAATTTACACTTCTTTAAAAAAAGAAGAAAAATCAAGCCTAATTTAGATAACATTTGCCGCTGCTTGAATTAACCACTCTAATTTTAAAACTTCATTGTGACATGTTAGGCCCACATCTTAATAAAAAGGCATTTTCAGTGCAGGTTAAAGATTCCTCTTTTCCTGGATTTTGGAGTGGGTTATCATGTCCTATAGAAGGGACGCGGGTGGCGCTGTGGGTTAAACCACAGAGCCTAGGGCTTGCCGATCAGAAGGTCAGCAGTTTGAATCCCTGCGACGGGGTGAGCTCCCGTTGCTCGGTCCCTGCTCCTGCCCGCCTAGCAGTTCAAAAGCACGTCAAAGTGCAAGTAGATAAATAGGTAACGCTCCGGCGGGAAGGTAAACGGCGTTTCCGTGCACTGCTCTGGTTCACCAGAAGCGGCTTAGTCATGCTGGCCACATGACCCAGAAGCTGTATGCCGGCTCCCTCTGCCAGTAAAGTGAGATGAGCGCCGCAACCCCAGAGTCAGCCATGACTGGACCTAATGGTCAGGGGTCCCTTTACCTTTACCTTATCATGCCCTATATACTGCTGATGTTTTGACATTGTTGTTGATGTGATTCTTCCAGTTGTTGCTTTGTTAGTGTATTAATGTTTTAAACTCTGTAGTTTTTATTCTGTTTTGTAAGTAGTGTAGAGACTTGCCAGCAACAATAGTCATATGAGTCCATTGGCACCCCACTGCCTTTATCCATCCTGAAATTAGTAAATGTGCCAACTGTTGGTGCTGTTATGATTCCAGTGTTTAATTTTTACATATATTGTGGGAATACTCCCAGGTGTGGCACAATTTTGGCATGACAAATGAGTTAGGATTAACCTTGCTTTGCCTGCTTCCTCGAAATGTTCAATTGGAATTTTAAACCTAGGCCATACACCTTCTTTCATCGCACTATTTGAGCATCACGTGTTCAGGATCCACAGAACTGTACTGAAAACTAAAAGGATCACTACAGCAGAGATGATTGCAATTAAGTGGTACATAAACTGTCAAAATCACTAAATATTAATAATACATTTGGACGGAGCAAACTCACTATGGGGGTACAAATCCCTGCAGTAGGTACATCATATATTTCGAAAAGCAGCAAAAATGTCCGGGATGTATGGCAGCCCGTATCAGAAGAGTTGAGATTTTGCCAAACAATTTTTGTGTCTGGATTTTTACTTCTTGCAATATGGCAACCCTAACATATATACCAGCTCTATACTGAAATCCTAAGCAGCTGAACATTCAATGTAACCTAATGACATGTAAACAAAAGCATTTAAATTTTAAATTTTATTGTTGGACTACTGGTGGTGCTGTTTTTGCAGAGTGCACACACATCTATACAGTGTTATGCCTGAAAAACGGCTGGGCATCATCCGCCATCCTCTCCTACTCGATTCTTATGAATGCAAGGAGTGAATGCAAGTATGTGGAAGGATCATACGTATAGTTTGGCTTCGAGTTTGACCTGACAGTCTTGGAGGAGATACAGTGCTTTACACATTCCCGATTGAAAATGGCTTCCAAATGAATACGGAGAGCAAATACCTTTATTCCCACCCCCCACCCCCAGGATGAATATAGATATTTGAAACCGGAGCCTGTATTATTATTTTCCTAAGGTCACTTGAATCATTTGACTGATACCATCACAATTGTTTTCTTTTTGTGTGGACTGGTTTCCTTGACAGCAGGATGTCAAAGCAACTTTGCAGCTTCATTCACGTCAAAACAATATATGCCTTCTATTCTGAAAGCCCTCAGGTCTTGAGAGGATTATTTTAATCACGGTTTCGTAGGTCACAATAGCTGCTCCCCCTTTTCGGAAATGAACGCCGCCCTTCAGTTCTCAGAGTGTGCTTGAAAATCTTATATGGAAGGTCTCAGTAGAAAGTGGGGAAAGATATTCACTGTTCAACTCATGTAATTGCATATAGTGAGGGAGCATAGCTCAGTGGTCAAGCACATGCCTTGGATGCAGGTTCAGTCCCTGGCATCTCCTGTTAAAAGGAGATTAGGAGACAGGTGATGTGATCTGGGTCCTTGGAGAGTGACTGCCATCAGTACTGATGAACAAATGGTCTAATCTGAGGCATTTTCCTATGTGTGATTCTGTCTGTTTTTTGTGTGTGTTGTTGGGTGACTATAAAATATAGCTTGACGGGTCAGAAGCAGTGGTCCAGCTAATGGAAGATTTATCTTCCTCAAAGATCTGCTAGATAACTCCTGGCTGACATTATGCTCTATTTATGTACCTAATACCCAACAAGAACAATTTCTGGATGAAACTTTCACGTTACTGCGCTCATTTCAGTAAGGTGAAAGTGGTGATAGGTAGTGACTTAAATCTTGCACTTATTTATTATTTTGATAAAAGCAGAACGTCTCACCTACCGCACACCCCATGCACACCACCTGCTTTTAAAACATCCTTCTATAACGTATTACATAACACATTTACTTTGAGGCTTGATGCATAGCCAATCCAGAACTAAGAAACTGTACACATATGTCAGCAAGGAATAAAAATTATGTCATATTGGATTTATTAATCATAGAAGGTCTGATTAATCAGGTTAACAACTTAGAGAATGGTCTTCTTAATATATTGGACAGTTCCTCTTATCGCCAGAATACAATGGGGAGTACACAGTTTTAAATCTTTATTGGAAATTAGACCCCTGGATACTATTAGTAATAATTTTTTTACTACAGAGAGACTCCTGGTTTTTTTTAAAAAAGATTAATGACAACTTCAGTGGTTTGGGACACGTCAAAACTGTGATCTGTAGCATACATATAAGTAAAAGAAACAGAATTTTTAAAAAGGGATACAAAAGGTAAATGCCAATCTAATTCAAGAAATACAATATCTTGAAACTAGACAGAAATGCATGCAAAGAAATTTATTGGGGGGGGCATGGCAGAGGAGAAGAGAAAATTCTAATGCACAGGCAGAAATCCTTGTGCAAGTGACTTGGTGCCATTTTGGATAGAGGCCCAGGTAGCTCCCAGGGCCTTTTCAGGTGTAAACCTGTCATTCTGGAACACCCTCCTGCCAAAGGTTTCTAGAGTTCCCACTCTGCTATCGTTTTCTGATCAGGTTAAGACCCCTCTTTTGCTTGCTTATGTGCGTGTCTTTGCTGCTATGTTCATGGTGTTGAGGGCCTTTGCTTTTTTATTGCATTTTTCGTTGTTAATTATTTTAGGATACTTATGCTCTCTCATGATTTGATTGTTATGGGGCCTTTTTTATATTGTACACTGCTTCGGAAATTTTGTATTGAAACTGATACAAAAACAACTCCCTGCCATGTGGGAAATTAAAGTTAAGAGAGTAGGATCTAAGAATCTCCCCTCCAAATAATCAGCCGCTTGACCTTTTGAAAAGAGGATCACTCAGCTTTCGAACTGAAACGAACAGTGCATGTTATCTCCAAAAGGAGATCACCCACAACTAATTACATCTCACAAGGCAACAGGGGCTGTTCTTCATGTTAATGTTTTCTTGCTGTGGGGGGAAATGGCTCCTTTAACATCTGTTGTGGATTGGGGGTTTATTATTATTTTTAGAAAGCATCTCTTCATTGTAATATCCACATTGCGCTGAGCTGAATACAATAATTTCAACTGACTTTTTAGAAATAGCATTCCATTTTTTTATGTATGTCAATAAATTTCTTCATTACTACTTTATAGGGTTGTTTTCCTGCTCATATATAGGTTTTAGATTTCACTCCTCCCTCCGCCCAAATCTTACTGGTCCCAGAATCAATTTTGTGCAGCTGCATTGTATTAGCTAAACGAAGAAATATCCCTTCACCTTTTCCTCTCTCTTTGCTGGAAGAGGGAGGATTAAATCACCTTTTAGGGTTGTGTAATTATAGCTTGATGCTAAGAGCACTGTCCTTTGTGTGTTTGGTAGGTCTGAGCTTTAGCTTTAGCACAGTAGCATCCATTAATGTGCTTTCACTTCACTTGGCTACAAGTAAATTGAAGTCCAATGATACAGAAACGGCAACAGACACATGCAGAGAGTTGGGATGTGAAACATGAAAGCAGTGGTAATGTATAGCCCTAAATGGTCTGGGTCCAGCACATGCCTCTGGGAACATAGGAAGATGCTTTATACTGAGTCAGACACTGGTCCATCTAACTCAGTGTTGTCTACAAAGACTGGCAGCGATTCTCAAGGGGTTCAGGTAAGGGATACTTCCAGCCCTACCTGGGCTTTGAACCCGTGACCTTCTCCCACTGAAGCACAGCCCTTCCTCAAATCCCCAAGTTTTATTTATTTAGAAGACTTCAAAGCTGCTTGATTGAAAAATCTGTACAATAAAATTGAAGATAATAAACAATGTTAGAATCCACACTTGAAAGCAAATATATACATAAAACCATCTTTATTAAAAATATATATAGAACTATCATTATTAAAAGCAAAGAAAATCAGTAAACCTTTTAACAGATAGTTCCTGCACCTGCTCTTCAAAAAGCAGGCCTTATGCTATATTTCTGTCTGCTTTTGAAAATCCACCAGTTTAAAAATTGGGTTGCTATGTTATTATTCCGGAAACAAGATGGTCAAATCACTCTTTTGCTTGTAGAACCTAGGACCAAGCTTAATGTGATCAGCTGTCTTTTATTTAGTTATCCTTCAGAGCAGCTGAATGTCCCCTCCAGATGGAAATTGCCCCCCCACTCATCTGTTGGGGGAAAATAAGATACCTGTTTAACCTGTATTTCTCTCCCGTAGCTATTAAAGCTGCAAAGTTAAATGTGTGTGAGACAAAGGCAAAGATTGACTTTGGGGGAATGAGGGAAAGAATTAACTCCCTCTCCCCCATTGCCAGTGCATAGGGTCCTCCTCTCTGCAACTGTTATAAGTATAAATTGTTTTTAAACAAAACAAAAAAAAGCTAATTGGGTCTCTCCTACATCATGTCAATGTTGGCCAAGAAATCTTGCAGTTCTTTGCAGATCTCAGACCTATCCTGTACAGTGCCACAGGTCTCTTAGTCTTGGAACTACTAAATGAGTTTCAGGCAGAGACTTGTGTGCAGGTTCCCAGAAGACTGAGCCGTAATCCCTTCATCTTCTACTTTCTGTCACCCTGCAGATGACCTTAATAACGTAGCTTTAGAGAGGGTTTTTAAATATATATATCTGTATTAGCTTTATGGAATCTCTCTGTACAGAGGCAGCATACTCTGAATACCAGATGCCAGGGACAAACGGGGTTGTTCACCTTTATGCCCTGCCTATGAACTCTCAGAGATCTCTGGCAAGTTGCTGTTGGAAGCAGAATCCTAGACTAGATGGTCCTGGGTTTGAGCCAGCAATGCGATTCTTCCGTCCCTCTATTCTTCTGCTTATTCATCACCCTTGGGTTTTCTTTCTTGATATAGCAGCATTGTTGCACGCACCCCAATCTCCAAGCAGTGAGAGATGGCGGGGATTCCAATGCTTAACCTAGAGCAGATCCCAGGATCTGGGTCCAACAGTTATTCCCCACGTGATCACCAGCAACCGATACTCAAAATGCATAATAAAACAGAAACTAACCAATAACCCCCTCCCACAAACACACTAAAAAAACCATAGAATGCTAATTCAGCCTAATAATAATAGTAGTTGATGGAATGAGAGGGACAATGTCACACTGTACTTGACCAGGACATGAGCCTACCCATTGGACCAAAGTAGGGCTAACAACTTTTGATTTTCAACCTCCACCCACCCCGGCCTCCTTGGATTGTGGGCTGTGAGGGCAGGGACAGGCCAAGATGGAACCAGGATGGTCCAGAGGGTTTGGGGTGCTATGGGACAGATTCTGGAGCTGGCTGGCTTTTGAGATCCCAGTATCTGCCCCTCAACTCAGCACTCCAATAACAAGGGCTGACATTGTTTGAAGCAGGAGCAACAAAATGTTCAACCAGCGTAAGAGAAACAAATAATCACTTTATGAGAGTGAATGGAAACAAACTGAAAATTCATAGAACAGTGGTCTCTTGATCGCTCCCATCTCTGGCCTTTCTTCATTTGTCTTGGGATCAGTGAGAGTTTGTATAATTTAGAATTATGTGTACATGAGAGAGACTGTGTCAAAGTGAGTGAGCATATGCCCTAGGGGAGTGTTGGACACCAGCAGGGTCAATGTAATCTATTTTGCATGTCTTTTTTTGCACGTGGGCTGGAGATATTGAGGGAGAACACAACTCTCTTTAAAGTTCTGTCTGCATCAACAAAACAAAACAAAAATCTGCGAGTTGGGTAAGAGATTAAATAAAAGGCCATGCAGACAAATGTTAGTTGGCAACCTAATGGGCAGCTATGAGCCCAGCTGAAGAAGCTGTGTAAGGGGTGGGGTGGGGGAAAGATGTGGCAGAAGAAGTAGTTGTCCTCATGTGGCATGGAAGCACCAAAACTGAATGCTGAGAATGTTCATGTTCAGTGTTACTTTTCTAGAAAAAGAGGTGCCAGAACTCACCATGATCGCCTCCCTTGTTTTCTTATAATGGCAATGGTGCCCACTCAAGAGGTTTGGTGAGTTCCGGCTGAAACCCCCCCCCCATCTTGATTCTGTTCATTGTACAGGTGTACTGTAGACTGTGTGTGCCCTTACACAAAATGTGTGAACAGTGTTTCCTTCTGCAAAAATAAAATGTCCAATATTGTCCTGATCCCCTGGCCTACCTGGCAGACAGGAGGCCAAGATGAAGTTCCAAGTCAGAAGCCAATCCACATGGTCCAAGTAAGCCAAAATAGTAGTTCAGCAGCCAATCTCAAAACCCAAGGAGAAACCCAGGTGAGGTCCCTCAACATGGGCAATTGAGCAGACATAGTACCTCAGCTCTGCTGCTGCCTTATAACTGTGACTGCTGATTACAGCATCTGGGCTTGATGAGGCAGGTGACCCTCACCTGCTCTCAGCTTGTCCCAGCTGAGGAGTCACATGCCTCCTTCCCCACCTGGCCAGCTAGTGAACCAGGCTGCAGGCCCTGGCCTGCCTCTGCTTCTGGGAGTGCTCTGCCCGCTGTTCCCTATGCCTTAGGACCTGCCGTGTTCATGGGACGGGGGCCTCTCTGGTGAGGAGTCCTGCTGCTTGGCTTCCTGTGCACTGGCCCCTGCCCCATCATCCTCCTCTGTCACCCTGTGAGTATTGTCTACAACAGCCTCTCCTTCCCTATCCCAACTTGCTCCTATGTGACACACTCCCAGCTGCACCCCTCACCAGGATCCTCTTCCTCCTCCCCAAAACCCTGCATGTTCATGACAAATATACTCATTCAAGCATTTCCTTAAGTCGCACAATTTTGACTTTTGTATTCTGTCTCTTAATACAACAGAATAGCCAGATGTGTGGTAGACTCAGCTTCTGCAATTCCGCAAGGACACATGCATATTTCAAAAGGGGTACCCTGAAATTTTCCTTGGAAGGGTTCAGAAAATAAATCACTGAACCTACATAATATTAAAGCACCCTCATATTTGGGAAGATTTAATATTTAAACCCATAATTTGAATTCTATCAGTAATAGAGGGGAGGTATCATTTTATAAATACTGTGTGTTTTGGGGTTCTACATCCCTAACTCTGAGACAATGAATGCCTTGCTCTGTTTAGCCCCATCATTGTCAAATCCTCAGGGGAGAAGCCTCATTGTTTCAAAGAAATTTCATCCATGCAGAAATGTAAGTTACTGTTATATAGTTGACCCAAGTTAAGTTTTTCTAAGAGTGGAGAATGCACAGAGAAGATTTTGTAACTGTAAAAGGAGATGCATCGGATGAAGTGGACTGTAGCCTAGGAAAGCTTACACCATAATAAATGTGTTAGTCTTTAAGGTGCCACAGGGCTCTTTGCCATGTTTGCTGCAATAGACACGGCTGCCCCTCTGGAAATGTAAAAGGGGAGTGCAGCTTCATAGCAGCTTGAAAAAACATGGCTCTGTATTCCCAGTTCCACTGAGAAGCTGATAATAGTAATGGGCTGAACCACTCAAGGAATGTCAGCCACGACATCACAGAGAGGTCAGTCAGGCATACACTATGTTTTAAAAAATGCAGACAAAACAAACTCCGGTTCAACTGAGTGAAAATGTCACAGCCGAAGCATGGGTAATAAAATGTGGGCAAATACAATAGCAGCTTGGTGGGAAAAGCATTTGGAAACCCTCTGCTTGCCAGTGTTTGCCAAGATAAAGTACTGCAGACAGTTTCATTCTCTCCCAAGCAGGGGAGCTGACCTCGTATCTTATTAGGATCACATTCCTGTCCAAATGGAGTAGTAAAGAAGCACAATCCTATTAACAGCTTTCATGGTGTGTTAATGAAATGAAATACTGCTTCAGCTAATCATCAGCAACCATATATGACAAATGCTCGCATGTAATCATGTCAACTTGTTAGGCTGAAAAGAAGCCAAAATATATATAACCTTGGGATCCTAAGGCCCTACATCCTCTGAACCTGTCACTGATAGAGGCGCATTTCATAGTCTTATCCCAATAAACGTTTTTCAGCTGTGTTGTAGAGGTTAGCTCTTTGACAGTCCCCCAGAAACAATTCACAAAATCAAACTGGGGTGTTACGGAATATTGGACAATACATATGTGGTTTTGGTACTCTCCGTATTGTGGAGGGAAAGTCCTGGTTTCTCAAAAACTCCCACGTCACGTATAGAAACTTGAATGTGAAAATGGGTGGAAGAGTAGGGGCTTTTCACATCTGCATAGATTTTATGTGTGGAGGTGTTTGAGTAATAGGAACACAGGAAAGTCCTGTTAGACTTTGTGTCCAATGTACCTCATATTGGCTACTCTGACTGTCAGTGCCTTTCCAGGTTGCCAGTCAGAGATGTGTATTTTGCACCACCTGATGCCTTAACTGGAGATGTGAGGGATTGAAACTGGTTTTTTTTGCATGTACAGCATATGCTTTACAAGTAATATACAATTTACTACTATTAATTCACTACTTGTATACAGCTTGATTTATAACTCTTGACTCAACAACCCAGTATGCACATTGAGGAAAACTATGTTTATTATTTTGTAATTTAATTAAACAACCTCTCTTAATATAGCCCCTATTATTGTTAAATAAATAAAATAACAATAATAGCCTTCTTCAGCATGCATACTGGGTTTGTGAAACCACTTTGGGGTTATTTAACCACTTTGAGGTTTTTTACAGTCAAGCAGTATATAAATTTTATGAAATAAAAATAAATAACATAAAGGACCCCCAAGTGGCTTGTGGATAAACAACAACAACACGGAGAAAATGCAACAGAATAAAAAAGTGCAACCAAGGAGGGCACATATAAAATTAGTAGAAAAACAAATTGAAAGCAGCATCATTATAAAAGAATTATATATTTAAAAATAAAATAAAAGCAGGCCCAGGGTTCAAAAGATTTTCCTGAGTTTTTTTCACTGCCTTCCCAAAGGCCAGACAAGCCTCCCTCTTTTGCTCATCCTCTTCTGCTTCTAAAAGCATGGAACACGAAGTAGGGTCAGTGCTTTTTGGGGGGGGGTGTACGCAGGGGTACGCATACCCCTAAACATTTTGTGAATCTTAGTTTGGCCTCGTTGAGGGGCAGTATTTCAATATGAGTAGGAAAATGAGAGAACCCCTAAACCTTTATTTCATTTTATTGTTAGAAAAAAAAGCACTGGAGACACTTGTGTTGCGGATGTATGAGCGGAAATGACCAAGTGTGAAACTTACAGCCCAGTGTGGCTTACATAAAATAAAAATATTTAAATATTTACGCAATAGCATTTTAAAAAAAAGCATTCTAGTGCAAATTTTAAAAGTGATTTTACAAACCCAAACACATTGTTAAAATGGCACGTTTCGGTGCAATTTTGCTTTCCTGCCCACACAGCTACTTGGAACATATGGGATATACACATAAAAAACAAAACACTTAACCCACCAAAGAGTGGAAAGTCAGTTGCATTTCTGCATGAAGCTTACAGAAGAGTAACAATTAAAGCCCTCTGTGCGTCAGCGTCCTTGAATTAGCAGCTCTCGTTTGCCAGGCGGTCGTTTGCTGACCCTTAAGAGAAGCAGGGATTTAATTTTTTTTCAGGCTCTTTTGGGAAAACTGTTTTTGGAGAAACTGTAAATGTAGCATTTATTAAGGATTTGCTTTAGCAATGCCCTGTACTTAAACTCCTTAAACTTCTCTTTTCTCAATGCTTTTTATGCAGCTCACGATAAGAAAGTTTTTTTGTACAGTATGGGGATGTGGAATGGCATAGAGACTATCTTTTTCTTTTTTTCCCTTTTTTTTACAGTAGAGTAGACAGCACTTTCAAGGCTAGAGTTTATGGAGGAAATGATGTAGTGAAAAGTTTGCTGATGCATATAGTGTATGGAACACTTGAGTGTGACATTTACAGCGGAGAGTTGAAAGAGTAGCTGCCTGTGTGTAATCTCATGTAAAACTGTTGTTGCAGCCTTGTCTGATTTCATTACCAGGAAGGAAAAGAACAGGAGAGAGGACTGGATAAATGGGATTATTATTTTCCCAGATTTTCCCCGGTCGTTACTAATTCTATATAGTATGTCCAAATCTAACATATGAACGCTATTAAGTCGACATGGTTAAACCAGGGGAGGTAATCTGGTCCTAAATACCCATACATTCAGTTTTATGCATTCTTACTTTGGAGTAAGCCCTCTTTATCTTAGTGGGACTTAAGCATGCATAGTATCAAGCTGCATGGGCATCATGCTGCAGAAAAAAAAAAGGCTTTTATGAGAATGCTGTTTTTTGTTCATTACAAAATGAGGGGCAAGGGTATGTATGTCCTAAATAGTCTGCTGCATGCCATTTGCCATTTCTTGATTTGCAATCTGGCTATTTTAATATGCTTCAAATGCTAAGCTCTGGCTCCCGAGATATCAAATGCATTCAGGATTGCAGCAGCCACTAACAGAACAAAAGAGAGGGAAGGGCTGGAGGAGGTACTAAAACCTCTTAAAAAAGTAAATGTTCCGGATGCGAAAGAGGACAGGGGTCCTGCATCCTTGACAGCTGTATAGAAGAGGCAGGAACTCTGTTCTCCTTTTCATCTGGCCCAGGTTGGCTTCTCTGGACAGGCAAACCGCCCAAGCATACAACGGCCTTGCATGGAAATTCATACTTTAACGTGCTATTACATGGCAGAGCTTTCTTCGGTTGTTGTTTTTCCTAATAGACCTGACAGACGTGGAGCTCATTGGTCCCTGAAATGCCAGAAAGTATGATGACACCATCCAAATAAAAGATAATAGATTGATCTAGCAAACCTCGAAATGAGTCCCAGAGGAAATGCTGGAAGGTTTATGTAGAGTTTCCCATTCCAAGGAGTATGATGTGAGGCGTGATTAAAACATGGCGCCCCAGTTGTCCATATCACTGTAGCACACAGGTGCTAGGATGCCATCTTGTTGACAAGGTGACAAGCACCTATATTTTCTGGCCAGCTTAGTGTTTCTACACACTAAAGACCAAACTAGATGTGACAGGGCAGCTGTTAATGTGTTGAGCCTTTTGTATATAAAGTAGGGTTGAGGAGGTCTAATTTTTATGTGCAAAGGGTGTATGGAAAATGAGGAGTGCCGCCTTCTCTGCCATGTCCTACTGCACTCTGTTCCTTTAAGGAGCCCCCCCCCCCAAATCTGGCTCTAATACTGGAAGCAAGATGGGCTGGGAGAAGATTGCTTAAAGCCGTAGAGTCAGGCATGGAGGGGGTAGGGGGTGACTTGCACTCCCTACCCCCCACATTCTTACTTTATGTAAAGACTGGATCCCTCTTCATCCCTGTTTTAGATGCAAACAAGACAGATATGTGATAAACCAGGCGAGCTAGAGCAACCCACATGTATTTTACACTGAGTTAACTATCCTTACGAACAATTGGATGGCACTAGGTGTTAGATAGACATACCAAAGATACAATGCACTTTAAAAAAAGGAGACGACCAGCTTTTGTTGCTTATTGTTGCTATATTTATTAAGAGTTACTAAAAATAATAGCGTGTGCCCTTAAAATACACTTCCTCTTTTCAGTCTAATTTTGAACGTATCCAAGAACGGCCCTTTATCCTTTGCTAAGAAAACCTTTCTGCCCCCAACCCCACCTTCTGAATTCTGAAACGGAGTCTTTGTCTATGTAATAATCTTGGAAACCTACTGGAGAATGCAAATAGTGACATAAAAATAAGCATGCAACTGTGCTGTTCTTTTTAAGATGCACACAAACACCTCAGGTTCAGAACCACTGTTTTTGTAAAAACTGCATCTGGGCTGTGCGTCACACGCCACTTTTGTGCCAAAGAGTCAACATTATGCATTGCAAGTGGACCTGGGTTTTATTTGCAGCAGGTCATTTTGCTGACCCCTGAAATAATTAAGCAAGTGGTGAAGGCCTGGTGTCTATTTTTAAATGAGTAAACATTTGCGCTTTACTTTCTCTGTGTTTTTTACCTACCTGCTGTCAATGAACGTATCTAAAAATAGGGAACAGAATGGCTTAGGTTGTTCCTCTGTTTTCTTTAGAAATGAATGACACTTAAGAAAGTAGCATTTTCCTTCAGCGTGTTTATATCCCGCAGTCTTTTAATAGACACCCACCCTTGCTTTTCTCAGTGTAGTTTCCTCCTCTCTTAGCCAGATAAAAGATAATATCATTTTCCATTGCATTTGGATTTTCAGATGATCTCTGCTTGGCTTTACCAGGCATCTACTAAAGAAATAAAGCAAAGCCTTGTTTTCAACCCCCCTCTGCATCCCCCTCCCCGTTTTTCTTTCCATTATGATCCAAGCAATGTGTTTGAATTCGGCACAGAGCTGATAACAGATAGGCAGATCAAAGCCTTCTGCAAGTTGATGGACCGGCTGTAAACAGAGTGAATGGGGCACAGGTGTTTTCCCACACAGATGCCATATTGAACAAAAACAGCCCTTTATGTAGTACTTGTCCTGTGAAGCGAAGCAAAATCTGAATGGAGACCATCCTACTGTGTTAATGTACATTGTCTCAAGCTTTGGCCTCTAATGGTGTGTTGATGAATGACAGGAGATGTTAGAAAGGCCATTGCTTGCAAGCTTTGGACCTAGCACAGGTGAGTCACAATCTAATGCAAAAGGGAGATGGTTGTTTAAAAAGTGATTGATTGCTTGCAAAATGGTCAAAGCCCTTCATGCACACCAGAGGCAGGAAAATATCCAAAACATTACACAATATGCAAGGAGACTTTGTGTAGTAGTGCAATGAAGAGGCTGACCTGTGGATAAGGAAGCACCCAATTCATATTTTTACCACATTCCCAATAAGTGGCCTTTGGCAGTGCATTGTGTTACAATGTCTGCCCCTCACTTGCTAAAACAATTTGCATATAGCGTTTTAAACACCCTATATACAAATGCTAATTGTTATTTAGCATAATCAAATACACTGGATTGTGCAACTGTGGAAAAACACAGAAAAAGAAATTTATAATCCAGAGTTATCCCTTTGTAGCACAGACTAGTCTATGCAAGGAAATTATGGTTTGCGTTGGAAAATGATGAATGATAACTAGTTGGATGAATGCTTATTTAAACTGTATGTATTTTGTTAAAACACAATACATCACTGAGGAGGTGGACAGCGTTTTTGGTCCTTGAAGTCTTATTAGATAAATTTACTGGAGAATGACAACTGATTAGCAGACATGTAATTTAAAATATATAACTATTTGCATCAATACGATGGGTGTTGGGCTAGATTTGGTGGGTGTGCTGCACTTACATTGTGGTGCAATCTGCACTGAAGCCCTTTTCATTTGTGAGTCACAATTGTATGCAATTTCATGGAGCACATCACTGTTATCTCTCTTGTTTATAACACCACTGCATGCTACATGCAACTGCGAAGTGTAATAAAAAGTGGGAGGGTCTTAATGTGTACTGTAACATATTTCTTTATCACACAGCATGGGAAGCAGATGGTGCTTGAAGAGTCCATTTCTTTAAAAATCACCTTCATACCATGCATCTGCACACTTATGTAGTCAGTAGATGCAAGTCAATGGAGAGAACAGTCTCTTCATCAGCTTGCGATAAGGGGAGAGAGAAAAAGGCAGGCACTCTAGCAGGGGCGGCACATTCGGTTCTGACCCCTGAGATGTCCACCCCCAGCTCCAGCCCACTGAAGCCCCCTAAAAGCAAAGCTTTGGGAAAAGAGCTTTTGAGTTGAGCACAAACTGGGAAAGGCCGAACTGTAGCAAATATCACTGCTGCATGAAAACAGCAACTGATTTTCTAGAAGAAAAGGACTAAATGGAAAATCTTAATAAAATTTTATTAAAATGAGATTTCCTTACTTATCCGGCGATCCGGTGTAATACGTTGTCTGAAGCCTCTGGGCTACCTTTGAAGCATTATTGAAAACATTAAAACATACACATTTTTTGCAATAATAACATTCCCTCTAATATTTCACAGATGATAGTAGGGACATACACTTCAACGCCCTAGTTCTCATACCAAACCTCCCCACCCCCTCACATCACACACATTTCTAAAGATCTTCTGTGTCTTTTGTATGATGTACAACAGCTTTTTGGAGCTTGGTGCTTTCCAGATGTGGTTAGACCACAGCTCTTGCCAACCCTAGCCAGTGCTGGAGCTGATGGGAGTTGTAGTCCAACAGCATCTGGAGGGCACCAGGTTGGCCTAGGCTGCTGTACTCATGAAGTTTGCCACTGGCTACCTGCCACCAATTTTAAAGCCTCGGAGGCTGCTTTAACTTTTGTTTAAAGATATATTAGGAAAAACACAATTGCCTTAAAATAGGTTATTTAACTGTTCAAAACAGACATCTGTGTGAGGCCTGGCAGGCTGAGCCTGGCATTAGTGTGTCCGTTCACATGCACTGGCATCGAACATAAGGTATAATCCCTCCTTATGTGGAGGTTTTAGCTTCAAGACGACCCTAAGGAAGGAACTTCGGCCTTCAGGAATGACAGCTGGAGCAAGCTGCACTAAATGTTGAGAAGGATCACCAAATGGCAAAAATATGCATAGTGGTCACCCAGGGAGGGACAGGTATAAGGATATTGGGGGTCGGGGGTGGCTCAGAGCACCTGTTTGGTACTTGCTGTGGTAAATAGGGACAGTTGGGAGCTTGTATGATAAAGCTGCATCTATTTGAAGCCCTCGAACAGTATCACCTGCTTTACCCATAAGAAAGCTATCCCAGCAATCTGGTTTGTGGGAACAAAATCTCTTTGGCTCCCTCTAGAGCCGAAGAGTAAGAACTGGTGAGCTCATAGGCCCCTCTGGCTTTTTAGATTTAAAGCTCTGTATAACACTGTTGCTTTTATATATCACAACAGTTTTGGGCTGTTGCCCTAAATTAGAACAATTTTGGCATCCTCTTTGCACCACTGATTAATTCGACGTGTGCGCGTGTGTTAACTGAATGTTCTTTCATAGATCTCAGCCACAGCAGTGCAGATCTCAATGGCCTTGCATCTTCTACCACCAAGAGTTCCAGGTGTCCAAACTAGCCATTCCCTCCTATGTTTCACACTATACGTGGCTCTACCTCAGATAGATCTCTTCGTTGGCCGATTGGCTGGCTCTGTATGTGGAATGACAATTTGAGATCACTGGGTGCTGAAATAGATGCGCCACTAGCCTGATACAGCAGGCTCTTTCTATGCTTTCATGGTTAGGAAGAGAGAGAGAAAGAGATGGAGGTTCCCTAAGTATTTCCTCAGCCATGAAACAGGCTGTGTGTCCTTTTTATTTATTTATTTTTGCATTCTTAAATAAGATTTTATTAAGGCCTTTCACAATCAGAGCCGTAGCTAGGTGATCTTGCGCCCCTGGCAGAACTGTCCAGATTTCACCCCTTAGCCACTGACAAATTAGCTCTTCTTTCTGCCTCTCCTCCATCCCACCCCCCATTCAATTCACCCTCTATTTAAAACCTTTTCTTATGAGGCAGTAATCAATATTTTTATTTACGGACATATTTATGGACATATTTTTAGCCGATTTTGCACCCTTGCCTGCGCACCTGGCGGGGGCCAACCTCACCACCCCCTAATTATTACTATTATTATGAATTAAAGTCAACCATAGTCTTCTTCTAGTCCAACATCATTAAGAAACATTCTGTCCTTATTCCCCCAAGAGCTTCTTCACTGTGATTATGTATTAAGTCATTGATCCAGAATTACTTACTTATTGTACAGTCATTAATTCACACTCAAATCCATATCTTCCAATACTACAGAAACATGGTGTGTTTCCTAAAGGCAGTAATATGGGGGGGCAGGGCGAGAAAGAATCAGTATACATGAGCCCCTTGAAGAGCAGGATATGAATAAATAAAACTTCTTAATTGCAGCAGAAGTGTGTTGTGTCCTTAGGGGGGGGGAATCCCACTTTTGGGGGGTTACTAATAAATAAATAAATTAAATACTACTTTGCAACAAACTGCTTTGGAATGACACTTATTTGAAATTACAGAAAAAGCATATATGAACATCTGGAGTTGGATCCAGTGGTGTGGCTTAGTTGACGGTAAGGGGAGGGAAGCATTTCTCAGCAATCCCCCCTCTCTTCTGAGGCTTCCCTCCCCTTGTCCTACTGCTAAATCTGCAAGAGCATCCCCAAACCTTCTGAAACATATTTGGGGTGGGGTGGGGGGAGATGCAGAGGGGAGGGGGATCACCAAAAAAAAAAAACATTCTCCAAAAAAATCAAGGTCATGATGACTCTGTCTGGATTTTCTCCGCAAACGCTTTCTGCATCTCAGCTGCTTTTTAATTTTCTGTTAAGGGAAGGGAAAATGTAAATGCACATAACAGAGAAATTGGAGAAGCAGTCATCGTTGGAGGTGAAAGAGAGTGCTTGCTACCTTGTGTTTTTGGATTCCCCCAATACATCTTTCCTCAAATGAAGATCAAACCTTGCATAAAAGCAATTTCCCTGGTTTTACCTGTATATTTTTAATTCATTTGTGCTTCAGTGGGTTTTCTGTTTTCATCCTTATCCCCCCCTCCCTCTCACAAACTCAACACCTTCCTGTTAAATAACTGAATTCATCATGATGACACCGGAAGATCCTATGACTCAAGTACAACAGAATAGCTTTTAACTTCATTGTAGGCTGTCACCGTCCTCAGAAAGATCTATTACGGGCGATGAGTGGAAATGTGCAACCAATTTGCTAGTTCCAATACATTTTGATCCAAATAAACATAATGTGATTCAGGTTTTCATAAAGAGTTTCATTTTATGTTGTCCGTTAAAGTTAATTTCATCCCTCTGAAATGCTGCTAAGGGAGCATCTGTGGCAGATTAATATTTCCACCCACTGACTGCAGTGTGAGAGTGTATTGGGTGCCAATTATTGCTGCATTTCCTCATGTAGCCCTAATTTTAATCTTGCTAGAATTTGGGAGGGGGTGTTGTACTGTGTCGAAGTCTTGTTTATTTGGTAGAGTCCTTTGTGTGTTTGTCTATGTCATGAGTTGGTATACTGTTCAATCTGACTCTTCGTGACCCCATGGACCAGAGCACTCCAGGCACGCCTGTCTTCCACTGCCTCCCGCAGTTTGGTCAAACTTATGCTAGTAGCTTTGAGAACACTGTCCAACCATCTCGTCCTCTGCCATCCTCTTCTCCTTGTGCCCTCAATCAGGGTCTTTTCCAGGGGGTCTTCTCTTCTCATGAGGTGGCCAAAGTCTTGGAGCCTCAGCTTCAGGATCTGTCCTTCCAGTGAGCACTCAGGGCTGATTTCCTTAAGAATGGATAGGTTTGATCCTCACTCTAAAAACCAGCATCTCTGGCATCCCCAGGTGAAAACCCTACTTGAAACCTTGGAGAGCTGCTGCCAGTCAGTGTAGGAAATATTGATATAGATGGACCTGTGGTCTGGCCCAGTAGCTTCCTATGTTCCTAAAAGAGAACCCTTTGTGGATGATTGAAAACAGGACAACTATTGAGGAAATAGAGTAATATTTGAATAATTTACTGACTGAGAGCCCTGCAATTGAGTAAGGCAGATTAAGAATCCCTATGAAAGCCCATCTTATCGGTTAGGAGGGTACACCTGTCTGAAATGGTAGCTTTTCTAAACAAATAGCCAAGCACAATTCTGTTCGTTATTAATACAATTCTCCATTTCGTGTGCAGGTATTACATGGGTCGTCGTATGTACATTGTGGTATCTGAGCCAGAGATGATCAAGCATATCTTGAAGGATGATTTCGGAAACTTTACTAACAGAATGGTAAGTAACTCTTCTTACAAATGCTAAGGTTTGTTGTTCTTCTATAAAGAACAAGAAAGCCTCCCAAAAGTACATTGAGTTGCCTTTCAGAGGCAGTTCCTCCGCAGTACTGTGTAAGGGCTGCTCTGGCACTGACCCACCACTATTTGGGCCAGGGCAGGAGACGCTCCACAGCTGGTACCATGCAGTGGCTAAGAAGCCAGAGCAATTGCTCATAAGCAATGAGCATTTGTGCCTCAGCCACAACTGCACTGGGTTGCTTCAGGGCCAAACTAGACAAGACACCATTTATACAACTAGCATTACTGGGGTGGTATGTGTGTGATAAGGATTAGGACCCTGGTGGGGCTCTACCGAGCCCTGAGGCCCATGGCAGGTGCTAAGCCATGCCAACCCCTGATGCCGGTTCTGATTAGCGTTTCCCCAGTCAGTAGCAGACATCAGGTTGCATGGCCTCATTCATACAGTGGTACCTCTGGTTACGTACTTAATTCGTTCCGGAGGTCCATTCTTAACCTGAAACTGTTCTTAACCTGAAGCACCACTTTAGCTAATGGGGCCTCCTGCTGCCGCCGTGCCACCAGAGCACGATTTCTGTTCTCATCCTGAAGCAAAGTTCTTAACCCGAGGTGCTATTTCTGGGTTAGCGGAGTCTGTAACCTGAAGCGTATGTAACCTGAAGCGTATGTAACCCGAGGTACCACTGTACTTCCATTGCTTCTAGTTTAGAAAGCACGAGGCTGAGAGATTTTCTGTTTGCCCTGTGCTTTCTAGGCCCAGGTCTGTTGGCCATGCTGCTTTCCGCAGGAATTCGTGCTCTTTACTGCTGAATCAGAGCAAACATCAATCTGCGGGAAACCCAACTGATGGGTTGTTTTAATTCAGTGGTAGAGAGCAGGTTTCCTCAGGAGAAAGCAGCGAGACAAGCAGAAGTGTGGGCGAGCCCTCACTTTTGGCAGACTTGCCTTCGAGTGGGAGTGGGGTGAATCCTACATTGGTTTCCACCCTCTTGTTTCTCGAAGATGCGGTATAGTTCTGTTCCTGCCATTTAACTTTGATTCAGCTGGCTTGGTATTTTGTCGGGACAGGAACTATGTTGTGTGCCACAGAGTCAGTTTGCCGCATTCTCTGCTCTGAAGGAGTTGTGTGTTTGAAGGGCTGTAGCCTTTTTGTTGAGTCAGCAGCAGAAAGCGTCTCTGCCCGTAACTCTGAGCCTTTGACTGCCTTCCTGCCTGAGCAATAAATAATGTCTAAAACTGCCTTGACATTGACACGGAATCGCTGTCACCGTCACCTAACTCAACCTCCCTCCCTACGGCAATCCAGTCCATACCCAAATGCCCTGAATTTGCCTGGAAATAGCACTTCTGGTACTGAGAGCTCTCTCTGTGGTTTCTCTATCTCCATTGTGTGCAGTGGAGATGTTCCTTCTTCTATGAAGCAGAAAGTTGGAGGGACGGACCAGAATATAGTTTAAATTTAAAAGGGCCTACATAAGAAATAAGTTGCATAATAGCATGCCTAGTCTCTCACATTTAATATTACCTGCTTGGCCCAAAATGACGACGTTGGAGAACATCACACCCCATCCAATTGCTTTGTATAAATGCAAGCAAAAGTCTACAAATCGTAACTGTGTGTGGCAGAGAACATGGAGGGAGAGACAAGCGCACTCTGGCTATTAAGTAGAAGTATTTCTATGTTGCTTTTAATAAACGTGAATCTAAAGCTTTTTGAAAATTACTCTGAGCAAGCCCTTTCTTTGCTTTTATTTAGAAATTCTGGTTGCAAGTGTACAATATACTGTGCAAAAAATTAAAAAACCACCGCTCTATCATGTCCTCTCTCTCCCCCGCCCCCCCCTTGCTGCCCCTAATGCTATGCTGATGAAACTGAGAAAATAAAGCATTCGGCTTTTCAGAATAAATGCTGACCACAAAGCTATGATAATACAGCTCATTCCTGAGCTGGAACATCCCTGCTGCTCTTACGCCAGGACTTTTTCTAAAAGAGATTGAGGGCAGCTGCTGTTTTTACAATTAAAGCAGCACTCACAAAATTGTCGATCTGATGTTTAGCTCATGTTTCCATAAATGAACTGGGGGGGGCATCCTTAGGGGTGCAGTGACAGTAGGAATTTAGGGGGACATATTTAGGGGTGCATTGGCGGCAACTTCCAACTCTGGCAGGAACTATTGCTGACCATAAGAGGAGTGGGATAGAAAACTTTCCACTACATTATTATTTCTTCTTCTTCCTCTTCTTCTTCTTCTTCTTCTTCTTCTTCTTCTTCTTCTTCTTCTTCTTCTTCTTCCCTATACCCGGAGGTCTCAGGGCGGCTCACAGAATAAAATAAAAAATATAAAACCACAAAATACATTTTTTTCATTTAGAAATACACCGTTTCATAGAACTTATTTATTAATTTGTTGCTGTTGTTGTTGCTGTTGTTATATTTTCTTAAACTTATGAATTGCTTTCCCCCTTAAAAATGTAAGTCAAAGCAACTTATAATGTAACAAAAGTTGGGCCCACCCCCACTCTCAGCCGAGTGGTAGCTAGATTCCAGGAGGGTCCAGGTGCTCTACCAGTATCTGTGATCCTTTGGAGAACTAATGACATGGCAGAAGTTGTTCTTTAAAAACAAAAAACACCCTGACAATTTTAACTGAGGTGTAGTTAAACACCTCTATCCCAGGTGAGGCACTGGCTTGGAAAGGAAGCTTAGCCTGTATTTTTCCACTGGCCTGCAATTTTCCCTTCAGTGCTGCAAACAAGTCCTATCATTTATTAATTTATAGGGTTTAGGGGGTCTCCCCAATCTATAACAATAACACATACAGTCATACCTCATGTTGCGTCCATTTCAGGTTGTGGTTTTTTTGGGGGTTGCAGACTGCCGAAACATGGAAGTACCGGAACGGGTTACTTCCGGGTTTTGGCAGTCGCACATGCGCAGACGTGGGTTGCGAATGTGCATCCCACACAGATCACGTTCACAACCCGAGCGTCCACTGTACTTTAAAACCAGCATAAAACTAAAACAGAACAAGATCTAAAACTCATGACTTTGTTTTAAGAGGCAGGACTAAAACATCCCAGCCACTGAACTGGGTCTTGAAAACCAAGGAACACAGCATCCTTGCTACTTATTGCTCCACTAGCGGTGCTGTCAGACCAGGCCTTTGGGGCAGAAGTCCAGGGCCCCACATAGCAGGAGGGTCCCCCATAGGAGGTATGCAGAACTAGCATACCGCATTTCAAAGTAAAATTGCTTAGCTGCATCACCGTACTCTGCCTGTTGTATCTGTTCATTCCTAAACAGCCCTGCCTCCCACTAGTTTACAGTGCAAGTTCTTTTGATAATGATATGCTAGAAAAATATAATTGTCCTAAAATAGGCTTGCAAAAGCTCAAAACATGCCTCAGCAGTTGCAGCCTGTGAAATGACTGGCTGTGCACTGCGTTGTTGTTGTTACTATGTATTTGCTTTACTCATTAAAGTAAAAGCGACTTACAAACCTCATTGAAGTAATAAGACCAATTGCAATAAACACAACTGATGAAAACCTAAAAAAACAAACACGCATCCATGTAAATAAAAGACAGGTCTAGCAGATCCTGACCCACCCAAAAAGAGGCCACAAATACTTAAAAACCCTTCATCCTAAGGACCAAAAGTACGGAGCTTTAGTGCTCACATATGTGCATATAGAGGGACGCGGGTGGCGCTGTGGGTTAAACCACAGAGCCTAGAACTTGCTGATCAGAAGGTCGGTGGTTCGAATCCCCGCAATGGGGTGAGCTCCCGTTCCTCGGTCCCAGCTCCTGCCAACCTAGCAGTTCGAAAGCACATCAAAGTGCAAGTAGATAAATAGGTACCGCTCCGGCGGGAAGGTAAACGGCATTTCTGTGCGCTGCTTTGGTTCTCCAGAAGCGGCTTAGTCATGCTGGCCACATGACCCAGAAGCTGTCTGCGGACAAACGTCGGCTCCCATGGCCTATAGAGCGAGATGAGCGCCGCAACCCCAGTCGGGGTCACAACTGGACCTAATGGTCAGGGGTCCCTTTACCTATGTGCATATAGACAAGGTGCATAAGTGTGTACATACATGTACACACACGCGCGCACCCACCCACCCACACCTTTTGACTTCTAGAGACCCTGGGGGGAATGACTATACTATGGCAACACTAACAAGGTATCCCCAAAGGGCAAAATAAGAATGGAATAAGGACAGTGATCTATCATGTACAAGGACTAGGGAAGAGGACCCATCTTTGCTTATGGGGACAGTTGGAGGTGATTTGTGTGTGAGGGTGAGGGGAGCTAGAATGTGCTGGGTGAAGGGATCTGGGATTGGGGTGGCTCAAAGGAGCCAGGATATTAAAAGTAGAGAATACCCTTATTGGAACACTTTGACCCTTTCCTTGCTCAGAAAAATTCCATGGCATTTAGCAAATATATTTTGAACAAAGATATATTTGGTTGTTGTTGTTTGTTTTTAAGGTTGTTTTCTATGAGATTTCTGCCTACTAGTCGGTTCATAGATACAGTGAACCTCTCTAAAATGTTTGCTGTTTTTTTTAAAAAAACAACAAAGCCGTCTGTAATTGGGAGTCAGGCCTTGCTGTGTTCATGAGAAGAATGACCTTAATCTGATAAAATGTGCACTCGCCAGAATACCTTGTTTGCTGGAAGGTTATTCAGAAGAAATCAGTTTAGTTTAATCGGATGGTCGAGTTCTTGGAAGATTCTGATTGGTTTACTACCTGAAAGAGCAATTTGGTGGTTAGGAAGGAAAAGGGAAGAGCAGATTCCATGTGGAGCAAAGTTGTGGAGCTTAGCCAGGATATTCCAGGAAGAACTTTCTATTTCTCGGCAACAAAGGAGGGCCACAGCTCGGTGGTGGAACATCTCAGTTGCAGGGCAAGTTTATTCCCTGGCATCTCTAAGTAAGGCTGGGAGAGAGCTCTGCCTGTCATTGCAGACAATCGTGACGGATTAAATATAATACAGCTTCCTATGTTCCTGTGATTAACAGAAGATTTTTATTTTTTTAAAGAATACCTTATAGAGCATTTAAATGTTTGAATAGTCAGCCAAGGAGAGCTAGGAAAGATAGCAAGAGTCACTGGGTTTTATTTGCCATGATGGCTATGCTCTGACTCCATGGTCAAAGGCAGAAATGTTTCTAAATAGCTGTTACTGGAAACTGCAGGAGAGGAGAGTGCTGTTGTGCTCGAATCCTGCCTGTGGGCTTCCCATAGGCACCTGTGAGGACAGGATGCTAGACTGGATGAACCATTGGCCTGCCAGCAGGCTCATCTTACGTTCTTATTTATGCATTATTTTTTTAAAGTTATACAGTTAAAATATACAGTGGTACCTCGGGTTAAGTACTTAATTTGTTCCGGAGGTCCGTTCTTAACCGGAAACTGTTCTTAACCTGAAGCACCACTTCAGCTAATGGGGCCTCCTGCTGCCACCGCGCCGCCGGAGCGCGATTTCTGTTCTCATCTTGAAGCAAAGTTCTTAACCCGAAGTACTATTTCTGGGTTAGCAGAGTCTGTAACCTGAAGCGTATGTAACCCGAGGTACCACTGTACCATGTGGTCTGTTGATTATTCATAGCATTTGTGTTCAGGGCACTTCTCCCCAAAGTTTCCAAGTCGGCTGCAATTCCTGCGCTCATCTTATGATTGCGCAGCATCCCCATAACCCAGCACTCTCTGCTTTGACTGGCAGCTGCTCTCCAGGGTCCAAAAAAGAACCCTTTCCCATCAGCAGCTATCAGATCCTTTTTAAATGGGAAGTTGCAGGCTGAACCAGAGAGCTTCTGCATGCTAAAACATGCATTCTCTCACTGAGCCACAGACCTTCTCATATTCTAAAGTCTAATCAGAAAATTAATCTTAAGCGGCAGGGGTGCAGGGCGGAAGATGATGGCAAAAACTTCTCAATAATGTCTGGGAAGCTTGAGCCTTAGAAGGGAAAACCTCGAAACCTGTAAAGACTGGTTTGCTTTCTTTAAAAGATTTGTTTTATACTACATGCCTTGAATCACTATTTGGTTGTAAAGATGTATATTTTATTCTGCTTAACGTCCACCTAATTAATATTCTGGGAACAGCAGGGCTGAAGATATATCAGGTACTTTAAAACTATGATTTTATTTAATCATTTCTGAAATTTAATGATGGTGTCCAATTAATGAATAGTTTATGGGAATGTTCTCTTTATGATCTCCTGCCACCGCATAGAGTTAAGGATGCCAGCAATTAGGACAAGAGTTGCTCAGTTTTGCCTTGCTCAGTGGCATTTACACGTTGTCCTAAAAACGTGGTGTGACTTTGCGTGTAACGGGGCATGATCCAGCCAGTGTTAAGAGAGCACCATGGGGCAAAACTGAGCAGTGACTAGGCCCAACCAAAAGCAAGAGGATTCATAGTGAAACAGTATGGTTGCAATCCTGGAGTAAGACCCAATGTGAGACTTGCATCCAAGGAAACATACACAGGATTGGGAGGTGTAGCTCATCCCATTGTTTCCAGTCACACTTAGCCACAACTCATTTTCATTAGATTTTGCTCGCTGATCTTGACAGGAGACCTCGGCACAAGCTTAAAGCATGCCCCCTTCCACAATCAATGAATGTATTTCCGAATGCCCAAATTAGATGTGATGGGAGCTGTTCTATGATGAGGATCGACCATCATTTTTTGGTGTTAATTTAATAGCAGCAGTGTGTGTGTGTGTGTGTGTGTGTGTGAGTGAGAGAGAGAGAGAGAGAGAGAGAGAGAGAGAGAGAGAGAGAGAATGAGAGACAATACGCACAAATTAGGACTATGGTGCTGAGGGAACATGTTTCCTCAGTTACAACACACACAGTCTGCCAGTCAGATATAAAAGTTTGACCCCATGTGGAAAATTGCACGTGGGGAAATAATGGATGAAGCAGTTTAGGCGAAAGGGTAAATCCCCTCTGTCCAACATTACAGTTCCAACCAAATTTGACAGTCACTCACACACAGAGAGAGAAGGGGGAGCAGCTGCTGGCACTGCCAGGCCAGGCTGGTGCAAGTAGAGCAGAATGGGATGGCAGTGGAGGACGAGAGAGAGAGAGAGAGAGAGAGAGAGAGAGAGAGAGAGAGAGAAGCACTGCAGATCCATCTCTGAACCAGAGGCGGCAGAAGCAGGCAGGGCCACGATTTGGGGCCAAAGGCTGATGTAGTTGCAACTCTGGGAGCCCAGTCACCCCTGGGAAATCTCAGCAGCCTGCCTGGGGTGGAGGCAGCTTTAGGAGACAAGTTTATGTTGTCTTCCTGACACGTTCCTTTACTGATTTCTAGCGTGGCTTTTACGCCCCCTGGGTTTGATGCCCAGCACAGGGAAACCAGTCGCGCTGCTCTAAATCCGCCTCTGCTTGAGTTATTTAGTTCTTGGGAGCTCCAGAAGCTAACAGTGGCTATGATAACTATACCTGGCCTTTAGAAAACTAGTTTTGGAATAGCTCGTGACTTGGAAAGGAGAACTAAAAGGGGAAGCAGTGCTAACTGTTTAGTGTTGTCTTTTTTCACACATACGTGGTGTGGTCATGTGTGCTGCTTTACAGGGGACAGTCCTCTATTTGAAGGGCTGTTCAGTCCAGGTCCAGTTTAAGCCATAAGGTGAAAGAGCAACAGAGGTCTTGAAGTTGCCTGTCAACACTGAGTTTCTGGATGCTGAGCAGGCATTTAGGCCACCTGCACAGTCTTCCCCATAATGGTGAGATATATTATATTATAGCAATAGCATCAATACATATATGGAAAAAATGTGCAAATCTGCACCCCACTTTTTATTGCTGCCTAAGTGTTCAACCTAATCATATAGATTCTTGAAAGGAGCAGGAGTTATAAATGAAACAGTCTCTGGTAACTAAACACACACGCACACACGCAGGAAATTCAATGCTCTAAGCAACTAAAACGCTCTGAGCCACACAGAACACAAACTACTAACAGGTGAACGAGGCTTGAATAGACAGCTATGATTCACAGCAAATGTTTGTGTTAATCTAAATTAAAATCAATGCCTTGCTTTGTTGGAATGAGGTCTATGTACTAATTCTTACTTTGTCCCCAAGAACTGGATGTGTTTCAAGGTTCAACTCTACATTAATTAACATAAAATAAAAATATGGGTCCAGCATTCAGTTTAGCCAAGTGTATATTAAGTGGAAAAATATGAGGTCATTACTGCCTACCTAGTGATTACATGGGTAAAAATGAAATATATTTAGCCCTGCAGGAAATTAACACTGGGTTTGCTATATTTGTTCGCCTTTATAAAGTGGATACGCCAGCAGGGAACCTCATTGCAGTTTGGATCCAAAACCACCTCACATTCTTGCTGCAAACACAGCACAAAGAATTATTAATAAGCGGCTCCAAAAAATCATTAGAGTGGGAGGAAAGCCTAAAACACTCTTTTGAAGAACGTTCAAAAGAGATTTCCTTGAAAATCTGGCATAGTCAAAGCACAACTAGACAGTTTTGTTCATTCCCGATGAAGGAGGGAGGGGAGATGGGTGCAACTTAAAGCTTAACTCTTACCACACCAGACTGCCTTCCCACTCAAATTATATAGAGAGAGTATATATATTACAGTAGCCCTCACCAAAAGAAAAACAACACACACACACATATTTATATGTGGGTGGGGGTCTACTCTAAGGGTTCATTCAGAGCTGGGGATTGCTGCATTAGATTTCCTGGTTATAATGCTCCTCATTTCCAATGTTCCTCGTATACATCATGGCTTGTTGGATAATGGCACTGTGGCTTTTTGATCAATATACCACCATGTCAAGCTAAATTTCATTCACACCAGTGGACACCAGCAAGATTCATCAGACATGTTGCCATCCTTTATGCTCATCTGTGCTTTTGCCCCCCCCCCCAAAAAAACCATTCACCTAGGAAACAACTGTATCCCACAATACCGCCCCAGATTTCATCGCATGGCCTGATCCATGTTCCGGGTTAATGGGATCGCAAGTGGATTTCAACGTGGAAATGAGCTCCACACTGCTGGTAGATTTCCAGAAAGCAGAAAGTATGAAATTTACCACTACAAATCTGCATTAGAGTTCACTACAACAGATAGCAAAAACAACAGATAACATTGCCTGTAGGAGGTATGACATTCAGGGAAAATTCTCATACAGAATGCTGCAGTATTCTTAGTCATGTGAGTGACAAACTGGGCAAGCCTATTCCTTAGAACTACTGCCCTAGAACTGAACCTACCAAATCCATCTATTGCTTGTAGAAGTTGCCTATTCCCCTACGACATAATACATCAGCCCCCAATAGCTTGTGCCAAAGATTCCTGAAGGACCATACAGTGGTACCTCGGGTTACATACGCTTCAGGTTACTTAACCTGAGGTACCACTGTATAGCTTTCAGCAAATGCTGAAGACACACCTCCGTACCCTGGCTTGTGACACTTGAGAGATATATTTTGGGGACCCATCTTATTTCTGTGATTGTTAAGTTGCTTTAAACTGTTCTTAATGTTGTGTTTTAATTTTTGTAACCCGCCCTGGGACCTTCGGGTGAAGGGCAGGTAAAATACATTGGCTCATATGGCATTGACACAAAACCAAGCCTTCAGTGGTATCAGTCCAGTTTTGTGGAATGCTCCTCCAACAGAGATTCAGTAGGCATCTTCAGTATTAATTTTTAACCTTCTCTATGCTGCCAGGCTCACAGAGACAATTCGAGGGGGGGAAACCCTGTTATAGTAATCTGTGATCTGTGATTTCCCATTTTATGTGGCTTTCGTTTTATATATTATTTGTTGTACACTGGCTTGATTGTTGTTGTTTTTAAACGAAACTGCGGTATATAAGTGTTTTTGTAAAAAACAAAACAAAACAGGGCACCCTTAGGTTTAAGCTCCAAGAATCCTTAGCGTTCCCGCAGTCCCCCCCCCCAACCTGCCAGCTCAACGGGCAAACTGTTTTCAACAGAGCAGGTTTTGTAAGTTGTGGACCTTTGCAGAGGCTATCCTGATGTTGTTCTTAAGCAGCCCACTCCATAGCTCTTAGCTGCCATAACAATCAATAAACTTATCGGGTGGCCTCTTCAGTTAATGCACCCCAGATGAGACTTTAAAGATCTCAACCCACCTGCAGAGCAAACACTTTTGAGAAAGCGAGGCAAACAGCCAACACACAATAGAAGCTAAATGTCAGATAAAGGTTTCCGCTTTGAATCGGGGAACCCTTCCAACGCTCCCCCACTGACTAGGCTATTTTCTCATGCAGAAAAATACCAACAGATTTCTAACCGCATCCAGCCAACTTTTTGTATTTGGGCAATCTCTATTTGCCTTGAAAGGGAAGGATTAATGAGTCTATCTACTGTAAACAGCCAAGTAAGGCTAGAAAGTGAAATCAGTAGCATTGATTTTAAATGGCACCAGTAGCATATATTGTAAAGGAATACAATGATATTATTGAGTCTAAAACAAACCTTATTTTTTAAAAGGGGTGAATGTTAGTGGATTCATATATACCAGAGTGGTAGAGTGGCTGAATTTGTCAGACTAGGAAAACAGAGGCCCAAGCTGAGAGCCTCACTTAGGCATGTAGACCTTGGGTCACTCACTATCTGCACCCAGGCTGGCTGAAAGGATAAAATGGGGTTGGGCAGGATATCCAGGCATGCAGCCCTAAATGCCTTGGAGGAAGGGTGAGAGGAAAATGCAGTAAAATAAATGGATGAATGTACTTTTAAATTAGTATCGTTTATCGTTTCCCATGAAACATATTGAAACGATTAACAATGTCAACATCAGATATATATATATAATACAGGGGAGGGGAGGGGGAGTGTTTTGGCCCTGTAATACTGAAGGAGAATCTCCACCCCTATCGTTCAGCTGAGACACTGAGATCTAGCTCTGAGGGTCTTCTGGCAGTTCCCTCATTGCATGAAGTGAAGTTACAGGAAGCCAGTCAGAGGGCCTTCTCGGAAGTCGGGCCCACCCTGTGGAATGCCCTCCCATCAGATGTCAAAGAGATAAACAAGTATCTGACTTTTAGAAGACAGGCAGGCAGCCCTCTATAAGGAAGTTTTTAATATTTGATGTTTTACTGTGGTTTTATAATTTGTTGGAAGCCAGCCAGAATAGCTGGGGCAACCCATGTCTGAAGGGCGGGGTATAAATAAATTGTTCTTTTTGGTCCAATGTACATGAAGACTAGCTGGGATAAAGGTCTCCTGGTTACCCTAAGTTTCCTTTGTTTCAGCAACCCTATTTAAGGAAATAAGAGGGCACATTTGCTGACTTCTATTTTTTACTATGGATCGTTATGATGACTCTACCCATGAAAAAGATGTATCCTGGAAAAAGAGGAGAGGACATATGACAACCCTAATAAAATGTGAATTTTGCTGGAATTTAGAGACCTTTGCTAATCTATTCCACACCACCCAGGAATCTGTCAGTCTACTTTGTGTCCACGTCTGAAATGGACTAGCTGTATATTCCCTTGACTTAAATGGATCATATTTCCATTAACCACAGTCTAAGGGAGACAAATTATTGCTGTACCTTCCAAGGCTAGCAAAATGCTTTTGGTTCTCATTTGAAATTGGATGTGTATGAATTTTTCAGCACAATGAATATGTGAATCCTTGCTTTGTCCACCTAATAATAGTTGTAGGTTCTCTGGGTATGGACCATGTCCCAATGCCTGGACAGTACCTAGAACACTGACGGCACTAGATAAATATGAAATCCTAATTTACTAACAGAAGTAAATACAATCATATAAGCAATGCGTAGAAACTCCAAAATCCAAACCGGAAAGTTCTTGTTCAAGTTCACTAGATGTCTCTCTTGAGACCATAAGGCAATGTAAACATCACTCCCATACCTCTGATTACCCAGATGTTTTGGGTGTCCTCCAGGCCATTCAGGCAAATGAAGTTGAACTGTACATGCTTCGCTTTAAACAAATCTCCATGCCCTACTGAAACTAATGGAACTTAAGCACATAATTAAAGTGCTTTTCTAACGAGGGTTTCCCCTCAGAAGTCTGCTTATAAGCCTTTGTTTGAATAACTTGCTGACATTCTCATAGTAAAGAGTGTGGTGCAGCCAAAAATAATTTAACATCAAGGCATTTCTTTCTCTTCTTGAGAGCGGGAAGGCCAGCTGGCTCCCAGGATATGCCTGCTCCATGATGATACTGCTTCTTCTGCCACAACTTTCATATAATGCAATCCCAAACTACAGCCAAATATTATAGCCAAGCATTTTTAATCACTCAAAAAATAGCATTCACATTGTACAGGAAATATACTGGGTGCTATTGTGAACACATGACGGGTTAGGAGAGTTGACAGAAATAGCATGCTATCCCTAATTATGCCTTCAGATCAGTAGCATCTTTACTGAAATTAGGACTTTGAGGCCAAATGGTAGGACTTGCTGTATTGTGCCCCCCCCCGGAGTCCACTATCCTGCGAAGGACACACAGACCACTCTGATCCATGCTGAAAATAGTGCAGATGGGTATCTGAGTTGAGCTCTATCTTAAACAGGCATTTTATTACTGAGTGTAAACGTTCTTGTTTTAACAGATGTACTGTTTTGATTATTGCTTGTATTGTGCATTGCTTAGGGTGGCCATGTGTCCTACTTTGCAGAGGACAGTCCTCTATTTGAAGGCTTGACTGGTCCAAGTCCAATTCAAAGAACTCTAAAAGGGGAGGTCAGATGAGGGCTCTGAAGCTGCGCATCAACAGGGAGTACATGAACAGTAGATGGATGGAGCAGGCACACAGGCCACCTGCTTACAGTCTTCCCCATTAGGGAAAGATGCATATTATCAAAGTAATTATTTCTAACTTTGCATCTATGGAATTTGACAAGAGGAAGACAAGAGAGGAAGGAGAAGGAAATGTAAACAATGGAAGACTATGCCTTGATTTCAGCCACACTTGTTTAGGCTCAATTACAGTGGGGTAGGGTGAGTTAAAGCTGGAATCCTATGCCTACTTACTTAGGAGTGAGTCCCACTGAGCACAGGGCTTTCTCCCCCTATTGCATTGGCTGCACTCCTATGTATGCTTACTCAGAACTCAGTCCCATTGCATTCAAAAATGGGAGTCGAGGAGGATTTTGCTGTAAGAGAGGTCTTATTTGTTTGCAATATGCATATTTGTTGCATCAGCAGTGTGGCCCCTGCGGAGTTATTAAGCCCTTTTTATATACCCGGTGGTACTCACAATCTAAGTGGTTAAAGAACGGTTCAAGGGCTGGATTTCTATCCACCCTTTCAGTACATGCTTATGGCACAAGTGGACACAGGAAGCTGCCTTAGATTGAATCAGGCCAATGGTCTCTCCAGATCAGTATCATCTGAAGGGCAGCAGGTCTCCAGAGTTTCAGACAGGGAACGTTCCCAATCCAACCTACCAAGGTTTGAACCTAGGACCTTCTGTGTGCAAGATAGATGCTCTACCATGGAGCAGCACCCCTTCCTAACATCTGCAACAGTAAGCGCCTAAGAAGAGGCTGCTGGATCAGGCCAATGGCCCATCTAGAACAACCATGTAGCCATGTTTGCAACAGTGCTTGTGAACTGCAATAATTCCAAGCTAATCAATGTCGTACTGCTGCATCTGAGATCTAAGAGCTACCCAGCTTGCTCGAGGACACAATGTGCACGAGGAACAAAAGCAGCCCCTGTAGCAAATGGGGAGTTACACTTTTCACTCACGCGTTGTCTCCTCAAGCACCTCAAGGTGACTACAAACCAGTGCCGGATTTATGTATAAGCTAAACAAGCTATAACTTAGGGCCCCACTTTCTTGGGGGGGGGGGCCCAAAAAAATTAACGGGAAAAAACCTGGATGTACATTTCCAAAATATAAGATAAAAAACAAATAAAACAAAACCTACATACAGCAACAGTGTTTTGTGTTGTGTAGGCTCCTATGACGTAAGTGATGGGCCCCGCCTGCTAGCTTGCTCCCTAAAATATCACTGGTTTGCTCATTTCTATATATAGGGTGCCTACATTCTGCATGGACTGGTTGCATGCAATTTATTAGGTCCATAAATTACCATATATTTATGGTATATACCATATATACCATATATACCATATATCATATATTCAACACAAAAAAAACAGAGACAATTTGTTGTTGACAAAGGACAGCTGAACATATAAAGGGCCCCATTACCTTCAGTAGCTTAGGGCCTCATCAAACCTAAATCCGGCCCTTCTACAAACCATTTACAAATGTCATTGACATCCCCTTGTCTCCCCCTTAAAGATGGTGAAATGTTAAGAGTGTTTCCAGCAAAACAGCTTAGGTAATGCTATTGTTACATGGCTTCACCCAAGCATCTCACCTGTAAGAAGGTTTGTGCAAAAGCAAGAGGATTTCTAAGGCAACCTGGGCAACAATTCTGTTTCGCTCTGAACTGCAGAGGTTTACTCCTCTGAATCATATTTCAAATATTAGATTACCCTGCTTTTCAATATAGATTACCTGCTTTTGACTACTGTTTCAAAAACCCTGCCATCTGGTGTGTGTCGGTTTTCTCACATACAGATCCAAGTCACTGGTTGTTCAAGGAAGGGATACTTTACGCTGTTGCAACAGCAGCTCCCTGGGAATGTATGAGTCTGGCTGTGTGTCCCAGATCTGGATGCAGATGACTCACAGGGGAAGCTGGCCCCCACTCTCAGCCCAGTGACCAAGGTCAAGCTCAAGAAAAGAAAAGAAAAAGTGCAAGCAAAGAAGCATATCCTATTGCTCTGTTGGTTAGGGCATGGTGCTGATAATGCCAAGGTTGCAGAGGGTTGGGCTAGATGATCCTCAGGGTCCCTTCCAACTCTACAATTCTACGATTCTATAGAAGCGGGGCCTTTCCTGTGGTGGTGCCATGGCTCTGGAATATTTCTCAATCAAGATCCACCAGGCCCTCTCTTTTGCATTAGCAACTGAAAATATTTTTATTTCTACAGCGTTTTAATGTGTAATTTTAGAGATTACTGTTGCTTGATGTTGCTGTTTTATATACTATTTTTAGTTAATAGCTTAGTTTGCTTTCAATTTATTGTTACTGTTTTTTATTTATGCTGGGTTTGTGTAGATGGTCGGACTTCACCCCCCAAATATCTCTATAGTCATAACCCCAAATAACAGATAACAGAGGGCAAGGAAGACTCTAAGCCTGCATTTTTGAAACACAGTTTTTTAGATACCACCTTAAGACGTTTTCATTCAACCAGGTCATTTCAGGATAGCATTGTTGGATGTTGTTCCTGTTAGTTTTTTCAGACGGATTTAATGTAATTTTGTTGTTTTAGCCTTGTTCTTTTGTTTTCATTTCTGCTGTGTACACACCTGGATATACGGTATTTTTAACAGTGTACAATTTATTTAAATAAGTAAATAAACTGTGGTTGGAATCACCTGCTAGTTCATATGAACTTCTGAACACAACCATGTACAGGTTGGCTGAATCGCTGTTCAAGCAAGCAAACTCTGGGCCGAAAATGAGTAGACAAAGAGTTATTTTTGTTTTTCAAGCTATTTCTCAAGTTATTAACAAAGCTTTATAGCTGTAACCCAGGACTAAAGCATTTGTGAACATATCTCTTGAGTTCATGAATTTAATTCTTCTCCTCCACTTTTGGACAGATTCCAATCTGAGGTTCTGGATGGAGCTCTGTCTACAGTGTGGCTATTTGCTTACACAAGTAATCCTTTCTGAAACTTCATTCCAGTGGTCAGATTAACATAGATTAAATAGTATTTACCCTTGCCTGAGGGCATCAACTCACCGATCTGTGTTCCTTCTGATTAGTTTAGATGGCAGAACATTGGGCTCAATTTACAATTTGAATTGCATTCTACCTAACCACCAGATAGGTCTTTTGCCTATTCTTAACACATTTAAATTTATGCTCAATATAGACAGCCAGATTCTTTAAACAAAAGTCTTGTGGCACTTAGAATACCCAACAGATTTACTGTGCCAAATTCTTTTGTGGACTAGATGCATCTGAAGAAGTGAGCTCCTGGTACACAAAAGTAGCTGTCACAATAAATCACTATCAGCACAATCCTATAGTCTCTGGGAGGGCGTCCCAGGAGTGATAGGATTCTGAAATTCCCCCCTTTGCAGACAGACAGGGCGATCCGTGGACAAGAAGGGAGGTCTGCCCATGGAGGCTTACTGGTTGCAGCTGCAGAAAGCTCAGTAGCTGTCCCACTTCTGACGTTGGTGGTCCTATGGTGGTAGGAGGGTAAAAGGGGCAGATATTGTGTGGATCCAGGAAGATTTTGGATCTGCTGGATCCATTTCCCTGACACAGCCCTGCACGGGGCAGGAAAAATATGATCCCTCAAAGGGGGTGGGGGTAGATTTCTAATGCCACAGGAAACAAGGAATGCGTATTTAAATTTTATTTTAATGATTTTCATAATATAGTAAAATAATATCTTGAACAGATAGAATCAAAAAGACAAGAAAAAGAGGAGGGAGAGAAAGGGAACAAGAAAAGAAAGAAAGGAAAGGAAAGGAAAGGAAACAGAGTGATAAGAAACATTAAAGATAAATGGGGGGATTCTGATTTTCCATCTGCCAATTACATTAGAAAATGATTATTTAAGTCATTCAATCCATGTTCCCTACTTTCTGTTAAACCACGTTTCTTTTTAGTCAAAGTGTCACTGTTTCATTCATTTCTTCTACCCACGAGAACTCCAAGGGGGAATCCCAAATTGTTGTTATTATTAATAATTAGCTTTACCTCTGATAGTTCCCATCAGCATTCCTCTGCATTGGCTAATAGTAGGTTCTTCCATCCTACATTTCTCCACTATGGTCACATATTGGAACAATATTCCATATTCCCCCCTGCCACCTTAACGTATATCCTTTAATTCATACCCAGTTCCTTATGCTCAAATTCCAGGAAATGCAGAATTATTTTAATGTACTGTATTTTTTTTTAAAAAAGAAGTATTACTTTTGTAACTATTTAAAACCCAACCGGGTACCTGATGGAACACCTGCACTCATAGCAGCCTGTACTGGTATCTTGGTTCAGGGACTCATCTCTGGGTGTGCCTCTGTAATGGCCACTCAAAATCACAGAATTGTAGAGTTGTAAGGGACCCTGAGGATCATCTAGTCCTGAAGCACAGGAATCTTTTACCCAACATGGGGCTCCTAAGGCCCTTAGAATCAGTGTAATGCTGAATCCACTTTTGCAGAAGTCTTGCCTCCCTGAACAAGAGGCATCATTTTTTCTGCCCCTCACAGAGCGCAGAAAAACAGCGGCAAGCATTTGGAGGGCGGAATCCATTCAAAATATTCCATATACAGTGGTACCTCAGGTTAAGTACTTAATTCGTTCCGGAGGTCCGTACTTAACCTGAAACTGTTCTTAACCTAAAGCACCACTTTAGCTAATGGGGCCTCCTGCTGCCGCTGCACCGCCGGAGCACGATTTCTGTTCTCATCCTGAGGTAAAGTTCTTAACCCGAGGTACTATTTCTGGGTTAGCAGAGTCTGTAACCTGAAGCGTATGTAACCTGAAGCGTATGTAACCCGAGGTACCACTGTACAATGCAGATGCCAGATACAGCTCTGTGAGGAGGGAGTACCACAACTTTTAGGGAAGCAGGTGGCGCTGTAGTCTAAACCACTGAGCCTCTTGGGCTTGCCGATTGGAAGGTTGGGGGTTCGAATCCCCACGACGGGGTGAGCTCCCATTGCTCTGTCCCAGCTCCTGCCAACCTAGCAATTTGAAAGCACGCCAGTGCAAGTAGATGAATAGGTACCGCTGCGGTGGGAAGGTAAACAGCGTTTCCGTGCGCTCTGGCTTCCATCATGTTGTCCCGTTGCACCAGAAGTGGTTTAGTCATGCCAGCCCCATGACCGGGAAAAATGTCTGTGGACAAACCTTGGCCTGAAGCGAAATGAGCACCGCATCCCATAGTCACCGTACAGGGGTCCTTTACCTTTACCTTTTTTACCACAACTTGGAGCCTGCTGCAAAGAATGCAGCCTTGTGGGCCACTACCCAAGAAGGGAATGAGGAGCTATTTCAGGTATTTGGGGCATGATTTGTTTAAAGCCCTAAATAACACTAACATGAGCATCTTAATTTGGGTCTGGAAATGAACTGCGAAGTAGTGCAGCTGTTTTAAAACAGGGATTATGTGAGGTACAAATGTGTGATGTGATTTAATTTGATGTGATTGGCCAGTTAATAAAAATTATTTAAAAAAATAATAATATGTGAAGTACAAATGGAACCCCAGCCAATGTTGGATAACTAAGTAAAGCAAAACTGAGAACTCGATAAAGAATGTAAAGAATAGAATCAAGATTCTTCCTCGCTGAGGTAAATCACCTTTTCTGTCCTAACCATAAGCAGTTGATGTCTGCTAATAACTGGACCTAAGAACATCAGATGGATTAGACACTGAATGGTGCTAATAGTAGTGGCTGGCAGTGTGCGCAAAGCTCCCTTTCAATGGCAAGTCGGATCAAGTACAAGTTAGATCAGAAATACTTGGGATGCAGCTGCACAAAATTATACTGCCTTTTGAAACTGAGCAAGCCTGTGAAACATCAGCTCCTAGGAAGTGATCAAAATTAGTCAGCGACAAAACAAAGCAAAGCAGATTTGTTTGGAGAGGAGGGTTGAATTGCAAATAAGACATTGGCTGGCACAGTCCAGCCTCAAGGCCGTGAGACAAAACATACCCCAGAAACATGAACAGTCTGAATATAGAGCGCACAATCAGTGTTCAAAGTCTTTTCGCCACTGGACCCACAACATCCTTTTAGGGTGGGTGGGAAGGAGTTTGGTTAGGAGCAGGAATTCAGAACAGACAGTACTGAAGTCTAGGAACCCAGAACGAGTTGATGGCACATCCGCAGCTGGGGTGTTCCACAAAGTGTTGCTGTTTGGCTTCTCCTCCTGGGAGCAGGGAAGATGCCTCCCTCTTGCCGGCATCAGCGGAAACCGTGGGATGGGCAGAATACCACCTTGTGCACTTTTATTGCATGAGGTGGGCTCTTCATCTCATAAGCGAGCCAGCTCTGATTCAAACACATTCTGCTGAGCACATGAGGACCTTTCATCACGTATAAGACTGGATTAAGGTCATATCCAAACCATATTTTTAAAGCACATTTAATGTGCATGGCTTCCTTCAAAGAATGCTAGGAACTGTAGTTCATCCTCACAGAGCTACAATGCTCAGCACCCTTTACAAACTGCAGTTCCCAGGATTCTTTGGGGAAAGTGGTTTAGATGTGCATTGAATTTACTCTAATGGTATGGTGTGGATGTGAGTTTCTGCATAAAAGCTCTAGAACAGCCTGCTATCCTCATATGATCACCGCTGTTTTAGGGGAGAGAGGAATCCGTAAGGAAAAGGCGGAGAGACATGCTTGTGGTAGGATTCTTTTTTGTGCTCCTTCAGGGGAAGTGGATGGCAGATATTTTAGAGAAAGACACTGAGCAACTGCCTAGTCAATAAATCACCCTGACATACTAAGCCATTACTCTCTGAAGCAAGATTGTTACTTTCCTTCTGTGGTAGCTCATGCAGTTTCCTCTTCAGTGTGACATTTCTACAGTACATATCCCCCTCCCCACCCTCGTAAATATTGTACAAAAGTGTGCACTGTTGTTATTGTCTAGCATCAGGTGGTGTTGACCATTGGAAAGGATGGGGAGACTGCTTGGTGGACTGGCACAAGGCTTGGCAATGTGTTTTGGGCCTGCAGGCATATCTGCAAATGGGAGAAACAGTTGGGGACACCTACATGGACCACACACGCACACGCACACCCTCTTAGGCTTGGGTGAACTTTCTGGAGAATACAGCTATGAAGACCAATAGAAGGCTTTTTTCTTTTTTTGTTAAGAAATATTTATTAAAATTTCACAAAAACAAACATACAAAAACACATAATAACAAAAGAGAAAAAATAAAAAATAAAAAGATAAATAAAACATACAGAAACAACAAGAAAAATTAAGAACAATTGTTTTTCATAACATAAAACTCGTTTGCTTGTTTCTTTGACTTCCTCACACCTCCCCTTCTTGTATTCCCATTTAAATAATCAAATCAGCAAATCCTTACCCTCTTTCATTTATCTTATCTCTATAACTTAACATTTTATAACTCAATATTTTCATACATTATCAATCCATTTTTGCATATTCTTATTAACTTTGTTGCCAATACCACTTATTTCCAATCCAACACCATTTTAGTTTTTTTTTATTATACCTAATTCACCCTTCTTCCATATTCTTAAAGCATTACAGCTGGAAACCACTCAGTTTCTATCCAACATCATTCTAACATTCATTAATTTTGCAATATTTCTGTAAATAGTCTTTAAATTTCTTCCAATCTTCTTCCACCGCCTCTTCTCCCTGGTCCCGGATTCTGCCAGTCATTTCTGCCAGTCCCATATAGTCCATCATCTTCATCTGTCATTCTTCCAAAGTGGGTAAATCTTGTGTCTTCCAATACTTTGCAATAAGTATTCTTGCTGCTGTTGTAGCGTACATAAAAAAAGTTCTGTCCTTCTTTGGCACCAATTGGCCGACAATGCCCAGAAGAAAGGCCTCTGGTTTCTTCAGGAAGGTATATTTAAATACCTTTTTCATTTCATTATAAATCATTTCCCAGAAAGCCTTAATCCTTGGGCACGTCCACCAAAGGTGAAAGAATGTACCTTCAGTTTCTTTACATTTCCAACATTTATTATCGGGCAGGTGATATATTTTTGCAAGCTTGACTGGGGTCATGTACCACCTATATATCATTTTTATAATATTCTCTCTTAAGGCATTACATGCCGTAAATTTCATACCGGTGGTCCACAACTGTTCCCAGTCCGCAAACATAATGTTATGTCCAACATCTTGTGCCCATTTAATCATAGCAGATTTCACCGTTTCATCCTGAATAGAAGGCTTTTTTCAAGCCCAATTGCAGCAGAAGTGGGACAGTTTTGGAGGGACTGCACCTTGGCAGGGGAAGCCTAGAACAGTAGGAGGCTTCTTCCAAACCTCATTTCAGCAGCAGAACAGGCAGGAAGATGGGGCCTTGCAGGCGCCAGGCAGCATCTCTACTGGTGTGCCTGAGGGCACCATACTGGCAACCCATGCACACTAGTGTAACATTGCCACTGCTACAAACATCTTTTGACAAGGAGACGGGGCATAAATCTTTCCAGCATTTGCAGCCTGGATTATAATGATGAGAAACAATGCATTTCACCAAAGCACTGTGAATTACTTCTTCCTATCGGGGAAGGAATATGGAAGAAGGAACAGTGTCTCTATTTATAAAACTTCCAAGCTTGGGAGCTGGAGTGTCAGGTTGATGTATTTCAGAATAGATGAAGACCTGCGAGTTGAGTGACTGAGAATATTTGCAAGACAAGCTGCTGATCATGAGCTGCACAAAGTTAACATCATTACTGCAGCATTACAGGGGAACGTGCTGGCTGACAAACTAGGCTGCCTGAATGAGGCCAAGTGTACTTTTTATAGGCACAGGAGCAGTGCTGGTGAGCATTGCGAATGTGGTGTGTAGGCCTTCTGGGCAGCAACATATACTTATGAAACATTGAAACTCCAGTGGAATTACTTGGGAAGATCACCTCACTTCATTTATCAGCTATTGGAGGCCCTGTTGTAACTCTCGTCACTTAAAGGCAGAGACCAGGTTTTCAGTGCCCAGCGTAGCATATTTGAGTATATGCCATCAGATGAAAAGGAGTTTATTTTTGATTATTTGAATACATGACCACAAGTAATGGGCCGCCATGTTTGTTAGCTATCATGGCATGGGCCTAGTCATCAAGAATGACCAGACCTCTAGGCATTTTCCATGGAGACACCAACACAATGGAATATATTGCAATCAGAGGTTTTGGTGCTTTACTTTAAACTTTTCCTTAAAAGCCGTAGTCATGTGTCATGGTGTGCTTACCCTAACTCCAGACAAAACTCCTCTAAGCTGAGGCAGTGAACATTTAGGTTTTGTCTGGTCTGTAATGACTGTTGACTTGTACCATACAGAAGATTACAACAGGCCTTATTGACTTGGCTTACAGGTAGATGCTTATATCCTTTTCACACCTGTTGAGGCCGAGGGAGCTGAAAGGTCTTCATTGAACTTGATTTTAAACTAAAAAATTTTTTGAATCATTAGACTTTGCTAATTAAGAGCTGCGACTCCCATTAAATTTAATTCATCTGAAACATGGACACCTTTTGTGAATTCCTAAGTATGAATTAAAAAGGTTAGGCGCTCTTCTTTGAAAATCTTGACATTAATGTATAATTCTCTACTCAACTTTTCTACTCTATTAGTGTCCGTATTTTACACAGTCTGGCATAGCTCATTTAATTTTTCAGTTATTTTTTAGAATTACTTCATATATTTTATGAAACTTGCTACCGTTATTAGCAACCTGCAAGTTCAATGAAACAAGTTTTACAGTCCTCTAAAAAAATTTATTTGTGTCAAAACTAAGTCTTCTATCGTTAGCAGGGAAATGTGATAATCTTTTGACCTGGTTAAATCTATCCATTACAATAATACCAGTTAATTTTAAGCTTTGTTTGATGATTTGCTTTCATAGGGATTATCAAATTATTTTGTTTTGGGCTTGACCATTTAATTATTCTATTTTTGTAGTTCTGTAGCCATAGGTCTTCACATACTGTGGGACTTCAAGAAAGGTTTTGTTGTGAAATACCTAATGCAGTGCACTGCATATAAATAATGTTAATATAAATATTAATTATAATACACTGCTTTTAATTCTGCTAGCTAAAGGGCAATAATGGACGCCAGTTCTGACACCCCAAAATGATGTGCTCTGAGGAAAATAAAGTAGAAAACCCCAAAGCCTATCGAAGAAGAAAAACAACAGATTAACTAAAAACATTTCTTTCTGTATTTTGCTCTTCTATCTAGATGTACCACATTTGCTTCTTTGTTACAAAGTTACACTTTATGGAGTAAGGCTGCAAAACATTTTCCTGGGAGTAAGTCCCACTAAGCTCAATGGGGCTTACCTCTGAGTAGCATGGGCTTGTACTGACAAGCCTGAATCCAGAGATACTTATAACACTCTAAGGCAGCATCCTCCAACTTTGATGCCCTCCAGATGTTTTATACTGCAGTGCCTATCACCCTGGCCCTGACCATTCACCTTGCTGGCTGGGACTGATGGATGTTGTAGTTCAAAACATCTGGAAGACACTCTGTTAGGAAAGCCTTCAGGGATGCTTCCACCAAATTATACTGCAGTTACTCCAGAGTAACTCTAGAACTGTGTGCTTGCCCCAGCTCTCTTTGGTGTATTCTTCTCTCTATTGCTATCATATGCCTTCAGCTCGATTGAAGATGGTGTGTACATCCATTCAAGTAGTGATGGGAGTCTGTTCAACCTAGCACATTTCCACACCAAGACAAAAGTCTGGTGGGTTCTTATCTGAGATATGGTGTTTGCAGATGATACAGCCTTGACAGCACACTCCAAGGAAGATCTACAGAAACTCATCAGCCATATGGCCCAAGCCTGCAGGGAGTTCGGCCTTACCATCAGCCTGATGAAGACCAACATCTTGGGTCAGGACATTGCCAGCACTCCACACATTAGCAATGGTGACCACACACTTGAGGTGATAGATCAGGGGTGTCTAACTCAAATTCATCGGGGGCCGCATCAGCAGTTTGGTCACCCTCAAAGGGCCGGTTGTATCTGTAGGACTTACAGTACAGGAGAGAAGGGTTCAGGCAGCCGTTGGATCTGTCACATCACAGGATGGCATGCGCTCAATATAAAAACAAGTGGAGGTTTCCTGAATGCATGTAAAGTGGAGGTTTCCTGTGTAGAACGGCCGGCGCCGCTAGAGGGCAGACGTTCTCTGGCTTGTAGGCTGCTGCGCATGCGCTGAAGAGGCGGCTGTCTTGTGTAAAAAAAAAAAGCGAGAATAAAAGGTGAAGGCTGGTGGCCGCCGCCGGCTACACGGGCCACATGACGAGGTTTGCCAGGCCGGATTCGGCCCGCAGGCCTTGTGTTTGACACCCGTGTGATAGATGATATTGTCTCCCGGGGCTCCACCATAACCAACAACAACTCCATTGATGCTGAGCTGGACAAGCATATTGGCAAGGCAGCTATGGCAATGGTTCATCTCTCCGAAACGGTATAGGAGAATGTGATGCTAATGACCAATACCAAGATGAAGGTCTACCAGGCTTGCGTGTTGAGCATGCTGCTTAATGGTAGTGAGATGTAGGCAGCTTACACACACCAGGAGTAACACCTCAGTGGGCATCACATGAAAAGACAGAGTTTCAAAGAAAGATGTGCTCTCCCAAGTCCACATTCCAAGCATGTTTGTATTCCTGTCTCAGTGTGCACACCCTGTCTTAGTGACGTCTACTCTGGCTTAGTCATGTCCACAGAATGAAAGATGGCAGAATCCCCAAGGACATGCTCAGTGGGTGGCTGGCTTCAGGCATGGTACATCAGCACATCCAGCATCAGCACAACCAGACACCTTCATCTACCCCAGCTGCAACAAAGCATGTCTCTCCAGTATTGGTTTCTACAGCCACATCAGGCGCTGTAATTCTCCAATGGTGTGACTTCACCCCAAAGGTGCACTTTTCCAGTGTCTCCCAAGACAGATGGATGGCAACTAACCAACCAACCAGTACTCCAGTGTCATTTCCTACTTTTCAGTTTATGTCTGCATTGAATAGCTAACTGTAGGGGATGGGTTGATAGTTATGTGTTTGGTGTGCTACTTGTAGGTGGGTCTTTAGAGCTATATCATCTCTATAATTTAATAGTCAGAGTCTTAAGCAACACAGCCTCCCCCTCTTTTAATTCCCCTCCAAGAAACTTTGATTCGGTGTGATGGTGAAGATTTAGCTGCTGATGGAATTCAGCAGAAATTAGTGAGGCAAGGGGTAGTATTACCTTTTTTGGGCTTCAGCTAATACAAAGTTCTATCTTTGTTGGAATTGAGTAAACTTTTTTTTTTTAATTAAGGATTTTTTTTTTGTAAATCAGGTATCTTTATTAATGGGCTAGTGAACAATACACTGTATAAATACTTCTATTATGTTGGTCGGGTATTACTTTGGGAAGGAAAGAGGAAAGAACTTCAGCTGTTTGAAGAAAGATTTATTTCAGGCCTGATGTGTTTTGAAATAATTCTTCTTTGGGGGCACATTTTGTATAGCAATTTCTATCAAGTAAATAAACCGCGATAGCAACTCCAATTGATTATTCCAAATTGCCTAGGGCCTGACATAAATCTTTGTTCAAGCACCTGAAGTTTTTTTTCCATCTGCTTCCCTTGTGTTTCCACAGTTTTGTGATGATTCTTTGTGTGTATGTGTATTACTTTGGACATCCATCCTAAATGTATATGTAAACTATTTCAGCTAAAACATTAACTGAACCAAGCACACCTCCATTCCATCTCTTTATCACAAACACCATTGTATCCTAGCTGTTGAGCTCCAGCCCCACTTTGCTCCAGTGACAGTATATACATGCTTTCCAGTGTTTTCAGACCCCAAACCAGGATGCGCCTCTTCTGGGATGCACTCCCAGGTGAGTCATGTGATCTACGTCTTGCTCTTGCCCCCCCCCCAGCATTTTTTTTTGGGGGGGGGCAGATCTCACGCAGCACCGAAGATCATGGACCTGGAAGATTCATAGCGTAAGAGCACATCAGCCAAAATGGCCAGCATGATTTTGTGCAAAGAAAGGAATGTCACATTTTTTTCTAGGGCACTTGGCAGGCACACGTATAGGGTGGGAGGAAGACACTCTTCATCCACAATCAATGAGTGGCAACTGAAGAGGATGGGATGGGATTGATTGCATTTCAAGGTTTGCTGTTTGATGGCAAGTGTGGATGGAGGTTGAACTGGACTGCCTAATGCAGTTACCCTCATGGTGCACCTGTAGTGTGTTCATTGGCAACTAAGACTGGCACAAACCGATGACATAATGGGTTTATGTGAGCTTCAGGGACCACTGAGCATGCAGACCACGATGTCTGCCCTTTGGGTCTGGCCTTACCCTTCCTTACAGTTGTTAAGTGGTGGTGTCAGCCTCCAGAGATGGTGGAGAAATCTGATTCAGATCAATCAAATTCGCCGTTTTGGAAACCGACAGCCATCCTTTGAAACTGGCCAAATTTTGCAATGCAGTTCTCCAACCAGCCAATGTTTACAAAAATATTATTATTATTAGGTTAAAATATGCATAAAATAAGTACATTGTAGTGAAGATAGCATACAAAAGAAGAAATTGCTTGCAAAAATATGTGCATTAGTCAAAACTGTGCACAAAACTGTGCTTATTAGGATAAATTCTGAAATGCTGAAGAGCTTTCATGAGGATTTAAAACAAGCCTCAAATTGCTGTAGAAATGTGAAGAACTGATCTTACCTGCTTGGCTTCAAGAACATGGTGGTCTCATGTGCCCTGAGACGGCTTCTTTTTTCCCCAGAGCAGGGGTTTTAGGTTTCTCTGGCTCGTGTCCAACAATACCCACCGCTCTACACTAATTATTAATTGATGAAGTATGCTATTGTATTTTGTAAAACGTGGTTTGCGTCTTTGGTTTTGCAAAACAAGTGTGGGGAACAAATACAAAAAATGTACTTTCGCATTCTGTCCAACTCTCTGGTTCATTGTAGTAGCAAATGCTCCGAATTCTTCTTTTCAACCATCTCTTATAAACCTGATGTATGCCATTTACTGCTGGACTCTTGCCTCTTATAGCATTGCTATACAGTGGTACCTTGGGTTACATACGCTTCAGGTTACAGATGCTTCAGGTTACAGACTCCGCTAACCCAGAAATAGTACCTTGGGTTAAGAACTTTGCTTCAGGATGAGAACAGAAATCATGCTCCGGGGGCGCGGCAGCAGCAGGAGGCCCCATTAGCTAAAGTGGTGCTTCAGGTTAAGAACAGTTTCAGGTTAAGAACAGACCTCCAGAACGAATTAAGTACTTAACCGGAGGTACCACTGTATTATATAGACATCAGGGCTCATCTCGATGGGACATGAAAATAACTTATCACTTATAACTTATCACTTATAACTTATTTTCAGACAGGATTAATGGAAGTCAAAAATTTGAATAAGATGTATAAGTATGTTTAATTACTGTTGAAAATGATATGTTAAAAAAACTAATAAAAATTATATATATATATATATATATATATATATATATATATATATAAAATAACTTATCACTCCCTTGGTAATGATGGGACATTGAATGCTGGCTGGAAAAGAAAAATGGAAAATTAGGGGAATGCAATAGAGGGTACCCTAGAAAAGGGTGTGGCTGGCTGGAACCCTGAACAGGATCACTCCTGTTAGGAAGGAGCATTTTGTTACACGTTTCACTTATTAATTTGTTGTTGTTACTGCTATAGCACCTTTAGTCTTTCTTTCAAGGAACTCACAATCTAACATTTGACAGAGGGGAGGCAACAGTGGAAGAGGAACAAGATGGAGACAAGAGATAAACAGGAGAAAAATATGTGTTTATTTTCATTAAACATCCTTTGAGTTACTTACAGTAGGATATGGAGACGTAGGACTTTTTCCTAAAGCCTTCACAGAAAAGATGGGCTTTGATTTTTTTTTCTTTTTTTTATTAAGGGTTTCCTTGTTTTACAGTGTAAGTGTAATGCCTCGTTGTTGTTTTTTCCATGTAACATTTTTACAAATCCGTTTCATTTGTTGAGGCATTAGGGGGAGAAGAAAAAAAAAGAAAAGAAAGAAAGGGGGTGGAGGGAGGGGAGATGGATGGGGGTGGGGTCGGGTAGCGGTGTTTCTATTATGCTTAATGTATGTAGAGTTTGGTGTCAGCCTGCTTGTGTTGTTCACTTGTGTTCCTTTGGTGGTGAGAGAGGTTGGGGTTGGCCTAGGGTGTGATTGTTTGTTTGTGATTGGCTGTGGTGATCTTTGTTTTCGTGTGTGAGTGAGGTGGGTGGGTGTTTTGGATCAGGTTAGCCATATTGATTTGTATGCTGTTGGTGGATTATTGTCATTGTCCTGTTGGGCTGTGTATGTGATAAAGGGGAGCCATACCGGGGTGAAGGTGTCTTCTTCTGTTTGTCCCCGTGTCAGTTCAGTTTATTAGTTAATTTTTCTAGTAGGGCTGTTTCCCATACTATTTGGTACCATTGGTCCATGCTTACTCCTGACAGGTCTCTTCAGTGTCTGGTTATGGTGTTTCTGGCTGCTGAAAGTAGGTGGGTTATGAGTTCTTTGTGGTGTAAATGGGCATTGTTGTCTTGGAAGATGTTTAGTAGGGCCAATTCTGGGGTGAAGTCTAATACTTGCTTAGTTATTTTACATATTTCTTGTATGGCCGTAGTCCAGAATAGTTGGATTTTGGGACACTCCCACCACATGTGGAGGTATGTGCCTGTGGAGGTGCACCCTCTCCAGCATTTTGGTGAGGTTCCTGGGTGTATTAGCGCTAGTTTCCTTGGTGTTAGGTACCACCTGTAGGTGAGTTTCAGTGTGAGTTCTTTTCTTTTCGTTGATATGGATTTAAAGGGGGGTTTAGACCACATTCTGGTCCATTGAGTGGGATTAATCTCATAGCCCATGTCATTCTCCCTCCTCACACCCAAAAAGAACTCACGAAGGTCACCAAAATAAAACTCTGCCACACCAAGTTCAGATACCTAGGGGTACAAATAACCAGAAACATCAATAAATTGTACCTCCACAACTACAAGCCCCTGTGGCGACAAATTAACAAAGACCTAAAGAGATGGAATAACATGAATTTCACTCTCTCAGACAAAATAGCCATGATCAAAATGATCACACTCCCAAAACTAACCTACCTATTCCAAACCCTCCCAATCTGGATCCCCTCAACCCAACTCCGCAGTTGGCAGAGAAAACTACACTCTTTCATCTTCTCACATAAAAAACCAAGAATAAGCCCCAAATACCTGCACCTCCCCACCTCAGAAGGAGGATGGGGAATCCCCAACATAGAAGCATATTACATTGCCAACCAAATACGCCATATAATCCCATATATACTAGAAGATGAGACAAAACAATGGGTACACCTAGAGAGGGACACAATTGAAAATACCTGCACCACAACATACCCACTCCTCCCAAACAAACTAAAGAAAATTCCCACAACACTTAACAGGTACACACAGACCATGCTCAAAGCATGGAAAACACAAATAGGCAAACTATCCCCAACCCCGACCCCACTAATCCCCCTGGCATACCACCCATTATTCCACCATGCAGCACAAAACCTCCAGATAAAAACCTGGCGAACCAAAGGCTTATATCGCCTAATAGACTTTTATAAAAATAACAAACCCTTGTCAACACAAGAAATACAAGACAAACTAGAAGACACCCAAATGCCCTGGTTAACACAACACCAACTACATGCCCTCTTAAACAACCCAACAGTAAAATCAGCAGCAACTAGGCCCCTGACAACCTTTGAAAACCTCCTCCTAACAACAAAGGGAAATGGTAAAGGGACGGTATCCGCAATATACAAAATACTACTCCAAAATCCCGCAAATCCCTTAGACGCAATCAAAAGATGGGCTTTGATGAGGGATTTGATGGGAATGAGCAGTTATAGAATATTCAGCCGATAAATCAGAATAATCACCTGACTGCAGGTGACTTGAAAGAAGTGGGGAGAGAAAGAAGTGGCAGAGCACCGATTCTGATAATTTGTAGTCGCTTTCATGTGTTCAGAAATGCTCACTTAAAGCATTTTATATTTCTCTCTCTCCTCTGTGGAAGAGAAGGCACTTCAATTCATCCTGCACTGAGGAACTTATCCCTGCACTGAGCTCAGTTCTGTCCTGGCCTGTGTGAAGCAATAACACACATTATGCAATGAACAGCAAAAGTGTTTGTGGTGAGATAAGGAAATCTTGACAAGTGCAGTATTCAGTGTGGTATCAGGTCTGTGGGCTCTGTCCTTCAAAGAAGCCTGGTTCAGGGCTAGCCTGGCTAAGGTGTCAAGTTATTTGAGGGGTGGCACTGAAACCACTTAGAAAAGGTGCATCCCAGGATCCATTGCAGTCCAGGCATCTCCCCCCCCCCCCACACACTTATGTGTGTTCTACTTGCACATGACTGGACATGGTGCTGGGAAATTGGTAAACAAATAGAATCATACCAGGAAATGGGGGGAGAGAGCTGGAGGGACCTCATGGCTCATGAGGAGACCCTCTCCAGAGCCCGAAGAGAATGTCGGTGAGGGCAGAGGAAACCCCGAAGAGACTTGAGGCACAGTGGGGCTTTGTTTAGGCTGCTCAGTCTCCCCTATTAACAGCTGATGTGCAGGGCAGAACTCACTTTCTCACGCATCCTCTAGCTTGCAGCCAGTTTTGGTTTGGATTGAAGAGAGAGCGGGAGAAAGATCGGGAGACTGGGGGGGGGATAGGCATTTAGAAGCTTTTTAGAGGGTGCTCTCAACTTCACACAATTTCACTCACACACACAGGGGGCGGAATGTGCCTCCCATGTAAAAAGGTAAAGGGACCCCGACCATTAGGTCCAGTCGCAGCCGACTCTGGGGTTCCGGCGCTCATCTCGCTTTATTGGCCAAGGAAGCCGGCGTACAGCTTCCAGGCCATGTGGCCAGCATGACTAAGCCGCTTCTGGCGAACCAGAGCAGCGCACGGAAATGCCGTTTACCTTCCCGCCGGAGTGGTTCCTATTTATCTACTTGTACTTTGACATGCTCGAACTGCTAAGTTGGCAGGAGCAGGGACCGAGCAACGGGAGCTCACCCCGTCGCGGGGATTTGAACCGCCGACCTTCTGATCGGCAAGCCCTAGGCTCTGTGGTTTAACCCACAGCGCCACCCGCGTCCCTGCCTCCCATGTAAGTATGCCTATATTGCAAAGGATGCTCAGGTGCAGCTACTGGATCACATGTGGACATGATTTGATATTGGTACCCTAGCATTCTCTTCTGGGTGGACCTCTTAGATCAGGGGTGGGGATTCTTGGGCTGTGGGTCAGATGTGGCCCTTTGGGCCCCTCTCTGTCTGGGCCCTTCTCCAAGCTGCACCCTTCTCCAGCCACACATGCTCTCCTAGCCGGCCACACATTGCCCTTCCCCCTGGGCTGCTGCTCTGTCAGCAGATGAGCAGCAGTGCAACTTTTGAATGGGAGAAGAAATATTGTGTGGCCACATTAGGAGTTGACGAGTGTGATTTCGGAGGACATCAGTGCCACTGTTCCAGGAGCTCTCTGAAGACTTACACCAGCTGGTTGTAGAGCACAGTTTTGTTCCACAGGCACTTGGAGTGTTCTTGGATGTTCACCCAATGTGCGCCAGATCCCTGCAGATACAATGAGTCTAATCTGAGCTAATCTCTTGACCAGCTGCATGTAGCTCAGTTGGTAAATCTCAAGGTTAATCTCAAGGTTGTGGGTTCGAGCTCCACATTGGGCAAAAGATTCCTGCATTGCAGAGGGTTGGACCAGATGGCTCTCGTGGTCTCTTCCAACGAGGGATGGAAGCTTCTTGGCTGGCTTTCAGGTGTACTGGAGTATCCCTGGGAAAGATACGCCTGTCTTTCTGCGGTGCCTTTTCCAGCAACATGCACCATACTGAGTTTTGCAGAGAAAGCCATGTAGACACTCTCTAAGAGTGCTGGAATCTGAATGTTATCTTAGTTTTTCACTATTTAACTGCTTTTGTCTTTTCCGGTGATAAATAGTTCAATTTCTATTAAAAAGGGATGGATTTTTGTTTTTTAAAGTACTTGTCTGTCTCTTCCTTCAATTAGACTCCAGTCTTGGCTTCTAAGCCTGTTGCAGACAGCCTTCTCATGCTGCGTGACAAGAGGTGGAAAGATGTCCGAAGCCTGTTGACCCCTGTCTTTGGTGCTGCAAAGACGAAAGAGGTAAGATGCAGGAAGCAGGTGCTGTGATTCCATGTACAAGAAGCTTTTCTTTTTCTTCTTGCTGGATGTTTCCCAAGTGTGTGATGTTTAGATGACTGCGTAATTAATGGCTGTCAGTCATCCACTGACAAACTGTTTAATGCCTCGCTGCTTTGCCTATGTAAAGTCATTGCTTCTTTTGGGGGGCAGAAGGGGTTTTGTTTTGTTTTGTTTATCAGGCTGTTTATCAGAGAACCAAGTGTGAGTTTTCTTTTGTGAATTCTTTGTCCCATTTGTCTATGCCAGGCACCCCCAAACTCGGCCCTCTGAATGTTTTGGGACTACAGTTCCCATCATCCCTGACCACTGGTCCTGTTAGCTAGGGATGATGGGAGTTGTAGTCCCGAAACATCTGGAGGGCCGAGTTTGGGGATGCCTGGTCTATGCTCTCTGAGAACCCAGTAAACTTTGGCTCCTGACGTCTCTACAGATTGCAAAGGAGCAAATTTTGTGACACTGGAAACCTGGAAATCTCCTGAGGGTACGAGAGCTGGAAAGCTAGGGCAGTTTGCAACCAGAGAGCAAGTTATGTAAAATAAAATTGCCCTGCATGGTTGGGATAGCAATATTTGGTTAGCATTCCTGGATTGTTTTGGTTAGAACTTGATGGTGAGATTTCTCTCATTGCCTGCATTTTGGGGGGGTCTGTCGTTTGTTTTTATATAACCGTTCAAGAATGCAATTGTGTGAGAGCAGGCAGCGGTGACTGGTTTGGGAGGTACTTCATTTGATGTAGTTTAGCATACCACGTCAATAGCATGTGTGGGAGGTCAAGGGACAATTATTTGGCATTATGAATAAAAGTCCATCTCCTCCAGATTGGTCTGCTCTGATTGACAGCTGCTTTAGGGCCTCAAGCAGAGGGGATTCTTTCCAGTAGTGGGTGGGGCAGGGATGCTTACCTGTTGTTGTACACCATCCCAATCTCTCAACGGTGCAAGATTCCAGGGGTTCCAGCTGTGTTTCCTGTTGGAAATGAGACACAGTAGAGACAGTGGTAGAGGAGGGAGGGGTCCTGTCCATTTGCTGTATCACACAGAGTTCCTTTGATCCATTGGCTTTCCTAATGGCTCATCACCCCAGGCTATATCCTGGACATAGGAAATTTTGCCTAGCTTGGTTAGCTCTTCACACATGTTATTTCCAGAGGATTTAGAAGTGTCTAGTACACAGCCTAATGCACAGAGTCTGGCTTAATAACATATTAGTCTGTCAACTCAGTTTTCACACTCCAAGCATTGATTAAATTCTAACACATGATGGACCTAGAACTTTAGGGTGACTTGCACCTACAAACTCATTACACTAATATTACTATTATAACATACTATCATATACTATTATATAATATATTATATAAGTTGTTTATTTTAAAGTTATTGTGATTTTTTTTAAAAAAATTGGATCAGATTGTTACTATTAATGTTTGATGTTTTATTATGTATTGGAAGCCACCCAGAATGGCTGGGGCAACCCAGCCAGATGGGTGGGGAATAGATAGATAGATAAATAAATTATTATTATTGTTATTATTGTTATTATTATCATCACTGATATTACTACAGTAAGTGTCAGGAACACTAATGTTACTACGGGGTTCTTGTAAGGATGGCAGCTAGACAGCCCCTGTGAACTACTTGGTATATTATTGTTCTCCTCATGCTACTTTTAAAAACAAATGTGCACTTTCTCATTGTCTTGTATCTCATCATGTGTGCCAGTGTGTACTTCTATCTCATGAAAGTAGATCTATCAGGGTCTACTGGTAGATCTCTGGGTGATTTTTGGTAGATGGGCAACAGTTCTGGGATTCCAGTTGTTTAACAATAGCAGCAGTAATAGGACCTTTCGCACCCAAATTAAGTTGCTGAAATGAAGGAAGTGAACCAGGAGTCGATTTTCATTTGAAAGGACTGTGAGCTCAGTTAAATCCTGGGACTGAAAACGTGTTCATTTAAAGAAACCCTGTTCTTTAATTTGAACTGCATGTCTTTTGCACAAGGCTCTGGTTGGCAGATCTTGTTCTTGTAAGAAAGCAAAACCAAAATAGATCTGAGAAGCATGAAGTCTGCCCACCCACCGTCTAGCACATGACCAGTCCAGACAGTATAGCAGCTTCATGCATGCCAGTGGAGCTTTCTCTTTTTCAGCTGTGGCAGAGTAGCTGTTTCCCCATATGATTGTGGGGCTCCATCTGCTGCATGCAGAGGACTCTGGATTGCAGCTTGCAGCTTCAAACTAACACAGTAGCCATGGTTATAGCTTGCATGTACCCTGGTACAGTTCCATTGGCTCAATACCTATTTTATTCATACCAACACAGGAATGCTAATAGGAAAGACACCTTTCTGGCAAAAGTGGAGTCCTGGGCAGTGCTGGTAATTTATTTTTGCTTTCATGAGTAACCTGACCTTAACCATTGCCTGCCACAGGAAAAAAAGTATTTGCTGTCTCCCTTACTGATCATTGCAGAGTTATGAGCTCTCTTTCACATATAACGCACGCAACACTGAAACAGAGTGCATGTTTGTGTTTGATAGTTCTTATTTTTTATTCTAATAGCAATAAGTTGCTAGAATATAACAGAGCTGCAAGGCAAATTCTTCAGACTGGACAGGAGTTATCTTAGTATTCCAGTGCGGCTGATTTCTCCATACATTTTTCAAGCAGTGCGAGACTCAATTTAGACTGCGACAAACTTCCAGCAACTCTTGATTAAAATCCAGAGTGTAATGCCTCAAAATTCATCCCTGAAAGGAAAGTGGAATTCTCTTCTTTTTATAATTTTAGGCTCAAAAAGTAAACACGTTCCTCATTCCAGTGCCTGTTCTTTGGTTGTAAAAATTTTCCACTGGTCAGAAGCCTGTGTTGTTTTGACATGCTGCTGTCGAAATCCACAGTAGCATCTAAATGTGTCTGGCTCCTTTAGCTCTATAGACAGCTGTTGCTTAGCAACACCAGCTGTCACCTCCTTATTATGGTAAATTCTAATTGGCCATAAGCCTGGCACAGACTCCTGATTAATCAGAACTGACAATATCATTGGTTATGCACCTAGACAACTGACTCTGTTTCCTCCCCCCCCCCACGTTTGATAGCAAATTTAATAAATCCTTAGGATTTTAAGGGTGTGTGGATGTGTTTGGGTGTGTGAACAATAAATCCAAAGGCCTCTTCAGTAAATGAGGCTGGGGGAGCCGAAAGAGAGAGTTTTGCTTTGCCTTGGCAGAAATTAATCTCCCTTACTGTGGGTCATCATTGGCACAGGGAAAATCCTCTAGTTTTACTTCTGTTTTTATACCTAACGAAAGATAAGGCCCCTGGTATGTGCAGAGCAACCCCTGCCGGCATGAGTCAGACATACTTTAGCTGCACAAATGGTTCCTTGGACATTGTGCTTTGCAGGGATGGATGTCTGTGTTTACTGAGTTAATTATTTAAAGGAGAGAAGGGAGCGCACACTGTTGGGTCTCATGCTGTATGGCTGTTCAGGGGCAGTACCAACTGCTAGCAAGGGAGAGAGAGCAGAGACTCGTACAAACTGTTGAAACAAGCAGCAGTGACAACAGCAGAGTCTTGCGGCACTTCAATATTTGTTATGGCATAAGCTTTGGTGAACTGGAGTCCACTGCATCAGATGCAGCAGGCACTCTAGTTCATGAAACCTTATGCCATAATAAATGTGTTACTCTTCAAGCTGCCACAGGACTCCCTCTCTGTAAACAGTTTGGGTTTTGTTCTCGTTGTGCTTGTTGTTGTTTTGTTACGGTAACAGTTCTATTCTTAGCTCCCTGTTTGGGTTCATCTAGCTCTGTATTGCTTACACTGACTGGCAGTGGCTCTCCAGGGTTTCAGGCAGGGGTCTACACCAGGTCTACCTGGAGATGTTGAGGATTGGAGCTGGAATCTCTTGCATGCAAAGTAGATACTCTGCCATTGAGCTATTGCCCCATCCCCCAATTCTGTATATTTTGCCTTTCAACAGGATATTCTAGTTTGTAGCAAATGGGGGTCTTCCCTCCCTTTTGCCATAAATACTGGCAACAGAGAGTGGAGAAACCAAAACAGTGATTCAAGCACACACCAAAGTATATCTGATGTGCCATTTTCTTCTTTTCAGAAGCATTCAATTCCCCATGCAGAAAGTCCCCACAAGTAACCACTACTTTTATTCTGGAGAGCCAGTGTGGTGTAGTTCTTAAGAGTGGTAGACTCGTAATCTGGTGAACCGGGTAATCTGGTGAATCTGGTGAACCGGGTTCGCGTCTCCGCTCCTCCACATGCAGCTGCTGGGTGACCTTGGGCTAGTCACACTTCTCTGAAGTCTCTCAGCCCCACTCACCTCACAGAGTGTTTGTTGTGGGGGAGGAAGGGAAAGGAGATTGTTAGCCGCTTTGAGACTCCTTCGGGTAGTGATAAAGCGGGATATCAAATCCAAACTCCTCCTCCTCCTCCTCCTCCTCCTCCTCTTCTTCTTCTTCTTCTTCTTCTTCTTCAAATGCCAACGTGAGTGAGATTGGTACTCACCTATGCTGCCGCCTGAAGCGGCCCTAAAAATGGTTTCTCCTCCTTTTTGTATTCCCCCTCCCATTTTTCTGTTTTCATTTTTTTTACATTTGCAGGTTTAAGGAACTTTTTAGAAGTGCTAATGTTGCATGAGGGAAACAGCCTTTGCCTTTTAAATTTGGGTGATATTATTGCCTGTTCCTGAAAAGAGCCCTCTGTCTAAAAACACTGTCCTGTGTAGCACTTATCCGAGTGACAAGAACATTAGACGTAAGAAGCAGAGGCGCCAAGCCAAAGGGGGCATTGTTGAGGGGAGGAGAAGGGAGGTATCACTAGGCTAGGGGGCAAATTTTGTCCATGCACAGGGTGCCATATTGCCTAAGTCCATCCCTGTAGGAAGAGCCCTGCTGGGTTAGGTCAAAGGCCCATAGGGCCTCACCCTAGATGGTGCCAGTGGGAAGCTCACAAGCAAAACATGGCTGAAATAACCCACAATCCTTTCCCAGCAACTGGTATTCAGAATCAAAGATAGACTGCCGCTGATCCTGGAGGTAGAATATAGCCATCATGACCTTGAGCCATGGATAGCCTTATCTCTGTTAATTTCCCTTTTAAAGCCTTATAAATTGGTGCCCATCACCACATAATGATCATCACCTTGTTGAAGTGATGGCAGTATCCACACATGTAAGAGGGTGGCATCAGCAGACTCAGGGATACTCTGAACTTTACAGAAGTACACTCCCCCCCCAAATCTGTAGGACAAAAAACACCCCTATGAGGACTGAGCATCCTCAGAAGCCACTAAATGCTGCATCTATGGGGCATGAGAAATGGGGGGATATGGGGAAGTGAAAAGGATTTATCCTAAAGGAAGGCATGTCTGGCTGGCTTGAGCACTGCATAGCAGCACTCCACACTGTCACAATTTGTTGATAGTCCCACCTATCTAAAACTTTTTCTAAATGAAACTTCTCTATTAAAAAAAATGCATGAAGATTAAATATGAACTGATCTGTCACAGGGTGTGAGTATTTTCCTGTTCATATGAACCAAGAAACTCAGCTCTTATGATCTGCATTTATACGTACACATTTTTGGCAATGTGAAACACCACAATGTGTCCTAAAGCAGAAGTATAGCTGAAGGTTGTGGTTTGAGGAGTTTTAACTCTTCTCATTTTGCCTGGCTACTACTTGGTTTAGAAGCCAACCCCAAATTTCTCCCACAAAATCTATATTTGTCCATTTCTATAATTCCTCCCCTCTCTTTTATCCTCTTGCTGTCAACGCTAGACTCAGAGCATCTCCAGCGATAGAAATACTAAACTTTCTTCTACAAAACTCAGTTCTACAAAACTGATGAAGTGCATATGTCTATCTCACACACGCACATGCTTAAAAATTGGTGTTTTTGTTCTCAGTGCTCGTACTTATGAATTAGTGCAATCAGCTTTTACCCTTTCCTACCTATCTTGGTCAAAAGAACTCAAGTGACATGGGGTGGCGGTTTCTTTGACACATGGTGTGAAAGTGTTAAATGCTTGGCTCAGTACGTTCCATGGCTTGGGTTCAATACAGTACATTCTGTGGTTCAGGGGGGCAGGCTGTTCCTTATGCCAGCTCTTGAAATTGCACAAGGCAGTTAAACAGCATCATAAAGCCCTTTTCTCACTTAGCAATTCTTGCTTTTGTACTGTATAGAACAACTGGGGGGAGAGAGGGGCAGCATTCTGCCCTGCTTTTCAGTGGTTCATGCACAGCTTCTTTTCCCCATTTTGTGTTGTGGCAACGTGCAGCGCGACACCAGACTGTTGCACCTTCAGACTAAACAGACTGAACAAATCCCAGTCGAAGCATGATTAAACGCTACATGGAGTTTAGAGTTTGGGGTGCAAACAAACAAACACAAAATTCTGCGAACCAAATGTACTTATGGGTTCTATTTATGCTGCCCAATCTTTCTTTTTTCAGCCTTGCCAGCTGACTTAAGAAGCCAGAAGCCCGTCTGACACACTAATTGATGTGTTTTTTCAGAACAGGCTCATGTGTGCAATGATTTTGACACGAACAAAGAAAATTTGAGGGGGGTACGCTGTTTCTTGAGCATCCAGCCTATGCAACCAATACATACCCTGGCGATATGGTCTATTACTATCCTTGTTGAAACTCATTTTCTTTTCCTTTTTTCCTTGACAGGGTAGGGGTGAGGAAGTAAAGCAGCTTGCTTGGTTTAAAACATAGAAACATTTCCTCACTACTCTGTGAACCAGCCAGTCATCACTCTTGCACAAATGTAGCTTTCTATGATAGAAATCAACTGAAGCCGTGTTGCCAAGCAGGTAGAATCTTCTGTGGGCGTAGGAGATATTTTGTTTAGAGCCTCAAGTTGGCAGATCCTAAAGACTCCCATCTTGCTTCTCCCCACATACCCTGCCACAGCCTCCGTAAGGGCATGCTGTTACTAGGAAATCCACAAAACATGCTTGTGGAATTTTACTTCCTTTGCTGTTGGGTTAAAAACAAGTACTGGCAGAAGCCAAGCATGGAAAGTTTCAACCAGAAAGGTTAAAGTTTGACAATAACATGGGGGAACAGAAAACAGTGAATTGTGTATGTGAAAAGTTGAGCAACCTTCGTAACAGGAACCATTAGGCATGTTGGCTTTGCAAAGCAAATAATATTTATCTTCCAAACTTTCCCAAGGATTTCAAAGCATTAGAAGGAAGATAAGCTTATGAAGAGATAGAGGAGTATTTATTTGTTGGATCTACATTCATATGAAGGGTGGGGAACCTGTGCCCCCCCCCCCCGATATTGTTGGATTCCAGTTTCCTTCAGCCCTAGCCAGCATGTTCAGCAATGATGGGAGGTGTAGTCCAACTCTTTCCTACCCTTAATTTATTCACTACCTTATCAGTGATTCCTCCCCATCAAGGTTCACCCAATAAAATACCCAGCATTAAAAACACAAATATATGAGCTGCTTGAAAAAGAATTAAAAAGGAATCATGAATGCAATCCTAGAAGCAGCAGGAAGATACAAATAACACAGTTTCTGAGTTTAAAAGCCTAAGGAAATAAAATGTTATTTTACCTGGCACCTAAGACTTCAGAGTGCATGTCTGCGTGGGGTTGCCATATGTCCTCTTTTTCCAGGACATGACCTCTTTTTCATGGGTAGAGTCGTCATAACAATCCATAGTTAAAAGTAGAAGTTGCCAAATGGGTCCTCTTTTTTGCTCTTCAAAATATGGCAACCCTACGCAGTCCCAGGCATTGCAAAGAGGGGGGCACTGCAAAGCCAGGACACCAGTGTGAAGAAGGCCTACTTCCTGGTCCCCACTGAAAGCATCATCGCCGGCATCAGTCTTAAGTCCTCAGAGCACTTTTTAAAAATTTATATCCTGCCCTTCCTGTTAAAGGAGCCCAGGATGGCAAGCATATCAGTTCTAAAGTAATGCAATTTAAAATGTCTAAAATCAATTCCATATATGTAAATATGTGTATGTAAAAAGGGGGAAACAATTCCAGTAGACATGCAGACTGGGATAGAGATCTCTGCCTAAAAGACTTATTGAAAAAAGGAAGGTCTTTATGAGGCGCCAGGAAGACAGTAGAGACTGTGCCTGTCTAATATTTAATGGGAAGGTGTTCCAAAGGGCAGGTGCCCCTACACTTTACATACAGTATCACAGTAACCCTTACAACTGCTGGGTGAGTTAAGTCACATGATTATCCCTGTGTCACATTTTTTAGGGGGTTTAAGACAGAAAGGTATTGGCTTTACTAAGGCCACAAAACACATACGCTGCTACCAACCCCTATCTCTCTGCAAACTTGTAAAATAAAACTGGACGTTAACGATTAGATTAATATCTAACTGCAACCTACTAACTGCAACCTATTGCTAAAATATTGCAATGTTAGAAATGGAAGGAAATACTGTTGATAATATATTCATAAATTCAGCCAGTACAGCTGCAGAAAATTAAGTCACACCGGACACATTTCAGTACACATAAACCTGAGCGGCAGTACTGATGACAGTTCAGTGCATAATATAGTTATGGCGCAAAATATTCGGAGAGAGTGATGGGTAAATGTATGTCTTCCATGGCCTCGATATTTGGCTTTCCACAAATGAGTTGTAGGCATAAGGTGTGCCTGGAACTGTCTCTTCTCTCCCCTCTCCCTTATTTTGGCACCTGGTAAAAACCTATGGTTTTCCCAGTAGTGATGTATGGAAGTGAGAGCTGGACCATAAAGAAGGCTGATCGCCGAAGAATTGATGCTTTTGAATTATGGTGCTGGAGGAGACACTTGAGAGTCCCATGGACTGCAAGAAGATCAAACCTATCCATTCTTAAGGAAATCAGCCCTGAGTGCTCACTGGAAGGACAGATCCTGAAGCTGAGGCTCCAATACTTTGGCCACTTCATGAGAAGAGAAGACTACCTGGAAAACAACCTGATGTTGGGAAAGATGGAGGGCACAAGGAGAAGGGGATGACAGAGGACAAGATGGTTGGACAGTGTTCTCGAAGCTACCAGCATGAGTTTGACGAAACTGCAGGAGGCAGTGGAAGACAGGAGTGCCTGGCATGCTCTGGTCCATGGGGTCATGAAGAGTCGGACACGACTAAACGATTAAACAACAACAAAAAACCTGGGCATTTGAAGGATACTAATCTTGGAAATAGGTACCCCACTGTGCTATTTTTAAGGATTTGTAGGCCTAAGGATCTGTGGTTTTAGAAACTATATGTGATTTCCCCCCCCCCTCACTTGTGATACAAATTTTTAATTGTGATTATTGGAACTTCATCCAAGGTGGGTTTTTGTTTTGTTCTTTGTTTTTATTGTACGATGTCCAGTTATGATGAAGATGAATAAATAAAATAAACTGAATCTGTGACAGAATGAAGTAGGCCTTAAGGGGTGGGGGGTGGGACGACATTCCCTGTCAGAGCTAGCTGAAGAAATTTCACTGTCAGAGGAGGAGAAGCAGTAGTTGGTAACCCCCTCCTGCTCCCAGTCAGGGTTCATAGTCCCAAGGCTGACCAAGATACTTTGGCACCTGAGGCAGAAAATCCTCTCACCAAATCTCCGAATTAAAGTTAGGCTCTCAGACATATATAAGTGTATTAGAAAATGTTAACCTGTTGGGTTTTCAGTACGGATAGCAATGCCCACCCCCTACCCCCTGAAAGGTTTCTGGGAGTGAAGTTACTTTGAGATGTTCGGATAAAATTTACTTGCATATTCCACAGTGTCCTCATGTAAGTGTTTGCCAACATACTTCAAACCCTGCAAGAAAGTGTGTTTAAGAATGAATGTTTGATTACATTGTACCAAGCTACAGGGTTGCTCTGTTTAGCATTGTGAGAGAGAAGAGAAAAAAATACAACTGGGAAGATTCTGTAGCTCTAGAACCCTTGTCAGGTTTGATAAATAACTTTGTTCCCCTTTTCAGCTGACACCATCCAAAGACTATTGATTTTTATTTCTCCTGATAGTGCTGCGGTGCTCTTGTCACCTCTTATCTCCCTCCCTCCCTCTGTGTAGCCCTCCCTGGTACTCTCTTCTGAAAGCAAAAAATGTACAGTGAACCTTGCACAGTCCTAAGCGGTTGGTGCAAATGGCTGTTTTCATTCTTCTACCTGAAGGGGGTTAGGGAGCTCAATGTGTAATGTATTAACTAAAGAGAAAAACCACTTTAAGGAAAAGAAAAAAAAAGAGATCAACACATTTGCTTCATTCATTTGCATTTACCGGAACAAATAAAATTTTAGAAGATGCTCAGGAATGGCTCTTAAGTTAGAAAAGAGGTGAGCAATTTGTTTCGCATGGTGGAGGGGAGGGCTCATTTGGAAATGTATTATCCTTAGTTAGAGGACTGCAGGTAATTTGAATACTGTAGGACCACATAATTCAAATTATTTCGCACATGATGTAGTTACGGTCATTCTTTCCCCCCAAGTGGATAGAAGTTCCAGGGTGCAATGCTGCTTATCCAGGGTTGGTTTATTTTAGAAGGAGGTCACGGAAGTCGACAAAAGGCATTTTGTAGTATTGGTGTTTATTTTCAAGTATGCAGGTTTCACATAATTTGAGGTAGACAGCTTAAAACACTCAAGCAGGTTTGCTGTATGCCAAATCTTCTGCATTCCTAGATGCTGTTAATTTACAGAGCCCCCTAAACTCAGCTTAACTATCCCTCTCTCTTTGTTCTTGAACTCTTAACTGTAGTCTGATTCTTTTGTTCCCTTTTGTGGGGACACACACAGAACTGGATTGCATCGTTCGTAGCTAGGAGGGAGGAAGAAAATGTATTCTTGCTATCCCCTTCTCTGGAAGCAATCTTCTAAATATTAGCTCCCATTTAGGGGCATCACCTGAATATCCCAACCTATTAGCATTCCAAGGCTCTGGCCAGATACTACCTTAAGGGCAGACGCAGCCATGATAGTTTTATTCACAGAAATCCAATTGCAAAACTCGTAGATATTAACTAGCCACTACCTGAAACAGTGAACTGCTGCTGCAAGGCTGTCAAGGGGAAGAGGGGAATTTCCACCTTTACCTGTAAGTTCCAGGTGGCCTTGCACTGCACTGTGCAAATGCAAGCTCATTGGCTGGATTTCTACCACTGGCACGGATGCAGGTCGCTGGCATCAGTAAGGGTGGCTACCTCCTGTACCTCCTGTACCTCCTGCCACCCCTGTTGCTTCCTGGCATTTAATAGGGTGGGGATTCCTCTCCCTTGATCACACAACATCAGCTATTCCTGCCAAGAACAAGTGCAATGTATTGCTGTGAGTTTGGTCAGCTTGGATGAAACATTGGGTCCATTCAGTGGTGTAGTGGGGCAGGGGCAGCCCACAGGGCGGTAAGGCCAGGCATAAAATTGTTAGGGGCACAAAATTTCAACACCCAGCGCTGCCTCAATATAGCTGCACACTTCCATTACTTGGCTCCGCTGAAAACAGCTACTCCATGCAAACCAGGAAGTGACCTCTCCAGACAACGGAATGACTCTTCTTATCTCTGCGGCTGTGATCTTCTAGGTGACACAGACTCTGTTAGGCAGTTGAATGTGCATATGTTCTCCTTCTGTTACTCACCCTCCTACCCACCCCTCCACACAGTCCCGGGTGCTGGCAGCCCATGCTACGCCACTGGGTCCACTTCCAGAACCTGTGAGCCTGTACCTGTGATGGTAGAAGGTATAAGGGGAAACCTGTCAAGGTAGTGGCTTTGGTCGGCAACTAAGTACCATGATTTAGCCTATGCAAAGAATTTGCTCTGTGCTGTAGAAGCAAATGGGTGTAAATAAAACCATACATCCCAAATACACCTCTTTCTGCACTGACCTTCGTGACCAGGATATTGAGTCCTAAGCCCAGAACCCCTGGAGTCTCTCACATCTCAGAGACTGGGGTGGCATGTAACAGTATCATCAGCTGAAAGTCTAGGGGACACATGGAGACCCTAAGGAGTATCAGCTACCCACACAAATGCGAAAGAGGGGTGGGCGTAACTGTGGAAATAGAATTTGCTGGAAATAAACTTTGTGAATATTTTCCCTCTTCTCCAGACTAAACGTGTCCAGCTCCCTCAATCATTCCTCATAAGGCTTGGTTTCCTGACTGTTATTTTATTGGTTGCCCTCCTCTGCACACGTTCCAGCTTTTCAATATCCTTCTTAAACTGTGGTGCCCAAAACTGGGCACAGCACTCCAGGTTGGGTCTGTTAATGGTAGAATAAAATGGTACTATTACTTCCCTTGATCTGGGCATTATACTCAAAGGTAGCAACTTTATTCTGTTATTAACAATCATATTGCTGCAGCACAGTTTTGTAGATAACCATTTTTAGAATTAAAACAGCATTTGATTAGAAGATCACGGTGCTGGCATTAGAGTGGCATAAACAAGCACTCCTGTAAAATGCCCATATGAAGAATGAAGTGCCAAGGCATGTACTGGCAGGATTATGCCATAATGTTTTTGACACCAACAGACTCCTGCAGTCTTGTTTGGCAGAACCTTGGTGCCGAGACAGCAGTGACATGAGATAATTGGCAGATCAAATATTTGCAGCGAGCATATTGCTTATGTTTTATTTTGTTATGCCATAAACAGCCAATCCAAATGCCCAGAAGTTGAGATCATTTCCCCTCCATGGACAGGTTATTTGACTCCTGCATGCTGTTTGGCAAAACCCAAGATCTAAAACGGGAAATGCACAATAGGTAACAATGACATCATTTTTGGACTGTCCTGGTCCTGTTAGTGACAGCACACGAGCTTTCCGTCTGTTGAAGTGTTTGTCAAGCAAGATGATTCTTGTGAAATTTGATATCCTACCATCTTTCTCCCCACCCCCCTTTCTTCTTAAAAAGTAAATTATGATTGTTTCCTGTTCTGGAAATGAGATTGACTGCGAGTAATTCTTGAGCTGTCAGAGAGCACTGTGGGATAGGCATCTTTGCCAGGAAGACATGACTGGCAGATGAAAAGGGATGATTATGGAAACATTTAAAAGGGGTCAGCTGGAAGAGAACCAGGGCAAGGATAACTAAAACAAAAGAAAAACAGTAAGCTAGCAGCATGCTACTGTGGGTGGCAGGCAAATTAAAATGATAGGGAAAGAGCAGAATCATTTGAGGCAGTGGGGTGTTGCAAGGTCCACAAGGAAGAGGCGCAAAGGAACTGAAAGCCTGTAGAAGAATAAGGGGTTAAGCATTGGCTAAACCAACAAATCAAGGAGCAGATTAATACACGGCACTACTCCTTCATCCCACAACCCATTGGTCTGCGTGCACAAACTCTACACACTTATAACCCAGGCCTTTGTGTTATACTATTGCACCAAGTTACCAGCCGCCGGATCATTACTGTGAAACGTAAATTTGTGATTTTGATGTTTTAGGTTTTTTATAAGTTATAATAATGGCATTTTGTATTTTATAATTTTATTATGGCTTGTTCACTGCCCTAGGGTTTTTTGATGAAGGGTGGTCTATACGTGAAATTAAGTAATTAATATTAATGATATATTGTATGTGCCTAGGCTCCTCAGCATGATTGGGAGACCCTGCTTTTTGCAGGGTTCTCAAATATGCATCTATGGAAAAGGCCCATAGCTTACTAGGAGAGCATTGACGGTGCATGCAGAAGTTCTGAGGTTCAGCTCCTGGCTGGGATTGGTAGGGCTGGCAGAGGCCACTGCCTAAAATTCTGGAGAGATGCAGAGATACATGGACCAATGGCTTGACTTGGTATAATGCATGTTTCTTTGTACACAAATAACTGATCAAAGTGCAGAAGATGAAGTGGTGAGTTTGATCCTTCTCCTCTCTGTGTTAAGAACTCCATAAGAGCCTGATGGAACAGACCAAAGGCCTATTTAGTGGAATCAAAGGCCTATTTAGTTTTCCAGCTGCTACCAGTCATATGCCTCTGTAAAGGTCACAAGCGGGAGATGAGGGTGACAGACTTCTCTCACTGCTGTTCCCTATTAGCATGCTTACTCTGAACCATCATGATTTGTACCCATTGATAGCTTTATATGCCATGGTTTAAAAAATTATTTAATTTATTTCATTTTAAAAAGACCTCAAAACTGTTTTCCCTAATTCCATTTTTTAAAGCCATCTAAGATACTCAACCACCACCTTTCCCAATGGTGCCATTTTATTGCTGTCTGGAGGGGCTATAGCAAAACAAAGGCAGGACAAAAAAAACCAAACCAGAACATTTGTGGTATAAAAAGTTACCCAGCAAAGGTTGATAGATAACACGGCAGCCTTGTAGAAAATTTCCCTCCCTTTATCTGGTGGCAGCAAGTTGTTTATATTGGGGTGGGGGTGCAGTTGAGCAGAGGAGTATACTCTTATGTTAGCAGAGAAATCCTTTCCCTCAGATGGATGGACGGAGGGTGGCTGGGAGGGGGCTGTCATTGGCCCCTTATAAGCTTCTAGAAGGTCTAAACAGGCCGTATTAAATACAGTGGTACCTCGGGTTAAGTACTTAATTCGTTCCGGAGGTCCATTCTTAACCTGAAACTGTTCTTAACCTGAAGCACCACTTTAGCTAATGGGGTCTCCAGCTGCCGCTGCAGCATGATTTTCTGTTCTCATCCTGAAGCAAAGTTCTTAACCTGAAGCACTATTTCTGGATTAGCGGAGTCTGTAACCTGAAGCGTATATAACCCGAGGTACCACTGTATAAGAAAACCTGCTTGGCTGAGCTGAGGAGGGAGTCCGCAGTTCCTCCTTTTGAAAGTCATAATTTGAGCTATGCAAATGAAGCTTTGGGGGATATCCATTTCAGTTTCCAGATGTTCTAAGTGACGGTGCCACAGGCTAGCTAAAGGCAACTTAGCACTGGTCGCTGGTAAGCTAGTAGACAAATTAGCAGTGTTCTGACCATGAGTTTTGGTGCAGGCTTAGCAACGGCCAGTCAGCTGCTTGCTTAGTGTAAGCAATTGATCCTAGTTGAGAACACAAGTGGCAGAGCCTGTTCTTGCTTTCATTGCAAAGGGATCTCTTCCTTCCTTCCTCTTCAAAGGTGGCAGAAGATGAGCTGTGCATGCACTTGTCTTTGTGCTGATCGACAGAGGGCAGAGCTGTGCCAAGTGCACATAGAGCCCAGCATCTCCATGCCACATAACAAACTCTGGCAATATAGCAGCTGCTGCGCGCGCGCACACACACACACACACACACTCCCGCTCCGAGAGGCTTCTCATTTCCCATGGCAGTTGCCCCTTCCAGCTTGGGGTAAACAGATTGTACAACACTACAGTTACAGGTTCCATTTGTCACGAATGTACCAGCCTATTCTCCCGTCTAAGAGCAGTGAGCAGCCACAACAGAAACAAGAAAGCAGGGGAACCACCTCCTGTGGCCATCAGTCTTGGACAGAGAGCATGTTATCACTGGAACATGTATTTGTGTGTGTGTGTGTGTGCGTGTGTCGAAGCTACATACATGAGTCTGACCAAACTGCGGTAGGCAGTGGAAGACAGGAGTGCCTGGCGTGCTCTGGTCCATGGGGTCACGAAGAGTCGGACACGACTAAACAACAAACAACAACAACAGTGTGCGTGTGTGTGCGTGCATTTGCATGTGTGTAAAACCTCCCTAAGAAAATGACTTTATCCACAGATTCAGGAGCTCCTGAGAGCACTTACCTCCTGCAGTATGCAATTAATGTAGAGAAATGTATTGTGTGTTTTTTAATTACACCGTGTGCATGTGCTCCTTTTTAGATGGTGCCGCTAATCAACCAGGCATGTGACATCCTGCTGAGTAACTTAAAGGTCTATGCAGATTCTGGCGCAGCTTTTGACATCCAAAGGTACTTTAATAAATTAGAAGCGAGGGAAGTTTTTACAGGTACTTGATTTGCCAAGCTATTCTAAGTATGCAATTATTTTACAAATGGAGTTTTTAATTTTTCTGTCTTGATGTGGACACTGTCACTTTCAAATGATTATATCTGCCCCCTCCCTTGTTTTACTATAGCACAATATTTTAACATTAGCAATTACAAGCAAAAGTAATTGTAGTGGAGTATCTAATCTGTAGCTGCCTGTAACATCCGTGGGGGGCAGGGGGAAGAATGTTCTTAGTGGCTGCATCCAGCCATTGTGATAAACCATAGTTTATCCTGATAGGAGTGAGCCTAGTCAAGACTTGGGCTCACACACTCCCCTCCCTCTTTCCTCTCCTTTCCATGCCACAGTTACAGGGAAATTAGAATTTCGCTTCTATTTTTTTAAATTAATCACAGTTTAGCACCACATCTGAACCGTAAACTGTGGTCCATGTTTAACTATGGTTTCTTGAAGCAATCCGTCTTCATAACTCAGACCTGTTTGACAAAGATCCTTTCCAGTGTTAATTGAAAGCTTCCTTTTGCAGATTCTGCCTCTTTTATTGCTGTTTGTTGAATGTGGTTGGGGAAAAGATTGTGGTTGAGGAAAGATTTTATGATATTCATTCAGTTTCCAGATGCAGCTCCTTATAAGCTAGTATATAACAGAGCAGTCCTAAGAGTGGTCGGGAAGCCATGGAATAGGTGATCCTCTGTCACATCTGAGCCCTGCCAGTTCCTGCTGGCCAGGGCAGAAAATGGGGCATTTTCCTTTTTGCTGTGCTAGTTCCAGGCTGCTGCAGCAGAGAAGCTTCAATCAGGCTTCTCTTCATGAAAGGTCCAGACTAAGATGCAGCACCACCAGTAACACTGCCAGCATAGCTTTTTCCTTGCTCTCACTTTTGGTGGATGCAGCAAGGGTCTCCATAGCAGCAGAGCCCAGCAGAGAAACACTTCTGCTGATACCCCCACCAGCTCTACTACTCAGGTAGTTAGGATTGTGCTCTGACTTAACATAAATCTGACTTCCGTTTTCCTATGTCAGCACTGACATGATGCTACATGATGGGAGTGAAGAGTGAAAGCGCAACCAAGTGAATTCTGTTAAGTGTGTGTGTGTGTGTGTGTGTGTGTGTGTGTTACATATGTATTGATATATTTTATTTCTCTGCACTCAGTACTGTATGCCTAATGACTGGCAGCTTAATGTGTAGACTTATTACAACATAATGTGTGCCATTTTAGGTCCTGTGTAAGATCTGCCTCTGGCGATATTTACGTTGGCCCATTCACAAATGCAATTATCACTTGATGTTGCAGTCATCATCAGATAAACACCTATGTGTGAACCAGCCCCGGAACTTTTGCAAAACTCAGATTCAGAAAATGGGGAATTTCTTGTGTTTATAATTATTAGCAAGTATACATTCAATTTTGTAGTTTAAAAGGACAACTTCTTTACCATTTGTAAAAATGAAAGGTATAAATATTATTCACAATCAACTTCAGAAGATAATGTGCTTAGTTTTTCATTTTATAAATATCATCCTGAAATGAATCTTTAAAAGGCTTGGCATATATAAAAACTCAAATTGTCTTAAATAGGCTCAGAAAAATAAACCCTAGGAGACAGTTTTGCGACAAAGGCAGAAACAGAAATGTGGGATGACAAACACTGCAGTTTAACAGCAACCTTCTTAAATCTTTTACAGGAATTACAGTTGCTTTACCCTGGATGTTGTTGCTAGTGTGGCTTTTGGTACCCATGTGGACTCCCAGAAGAATCCTGAGGATGCTTTTGTTAAGAACACCAGAAGATTCTTTGAACTTTCATCATTTAAACCCATCTTAATCCTAGCCAGTAAGTATAACATCACAGTGTACATGGTCCAATTGTTCCTATTTTTCCCCTTAAACAATTGTTTGTTACAAACCAAAAGTTGTCCATGACAGTGGTTTAGAATGTAACAGGGAAGAAGAAAGATTATGCAAGGGCTTCAAACATGTGTAAAAGGAGAATGTATTAATGCAGTTGAATTAAGTGTCACACACCTTTTTTGGACTAGTGGGCACTATGCAGCTGTTGAGAGAGCATGTGGGTGCCATAGAGAACAGTGTATAACATGAAATTCGATAATACAGTCATGGTGACACTTCCCCCATAAATTTCCAACTAGAAAATGCTTAACCTGCCCCCCCCCCAATGCCAACCCTAAACCAAAGATTAGGCTGTGAACCCATACCCACTTACTAGGGAGTAAACCCCTTTAAATACAAAGAGGCTTCTGAATAGATGTGTGTACTGTAACCACACAGTGAATTCTTAATTAGTGCCTGGGTTTAGGTCATGCAGAGCTAGAGATATGCCCAAACCTCATTGCAAAGTTTTCACATTTGCCTTTTTTTCTAGAGAGGGGAGGGAGAAGATTCTTTAACACCCACTAACACTTATAGTTTAGTAGTATTTGCAGAAAATAACTTCTGGGGACCCTTTTATTTCAGACAAACCTTCCATATGAAAGTATCTTGGTTGCTAGGGAAAAGAAAGTGCAAACTACAGGGATCCCACAGACTAGAAAATACATCAGAAGTAGGAAAAGTGCACTAAAAGGATAAGTAAGTCCCATTGAATTCAATAGGGCCCATTCCTAGGTTAGTGGGTACAGGATTGCAGCCTAAGTAGATTAAAAATGAGCATGTTTATTTGTGTATGGCATTTGTGTGTCACCTCATATTAAGTTTTCTGGGCAGTTTACAATAAGTAAGTAAAAATAATTTAAATGCGGAATAATCACAAATCTGTCAGATTAAAAGTTACATAAGTACCACAAGAAAACAAAAACTCACTGCACCCCCAAATTGAGCACAGATTGAAAAATGGAGGCCAAAATGACATAGTTATTTAAGAGGCCTGTGTGAACAAAAAGGTATTCACTAGGCACCAGAAACGTAAGAAGCTTGCTTGGGAAGCCTGCTCCACAACTGAGGTGCTGGGATTGAAAAGGTCCTTTCTCTGGTAGTTCTCCAGGGTGGCAATCATTCAGTACTGGGGGCACCTGTAGCAGGGCTTCAGAAGAGGATCTTGACGTTCAGGTAGGCACGTGAAGCACAGCATTGACTAGAAAAATGGTTAAAACAGATAATGTATTCATGTTATCATTTATTTGTTACTCCTTAAGACATTTATGGTGGGGATCCTCCCCGCCCCTTAAATTGTAAAGAGCAGTAGAGTTCAAGAAGATTAGTTGCAATTATTTTTGTTTTTGACGTAACTTACCATAACAGTGATATCAACAATAGGCAAGGGCTACAATCCTATGCACTCTGACTACCAGCAGTGTAGCGTGGCCAGGTTTGGGTTGTTTTAAAAACTTTGGTGCTCCTTGTCAGTAACACTTGAGAGGGCTGAAACTCTCTTTATGTGGTAGCATTTACTAATATATGAAAGCAAAACCTGTTACTGCTTATCCCTTAACAACATCAAAGTAATGATGAGGCACATTGGAAACAAAACAAGAATTTTATTTATATGCAATCTATGAGGGTTAAAACTTAATGGATACTTGGATAAGGCAGAATACTTTGTTTCAGTCACAATCACTTTACAGAATTAAATCAATAACTTTACTTAAGACTTCCACTTTAAACCTGTTTCTGATTAAACTGATTCCTCCTAAAATGGGTATTTGTTCTACTAAACCAGTAAAACCCTTCCAGCCCCTTGTAGGATCTTTTCTTTTCCCTCAAGGAAATAAACTGACTTGCCCTGCCTAGCAAACCCCTAACCACCCAGGTAATCCCTTGGTAAGCCATTTCTAAAACTAATCCTGACTCTTACCAAGCACTACCTGACAGGTTAACTACAGGGTCTAATTTTTAACTCCACCCAGCCCTGCTTGGCTTCTGGGTATCCAGAAAGATGAACCCAAGGTCCGTCCAATCACACAGTCATATAATTCTGCTGCACTCCACCTTTCTGTGTAGATGGAGTTTCTCTCTCTCCATTTGACACACCTATCTAGTACAGTGGTACCTCGGGTTAAGTACTTAATTCGTTCCGGAGGTCCGTTGTTAACCTGAAACTGTTCTTAACCTGAAGCACCACTTTAGCTAATGGGGGCCTCCTGCTGCCGCTGCACCTGCGGAGCACAATTTCTGTTCTCATCCTGAAGCAAAGTTCTTAACCTGAGGTAATATTTCTGGGTTAGCAGAGTCTGTAACCTGAAGCGTATGTAACCTGAAGCATATGTAACCCGAGGTACCACTGTATGTTAGTCCGTTTAATTGTTTATAATAATAGCCACTCAGTGTGTAGAATTGGAATTTATTGCTCTCCAGTTTAAGGCAGTTAGCGGTTTACTATAGGAATCAATTGATCAAGTCTCAGATTTGTGCCATGCACACAGCTTTATGAATATTATGCAGCAAGGTAGTTCCTATGAAGGGAAAAATACTTCGGGGCAAATTCCTCATTTGAAAAAAAACACACCAGAAACATTTAGTGACCTTCTATTTAATGGTTCACTTAGTTAAAGGGTACATTTACACAAAACTTTCCTGCAGCCCCGAGACAAACCTTGTGATTGTCTCAAGAGTCTGTAAATACAGTTGCTGCAGTTAGTCTCTTTGGAGAAGTATATATAAGCTTTAATAGGGCATTAAATGAGGCACCCTGCTTTCCAGAATGAAAAGGGATGATGGAAATTGAATTAATGTAACCTTCCAGTCACATTCTCAGAGCTGTCTTACCTTGCAGGTTGGTTTGTGAAGTGTATGTGTGTTTTTAAAGGCCTCATAATGAATTAAGTGTGCTATGGCATACATTGCAATGTTGCAGAACCCTGAACACACATTGAATCCTATTTCTCTGTAGAACAGCCTTCCCCAACCTAATGCCCTCCAAATGATTTTGGACTTCAACTCCCATTGCCCAGCTCTAATATTGTAAATTAGAGAAATGTATGAGATGCGTCCTACAACCATGTGTTCATCTCAGTAATCGGAGTAATCTGAGAAAGTATATGCGACCCTCTAGTCAACAATGACAACATAAGAAAGCAGTACTCTAAAAGGAAAGGAAATCCATATACTTAGGGGTTGTGGATATTTGCATTAATAGCTAATGATGGTTTGTTTTTTCTGAAACTCTCTTAAAGTTGCATTTCCGTTCGTAATGGTCCCCCTGCTTCAGATTTTGCCAAATAAGAAACGAGATGAAGTGAATGGATTTTTTATCAATGCCATTAAGAATATGATTGCTTTGAGAGACCAGCAAGACCCAAATGAGGTAAGACTTCTTTATGGTAGGAAGAGCCATGCATGACCCAACCAAATTGTGTGCATTTAGTCCACTGCTTCCTACAGTGATTAATTTGTTGCCTCTAGGATAGACATGGAACGCGCGTGGTGCTGTGGTCTAAACCACAGAGCCTAGGGCTTGCCGATCGGAAGGTTGGCGGTTCGAATCCCCGCGACGGGGTGAGCTCCCGTTGCTCGGTCCTTGCTCCTGCCAACCTAGCAGTTCAAAAGCACGTCAAAGTGCAAGTAGATAAATAGGTGGGAAGGTAAATGCTGTTTCCGTGCACTGCTCTGGTTTTGCCAGAAGCGGCTTAGTCATACTGGCCACATGACCTGGAAAAACTCTGTGGACAAACGGCGGCTCCCTCGGCCAGTAAAGCGAGATGGGCGCTGCAACCCCAGAGTCGTCCGTGATTGGACTTAACTGTCAGGGGTCCTTTACCTTTTTAAAAAAATTTTTTTTAGAATAGATGTGTTCAACCGGTTGACTTTGATTTTGCTAAAAAAAGCTCACCAACTCTGGGCAACCCCCCCCCCCAAAAAAAGCTCAACCATCCAATGACAATGGGTAGATCACTGCCAGTTTTTTTTATACTGGGAGTAGATTGCAGTCTCTTGGGATTTGGACATGCCTACTCTAGAAAGCCCATAAGCAAGGCACAATGGCAGTAGCCTTTGCCTAATTTTCCACTCCCAGCATCCAGCATACTTCAGAATTATAGTGTCTCTGCTAACTGTAGAGATGATATCAAACGCAGGAAAGGCCTAAGTCCAAATTGCAAACTCTGTCTGCTTTAATGTGTTCAACAATTTGGCTGATTATTTTGCTCTTGACTTCTACGTGTTTTTGCACTTCTTGATGTACATTGCGACTGGAGCTGTGAAAAAGGTACAGAAAGTTCACTTTTCTGGTGACTCATATGTTCTTATTAAAACTAGTATTGAAAATTGCACTTAGAACTTGCAAAAATTTCCAACCCAATAATTTTATCCATTTAAAAGCATGACATTTCTTCCAGTCTGGGTTTTTTAAAAAACATTTGTAATGTTATTTTATTTTTTGCTCTCTTTCTCTTTCTTTCTTTTGCCTCTTCTCTCTATGTGCTCCCTTATTATAGATATCTCTTTCCCTTTTGTCACTTTCATCCTTCATCATACCTTTGGTGCTGGAACAACCTCCCTGAACTTCTGCATGGCGTCACATCCTTCAGGCCACAGCTCAAACCTCATTTCTTCCATGAAGCCTTTAGCTTAATCTCCTTCATCTCCATCCCCAGCTGAAATGAACCATAAATACGTACAACACCATTTGTGCATATTAAGGGTTCAGTAGTCTTGCTCTCCTTGCTATGGTGAGAGGGAAGCCAAGCATTGGAAAGTGAAAAGAGTCTAAGGCTGAAGCTACACACCAAATCAAATCTACATGACTGCATCCTCTCCTCAACTTGGAAATGGAGACATGAGACAGGGCTGTGGGCTTGCCTCTATGCCCAAGGGGCACTCGGGGGTTGGCAGTGCCCATTAGGTTTGCACCTCCAGCTCTGAGCTTGTTTTCTGCTACTCCCCACTCCCACCCCACCCCTGGTCCAAGCTTAGAGCTGGAAAGAAGAACAGATTTTCCAGTAACCTCATGCTGTGTTTTGAGACTTAGCACAAGCCCAAGGCCAACGCCCTTCCTCCTGGAGGAGGAGGCCCTCATGACAACAATTTTTGGTTGGCCAGTTCTAGGTTTCATTTTTCCATTGTGAGATAATTTCCCACTACTTTCCTTCTGGAAAACCCACTGTTTACCACTGAATTGCAACAAACATTACAGCCATACCTCGGGTTACAGATACTTCAGGTTGCGTTTTTTCAGGTTACGAACCCGCCCAAACCTGGAAGTACCGGAACAGGTTACTTCCGGGTTTCGGGGGTCGCGCATGCTCAGAAGACTAAATTGCGCTTTGCACATGCGCAGAAGCGCCGAATCGCAACCTGCGCATCCACAGACGCGCTGCTGCGGGTTGTGAACACTGTGGGTTGCGAACATGCATCCCACACGGATCACGTTCACAACCCGAGCATCCACTGTAGTTGGTTTTTCTGAGGATTGATGTTTCTTCCGATTCAGTGGTAAACAGTGGGTTTTCCTGGATAAAACTGTGGGGCAGATGAAAAACTGCTCAGACCTGTGCCTTCTAGCAGAAAACCTCTAGGACCCATGCTTCCTTGGCAAAAATGTGAATAAGGTCTTAGCCTCTGATTGTAATAGCACTTGTTAAAATATCCTTGTAGACCACATTGTATTTCCTGTTTTGTAAGTTAGCAAATAAAAGAAAACAAGAGCCCTTCAAATCTGCTAACTAAATTTGTATGTAAGTGCTCCGATTACCCGTCAGATTCCAATGCAGGCTTCATAGAAACAAGCTTAATTGATTCACTTCAGTTCTTACTGCTGCCCTTTCATGATCTGATGCAAGTTTCCAAATTCCAGACCTGCAGAAATAAAGAATATTAATTAACAAATATCTTACAAACTGAGCACATACTAAATATAATCTTGTGGAAATATTGTAAATATTGTGAAAGCATGGAAATAACTAAATTTGGATCAGTGGTGAAGTTGCTGCAGGTAAAAAAAAAAAAAATCAAATAGCCTAAGTGGGAAAAATGATGTTTATTTTAAATATTTATATTAAATAAAGCCTTCCTTGTATGCTAGAAAATAATTTTACAGTGGGAAGGTAAAAATAATTATGGGAAGTTTTAGAAACATTTAATTAATTAACAAAATCTATGTACTGCTTAATTTTAGTAAGCCTCTAAGTAGTTTACAAGAAATATCAAAATTGTCAATTTTTTAAAAAATAATTAAAATTAACAGTAGAAAAAGAGATTAAAACATGTTAACATCTATGTATCTGGCTGGGCTTGCCTAAACAAAAATGTTTGAGGCAGGAACCAAAGGGAATACAACAGTAGATAGTGAGATCCAAAATGTAGGTGCCATCACACTAAAATATTGATTTCTTTCAACTGTTGATAGTTTTGTAATTTAGATTGAGCTCTGTGAGGTCATTTGCTCTTATCCCATTCCATTTGCTCTCAATTGCGTATATTCTTTCTGCCACCGTTTAAATTTTCTGACACCGGCAGAACTATAGATGTCTTCTCCTACTGGGATGTTTTAGGTCCATGCTTCAGAAATGCCCTATATACCTCATCAGAATTGTACAAGGAGACTGGCAACATGGAGAGCCTCCTTTTTGTGTTTCAAAGCTCTTTGCACTAATGCAGATGGCTCTTGAACTGATAAGTAGGGTTCAAGATAAATGCTTTGTATTTCTGTTGTTTTTGTTTACCTCGGTACACTGTTGAGTTTCACCTTGAACAAAGCAAAATTCTACATGCGTTCTTACTGATTGTTTAGATGAGTGGGTGGCTGTTTTAATACGTAGTCTTCCACTTTGTGTTCAGATGTGTTGCACCCTGATTTATTTCTTTATAAGAATCCTTATCTACCCATTGCCATAAGATTGTCCAGTGATTTTTAAAAAAGAAAATAATTCAAGCAGAAATGATATTCCACAACAACAATAATAGTACAAAGCACTTTGGGCTTCATTTTAAAGGTGGGTGTTTTTGTGTGTGTGGTTTTTTTTACACGTTTGGTTAATCCTGAAGGCAGATAAATAAAAAGGATTGTCAGATGTGGGTTGTAATAAATTTTAAATGAGTTTCATAAAAGCTACAACTAAACGTAAACCTGCCCAAACAGGGAATTTCTAAAACACACAATTCCTCCTCAGTTTTTTCCGCTGCTTCCTATCATGAAAACTGTCATGTGGATTAATAATTCATTGTTCTTGAATCAGCCCTCGAGGAAAATTGACCGCAATGTCATTTCCATCTGAGTGGGGTTGGTTTTTTTTTAAGGGGGCTAAAATGGAGGTATGAATCTTCTTCCTTTGCAGAATCACCAAAACACATAGGCCAGAACTTGGATTAATTGGCTCTTTTGCTGTGACTCTCCATCAGAGGAAGAAGACTTAAGGGGAGCTCAAAAAACTGCTAAGACCCCCTCAGAATTTCAGCAGCTTATTGTAACATAAGCGTTTGCAGGAAGCAAGACGCCTACAAATCACATAATGGAATGTGTCTTACACTTAACTACACTTTGGGCTTGGGACTTATGAAGTGGCTTTTCCTTGACCCTTGTTTATGCATCTCCTCTCCTGCCCTACTGTGTGGCACACGTTTAGTCTTCCTTTTTACAGCAGGCAGGGAAATGGCATGGAGGATGCAACCCCTTCAGGAACGTGAAGCAAAAAGGCAGTTGCCTTGCCTCATGCTGTATTAAAAAGTAGTACCTTGGGTTACAGACGCTTCAGGTTACAGACTCCGCTAATCCAGAAATAGTACCTCGGGTTAAGAACTTTGCTTCAGGATGAGATCAGAAATCGTGCGGTGGCGGCAGTGGGAGGCCCCATTAGCTAAAGTGGTACCTCAGGTTAAGAACAGTTTCAGGTTAAGAAGGATAACAGCAGCCACATTTAAAGAAGGAACTATTGGACACTCAAAGCAGTAGAAACATAAGATGATTGGACCCCACTGAACTTGAAGCATGGGAAGCCCCAACAAAAATTTATAATTTGGCAAAATATTTGGACTTTATGATGTGTATTTGCATAATTTGGAATATTTAATGTGATTTGATTGGATTGTTAAAATGGAAAACTTAATAAAAATTATTATTAAAAAAAAGAGAACAGTTTCAGGTTAAGAACGGACCTCCAGAATGAATTAAGTTCTTAACCCGAGGTACCACTGTATAAGGGAGGAATGGACAAGTTTCAGTCTTCATAAGTTCTTTCCCCCCCATCCTGTTCCCACAATAATCTGCCATTTTATAAAAAAAATTAAAAAGCAACACAAAAATATATAGCTCAGTATATAGGAATTTCTAAAGATGTACTGCCTCTATCTGGCTCCCAGAATTCTCCTCACGCCACACACTGTCAGTGCCCCTGCTTCTCAGCCTGGGCGTTTGGCTTCTCAGGCTTATGCTTCTTTGCTTGTTTGGCTAGAGGATAGAGAGAGGTGTGTGAATGGGTGAAACCACTAGCCTGCTGCACAAAAGTAAAATTTATATAGTTGCTCTGCCCATCTTTGCCTCTGGGCCTGCTCACCAATGGCCAGGAAAGATAGCCTGTGGGCTGAAAATGGATTCCCACTCCTGTCCTGAATAGGCATTTCAAAACACATTTTGCTATATTTTGAGGCAAAAACTATTGCAAAATTTGGAGAAGTGCAGTCTGAAGGATAATTTCATTCCTGTCTGCACTTTAGAGCCGTGGATCAAGTCCTTTCACATTGGACTTCACAGAAGTCAAATTCCTCAGGCACTCCTCATTTAAAGGCATGTGCTTGGGCTGCAATCCTAAATATTTCAGCTACTTTTTAAATCCAGACAGGGAAGCTGTGTCGTCCCCCCCCCCCCCCCGGTTATAACTGGATTTAAAAGACTAATAATTTATGTATCCTCTTATTTTTCCTCCCAGTATGCTCCCTTGGAAAGTGTGTCACCTGAATGAAAAATGTGTCAATTAAAAGCCAACCTCCACTAGTCTATTAAAGAGACAGAGTCCAGAGAATGTTCTGTGATTTTAATTAAAATAGAAATGTGAGTAATTGGTTTTGTGCTGCAAACCTTTATTAATATCTTAATAAATACTGCAGTGTTTGTAAGCCTCTTTCGAAAGCCCTGTTGTGCTAGGTTTTGTGTCAGTTTCCAGTCCAGGTTTTGGGGACTGTTCAGTCCTCCACAGATTCAACTTTTCCTTCCACAGCAACATACCCTCCAACATTTCTCCAGTGAAAAAAGGGAAGTCCTATTCCATAATAATAATAATACCACCAATAATACTAATAATAATCTCAATCTTTATACCATGCCCATCTAATTGGGTTTCCCCAGTCACTCTGGGCAGTTTCCAACACATATAAAATAATAAAAAACATTAAACATTTTTTTAAAAAACTTCCCTATACAGGGATGTCTTCTAAAGATTGTGCAGTTACTAGTCTCCTTGGTTTAGGGATTGTGTTTTTGTTTTGTTTGTTTATTTGCAGATTTATTTAAGAGTTTTGCAACAAAAAGTTATGAAAACACCAAGCGGTGCACAGTTAAATAAAATAAGACTATAAAATGCAACGGATAACAAACTGTGTTAACAATGAAACCACAGTCTGCAGTCACACAATCAGTCAATCAATCATTAGCTGAACTGGGTTCCACACAGTCACAAAAACAAATTAACCGAAAAAGCCTCAAAAACAAAAACGCAAAATAAATAGCAAAAACAAAAGTGCCCAACTTAATCTGTTCTGGAAGTCCGTTTGACTTCCAAAATGTTCAAAAACCAAGGTGCAGCTTTTGCTTGGTGCAGACACGCCAGAAAGAATAGCCAACAGCCGCATCAGATGTTCAGCTTCTGAAAAACATTCGAAAACAGGAACACTTACTTCTGGGTTTTTAGTGCTTTGGAACCAAGACGTTTTAGTATACCAAGGTGTTTGAGAACCAAGGTACCATTGTAGTAGCAAATTATCAGTCACTATCACCGGCCAGTTGGTCCAGGGTGGGGGTTTTTAGGAGTAGTCATACCATCTAAAGCAGCGGTGTCCAAACTTTTTTCAAAGAGGGCCAGATTTGATGAAATGAAGGGCTGTGTGGGCCGACCGAAGAGCCAACCAAAATTGTTGACCTTTTTTTAGGGTTGAAGTTGTTGAGCTTCTTTTAGAATTGAAGTTGTTGAGGGTTTTTTAGAGTTTTACCCCAGGAAATAAACTGCCACAGGGGCCAGATTAAACCGATCAGTGGGCCGGATTAGGCCCCTGAAACGGACTTCGGACATGCCTGGTCTAAAGAATCCATGTTTCTCCATGCATACATTGTTGTTGTTTAGTCGTGTCTGACTCTTTATCACCCCATGGACCAGAGCACGCCAGGCACTCCTGTCTTCCACTGCCTCCCGCAGTTTGGTCAGATTCATGTTAGTAGCTTAGAGAACACTGTCCAACCATCTCGTCCTCTGGCATCCCCTTCTCCTTGTGCCCTCAATCAGGATCTGTCGTTCCAGTGAGTACTCAGGGCTGATTTCCTTCAGAATGGATAGGTTTGATCTTCTTGCAGTCCATGGGACTCTCAAGAGTCTCCTCCAGCACCATAATTCAAAAGCATCAATTCTTCTGTATTTTAAAGGTTTTTGGTGCATGCCTATGTACCTTTGTCTAATGTCCCCCACTCCAGTGTATCCCCCCCACCACAATGCAGCTGATGAGATAATAGGTGTTGCAAGATTCCTTTGATTTAACAAATGAACCTGCTCAGTTTTCTGCATCAAAGTACTGCAAATAATATAAAAAGGTAAAGGGACCCCTGACCATTAGGTCCAGTCGTGACCAACTCTGGGGTTGTGGTGCTCATCTCGCTTTATTGGCTGAGGGAGCCAGTGTACAGCTTCCGGGTCATGTGGCCAGCATGACTAAGCCGCTTCTGGCAAACCAGAGCAGTGCACGGAAATGCCGTTTACCTTCCTGCCGGAGCGGTACCTATTTATCTACTTGCACTTTGATGTGCTTTCAAACTGCTAGGTGGGCAGGAGCAGGGACCGAGCAACGGGAGCTCACCCCGTCGCGTAAGCCTCATCCTGTTTTCAGTATTGCTTGTTTGGGGATTTGGCTTGGCCACCAAACATCAGCCAGCTGTTGATGTTAGCAAACAAAGCAACTTGAACGCCAAGCCAAATCCCCAAACAAGCATTTCAGAAAGAGCCTGAGCTAACACAAGATACTGAAACATGGCCTGGAGTTTAATAAACTTGAAGTCTAGGGAGTAAATTCCAGAGCTGAGAAAATGCTGCCCTCAACCTCAGTTATGTGCAATTCTAGAGTCTGTCAGTTCAAGCACAGTAGAAGCTTTCAGTGTCTGTACTTGAAAGAGGCAGAGAGGAAGATTAAATGTTTGAAAGACAGAATTAGGGTGCATGCAGATGTACATGAGAACAAGAGTGCATGTAGATATTTTGGTTATGAAGTGAGCACTGTTTTCTCTGCCTTCTGTGAAAACATATGTGCAGTCTTTGGATCAGATCCTGATTTCCTATTCTGGTTTGCCCCCCTCCCATTCCCCACTTCAAGCACTGTTTGTATATATCCTTCTGATTTTTAAATATTTTTATATTTATATTTTATATTTATAACCCCAGCCCTTCTGCTAAGAAGCTCAGTGCACAACTATGTCTTTACAGTGAAATGGATTAGGCTGAGGGGATAGTGATAGTGACTTATTGAGTGAGCCTCACCTCACAATTGAACCAGGATTTGAACCTGACTTTCCCTTGACCAAAGCAAAAGAAAAAAATAAAATCTAACCACATAAATTATAGTCACAGCTGTGAATGCTTAAATTGCATTGAAACCACTAAGAAATAAGCAAGACACTTAACCTTTGTTGAATTCAGTGATTGTTCTTTGTCCTGGTTTGTTGCTTCAAGCAACAACAAAAAAGAACCCTTTATCCTGAATAATTTAATCATTGTGACCTGCCACAGATACATTTTCAGTATAGTCCCAGCAGTGATGTCTCATTAATCATATATTTCTCAGTCATTTTCCTGAATGCTTCAGCTGATACTGTACCAAAAATGGACACTAGGGCCTGGAAGTTGGGGAGTCATTTGTTAAAAGTGTGTTCAGTACTTTCAATTAAAGATAGATATCAGAATTCAGTTTCAGGAAAGAAATTGAGACTGACACTCAATATGTTTGACCTTGGAGAGAAGAATTGGGTTGCATTACGTGCTCAGGTTTCATATTCGTACACTATATTGGATGGTTGTGAAGCTTAGAAATGAGGATTTAAAGAAGGATTATTAATGTAGTTGAATATGTCTTGCACTGTATGGCTTGTATTCATTCTTCCAATGTGTGACACAAAGCTTGCTACTTCCATGCAAAATTGCTTCCCTGAATGACCAGGCAGTGTTTAAGAAGGCTTAACGAACTGGAAAAGGCATGGCTCACAGCACCCGTGTCACAACCTATAATGGAAGGCGTCTGTCTTGGACAGACTAGAAGAGTCTCTTACCTACAGCATCCACAAAGTCAGGCTTCTATCCATTTGCAATACTTCATCAGGCAAGGAGTCTTTCACACAGCTACTCTGACAGCATCACCATTTGGTTTTCTGATAGATGCTTTGTTGTGCAAAAAATAAAAATACGTTTTTAAAAAATGGAAGAAGAATATATAATATAAAGCAAGTGTCCATCTTGCTGATGCGTCTTTCAGTTTGCTGCTGGTGTAGCATTTTCCTGCAACTCAATTATTCTGCAGCTAAGCAAAGCTGAGGAGAGGATGAAGTGCAGGTGCCTGTTTGCAATGAGGGAAACATTTGGGAAGGCCGAGCCAGGTGCCAGATATGATGTCTCCCTGCCTGACTGTCTGTCTCATTTGCATCCCACCTTTTCTTCAAAGTACTCAAAATGCCTTATGTGAGGAGTTATCAATTTCATCCTAATGCAGCCTTTTGAGCCTGAGAGACAGTTGAATCTGATTGCTTGATATACTTATTGAATTGGTTTTTGTAGGTTTGTACACCTGCCAATAATCCATCTTCATTCCTCTCACGCCAATATTTCATTATTACTCAGACTTCATTGTAAAATGTCTCCCAGTGCTGAAAATAAACAAAAAAACCCCCACCTCTTTCAGCCACCTCACACGTAATAGTGCTTCTTCTCTTTCCTTTCCTTCTTTTACAGTCACAGAATATGGTCATTTATGAGTTTACAGATGATGTGCTAACTCTGAGATTGTGTAATGTGGGTATCAGACCACAGCAGGGGTCTGTGGTTGGTTTGGGCCATGGGTAGGCAAACTAAGGCCCGGGGGCCGGATCCGGCCCAATCGCCTTCTAATTCCGGCCCGCAGATGGTCCGGGAATCAGTGTGTTTTTACATGAGTAGAATGTATGCTTTTATTTAAAATGCATCTCTGGGTTATTTGTGGGGCATAGGAATTTGTTCATCCCCCCCAAAAAAATATAATCCGACCCCCCACAAGGTTTGAGGGGCAGTGGACTGGCCACCTGCTGAAAAAGTTTGCTGACCCCTGGTTTGGGCGCTCCTCATATAGCCTGATCATTATCATCCTTTTCATTTAAGAAGACTGGTCTTAACATTGCTCCCTGTTCTGTGCTGTCCTCTCCTGTTGTTTGAACTTTTGGAAGGTTTTAAAACCTGAAGCATTGCTCATGAGAATTAATCCAGGAAGTATTCCCCCCCCCCGCATAATTACCCTACAAAAATGTAGGTCTTCCTTCCTTCCACTGACACACTTCCCAAGTCTTCAGGGATTTATTTCAAGGGCTTCAAACAGCTTCTGAACAAACTATTAAAAGCAGGGTTCAGAAAAAGCTAAGTGCACTTAAGCCCTATTGAAATCAATGGAACATTAGCACACCAGTTAGAGTGCTTATATTCAATTGATTTCATTTAATTTTGCCTGAATTGTGCCCTAAGGCTAGAATGATAGTTTTAAAGAGCATGATATTGTTTCCCATGGTGCATTTCTTTTGCTCCACTGTCACCTCTGTTTAAACAGGTTTTGCATGTTTTTAAGGCATTACAAGAACCTGGTTAACAATGATAATAGTGAGATGAAAGTTCATATGTGAGCGATCATGCCTCTGTCAATCCACATTCAATGCTCTGAAAGAAGTGGTTCTTTGTCTCTAGCCTTAGAAAGGTATTCTAATAACATGCACTTTACAGCCCAGTCTTAAGAGAAGCCAAAATGTTTGGACATTTCAGTCTCTGAGTTAGTAAGGATGAGTTTACAGGATTACTGGGCTATATAAATATGAATTTGTATAATTCAGATTTTAATGCCCAAGTGATGCAAGTCTAATATCTGAAGTGCCTCCTCACACATTTAGCTGCCTGGTTGCTAAGATCAGCAATTGAGGCCCTGTTAGTAGTGATACCACCTTCCATGGTTTGAGGGACAGTGGTACATGAGAGAGCCTCCTCTGTGGTGGCTCCCAGCCTGTGGAATAACCTCTCTGAGTTGCATCTTGGGCTACCATATACTTTTTGACAATTTGCTAGGACAAAGTGCATTTGAAATATGCCCTATCTAGTCCTATGCTTGTGTTCATTGAAGACAATCTTACTCGGCTGCGAGTCATCACCAAAGAAGAAGAAGCTAGTCTGAGCCCCCTAGTCAACAGATTATAAAGTTATTTGATACTCAGCTCATTCAGACAATCGTATCTTGCCTTCATAATCTAAGATATGAACAAACCTTCTGTCTATGCATGCATCACCTTCTATCCCCCCGCCCCTTTTTGGCAAATCACAATTAAACCCACAAGTCTTCAACTAACATAGTTTTCCATTTTGTTCAAACCAGGAAACTATGGCTACCAATTCAGAACAAGCCAGGATCTTCAGCCACAGTTTACTGGTTCAGATGTTATGGGGAACTATGGTAAATTAAAGGCTCCCCATTTTTAATCACAGTGAGAAGAGAGGAGGGAAGGGGCTTCCTAGGCAGATACAAAGTTGAGATATCTTCTGAGCTAAACCATTTACAGTTGTTGCCACACAACCCCACCTGTAGTGGTTTTGAACACTGCAATGGAGATTAAGCAAAATATCTAATTACCGTATTTTTTGCCCCATAGGACGCACTTTTCCCCCTCCAAAAATGAAGGGGAAATGTGTGTGCGTCCTATGGGGCGAATGCAGGCATTTGCTGAAGCCTGGAGAGCGAGAGGGGTCGGTGCGCACCGACCTCTCTCGCTCTCCAGGCTTTGCGCGGCTCTCCGCAAGGCGCGGGAGCCCAGCGCTGGGCTCCTGCGGCTTGCAGAGAGTTGCCTGCATGCAGAAGGCTGGGTGTGCTGAGCTCAGCGCGCCCAGACTTCGCGCGGCTCTCCGCAAGGCGCGGGAGCCCAGCGCTGGGCTCCCGCGGCTTGAGGAGAGTTGCCTGTTCTGGGGGCTGGGGTCGGGGGAAGCTCGGGCTTCCCCCACCCCAGCCCCGCACCTGGGGGGAAAATAATTTTTTCCCCTTTATTTCCCCCCAAAAAACTAGGTGCGCCTTATGGGACGGTGCGTCCTATAGGGCGAAAAATACGGTAGTTGATCACATCCTCTCTTTATTTCTTTTTTTAAAAAAGAGAAACAGCTGCAAAAATGTACCGTAATACTCAATATTGCTCCTACAGTGATAGAACATTCTCCAGCCGGTGAAGGATACAGTAAAATGTCATTGGCTTACTTCATCACAATGTAATACCCACACAGGACGCTTCTAGAGAATGTAGTTCATTTGGTGAAAGATTTTACAGGGCTCGGGGATGGCCAAGCCAATTGATTCCCCACAATTTAGATTTAAAGCCCACAGTTGGTTTTGTTGAACCTCAGTACACTTTTTGGATGTCCTTTTCTTCTTACCGGGTCATAGCACTTAGCTGACTGCAAAAGCCAAAGCACAGTATGTTAAGTATTTCTGCTTCTTTGTTTCTCAGCATTCCCATGTCAGTGATCTGATAAAAGTCCTTTGACATATATAATGAATGATTCCTTTTGTGCCCTTATCTCATTTGCCCTTTTCCTGTGCCTGCTCCTCTCCCTCAATTTTATTTCCCATCATGGCTCCAAGAATATAATTTAAAAGCTCTCCCTTGATCTTAAAAAAAAGTAAAGCAGATTAAATTATTTTTGAAAAGCATTCCAGCCTTGCTTTTCCTTCCCAGTCTGCAGCATCTCAAAAGTCAAGCTCTGCAACCGCTTCTGCACCCCCCCCTTTTTTTTGCTCTGACAGATTATGCTGGTGTTTGAGGAACTGAAAATAAATGCAATGCCATAATGCATTTAACAATGGATTGCAAAATAGACAGCATGCCCAAACCAGCTTTAATGGAGTGGCGTTAAATAGACCCCTGCCAAAAGTCACTATTTTCAAGGGCTTACTCTTCATGCTTTCAGAACTCTACAGCATGAGAGCACAATAGTGTGTTGCGCTTACACTCTGGTGGTGGAAATATGAGGTGACAGATTCTCAGTAAGCATAGGATATAGGCGGAATGTGACATATTTGAAGCAATGACCTGGATCAAAGGACCTGTGGAAGTAGTTCCATGTGCCCAAGTGGGGTTTAGACAGCCCCCTGCCCCAAATTCCAGATGCAAACCTCTTTTGAAACTGAGAGGACAGTCAAAAGTAGCTTGTGACATGGCACAGGAATCTTAAAAGCACCCAAGGGGAATACCCAAGCTGTTTAGATTATAGCCAACATTTTAGGCAATGTTACATGAGGAATGTGCCCAGGATTGTCTTGCACATAGGCTAAAAATCTCTGTAATGAGACAAGGGTTTCGCTTTTTGTCCTGTCCCATCCACTAATATTGGCACGATGCGTAACATGCCTACCTAGTAAAACAAAAACAAAAAACCATGAGTCACTTTTTAAATTATAATTTCATGTTCCCTTAAGTCAGCTCTATCTAGGGCTATAAAAAGGCATTGATTTCCATTCTGACCTGTGTTAGTCATATGCAGCACTGTTCCATAATTATTTATGATTCCACACCATTCATTTTAGTTCAAAGGTAATTCATTTCAATACAAAAAAAAAACACAATGCAAATTTGGGATGGGGGTGGAATCACCACTTATCATTTATGGACTGAAAACAACAACAACAACAACAACAACAACAACAACAACAACAACAACAACAACAACAACAACAACAACGACGAATACTGATAGTATTTTCTGGATTGATTTCCATTCCAGACTTGGGATGAATGTTGGTAGTTCTGTGGGCCCTAGGGCTTCACAGCAGAAAGAGCTAACAAAGGGTTACTTCTGCACCCTTTAGTGTGCTTTTTCTCCTCGTGTTCTAATCTGCTTTGCACTTATTGCGATTCAGATCAGGACTGGGTTTTTTTAAAAAATGAAGTTAAGTTGATCGAATGGAATAAATTGTTGAAAATTGATTAAATTTGATTTTCAAGTAATTAATTTGATTGTAAGTGGCTACCCCAAATCAACTGATGCAGTGATTATTTGGCAGTGATCGTGATTGCTCTTAAATGCAGTTACACAAAATCTGAATTTACTGACATCCCTAGCTCTATTCTCCTCTTCCAAAAAAAATCTACCGCAACACCCCCTTTATTGTTCCCTGTCATCAGTGCAAAGCAAAGACTCCACTGAACACCAAGCTACACGTCAGGCAGTTACATGATTCTTTCCCCTGGCTTTTTTTCCCAAGGAACAGTTGCCACTGGAGACTGAAATCGGGTAAAGAGCCACTGAGGAGAGGGGCTGCCTAATCCTTTCCCTTCCTTCCATGTGTCTTCTTAAAACCACCCCACTCCACTGCTTTTCTCTTTTCCTGTGGGAGAAAAGATCTGAGGTCCCAGCAGGGGGGAAAGAACTGGGGAGAGGGTGATGTGATACCCTGTTTTCCCCAAAACAAGACAGTGTCTTATATTAATTTTTGCTCCCAAAGATGCGCTAGGTCTTATTTTCAGGGGATGTCTTATTTTTCCATGAAGAAGAATACGGTACACATTTATTGTCTAACTGTGAGTCAGCCAGACTCCGTCGGGGCAGAGCAAGCAGCAGGCGGCAGGTTGTCCTGGCGGCAGCGCGGGCTCTCTGATTTAAATAGACCTCGCACTGCCTGAACAGCTCTGGCTGCACTGTGGCCAATCAGTGAGCTGTGTGGCGGCGCCCGTCACTATGGTCCAGAGGAGTCAGACACCTTACATTAGCTTCGGGGGGCTTATATTCTGGGGAGGACTTATGTTCAGGGGAGGCCTTATTATCGGGGAGGTCTTATTTTTGGGGGGATGCCTTATATTACAGCGAGAGGCAAAACTGGAAGTAGGTCTTATTTTCGGGGGATGTCTTACTTTCAGGGAAAGACGGTAGGACAAGAAGAAGGAAGGAGAAGAATTGAGCAGCCCCTCTCCTAACTCATCCTTTGTTCCCAATTTCGGGCTACTTTAAAAAAGAAGCTAAAAGGAAAAGAATCACACCATCCAGCCTTTATAATGCAGTATGAGTAATTGTTAGGCAACGCCAAAAACAAGGCTCGCCCCTTGGAGAAAAGAGATATCATATAGCTATATTAGCGTGAATGTACGTCCACATGCTTGTTCACTGACTTAATGTTTTCACTGTGCATTTTGCAGAGACGCAGGGATTTCCTCCAGCTGATGCTTGATGCCCGAAGCTCTGCTAATGACATCACCGTGGAACATTTTGACACGGTCAGCCAAGCCAATGTTTGCATTCAGGAAAATGAGACATCTGCCAGCAAAGCCCGGCCTCAGAAGCAAACTCCAAAAGCGTTGAGTGATGATGAAATAGCTGGCCAGGCCTCCTTATTCCTGATTGCTGGCTATGAAACCACCAACAGCGCCCTCTCCTTTGCCACTTACCTGTTGGCCACCCATCCTGAGTGCCAGGAAAAGCTGCTCCGAGAAGTGGACGAATTCTTTTCAAAACATGTAAGTAGGCCCCTTGCTTGATTTTTCTGGTTTCATATATAAGGGGTGGGGGTAGGGATCTCTTCAGCCAAAGAGAGCAGAATGTACTTGACAGAGTCAACTGAAGCAGGTTATCTAAAACAGGAATTACTCACCAGTGTGACATTTAATATAATGCAAAGATTCACGTCAAAAATCAAATGCTGCTCAAAGCCACCTGTCAGACCAGGACTGGTATATTCCTATTTCTTTGCATTTATTTTTTTACATACCTCCCCACTCATCATCACCATCATCATCATCATAAACTTTATTGCACTAGCCAAAGGCCATGGCATCATTCACAATGGGAACAAAAAGAAAAGCAACAAAAACATATAGAGAAAAGCAATAAAAACATCAGGCACTGCAGATACCATAAACCAAGATCACAAATTATTTGTTGCATACGAATATAATAGCAAGGGATTCTCAGGTAGAATGTGCCAGCTTAAATGTCCGAATCACCTTTGCAACTGACCGCTATTTTATCTAGTTCTTTTCTCCTGATCTTCTCAGCTGCCAACGCATATAGTGCTATTTTATGTTACGAAGTCATCAGTATCACTCAGCAGCCATTTCACCCTTTCCACCCTGTTTGAGTGTGTTCCAGAAATATTTACAAGCGCTGTGGGTAAAACCTCAGTGCCTAGGGCTTGCCGATCGCATGGTCGGCGGTTCGAATCCCCGCGGCGGGGTGAGCTTCCGTCTTTCGGTCCCAGCTCCTGCCCATCTAGCAGTTCGAAAGCACCCCTAAGTGCAAGTAGATAAATAGGGACCGCTTTATAGCGGGAAGCTAAACGGCGTTTCCGTGTGCTGCGCTGGTGCTGGCTCGCCAGAGCAGCTTCGTCACGCTGGCCATGTGACCCGGAAGTGTCTCCAGACAGCGCTGGCTCCCGGCCTCTTAAGTGAGATGGGCGCACAACCCTAGAGTCGGACACGACCGGCCCGTACGGGCAGGGGTACCTTTACCTTTACCTTTTAGTAGCATTCATTGTCATTAGGGAAGACTGTAGCATCCACCTTGCATTGGATCTAGGAAGAGCTGGGAAGGACGCCTGTCTTAAACTCAAGAGGGATGTACTAATATTCTTAGTCTCAGCCAGCTTCCTATGTTCCTATTGTTCTGGCAATCACTAAAGCAGGGTACTCCATGCTTGTTTCTCTCTGGACTGTCAGTAGCTGTATAGGAATCTCTCCATTATCTCAATATAGAATTCTGTATTACATTTAATGGAATTTGAGTAAATACGTAATCAGTGATAGCCAAGGAAGCCTCAGAACCCTCCCACATCAGCTTTGAGTGTGTCTTGTTAGACCTGTTCTGGTCCCTCCCCTTCACCTATAATCCCTGCCCTCTCCCATCTTTTCTCCCTCACATCTTCCCCACTGCAGTGTGGATCTATTTGTAATAAATATGAGCTCCTTGGTTCTGAAGATTCGGATATGGCATGAATAATTAAAAGGGCAAATCAGTGACATCGGAGACAGTGGTCAGATTTGCAAAGGTTTACTGATTCTTAGTAAATAGCATTGCTTATTGAAAATATCAAAGTACCAAAACTCAAATGGCACTTGAATGGAATGCAACGCAATATGCACGGCAAAGGTAGCAGTTGTACTTGCAAGACGTATCAGTAAGTTGGGCATATTAATTAGTCTACTGGTCTTTTATAAGCCTTTCAAGAGTGTGCAGTCTAGAGTAGGGATGGGGAATCATTTTGAGCCCAAGGGCCACACACTCTTCTGGCAGCCTTCAGGGGGCCGCATACCAATGATGGGCAGGGCTAGGAGAAAACATGTGAATTTTACCTTTATACAGTAGTCCAGCAAACTTTTTCAGCAGGGGGCTGGTCCCCTGTCCCTCGGACCTTGTGGAGGGCCGGACTGTATTTTGAAGAAAAAACAACAACGAATTCCTATGCCCCACAAATAACCCAGAGATGCATTTTAAATAAAAGGGCACATTCTACTCATGTAAAAATATGCTGATTCCCGGGCTGTTCGTGGGCCGGATTTAGAAGGCGATTGGGCCGGATCCGGCCCCTGGGCCTTAGTTTGCCTACCCATGCAGTAGTCTATAGTTTCTTCTTCATGTGCACACACACTTCTCTGTCCTTCATCCAAGCAAGCAAGAAGCATTATCAGTATTCAAGAAGACGTTACATCCAGGCAACCCCGCCCCCCAAAAAAACCCACAAAGAGAGTGCAAAACAGGAGCAGCAGAGCGTATGCTCCTGCACACATGGGCAGGTGGGAGGGAGCCTGCTGCACCCCTGGGATAGGCCTAACTTGGGGGTGGAGCTGTGGCCGGGCACAAGAAAGCTGCCTCCATGTGCACTGCAGCCCAGCTGAGGAGAGTGTGTGGCAACATTGCTGCTGACTCTTTCCTCTCTGCCCCGTGTCAGAGAGACATCCTGGTACTAAAATGGTAGCTTTCACAACACCTGAGGGCCACAAGCTATCTTAATGTGCACAAACCAGGCTGTGTGGTCCACACAGCTCTGTCCTCTGAGAGAAAGGATTGGCTGGGTGGCTCATGAGGAATGACAGGGAGGGTCTGCTACCCACCATATGCCCAGCATCAGTGGCCTTATTCTTCCTGAGGGTGGCGTCAGTCCTGAGTACAACACAGGTATTGATTCCCAGAGTAAATCCCTTAAAGAAGAGTTCTTTCCCATCCACAGAGTTTCCAGACAACTTGCGAGAGGCAGAAGGATTTATTTTGGTGCATCTGCTCACGTAATCAAATACTTTATATTTTAAACTGTTTTTATGGAATCAATCCCCTTAGCCCCAGACGCTGCTTTCTCTGAGCATTAGAGAAAATGGAAGTGATAGTTGCAGAGACACTGCTGTCAAGGAACTACCCACAACAATTTGCATGTATTTGGTGCCTTTCATGCAGTCTCTCAAGGCACTTTACACTCAGAAGCTGGCAACTACAGATGCTAAGCTTTGCCGAGCAAATATGCTGACGGAGAAAGCTTGCATTTATCAAGAGAGACTGCAGCGTAAATAGACTTTGGAAGAATAATTCCACAGGTGAAAGATGCTATTGCACATGAATCCTATGTGCCCACACGCACATACTGAAAACAAGCACTGCCAATGGAAATCATTTTGCTGTCAATGCTGTCAGAAAGCAAAATAAAGACTAAGGCACTTTGATTTCTCTATTTGTGCAGAGGAAGTACACTTCAGAGCTGCTGGTATCAGTAAGAAGTTCTGTGACTTAAAAACAAAATAATCCTTTTACAGGATAAATAAATGCTGATCTCTCCTTTCCTAGTGAGATCACTGGATAGCAGCATTTAAATATTTGTCTGCATCACTTGGAAAGTTTACATTTCAAGGTGAAGACAGCTGGAACAGGAGAAGAAAAATATCTAGCCCTAGTAACCCTCTAGTCTTATCGGCAGTAGGGAAGTATATTCTGTCTGTTGAGATGAATAGAAGCCTCAAAAGATCGTTTTTGACTGACAGATATTCCTAGTATCACCTTCTCTTCACCTTGCACAGTTGTACACTTGCTGTAGTATTTTCTCTTTCCAGTACTATCCAAATACATTCCCTCCCGTTCCTCAGAGCTAGGAAACAAGAGGCGCCTGTGAAACTGGTAATGCTGCTTTCAATAAAATGTATGCTCATTATCAAAGAAATTGAGACAGGGAGAATATTGCTAAATCCACATTAGTAGACTGATTCTATGCATATTTCTGCAGAAGTATATCTCACTGTTTTCAATGGTACTTAGTTTTCTTCAATAGCAGTACAATTATCTTAGATGTTTAGGAAAATATATATTTTATAAACTGGGATATTGTATTCCCTCCTTTTTTAAATGAGCAAATGCCTTTTTTTCCAGACATGTTTGGTTGTCAAGGGAATCTTAGGCTACATGAATTAAAATTTTAAACTTTCCTGATGGTACAGAACAACTTTTGAGTCACCCATTTTAGTATGATAAATACTAATGTCCTGTTTTCAGATTTTTGTAGTAGTCATGGTTCTTCAGTTTTCCAAGTCATGTAGATGTAGTGTGACATTGTTGATACCCAAATGAGTTAGTGAGCAAATTAATCTGCCAGCCAGAACCAAGCATTTTTACTTAAATGGTATAGCATTAAAGAACCAATCATTCTCTGGCAAGAGAACTCAGTAGGATTGCGCAACACTAACTGGCATAAACATTGGAAAGCAAGGAGCATGTTGTACAAGGTGACTGCTTACTTTGAATATTATTCTTCATGTAAGAGAAAGTCCCTCTAATTCCGCCCCCCATCACCACCACAGCCCCATTAATCATCCAGTTCCTTGGGGAGGAAGAGTGCTCTTCAGCTGTGGCAGTGCAGTCTGTTTTGTGTATTACCATCAATTCCTCTTATTTTAAGATGTCATCTTATAGGTATCAGGAAAAGATGGAGTAAAAAATCATTACAAGTAGCTCCTTTCCTGGCAAACATACTCGTGGGCATTTGAGACTTAAGAAAAACAGGTGTCTTCTCTTGAGTTGACTCATTCTTTTTTCTTTTTTTTAAACGAATGATAACACATTCCTCCATTCATGTGTGTGAGAGAGTATGCAAGAGTAAGAAAAGAAAGTTACTCTATAACCTAAAAAACCAACTGCTAAATTATGCACATTCTACTTCTAAGATCTGAATGCTGATGAGTTGAGAATGCTTGTCTAATTTATTAAGAAATATTAAATCCCCAGGAGCGATCGGTGATGGAATTAAACTCCTATTTAATGTTGTTGTAGCTTAAAAAATGATCTGAGTTGTTATGAGTGTTGGGTCAGAATGGAATTTTACCTCCAGGAATGTACATAAATTAGGGGAGCATTAATGGAAATCAACCAATCCCATTTATTTGTCCATAATTGTGCAGAATGAAAACTGAATGACCAGATGCCAGAAAGCTTGATAGCTCATTTACATTTGATGGTTATGTAAAGCATAACTTCACCTTTAGTGAAGTGAATTTCTTTTTCTTTCCATTTTCTTCTGTGCCCCATCCTCTCTGGCTGATGATGCTGACATACTTGAATTGTGAGTGTGTGCCTTAATAGTTTTATCCATCCAATAATACAAAGCAGCAGGAAGCATTTGTAATGCATGTTCCATCTAAAACGCTGCATACAGAAAATAATTATGGTTCAATGTTGGGGGTTTCTTTTTATTTGGGAAAGATGTAATTTGCATGTGGATACCTCAAATCCAAAAGGATTATGAACCATTAGAAAAGGGATTGAAAATAAAACTGCCAATGTCATTATGCCCATTGTGACATTCTACAAGTCTGTAATATTACGCCTATTGTGACTTAACAGAAATCTATGGTGTGACCACACTTGGCATATTGTGTGTAGTTCTAGTTGTGCAACATCAAAAAGGCTATTGTAGAACTGTGAAAAGTGCAGAGAAGGGAAATCAAAATTATCATACAGGCTAGGTTGGAAACCCCCCTATGAGTTTCACTTTTGAAGAAAGGCAAGAAACGTTTATACGCCATGATAGAACTGTATAAAATTATGTGCTTTGTGGGGGGAAATAGATGGATATGTTTTTCTCTCATTCTGATAATACTAGAACCTGGGGTCATTCAAAAGAAGTACTTTAGGACGGACAAAATGAAGTATTTAGTTACACAGTACACAGTAAAACTATGGAATTTGCTCCCACAAGGTTTAGAGTTGGGCATCAATATAACAGAGATGCCAACTTGAATAAAATATGGGGGGACAGGTAAGTCCCACCCCACATGATCACAAGATGTGGCATACACACATCTTTTGAATGGTAATGCCCATCAACTTAGGAAAGTAGCCCCCTCAAACATTTTATTGGAGGGCCCTAGGGACCTCAGTCCCCTAGGAGTTGACTCCTATGAACATGGATGACTAAGAGGCGTTTATACAGATTTATGGAGGAAAAGACTGCTAGTCATGGTAATTGTCTACTACTTCCAGGATTCGAGACAGAATGCTCTTGACTACTAGTTGCTGGTGAACAACACAGGTCTCAATACCTGTATTCCACTATTTATAGCCCTTCAGTGTGAGAACTGTTCACTTAGTCCTACTGTCTGCTTCCCATTCTTTTGATAGTTACTGATCCCAGGACTGCTAAGTTTACTTATGAATCATTAGTGAGGGAACTGTTTGAAAGTCTAAGTGCACAATGTCTGCTGGGTCATCCTATCTCAGGCAGATGAGGGCTTGGTGGTGTTGCTGCCACTAGGTTGGCAGGACCTGTGAGAGGACCTTCTCAGTCTTGGTTCCCTGTTTGTGGTATGCCCTCCTTGGTAAGGTGCATCAGTCTCTCTCATTGACTTCCAGGATTAATTTAAAAACATTCCTGTTCACACAGGCATTTAACGACTGAAAGATACTGTCCCTGGCAAGCCTGAAACCATTGGCTGACACATATGGCTGTTTTTAACACTTTTAAGAAAGTTTTTAACTGCCCTGGGCTGCTTTGGGAGCAAGTTTGGGATTTAAATAAAATAGTAATAATAATAGCATCTATTCATATGCTTATTGACACTCTCAAAGAATTCTAAATGCAACACCTACCCTTTCAGAAGCCATAGTAGTTCTCCTTCATCAAAACTTGTCCTTTAAAGATATATTCATACATAGCCACCTGTTCACATGGTGACTATACAAAAAATGTTGGAAATGAAATGGTGCACAGGATTTTCCTCTGGTCATCACACCCTCAGATAGTGATGAGTGCCTAAGTTCTTGATGTGCCTATAATAATAATAATAATAATATAATAATAATAATAATAATAATAATAATAATAATAATAATAATAATTTATTATTTGTACCCCACCCATCTGGCTGGGTTTCCCCAGCCACTCTGGGCGGCTTCCATAGAAACCAAAAATACACTAAAATATCACACATTAAAAACTTCCCTGAATAGGGCTGCCTTAAGATGTCTTCTGAATGTCAGGTAGTTATTTATCACTTTGACATCTGGTGGGAGGGCGTTCCACAGGGCAGGCGCCACTACCGAGAAGGCCCTCTGCCTGGTTCCCAGTAGCTTTGCTTCTCGCAATGAGGGAACCGCCAGAAGGCCCTCGGCGCTGGACCTCAGCGTCCAGGCAGAACGATGGGGGTGGAGACGCTCCTTCAGGTATAGTGGGCCGAGGCCGTTTAGGGCTTTAAAGGTCAACACCAGCACTTTGAATTGTGCTCGGAAACGTACTGGGAGCCAATGTAGGTCTTTCAAGACCGGTGTTATGTGGTCTCGGCGGCCGCCCCTAGTCACCAGTCTAGCTGCTGCGTTCTGGATTAGTTGTAGTTTCCGAGTCACCTTCAAAGGTAGCCCCACGTAGAGCGCATTGCAGTAGTCCAAGCGGGAGATAACTAGAGCATGCACCACTCTGGCGAGACAGTCCGCGGGCAGGTAGGGTCTCAGCCTGCGTACCAGGTGGAGTTGGTAGACAGCTGCCCTGGATACAGAATTGACCTGCGCCTCCATGGACAGCTGTGAGTCCAAAATGACTCCCAGGCTGCGCACCTGGTCCTTCAGGGGCACAGTTACCCTATTCAGGACCAGGGAGTCCTCCACACCAGCCTGCCCCCTGTCCCCCAAAAACAGTACTTCTGTCTTGTCAGGATTCAACTTCAATCCATTAGCCGCCATCCATCCTCCAACCGCCTCCAGGCACTCATGTATTAGCAGTACATTTCCTTGAATCTGACAACCATTTTCCTGATTCCATAGGCCTGTTCAATCCACTTCCTGCTCCTCTCTCCACACTTGTCACACCCATCTGCACTGTCTCTGGCTTTGCCCTGCAACTCAGACCAGCTATTTTGCCTTGTGCTTCAGTTAGATGACTTGTCCCAATGCTTTGTCAAGCGCAGGAGACATTAGATGTGAATGATGTATATGTAAATCTGGGGGTGGCTAACCTGTGGGCCTCCAGATGTTGCTGAACCACAGCTCCCATCATCCTGACCAGGGGCAATGCTGGTTGGGGCTGATAGCACCTGAAAACCAACAACATCTGGGGTGGCATAAGTTAGCCACCCCAACCCATTTGCTATAGAAGCGAATTTTTTTTTTTCAGTTGGATCCTTCTGTATAAATGATCTGCTGTGTGATAAAGATGGTCTGCAAGCAGGAGGCGTGCTTCTAATAGCTTGATTTAAGTAAATGGTGTAGTTAATCTTAGGGTGTTATTCCAACTCAGTGGGGATTTAGTCCTATGGTTACTCCAGAGCAATGTAAAAGCCTGTGTTGAAATATGTTAACATTATTGTGGGTTCCAAGGAGAGCGTTTCTTTTTTTAGAAGAGCTACTGCTGAATAAAAGATTAATTTTGTTTTCCCCTCCTTGATGTGAGAGAATAACTATATAAGATGGATTTGGTAAACGTACTTCTTTTGACTCGATACTTTTCTCGTCTCTAATTAGCAAACTCAAGCTTGCTTCTTTGGCAGATCGTAGCTGTGTGGAAAAGGGGGGGGGGAGAAGAATGTTAAAAACAAAAACCTGTAGAGCTGGAATAATTAGGCAATTGATCATGGGGGTAATTGGACTTCTACAAAGCAACATTGTTTTCCACATGTTTTTATTTCTCCTCAATGGGAGTGGAAAACACAGCTGCATTGATCAGGAGGAACTTCTGGTGTTTTCTGCAGTATCCAGTAGCCCTGTTCCAAGTGAATAGATTGTGAATAGAGTCAACATCACCTTTCATTTCTGTGCAGTCTGCTATATGGGTCCTGTGCCTGTGCAGATCAACATTTGGATCTCCACATAGCACATACTATAGAACTTGCTCTCACAAGGCACAGTGACAGTCACCAACTTGGATGGCTTTAAAAGAGGCTTAGATAAATTCTTGGAAGACAAGGCTTTCAGCTGGCTACTAACCACAATGGCGATGTTCTACCTCCACTGTCAGAAGCATCATGCTTCTGAATGCCAGTTGCTGGGAAATACAGACGGAAAGACTGCTGCTGTGCTCATGTCTGGTTTGCAGGCTTCCCACAGGCACCTGCTGGCCACTGTGAGAACAGGATGCTGGGCTAGATGAGCCTGATTCAGCTTAGGCTCATCTTTATTTTCTAGAGCTGGGCTAGGTAACCAGTGGCCTTCTAGATGTTGTAGGGCTCAGCTCCCAACCGCCCAACCCCAACCCCAACTCCAGTGGTGATGGAAGCAGTATCTGGAGAGCCAAAGGATCCCCCATCACTGTTCTAGATATAGGAAATGGGGGGGAAAATTGTTGAGAGGCCTGTTCCGAGACCTCAGGGCATACGTTCGAATAAGTTTATCATCCTGCCCACAGCAATTTACAATAAAGCAGTAAAAATCCAATAATTTACACAATCTATTTAAAATATATTAATTAGAATAGCAGAAAGCAGCATCACGAGCTTACTAAGACCGACATTAAAATGCCTGAGTAAAGAGTTTATTTGCCTTAGAGCAGAAAAGTAGAAGGGTTGTGTCAGATGGCTGTTGTGGTTGCTCGAGAGTAACCAGGCAGGACTCCAACCTGTCTTTTACAGGCTTTATTTTGGTGCAAACTATTTACAGTGAAGAGCCCCAAAGCTCATGTCTGGCTCAATTGCTAGCAGAATCCGGGAGTGGTCGTCTTTTGGACCTCCCCCAACATAACAGTTTCGTTACCCCCAGCCTTCTCCTTCCCTCTTTGCGCCTTAGACTACTGCGCAGAATGGGTGATGGCAAGGGCATGTTTCCCTCCTGTCCGGCTTGCCCAGGAGCGGTGTTAAGGCTCCCACCAACATCCTCTGGTCCTTGCACCTCTTCCCCACTAGAGGTGGGGCTTTCCTCCTCCCCGGAAGAGGAACTGCTTCACAAGATTTTTGGAGGCTCCCTGTAAAACAACTGCTGTTCTATTTCTCGCCTCTGAGACAATGGCAGTTCCCTGACAGGTTGTTATAGGTGAGCCTTGCTGGGGACAGATACAGAATGCCATCCCTGAAAAATTTCCTTTTTCTGACACCATTTGTCTCACCTGTGTAGCTAGGACACACAGAGAAGGCCTCCTTGGGTGACCTCAGTGTTTGGGCAAGTTTTGTTTTTTTAAAATAGTTTTTATTAAGGTTTTTTGTGCTACAAAGCAAACAGATAAACAGGAAAAGGTGCATCTATTGTCTCCACTTTGGATTCATAGTGTTTTTCACAGTTTGTTTACATTTGGTGAGAGACACTTTTGCCATAGACCTCTTGCAGTTGGAGGGGGGAGAGAGATGGAGATATTGTTATTTCGTTCTATTGCCTCTTATTAGTGTAGTGTGTGTGTGTCAGCATCACATGGGTAGGTCCTTTGTTTGTTTGTTTGTTTGTTTGTTTGTTTGTTTGTTTGTTTTTATTGATGTTGCGAGAGGTTACGGCTTCCTGAGCTTGGTTGGTTGTGTTCAGCTGATTGCAGTGTGACTTATTTGTGTGAGGGGGAGTGAGCTAGGTTGTTGGGTCAGGTCCTTTGTATTGATTTGTATGCTGTTGGAGGGGATAGGTCTGCATATGTAATAAAGGGGAACCACACTGGGGTGAAGGAGTCTTATATACAGCATGTCCCCATGCTAGTTTGAGTTTGTTGGTTAACTTTGGGGTGGCAAGTTCATTTAGAAGTAGGCAGTCTAGATTTTTATTCACCACTATAAGTATGCCGCTGTGTTCCAAAAGAATGATTGCTAGGAGGTAGCACACACCTAGCGGAGATTCTTAAGTTAATTTCTTAAACTTCAGAAGGGCCCAGAGCGCTGCCCTTCCGAAAGATTAAAAGCCAAAAAGAATTAATAATCATCTTAGTTCTTCATGCTGCACCAATTTTTGTTAAGGATAAGAGTGAGCACTTGCTGGTAGGTGAGACCCAAACTAATCTAAAGTCTGTTGGCCGATATGTGACTTCTTTATATCCATGTGAGCAGATTGCCCACATAAATGTTTTCGCAAATAAATATTTCCATTGATTTGAAATGCTGAATATGGAGCAGCATTCCCTTTTTGTCTTTTCCAAGTTCCAGCGATCTTACCATTTTCTGCAGAAAATATGTTTCCCTTGATTTGGCTAGCCTCACTTTGAAAGGTTTGCGTGGAGGGGAGCCCTTCTTTATTATGGAAACAATATTTTTTTATCACACTTCTTCATCTTCTCCTTTCTCCAAAATGAATAGCTTACTAATGTGTGATGATAATTGTGCAGAAAGCCTGTTACAGTCGCACTACAGTGTCACTACAAACTGACTGGGAAATTGGTGCCTTGAGTCTGAAATTACATGTTGCATTTACTAGGCATCATTTCAGATTAGTTCTACCTGTATCATGGGCAGCTTACAAGGTGCGACATTGGTGAGTCAGGGAATGGAGCCTTCCACACCTTAGAAGCTGAGGCAGAAAATGCAATTAAGGAACAAGTTAAAAATAATAATGATGAAACAACCAAGAAGCAGTCTTTGAGCTTTGAATTTAGATGTGTAATCTGATGCTAGTGTCACTGTGGCATAGGGCTTATGTGCATTTTGTATTACAGTATATAATTTTCAGGATGTGTGGGAAGATGATGTAAGGGATCTAAATAACCCAGACACTGTATATCTATGGGAGAAGCCAAGATCTGTTTGTTGGACTACTTAGATATGCAGAGCCTGCAGCTGATAGAGTGGGTTCCCAAACAATCTCTTTAGTCTCCAGTGACTGTGGTCCACATTGCATAACACACTAAGACAAACTATGGCTTAGTACAAACACGCAAGATTGTAGGCTCCCAGAGAGGAGTTCCTAGCTGCTTCTCTCCTCCCTGCTTGTTTTGCTGATGTGTCCATGCTGAGCTAAGCCAAGCTATAGCTTTAGTGTGTTGTCTGAATTATGCCTCTGTAGCAATACAGCTCTTGGAAGTACTGTCAGGGTGGTCTACATTTTAAAAAAACTACCCTGCTTAAATCACCAAGAACTACTTTGCAACAGAGTCATTGGAAACTTAAGAGAAAGATGGGATGTGTTTGAGAGTTTCCCTGAAAAAGAGCTTCATATGAAATACATTGATCCTAATAAAGTACACTTCTGTGCATCTAAAGGTTTTCTCTCCTCCTTTTCCAGAGAAAAGAAGGTACTTTTCCTCCTACAGGTGATAAGAATTACATTTTCACCTCTTTTCTTAAATCCTGCCATTTTGATTGGATTCTAATTGCATGTTTCCAACCTTTAAGTATCAGTTCTAAACTGCAAGGCATTTCCCACACACTTTTCTAATGCTTAGCATGTTTCTCCATGAATAGTAAGTTGGATGTAGTTCAAGAGCAGATGATGGGGTCCTGGCTGTTTTCACAGGGGTTGCCTTCAGAGAAAGACATTTACCTTTTGGCAAAGCAGTAATTACCCCTTCATGGTCCACAGACAGGACCTGATTATTCATGATGATTTGTTTATCTGTTGCTTCAGTCTGATGATAACATTGTCAAGGACTCCCCCTGCCCCAGTGAGTAAACTGTAAGGCTGCAGCCCTAGGCACTCTTAGTGAGCAGGAAGCACCATTGAACATAGTGGAATTTACTTCCGGGTAAAGGTGCATAGGATTGCACTGTATGTAAGATGAATACGTGTCTAAAGACACACACAAAAGAGAAAAGTGTGGGTCCCAAAACTGAAGAAATCAATAAACAGATAAAAGTCATGGGCTATCAAATAATATATATATCTCAAATCGAATATGAAATCAACGTATTTGATTATACCTTATAGAAAGTACAGTATATAAAATAAGTCAGCTTTTTAGAATTACCAGTATAACATTAAATACTGCAGGAGTCCTTAGTTTATAATTTAGAAGACTTGCTCCAAGCCTAGTGGCTGCTTATTCTATGTACTTTCAGCTGAGTTTATGGTGGTTTATTTTCTTTCCAACTGATGCTTACTCATAAGATACTTCGTTCACTGCAATGTTCTCATCAGTCTCCAGTGCAATGGTAATATGGTCCAATGTGGTCTGCTGCTTTGAAAGGGGCTTCTTAATCATCCTTAATATCACTAACAGTAGAAGGACACCTGAATAATGCAACTAATGAAATATTAACCTTAAGTAACTTCCAAGCTTAAAAGTGCTTCACCACTTAATGCGAATTGTATTCAGTGTAACATATATTGTTACTTTAAACTGCGGGTATATAAACACTTTATATTTTTGAATTATGGTGCTGGAGGAGACTCTTGAGAGTCCCATGGACTGCAAGAAGATCAAACCTATCCATTCTTAAGGAAATCAGCCCTGAGTGCTCACTGGAAGGACAGATCGTGAAGCTGAGGCTCCAATACTTGGGCCACTTCATGAGAAGAGAAGACTCCCTGGAAAAGACCCTGATGCTGGGAAAGATGGAGGGCACAAAAAGAAGGGGACGACAGAGGACGAGATGGTTGGACAGTGTTCTCGAAGCTACAAACATGAGTCTGACCAAATTGTGGGAGGCAGTGGAAGACAGGAGTGCCTGGCGTGCTCTGGTCCATGGGGTCACGAAGAGTCGGACACGACTAAACGACTAAACAACAACAACAAATATAAACACTAACACAGTTTAATTTTGTGTGCACGCATATGTATATAAAACATACATGTGACTTTAATCTGTATGTGTTTGTATATGTGCATAACCCTTTTTCGAAAAGAAAAGAAAAGAAAAGAAAAGAGAGTAAAACACAGAAAAGCAAAGTATTTCCAAATGGTGCCCTTTGCGAATATTAATATTAATGAAACCCTGTAAACTGCCCTGAGTCCACAAGATAGGACAATATATAATAGACCAGCATATGGCTAGTACTATTGACAGCCTTCTCCACCAAGATCTTGTCCAAACCTTTTTAAAAAGACATCCATGTTGGTGGCCATCACTGCAAGTCAATGAACAGTTGTAATGGTGGCAAGGAGAAGGTGGACCCACTCAAGTAAAGGTCTCCCTGTGGGCTTCTTACCCAAGGACCCCTTGAAACCTGGAACCAGCACTGCTTTGGGCATAGTCATTAGATTTACCTCATATAAACCGCTGATTCTATCAATTCAGGGCCTTCTCAGGTTATCACTTTTTAATGCTGTAAATGGATAGTTACCTTTTTTTTTTAATTAGAAAATTTCCCCTCAAGGTCAGTCAGTTGGTCAGTAACTCAGCGCAGGAGGGCAGATAGGAACCACTTAGCATCTTGGTAGTGGGATTAAAATCTACTGAAAGATGTTGTACAGATGGTATTCAGTTCTTGTTGGAAGAGACAAATAAATTCTTGTCCAGTTTCCTGGCTAGTGTCCTCCAAGCTGCCTATGACAAAAAGCCCCACAAAGAAGTAACGTTAGGGCAGCTATGTTGAACTGGCTCCACTGGTTTTGTCAAGATTATTCAACTGGAAGTTAAGCTTTGAATTTGTTTCTTCCTTTAACCTATCAATTGGAGGAGGCAACAGATTTTGCTCATGTACACTCCCATTGATGGTCTTAGTTGATAATTATATTAGCAAAGCGCCTTTAAAATCATAACTTGTAGGACAACTGAAGGGAAGAGGAATCACCACCCTTACTGGGAATCATGGGGATGAGACAATGGGGGCACTTCAACTGGCACTGTAGAAGTGTTTGTTTGCTGATGGGCTAGGTGCCCTCACTCACCTGCCATGTTTGCGTGGTGTTGACTGGGATCCCCTGTGCCTCCATCTCTGTCTTCTGCTGGCAGGTACTATTAGGATTTCCCTTGCCACTCAATTGCTTCACAGCAAACCCAGTGTTTTATATTGGCTTGACTCTCATGCCCTATCCCCAATCCTGTGAATTATATGGTTTGTTGAGAGTGCTGAGAATTCTGTTAGACATCCCTGACAAGCCAGTTCTGTGAGTTCATGTGAAGAGGAAATGGCTATAAAACCAGTATATGTCAGCAAGTATATATTATATATCTTTACTTAAGCAAGGTTTATATAAGGACAACAGCTGGCCAAGGGCTGTGTTTTAATAGCTGCAGGGAAGAGAGGAACTAGACAGGTATTGCTTCCACAGCAGTTTCACAGGAGACGTGGATGTGCTTCCATTGTATTAAAGGGACAGAATCACTCTTGGGAGTGTAGTGGCTATGAGGTGACGAAGCTGTGATGGTAGTCCTACCTCAGTCTATGAATCTAGAACAAACTTTTGAATGCTCCCCACCATCTCCCGTCAAAGGGAAGCGAGGTGCCAAGAAACCAGGAGTTAAGCCAAGGAGTGTAAAGGAACACCCTCAGAACCAGGAAGACCATTGTTGCTTGGGCAAAGTCCCAGCCCAAATAGGATGTCTTTTAGGCCCTTCCTGTGTAGGCCTGCCCAATGATCAGTCTGAGTGGGCCAGCTCAGTCCAGAAACTGAAAACATTTCAGTGCCAGAAAGGTGCCCTAACCATACAGGGCAGCGGCACAGAGAGCCGACATTCAGTGGTTGTACCCCGGTGGCTCTTGACATAACCCAAATCTTTTCCTGTTAGGAACATAGGAAGCTGCTTTACACTGAGTCAGACCATTAGTCCATCCAGCTTAGTACTGGCTGTGCTGATTGTCTGCATGGGACATACCCAGCTCAACCTTGAGATGGTGGGGATTGAACCTGAGACTTCCTGCATGCAAAGCAGAAGTTCTACCACTGAGCTGCAGACCAGGTGCTACTTTGCTGCTTCCAAGGACTTTTGTTTCGCTCTCCTCTTCAAAGATGATATCTCACATGCCATATGAACAACCCACTCTTCTGCATATTCTGCTGTCAGTAGACTAGTTCTGTGGTAGCAGCAAGCCTATAGGATCAGCCCTTAACATCTCTGCCAACTGTCTCATTCCTAGCTCCAGTTATTTATGTGCCTATGTGTCTGTGTTAGGTAGGATATCCTGTGGGTAAAAAGCTTTGTGAATAAAATAACAGGTGTTATTAGCATTATTATAAATCCTGGATGCCTGATGGCAGGTGTGGAAACAGAACATTTTGTCATCTCTGCGGATGGTCCCAAGACATTTAACAAATTGTAATAACAATTTTCCCTTCTGCGAATATTTCAGATTGTTAAATATTTAAACATCCATTTAATAGGAAGACTGCATCCGTGGCAAAGTGGGAAGTAGAGTTGAGCAAGAGAAAAATGCAGTTCTCTCCTGTCAAAAATGCCATTCCAGGGAAAAGAAGCCATTCTCTCCACACTTTCTCTAATGTTACGCACATTCGAACTCCCCAAACATGCAAAAGGTTACAGATGGCCAAGTTAGATGGTGCATAGCCAATGACTATGTAACAGTCTCTCAGTTTTATTTATTTATTTTAATGAAAATCAGCAGTTGGAAGCCAGGGGGGAGGTGTGTGGGGAGAGAGAGGGTGGCTTAACCCTCCGGTTTTTTATCTGCTCAAAATCCATCCCCAGATGCTTTTCCACTTATGGGAGAAATTATATGGATGCATAGCTGCTTTTAAGAAAAATACAGCCACCGCGTCTAAATGTATATATGCAGATCTCTGTCCTTTTTTCTGTGTGACGAAGTTCCTCTTTTTAAAAAAGCAATGCATTCTATTGGAGTTAGAAAGTGCTGGGCCTCAACTGTATTTTTATCGTAAAGCAAATGGTTGAAGTTTTTCAATAAGAAGCTATGTCTGTTCTTTGTGGAAGATAGATAGCATCTCTAAATCTCTATTATAGCACACAGCTACATGGCCATGTAGCTTTGTCTCAGGAATGTGGTGTTAATGTTCCGTCTTCTGCCCCGTCACTGCACCTCTGTGGATGGGAAAAAATCCACATCTATAGGACTGTTAAAGGACTACAGAAGGACTATTACTATAATAAGAAAGAGCACTCTATGGATCCCTGTGCCACCCTTTGGGTAGGAGGGTGACTTGACAAAGGAAGAGGAAAGCTCCATTAAAAAGAATAAGCAGGTGGTGGGAAAACCTCTCTTTTCCTGCCAGAATACTAGGCTAGAAGATGGACAGTTACTCTCAGTTACTTTGCACAGGATACCTGCTGAAGTGTATAAACTGCATAAACTCATGTGGCAGTGACAAGGTGACTGGCTCAGTGGATTCCTATGTCCTATCTGGACTCCTGACGTTCTCCTTGTTCTTGTCCTAATGCACAGTTCTGCATTTTCTCTACTGCTCAAATCACTCAGGCTCATCAGATAAGTGACCGACACATTGCTACATAGCTGGTGAAGCCATGCACTGATTCTGCTAGGATGTAGGATTTACAATGAATCCTCAGGACTTAAACAGTTGCCCTTTTACATAAAGTATTCCTGTTTCAATGATGAGCGATATTTCTGGCAGATACAATAAAAAAAAATGTTTTTATGTAAAGATTTGGTGGTAGGGTGTGGGCTTCTGCAAATGCCCAGTGACACCAGCCACTGAGACTGGCTCTGAAATAGCTTGAACACATTCAGTAATGCTTATGATCTGGATCTGTGGCTATTTCAAGGAGGGAAAAGAAAGAAAACCATAACTTGGCATTTTGTGTCTATTGGTGGTGGTGTTTTTTTTAACATGCCTGTGCTCTACAGTCATGACACATCCGCCCCCCACTCAGATTTAACTTCCACATACCTGTTAGAGGGAGGCGTAAACTGTACAGCACATATAAATTCTCACATGCAAATTTTATGCAGTATGCAAATAATTGCCCTCCTTTCCTTATTTACATTCTGGTATTACTGAAAGAAATCTACCCTTTCTCCATTTTGCAAATAGGTTCCAGAAAGTTGTTAATTAGCCACATAAATATACATATGTTTTAGAAGTTGGGGGCAGGGGAGAGTATCTGACTGCCATCTCTGCTTGAGTTGCACACATATTGGAAAGCCACTCTTCACAGTGGAGCAGCTGTCATATTAATAAGTGAAATAAAAATTCCATTTCCCCCTCCCTTTTACACCCAAAAGTTAGAGCTCAAGTGATAGATAGCCCTGGAGATTTAAGGCTCCCCACCCCTTCCCCCTTCAGAGAGAAATCAGTGGAGCATTAATTTCTTCCATGATGTCAGGAATGACAGCTTAGAAGTGTTTTTTCTAGGATTGAAACAGAGGGTGAATTTATATTCAGGCAGCAATGTGCATGGGATTGCTGCATGGGACATCCAGAAAGTACAACTGGTGCAGAATTCATTAGCCCCGTTGCCAACTGGGGCTGGGTGCTGCAAGCATAGTGTACCTGCATTGGCTTCCAAGGAAGGATGCGATAATAAGGCTTTCAAGTTTACTTTTTGTTTGTGACATATTAGCATAGAGGAAACCAGAGGATAAGGTCAGTTTATTAATTCATGACCTGCCAGCTGAGCCTCATAATTCAGGTGTTCTGCTATATACTACTGTTCTGTGGGTGTGGATTTGGGTGTAATGAATGGATCAGAACAGTTGACTGCAGTTTTGGACTCTATAGCTATAGGGACTGTTGTGCAAATTTTACCACTACACTATTGCAAAACCTCAAGATCCTCAAGCTTGTGGCATATAATTCATCATAGTGATAGTCTATTTCCTGCCCTCTCTATAAGGAGCTCACATTAGCAGTTCAGCCACACACTAACCCTCACAGGGTTATGGTGAGGCTAACATGAGGGAGGGTGTTTGTTTTTTATCAGCAAAAACTAAAATGGGGTCAAGAGAGCAGTTGAAAACTGGATGCCTATGCCAAAAGCAGTAACCAACAAATTCATTTTCCCAGAGCTACATTCTGATAGTTCACCACTACAGCACAAATTCCTGGGAGCTCCACTAACCTGCAAGGAAGCAGGCAAGCTGCCATGATCACACGAATGAGTTGCTTGCTCTTCTGCGTAGCCAAAGATAAATGGACACATGTGGCACTGTAATGTATGAGCTGCTTCTAGGAATGAGAAGATCTACTCTGAAAAAGCAATTGGGACCAACTCAGAGGAGCGTAAAAAGGAGCAGAGCAAGTTTTGGCTGGCTAGAACAGGATAGTTGACTCTGTTGTAGAGATAGCAGAGTGGTGGTGGTGGTGGTGGGGAGCCATACTTTTAGGAAACATGCTTAAGATTCCAGGATATACCACCCAGGAAGCAAGCTGATGTCAATTCACCCTGATGTTCTGTTTCCACCGGAGCTACAGAATAAACAACTGTGCTTTTAAGTTGCACACATTTGGAGCACTAAAATGGTGAGCAACCTGTAAATTTATCTCACTTTGAATCCTACTTCCTATAGTTGTAATGCTAGCATTGAACTGAGGTGTGAGGTGAGTTAGGCAGGAAGGTGTGTGTGGCGGGGGAAGTGTTTGGCAAAAGGGGAATTTAATTTAGAAAAAGGGAGAAAAAGTACAGCAGGCCCTTTCAGGTGCTGCTGTTTGATGCTATTTAGAACAGTCACTCATGTCTCTCCGAATAAATAGTAATGACTGTTTCTTGCAACTCCACTGTGAACCATATTCACTCCATGCAGGGAAGCACAAAATAAAGCCACATGCAACTCACACAAGATGATGGCTCTTGTAATATTCAGCAGTCAGGCCTGGTTAGAAGCATTTCATTATCTCAGAATTACGAGGGAGCTTCCTGCAGTTGCCAAGGCTTGTTTATCCCTCTGCTCCTTTCTTTCTTTTTGTTTCTTTTCCTTTCTGTGAAATGCCACACTTATTGATTCTGAACAGAGCTGCAAGGTCAGATTGCGGACATCTGCCCCTAAAAACTATCGTTATGATTATTATGTTATTAGAACCCCGTTTGATTTAAGGCAAATATGCCTGGGAATTTTGTTTAAAATCTTTTCTTCTCCACTCCCTACTCCCCCACCTCCATTCCCTCAGTTTTTAGTGAAAAAAACTGGCAGTTGAGGTATGCCTTTGAACAGCAAGGCTGTGTATTCAGTTTTGCCCTGGGCCTGACATATAAATCCGTGGGAGGCAGCACAGTGAAACTGTTGACTTAGGGCCCTTCCGGACCATCAGTATTCTCAGGTGGGATTCAGCACATTCAGTTCATGCAGGGTAAAATTGATTTTGCACTTTTGCACATCCCCCATTTATACCTTTTGCAAGAAGGAAAGTGATGAGAAAACACACTGGAAAGTGTGTGGTAACCAGGGCTGGATTTAGGTTTGATGAGGCCCTAAGCTACTGAAGGTAATGGGGCCCTTTATATGTCCAGCTGTCCTTTGTCAACAACATTTGACTCTCCCTTCCTCTCTCTCTCTCTCTCTCTCTCTCTCTCACACACACACACACACACACACACACACACACACGACAGTAGATGTAATGGCCAGCATATTGGAATTTACTGGGTCTTTGAACTGAGTCTGCAAGTTCCATGTAGTTGCAATCAGAACTTGTGTTTGGTGACCACATGGCAGGGCACCAGGAATTCAATGTACAGTTGTAGTCTTGTTGGCAAGGAACAAAGAGAAACATACCCTGATATTTCTGCCATTAACAAATGGAAGCCCTATTCAGCTTTCAATTATAAACCTTCTCCAAAAATTTCAGTCATTTCTCTGAAAGTTCTCTTGCTACCAAATTCCATTTGAGATATTAGATTCCATGTTTAGACCATAGAGTGCTGCAAACTGTCCAAGATGGTTGGGTAAATTTGAATAAATAAGTATCTCATTGAAGTAATATATTGCAGAACACTCTAGGAGGGTGAACACAACTCATTTAGATAATAGAACTTGAAATTTGGATAAAGGGGTTTCTACTGTATTACCATCAGGAAAGCAAAAACTTGCTGTCAGAAAAAAAAGACAGATCATAAATCTATAACTGAATGCCTGGCTGTGTCGGGTTTACTGCTCAGAGCTGCTGTAAAGAAATCTTGTTTGGCTTCTCAAGGTTTCTGTGCTAGGTAAACAGTTGAGAGATTTCACCCTACGGAGGAGTACACCTTTATCCCCACTGTTTTTCAGGTGGAAATAAAAACACACCATCACCAGAGTTTGCTTTCCTGAAGGAGATTCTATTGTGCCCCTTTCTGAGAATGGATTGCACTTGATTTGCAAAGAAGAGGCAGGAGAATTAAATGAAAAGAGATGTTGCTGTTTCCTAAGGAAAAATTGACACACACATACTTACTTAACTGGATTTGTGCTTTATTTTAGTTCTGCAATTCTTCCCCATCCTTGATGTAGTTGCCTGCTTTTTCTTTTTCTTTTTTTTTTTAAAGGTCTTTGTGTTCCTGAGGTGACTGCAGGCTGGTTTATAGTTTCCTGTGCCTCAACTTTACAGAGCAACAGAAGTGATACACGTATATATGCAGCGCTTTAGGCAGAGCCTTTTAAGTTGGAAAAGAGAGTGTTTTCTGCTTTAAAAGTGTCAAGGTTAATACACAGATGCAAAAAAAGCAGGACTTCCATTAACTCCCCTCGCCAGTCCCAGCATCCCCACTTCCCTCCATTAATTCTTTATTGGGGTTCCCCCCACATAAGGGATTGCTTATAATATATTACTCTCACCTTGTAAATTTCATTTTGTCCTTGCTTTTTAAAAATATTTGTGTACCCCTTAAAACTAAATTGAAATCTACAGCGACATAAGTGGAAGGATTTTACCCTTCCCTTTTCCACAGTATTCTAGCAAGTTTTTTGTGTTCATGGATAATGGTTTATTGGGGAGGGATTTTTTTGTTTTGTTTTTACTTGGGGAGTATTAAGACATGTAGTCCTCTAAGCTGATAAGAGTCCAGCTCAGGACTGCAGCACCACGTGTTCCAGTTCCATGTCATGTTAAAACATAGTTAACCATAGGTTTACCGTACATGAGCCTGCTGTATCTTCCCACTTGCACTGTGGGGAAACAAACCACAATCCCTGGTTTGTTTAGCTCAGACAAACTACAAATGGTAAGTACAAACCTCAGCTTATCATTATGGTTTGTTTAGTATGAAAGTCAGCCCAGGGATTGTGCCTTATTTCTCCCAAGTCCTGGTAGGGAGGAGCAAAACAAATGCAGTAGATTCACGCACAGTAAGCCATGGTATACGGCTTACTGCACTGTTCGAACATAGTCTCTGGATGTGTGCTTTGGCTTTAAAATTGAACCCAAACCTCCAATGAGGTACTGCACACACACAAAAGTCTACTCTTGACTTTCTTTGAGCAGATCATTGCTACACTCCAGTAGAAATTATAGTGGGCTCCACACTTAATAAGACAATTGCTGTATTTATGCTGGTGTTTCCTGGGATCTCTGTCCCAGTCAATGTCCCTCAATACATGCACATTCATGGCTATTTAAAGATGTGTCTTTTGTCCACAACTTACATGCCCAAAACACTGGTGTACACACAACAATTGTGTGCAGCATGCAGCATGGATCTACCTTTACACCATGTATGTTGGAACATGTGTGAATTCTGTGATACTTATGACTATCTTCAGATGTTTTAAAAAACAACAACCAGGCCACACAGCTGTATGTGTGTGTTGTGTCAGTGTATTGTGTTATAGCTGCTCGACGATCATTTCTTTGTCATAGACTGGAGTGGTTGCTTGATGCTCCCTCAACAAGATATAACAACAGGAGATGGTCTCCTGGTAGCTGGAGGTCTCTCCTGAGTGTTTTTGAAGGAGATAGCCATCAGAGCTTGGAGTGTAGCTTCCAGTGTAGAGGGGTGTGTGTATGCACACATGCAAGCACATCTATGTGAAAACAGGACTTTTTGGATAACAGTATGAGAGAATGCCTAAAGGAGTCCCTCTTTGCCTCAATGTATGCTCCATTAATATATTTGTAAGTGAAGAAATATTAGAATAACTCCATAAGTCTGGAGCCTTTGCAGAATGAAAGCACACTGATTTTGTGATTGTGCTATGGTTTTTTGTTTATAGGTATTTATGCGTGTTAATTTTGGGTGTCATTTTGTTGTGTTACACTTCTATTGTGCATCACTCTGAGCTGCTTTTGGAGGAAGAGCAATAAAAATAAAATAGCCATCAGTGCTCTCTTACAGAATTGTAGAGTTGTGCTACATCTGAAACTTTCATATCCTGGTGATGTAGGGAACACATAACAATTTGTACATACACTGAAACCACACTCTCTGAAAAATAAATGATCAATGGTATACGCAATTTCAGATATTAGAATCATTATTCAAGCCTTCAAATATCCAATTATAAACTTCTGTATGATCTTTTTTTTTTTTAATGCACTACAACTGGCCAAATGCGCACACCCTGGCAAGGCTATTAATACTTGATGTGGCCTAAAGGAGTCCAAGTGACCCTGGCTTCGGGATTAAGTGGTCACAGTCCCAAATTGAGGTCAGAGGAAGGCACCTTTAGAAAAACAAGAGGAGAAGTGGGAGGGAGGTGGAAGGAAAAACCACTGGCACCACAGAGTACTAGTCTCAGCAACGTAGACAAGCAGTCAGTCGCCTGTTCAAAGACTGGTGCCAGTGACCTTTTAATTCCTTTGTGAAATGAAAGCAGACATTCCAGCAAGCTCTGTGCCTTGCTGCCTCAGCAAAGAGAGGCTGCTTATATTATCAGAGGATGGACTTTCCCCCCCCTTTTGCTTTTACACAAACAAAATGCTCCCCATAGTTTTCTGCCTGCCTTCATTCTTCAGCCATTTCATCACCTCACTCCCATCTTGAGTGTTGGAAACAGTCTTGATTTTATCATGTATCAAGCAGCAGCACTCCCCCCCCCCCCAATAATGCCTCTAGTTCCTGAAGCGATAAGGCAGGTACAAATAGAAACCTGAAGTGTTTTTAAAAACAAAAGGGGGGGGGAACCTTCCATTTTTGTGAACTACCTTGGTTTGCAAATGCCCAGAAACATTGCAATGATAGGATCCCCCATGTCCAGGTCTATGACCTTTGGGCAGCCTAATCCTGTGATCTTCTTGAGAGATCTGCTACTATTCCTCTACTTCCCTCCCTACAGACCCCCTCGGGTGTAGCCTGCTTGGGAGTTCCATTGCTATCAGAAGTAGCAGCTGGTGAGACACCATTCTCTGTGGTAGCATCTAAATTGTGGAATTCTCACCCCACAGAGGTGTGTCTGGTGCCTGCGCAGTACAACTTTTGGCAAACACTCTGGCCCTTGACACCCGAGAAGTGTGTTTTCAGGACCCACCCTGTTCCTGTAATTTGCTTTAGCTGTTTTCAGTGCTGCAATTTAAATTGTTGTAGCCTGTCCTGGCACCTGCTGGTGAACAACAACAGTAATAGTGATAATAGTGATAAATAATACTGTGGTAAAATACTTGCCCAAGTGAAAGATAATCAGGATCCTATACTTACCCAGCAGTGATATAATAATTATATTATTTATACATACATACATACATACATACATACATACATACATACATATCCCGCCCATCTAGCTGGGTTTCCTCAGCTACAGCATATATTGAAACATAATAAAGCATCAAACATTAAAAACTTCCCAATACAGGACTGCCTTCAGATGTCTTCTAAAAGTTATGTACTGTCGTTCTTCAGCTCCTTGACATCTGGAGGGAGGGTGTTCCACAGGGAGGGTGCCACTACCGAGAAGGCCCTCTGCCTGGTTCCCTGTAACTTCACTTCTTTCAGTGAGGGAACCAGCAGAACACCCTCGGAGGAGGACCTCAGTGTCCAGGCTGAACAATGTGGGTGGAGACGCTCCTTCAGGTATACTGGGCCAAGGCCGTTTAGGGCTTTAAAGGTCAGCACCAACACTTTGAATTGTGCTCGGAAACGTACTGGGAGCCAATGTAGGTCTTTCAAGACCAGTGTTATATGGTCTCGGCGGCCGCCCCCAGTCACCAGTCTAGCTGCCACATTTTGGATTAGTTGTAGTTTCTGAGTTACTTTTAGAGGTAGCCGGCGTAGAGCGCATTTTTGTCACATTCCTCAAAGGAGCTCAAGGCAGTGTACATGACTCTGCCCATCCCACATTTTATCCTCATTCTGTGAGGAAGGTTAGGCTGAGAAAGAGAGGGAGATACTGGCAGGCCCAAGCTCACCTTAATGGGATTTGAACTTGGGTCTTTCTTTTCCTTGTCTAGCACACTAACCATTCTATCACTCTAGCTTAGTGGGCTATTTTGGGAGATTTGGCTATGATTGCTTCCCTTTGCATGGTGGGAAGTGAGAATGTGCATAAAAGACATAAAAAGCACAGAAAATATGCACCATCACCAGCAAACCAATAGTAATAGTGCAATTCCTCTACCAACCATCTTCTCATACCAGCAAGACAGAGAAAACACCAATCATAGTATAGTAATCCCACTTCTGTGTTGATGGTAAGACTTAACAAGGCACTCCTATAAATCCCACTAAATCCAACAGAGATTATATCCAAGTGAATGTAGCCTATATTCCCCCTTCCCTGCTAGCTCCAGACTGTGGCCAGTGGTAGTTTCAAGGATGAGGAATAGCAACCCTTCCTCTCAGTGACCTGAGCTGTGACAGTGTAGGCCAGCAGTCAAGAGTGTAGAAAGATGAAGGAGAATTTAAGTCAGTCCTGTGAGTAGGAGTGGGAGATTCAGGGATTGTCTCAAGACAGCTGGCATGACATGGAGATGACTCAGTCCCATGGACAGTTTTGGAGTTAGAATCATGTACATGGGATGAGGGAGACATCATGTTGTCCATTGCCTCAGGCAGCAGAATATATTGAGCTGGGAGACTGAGTGGTGTTGCTCCTCCAGACAATGGGGCTAAACTACATTCTTCTCTGCACCGACAATAGCTTTTAAGTTCTTTCATGGTTGAGGCACAAGCGAGGTATTTGCTTTCTGCTCTCATTGGTGCTCCTTTTTTGTAATATATATTAAAGGGGTTATTTCTAGGGAAAGCTAGGCTTGAGCTAGCTCTGTTTTCTGGAATATAATGGGTGCTAAAAATGAACTTTATTATTATTATTTTTAGCAGTTCTAGCCTTCATGATTGCAAAGGCATTGTTGGCAAAATGACCACACTGTACTGGTAAAGATTAAAATTAAAGAATCCAGTAATCTCATTTTCCCCCTTTTAGAACACACACACACACACACACACACACACACACACACACACACACACTAAAAAAAAAATAATGGAAGGGGAGAATCAACATAGGGTTTTTGTGAGGGAGCTGTCAATAGTGGGATTTTTTATACAGTGGTACCTCTGTTAAGAACTTAATTCGTTCTGGAGGTCCGTTATTAACCTGAATCTGTTCTTAGCCTGAAGCATCACTTTAGCTAATGGGGCCTCCCGCTGCTGCTGCGCCGCCGGAGTACGATTTCTGTTCTCATCCTGAAGCAAAGTTCTTAACCCGAGGTACTATTTCTGGGTTAGCGGAGTCTGTAACCTGAAGCGTGTGTAACCTGAAGCATGTGTAACCCGAGGTACCACTGTACTGGCATTGTATGTCAGGTACCAAAAGGATTTCCTATATTAACCAGGCCTAACGTCATACAGCTTGATTTTTTTTTAATCAAAAGAGAATTAAGAAGTAACTGAATTCATAATCTCAGTAACAATGCTCTATTAAATACTGAACGGTTTGTCTGGAAGAGAGGTGCACAACTGCAGCTGAAAAATGAAATATAGCCAAAGGCTTGTGCTCAGGATCCAAAGCCTAAGAAAAGTCAGGAGAGGAGATACCCCAAAGTATCTGAGACTTCATAGCAAAAATAATAAATAAAAATATACAGAGAGGGGACATGATAGAGCTGGCATTTTGGGGCAGCTGCCAGGACCACAGCAGAGTCCCACTGCTGTTGATGTTCCTGGAGTCCCCATTCTGGGGCTGCAAACCAGCCAACATTTTAATTGCCAACAATACCTAGGCTGTCTGGGGCTGATAGAAATTGTAATCCAAAACATCTGCAGGTAGGGGTGCCAACTTGAATAAAATATTGGGGGGGGGCTGGCGGCAGATAAGCCCCACCTTACATAATCACATGACACGGCACATGCACACTATTTGAATGACAGTGCCCATCAACTTTGGGGGGTGGCCCCCTGAAATATTTTATGGGGGGGAGCGAAGGAACCTCAGCCCCTAGGAGTTGGCTCCTCTATCTGCAGGCTGTCAGGCTGGGAAGACTGCACTACCTGCTGGGCTTTCTGCACTGGCTGAGAAGTGAAAGGGTCTTTCTCTGGGTTCAAATAATATAGGTTCTGGACCACCAGGACCCATGTTTCCTTTGTGATGCCATTTGGGTAATTTTTACTTAGGGACTTCAGCCATTTGTGTGAAATGTGCTATGCACACTTCCGCATGGTGAATACATTGCACCAAATATGCAAATCCACGTGGCGAGTATGTTGTTCAAATGTATCCTCTGGCAAAAGTGCATTGCTGGGGTGGCACCATCTTGGACGCAGTGTGGCTAAGGGCCCAGAAGTTGTATATTTTGGACAAGATTTTAACTACCAAATAAATAAATAAAAAGAAAGGATGCTGTCCAAGCATATAAACTTCCTGCTCACATTCACTTCCTTCATTTAGCTAAATAGCATTCAGCTAAAGCATGAACCATTTTGTCTAAAACATACTGTCCCAAAATATGTTACACCCAAATTTGTCCTTGATCTCACAACGCAACACAGTTCATTTCTATGCCCATGGAAAATCAGGTTGTCAAGTAAGAACCATGTGTTTCTGAGTTGTTTTAGGGTTAAGTTACAGCTGTTCTATTTGCTGAACATAAATTCTTCCCTTGACATCCTATTTGAGGTACTCCTAAATTTTTTAATTATGTCTGCTTTCTGTGCCATCAGTTTTCTGAGTAATAAACCACTAGATACAACTGATTACAGCTATTATTATTATTATTATTATTATTGATTCATACAACATTTCACCTTTTCCCTCTTTCATGATTTAGCTTAGTAGTTTAGTTGAATGAAAGAAGTGACTTTGAGCAGGAAGTTTAAATAAGCTCACACAGTTGTCATTTTCTTTTCTTTCCTTGGTAATCAAAATTGGCTTCCTGCCAAGGGAACATAATTAAAATTATTCTTCATGGGAAGAAAAAAAAAGATGTAAAGGGGAGGGTTCCTGTCTCAAAGTACATAAACAGCTATAACTCATCTCTCTGCATACGTGTTTTAATGGCATGCTTTTTGTGACATTCTAAAAGTGGATAATGATTGCAACTTTGGATAACTATTTTATGGAAGTGGGTTTAATTTTTTTTTATAGGGTCTTTTTGTTGTTCTTGCTTGTTTTAAAATTAAACCATCATTGAAAAAATTAGGCAAATGTGTCCCTTTCCCAGCTGTAGTCCCTAAATTATAGGGTTTTAAAAATTGCATATGGTTACTCATACACCATTACGTTAATCCACCAGGATGTAAAGATATTTTTTAAAGTCCCTGCCTGATATGAAATTAATCTTTCTGTTCTGAATGCCTACAACTCCCACTGAAAGCAAATGGAAACTATATGTGCTCAGTAACCTTTTCAAGATGAGGATTTCAACTGGAAAGAAGGAAGTGTTGTGGGCTTCTCTGCACAAGTGTCCTCCTGGCTGGTTGGGGCGAGGATGAGAAAAGTTGGTAATTTCCAACTATTTTAACATGCATTTGTTTTGCATTCCAAAGGAGGCAACTGTAGGGTTTCTCTTTAGAACATTTTCACATACAGCACAAAGAACACTCTTGCTCAGAAGCCATAGCAAACATATGGAGGCAACTTCACTTCTTCCCCAGTCTTGCTGGTGCTGTGCTACCCAGGGCTAAGCCATGGTTTGACTTGGCATTACAGCCAAACCCCGGGTTTGTGGTTTGTCTCCTCCAGACAAACAGTGAGCCAAGAACAAACAAGCTATACAGATCATGGTTTGTCTGGAGTGAGACAAACCATGAGGATGAGTTTGGGCACTAAGCCAAACCAAAGTATCAGTGGGCCAGATTTGAATCAGATCTTCATTGCAGACAGTGTAGTCACTTAGACTTACTTCAAAGTACAGATGTTTATAATGATAGCTTTGAACCTTACACATGAAAACTGCTTTAAAAAATGGATAGCCCAGTCCTGTGCATATTTACTCAAGAAAAAAGTCTTACTGAGCTCAGTCGGTGGGTGTACATAATGGGCTGGTTTGTATGTCACGTTAAACCATGGTTTAGTGCTAACTCTGCCCAATAAAAACACTGGACTTGTTGTATAGTGGTACCTCGGGTTACAAACTTAATTTGTTCTGGAGGTCCGTTCTTAACCCGAAACTGCTCTTAACCTGAGATGCGCTTTTGCTAATGGGGCCTCCTGCTGCTGCCGCCGCCGCTGCCACTGCAAGATTTCCGTTCTCATCCTGGGGCAAAGTTTGCAACCCGGAGCAACTACTTCTGGGTTAGCAGAGTTTGTAACCCGAAGAGTTTGTAACCCGAGGTACCACTGTATGCTTTCTCCCTCCTCTCTTCTTCCATATGTTCAGGAGGGGGACTTCTAATGAGTCTACTTTCAGTTTCAAATAAACTTGGCTTAGTGTCATGTTTCAGAAAACAAAAATGTCCAGTTCTCATAAAAGGTAAGCAAATATTGGGCCAGCTCAATGGGATGGCAGGTAAGGTAAACATTCAATATATGCTACCCGCAAGTGGGTATTATTGTAAGGAAGTAGGGACAGAGCAGGAGGATTTCATACCTTTGTGAGCAAAGAATGTGGCAGGGAGAAGATTTTGTAGTGTTTCTTAATGAGATGAAGTCATATTTTATACCATGTGAGTTTCATAGAAAGCTTATGAATAAGAAAACAGTTGTCCCATTGCTTTTCAATCCCAGGAAATTATTTAGACTTAAATATCCCATTGTTCAGAGCACTTATCTTTATTTATCAGCTCTCCAAGGACACTTGCTCTGTTCTGTAGTTTTCCTGTGAAACCAACAACCAGAGACAAGCAGGAAATTCTGGCTTCTATTGAGCTGGTGGGTCAGGTTCTTTTTTTAAAAAAAGACTGTCATTTTAGCTGCAATTTTTGGTTTTTACTGTAGCTGCTTTATTCCCTTCTGTCCTCTTGCTTCAGTACCCTGGATAACTTGACACTAAATCCTTTGTGTGGGGATCCTGTGCCTCTAATTTGTTGACCTTATGATATTTAAACATTATTAAGAGTTGACAAAAGGGCCCGTGTGCCCTTTCATTTCCCATCAAGTAGAGGCTGCTGCATGGTATCAACAACTTGCCTTGTGCATGGTTGGCATCCCACCCCCCACCCCCCGCCAAATATGAGTCATCTTTCAATCTGAGTACAGCTCTTGATGCTGATAAAGAATACTGGGCTCCTGTTGTTATTGTGGCAGCAGCATCTTCATTGAGCACCTAATCAGTGGTTGTGGCAGCACTTTGCTCGATTTAATAAAATGAAAAATGCATCATGAGGATTATAGTGTAGAGCTGGAGGGTGCTGGAACAATCTGGGGCAGGGGGCAATAGTAGGCTCAGGTGCAATTGGAGGGCATTGAATAAAAAGGAAACATGAAGAAGAGAGTTTTGAAAAACCGTTTTTACATGTTTCATCTGTTGTGTAATGACCCTTATTGCCAGGTTGGGTGCCTTTGTGGATTTGACAGTCATGGTGGAGGTTAGAGGTTTTCCTGGGCTTGGCCTCGGCTTCACCCAGGCCTGGGAAGTGGATTGCAGCTTGCCTGCCTACTTGGCCAATGGCAAATTGTGTAGGACATAGGTAGAAATATAGATTCATAAAAGAACGGAAATTTATCACTTTATAAGCTTGTATGCATATTGAAAAAGCAATGTTGCGATTAACTTATGTGTCTCTACCATAGTTATTGTTACAGGATAAAAACCTAAATAACATAGCTAGTTTCACTGATGTAACAACAACAACAACAAAAATCTGCAGTGTTGTTGCTTTTTACCTTTGTTAGTTTAAAAACCCCAGATGCGATGAAATTATAAGCAAATAAACAAATTGTGCAATCTGCTCCACTGCACAGCAACAGAGCCTACTTTACTCTCTGGAGCAAGCTCTATAGCAGCAGTACAGTACATCACATCTCATCTGTTTCCTCTGGCAATGCAAGATGCTCTCCTGCACTAAGTAAGCCTTCAGTGCCACTGCTGATGAGGTCTGAAATTCCATGCCCTCTGGAAGCTGCTTCTTTGGGGGGGGGGGGAGAAGCAGGACACCACCAACCCATAGCCCCTTATGTTCCATGTAAAGGTTCATTGCAAATGACTGTCCTGCCACCTGTCCAACACTGGAGTGGTTTTTGCATTTGGCAAAATAATCTTGCAAGGCAAATTTAGCATTTTTGGTGAGCAGGAGTGCCAACTAAAGGGGGCGGAAGGGGCTTTGGCCCCCTCAATATTTGTGGGCAGGGGGCTGAGCCCCCCAATAGTGAGGGGACTCCAATCAGATTGGCCTCCTATCAGCAAACACTCCCTCCATACTCCATACTCCCTATGCCCCCATAGGGAAGTGGAGGGTGATTTTTATTCTCTGTGCTCTCCAGCCCCTGCTGCTGGCAGGGCACAATGGGGATCTTTGTGGGGGATGCCTGGTTCACACTCCCCCTCCCCCAGATTGTGCATGGCATGCATATGATATCATGTGATGCTGGGCCCCCTCAAATGTGGGGGGCAAGTTGGCACCCATGCTGGTGAGCAACTGGGCAAGGCTGCAGTAGTGTGCCTTAGTGCACACT